>NC_133157.1:216937250-218272250 GCF_040802235.1 Manis javanica
TGTGGCTGGGTGTTTAGCATTCCTGGGCTTTGGCTCCCTCCCTGCTGTGATTCTCTTCCTCCCGCCAGTGAGCTGGGGTGGGGGAGTGCTTGGATCCCCCTGGGTCACAGCTTTTTTACTTTACCCTTTTCCATGATATGTTCTCTTCTCCCAAATGTAGAATAGCTGGTACAGTCGTAGTTCTGATCACTCTTTTAGGAGTAGTTGTATTTGCTGTATTTTCATAATATGTGTGGTTTTGGGAGGAGATTTCTGCCTCACTTCTCATGCCGCCATCTTTTTTTTGCCCTCCTACTCATTAGTTGTCGTAGGAAGGTTAGATGTCCTACTACTTTCACAGCAACAGGTTCTGTCATAGCTGTTAGTTCACAAAGTTCTAATTCTCTGTGTATTTATCTTCTCTCAACAGACTGAACTACTGAAGGCCAGAGATTATGCCCTGTGTTTATATTCCCTTCAATCATCCTCAGGCTTGGAGCATGATAGGCCTCATCAAAAGCGTGCTAAAAGAATAAATGTGATTGGATGTAAGTGTTATTCCCAATCATATGTATTTCTGAGGCACATTATTTGTTTGTTGATTTTAAGAGGGTAGCAGTTGTACCCTAATCCCCCTCTGAGGTTGGAAATGATTGAGAGAAACATAAAAAGTAGTCTGTTACAAATCAGAATGTCAGCTTTATTACTAGTAGTTAAGGCTGGCTTGGAGAATGTGCCTTGACTTTTTTCTGTCATCAGGCTTCCTATTTACTTTCCCCCCAAATCTGGACTTTCCAATGATGTGTCTAAGGAACACTCCAGGTTGGCAGAGCAAACACATCCAGCCTTTTGTAAGGAAGACACAGTGACTCAAACTTCTTGGTCACCCCATGGTGGGACAGAGACACAGGCTTCCAGACACCTATCTACTTAATAATATAGAAGCAGAAAGAGGGACTTGGAGAATGCAAATTTGAAAGAAACCCTTGAAGAATTGTTTTGTTCATTCAACAAATAGATACTATGCTCTAACTGTGTGTTGGGCATTGTGTCAGTGCTGAGGATATGTGGAGCTTTTGTTTTAAGACATGCTCAGTTTTTCATCTAAACTCATCAGTAAAGTAAGTCACTCTTCCTCTTTTAAAACAGAAGTCTTCTCTGGGAGAGGTAAGGACAGGAGAATAGAGTAATTTCTCCTATAGTTCTTTCTCCAGCTGTTGCATGTGCAGTAAATCCCGAGGCCTGTAATTTTAAGGACACAGTGGCATGAAATACAGAGAAGCATACCAGCTTAGTGTTTTAGGAAAAGTGAAAATTTCAAAATTCTGGTGATGTTTTAGGAAAAATGTGCAGTCTGATTATGATAATTTGTTTTCCTTTATTCTTCTTGCAGTACTTGACTTAGGATTTTGAAGGCCATTTAGTATCTCACCTTGACTTATTTCCAGTGTGAGTTTGCCAAGTATTCATTTGTATAAGTTGCTTAGAAAATCTTGTCCTCAGGGGGGATAGTGGCTGCATTTTGAAGTAATGGGGGGAGTTCTAGAGATCTCAGCCACAAACACCAGTGCGTGCTGGCAGTGATAGGTCTTAATTATGTCATTGTCTTCTGTGAAGTTGTTTCTGAATGCCTTGGCATTTATCATGTCTGTCACTCATTTTGTCTTATATGTGGTAATATAAATCATTTATTAAAATGTATGAGGTGATCTTAAGGTACAAACTGTACTGTAACTTTTTATCCATTGCATAACTTAGATAAGGACAATGCCCCAATTACCTAAAGCATTCCAAAACAAAAAGCCATGTATTTAGCTCTTCAGATCATTGTACAAGGGAAGGGATTCTCTAAAACTTTGGTTCCCAAATGTGGATGTGCATCAGGGTTATAGTAGGAAGTAGGAGTGAATCCCTAGAGATTGACCCAGAAGGTCCTGAGTTGGGCTAGGGATTATTCAATTTAAAAAATACCCTAGGATATTTTTCATCAGGTGGTTCATAAAGCACCCTAAGAAAAGCATTGTACTTTGGAAATAGAAGTTCATGTGAGTAGTAAATCTTATGAGGTAACCTTATAAGGAGCATAAACACAGTGACACAGTAGAAGACTTGTGAGTGATTTTGTTAGGTAGGGAGGTTGAATTATTCCCTGGAGATGTGTTAGTGTTAAAAATATGGTGGGTATTTCCTAATAAGGGGTTAATATACAAACTATGTAAGTAACTCGTAACTCCACACCAGTGCATTATTTGATATGTTAAGGTTATAATTATATGCCAGAAAAATTAAAGCTAGGTAAGTTCTTGCTTTACATTGTTTTTTTTTTTTTTTGCCAGTCTTCTATATATTTTTTTCTTACCTCTATCTTTTCTGGCTGTATTGTTGCTGCTTTTCTTCATTTTGTAGCTAAATACGAAAGTTTGATAACCTTTAGAAGTGTCCCAATCCTTAGTCTAAGAGAATAAGTAGGATATTCGGAGGTCCTAGATGCCAGAGTTAGCCAAGATTTGTACCGTTCGTCTTGACATGATTATTTATAGCCCTCAGTCACTCTGAAGATGCACTCTAAGCACTCTTGGACTGTGGAACCATCTGAATTAGTGATTTGCAAATTGAATTCTTGCATTCACTTGTCCATGGGGGTCCTTCAGGAGCTATACAAATCCATCTTTGGTTGTTAATGGCTCTTTTTATATATTGATTTCTAGTCTCCCAAGTTTTGGCATCCTTTAACAAGTAGCACTAGTAGTATCTTTACTTTTAATGAATATTTTTGTTTTTTTATGTGGAATTTCTAATTTATTTTAATCTTACTTTCCACTATAGAAGGTCTTGGATGTCTCAAGACATTTTTGCACTTTCAAAATGGTTTCTAAATGGGTGAGAATTCCTGGGCTATTAGCTTATGTCTAGGCATTGATATAACAAACAGTTTTCAGAAAGACATAAAAAACAGTATTTCATGGTATTCCATAAACATTTATTCATGTTAAGGGTTCTTCAGAAGAAATTCTAAAAGGAAAGTTGCAAGTTCAGTTTCTTTTGTCCTCTTCCAAGTTAAAGGAAATTGATGTACATTGACAGCAGCTTTTAAATTTGAAGAACACTTTTTCTACTTAAAATAAGATATTCCTATACTTTTTGCCTAGCTTTGTTATATATTTTTTTAAGAAGTGGAAAATAAGGTTTTGTAAAAGCTCCAGAGATTGATTTGTTGAAATATATTCCAGAGACAGAAACTGCCAGAACATTTAATGACTTTGCCAACTATGTCCCTAGCTGGATGTTGAATTTCCTTTTGAAGATTAGGGGATTTTTTTTTTTTTAAGTTTTAAGTAGTACTCATAAAACTCATTACTGCTTAGTATTTTTCTCTGCTACATTATAAATTGGACATAGTCTTATTTGCCTTTTGTCCTTCCTGTTTTTCTCCCTCTTAATCATGATCCTTAAATTTATCTTTGACCACTACATAATTCTCCCCTCCGCTGAAAACATATTATTTGTGCAAAGTATATATCAATAGTCAGTGCCAAAGTTTGGATTCAAGAGGAAAGTTGTTGCTTACATAATTTTTTTTAGAACAGTCACACATGGAGAAATGTGATTCTTTCTGTAATTCTTAATGGTACTACTGACATTATTGTAGAGAACATTTAGTCACTATTTTATATATTAAATAAGGGATGGAATTACATATTATTTCTGTTTTTAGTTCTGTCTTATCTAATTACTTACCTCCAGAGATTGGGACACAGGAGTGCTGTCCTCCCCTTCTAAGACTGCACCCACAGGTCTGTGGCACCCAGGGTCCTGGAATATAGACTTAGCAATAGGGATGAATCACATGTGATGTCACATGACAGTGGGAACAGATGTGTGAGGACTTTTCTGGTTGCAGCTCTGGTTTCTGTGTCATCCATTGGATCATTCTTGTTTGTTTTGCAAACTAAGCCGACAGATGAAATGAATAGATAATTGTATTTTCTGATTTTAATATTAGTGGTAATTTTTTTCCATATGACAGTACCACAAGGTTTACAAATGAAATCCTTCAGGATTATATTTTCTAAAAGGCAGGATTATTTTGTATTTTAGTACCCTTGTCCTCGGGTAACTACTGAGTAATACTTAATTTTTTCAGTTAAAGTCAAGTCAGGTCTAGGTATGAATCTATTAAGTGATTATTTGTAAGCAGGAGAAAGTCTAATACATATTTTTTTCTTTAAAAATTGTGATAGTTGGAGGGGGAGACATGTTGAGTATAGAGCAATCATTACTAGTTGACTCAGAAAAAAGCTTTTCTTTCCTACAGACAGTATCTCAGTGTGGTTTTGAAAAGTGTGCCAGATTTTTGTCTGTGCTCTGCCTATAGTAAAGCCAGTATTGCAGTGCAGTGGGAGACCATCTTTTAAAATAGGAACGGAGCTTTGATTCCTTTGGTTGCCTTTGTTGCCCTTCCCTTTTTCCATAAGGTTTATGTGCCTTGGACTAAAGAGCAAGTAGTGAAATTGAGAATGAAATGAGAGAAGGTATATGGAATTACAAGTGGAAAGAATCATGTAATCAAATACTCCTCTAACGGATTAAAATCCGTTTAAAAGGAAAGCTTTCCTGAAGATAAGACTATTTTGTCCTTAGTATCTCACCTTGACTTATTTCCAGTGTGAGTTTGCCAAGTATTCATTTGTATAAATTGCTTAGAAAATCTTGATCTCAGGGGGGATAGTTCTAATTCTAATCTAATCTAATTAGTCATCAAACCCTCTTGATGCTTCCTTTGTGCCTCTTCCTACCGTCAGTCCTTTTCAAGCTCTGGGTCATTAGAAAATACATTTTTCTCTTTCCATGTGTCATCCTCCATAGTTACGCTTTCATTGTTCCGTCTGACTATAATTGTCCTTCACTGTCCCCTGTTATCCTTATAGTTAAGTCTACTTATCCTTCAGAGGAGTCTTCAGCTCAAGTCCTGTGTCCTTCATAAAGCCTCCCTGGTCACTGAGCTGGAAGTGCTTTCACTCTTCTCTCCACTACTGTGGCCCTTAGGTGGGTGGTCTGTTTGACACTGGATATCCGTGTCCTCAAATGTTGTCCAAATCTTGTTTTAAAATTCATTTTTTAAACCTTAAAGTAGATAGTTCTGTAGTTCTTAACACAGTGCCCTGTACACATATTGAGGCCTACACCCAGGAATAACACCAGATTATGGGCTTTATATGTAGCATAAGGTGTGTATGCTTTATATGAAGCATATATTCATGTTTATATAGTAAATGTTAACTTGGAAGTAAATGTTATATAGTAAATGTGTGAATGGGACTGTAGTATTACGAAATCTTTTTAATTGTGTGAAGTGAACATCTATCTTGTTCTGACACTAGCTGAATGAGTAACTTGACTTTTAATTTTAACCTTGAAGGGAATATATGTGATGCAGACAGTTTTAAATGGTTTTGGACACCATAGAGCTATAGGCCTCAAAGTGATGAATAGAAAAACAGTCCTTTTCACCTTGATTACTGACGGCCTCCACTAGGCCTAAAAATAAAACATTATTGTTAAGAGTGATTCAGTCAGCATTGTCGACTGTTTGGTGGAGAAATCCTATTGTTTTGGCATTTATTTAGTATTTTGTGGTGGACGTTGTATATTCTTTATAATTATTTTGCTTCTTACAATACATATTAGAGCAGTAATTAAATCATTTTATCAGTGAACTTTGTGTCCTCATTCATTTAGTAAAATAACATTTTTGTAAATGTCTACCATATGCCAGACATGCACAGTAATAAACTACATGGGCTTTATGTTGGAGGGATTCATGTTCTGGTGGTAAGACAGGTGTATATATAAATAAATACAATAAATTTTTCCAGGTGCTATGATAGAAATATACAATGGATGCATAAAGAACTAAATTGCAGTAACATAGCCATTCCCATTTAAAGTATGAAATTTAGTGAACTCTAAATATGCCAGTGAATTCCCAGTATAGTACATGTAAGAACTGAGAAATATAATTGCTCTATAGAAAGTATACATACTTTTATTTTCTGGTTTTACAGACTGTAAAACAAACATAATTTAAAGTCATAATCCATCGTAGGATCTAAGGATTCTTCCACTCTAGTGACAATGTTAATGGTAACCTAACCATTTTTGTTTTAGAGGATAGCTTCATCCCAAGGACCCAGTACCATGGTGGTGTTTAATAATAGAGACATTAATAATTTAATAATGGAGATGTTAATATTTCCAGTTCAATTTAACTTACCATTGGGTAATATAGTTAGTTGAAATTATAAAGTATAAACCATTTATTTTAAGAGGTCTTTATTAGTTATCCAATAAACTAATAGGAAAATTGCAGTGTTGCATAGGAAAGCACATGTCATCACAAACTGTAAGTACTTACTGGTGGACCAATCATTTAGGATATTGGTCTCATTAAATAGAATTCTCCCAGCACCTTTGTGTGTCCATGTTCCTGATGCATACTCCTGTCAGTTCAGCTGTGAGGTTTCTGTACAGCTACTCAAGTCCTTCTATTAATGCCTCTGTGGGTCAGGACAGGTTGGAAATTAATTCTAACACCTCATCATTGAAAAAAAGGATGCTAGAGTTTGATACATCTAACCCCACCTCGGAGACATTGGTGAATCCACAGGAGAATGATGTTAGGAGAGCTAAGGAGAAGAAATTGTCTTGGTGTGTCTTTAAAGAAGAAATAGTTAAATCAAAAAATATATATTACATATTTCTGAGTGGCTTCTACGTTGTGGGCACTGCTTATGTTGTATTAATTTAGAACTTATAACCCTAAGAGGAAGGTAGAAAGATAGTGCTCGGAGACCCTGATTGACAGATTGCCCCATGAGCCTGTCTGTACACTAACGTGCAGCCTGATTTTTTTTAGTCAATTTCTCTCTTTCTAACTATGCCCAAGTTCCATTTTCCCATACTTTAAGTGATCCCACTTGAGACTTCTGTTTTTCCTAGCATATCATAAACAAGGTTCTGAAATGTATATGCTACAGGAGGAGAGCAGTGGATTATCTTCTTATGTGCTAGAATTAAATTTAAAGAAGACTTCATATTGTTCAGATTTAGTGGCTTGAGTCTTTCTGTGGTATGTTTAGCCTGTTTGTTTTTCCTTTGGAGAAGAAGAATTTGGGTGGAAGAGTTGTAACAAATAGGATGGTATTGAGGCTCAGGTGCAGAGTGTGTTGGAAAGGATTCAGAACTTAGAATGAGGAGAATTTAAAGGAATGCTTTAAGGAATAAGGATACAAGTAGGTTTATTTTTCTATGTAAACTGTACAAAAATCTGCTTTTATTAACCGAGCAATACAGTACTTTATTTAATAGTGTCTTGTTAAGTGGTTTGGCCTTGCCAGCAGAATTTGATAGGGAAGTTCTTGATAGCTTTATGTTTGATGTCAACCGCAAGTTAGATAAGTTACAGTACATTAGCACCCTCTGCTAATTAATTAAAAGTAAAGTGAACTAGGTACTTGCTGAACAGTAGTTGAAGGGATCTAGAAGCAGGAAGATCAACTAGAAAATAGTCTCTTACAACATGAAAGAGTATGTTCAGGTACCTGCCGCTGAACTTGAAAAGCCTTATGAATTGGCTTCTACAAGGGAGTCACCCACATTTCTGTGCCTGAGTAGGTCCAGTGATTTCATTTTACTTGTTCTTGTGATGTTTGTAAGTAGAGTATTATTTTATTTTAAATAGTTGATAGTTACTTCATGTAATTACTGTTGTCACAGTCATTTTAACCTTACATTATCTTCAATATGTTATTATTTTATAGAAGTCTGAGTAAGTTGAAATTTTTAAATCTGACTTCATATATCTTCTCTGTGGTTGGTAGTTTTTCATTTATAGTAAGTGGTTAAGAAGGTGTTTTTTTATTTTTTTTATTTTGGGCCTTCTGGAGAAACTCATTGTGGTCCTTTATTTCCCTACATAGCAGTGCATTCCTCTTCTGTTAGGCAGACTCAATCCTGCCGTCAGATTTGTTGGTCATGGTTTGTGGGAAGCTAAAATGTTGAAAGTAATTTGAAATTGTCTGGTACCTGACTTTAGTGTGGCAACTACCCTTGAACCCTTGAGAGTCTTCAGATCGATCTGGCTTAGGATCTCAGCTCCTCACCCTACCAGCTGTGTGACATTGGACAGATTGGCCTCCCTTAGCCTGTTTCTTCATTTACCAAATGGAGATGATGGTAGCCACCTCGAATAGTGCTGTAAGAGCACGCGAGTAATGTAAAAGTGCTTAGTGCACATGCCGCACACACAGTACCAATATTGTTATTGCAAACTAGTCATGAACCATACGCAAATTTTGTTGTCATTTTTAGATGATTACACAGAAGTTTTCACACTGTTGGGAATACTGCCTCAAGGACCCTCAGACCTTCTGCTCACATCACTTATAATACTTTGAATTGCTTACTGTATGTTGAATGCTTACTGTATGTTATGCCTTTATGAAGAACTTCACTTTAATTTTCCTGATAAATATGAAGAAGACACTGTTACACCTATTTAATTGATGAGGAAACAGGTGTAGTAAGACAAGGTAAAGGGCTGCCCTTGCTGTACAGTGAGAGACTTTGGTTTATCCTACATCTGCCCAGCCCCGAAGCCCATGCCCTTTAACCCTTTTTGCCTGGTAGTATTTTGCCTTGTTACCCATATCTCCCACAGGAGACCTCAGCTTTGTGAAAGTAGGAACTGGATATTATGTGTATTACAAGTTCACATTTTTTTGGAAGCCTCTGTAAAACAATGTATAATATTAGAAAGTGTCAATATAAGTGAAACTTAGTAGCTAATTAAGAGTCCTTTCTTACTGAAAGTAATGTAATTTAACATTGTGACAGGAAACTTGAAACATTGAGACTTGGTTTTCAGTCCCATTGCTAGTCTCCATCATGATAACAACCTGAATTCACTCTTTTGGCCTCGCTTTAATGTTAGCAAAGTATTCATTCTTATCTTCTTACCAGGTTGCGAGCTTCGTTCACCATTGCAATACCTAAGCTCAGTGCCCTGCATAAATCAACCACGTGATACATACTGGATTTTAGTCTATTTCAGTGCAATATGTTTATCTGAACTATTTTTATATTGGGTGTAATAAACACAGAAATATGACTTTTGCTTAACTTGGTTCCTTTTTTTCTTTTCTTTTTTTCTGTAATAAACAGACCTGTGTTTTGCTTTTAGACTCTAAAAAAAGGACTGGGTATTTTGGTGTTAATATGAAAAATCCCTTGATGGACTCTGGAATTTTTTTTCAATTAGAATAGAAAACATCCTGAACAATGGAAAGCATTTCATATTATCAGCATATAATGGCTAAGTATGTATTACTAAATAATTCGCTACTTTTTTAATAACAGTTTATAAACTCCTCAATGTCAGGGATCTTCTTTTTTTTTTTTTATACTTTCATGCATCTATCATGGTCTTAGGCACATAGTACATGCAGATGTAGTATTTGGATGTTGACTGATTTGACCAGTAATCTCTCTGGTGTTGTGGAAAGGGTATAACTGGATTCTCACCCAGCTGTTGCTGTTGAGTAAGGTACTTAGTCAGTTCTGTAGTTCCCACTCTTGTAAAGTGGTATTCATAATAGTACCTCATTCATTTGCTTGAAAGGTTAAATGTAGTATGCACAGTGCTTCATGATTACTACAGATGTTATGTAAATCTTAACTCTGTCTTGTTTTTATTATTAATAGCTCCATTCTGCTGCCAATCTGGACTCAGTCTTACTTGTTTTAGCCTGTGCTGGGCATTCCGTTGGTATTTGATGTATGATTTCATGAATGAATGATGGATACTTCATGAACAAAATGAAATCTGGAGAAGTTGTCTCTTGCATAATATAACTGAGTAAGATAGTAAGCAGAACTCTGCTTAGGTCTGAGTTCTCTTAACTTGTAGTGCAAGTCCTCTCATACTGTATTTTGATTTCTGTGTACATGCAAATGCCCAATGACACAGACACACATACTCCAGTTCCATAAATCAAGGGAATAATTTTATAATGTCTCAGGACTAACGTTCTTGTTACTCATTTGCAGGTCAAGAAAACTGATCCCTCCCACTTGCATGGTTCTTTCCAGATAGCTGATGTGCTTTATCCCTTAGTGAATGAACTGGAATGAACCCAGGTCTTCTGGTTCCAAATCCATTGCTTTTTCTGTGATAACAACAACTTGGCATTTTTTAAATTCCTGGACTTTCCTCTTCCGTAGATCCTTAGTGAAGCCTCATGTAGAATATGTATTAGCTGTTTTCACCAGCTGCACTAGGACTTACTGTCATTTTAAGACCATGTGGCTGGAGCTGAGTAGATTGGGCCAGGCATAGGGAGTGTGCGGCTAAGGATGCAGAGAATAGTAGGTAAGATCAGAAAAGAGGTATAAAGGGGGTGTAGATTATGTGTTCACTTTATAGGATGAATTTTGTAGGTTGTGTGTGTACATGCACACACATGCTCCAAAACAGTTCGGTTTGGAACTTTGAAATAATTTACCAGTATATGCATTTTTACTTCATGTCTTTGGGGAGAGGAGAAGAAATATAACTTTTCATTTCTTATTTGGTAATTGAATTTGCATGCCTTTTCTATTTGTGGCATTTTGAACTTTTCCCCTTCACTTTAAGTAATCCATTAATATTCAGAAACTTGAATTTCTGCATTAGTTTACAGTATGAGTAACCTCTGTGCTGTGTGATTTTGCTCTGTTTTGAACAGGAATGTGCTGCTGCTGTTCTGCTTTGCGGCCTCGCTACAAACGCCTGGTGGACAACATATTCCCTGAAGATCCAAAAGTAATTTGATCTACATCTACTGATCCTTCTCTTTGCTGACCCATCCTTCCCCCCTGCTGATCTCCCTAAGGTTTCCCTAATTTCATTTTTCTACTTTTACCCCTAGATCTCATTATGTGCACTACTATTTTTATACTTGTTTTTTTATACTTTAAAATTACCCATGCTTGCTTGTCTAATTTGTATATCCTTTCAGAGATAAGGCATAAATTTGGAATGATGGGCAGATGATGTCCTTTTTTGTGTATTTTCCTATATTTAAGTAATACAAAAAATTTATAAATTAGGGCTAGATTATTTATATGAAATGCTAAGAAACTACTGTGAACATAGATGTGGTCTTCTGCTCTCACCAAGCCCATGGGCAAGTAAGTGGGCAATAACCCTATTGTGTGAGAGAATGCTGTGGTAGAGAAATGGGGCACACAGGCATGATGGGAGCAGGGTGGCATGATAGCTGGTGTGGGCTTGGGGAAGGCAAGACCCGAAGAAAGAGGAATCTGAGGTAAAATCCAGAGAATAAGTAAAGTTGGCCACACAGTTTTTAAAAGAGAATTGAGAGGTCAAGGAAGAATATTTCAGGAAAGAGTTTGTTCTCTTTTGACTTAAATGCTTTAAAATGTTATTTTATAAAACTTACTTTATTGTGGAAGGTTACTGGTTTTAGAACAACTGGGTTTGAATGATTTTGACACTTAAATTTTCTAAGACACCTTTAGACTAGTGTTACTAGATATGAACAAGAAAATGTTACATGTGTTTGATTTCTAGAATTTGCTTTATTTTACAATGTAGCCAACTATTGAAACCTTTTGGTCATCGTAACATTATATATCTCATGGTATATGAGATTGTATCTCATTTTTAATCAATCTAACAAACATTCGGCTGTTTAGAGGAGGATAATCAATTAAATATTGAAAATCAATTAGATAATCTTGATAATTCATGGGATATAAAAAACCCTGATATGGAACCTGCCTTTAAGGAGTTTTCCATCCATTGACTGACATAAAGCAAAAGCATACTAAGTATTAAAGCAAAATGCGTAAATACCAGTAAGTCAAATGTTAGGTAAAATGGGTGATTATGCTTTTGCCTTTAAAACAGGGTGGGTTGGCAGTCTCTAGGAAGCATTCTCAGAGGAAATAAGATTTGCTGAGCTTCTAAGGAAGTACACCATCTGGAGGCATAGAGATCAGTCTCTTCATTGCATGTGGGGGGCCAACAAGAGAAAAGGCTTGAGAAGCAAGGGATACATTGGAGATTGGTGACCTTCCAAAGGAGATCTGCATGGCCTAACTGCAGGGTGTAGCGGGTGGTAGTCATGTTGGCCCCAGTTTCTGATTTGACATTTCAGATGAATCATTAGACTTAGTACTCGAAGCATTCCCCTGGGGAGTCTGGGGCACATGGTTACTGAAGATGAGGTAGAGGCCAGATTGTGGAGGAATGTGAATGACAGATAAGGCACCTGACTTTTTCCACCCAAACTTGTAGGCAGTGAGGGAGCTTTGAACACCTTTGATCATGGGAGTGACAAGAGGTGAATTAGAGAATGGTTACATGAAGAATGTTTATTTTTGCCAAGTATTTAGGTAAGCTTTATTTAAGTGGCAATCTGTAAAATAAGCCCAAAACAAGAAGAGATTTACATATATATGGCAATCGTAATCCAATTGATCATATTTCTTACTTGTAATTTATTAAACAGAAACAGTCTTGTGGTATACTCAAAATGAATCAGATAGTAGGTACCCAGAGTGCTGAGGTCTATGTGTCATGATCTCTGCCTTCAAATAGCAATCTAGTGAGGGGGACAAATAACCAAACCATTTCTTAAAATTACTAGCCATGTGGTCTCGGATAAGTCCCTCAGTTTCTTACCAGGAATGGAAATTATAAGTAGCACCTATTTCATAAGGTTCTCAGAGGATTAGATGAGTTAATACAATTCTTTGGTCATGTTGCTTTCCTACTGTCTGTCATATTGCCTGGCACATGGTTACGCTTTATTAATATTTATTTAATGAGTGAAAAAGTGGTATGGTAATATAATAATGATAAGTGCTGTGAGCTAAAAGAACACAAAGAAGGAACATCTCACCCAAATGTGGGAAGGGTTTTGGAGGGGCACAGTGAAGGTTTTTCGGAGGACACTGACCTACTGAAGGATGAGTAGGGGTTACCCAGGTGAGCGGGAGAAGCGTCCCCAGGCAGAGATGAGCTGAGTGAAAGGAGTTGTGCGCAGTGGAGTCAAACTATGAGTTCATTGGTTCTGGTTTATCGTGACAAATGGCAGAGCAGTGGTTGCCAGGAGAGGGAAGGATGGACAACAAAGGACATGAGGAATCTTTTACAAATGATGGAAATGTTCTATATTTTGTTTGTTAGTGATAGTTTCACAGAAATAAACAACTATCACATCTCAGTGATACACTTGAGCAGTTTATTGTACCTAAAATCTCAATAAAACTAGAAGGAATTAAAAAAAAGTGGGTGAGACACAATCATATTTAAATGGTGATGTGGAGGAACCAGTACAGAGGGAAAGGTCAAAGAAACAGGAATGAGAAAGGCCGGCTGCCAGAGCCAAATTCTGGGCCCTATGAGGAGGGCAACCAGAGCATAGGCAAACCGATTGCTGTAAGACAGGAAAATACGGCTCTTTCACTTTGCCTTGGGCAGAGTTTCTTAATTTAGGTTGACATTTTGATCCAGGTAATTCTTTGCAGTTGGTGCAGTCCTGTTTATTGGCCCCCCAGGCCTCTATCCCTAGATGCTACTACATCTGCTCCTCCAGCTGTGACAACCCCAAATATCTCCAGACATTGCCCTGGGGCATGAAGTCACCCCTCATTGAGAACCACTGGTCTAGAGGGTACTGAGAAAGCAGGGTTTTTTTTTTTGCCAAAAACCAGTATATTGGTTTTTGCCAATATATTCGTATCAGATGGTTTCCAGCCATCTGAGGAGGAAGAGAACTCATTTGATGTCAGAAAAGGAAGAGAGGTGGCTAAGTAGCAAATTTGAGGAAAATGGAATAGGTGGAAAATATGGGGGGTTAACTCCATTAGGGAGATGGCAAAAGAGCCGGAGAACATTGAGGAGCCAGTTGAAGTTGAAAACACAAACTTACAAAGCTTTTACTTGTAGATTCGCCATTGTACGTAATTTTTCTATCTCCCCATCTCTTCCAGCAATCCTAAGTAAGCAGCATTTTGTTACTTGAACTATATATGACCAAGAAACTTAGGATGATAATTGATGTGTGGTTTTATGAGGGTGGGAAGAATCATTAGGCTGATTGCATGTCAGCTTTTAGAAGCAGAGATGTATGGTAATTTGATGATCCCATTCAGGGACCTGTTGTTGCATTGGCTAAGCATAGATTCATATAGTTCTTAATTCTTTCTCATTGATTAATTATAGCAAAACTTTATAATGATACTAGCAAGGTCTGAATCACTAAAAGACAGTATTTTCACTGTTGTGTGTGTAAAGGAGTAAAGTAGGCTTAATATAACATTTAAAAATTTTTAAATTGAAAGAAATTTTCTTTGAAATCTTTTCACTAAAATACATCCCTTTTCCTACTTATTGCAGTTAATTGAGCTACTTTCTCTATTAGGAAGGTATTATTGCTTATGAAGTTATATTTAAGTGCTTTGCCTAATGGGACTTTTTAAATTTTTTTGAAAATCCTGTGTATCCAGAGTGGTAAATGTTAGCACTGAGGAGACTAAGTCCAGAGAAGTTCAGCACAAATAGATTAATCACCAATCCAAAAAGGGGAAATGCGAAGCAAGCAACACTTAGAAATATAAAAATAAATATGAAAATATAAATTACCTATTTATCTTGTTGCTATTCTTATTTTTAGGATGGCCTTGTTAAAGCAGATATGGAGAAATTGACATTTTATGCAGTATCTGCTCCAGAGAAACTGGATCGAATTGGTTCTTACTTGGCAGAAAGGTTGAGCAGGGATGTTGTCAGACATCGTTCTGGGTAAGAAAACTAATTGCTGCTAATACTGTATCTTTGGATAATTCCTAGGCTAAATCATCCTATAAGTTATTTTGTCATGTTGTCAGGCACAGATGTATACAGGATAAAACACTGTAATATTATACAAGGAAATGTGTAATACCATATAGATACTTGGAGCTTTCACTACTTTACTGAATGAGGTTTTAAGAATAGACTCATGTTCATTAACGGAGTTGATTTCAGCTTAAGCATCCTTTCATTTTTGAGACTTCTCTAACATAAATGGGGAAGTAGTATAAATTGACTCCCATAGTCAGTTGGAAACAGACAGATCCTGTTAACCAACTGATTTTGTGTGTGTGTGTGTTTTATTTATTTTTGTTTATTAAGATATCATTGATATATACTCTTACAAAGGTTTCACTT
This sequence comes from Manis javanica, assembly GCF_040802235.1. NCBI lineage: Eukaryota > Metazoa > Chordata > Mammalia > Pholidota > Manidae > Manis > Manis javanica. The sequence goes on from NC_133157.1 coordinate 216,952,510, forward strand.
GAAAAACATTGTGGTTACTACATTCATCCATATTATCAAGTCCCCCCGATAACACATTGAAGTCACTGTCCATCAGTTTAGTAAGATGCCACAGAGTCACTACTTGTCTTCTCTGTGCTACACTGTCTTCCCCTTGACCCACCCCATACCATGTGTAGTAATCATAATACCCCTCAATCCCCTTCTCCCTCCCTTCCCCACTTCTCCAACCCTCCCCTTTGGTAACCACTAGTCCTTGGAGTCTGTGAGTCTGCTGCTGTTTTGCTCCTTCAGTTTTGGTTCGTTGTAACCAACTGATTTTTAACACTGCTTTAATTTTACCTATCAGAAATAATAAAAGAACTATGTTAGGCTTGGATATTAAGGCTTAGAAGGTATAAGCATGCTATTTGGAACTGTGTCAGCTATACGCCCTACCTGTAAATGAAGTTCTACCATTTTAACCATTCTCTCTGCTTGAACAATAATAACTTGGCTAATTTGGATCATACTTTGCCGTATTGTCATTTTGTGACCCTAGCTTATAGTACTCCATTCTGCAAGTGACAGTTTGGTTTTTTCTACTTCTACGTTGTTACCCCTTATAACATTTTAGTGAGTCTTGATGCAGGGAGTTTTATAGTTGATAAAGCAAAATTAAAGTCTGAGTTTTATTTTTAATATAAGCTTTAAAATCTGATGAATTACAAGGTAAAATTTATGAGACATTTCCTAGTGATATTCTATTGTTGATAATGTTTTATATAGTCTTATTTACAAATACAGAGAGATTATGGTGGAAATTTAGGTATATTCCTTATAATAACTTTTGGGTCAGATACAAATAAATATGTTAAAAGTCTAGAGAATGTCCTGTTTACAAAGAAAAATATATACAAAGGTAGTGTTAAAGAAGCTCTGAAAGAATTTTTGGTAAGAAGGAGAAAATGGAGCAATACAGCACAGTTCTGTACACTTGAACATGAGGGTTATTTTATAGTCTAAAATCATTAATGCTTGTGAGAATTAAGAATTCACTTAGAAGCAACTAAGTTTTCCTTTCTGTGTTCTGTGCAATTAAAGAAACTTACTAAAATTATTCCAATGGAAAGCACTTAAGAGAATTCAGGGAGCTAGAAATGCTTTGACATTTTTTTTCTCTTACATTAGGTATGTTTTAATAGCTATGGAGGCATTGGACCAACTTCTTATGGCTTGCCATTCTCAAAGCATCAAGCCATTTGTAGAAAGCTTTCTTCATATGGTAGCAAAACTGCTGGAATCAGGGGAACCAAAGCTTCAAGTTCTTGGAACAAATTCTGTGAGTAAAACTCTGAACTAATTTTAGGGTTAATTAGCATATCTAGAATTCATCTCTTAGAATATCTTTACCTGGTAAAGACACATGCTCTGGTCTGCGCATTTGGATGACCCATACAGATGTAGATGGTTAGAACACTTGGCTTCTGGCTTTTTCTGTTGCTTCTTGTGAAATCTGTGATTATTAACCAATCAAGGAGCAACAGAGTATCAACTGGCCCTAAAAGTAAGGGTTTATTTCCCCATGACTTTTTACACTGTATCTGCACTATAGCCGCTTGCCACATTCATTTTCTTCTCTCCCAGACCATAATTTGTTAAACATTTGTGGGGGCTGGGAAGGCATGTATGAAAGGGAAAATGAGATACGTAACTTTCTTTCCTTGTCTCTACTTTCATTGTATAACCTTCAGTCTGTCAGTTCCAACTTCATCTCTGAGGCTTTCTGGCATTCAACCAATCTGTATGTTCCCATCCATTTTTATCAACTACAGAATTGTATGTCACCAGCTGTTGTTTATGGTTATTTTAAGGTATAGGGAGAAGTATTTGTGGTGACAGATACCATGGATTTCAGAGCCCGACTGCCCCCATTTATATTATGTCTGCACTTCTTTCTAGTTGTGTCTTGGGCACGTTATTTAACCTCTTCCTGCTAAGGCTTGTCATTGTGAAATGAGGATAATAATAGTACCAGTCTAAGGATTGTTCTGTGATATGAATTAATATATATATAAGCTCATAGAAGAGTGCATGGCACTGTTATTATTATTGGTAGTAGTAGAATGATAAAAAAGTAAATAAAAGCAGATGTGTAAATAAAACCCTCACTAAAAACCTGTAGGATGATTTTGTCCATTTGTTTTAAAGGGGAAACACTGGGTATTTCCAAATGCAATTAGGTGGTGTGATAGGCCCAGTTTCAGGCATCATAGCTACTTAGGCTTCCCCTGTTTCCTTTACAATTAGATGAGGAAAGCTTGGGGGAAATGGTTTACTAGCTGGGTAGGCGGGGGGAAGTTTTAGTGTACATCCCTAGAAATTTCTCTACTTGGATCCAGCAGTGCCATTAGGTTTCTTTTAAAGAGTCTTGGGCAGAAGACCAAACTGTCCACTTACCTACTTTGATTTGAGTGAATTGTATTAAGTGAAATGCTGTATAATCTTGACCAACCTTATTTATCTACTATCCTGTGGAAGTCTACTTTTAATTTCTTAATGAAGCTAAGTTGTCAAACTCTGAATATTGAACATTGGAAAAAAGTTGTCAAACATGACTGGTACTGATTTACTACTTTTGTGTTTATTAATGGTTTTTCTTCATCTTATTTTAATTTTGTTGACATTTGCCTCTTTGTGCTGGTGCTGACCTGATATGATCGTACATGATTCATTTAGTTTCTTCTTTGTTTTAGAAATTGCGCTAAGTACTTTTTATTTTTACCCCTTTTTTTTGTGAAGTATTTCAAATACAGAAAAGCAAAGAGAATAGTATAGCATACCTGTATGTACATTGGCTCAGGAAAGAAAAATGTTTAGTAACTAATATATCAATAAATGGAAATATATAATAATTATTGTTGTAAATAATACATGATGGTAATAAATGTCAACACTGTGCAACACTGGTTCAGTTTTTTTTTAAATACAGGCTGTGGTAGATACTGCATATAAATTATATCATTTCATTCTTATACAAACCCTTCAACCTTAGAATATTGTTCCCATTTTAGAGATGAGAAATTGAATCTAAATAACTTGTCTAAAACACAGTGAATTAATAATGTATATAACACGGATTCATCCTAGGTCCTTCTTACTTCACGGTTAGTGTTCTTTGCAATATAAATACACTGTCATTGTTGTGGATTAAAATCTAAGGAAAGGTGTTTTTTTCTTCCCCGTGTGTTCAGTTGATTCTTACTGCTAATCTTAAAGTTTTCTTTGAATATCATTAGTAGTTGTGGTAGGGATCAGTCATTGAAGCCATTCATTGCACTGAAGCAGGGATTCTCCCCTAGGGGCAATTCTCCCCCTGCCTACCCTCCCTGAATGTTTGACAAGTCTGGAGGCATTTTCGATCTTCCCAGTGGGGCAGGCAGAGTGCCAGTGGTATTGGGATTTTGCTAAATATCTGCGTGTAATAAAAGGACAGTCTCCAAAACAAAGAATTCATTGGGTCCAAAATTTTAATGGTGCTTCGTGTGAGAAACTGTACACCTAAAGGATTGCATTTCTGTTGTCTTTTATCATACCATAGCATATCTAAGTGAAAAAATGTAGAAGTCAGTTTTTACTGAGTATTTATTGTACACAAAAGGCATGTGCTACTTTTGTCTCTCATTTGAACTCTTCAACAACCTGCAACTTAAATACTCCATTTCACAGGTCACATATTTTGTTAGTAAACCTGAAGGGTCCCCACCAGTAAGATGGCAAACTTCCGGCTTCTCTTCGGGGCCCTCAGTTCCCGCCGGCGCCACCCGAAGCCCAATCACCTCTCGCCCCCCTCCCAATCCCAGCACCTAGCCAACAGCCACCAGCCCCGTAGAAGTGACACCTCGATCAATTCATGCCCCTTCCTATATAACCCAGCACCTTTCCCTAATAAAGCGGAACTCTCCGGTGAATTGCTGCTATGTGTCGCTCCTTTCCTTTCATTGGTGCCGAAACCCGGGAGACGGGACACCCCAACTGGGCCCCGTCTTCCCCCCGACACCAGCAGCAGCTTGCCCTCATCCTCTTTTTCCGGCGCTGGCTCATCACACTCACCACTCCTCTCTGGCCTTTAGGTAAGTTTTCCCCCCGGAGTGGGCCACTCTTCCCGGAGCTATCGCAGTGCCATTGACCGTGATCGTCCGGCAAGGCCCTGACGCTCGGGGATGAGGAGGGAACACTCCCCGCCTCAGGCCTTCATGTCTGCGGCGGACCCTCAGGCCCCTCCTCCAACAGCCATAAATCCCCGCCTCAAGCCTTTACAGCTGCGGCGGACGCTCAGGCCCCTCCTCCGACAGTCATAAATCCCCGCCTCAGGCCTTCATGGCTGCGGCCGACTCAGGCACCCCCCTCCAACAGCCATAAACGAGGTGACTCCTTTGTGGATGAGAACGCTCCCTTCCCCACCCCCCCCCACTCCTCCTGCTCCATCCGCCGAAAACGCCTAGCGCTAGGTACCTCGTGACTCCGGCACTCTGCCTTCTTAGGGAAGTCTGGGTGACAACCCACACTTCCCAAGAAATTCCGACTCGTATACGAGTTTCCACAGACCACCAAGGATCATCGGGGACACCCTTTGTCTCCTTGTGGTCTGCTCCCAGTCTGAGGATCTCCGTTCGTCTTCCCCTGTATGTCTCCTTCTCTGTCCTTTAGCCATGGGAGCCTCCTCATCCCTCCCTGAAAGTTCACCTCTTGAATGCCTGCTTAAGCATCTCGCTACCCTCTCCCTGATGCCTGATATAAAACCAAAACTTCTCCGTAAATATTGCTCCCAAGATTGGCCGACATACCCCCTAGACAATAACAACCAATGGCCTGCAGGGGGAACTCTTGATCCTAACATCACTCGCGATCTTTTTAACTACTGCCAGCGCCTGAAAAAATGGAAGGAGATTCCCTATATGGAAGCTTTCCACCTCCTCCTCTCCCCACCCCCTCCCAAGTCCTCCTAGCCTGCAAGCTGCCCGCAGAAGCCTCTCCTTCACTCCCTTCCCCTTCTTCTCCTACAACAGCCCTTCTCCCTTCCTCCCCAACCGTCTCCTCCCCCATCTCACCTCCTCCACCTTCATTCCCTGCAGATTAAGCCTGAGCCTTTCAGCCCCCCTTTAACTAGGTCCCAGGGGCCTCCTCCATCTTTGCCCTCATCACCTGTTTCTCCCCTGTTAGGGACCGCCTTTGTCTTCTCACATGTTTGTAGAGAGAATGGGAAAGCACCTTCCCCCATGTCTGAACGCAGCATGGGAAAGCACAAGCTAGAGAACAACCGGTGCAGTCCTTAGAAGTTATCTGCCCACAAAAACATATCTTGCCAAAACTCCTCACTCTGAAAATAGGGAGACCTTGTAGATGTGTAGAAACACCGCCCCTGCTTCTAGCTATGCCCTTCCCCCACTTGCCGATGTGGCAGGAATAGAAAACAACACATTCCATAAGCAATTAACGGGAGCCCTGCTGTAGCTCAGTTAGTAGAGCATGGGACTCTTAACCTCAGTCCTGAGTTCAAGCCCAACTAGAGCAGCAGAGGCAAGCAGCTGGGCTGCAGGCTGGCAACACATGGGTCTGATTCTATCTTTCTTTATTTTCTTTGCCCCCCTTCTGCACTTCAGGACCTGCTTGACTAGGCATGGCTAGACCGCGTCACTCCCCCACAGACTGAGCCAGAACCCTTCAGTCCCCCTCAGACTCAGTCCCGAGAGCCTCCCAAAATTATCGCCCCCCTCCGGGAGGTAGCAGGATCCAAAGGCATCGTGTGCGTTCACATCCCTTTCTCCTTAAGAGATTTAGCCCAACTAGAGAAATGCCTAAGTTCCTTTTCCACTGATCCCATGACATACATCAGAGAGTTTCAATGGACCCTCCAGTCTTACAGCCTCACACATCATGACATTTTCATGCTCCTGGCCAATACTCTCCTCCCTGAAGAGCATATAGACGAGTTTGGGACTTCGCCCAAACGCACGCTACCGAAACCCACAAGACTGACCCCACCTATCCCCCTGGCCCCACTGCTGTCCCTGAACAAGACCCACACTGAGATTATAACACCGCCATGAGTCTCTGCTCTCGAAATATTTTTGCCTCCTGCTTAATAGCAGGTCTGAAAAAGGCAGCTCGTAAAGTAGTCAATTTTCAAAAGCTCCAAGACATAATTCAAAAGAGAGATGAAACCCCCTCCGAGTTCTTAGATAGACTCACTCAAGCCCTATTACAGTATACCAGCCTGGACCCAGAAACACCTGAAGGAAGACAGGTCCTTATGACATACTTCCTAGCTCAAAGCTACCCCGACATTAAAGCTAAACTCAAAAAGTTGGAACAGGGCCCCGCTACCCCACAGACTGAGATCCTAACAGTGGCCTTTAAAGTCTTCCATAACCGAGAGGAGGAGAAAGAATGCCGTAAACAAAAGGCTGATCAGGCCAATTTCCAGATGTTAGCCCAGCCCCTCTACAAACAAGCCCCCCCAGCAGCTTGTTTCAAGTGCAGAAAAGAAGGACATTGGTCAAGGGCATGCCCCTCCCCCAGATCTCCTACCACCCCATGCCCCAGATGCCACAAAAAGAGCCACTGGGAGTCTGATTGCCCAACCACCCGAAGGGGAGGCTGGACGAACAACCCCCATCCTAAGCCCGCCGTAGTGGGGCTGGCAGAAGAAGATTGATGGGGCCCGGGGGCTTCTCACCCGACCATTTCCATCACCAAACAGGAGCCCAGGGTTACTTTAACAGTAGACAGTCGCCCCATCTCCTTCCTCCTAGACACAGGAGCCACCTTCTCAGTCTTGTGAGAATACTGGGGCCCTACGCCAGCCATTACTCTTATAGTCGGGGTAGGAAGTAAACAGATTTTCCCATTAAACCCCCCCCTTTTTTATGCACAATCCTAGACAATCCCATACCTTTCTCCCACTCCTTCCTGGTTATGACCCAGTGTCCCATCCCGTTACTAGGACGAGACATCCTTTCCCTCCTCCATGTTTCCATAACTATATCCACTCCCACAGCCCCCAGTACTCCCTTTCTGATGGCCCTCATAGCTGACGACCCCCCTCTACCCAATGAAAGCTCCGGTTCTGCCCTCATACACCCTGTAAATCCCAAAGTTTGGGACATTACAAGCCCCTCCGTGGCCCTATGTCCCCCTGCCTCTATCAAATTTTGTGACCCCTCTCAGTATATCTGTCAGGCCCAATACCCCCTAACCACTTTAGCCCTCATAGGCCTCCAACCCATCATTCAAGATCTCTTAAACAAAAATTACCTCAGACCCACTCACTCCCATTTAATACCCCCATATTAGCTGTTAAAAAAAAAACCAACGGATCTTTCCGCCTTGTCCAAGACCTTCGCCTCATCAACATAGCCGTTGTCCCTATCCATCCCTTAGTTCCAAATCCATACAGCCTTTTATCGCAGATCCCTGCCTCAGCATCCCACTTCTCAGTCCTAGATCTCAAGGACCCATTTTTCTCTCCCTCTAGAACCCTGCTCCCAAGATTTTTTCATCTTCACCTGGACGGACAGGTCCTAGCTCAGGACCTCAAACAGTTTCATCATGATCACTCCAAGTCCACCTTATTACAATACATAGACAATCTTCTACTCTGCAGTCTCTCGTGGGAACAGTCTCAACTTGACACTGCCTCCCTACTTAACCTTCTAGCTTCCAGAAGTTACCGAGTATCCCCCGTCAAAGCTCAAATCTCTTCCCCTTCTGTCACTTACCTCAGATTCCTTCTATCTCAACAAAGAAAGTTCATTACCTTAGACAGAAAATAGCTCCTCTCTGACCTGCCCATTCCCAAAACCAAAATAGAAATCCTTTCCTTTCTAAGCCTAGCTAGATATTTTAGAGCATAGATCCCTAACTTCTCCCTGCTCCCTGTTGGCAAGACCCCTATACGACCTCAGCAAGAGCTCCCCTAAAAAACCATTATCCTCCTCACCCCGACACTCCTTCATTAAGTCCGTCAAGCCCTTGTGGAAGCCCCAGCTCTCCATCTCCCTGATTTGTCGAAGCCCTTCTCATTATACATTCATGAGAGGTCCAGTCAAGCTCTAGGAGTCCTAAGCCAATATTATGGCCCATCCTTTGCCCCAGTAGCTTATCTCTCCAAGCAATTAGACCCCACAGTTCGGATATGGGCCCCCTGCCTACGAGCATTAGCCGCTAGACAGCTCTTGCAGAAGGAAGCTCATACATAGATTGACATTCAGGGCGCCCCTTACCATTCTGTCCCCACATCACCTAAAAGATCTCTTAACCTACAAAAGTTTACAGACTCTCCCTCCCTCCAGACTCCTGACCTTACTGTCCTCTTTCCTCCAAAATCCTGTTCACCCCCTTTGCCATCCATACCTGAATCATGACTTTTTCCTCCTTTACTGCGCTCTTGCTTTTTTTCCCCTCATTCCTATTGTCTTCCCCACCACCCCGGCCTCCTTTGTATGGCGATTCAAAGTCAGACAGACTTACACACAGCATCAAACAAAAGTTACTGCCCTCATTGCCACACCAGACTGCCCTCTGAAAAGCTGCTCTGAGTCTTTATACCTCCACTTTCCTCCCTCCACTGAAGTGTTCACTAGCAGCTACCCTTATTCTCCCTACCTCTGCTTCCTGTATGACCAAAAACAAGCCTATTGCAGGCGATGGCCAGACACCTACAGGAGATGTCCCTACTGGTCTTGCGCCATTCACTACATGGGTAACTTCCAGTACCCACAGTATTACTCCTCCAACCGTTTCATGAAATATCCCAATGGCTCATTCTCCTTATCAATCCCAGATCCCTGGGACTCTTGATGAGCTGCCAGAGTCACAGCCTCAGTTTACTATGGGGTGGGGGGTCCTTGACCCCCCACGGTACCCTTCATATCTCTCGAAAGTATGTTCCCTCTCATTCCCAGATCTCTCAAGTTGCATCAGATATTAGACATTCCGAAAAAGTCATTATCCAAACTCTTGATGGTGCCTCTTCATCTTCTTATCCCCGCCCCCTTCCCATTTCTCCTACTCTTCATTACAGCTCATTCAGGACACCACCATCTTTCTCAACCACATCCTTAACACAGCCAATTGTTTCTTGTGTGCATCACTACAGCGCCCACTGCTGGCAGCTGTGCCCCTCAATATTTCCAACTACTCCTTCCATGCAGAAGGACAACCCCTCTGCCCCCTGGCAGACATACCCCTATGGGAACCAGAATACGCAGATAATCTCACCATCCACCACTGCGTAGGCCCAACTCCACCCCCCTCCAGCGCACTTCACTGCCTCTCTATCTACACCCCTCTTTTGGTGTAATGGCAGTCTTTTCATCTCAGTGCCTCTCAACTCCGATACACCCTGCATTCTCGTCACCCTAATCCCACAGCTTACACTTTACAGCATGGCAGAATTTCTTGAGCTCCAACCTCCCTTGCCCTCGCGCACAAAAAGAGCTGCTTTCCTTCCCGTCATGGTCAGTAGCTCTTTGATCACCTCAGCCATTGGGGCAGGGTTTTCGAGAAGAGCCTTGGGTCACTCTCTATGGGCAGTTAGAGATCTCAACGCCAAACTTGAGGGAGCCCTGACATCCACTGCCAATTCCCTATCCTCTCTCCAAAGACAGGTCACTTCGCTAGCTAAAGTCACCCTTCAAAACTGGCGGGCCTTAGATCTGCTTACAGCCGAGAAGGGCGGCACCTGCGTCTTCCTCTGGGAAGAGTGCTGCTATTCCGGCATTGTAGAAACTAACATCACCAAACTCACCGACCTTGCCTCCAGCCTCCATTCTGCTTCCAATTCCAACCCATTCTCTTCAATACTAACAAACCCCCTCCTCACCTGGCTCTGGCTCATTGCAGGCCCCATAATGATCATTCTTCTCGCCTGTCTCTTCTTACCCTGTATAATAAAGTTCATCAAATCCCAAGTCGGAAAAATCTCTAATCAAGCTTTCAACCAGCTTTTACTCAGGAACTCTCAGCTTCTGGCCACAGAAGATCCCTCACCCTCAGGTGACCTCCTCACCACACGCTGAGATGGACCCCTCTCTCCATCCTCACCACACGCTGAGATGGACCCCTCTCTCCACTGGAAACTGTTCCTGGAAACAATAGCCGCAGACGCCTAGCTCCTGACACCCATATCCTCTTGGCACCATTGGAATCAACAGGTCCTCGACCTATGGTTACAGGGAACCTTCATTGATTTCCAACCTGAAGAAGTCCACATCTTCTCGTCCTTACTGCGGGGAGTCCTATCAACCCTTTCCTCCCAATCCTCAAGCCCTCACTCCCTTCTCCGCCCCTGTTCAGCAGGAAGCAGTCAGAGAGAAAGCAACATCCACAAACCCATAGAGGAGAAAGGGGGGAATGAAGGGTCCCCACCAGTAAGATGGCAAACTTCCGGCTTCTCTTCGGGGTCCTCAGTTCCCGCCTGCGCCACCTGAAGCCCAATCACCTCTCGCCCCCCTCCCAATCCCAGCACCTAGCCAACAGCCACCAGCCCCGTAGAAGTGACACCTCAATCAATTCATGCCCCTTCCTATATAACCCAGCACCTTTCCCTAATAAAGCGGAACTCTCCGGTGAATTGCTGCTATGTGTCGCTCCTTTCCTTTCAAAACCCAGGACCCAAATCCAGATCCATGTAACAGTTCATAATCTCTGCCAGGAAGAGAGACTGTTCTGTTTCATTTTTCTCTCCTCCTACCTATGTCAATAAGTTTGTAATGATAATAACTTCCATTTTATTGGTTTATTTTAGCATATAGGCTTAGATTTCTTAGCTTCTAGCATGACAAGACTTAAAGAGCTTTTCCATAAAATTGAGAAGGAAGAGGTGCTTGTGCATTCCCCTGGAGCATAGCCCCCGTTTTTATCCTGTTCTCTGTGCTCACAGGCACTAGGAGTTGTTTCTGTTAATGGTCTGCTTCTCTAAGTGATCACTCTGACTGTACTCTTACTTGTGGTTCTCAATAAATGAAAAGAGAATAAAGTTTCTCCTTTTGAAAATTTTCCAGAACCTTTAACATTTTAATGGCCAGTTTTTTTTATTTCTGATTAACCTCCTTTTAATTTTAAAAGTAATGTGTTTATTATAGCAAAGTTGGAAAATATAAGAAAACATGAAAGGGTAAAGAAGATACCTAGAATTCCAATATTCAGAAGTGGTCCTTCAGTATTTTTATTTTTTGATACATATTAGAAAATGGGGAATACTGTATGTAGGCTTTTGTGTGCTTTTTTCATTTATACTTTCTGAGTATTTCCTGTTGTAATTTAAGGTTTGTCTTTATGAAAAGTATAAATATTTCATTGAGTGTCTTCTGAAACTATTCATATAGCCAGTGTGTAGTATGGGAATCTTGAAAGTTCAAGTCAAACCCCTGGATTGTAATGCCAGTTTCATCTTTTACTAACTGTCACTTGGGCAAATGATTTAATCTTTGAATCTCAGTTTCCCTATCTTTAAAGTGGAGATAATGGCAAATTCTTCACAAGGTTTTTGGAATGATTGAGTAAAGTGAAAATACATAGCACAGTGTACGGTGTGGAACGGGTAATGAATGTCAACCAGGTGTAGTGTTTTTGGCCCCTTTCTAGATAATACAAATCATATAAAATTATCGTTTAAAACAGATGACCTAGATCTGGCTGAAATAACTTAAAATGTTTCTGGTATCATAAATTTCATTTTTCCAAATTTATTCTATGCTTATTTCACCTTTGTTTTCAGAAAATTATCAATAAGTTTTGTTGAATAATTCTTTTGAGTATGTAGCCTTTTCAAGGCATCAGTCTGTGTCCTGGAAAGTATGTACATATATTTAAATTTGCAAGTGAACTAACAGTCTGTCGCCTTCGGCTGTTGAGGATACAGAAGGAACAAATCACTTCAGGAATGAGAAAGCTGGTAAGAGAAGGCATAGTAAGGAGTGAAGGGCCAGGTCTGTGACATATGGAGGATACTTAAAATTTCCTAAATATGGAGCTAGCTCTTTTGTGTTTTTATATCTTTAGAAAGGATGTAGAGTAAATTTTATCATCTCAGTATTTTTCTTCTCTATGTTTGTTATGTTTCCTTCAGTTTATGTCCCCTTTTCTTTTTCCATCTTATTTGTATAAATGTTATTCATTCATATGCTGTGTAACAGCTTTCAAGAAAGATTTCCTACCCATGATTAAGAAATAAATTCCCTGCAGGTTTGGACTTGAGGTTGTCACTGAAGCATTGGTAGTAACTAGGAAATCTTGAAGTGCTTTAGAGTAAGACCTGGCTCACTCAAAAGGAATTGGATAAAAAATGATATTTTATGTTTATAATGCTATATCCTTGATTATCTGAAGTCATGATTTAAAAATTATTTTGCATATATGTATATATGCTATTTATAATTTCATTTGCTGCTTATTTGAGTATTTATTGCTAATGTAACAAATAATGGAAGTAAATGTGTTCCACACTTTCAGAAAGGTGATAATTCATTTATTTTTTTTTTAGTTTGTCAAATTTGCAAATATTGAAGAAGACACACCATCCTATCACAGACGTTACGACTTCTTTGTATCTCGCTTCAGTGCCATGTGTCATTCCTGTCATAGTGATCCAGAAATACGAACAGAGTATGTATTATTTTACTCTATAATTTATAGTCAGAGTAATTTCTTGATGAATACCATGTTTAAATATATTACATGATTGCCTAAGGAAAAATACATGCTTTATTCTTACACTGCATGAAACATGACTTTCTGTTGCTGTTGGAATAAGTGAATGAAGTAGCAGAATTGAGATTGATTTCTCAACTCAGCTTGGGATGAAAGTTGAAGTCTTTACTGTAGCCTAGAATTCCCATTTGCTCCCCCTTTCCCAGATCCTGTCATATGTAGTCAGATCCTGTCAGGTCATTTCTTCATCCAGCCACATGGTCTCCTTGCTGTTTCTTGAACACATGAGTCACACTTCTGTCTTCTCTAGGCCTTTGGACTAAGTAGTCTCTCTGCCCAGAATAATTCTCCAGATGTCCACATGGCTTTTACTTCACTTTGTTCAGATTTCTGTTCAAATGTCACCTTATTACAAGAGTCCTCCCCTGGAGACCTTTATTTATTAAATATCAGCTTCCCATCGCTCCCTTCTTTTATCTGTTTCTTGGTCCTCTATGGAATGTGAACTCCACGAGGGCAAAGGCTTTGTTGGGGACTGCTAGATCCTTAGCACTTTGTGTAGTGCTGGGCATATAGTAGGCTCTCAGTAAGTAAATGCTTATGAATGAGTATATAGATAAGTTGAATGAACGAATAACATGTATTACTGAATCAGTGTCATCCGGAGGTTGTCATGGCAACTGATTTGGGCATTTTTAAACGTTGTTCCAGATACATCCTAGTAATAATCTGGAATCAAATACTTATATAGAAACACAATGTCAATCTATAGGTTGATATTTATATTAAAATATAAATTAAAAATTTATAATAAAACATTAAAGTTAAGAATTAAAATAAAAAAGACCTTGGTAACTGTAGAACGTAGTTTGAGCTTTTCCATAATACACCTAAAACTAAAGAAAATAACCTGAATTCAGAGACCTATTATGGGCTGTTTATAATAAAGATATAGCATGTTTCTAATTTTTACTTTTCAAATAAGGGAGTATGCAGCAATATAACTACCTGTCTTTCAGTATGCAAGCTACAGTGTTCATTTACATAAACAGGAAGAAGTACAAACATTATTTTAACTTGGAGAAAGAAAGCTGAGAAGTGATTTAATAGTTTTTTTCAAGTATAAAACCTTTTTCTAAAATTCTTTTAGTTTAATTTTTCCATAGTATAGGATAGGCCATTGAGATTTCTGCTGCTATTCCTTTATTATGAGTGTAAAGTTAAGAAAGGTATAGGTAGCAAAATGTTGGGGGGCGGAGCCAACATGGCGGCGTGAGTAGGACAGTGGGAATCTCCTCCCAAAAACATATATAGTTTTGAAAATACAAATACAACTAATCCTAAAAGAGAGACCAGAAGACACAGGCAACAGCCAGACTACATCTACACCAGCGAGAACCCAGCGCCTGGTGAAAGGGGTAAGATACAAGCTCCGGTCTGGCGGGACCCGAGCACACCTCCCCCCAGCTCCCTGCGGGAGGGACAGGGAGCCCAGGACTGCCTGCCCCAGCCCCAGCCCCAGCCACCCGCATCAGAGCACAGACACAGTGCATGCGTTGAGGGCTGGAAACTAGGGAAATAGGGCAGCAAGACCTCTGAGCGGGTGACGAAGCTGATGCCCCTGTGACAAAGAAAAGCGAGGGCTTTTTGAAAGTCTTAAAAGGACAGGGATTTAACAGCTAGACGGAAACAACACAGGTCACAGCCCAGTGCTGGAAATTACAGGGAAAACCGGGAGCACTAACCCCCTGGGCAACAGCTCTGAGACCCCTCACGGAGGTAAACAGCCAAACAGCCCCCCTGTCCATTACCCCTCCGGGCACTGCGAAAGCAGAGAAACAGCCTAAGGCAAAACATGCCCACAGAAAAGCAGAAAGGAAAATTCCTACACTTCCGCAGGGCAAAACACAAAGACCCAGCCTACACGCAATTACACAACACAAGCCACTAGGGGTCACAGTTGTCCCAGTAAAGAAAGGCCAGGAGCAAGTGAAAAGTTTGGCCCTCCCAGCTGACAGTCAATAGCAACTGTCAACATGAAAAGGCAAAAAAATATGATCCAGACAAGACTAACCCAGACAGCTTTGGCATCTGCTACATCTACCCTGAGAAGGAACCTGGGGAGATGGATTTAGCCAGTCTTCCTGAAAAAGAATTCAAAACAAAAGTCATAACCATGCTGATGGACTTGCAGAGAAATATGCAAGAACTGAGGAAGGAGAATACAGAAATAAAACAAGCTCTGGAAGGACTTCAAAACAGAATGGACGAGATTGAAGAGACCATTAATGGACTAGAAAACAGAGAACAGGAACGCAGAGAAGCTGATGCAGAGAGAGATAAAAGGATCTCCAGGAATGAAAGAATTTTAAGAGAGCTGAGTGACCAATCAAAAAGGAACAATATACGCATTATAGGGATACCAGAAGAAGAAAAGAGAGAAAAAGGGATAGAAAGTGTCTTTGAAGAAATAATTGCCGAAAACTTCCCCAAACTAGGAGAAGAAATGGCCTCTCAGACCACAGAGGTACACAGAACTCCCATGACAAGGGACCCAAGGAGGGAAACACCAAGACACATAATAATTAAAATGGCAAAGATCAAAGACAAGGACAAAGTATTAAAGGCAGCCAGAGAGAAAAACAAGGATACCTACAAAGGAAAACCCATCAGGCTATCATCAGACTTCTCAACAGAAACCCTACAGGCCAGAAGAGAATGGCATGATATACTTAATGCAATGAAACAGAAGGGCCTCGAACCAAGACTACTGTATCCAGCACGAATATCATTTAAATATGAGGGAGGGATTAAACAATTCCCAGACAAGCAAAAGTTGAGGGAATTTGCCTCCCACAAACCACCTCTTCAGGGCATCCTACAGGGACTGCTCTAGATGTGAGCACTCCTAAAAAGACCACAGAACAAAACACCCAACATATGAAGAAGGGAGGAGGAGGAATAAGAAGGGAGAGAAATAAAGAATCATCAGACCTTATTTATAATAGCTCAACAAGTGAGTTAAGTTAGACAGTAAGATAGTAAAGAAGCTAACCCTGAACCTTTGGTAACCACAAACTTAAAGCCTGCAATGGCAATAGGTTCATACCTTTCAATAATCACCCTAAATGTAAATGGACTGAATGCACCAATCAAAAGACACAGAGTAATAGAGTAGATAAAAAAGCAAGATCCATCCATATGCTGCTTACAAGAGACTCACCTCAAACCCAAAGACATGCACAGACTTAAAGTCAAGGGATGGAAAAACATATTTCAGGCAAACAACAAAGAGAAGAAAGCAGGTGTTGCAATTCTGATATCAGACAAGACAGACTTCAAAATAAAGAAAGTAACAAAAGACAAAGAAGGACATTACATCATGATAAAGGGCTCAGTCCAACAAGAGGATATAACCATTATAAATATATATGCACCCAATACAGGAGCACCAACATACCTGAAACAAATATTAACAGAACTAAAGGAGGAAATAGAATGCAATGCATTCATTCTAGGAGACTTCAACACACCACTCACTCCAAAGGACAGATCCACCAGACAGAAAATAAGTAAGGACACAGAGGCACTGAACAACACACTAGAACAGATGAACCTAACAGACATCTATAGAACTCTACATCCAAAAGTAACAGGATACACATTCTTCTCAAGTGCACATGGAACATTCTCCAGAATAGACCACATACCAGGCCACAAAAAGAGCCTCAGTAAATTCCAAAAGATTGAAATCCTACCAACCAACTTTTCAGACCACAAAGGCATAAAACCAGAAATAAACTGTACAAAGAAAGCAAAAAGGCTCACAAACACATGGAGGCTTAACAACACGCTCCTAAATAATCAATGGATCAATGACCAAATCAAAACAGAGATCCAGCAATATATGGAAACAAACGACAACAACAACACTAAGCCCCAACTACTGTGGGATACAGCAAAAGCAGTCTTAAGAGGAAAATATATAGCAATCCAGGCATATTTAAAGAAGGAAGAACAATCCCAAATGAATGGTCTAATGTCATAATTATTGAAATTGGAAAAAGAAGAACAAATGAGGCCTGAGGTCAGCAGAAGGAGGGACATAATAAAGATCAGAGAAGAAATAAATAAAATTGAGAAGAATAAAACAATAGCAAAAATCAATGAAATCAAGAGCTGGTTCTTCAAGAAAATAAACAAAATAGATAAGCCTCTAGCCAGACTTATTAAGAGGAAAAGAGAGTTAACACAAATCACCAGAATCAGAAACGAGAAAGGAAAAATCATGACGGACCCCACAGAAATACAAAGAATTATTAGAGAGTACTATGAAAACCTATATGCTAACAAGCTGGGAAACCTAGGAGAAATGGACAACTTCCTAGAAAAATACAACCTTCCAAGACTGACCCAAAAAGAAACAGAAAATCTAAACAGACCAATTACCAGCAACGAAATTGACGCGGTAATCAAAAAACTACCAAAGAACAAAACCCCCGGGCCAGATGGATTTACCTCGGAATTTTATCAGACATACAGGGAAGACATAATACCCATTCTCCTTAAAGTTTTCCATAAAATAGAAGAGGAGGGGATACTCCCAAACTCATTCTATGAAGCTAACATCACCCTAATACCAAAACCAGGCAAAGACCCCACCAAAAAAGAAAACTACAGACCAATATCCCGGATGAACGTAGATGCAAAAATACTCAACAAAATATTAGCAAACAGAATTCAAAAATACATCAAAAGGATCGTACACCATGACCAAGTGGGATTCATCCCAGGGATGCAAGGATGGCACAACATTCGAAAGTCTATCAACATCATCCACCACATCAACAAAAAGAAAGGCAAAAATCACATGATCATCTCCATAGATGCTGAAAAAGCATTTGACAAAGTTCAACATCCATTCATGATAAAAACTCTCAGCAAAATGGGAATAGAGGGCAAGTACCTCAACATAATAAAGGCCATCTATGAAAAACCCACAGCCAACATTATATTGAACAGCGAGAAGCTGAAAGCTTTTCCTCTGAGATCGGGAAATAGACAGGGATGCCCACTCTCCCCACTGTTATTTAACATAGTACTGGAGGGCCTAGCCACAGCAATCAGACAAAACCAAAAAATACAAGGAATCCAGATTGGTAAAGAAGAAGTTAAACTGTCACTATTTGCAGATGACATGATACTGTACATAAAAAATCCTAAAGACTCCACCCCAAAACTACTAGAACTGATAGTGGAATACAGCAAAGTTGCAGGATACAAAATCAACACACAGAAATCTGTGGCTTTCCTATACACTAACAATGAACCAACAGAAAGAGAAATCAGGAAAACAACTCCATTCACAATTGCATCAAAAAAAAAAAATAACCTAGGAATAAACCTAACCAAAGAAGTGAAAGACTTACACTCTGAAAACTACAAGTCACTCTTAAGAGAAATTAAAGGGGACACTAACATGGAAACGCATCCCATGCTCATGGCTAGGAAGAATTAATATTGTCAAAATGGCCATCCTGCCCAAAGTAATATACAGATTTGATGCAATCCCTATGAAACTACCAGCAACATTCTTCCATGAACTGGAACAAATAATTCAAAAATTCATATGGAACCACCAAAGACCCTGAATAGCCAAAGCAGTCCTCAGAAAGAAGAATAAAGTAGGGGGGAACTCACTCCCCAACTTCAAGCTCTATTATAAAGCCATAGTAATCAAGACAATTTGGTACTGGCACAAGAACAGAGCCACAGACCAATGGAACAGACTAGAGAATCCAGACATTAACCCAGACATATATGGTCAATTAATATTTGATAAAGGAGCCATGGACATACAATGGCGAAATGACAGTCTCTTCAACAGATGGTGCTGGCCAAACTGGACCATTGTCTAACCCCATATACAAAAGTAAACTCAAAATGGATCAAAGACCTGAATGTAAGTCATGAAACCATTAAACTCTTGGAAAAAAACATAGGCAAAAACCTCTTAGACATAAATATGAGTGACCGCTTCTTGAGCATATCTCCCCGGACAAGGAAAACAACAGCAAAAATGAACACGTGGGACTACATTAAGCTGAAAAGCTTCTGTACAGCAAAAGACACCATCAATAGAACAAAAAGGAACCCTACAGTATGGGAGAATATATTTGAAAATGACACATCCGATAAAGGCTTGATGTCCAGAATATATAAAGAGCTCACACACCTCAACAAACAAAAAACAACCCAATTAAAAAATGGGCAGAGGAACTGAACAGACGGTTCTCCAGGAAAGAAATACAGATGGCCAACAGACACATGAAAAGATGCTCCACATCACTAATTATCAGAGAAATGCAAATTAAAACTACAATGAGGTATCACCTCACACCAGTAAGGATGGCTGCCATCCAAAAGACAAACAACAACAAATGTTGGCGAGGCTGTGGAAAAAGGGGAACCCTCCTACACTGCTGGTGGGAATGTAAATTAGTTCAACCATTGTGGAAAGCAGTATGGAGGTTCCTCAGAATGCTCAAAATAGAAATACCATTTGACCCAGGAATTCCACTCCTAGGAATTTACCCTAAGAATGCAGCAATCAAGTATGATAAAGACCAATTCACCCCTATGTTTATCGCAGCACTATTTACAATAGCCAAGAATTGGAAGCAACCTAAATGTCCATCGATAGATGAATGGATAAAGAAGATGTGGTATATATACACAATGGAATACTAGTCAGCCATAAGAAAAGGGCAAATCCTACCATTTGCAGCGACATGGATGGAGCTGGAGGGTATTATGCTCAGTGAAACAAGCCAAGCGGAGAAAGAGAAATACCAAATGATTTCACTCATCTGAGAAGTATAAGAACAAAGGAAAAACTGAAGCAACAAAATAGCAGAATCACAGAACTCAAGAATGGACTAACAGGTACCAAAGGGAAAGGGACTGGGGAGGATGGGTGGGTAGGGAGGGATAAGGGGTGGGTGGGAGAAAAAGCGGGGTATTAAGATTAGCATGCATGGGGGGGTGGGAGAAAAGGGAGGGGTGTATAACACAGAGAAGACAAGTAGTGATTCTACAACATTTTGCTATGCTGATGGACAGTGACTGTAAAGGGGTATATAGGGGGGACCTGGTATAGGGGAGAGCCTAGTAAACAAAATATTCGTCATGTAAGTGTAGATTGATTAAAAAAAAAAAAAAGCAGTTCCTGTGTGGTGACCTCCAATGAGTTCTACACAATGATATAAAGGGCATATAAAAGTGTAGGCAAAGGGTCTGTTTGTGTTTATACAGAGGATCAAAGCCTAATTTGGCTATCCCGAAAATGAACTAAGATACGATATGAAAAAGAACTTACAACATCAGCACTCTCGGGAAGACTCATGCCAGAAGATGATCATCAAAAAACCCCAACAAAAATCCACACACTGCTACAGGTGTAGATGCACTCATCCCACCATTTCCTGGACTTGCCATGGGAATGAAGAAGGAGATATCTAAGCTGGCCTGTGCATACAGTAAAACAACAAATTTGACTGGCTCTATACTGTTGGAACTCAACCAAGAATTAGGAGAAGTGCAAATTGTAGCGCTCCAAAATCTTACAACTATGGACTATTTACTGTTAAAAGAACATATGGGATGTGAACAGTCCCCAGGAATGGGTTGTTTTAATTTGTGTGATTTCTCTCAGACTGTTCAAGTTCAGTTGGACAATATCCACCATATCATAGATAAGTTTTCACAAATGCCTAAGGTGCCTAACTGGTTTTCTTGGTTCCACTGGAGATGGCTGGTAATTACAGGTATGCTTTGGTTATGTAACTGCACTCCTATCATGTTAATGTGTGTGCGCAATTTAATTAATAGTTTAAAACCTATACATGCTGAAGTTACTCTACAAGAAGATATATCAAAGAAATAATCTTCCCATGTTTTCTTCTGTCTGCTACTTCTGTAGCTTTTCTTCTTCCTTCCTAATTACAACCCTTAAATAGAGTTCGTACTACATATCGAATTTACCGAGTATCATAATTCTTCCAAGTGGTAAAGACACCTCAAGACAAATGCTGGGCATAGAAGCCACAGGGCATAAATATGCAAAGAAGTAAAAAGCTAACCTTTTCAAACAATAAGGCTTCTCTCTCACTTACCAACTTTACATCTCCCTGTATGGCCCCGGAAGATGACTGGTTAGCCAGAGACGGGTAAGATTCCTCAAGGGAGGAACAACCTAAGACAGGCACAGTTGCAGGGGGGCCATCAGGTGAGAAATTGGGGATCAACAGAGGTGAGGCTTAGAACCTCCCCCCACCCCCCATTCTGAGAGAAATCTTCTGCATCCGTGGATGTTTTATTGCCCTTGTCTAGCTTGGATTAACACATAGTCTACAGGCACACACCTGATCATCTACATTTGCTCTCTTACAACACTAAACTATGTCTTCTACCTTTATCTTGTATCTACCTACCACTTCAGCATTTTATTAAAAATAATAATAATAAAGAGAGAAATGTGGTATCCACATATAAATCAAGTATAGAAATCAAATGAATTTTCATATTTGAACTGACTGTTTATAGTTCATAATGCATGAGCAAAACCGAAAGCTTCTGTGATGACTGCCCTTGTAATGTTCACCATGTAACTTATTCACTATGTAAGAATTTGTTCTCCATGTAAGAATTTGTTCATTATGCTTCAGAAGATTGGAGACTGACGAAAATTAGGCTTGGGGTGGATTAAGGATTGTGCATTGAGCAGTGACCCTCCTATACAGAATTTTATTGTTGTTGACAACCATTTGATAAATAAATATGAGAGATGCCCTCACAAAAAATACACACACACACACATACTTCCAATTGTAAAATAAATAAGTAACCGGGATGTAATGTATAGCATAAGGAATATAGTCAAAATATTGTAACAACTTGGTATGGTGATAGCTGGTACCTAGAATTATCATGTATATAAATGTTCAGTCACTGTGTTGTACACCTGAAACTAATGTAATACTGTGTGTCAACTACTCTTCAATAAAAAATAATTATCTAAAAAAAAAAGAGAGAGATACAGGTAGTTATAATTATCTTATAGTTATTTCCTGTTACAAATCACCACCTTCTTTTTTCCTTCCTAAATGACATTTGAAAAGTTTCATGAAACTGTTCCCTGGTCTCAAAGGTTTACATTAACTTGCTAATGGGGCAAATGTTATAATGATTAACTAAGGAAAATGACAATTTTTTTTCAAGATTGTAACAATTTTGTTTTAAAATACAGAAAAGACCCAGAATGTGGTGGGGTTTTTTTGGCTTAGTATTGTAAGGATTAATAAACCACACAGTCATTTCTAATATATTGGTTAGGGTGTGTTTCACATATAAACCAATATAGATGAAAAGTGTCGATGATACCCATAATTTTTATAAAGGATGCATTTAAGAATTTCTAAGAGCTGTGCCTAAGTTCTTATTTTTAGGTATTTACTGCCCCCTAGTGAAAGCTCTTGTCTTTTCCACTTGTTTTCACTTAACATTTTTCATTCATGTTTACAGAGTAATTTTAAATTCTAAATACAAATGAAAGGCCTTGTAGTACTTTTTCCTAATTCTGTGTCTTTCTTGCGTTATACTATATTTGAAATTCCAGAATGTCATTTCATTTGAATCACTGTAAAACAACTAGACTAAAATGCTTTAAGATACTTAGAGGGTTTAATTTTTTTTTTTCCTATGCTGCCTTAAATAAAAGCCCTTATGATTTTCATCAGGCATATTTATATTCCCTTTTAGGTTCTTACTTAGATACTTAATATCAATTCCTTTATTTTAGCAAAACCCTGTCAAATAGAACTCAGGGAGCATGGAAGCGCATGGGAGCAGTATGAACTGAGGCTGATAACTGTTCAGATTTTCTGAAAATATTTGCCTTGCAAAAACGGTTCCCACGTATAAAGTCATGCATCACAATCTTAAGCTCTGATTTCATGAGCAACCTTCAGCTTTGGTGGAAATAATCATCAACATCATAATAATGATTAACAACAACAGTATGAGCAGCTAACACTTAGTGAGTACTTACTATGTGCCGGTTTGTTTAACACTTATTGGCTAAACACTTTCATGAATTAACTCCTTTAAATCCTTACCTATGCTTTAGGAAAAACAATTGTTTTCTACTTTACTGATAAGGAAACTCTAAAATAGCTTTGAAATCATGGCTAGGATATATAGGTTAGGACAGATACTACATTTGGATCAGATGCCAGCTGTGTAGCTTCAGTAGCTATGGTCGCTATCGGTGGACCCTGCCTCCTCTGAACAAGGGCATCGCCATATGCTGTACTCTGTTTAGGCTACTGTGTCATCAGCCACTTTCTTTATGTCATCTTGTTTATTCACTGTGTTCTCTGCTTCCTTGGGCGTGGCCTTCTCATCACCCAGGAGTAGAAGCAAGTATATAAAAGTGGACACCTTATAGTAATGTTAGGCTTGCCCGCTTGTGATAGCTGCACAAGAGTTTCGCAAATCACCACTAAAGCAGCATATATAGACACAGCTTGGAAATAAGCAAAATGTGTCTTGGTGTTTCCCAGTTCACTTTCTTAACTGTTCAGTATTGTATTACTTCCACATCCTGTTCTCCATTGGCTACTCCTGAATACCTAATATTATTTCCCCATGGAATTGTAAAGCAGTATCACCAGCTCCCCCATATTTTCCATTCTTTAAATCTGTTTAAGCTGATAAATCTCTCATTGTGAATATTTCCCATAGTAGCAAGAAAGGAAGTAAATAACAATGAAATTTGGCCAGAGGGAAGGTGTTTGGGGGCATATGGGCTATCAGGTTAGCTCTGTCTGCAAAATTGTTCTTCCCCAGCGTTTATATGTTTTGTTTTGTTTTGTTTTTTTTGCCACTTTTCTTCTCATTCTTGAACCTATAGATTATTTTCAAAAGAGTAAGGAAGAGCTTGAGGAAGTTGGGGTTTATGGCTTAGGATAGGAGGATAGGGCAGCATTCTCTCACAATGTGGATGAATTTTAAGTTACATATACTCAGGACAATGTATATATGTTAGGACCCACAGGTGCATGTATGTGTATGTCTGAGGTTTTCTGTACTGCATTTTAGTAGTTCTCATTTGTTACACCTATGTAGGTGGACTAGAAGGAGATAAGAGGTTCTTGGGGAGAAACAGTGAAAGAAGTCCGAGGAGGCACTGATGGGTGTTCAGCGAGAGGGAAATCCTGTTTTCACTCAGCTTCTGAGACTTCTAGGCAATGAATGGAGAGAATCTAGTTCATATTAGTTTGAATTACTGTTATCCTCTTAGAAACACCTAATTCTTTTGGTTAGATTCTGTATTATTGAAAAATGATACATAGACTAGATATACTATGTTTTACAGTCCTTTTAAACTTTAAATGCTGATTTTTTTAAAGATGGAATTTGAAGTAAGCCTCTTTTGGAACTACCATATCTTTGTTCATCTTAGATTTTTGAGATTTAAAATTTTTAGATTTATTGTTGTGTTATTTTCGTTTTATTCACTTATGATAACAGTATTTACTTGGCGTCCATTCTTTTCACTAAGCAGCAAACTTATTTAAGTTACTTCTTCATTACCCAAGTGTTTCTTTCTTACAGAATCCGAATTGCTGGAATCAGGGGTATTCAAGGTGTGGTTCGCAAAACAGTTAATGATGAACTTCGGGCTACTATTTGGGAACCCCAGCATATGGATAAAATTGTTCCATCCCTGCTGTTCAACATGCAGAAGATAGAGGAAGTTGACAGGTATTGAATAAAGACGTTAGGGTTAGGGCTGTGTTACCTTTGTACATGTGTATGTATGCTTGCTTGCGGGGATACGTTTGGTCTTTAGTATTATGTAGATTTTAGTCTTATAAACTTGAGTGAGTTTAAATATGTGCCCTTTCTGAACAGTTACTCATTTTTAGTCACCTCATTAGCCTTAGCAGACCACAGATTCTCACTCATACACTTAAGGTTTTCTTTTAAAATAAAAATAATCTTACTTTTGCTTATTTGAGCATCCAAATTGCTATTGAATTAATACTGCTTGAAGTTGCAAGTATGAGAAATAGAAATAGCTGAATTCGTGTTATTTGTTGGAGATCCAGGATGCTTATACAAATAGGCAGTTAGAACTAACCAAAATAATAACAGCAATAATTAATAATAATGATAATTGCTATTCACTAAATATTTTTTTCAACAAAAAGGGTTAGACTGTTACTCATTTTTCTAGAGTAGGGATAAAAAGAAAATGTCATTTTAAGCTTTCTGAGAAATAAAGCCTGTTCTTTTTAACTGTTGAAACTAGTATTAGAATTCTTGCACTCATTTTTTTCCTTATTTCCCTTTCTTATCAGTCGCATAGGCCCTCCTTCCTCTCCTTCTGCAGCTGACAAAGAGGAGAATCCCGCTGTGCTGGCTGAAAACTGTTTCAGAGAACTGCTGGGTCGAGCCACTTTTGGGAATATGAATAATGCTGTTAGACCAGTTTTTGCGTAAGTAGTTGGTATTTTCCTGGTTATTTGTGACTGTGCTATGTTAATTCTATGTTAATGTACTTACAGAGGACAAATACGTCTTAATTTGTATGAGTGAGTTTTTCATGGAATAGTGTGGCATTGTGGGAAGAAGACAGGATTGAGTCAGATGTCATACTTTTGAGCCCTGGTTCAACCAACTTTTTCCCCTTAAAAAAAAATGAAGTCATGTGCTTGATCTCACGTGCATCATTTATCTCAAATTTCTACTCAGAGACCTTAAAATGCATATGCACAGTAAAATGTTAAAACAAACATTGTCCAAGTATTATGTGTCCTGTTTTACTAATTTCTGTGGTCAGTTCCCCTATTTCCTGGCTTCTATCTAGTTCTTGGCCTTTTATTTTTTTATTTTTTTGCCATGGCTGGACAGCCTTAGGTCACATTCGCTGCTGAGTAAATTTCTAGTGTCTAATCAATACAGGAATATTAACTATCTTATTGGTATTTATATTCTCCCCTCTAGGCAGATTCATTTGTGAGCTTTGAGTTTCTCCACAGAGACATTTTCTCTCAAACCTTGCCTTTTTGTTCTAACTCCATCATCAGATGATAGACCTACTATATACTAGTCAGTGTAATTTCTGGACATTTTTGCTAGTCTTGTTAATCATTTGCTTTGTCCTTTTCCCTTCTTGACTTTAAGTCTTCTGGCATATATGAAGTATTCTAACATCCAGAATTCTTTATTTCAGGCAAAGATTAGGGTTCAAAGTTGAGCTTTATGTACAAGAATTTATAAACCACAAAATTACATTAAAAATCAGAATCATTAGATTTTTAAATAGTTTTTTTGTTGAAGTAGAGTTGATATATAGTTTCGGGTATACAACATAGTGATTTGACATTTATGGATAGTATGAAATGCTCAACATGATGTGTAGTTGCTGTCACTGTATCAAGTTATTACAGTATTATTGACTATATTTTCTATGTTATACACTTGTCCCTGTGACTTAATTTATAACTGGAACTTTGTACCTCTTGATGTCCCTTCACTTATTTTGCCTACCTTCACTCCCTTGCCCTTTGGCAACTAGTTCTCTGTATTTAGGAGTCTGTTTCTGAGGTATGTTTGTTTTGTTTTTTTAGATTGCACATGTATATGAAACCATATGGTATTTGTCTTTATCTGTCTGATTTATTTCACTTAGCATATACCTTCTCAGTCCATCCATGTGATCACAAATGGCAAGATTTCATTCTTTCTGATGGCTGAGTAATAGTCCATTGTGTATATGTACCACATCTTGATTCATCTGTTGATGGTCACTTAGTTTGCCTCCATATCTTAGCATTGTAAATAATGGAGTAATAAACATAGGAGTGCATGCATCTTTTCGAATTAGTGTTTTTGTTTTCTTCAGGTAAATAGCCACAGGTGGAATAACTGGATTGTATGGTATTTATATATTTTGAGGAGCCTCCATACTGTTTTCCATAGTGGCTACACCAGTTTACATTCCCACCAGCAGTGCATGAGGGTGCCCTTTTCCCCACATTCTTGCCAGCAATTACTTCTTATCTTCAGATATTAGCCATTCTGAGTAGTGGTAGATATCTCATTGTGCTTTTGATTTGCATTTCCCTGATAATTAGTGATGGTGAACGTCTCTTCATGTGTCTATTGTCCATCTGTATGTCTTCTTTGGAAAAATGTCTATTCAGTTCATCTGCCCATTTTTTAATTAGATTATTTGTTTTTGGTGTTGAGTTATATGAGTTCTTTATCTATTTGGATATTAACCCCTTGAAATATGTATCATTTACAAATATGTTCTCCTATTCATTTGGTTGCCTTTTTTATTTTGTGGATGGTTTCCTTTGCTGTGTAGGAACTTTGTAGTTTGATGTAATCCCACTTATTTGTTTTGCTTTTGTTTCTCTTGCCTGGGGAGACATACCCAGAAAAAAATATCCGAAGTTGATGTCCAGAGTTTATTGCCTGTGTTTTTTGTAGGAATTTTATGGTTTCAGGTCTTACATCTAGGTCTTTAATCCATTTCAAGTTTACTTTTGTGTGTGGTGTAAGAAAGTGGCCATTTAACTGTCCAGTTTTCCCAAGACCATTTAGTGAAGAAACTGTCTTTTCTTCATTATATATATTCTTGTGAGGATTAGGGTTTTTCTTGATCTTTGTTTAGTTGTTTTTAATTAGGAAAATTCTCAGTCATTGGCTTCTCAGATATGACTCACTGTCATTCTTTGATCTCCTTCTGAAACTGATTAAATATTTGTATTTCTTTACCATTTTTATTTCCTGTCTCTTAAGCTCTCACATATTGTTCATTCCTTTGCTTCTTTGTGCTACATTCTAGGAAATTTCTTCAGTCAATTATCTTTATCTGCCTAAGTTGCTATTTAAACTGATACTAAGTTCCTAGGTTTCATACTATAGCTTTCATATGTGAAAGTTGTATTTGGTTAATTTTCAAATATGTCAAATTTTTAACACTTTTTTTCCTCTTTAAGCATAAAAATGTACTTACTTTAAATTCGGAATGCACTGATTTCAATAGTATCTTTAGTTCTTGAGGATCGGATTCTGTTGTCTCTCACAGTGACTATTTACCTTGCTTTCTGTGAATTTTAGTTTTGAACTCGCATTCACTTATTATGGGTTCTTTGAGGTCTGGATTTATGGTGTGTTCTCTATAGGAGGCTTTACTTTGCTTTTGCTAATGGTACGAGTATAGTGTTATCCAGGCACCACTTCGAACCTTATTCTTACCTTCTGTTTTTTGAGCCACCCTGAGCCTGGGTACAGAGTATATGGTTACGTTCTCTGAAGATACTGTTGTTGTTGTTCCCATCAGAGCCAGGACCTACATAGGCAGAGGCAAGCTTTTTGGCCATCTTCTACCAGAACATTCCTCCAGATTCACTGAGGGGGACATCTTTAGGGGTCCTGAACTGATGCAAGGATTTCTCATCTGATAGCCTGCCTTTCCCGGGTGGGCACTGAGCTTTGTCTCCAGCCTCCTGTGTATAGAACCCTTGAAACCACTGGCTGTTGGCCACTGAAGCTACGCCTCGGACAGCTGCTCGCTTCAGTGGATACTTACTTCTCCAGAGTCCTGCCTTCTTGTGGGGTTTGGACTGAGGAACTTCTCTTTCTTACTAGCTCATCTAGGTATTTAAGAATCATATATTCTAGCCTCTTGTTTTATTAGAGGATCTGGCAATTGAGGGACTATAGCTTGTATTTCTGGTAATAGAAACATCGACTTTCTCTTAGATAATATTCTCGTGAATGTTAAATTTTGCATGTTGTCAAGGATTCTAGAGGAAGAAAGTATAATAAAAATAAGGAATTCTTGAAGTAATTTTCTTATTGTTAATTGCAGGCATTTAGATCATCACAAACTATGGGATCCCAATGAATTTGCAGTTCACTGCTTTAAAATTATAATGTATTCCATTCAGGTAAGAATTGGTTAACCTTATTGTATTTACATAAGTAATTTTGGTTCTGTATCAATATGCATGTTATCAGACAGATACAGAACACTGTAAGATATGAGAAAATGTGTTCCTAATGTACTTCTATGTTTTACTTAGTTTTATTTACCCTCAGTTTCTTACTTGACAAGATGAGAAGATACCTAATAAAAAGAACTAAATGATTTTATGACAGTATTCTTTATTGTGCATTTATTTAATACATTTATTGTGTATTTATATTTCATTGATAAACTGGTATTGGAGTTGATGTTTATTATAGCAGCATAGGGCTGATAATAATAACACATTTATTGAGTATAATGTGATAGTATCAGCTTCTCTAGTCTTTCTAGAACCTCATGATGAGACACACCTATTGCAGAGGACCACTTGGTCATAAATCCACCTCTCAGATGGCCACTGCTAATATTTAGTTATATAGAATTCTAGTCTTATATACTTCATAAAAAGCAGATTGAATTTTATTAAATTCAAGTTGCTCTTTTCACTCAAGTTATCATAAGTAAATATTTTCCATTATCCCTATTTGTAGAATGTTTTTTAATGGCTACATACTGTCCATACATGAGTACCAGTCTCTTATAATCAGATGTTTAAGTGTCACGTGGTTCTTCATTCTTATGAAATTAAATGGATATATATATATCTCCACATATACATATATATATAGGATTCATATAATTATTCATACACCCTTGTACTGTTTTGTTTCCGTTAGGCTCAGTATTCTCACCATGTGATCCAGGAGATTCTAGGACACCTCGATGCTCGTAAAAAAGATTCTCCACGGGTTCGAGCAGGTATTATCCAGGTCCTGTTAGAGGCTGTTGCCATTGCTGCCAAAGGGTCCATAGGTGAGTGCTTGCAAAAAAATTGCATTAACCTATTTCATAATTTTTTTTTCAGTAGTATAGCAGTGTATGGAAAACTCTTTGAAAATATTTCTATCTTTTTAAAATGTATATAATTTCTCTTGAAATTTTGGGTTCACATGGTTATTCTTAGAATTCTTTGGTATACAGTAAAGCATTTTCCTCCCCATCAGTCTCTCCTCCCCTTCCTCCTTTTTTCTAATAAAAGTTTTCAGTGCCAAGTACAGGACCCTTGAACAACACATGGATTAGAGGTGCCAGGTCCCTCCCTGCACAGTCGAAAATCCGTGTATGATTGACTCCCCCAAAATTTAAGACCCTACTATTGACTAGAAGCCTTGCCAATAACATAAACAGTTGATTAGCATGCATTTTGTATATTACATGTATTGTATACTCTAGTCTTACCATAAAGTAAACTCTAGAGTAAAGAAAATGTTTTTTCAAATTGTTACAAGTCTCCAAAAATATTCCAGTATATTTGATGAAGAAAATCTGTACATAAGTGGATCTGCACAGTTGAAACCTGTGTCATTCAAACATTTGGGGAGAATACAGATACAAGAAATCTGCAGTTAACTTGGAATGAGACAACTCTACATAATACTGTAATACGTGGCAGAATTTGATGACATATCAAGAAAGCCAGGGTTCAGAGAGGGAGTGAAAATGGATTAGTGAAAGCAAAATATTAGGCAGCCCATTTGGCTAGTTTGGTAGTGTCGGAGGAAGTCAGAGAAGTGGCTTTAAAGTTAAAATTGCAACTAAATCATGGATGTAATTCTGCAGTTGCCTGGTACAATTTAAAGATTTACTGTAACACATCTTTATCAGAGATATGCCATAAGATAATTCATTGGCTGCTAATGTGCGACACATTAGAAGTAACAAGTGGTTTACATCATTGTAAGCATGAGCGGGGAGAACTTGACCTTGGATGGCAGCGGCAGGAATGGGATGTAAAGTCAACAGGATTTGGTAACCAACTGTCTGTAGGATAACGAGGACAAGGGACACGTCAGAGATGATGATTTTTTATCTACTTGTGGTTAGAAGAATGGAAGGGTCCATAATAGAATTGCTAGAATTGGGAGGAGAATCTGATTAAGGTTTCTTTGCTTCACAATCAAAGTGGAAATATATCAGCTACTGAAATGTTCTAATACTCATTCAGTGTCAAATAAGAGAGGGCAATGAAGTAATAAATTCATCACTTACAATTTATCTGAGAGAGATGGAAGCAGGTTATTTAATTTGAAGTATGAAATGAAAAACAGATGATACATTGAATCATCCCACTTTCTAATGTCTGTTACGTGCAGGGTTCTTTGTGCCAGACTCAGTTACATCAAAGAAGTATTTGAGAGTGGTTGCTGTCCTGGAGAAGGTTGTGCTGGAGAGTAGGAGGCAGAAATAAAAAATGCTGATTAAAATATAGTGTGATAGATACAGTGACAGGCATGTGCATAGTATTCTTAGGACTAAAAGCAGAGCAAACTAAGAGCAAATTGAGTTTTACTTGATTCTGATAAATTGGCTATTTTCTGTCCAATAATGGAGATAAGTTCTTCCTTCTTTAGCCTCAGAAGATGAGAAGTAAATTTCTTATGCTACAACAAGCTATATTATCATAATTCTTTGGATTTTGACCCAACAGTCAAGTTCGTTATTGTCCAGTACACACGACTTTGAGTAGACAAGATTAGATAGGTGGAAAGTTTTTGGTAATCTTTATATACATATATATGTTTTGTGTGGTTTGTACCAGAAATTCGACAGTGAGTTGCTTGGAGATGCACAATAAATATTTGTTTGCAATAACTAGGAGACTTTCATATTTAGGTATTTCTCATGTACTTCTTTAATGAACTGGTTAGTTCATAAATTATTATTTCCAGCTACTTAGAAAATATCCAAAACTCTATTGAGAAATACTAGAATTCACTGTGAGTGCATAATTCTGAAAAAGTGTATCTGCTCACATCAGTGTTCATTTATAGGCCCCACAGTGCTAGAAGTCTTTAACACGCTGTTGAAGCACCTGCGTCTCAGTGTTGAATTTGAAGCAAATGATTTACAGGGGGAATCTGTGGGTAGTGCCAACTTAAACACAAATTCCAAAGACAATGATGAGAAGATTGTGCAGAATGCTATCATCCAAACAATAGGTGAGTACGTTTTACTTTTCAAAACTAGTAAGTAAAGCAGTGATTTAAGTCAGCTCTTATGGAAGGCACTTGACTCCAGCAGTACATTAGTCAAAGGGAATGATAGCTTAGACTTTTAAGAACTTTGTATTTGGAAAATAGCATAAGAATAGGACAACACTATATACCCTTCACCCAGATTTATCTATTAATACTTTATGCCATTTAATTTATTACTTATTTTCTCTCCCTCTTGGTCTCTCCTTCCCTCCCTCCATTTCTGTGTCTGTATGCATGTATGTATATGTGTGCATATATAAGTATATACCCATACAGAGAGATAGGTACATATAGACACCTCCATTTTTTTCCCCTAACCCATTGGATAGTAAGTGCATATACCTCATGGCTCTCTACCACAGAGCATTTTCTATAAAACCGGAGTGCAGGTTATCAACATCTGTAAATGTAACATTGATACAGTACTTTTATTAAATTACCTTATTTCAGTTTTGTTATTTGACTTGATAATGTCCTTTGCAGAATGTTTTCCCTTAGGTCCAGGATCCAGTCTAGGATCATATTTTGCATTTAGTTGTAATATTTCTTCAAGTTCCTTTAGTCTGGAACATTTCTGTTATGATATGGTGTTTTTTAAGAGTATAGCTCCTCCCCACCCTTTTTTTTTTAAATTTCCTTATTGGGGTTTGACTGGTGTTTCCTCGTGATTAAATTCAGGCCATGTGTACCCGGTTGAACTACATAAGTGATAATGTTCTTGGAGTATCACATGCACAGGTACACAGTGTACATTTTCTTCTCATTGGTGATGTTAATTTTGAAGACTCAAAGTGTCCTTTCTTTCTGTTGTATAGTTTCAGTTTTTTCTCATTATTGCAAATAATGAGCAATATTTGAGAAGATACTTTTAGACCATGCAGGTATTCTGCTCTTCATCCAGGCTTCTCCCTAGATTTAGCAACCATTCATAATTCTTACCTGAACCAGTCTTTACTATGGTTGCACAATGGTGGCTCAGACTCAGCACTCCCTGCACAGCTGTCAGCACACAGGGGTCTACTGTCAGCAAGAGCCCCTTTTCTTCCCTCTGTATTTATGTAGGACTGCATGTATTTATCTATTTATTATTGGTGTGAGCTCGTAGATCTACATTTTTATGCTTCGTAATTCATTCTGTACTTATTGTTATTTTGGTGCTTAAATTGTCTCCCAAATTTGGCCAGTATTGAAAGTATACATAGATGAGTCCCTATGCTTGGGCTTCATGATGCACTTGGTTCTTACCTTGCGGATGCATTTCGTTGATCTGCTTGACAGTACCTCTCTTTCATCTAGTTATAATCTCATCATGTGTATAGAAATTGTCCTCATGTGGGCAAAGGTTCAGGTGTGTTTTAATTCGCACCTAACATAGTAGTTGCATTAAGATCTTTAGAGTGACTGAAAAGACAAGACATAGTAAAGTACGGTATTACCATGGAATCTCAGTAAAGCAGACATTTGTATTACTTAAAACAATTCATATCAATTTATGGTAAACCTAGCTTTTATAGTGACTCTTAAATTTATTTGCCTTATTTATGGATTTTCTGTGATATTTTAAGATGATATAACAAATCAGCTAATCTTATTTTCCCAGAATTGAAATTGCTTTAGTGACTTCTAATTAATTCAGTGTTACTCTTATACACTAGAATATTTAATTTATTGTTTCTCAGTGTTTTATTATAAAATGCGTATACAGCAGACTCAAGTAATATTTCTGTGATATTACACATTCAGAATAACATGAAAATTAAAACATGAGACAAAAGAAATGCACAATGAGCAAGATTTTTATTTAAATTACACTTCTCATTTCCTTAGTATTTTCTTCTAGAAATTCTCAGTACTCTGGTAGTCATCAAATCTTGTGGATATTCTGTTGATGGGCCCTAGAATAGAGCTGCTGTAGCTTTTGCACTTGAAAATTTGAGGCTGTTAACCAAGTTCTTTCTTTTAAAAATAATCAAGAACTATAGCTCCCTGCTGTGTCCTTTGGGGTGGAGGGGGTATCATGAGCATTTCTGTTGAGCAGTTGAAATGCACACAGGGGGTGTGGAGAATGCGTCACTTGAGGGCTGTCCCCACGGTGGATCTTGTAAGAATCTATGCCCTCATAGTAATGACTGACATGCTTGGAACAGAAAATCAGGGTCTAGTTTTATATGGTGATTGGAAAGAAAACTGATTGGGTTCTTGGAAAGTTAAAAGTACCTTATAGGAAGGAAGCTGAGAGTAACAATAGCAAAGGCTTGGAAATGAACAGCTATCATCTCAGGCTTTAATGTAGAATAGCTGTGTAGTTTCTGACATGAGTTCTGAACCTCTCTTATCCTCATTTCCACAAGAGGAAACTGAGGCCAATAATAATACCTTGACTCATAAGGTGGTTATGAGGATCCAAACACAAAGTAGTTTCTTACTTCATAAATAAGTGCTCCTTAAGAGTTAGCTAGAATAATACCACACTTTATGTAGGTTGAGTAGTGTTAGGATCGCGAGATTTTTGATTGAGGTATATCATAATGGGAATTGTTTACCACAGATATAATCAAAATGACAAATAGAAAAATGTGATGTTGTATAGATATCAACTCTAAAAATAGAGGCTGAAGAGTCAAATTGAAAGACTGATTCTTAAATATTAAAAATGCAGGTTTCTGTAAATGATTTTGTTGCATTTAAAACATGCATTAAAAACACCCATGATTTGGTATCTGTTGTGATCTCAAAGAAACAATGAAGTTTGAGTAAGTGATCATTAAAAGCTTTGATCAGAAATTTATTATGATTTTATATTATATAGAAAAAGAAACTTCAGTTTGTAAAATCTGTCTTAAATTTATCTTAATATTTTTATAGGATTTTTTGGAAGTAACCTACCAGATTATCAGAGGTCAGAAATCATGATGTTCATTATGGGGAAAGTACCTGTTTTTGGAACATCCACCCATACTTTGGATATCAGTCAATTAGGGTATGCATATGTAGTTTTCCTGTTCTCAGACTGTAAATTTGAACTTAATCTTTGGTTAAATTTCATCTTAAAGAAATGTGAAATGTTTTGTTAATCATTT
Source organism: Manis javanica (assembly GCF_040802235.1). Lineage (NCBI taxonomy): Eukaryota > Metazoa > Chordata > Mammalia > Pholidota > Manidae > Manis > Manis javanica. Next base: position 216,987,411 of record NC_133157.1, read on the forward strand.
GTAATACAAGCCCCATGGAAAGCAGTTGTGTTTTTATGGCACTAGATTGCTAAGCAAACAAGTCAGTGTTGCATCCTTTTAGTAGTTTTCACTATATCAAAAACTCAAATTTTCTATGTCTTATATTGGCTGTGTGGAAGGTTTATTTAGCCTCAGTATTGTCTAGAAACATATTTAGGGTAAAGCTTTAAGTTTCCTGTAGAAATTAATGTCAGTGTAGCAGGAATGTTGACTTATTCCTAGAATTCTAGAGCTGAAAGTGATTTTAAAGACCATGTTTTGGCCCTCTCATTTAATAGATTTGATTTGATTTTACAGTATGCTAAAGCTTTAGTTTGTAAATATTTTTGTGTGTTTTGCTAATGTAATAAGGAAATGGTATTCTTATATTTCTGTGACTGTTAGTCATAGAATTTTTTGGAAATTTTTCCATTTGTTAATTCTTTTTTGAATCATCTGTTCTTACTTATTTACTGATATATGTTATATAAATATTATGTTTGTCATTTATATTTGCAGTAAACATATTCTCCAATTAGCGTGTCTTTTAATTCGAATTGTTTCATTGTATATTCATATGACTGGATTTTCATGTCATTACATAAAACATACATAGCTCTCTTTCCTTTGAGAGCCATTAGCTTTTTAAATAATTTTGTTCAAATTTATTTTTTTACATGTAACTCCTTAATTCATATGAAATTTACTGTAGAGTATAAAATCAGCCATGACTATAGCTAGTATGAAAATAAAATCTATTTTATACTAAAAATGTGAGTAGAATTTTAAAATCAATAAATAGTAAGTAAATGGATTAATATAAATGTTAATAGTACTTAATTAAAGATAATGCCAGTATTTTGTATATTTCAGGGATTTGGGAACCAGGCGGATTCAGATAATGTTGCTGAGATCTTTACTTATGGTAAGGCATTTAAGACAGGTGAACTACACACTCACCCTTGAATTGTTGAAGAGGTTAAAAGAATAGCTTCACATTATCAGTTTGCTTTTATTATAAGACACTATTTATGGTTCTTTTTTCTTGTGGCTTACATACGTAAGTATTATGCTCTTCCTTTTGTTCTGTTATATTTTTACTGAATATTTCTCACTTCTCCTGTCATCTTATTTGATCTTCATAATGATGAAACATACAGAGAGCAGAAAGTATTGCAGTTTTATACCTGAAGATGCCTAAGTTCAGAGATGTCCAGCGGAAGCAGTGGAGGTGGTTCACAAAGGTCACTGAGCTGAAGAGTAGAACTTGGACTTAAAGTCTCATGTTCTTTCTACATATCAGGCTGTTCATTTCATATACTGATAAAATAATGGCTGCTGCTTTGGAAAATAATTCAGCTATAAGTAGCTGAAAAATAAAAGCATACCTAAAATGTGAGGTCCTTTGGTTATTTTATAATAATTATATTTATCTTTGATTCAGCTACGGCTAGCAAAATGCCAAGAACAGAGTTGGAGTTTGTTGTTTGACATGTGTATCCACTCTAAAACAGTATCTTCAAAATTTATTCTGGGAATTTTTATTGTATATGACCCTATTTTTTAAAAAGAAATATTTCATACCTAGGAATAAGTACAGAAATTATCTTTGATTTCATTTTAATTCTGATCATAGTGCTTGTCATACAGAAGCTTCAAGTCTAATATAGCCAGATGTATCAGTCCTTTCCTGTGTGTTTTGTGCTTTTTTTATTTGTATCTTAAGAACTCCTTGCCTACTCTGTTGTAAACACATTTGTTTGTATTTTCTAAACAAAAGTTTTAAAAATCTGCTTTCTACATCTAGAACTTTGATCTGAAGTTAATTTTTATAGGTGGTGTGAGCTAATGACATATTTTATTTTTTCTGGATAGGTAGCAATTGTCTCACCAATTTCAATTTGCTCAGTTTTAAAATTACCTCCATCCTATAAGTTTGAAAATAACCCCCATCCTGAATAGAAATGTTAGATGTTCCATATATGCCTATAATCCTGAATCTAGAGATTACTCACCTGAAATTTCATTTGGTCATAGCTTTTTATTAAGCAAATTCCCTGAGTGTATAGTCTTGCCTCTAATCATTAGGATTAGATACATTGTGCCATATAGTCAACTGAGTGAATGCCTCTAGTATGGTTAAATGTTTAATAACATTGAAGTATATGCTCTTTAAAAATTTTAAATTTAGAAGATGGGAATACATTCAGAAATGCCAAATTAACTAATGAATAAAGTACAGCTTTCTAAAATGAAAATGTATACTATTAACTTAAACTGTTTAATTTAAAATAAAAGAATAATTTGCCAATTTAAATTTAAATTTTTCAGGTCTTCTATCTCCTTCTATCCATTTAGTACTACCTCTCCCACATATTTTTAATCTCTGAGCCTCAGTTTTCTTTACAAAATGGGGATATACTAAATCCTACTTCACAGGGATGTGAGGACAAAATTTGTACACACAGAATCCTTGGATTAGTGCCTGGCCTGTGGTAAATGTATGCTGTTATTAATTGTGTTCTCTTAATGAATAATGTTTCTGTGAATTCAGTGATGAAAGTCCTCATCACTTTACAGATTTCCTTTCTGTTTTTCTTCCAAACTTGCTGTTTCCCTAAATTTATGGTTCTTGCAAAACAATTTAAGAATTTTACCAAAGAAGGACTCATGACAAAGGCTTTTTGTTTGTTTCTTTGTTGATCCTCCCAGGTAACCTCTGGGTACAAAGCAAAGACAATCGTTACTGCCCTGCCTGGGTCTTTTCTAGATCCTTTGTTATCGCCTTCCCTCATGGAAGACTATGAACTAAGACAGTTAGTCTTGGAAGTAATGCATAATCTCATGGATCGCCATGACAACCGGGCAAAGCTTCGGGGGATCAGGTAGTGCGCTGTTTTGAAACAGATTTAATGGGGTTTTCAAATTTACATTAATGTATTAAGTATTGTGATTTTTTTAAATCTAAGATTTTCATGTTTTATTAATCTAGAGTTTTAATTGATATTGACAGTTTATTATATTTTAAGAAATATATTATTGTATTAATATATTAATTTATTAATATATTTTAAGAAAACAAATGTTTGAAGGTCTTTTAATGTACTTTCAAAGCTCTCACCTAGTAATCACTAGTTAGGTGAATTGTATTTTAGTTTTGCTGTAACCTTAGGAATGACATTTGGAGTCAGGATTACTTTATGCAGTTCTCCTAAGGTAAACTTGATAATTCAGTAGTATCATTACATACAGCCTTATTTAAAATGTTCATTGAAATGAGTGTTAAATACTTGAAACTCTGAAGTATGACTATGATTTGCCATATAAGACATATTATAGTTAAATGTGCTTCTCATTAAAAATGACATGATTGTCTCTAGAATAATACCAGATGTTGCTGACCTAAAGATAAAGAGAGAAAAAATTTGTAGACAAGACACAAGTTTCATGAAAAAGGTAAGATTATCTTCTAGAAAGTGATGCATGGTAACTTATAACCGTTTTGACTTTTTTAGGTAGTTTTATATTGATCTATGACCTTAAAATGAAGTCAGTGAATTTTGCAGTTGAAAATTTCAAGCCACTCTCTTCAGCCTCCCCCACCTTACCACAACATTCCTGATGGCGTCTCCTTCAGCCTGTGCTAAAGCACTGGATTGTTGGACTGCTGTAATAGTTCTAATTTCTTTCTTTGAGTAAAATGTTACCCTGTAATTTCTGCCCTGCTCTCCTCCCCACCCCAAACACACATCCTGATTCCACTTTTAATGGCTCTTTTATAGACAGCTTCAAGTTTTTGAAAATGCTTATCACCATTGAATAAATAAATATAATGAATGTTTACTGTGCATTAGGCATTGTTTTGTGCATTCTGGGGATATAAAGATGAGGTAGGCAGCAACTCTGCCCATATAAGTAATATTTAGCTAGATTTTCATTATCACTTAAATTTTGTAGATGTTGTCAAATGCTGAATTTAGAAAATCATGGCATCTAAAGTTATTTAGCATATTGAGTAAACTATCTGTGCAGTTATTCTTTATCCAGAGCTTAAACACTAGTATTTGCCAGACACTGAGCTCAACACTGAGAGAAACAACAGTAACCGTGACACACATGCTTAAGATAATCACAGTCCTGGTGGATAAGTGAACCTTGATCAGCCCCACAGGAAGATAGGTACAGATATCTCAGGTATCTATAATCCATGTTCTTCTTTGGCTCTTTACGGGAGCATGCCTTACCCCTGCCACCATCTTTTATTTTGCTGGCCTTATCCATTAGTATTGATTGCTGTGTTTCAAGTTAATGACCTCACAGCTTAAAAACTTCACTTGAAAAATAATGTACAGAATATCACTGTTCTAAGTTAATGTGACTAAAAATAATTCTTTAAATTTGACAATATTGTATATGAAAAAGTGGTTAATAAATAGGGCAAAGGCATTAGTTCTTTCCAACTTCTTTTTTTAGTATTTATTTTTATCATTCAGTTAATGAAAGAAGTTGTTCCCCATAACTGAGGAACTTTTCATCATGATTAACAGAGTGAATTTTGAAAAGTCACTGATAATTAATTTTTGGGTTTTTAACTTTGTATAGTGACATTAAATAATCCTGAACTTGGGGACTGGATTGATTTTATTCTATCCAGTATGACAGTGATAGAAATAATTGTTCTCTGTGCTTAATTTTGCTAGTCAACCAGTTTAACAGGGTCTGGTTTAACTAAAAGATTAGACTGTTATTCCATTTTAAATTTTGAATCTTCAAACTTGTTCTTTGACTTAGTTATCCTTCCATTTTATAATTTAAAATAACCACCCTTTGGATGGGAGAATCTTGCAGTTTAGCACAGACAGTACTGTTGGCATTTGCAATGCTAGCCTTGCGTGTTCTGGCAGCTGTGCCTCAGATTGCTACCTAGCCTAAAACAGCTCCATTTGAGAGTTTTAGGAACATCTTAGATATTTGGGTCTAAGTTTGATAAACTGTCCCAGGGCAGACAGCCCTTATAAGTTACATTGGGAGGTGCCCCTTCATCACTAATTTCCTAATGAAGCTCTACTTCCAGATAACAGAAAACAACATTGCCACTCAGTATATAATGTCTCACCTACCAGGGCTACCCCCTGAAGCTACTTATCTAACAGAGTGTCACCACATGAAAGAGCTCTTATTAATGTTTTATTGAGTTAAAGAGCCTAGAAAAAAGGATTTATAATTATGAAATATAAAATGTATGAGCATTATTACTTTAATTACTTTAAAGTGAACAACAGCTTAATCAAAAGCAGTCCACATGCTCATCTTGTTTATAACTCCATCCTCTCCCCAACAGGTAATCACTGTTCTTTATGTGATTTGTTCCTTGCTTTTTCTTTCTTTACAGTTTTGCAACCTAAGTGTATATCTGTTTATCCCTAAGCAGTACAGTATAGTTTTGTCAGTTTGTATTTTGTATGAAAAAAAACCATAGGGTATATATTCTTTTATCTTTTCCTTCTTTCCTTTAGCTCTGTTTTGGTAAAAATTCATTCATGTGTGTAGCTTTGTAGTGTATCATGACATGAATATATCACAAGGTATCCATTTTCATTTTGGCAGATTTTTGAGTTGTTTCCAGTATTAGGTGGTTGTGAACAATGCAGCTATAAACATTCTTGTACATGTATTGTGCTGTATATAACTCCTGTTTCTCTAAGGCCCATAGGAGAGAAATTGCTGAGTAACAGATTTTGCATTCTGTGAAGTCATTACCCTATTTTTACAGTATATTATAGTACAAGCTATTAGATTTTGTCCAATATGGTAGGTATTTAATAGGTAATTTTTAAAAATAAACTTGAATTACTGAAGAAAGTCTAAACTCCTGTAAGCACCATGCTAATGTTTGTTGGTGATATTTAGGAACCATAGGATTCAAGAATACTCTAGAGTCAGTGGGGCTTAATACATAGATCATTGTTGCATACCTAAGTAAAGGACCATTTGAGAGAGAGACAAACTCTGGATTCAGAAAAACAGAAACCAAAATACTGGCTTCACAAACAGATAAGAACCTGTTCGGAAAACATAGCTTTATATCTGTAGCCAGGGAAAAAAAAAAAAAAAACCACTGAAACTGAACCACAGATCTAAACAGACTTAATCATTAAGTGATTGGCACAGCTGGCGGACTACAGACCTTCCTTACCTGGATGGATCCATGGAGCATGTCATGTAGAGAAAGAGCAGAATGCATACTTTTTACAGATAGTCTGTCTTCAAATGACTGGTCTTCTTGCTTATTTCTTCCCCCTAACTTGATCAATCAGATGAACCTCTGAGAAATAGGCTTGGAATTTTAAGCTAAAGTCCCTCAACACAGGAGTGAGTAGGCCCTTCTTTTTTCTTAACCCTTGCTGCACTTTAGAATCAAGTGGGGAGCTTGGTGCCTAAGAAACACCGATGCTTGGGCTTCACCACTGACCAGCTAAGTCATACTGGGGGTGGGCAGCAGGAGGGCAGAAGCGTAGTGGTCATTCAAGTTGCCCTGCTAGTGGAGCTTACAGTTAGTGTTGAGAACCAGTACAACAGGTTCAGAGTCATTACCACATAGTGACTTGAAATGGGAAACACCATCTTACTTCCGTTAGCTTTCACTTGGCAGTTGGACCTATACCTGGAATGTTTTAGGACAAGCTTTTATATTCTGTATTAACATATTTAGATAAGTTTGATTTGGGAGAAACTTCTTACAGTCCTGGGGTGTTTCTGTAACCTCTCCCTGTATCTGGGCCCTTGGTCATTGCATGCTGAAGGATAGTAGGACTTGCAGATGTTCTTCTCCAGACAGCCAGCCCTTAACCCACCTGGCAGGAGACAGTTTCCCAAAGCAAGAAATCCTGAGGACATTTCCCCTCAGTCAGTTGTTCTTTATCATTGCCAAAGTTGTATCCCAAAAGTGTCTCCCATAATTCTGCCATCTATTTCAATTTTTTTCTCAAATCAATCTATAATTTGCTTTTATCTTTTCAAATTACTACTAAAAATATTTTCATTGTTTACACTGGAACTATTTCTTACTTGCTGTTTTTATTTAAGGTTCATTATTCCACTCTAATTTGAGTTTTTAGTTGTATATAGTGTATTTGTTTGTATTAATAATTGGAGTACATTTTGACCATCCAGTTACCAGCTTAAATTTCTCTTCCATGTTGTTATGTAATAAAATAGCTACTTTGTAGGAGCATGTGAAATATGCTTTTACTATACTTTAAGCAAAATTATCTTTTTTCCTTTGTCACTTCCCTTTTCAGAATGGGCAACAGCTATATCGGCACATATATTTGGGCTGTAAAGAGGAAGACAATGTTCAGAAGAACTATGAGCTACTTTATACTTCTCTTGCTCTCATAACTATTGAATTAGCCAATGAAGAAGTGGTTATTGATCTCATTCGAGTAGCCATTGCTTTACAGGTATGCTCTCATAACCTTTCATGATAAAATCATTTCTTTGTGAATTAGTTGCCATCTTTATTGTAGCCTTTATCTAAGGATATGAACTTCAAAGGGAAGGTGTCTAGTTTTAAATCTGAAATACTGAAGATTGTGATCACATTTGTTTATTATTTAAAAAAATGTTGAATGAGCATTGATTGTGTGCCAAATATCATTCAAGGCCATAGGTGTACTGCCACGAAAAAGACAATATGGTCCCTATGCCCATACTACCAGTCTAGAGGGGAAAATAGTCATTAAATAATAGTTCTTTAATTGAGAGTATAAGTGTTACATAATCAAAGGACAGCATACAACTATGTATGTATGTATTTTTTATATATGTGTGTATGATATATATATATATATATATATTTCCTACCCACCACCCACCTTAGAAAGGCTTTCTTAAGAAGAACCATTTAAGTTGAGAGATTTAACTCTCCTGTAAATGGGCATTTATTCTATCATAATTAAAAAAAAATTCCTATTAGGTGACATTTTTGTATCTGCAATTTTTCAATATAGAAAATGCTTATGGAACATAAGACCTGATCTGTCAACTGTGTGTTGTTTTTGTTACAGGACAGCGCAATTATCAATGAAGACAGTTTGCCAACATTCCATCGTTGTGGAATCATGGCGCTCGTTGCAGCATACCTCAACTTTGTAAGTCAGATGATAGCTGTCCCTGCATTCTGCCAGCATGTTAGCAAGGTAATGTATTTAGAAGAGTCCTTCAACTTGATTTTTATACAGAAGTGGCTGATTTTCATCTAGTGATTGTTGTTTTTAATATTGAGGATTATGTGTCAAATTTTTAGGATAATGCTATGAAAGTATGCATAACTTTTTTAATAGTAACTGCATCGAACTGCAGCTAGTGTTTATATTTTCTTTGATGCCTTTTATTTCTTTGGAATTTATGTAGTGGTTACATAGAATACACAGTTTTCTTCACTTACTGTGATTTCTTATATAATTGTTTTCCTTTTAAACCATTATAAATCTTAGTATCAAAATTTTCTTTAATTGTATTACTTTTGTCCTTATTTTTTAAACCAATCTACTTGACCCAGATTTCAGAAGCTGAGTAATTAACGTGCTTCTCAGAGATTTGTTCTAGTAATTCAACCATATTAACTTTTTTCAGGAGTAGCTCATTAATTAATTACTTTCATCACTTAATATACATTTCAGAGCCCCTAACTTAACTGGCAGAAATAGTAATTTTTATTCTTTAAAAACATCTGTCAGGGATAACCTTATTTCTATGAAGTTGCAAAAACATCACTCAGTCTTTGCTAAAATGTAGGATTTTAGTGCATTCTGAGAAATAAAATTCATTCATTCATCAAATGAACATTTGACTGAATATTTGATGCTTTTAGAAGTAAGATATTACAAAAATAGTGTGCCACCTACAAGTTGCTTATGGGTAAATGAAGGCATCAGACCTCACAGGTACATTAGACCTCACAGACATACTTGAGAAGGTAGCACAGAAATGGGAGGATGGTGAGTGCCTGATGCTGTGTAAAGAGATTTCCTAATGGTGGCATTTGAGAAAATACATGTACTTCTCCCTTTGTGTAGTAGGTTTAATCAAATGTAATGTATTATTATTTATTATTGTCATGATTTTGTTACCTGCTGAATTTTTAAATGAATTAATGTGAAAACAAAATGAACCCTGTGTTCGGGTTCTAAACATGGCCCAAATTCCAGAATAAAGTGATGATATTTCTTATAAATATTCAGTTTTTATTTCTGTGCTTTTAGTTTTCCAAATTTTCATAGCAGGGTGCTTAGGGGTGAGAGTTTTGATGTTTGTTTTGTTTTTGGTTATTTTTCAGGTTATTGAGATTCGAACTATGGAAGCTCCTTATTTTCTACCGGAGCATATTTTCAGAGATAAGTGCATGTATGTTAATTCTTTGTTTTTTAAGAAAAGGGCACTGACTTGAGATACCAATCAGTGATGATTATAAAGGGGTCAACTGTTAGAATGATTTTCTGGTGTTTTATAATAATCATCATTTTGTATTTCTGTCATTTAATTGATCTAACATCTTTCCCTTGCTATGAAAGTTTGTGTATATTACATATATAGACTGATACGCACACAATCTCTAATGAAACAAAGTATTTCTTACCTTTTTTTCATGTGGAAATATATCATTTAAATATGTATTCTCATATATAAATGAGCACTCCTTTAAGAGAATACAGTATCCATTCAGGACTCTCAATAAGAGACAACAATACTCATAAAATTGTGGGAGAAAGAACTGTGTGAAGGAAATTCAGTGCTATACCCTGCATTCTTTCTTGCTATCTGAACAAAAAAATATATGTGAACAATACTTTATTCAAACTTGGGCTCTAAAAGCAGTTTAATATTGAAAACATCAGCATTAGATCAAATCAAGCAGTTTGAAAGAAAAGTGAGACCTTAGTGGGATTGAGCAAGTGCTTAGTGCCACTTCACTCTCTGGCCAGTCTGTTTTTCATTAACGATCAGGGAGATGCAGTTTAATTTTCTTCTTTCAGTAGCTCTTTAATTAGCATGAAAGTTAAGGCTGAATTTAGTCCTCTTCCCCATTTAATGCGTGCATACCAACAGATTAAGTTAAAGCTGACGTCACTGTTGGAAAGTTACTGTTGGAAAGGATAACAGTCAGAAGGCTTGATGTATGCAACCACAGGTCATGTGTTTTTAAAGAGGTCAAATGAGTCACCCAAATAAAAGACACTGATTTTTCTTTACTGATGCAGTTTAGGTTATGTTTATATTTATATTTAGGCTTTGATCTAGAATGTTTGCGTGTTAACTTATTTTTGCCTAGTAAACTGAATGACTTTTGTTTTGACCAACCTGACAGGCTTCCAAAATCTTTAGAGAAGCATGACAAAAATTTGTACTTCTTGACCAACAAGATTGCAGAGTCTCTAGGTGGAAGTGGCTATAGTGTTGAGAGATTGTCAGTACCCTATGTACCACAAGTAACCGGTAAGGAGGGTAATTGGAACTGTTCCTCTAGGGGTTAAGTTTTACTAATTGTTCTGTTAGCCCAGTGGGCAGTGAAGATTAGTTCTGTTTGTACACTTGCTTTATCACAGCTTTTTCAAAAGCTTAAGACGGTTCACTTTTATTTCAATATGTTGCTCTTGAAACCCTTTATTAAATCTCAAAAGGCATACATGTGTATATGATTTTATAATGTGAAAATTGAATCCTCAACTGTTTATCATTGTTACTGTTATACTTAATATATTATATATAATAATAATATACTTCAAACAGAAGCAAAGTGTGAGATCTTTCCTCATTAACCAATATAGTATTTAACTGAGGGAGATTGGTAAAGTTTGCTTAATTAGTGATTTGTGACTGTTGAGCTTAATGAATTAGATGACTTTTATCGTTGGAAAGATTACAGACTATCATGTAAAGAAACCTGCAAACTTTTTAGGTTAAGAATTATGCTTTCCTCTGTGCACTGTAAATTTCCTTTGTTTTATTGCCTGAAATAATTCCAGTGCATTTTAAGGCAAAACTGCATTCACTTTTTATAAAAACTAAAATCAAAGAATTTCTTACAACTTCATTTACATTTGATGACTGAGTAAATATGAAACTTGGTAGAAGAACTAGTTCTTCCTCTGGGGATATTCTCTTCTGTCAGAGAACTGTTTGATTTCAGTCAGGTACTTTTCTGGATTAATCACTTAGTAGCACAATCTTTGTAAATAGCTCTCTCTTTTATAATGTGGATCCAAAAAATATACATTTATTTATTATGATGATAGTTATCCATAATAGTCTAAGATGTGAATAAATGCTTTTGCATTTGCTTTTAAATTCTATACTATAAAAGATTCTATTCCTCATGAATTCCTTGGGGAAATAAAAGTGCTAGGAATAAGATATTAGTAGAGCTTTGTAATATAAAAGAATTTTACATTTTAAAAAGACTTTTTAAAATATTTCATTCTTATAATTTGGATTTAGCTCTCTTTCCTTCAGGCAAAAAACCTCCTAAACCCAGGCACAAGCACAAAGGTAAATCCAAGTGTCCTTTGGCCTGCCCTCTCCCTGACCTGTCCCGTAGGAAAATCTGCCTTTTAGAAAATGGAGCCAGTGGCCTGTATATTTTATGTAGTTATGAGTTCAGTTGTCATTTTGCCCTGCCTTCCCCATATCCATAGTTTACTTTCACCCCTTGTGATTTCCTTTCACCCTATTCATATAACTCTTAACAATCTTTAATGAAAATTACAGTACCTTTTTTAACAGGTGGTTTGTGCTTCCCCATTTCCTCCCAGCCCTGAAAAAGATATTCTATTTCTTAATGCCTTTCTGTCATTGACTGGGAAAGTTCTCACTATTTCAGTATATATTTAATTATATAACTGCCTAGAAATCTCTCAGTATGAATAAGATTTTTTTCTGATTTGCGAAGACTTTGGTAGTTTAGAACCAGTCTATGGAATGTGTGCCCTGCTTTAATGCAGAAAGAGGTGGAAGATATGGTGATACACTGTGGAGTAATCAGTCAGTTATTAAATTTTCCTTTGCTGTATGCCATCAGATATTCATTTTAAAAAATAAGGGATTGAAGAACAATGTGTCAAAAGAAAAGGCAAAGCATATTTGGTTTTTGGGTGTCATGGATATACCCATCATCAGAATATTTGCTGCCATTTATTATGCACTAACGGTGCCAGTCGCTGTGTACTCACTTTCTCCTTTAATCCAAATAGTTTGGTGAGGAAGATAGTATTATCTTTGTTTACAAATAAGGATAATGAAGCTGAAGTTAAATAATTGATAAGGCAGCACCTCTAGAATGAACTGTCTTGCCTCTTCAGTTAGGTGCTTAGTAAATTAATTTTGCTAACTATTTTCATGTGCTCAAAGGTTGTTCAGTCATCCATTTGATCCAGATTGATTTTTTCATGTATTCCACAAATATTTACTGAGTGCTGCTGTATATCAAGCCCTGCTGTGACTTTAGGGGTAGGCAGTCCCTATCCTCAAGGATTAAACTCCCAGTAGAGAAGACAGACAGATGACTGAAATGTAATGGTGACTGGTTCTCAAGAAAGAAGAATGGTCTGTCTAAAGTATGTTGAACTATTGTTAACCAATGTATAGTAAGTGGTCAGTAAATGTTCTCTAGTTATTACACTTTTATCTAGAATCAACCTGGAATGCTGGTGAATAGTGTATGTCTAGGTGTGTGCTAAGTTCTCCGCCGTGAGTGGGGAGCATAGTACCTCTCATCTGGATCATTCAGAGGTGCCAGTAGCTTCAGTAAACTTATGTAATTATTTAATTATTTAATGAGTATTTACAGTGTGCCGGCAGTTGTACATACAGAAACAAGAATGAACAGGAACAGGTAGAGGTCCCTACTTTCGCAGTTTATAGTCTGAACCCTGTGGTCCAGGCTTCCTCATCTGGACCACAACACACAGAAGATAATTTGAGTGGCAGTTTTCTCATTTCTCCCAAGATGGCACTTGACTAGTTTTATTCTAGATGCATAGGAAAAAAAGTTCATTCTTTATACAATTTGTTGCTAACAGGACAGATAACCAGGCAGTTGCAATAGGCTTTAAAGGCTATGATCAGAGAAGTTTAGGGCCCTCAGGCAGCTCTTAGGAGAGTGTGTGGCCCCAGTTTGGCAGGCCAGGAATATCTTCCAAGGGAAAAAATCCCTAAGCTGAGCCTGAAGCAAGAGTTAGGCATGTAAACCGTGTTTCATGTATGAAAGAATGGAGATAGGCAAGAATGGGATTTTTTCCAAGAATCAATATAAAGCTGATTTACGTGGAGTGAATTGGAGTAGTAGGGTTGGGAATTGTAAAGTGGGTTAGATAGTTTGAACTATTCTGACCACAGTGGGGAGTCACTGAAAGACTTTAAACAGGGAATGGCATGATCAGAGTTGTGTTTTAAAAATATTGCTCTGGTTGTGGTTCAGCAAACTGGAGATGGCCGTAATCATTAGAATGCTCTTCAGTAATCCCCGGGACAGATGACAGTGGCCTATGACAAGGAGGTATCACTGAAAATACTGGGAAGTGGATGCATTCTAGTAAAATGTACCCAAGAGAATCTATGAGCAGTTGGCTGATAGAGGGGGACAAGGAAAAAGCCAAAGATTTTGGTGAGCTTGCTGCCTTGGACACTTGAATGGATGGAACAGGAAGAACAGGAGAGTTTATTTGCCACTTTGCTTGCTTGGGTTTTTTTTTGAGTCATGGGTGTTATGATTAGGTTTAAATGAAGAAAGGAAGTAGTTCGCATTTCAGATGTAATTGTCTATAAGTAGGTTTAGATCTTGGATGGTTGAAGGATGGAGTTTTTATTAACAGAAATGAATAAGAAATATTCAATGGCTAGTTCTGGGGATGAGCCTCTTGTTGATTATCTTTGACAGTGAGTGTCCAGGTAGGGTGCCCTGTAGGCAGTTAGGAGTCAGGGCTCATTTTTGTGTGCTGGGTTATAAGGAGAATTATGAAATCAACACTAAAGGGGATTTTTGCAAAAAGCCTTCAGGGAGGATGACTTCTCTTCTCAAAGTGTACAAGTGAAGAAAAATAATAGAATGGTCTGGCTCTACACTAGCTATGTAGCCTTATAGGCATGCCCGCCTTAATCTCTCAGTTAGCCCTTGTCCTCATATGTAAAGCAAAGACTGTAGCTAAGCCATTTAATTTCATTAGGATATATACATAAAAGTATTTTTTAAAGGTATAAGATGCCATATAAATAAAAGAATAGTATTAGTATTTTTTCATGTCTTAATCTCCCAGGAGGCATTTTGAATTTTGTTATTTGTCCCATTGATTAAAAGCACTTACAATATATGGATTTCTTTATCTGCTTTATCAAAACTAATGCTGTAAAAGTATTTTCACATATCCTATCTCTCCTGGTAAAGGTTCTGTTTTAGTTTGTTTTAAAATTAAAAGATTGCTTTTGTATTACACTGACTTTTCATTTTATGGTGACAGTGATTTTTGTTTTGTTTTGTTTTTTATTCTGTAAATATGCATTAGTTCTAGATGCATGTTTTCCTGTAGGACCAGAAAAGTTTATTTGTATGAGTAGTGTCAGCATCAAACTATGACATTTTGAATTTTGTGTAGGTTAATTACCTGTGAAATTTCAAATTGCCCAGGTAGCTTTTTAATTGAATGTGAGTAGTGTGGTAGCCCTAATTACATTTATGACTTATTATTTATAATTAAGTCAGTTCCCATACCTTACTTTTTTATATAGCCATAGAAAAGTTATTGAGAATAGTGCCAGACTTGTATTCAGACTCTTCTCTCCATTGCTTTAGCCACCTGGATACAGTTTCATGCCTTATACACAGCTACACCAGGTGGCAGCAAAATGCAACCGAAAGTTAGGCATAACTCTAAGTGTTACTTCTAAAATTCAGATTTTTCCAAAAAATTAAATGAAGAAACAATGATGGTTGTGAATAGCAGATCTTAGAAGCAGAGAGGGAGGAGGGATGAGAATATGCGAAAGGCAGACATAGTAACCAGTGCCTGAGATGACTCCAGCCCTGCTTGAGGAAGGGAAGCAGGGTCACCGCATGCATCAGGCAGGAGATGGTGACAGGGCAGTTCTGTTGAGCCAGCAGGGCAGTGCATTCCACAGAGGCCGCGGCGATGCTGCATCTCAGCAGCTTAGAAAAGCAGGTCAGGAACAGGCAGAGGTGGCCCATGGGAGCAGGGACATTGTCTTCTGTAAGCTCCATGCTAGAGGCCTTCCTGTTGTGTAACTGCACAAGATACTGACAGCGGTGGCACCCGGGCTTCTCTGCAGTTACCAACAAGCAAGGACTATGTAGGTCAAGAGAAAAAGACTTCGGAGAATAGAATGCAGTTTCCCATTAAATTTCATTTTCTTCTCTTTCAAAATTTCTGATCTTCCTAAATACGTCTCCTCTTTGCTTCCTATCTGTTCTTACTGATTTTTGCCACTCAGCGATCCCTTTCCTGGCTGATACCCCTCTTTTCCTTTTTATTTTTATCTTAGACTTCAATGTGACTCTTCTCTTCTTTGCAACCTATCAGCCTTTGTATATTAAGCTATAAATTCTTCTGTGCGGTTCTTTGTGAGAAGCAGGCTATTGCTTATTCCTCATTTTTAGTTCTGATGAGACCTTAAAAGTTGGCCTGCTGACTGGGTAAGAGCAAGTCAGCAGGGATGACCACATGCTGTTCTGTGGCCGTTCCGTCGGTGTCATTATATTATAATTTACATCAAAGCAAATGGGCATTGCAGTCATGTCTGGGTGTTCAGCTCCTTAGCTCTTCAGGTAGCTGGGTAGGGGGGCCTGGGTTGGTCAGAGCCTGCAGTGTGAGCGGCCTTTTCCATTTATCTGCACATGCCATACATATATAGTATGTATGTGTAGCGATGTGAAAAGGCTTGGGAAGCACTGCAATAGTCAGGCGCTGCATTTGCTTTAAAATTAAGGCTGAAAATTAAGGTTTAGGAACGACTCTGTTGGAAATATAGCTGGGAGAGGTGTACTACACCAGTTAGGAAGCTAGCCTAAGAGTTGAGGTAAGAAAAGATTTTGAATGGTAGCACTCTTGAAATGAATAAGGCAGTGGAGAGATAAAGATGATTTGTTAGAAATGTTAAGCTTAGGTTTAGAACATGTGGAATAGAGTTGATTGACAGGAAATTGAAAGCAAAGAACTTGAGCTCAGAAAAGAAAATGAGGCACTAGCATCCTCCTCCTGGTCAGTCATACAAGTGTTTATTATAGAGTGCCTACTGGGCATTTACTGTTGAACGCCCACTGGGTGTGCATTGAAGCCCTGACTACTTGGGAATTCTGGGAGAGTTGTAGGACTACAGAGGTGATCTAGGTGAGCATCACTCTTAGGGATGGGAGTAGAACAGGAGCCAAAGAAAAGTGAGCCCAAACCACCTGTTACCCAGTTGGCACCATTGTCACCTCTCCTAAATTATCTTCTACATCATAGAGGAAAAACTGTGTTTCCCAGAATTCCCTTCTCCATATGGTTCTGAGTTATAGACTGACAATGCAAAGCATTTACACAGAATTTTGAAAGTGGAAGAGGAGAGATTATTATCCTTCAGAGACTGTTGTAGGCATCCAGATGGACAGAGCAGACGAGGCTTCTAGGAAGCTTCTTGAGAATTATGCAATTTCATGCTGCAGGCTGACAATGCCTGCGATGACTCACCTAATTTACGCTTGTGTAACTCTAACCATGTTCGAATAAGCCTCTAATTCTGTGTACTGGAATATATATAGTGTCTTTCTTTTTTCTGAGGTAACCATGATTACTAGATGTTGTCTAGCACCCTGTACTTGTTTCTAGTTTATTCTTTGTGAAGTATTTGTTTATTTTCTGTCTTCCCTGTTAGACTGTAAGCTCTATGAGTGTGTGGACTACATTCAGCTGTTGTTCCTGACACCTAACATGGTGTCTGATCACTTAATAGATTTGCAGTGTGTTGAGTGCTGAAATAGAGAAAGTAGAGAAAAATGTATGGAAGGAGATTTTAACCAAAAAACTCAAATTTCCAAGAAGTGGTTAAGCAGAAAATGGGCTGAAGAATAGCTGTTACATTTAGGAATAGCTGTTGATTAGGAAGACAGTGGATGTTTATGAAAAGCCCTTTGAGGAGAGTAGTTGGGGGGTAGGATTATAATTGCAGGGGGTTAAGAAGGGTAGTATATGAAAGATCAGAGCAGTGGGTTCAGACCAGGCAAGTGAGCAAGCTTGCAAAAGTGGGGAGAAAAGTACATTGGCTGGAGTGTTGAAATGAAGTTTTTCCAGACGGGTAACTGAATTACAAAGCAAGAGCTCAGGAGCAGGTGGGGCTGACTGACTGGAGAGGCTGAAGAAGGAGCTTTTAACCAAAGCAGTAATGCTTTCCATCCACAAATTTTAATGCACTATAAACACTTGCAGACATTATTCCTAAACTACTTCCCTAGAACCAAAGTTAGCTGACAGCTTCCACTGTTTTGTGGAAAAATTAGGGCAGTATTGTGAGTTTTCCTTCTGGTGACATGTTGACTTTCATATTTCATTAATCTATTAGGTAATGATGATGATGTTGTAAATGCCCCTTTTTGGAAAATAAAAAATTATTAACCTTATTTCAGTTCACCTCATCAATTTTATTTTTTAAATCTGCTTCCCAAAATTTAAGTCTAAGAACACAGTACTTTGTAAAGTTAGGAAGAGCAAAAAAGACAAACTGACTTTTCTGTAATAGGTAGAGTTTATAAATGACATATCATTTCTGACAAATAATGGGAAAAAACTTACTTTGATTCTAGATGAAGATCGACTTTCTAGAAGAAAAAGTATTGTGGACACCGTATCCATTCAGGTGGATATTTTACCCAACAGTGTTCCCTCTGATGATGTGGTAAGTTGCTGAAAGTTGATGGCAGAGTCCTGTCTTAAGATAGACATCAATTTAAAAGAATTTTTTGCCCCTCTACATTTTCAAACAGGAGCAAATACAACTCTGAAATAACCCAAATCAACAAAATTATTAGTGGAAATTAATCTAAATTGACCTTGAACTAATTTATAATTTTTCTTAAACTCATTTCGACTGTCTATAAAGATATATAAACTTAACATTGTATAATGACAGTGTTAGATTTTACATTGTAATTTAATGTAATAAAAGAACCATACAACAGAACTAAGATTTTTTTGTAAGAAAGCAGTGTTAACTAAGAGTGTTATTAAACTAGGAGGTTCTTTAGATCCTATTTGTTTTTAAAGATTTATGAAACATAAATTACGAGAGTAAATGGATTATACAATCTCATATGAAAGGAAGTGCCCAGTAAAAACATCATCTATCTAGAAGGAAAAATCTTTTATCATTTCAGATAATAGATATAATGAATTTAATGTAGGCTAAGCTATATCAATGACCCATGTAGTCTTTAAGGAATGGGGCTTATTTGAAACATCATAGATTTAATGCCCTCCTCCTGTGTCAGTAGGGCACAAGCGTGTCCCCTCCAGAGTTATAGGAAGAATAAGCAGCCAGTATCCTCTAGGATGTATTCCACATAAGTCACCAGAGAAATGTTTGATAGTCAAATAAAAATGCCAAAATATCAGCATATCAAGTCAGCCTCCTACTTGTGGTTTATCCATTGTTTGCCTTCTTAGGTATTTCATTATTTTTCATTGATACAACATAAATAATTAATAGAATATTCATCTACGAAAAGGGAAAAGAAATTGTCTAAATTCATGCTTTCTCAGCCTCCTTTCTCCTCCCCACTTCTACTCCACATCAGTTTGTCCTCAGGAATCAAAACTATTTGATGGCCAGGGCACAACCAACTAGTGTATCTTTTATACTATTCAACTCCCCAGTATATAGAGTTAAATCATCAGAGTGTTGGGAGTAGTTGAAGAGGCAGTTTGTGTTCGTTTTGAATCTTGGCGCATTAAAGCATTAGATTGGTTTAAAGTTTCTTGCCAATTTAGTAAGGCTCAAAAAAAATCATCTTCCTTAAATTCACCTCTTCAAAGCCATTTAATTTATATACTACTTATTAGGAAGGAAGGAATCTTGCTAGTTCCTTTTAATCATTGTGAATTTGCTCCTATTTTACCTTTTGAGGAAGAAATTTATCCAAAGCCTTAGTTTATATATTTTGTCAAGAGTGCAGTAAATTTTATTGACTGTATTATTCTGTTCTTAATTGGTTAACTTTTTATGTCTTTTAAAAATACATATATAGCACTTCAAACTGTTGCAAAGAATCATTCTTTTGATTAAATGTACTGAAAACATTTGCACAGAGATTTAGTATAGGGGGAAGATACTTGAATGTAAAAAGTCCATTAATGCATTTGTTAACTTGTCTAAGATCTTGTGTTTTCTCTTTGCTATGAGTCCTAAGTCAAATGTACCTCACACTGAGCATTTGAAAAATACAGTTTGGTACAAGATTTACTAGAGCACATTAGCATTTCAAACTCATTTATCATAATGGAATCTGATTTTGCGTATTAGTAATGATTGCTCAAATACCGGAAGACAGAATGACATTACCTTTTAGGCTAGAACTAGTTAATTTCATAGCATGGACAGGAGAAATTTGCATCAGTTAGGTATTCACCAGTCAATGGTGTAACAAAATATCAAATTGTGAATGAGTGTATTTGCTAACAATGAATCAGATAAGAAAACTGCTTACTCTTGTGTTTGATCAAAATTATTTGAAATTTTCTATACATAATCCCAGTTTGTCCTCCTACATAGCTGATATCTGCTTTTAGAACTTATAACTTAAAAAAAAATTTTTTTTTAAAGAGAGATTGTTTAGATGCAAATCATAGCAAATTCCTGTTTTCCCTAGATACTACTCAAATTGTTACTGCAATCTGTTAAGATACCTGGTACACTTGAGGTAGTGTCAGTTCTAACATTTGCAATTCAATCCTTAGCCCATGGTGAATTACTTAGGGCAATTTTTAGAAGTTCACTATGTATGTATAAAGATACCTAAATTAAATTAAGGTCAATTCAAGAAGAAAAATGGCTATAATGGAATAGATGCATTTCTGCCTCCTGACATAAAATTATCAGCTTGACTAATAGAATAAATCACCATAGGCATGTTTTTTTGTTTTTTTTTTATCTCTGGTGCTCTCTTTGAGCATCATGGGCATGACTGATGCATGTGATAGATGTGGGTAAAAATGGAATCACCACTTCTTTTCTCTAAAAGGTAATAGTCAGTGCTTGGTTATCTGAGGGAATAGGTGGAAGGTTATATATATATATATATATATATAGATAGATAGATAGATAGATAGATAGATAGATAGATAGATAGATAGATAGATAGATATTAAATTTTGAATACATGTAATTTTTCTTTGTATAAAATTAAGTCACTGGCTGGCTGAAAAGGGTTACTTTTTTTTCTAGGATAAGTAACAGATCTTTCTTTTATACAGATATACTCCTGCCTTTTTCTGAAATATAACTGAGGAAGCATGCATGTGTGCTAACAAAACAATGTCTAGCATCAGGTCAATATTAGAACCTGCTGTGCTAGATTCTGTAAAATCAGTACAAGTGACATAACTAGCCTATGTGGAAAAAGAACAACAGCAGATTTTGTGCACATCCAAGTCTGTTGTATGTCTAGATTAGAGTTGTAAGTCATGAATAAGGCGAAGTCCTAGGGTAAAAGGAAACACTGAAACTCCTCTAGGATGGTGCCTTTGTACCATTTCTCCATAACTCCAGAACAACCAGTGTCTCTCATAATGTTGGTACAGATTATAGTTTATTTGAGCACCGGATGAGGTAGGTGGCTTCAGCAGCTACAGTATATGAAAAATACGAATCATTGAACACTAGGATAAAGCAGTTGTTCGTTTTTTCTTTCTAAATAGGATTCACAAAATGGAAGAGTGGGAAACAAGAATGAAGCCAGATTATACAAGGTTTTATCACCAGGCTGGGAGCTTTGTATGGAATTTGCTGAAATTTGGGCAGTGTCATTATTAGAGTTATGCTTCCGTAAGAGGAATCTCAGAAGCATGACCAGGCTAGATGGGAAAAAGACTGAAGGTAGAGAGACCAGTGAATAGATCCTTGTACTAGTCTACACATGAGATGGTAGTGAGGACTTGGAATAGCCAGGCTGGAGAACAGGAAGAGGAGAGCAGGTGTACCCTGTTTTACAGGTGGAAAGGGTAGGACCAAAATGCGATTTTTAAAGAGATTCAGAGAAAGGGGTTTAAAAAAAAAAGTGATAGATGATTTGGAGATATTTGATACTAGGACAGTGCATCAGAATTATTTAAATTAAGGAAAACAAGAACAAATAGAGAAGAATTGAACAGGTCATGAGTAAAAATGTGTAACAAGAATGCTGGCCTCTAGCTTCTCCTGCCTTCTTTCTACTGTACTATAGAGTTGTCTCTCAAAAGTCTAAAGCTCTTAACCAGTTGTATGAACAACAGTGGGTTTTTTCATTGAAGTACTAAATTGCTTCTAGATATAAATAATTGACTAACCAGAGCCTGATCTTCTATATCTGCTCTAAATATCTAGAACAAAGCAACTGAAGAATCCCAAGTTTAATCTGACTTCAGCTAGAATATGAACCCTCAGTAGAAAAACTGAAATAGTGGAACTCTTGCTTCTTAATTTCCAGCTAAAGCCTTTGTATTACAGAGAAGCTAAGGTGCAAAGCTTCAAGTCTTTAGCTTCTATTAGTCTTGCTGCCTTAGACTTAGCAAAAGAAGCTCATGAGCTAAAATTAGGGATGACCAGAGTCCCAGGCAACTCATGTATCATTTCCTAACTTTTTTCCAGAGGTAATGTAGTAATATTATTCCTCCTGAAATTTGCTGTTGCCACAAAAAGTTTTGCTGACTTTTTAGCATAAAACAGTTGATTTCATACCTTTCACGTATCTCAAAGCAGGAGAGAGATTTGCAGACCTTAAGTTAAAGGGTATTTCTGGAGAATAAGACTTGGAGAATGGAAGATCCAGAATATGATTATATAAAGATGTTGGTTACCGGTACTCACTGAACACTTCCCAGAGTAGGGAATTCTTGCTTTTAAACCATTAAAATTTTAGATGATTTCTTTTTTGATTTGTAAATTATATGTTGTACCAGAATTATACAGGGCATAGAGTACTTAATTTTCATGTATTACATAGCTGAAACTGTATTTTTATGTAATGTCTACCTTGAATATTTCAAAGCATTGTTCACTTATGAAACCTACGTCAGTCAGTGGAACTCAAATCCTGCTGCACATCACTTAACTGGAGGCTGTCCTATTCTGTGGTCATCAGGTTGCCTAGCGGATGCTAACTCTGCCAGCCTTTTGTTAACCTGTAGACTTGTTTTGGGAGCCACTGCAATAGGGCATTGTTACAACCAATGAAAACTTGGAGATTATTGATACTGTGAAGTGTAATCACAAATCCAGCCAACAGAAGAAAAATTGTAAAAGTTCTCAAATGACTTGTAACTAGGCAAAGAAGGTATTACTTATATTGTCCTTTCTTAATTCTTTATTTTACTTAAAATCACTTTTCTCTAGGTTAGTAACACTGAAGAAATCACCTTTGAAGCATTAAAGAAAGCAATTGGTGAGATTCTTGCTTGTTAACTCTCCTAATGTTTTGCTAGTTTATCTTTATTGTAGTACTTGTCTAGATTCCAGAATAAACAGGTTTCATGGCGAATGTGCGTGTGTGTGAGTGTGTGCACATATTCATACATGTAGATTTTCTACAGATATAAAATACATATTTTTATATAAACATAGTAAATAATAGATTTGTTTAGCTACATTCCTTACACTTTTACAGTTATCCTGTCTTATTAATGAATATAATTCTTTTCCTTCCTATAGACTGACTTTTCTAGGATTATGAAAGTATATATCACAGTTTATTTTATTGCCACATTTATTTGGTTGCCTGCATTTGGACTGCATGAACTTGAGAGAAATACTCATTGTATTTCCTTTTGTAGAAAATGTGGGGATAAAAATTCTGAGAAAATTAAATAGAGTGATTTTTTAACAGGCATATAGTAGTATGTTTCTATAATTAGAAGTGTGATTCTAACGCAGTAAGGGAAAGTTGCTGACTGAGATTGTCAACAGGCATGATAGAGTATTATGTAATCCCTGCTATTTTCCAGTGAGAACACAACAGAAATAGCAAATCAGAGTAGTAACAGATTCTCCTGAAATCACATAGCTAGTAAAGGCTGGAGCCAAATTTCATATCCAGATCTGACTGACTCTGTGATCTTTTCACTTATCTTTGTGTAAAATATTACTCTAATTTTTTCTCCTTTGGCCTTTATGGTAATAAGTTTTATATAATTTGCCTTTTTTAAAATTTTTAAATGATTCCCTCAGTTAAGTATTAATATAAGTTACTACTAGGCTCATGATACCTTGATCTCAATTCATTCTAAACAGTAAAGCAATAGAGGGTGGAAATTGACTCTCATTTTTTCAGAGATATTAGAATAAGAGGATCATTATCAAGAGACGGGAAGTGCTCTGCCACTCAGCATACATGAAATAAAACCTGAACTTTTTCAGCTTAATCCCTTAGAGGATTTAACTACTGTAATATAATGCCAAATTGCCAAAATAAAATAAATTGAATTCAGTAAGCAATTTTTGAACACTTATTATGTGCAAGATACTTTTAAATATTTGAAGATTAATAAGACATGTTGAGGAATTTACAGCGTAGAGCAGTAGTTGTGGACCCCGGGTGGCCTGGAGGAGACTAAGGGATCCTTCAAGTCAAAAAGTGTTTTCATCATGATACATAGACATTATTTGCCTTTTTACTGCATTGACTAATACGAATGAAGGCAGTGACATTATACCTAGTGGTTGTCATATTCTTCAGCACTATTTGCAGTTACTTTTAAAAAGTCAAGATTTTACTTAAGAATACTCTGGATGAATCAGTATAAATTATTAACTTTATTTAGTCTCAACCATGAGTACATATCTTCAGGAAATACACAGAAGACCCTTTTTTTTATTGTCTTGATTTACAAGCTGAACTAGTTGATTTTTATAAGGAACATCATTTTTACTTCAAAAATGTAGGAAACCTATGGTATTTCATACACATTTTTGGGGAAAATAAATGAAATGAAGCTGTCACTTCAAGAAAAAGAAAAACATCCCGACAGTATTTGCTCTCAATGATAAAATTAGCACTTTTGAACAAAATTAGAATTTTGAAACTTGTGTCTGCTGGTTTGAGTTTGACAGCTCCCCAGTATTTAAAGACTTTCTAATGAGATCAGTGGTATAATAACTATAACAATGGGACCTAAAAATATATATTTTAGAATGAAATATGTGTACATTTAGAGGATCTGCATAAATTAGTGGGCCAGTATTCAAAATGACCATTGCATATTACAAAATCATGCATGAATAAAGATCTATTAAATTTAAAATTGACCAATAGAGTTTAAAATAACCAATTACAAAGTTAATTAATAAGGTTTCAAAATCCATTATGCAACTAACTTTTTAAAACTACCTTCCCAAATTTTGTGGTGGTGTTCTAGAAGAAAAATCTACAATTCAGTCAAAAGTCTATTAAAATACTCTCTTCCAATACATATCTGTGTAAGGTTGGGTTTTTTTCATATACTTGAACCAAAAAAATAACATATTACAGTAGATGGAATGCATTTGCAGATAGAATCCAGCTGCCTTCTATTAAGCCAAACATTAAAGAGATTTGTAAAAATATAACAATACCACTCTTTTCACTGAACATTTTTATTTTGGAAAATGTGGGAGTTTTTTATATTAAACAAATGTTAGTAATATTAACATACAGTGGTTTCATTATTTTTAAATGAACTAAATTTAAATTGGCAGGTTAAACAAAGTTGAAGAGTTTATGTACTTCTGAACGGTTGCAGTACAGACTATGATCACTTCTCTCTCGTTCACTAGACAGGGCAACAAAGTCAAAGGTGCCAGAGGCCAGCCAAGAAACCCAAGTGTGTCAGGCAGGTCAAGTAATTATAAAGTTGATTAATAAAGATTCAAATCCCATTATGCAACTAACTTTTTAAAACTACCTTCTCACACTACCACCTAAATCTGGTTTGCAGCAGCGAGTTTGTTGTCCATGCATTAGTTCAGCAGATATCTAACTTTCTGGTTTGAAGATTCCTTTACACTCTGAAAGGTAATAGAGACATAAGTCATCTATTAAAAAGGGTCTTGTGCTGTGTAGTGTTAACCCTTAGGTTTACAAAGTTATTTTCATATGTGGGCCTTCTAGTCTTAACTAAAACATTTTAGGGATGTTATACCTTTAGCTTTTTTCCTTATACAAGTAGCCCTGTACATTACTCTTATTTTTTATTTATAGATGATTTGCTCTTACAGTCACTCACAAGGTTCTGTGAAATTCTGTATTCTCTTTAACGGGTCTTTATAAACCTTTATATAGATACCAGTGGGATGGAAGAACAGGAGAAGGAAAAGAGGCGTCTTGTGATAGAGAAATTCCAAAAAGCACCTTTTGAAGAAATAGCAGCACAATGTGAATCCAAAGTAAGTGGATTAGTGGTGAAGAGGGCACAGGCAAAATTAGGTTTTTCAAGACTTCCCTGGTAATTGGTTGGTAGTCAGATCAGCAAAACACAAGGTAACACATTGGATAGGGACTGAAAACCCTGAAGGTACAGCTAAGAAGCCTAAATAATTTTTCTGTAATATAAGCTGATGGAAATGGCAGATCAAAAGTAAATGTTAATAATGATTATTGCTTTGATACTTTTTTGTAGTAGTTTTCAATGATTTTGCTGTGGGTATTTTGTTCTATGTGTCTATCAGTTGGTTTTTAGCAGTGACACCAGGAAAGGAATAAAGGAGAAGTTGTACATTAAGTTTCCAAGATATGAGATAGATAAAACAAAAATATTAATGCATTTTGTTCCATCATCTTTATAGTTACAGATGTGCTCTGTCCTTTAAATTGTATTTTTATATACAGGTATTTGGAAAGTAATAAATCCACTTAACATTTTTTTTTCTTCTTTGCAGGCAAATTTGCTTCATGATAGACTTGCTCAAATATTGGAACTCACCATACGGTAAGGGTTTTGTTACTACAAGAGCAGTGGGCAGCAACAAAATAAAAACCCTTAGCTCCCTATACATTTGTGGCAATTATGCTTAAATACATGTGCTGTTCATTTAGGGCAAACACAAGGTCATACCTTTGAACACTCATTCTGTTTAGTGAGTATCTGGTCTCATTTCTCATCCAGGTGTCTTCTGGCTTTTCTAACTTTCCATTTCAGACCATCCATTCCTTCAAAATGGACCCAAAATGGACATCTGGGTGATCTGGAAGACTTGCATTCTAGTATGTTTAACTGGGGCATTTTTCATATTTAAACATTCTGACCTGTAGAAACTATAATTTGTACGGGTCGATCTCATGTTTCTTCCCAGGGCAATAACAGTTCTGCCTGCGCAGATGGCTCTCTGGAATTCTTAAACTTGCCTTGAGCTTTCCTAAGTCATATCCATTTGAGTCCTGTTACAACAGGTTAATTTATTCTCCAAAACATATGATATCTAACATTCTTAGATTGTTCTGTGTCTGTGGCTTATTAAGTAATGTGGCACATGACAGAGGGTCAGACAAATCAAGGTTCCATCTCAGGAAAGAAAGCACCTCTGCATATTCTTACGTTGACTTCATTGTGGAAACCAGCCTTTGTATAAAGTGGCTCAGTAGAGGAGCCATAAGTAGACGCTGTGCTTCTGGGAATTTTTTTCTACATCAGTTGTATCTTTTATATTTTTCACTTGATGAAGCCTTGTAGCTCCAATCCCAGTATCCTATAAACAGAAGACAGGTAGATTCCCTACTCCACTTGCTTTTTATTTCAGCCTTTTTTCTGCCTCCATATGTAAGGCATGTTCTCATTAGTATCACATCTTATTTAAGGCATTTCTCCACCATTCCTGCCACTCCCCACTAAGCTGAGAACCTCTCATTTATAAAATTTCAGAACAGTGAATTAGACCTAAAATATACAATATTCTGAAATACCTTAGATTTGGGAAAAAACGGGGGGATGGCCATTTACTTCTTTGATGCCTGTTAGTTGTAATAGTAAAGGTCTACTATGTACTTGATCTTATGCTACAGCTTTATATCTATTTTTGCTAATACCACAGCCCTGAAAAGTTAGGTAGATGCTATTTTTTTCATTTTTTCAGGTAAGCACACTGAGGCTTAGAGAAGTAAAGTAACTTGCTGAAGGTCATCCATCTAGTGAGTGGAAACCATCTAAATGCAAATCCATAACCCATGTTGTTAAGAAGATGTTGCTAGGGACTATAATGTTACATTTAATCATACTGCACAACTGTGGATTTAATATTTTAAAATAAATATTAATTCTAATTCTGTTTTATTGGTACTGCAACTACTACTAATAGCATTTATTGAGCATTTATTTTCTAACATTTAACATTTATTGGACACTTAGAGTATTCTA
The DNA here is from genome assembly GCF_040802235.1 of Manis javanica. Classification (NCBI taxonomy): domain Eukaryota; kingdom Metazoa; phylum Chordata; class Mammalia; order Pholidota; family Manidae; genus Manis; species Manis javanica. Next base: position 217,015,028 of record NC_133157.1, read on the forward strand.
GGCATTATTACATTTAATATTTATGGACCTAGAAAATAAGTAGTAATTGTTTTTACTTCACAAGTGCAGAAACAGAGGCACATAAAGTTAAATAATTTATCCAAGATCACCTGGTTTGGAAGTAGTAGTTCAGGATGGCTTACATGATACAGAGAAATGAAACAGACTTCTTAGGGTGCCTTCAGTTTTTTGTTCCTGTTGGATGTGTTTCCTCTTGTAATTTGCCCCCCTCTAGTCACCAGAGAAAAGACTTTGTATTCTTAAGAAACAAAACAGTCATACTTCAGTCTCCATTGTTCTTTCATTCATTTTGCCCTTAGTACAAATTTTTGAAAAATCGTAAGAAGCAGGAAAATACAGTAGGAATAAGCAGCCGCACAGATGGTCTAGTTATTGGAATTAGACAAGACCTTAAAAGAATACTCACACACACATAGGTATGCATGTTAAGGAATTTAAAGGACAAGGTACACATATTTTAGGAGAGAAATAGAAACTGAAAAACCAAATTGTAGCTCAAGAACTAAATAATATGATACCCTAAAGAAAATATTTCATTGTATGGGCTTAATAGTATATTGGACATTATAGAAGAACTCTCATATATTGCTCATGGGTGCATAAAATGGATGCTAAAATGAAGTAAAACTTTAGCAGTTCCTTATAAGCAGTCCCTTGTATACCTGCTTTTGATCCTGTGATCCCATTTCTTAGTATTTACCCAAGAGAAATGAAAACCTGTATGCACAAAAAGATGTACATGAATGTTGCAGCAACTTTTTCGTAATTACCCAACATCCATCAGCAGGAGAGTGGATAGACAAAATGGACAAATAGTGATATTCTAAAGATAGTGAAATATTTCACAGCAATAAAAAGAAACAGTTTTTTGGAAAAATCTAAAAAAAAAAAGCACTGAGAAAAGAAATCAAACATTATAGTTTATATGGTCCATTGCCATTCCTACATTCCTATGGGCTGTATAGACCATTCATAGGAAATTTGAGAACGAGTGACAGTAGTCACCAGTAATAGGGATTAGAACATGCTGTTCGATGTGAACGTATGTGTGTGGGTATGTGGGAATAAGGAGAGACTTTCTAGGGACACAAGGAACTCTTCTAATGAAGAATGTTCAGTGGCTGTACTGGGGTGTGAATATTTATCACTTCTTGTCAACCAATACCTTAGTATCTACATTTCACTCTAGGAAAATTCTCCCTCAATAACAAAAAAAGGCTGTTATAAATATTGGAGCAGTGATTGCAAAATAATTATGCCAAAATAGAGGAATATATCAGGAAAATAGTTGAGAACCAACTGAATAGCTTCATTGAGCACAGTTTACAGTTGGTGATTATATGAAGTTAATATTTATACATATTTAATGAAAAGTCAGTATCATATATTCATAGCTGTAAAATAGTAACATACTCAAAGAATTATACATTACTTAGAAGAAATAACTAAATCTCTGAGATATGCATAAGAATACTTCTATAAATGGAAATTCATATCTTGTTATTTAGTAGTTCATATCTTAAATACATCATCTCTGCAGATTAATCTAGAATTGTAGTCAAAATCTTCACAGAATTTTTTTTTATCTGAAGAAATGATGCTGAAGACAGTATGGAAGTATCCACTTATAAAGTAGTCAGGAAAATGCTGTAGAAGAAACATGGGAGGGAGCATTTGCCTTGTGGAATAGGAAAAAGTGATGAATACATGGTTCGTAACAATAGGTCAAACTGTGTACAGGTAAGTAGAATAGAGGAAAATTTGAAAATATAAATACCAGTGTTAAAGATAAGACTTCATATTTTCAGGAAAAAGAGCAAATGTTCTTATTTGAACAACTGATAAAAACTATTGACCAGCAAAGGTGGAGGGAAAGAGAATCCTTCATTTCTTTTACCAAAATAGAAAAATTTAGCTCTTTATTTAGAAAAATACATCGAAATACTAGAATTCATACAGGAATACTTTTTGTAATCTTGGTTTAAGGTAAGTGTTCCTTAGCATAACTCAAAAACTAGAAATCATAAGAAAATAATCGACAGTTTGTAAGGTTTTAAGAATTTTGGCAAAAGAAAAACAAGAACACAGGATTGAGAAATAATGAACTGTGGAAAAGCATGTACATCATATGACAAAAGGTTAGTTTCCCATATTGACAAAAGAAAAACATCAGAGTAAAAATAATAGCCAATAGACACAAATAGACAATTCATTTTAAAAGAAACGTAAAATGAACACTAAGTCCACAGGATATTTAGCATTAATAGTAACCCCAAAATTGAAAATAGCAATGAATGCCTTTTTTCCTGCCAGGTTGGCAGAGATTTAAGGAAAAAAAGGGAGTAAACAGGTGCCCTCAAATGTTGAAGGTACTCTGGCGGTATGTACCAAGGTCAGAATTGTGAGCCACTTGGATCAAGAAATTCTGTTTGCAAGGCTATAAACCAAGGAGACAAACAGCTGGGATAAAATAATATATGTATAAGAATAGATCCATGAACATTATTTATAATAATGAAAAACAAATGACTACATTTGTCCACTGATTAAATCAGTTACCGTAGATCCATAAAATGAAGTACCATGCTGACATCAAAAAGGATAATGCATGTGTATTATTATTATTTTTGAGATGACTAGAAGACAGTTTAATTTAGCAAGGAAAAAATTATACTCTCCAAACCTGAGAAGTCAAGAACAGCCCAAAGAATTTTTTTTACTAATGAAACAAAGCAAGCTTCCAAGAATGAGTATAGTGTAGGCTCATTATAAAAGTCGCATATACATATATTCAAAAGGCAATGGTTGGTTTAGACTTAAAAACAAGTTGATACCTTCCTGGTCTCTTTCTCATGCAGCCTGGTAGCTGGACAACAACTACGTCCCATTGATCCCCACAATGAAGGTGTCTTACCTGCTGTGTACAAGCAGTAATTAGAATGCTCTGTAAAATGAGCAACTTTTAAATACGTCTGTTGACAATGCTTTGTTCTTCTTTTGCAGTCCCCCTCCCAGTCCATCAGGAACACTGACCATTACTTCTGGGCATGCCCAGTACCAGTCTGTCCCAGTCTATGAGATGAAGTTTCCAGATCTGTGTGTGTACTGAACGGCTCATGAAGACCTCTGCATGGGATTCTAAAGCCTAAAAGTTAAGGTCAAGACAAGTTTTCAGAGTTTACTTAATGCATATTAGCATACTTCTTGGAAAGGATGAGACTTATTTTTAGCCAAATGCTTGGCATACCATATTAGAAATTTTGGAACCTATATATGTTTTAGAAGATAATAACCTACTTTTGAAGATAGATTGATGCCTGTTAATTCCTTTTAAGGTAGGTTCCTATTGGATTTTGAAGTTGAACATATATTGGCCTCACATTATTTCATTGTTAAACAGTATATTTTAAACTTTTCACAAACATGTAATTTAAAAAATTCTGCCTTCAGAGGGTTGAAAATGTCTGCTCTATTTCTTAAACACCTACACAGCTGCTTAGAGGTAGAATTGCTTTTGTTTTTGGTATTTGCAAGAGCGAATACATATACAAATATATTCCTAAAAATCTGGGGCTGCAAGCAGTTCTGTGGCTCTTTGTCCCCATGTGTTTGATGTTACAATAGGCATCCCTCTATTTGTTTACTGTACCAATATGTGATAGGCATTCCTCAACTTGTTTATGGTAGTGAGACATCTATTAAATAATATTCCTAGAATATGACCCTAAAATCACCATACTTTAAAGTATCCAGTCTTGTAATACTGTGTTTTCTGCTGAGAGTTTGACCATTGTACTTGAGAGGCTTAGAGCTTACTCTTGAAATCCCGAACTGTGCAATATTTTTACATCATAAGATGTATTAGTTTACAGACTGTACTTTGAAATTAAACTAGTATTTTGCTGTGGCTCCTTAATTAAATGAAATATATATTTAGTATAGAAAAAAAGACATTTAAAACAGCTGCTGGTTCACCTGTGAAGAGTTTGTACATTTTGATTTCTGTTAAGAGCACATTAATTTACATTTTTATATTGTGCAGTGCTTTAAATCCTCATAGTCAAAAAATTCCCAGATGAACTTTTAATTTTTAAGATTTGAACATAACTTTTAGGCATCTGTGTTTACGATTTGTTACATTACATTTGAAAAGAGTGCTTGTGGTTTTAGCGATCAATGTGCTAAGGACTGTCAGTTCAAACTTCTGCTGACTTAAGCTATCAGGACTACACATGCACTCCACACATAGACTAAAACATGTTTAGTGTTTTCTTAAAATTATGTACATTGGAGTAAATTCCATCACATGGCAAAAATGAACAACTTTCTTTGCAACTCTTATAAAATTCTCTTAGGACTTTTTAAATAAAAGAGCTTGTTTATAATTCTGGTACCTTTTCAGATTTATTTTCTTTTTACATAAAATAATACACATACCAAAAATTACAGCTCAAAAAGCAGTTCAGTTTTGTTTATTTTTGTTTGAAAAAATTGCAGTGGGAAATAGCGTGTTATAACCTTTGTGTTTATGATTATTTGAGCCCTGTTACTGGAAACAGAAAAAAGGAAGGAAGTGATAATAGAGCAAGCACACCCAAGATTTTTTGAAAATTTAAACCAAAATACAGCATCTTGAAGTGTCTTACAAAAGATCCTAGTCATTTAAACCAGTAAAATGATCTCAGACAATCCTGGGCTCTAGGTTAGTACATGTAGATAAACAAGACCTTGTTATCAGAATCAATACATGTGGGCGCCATGGAGGGTTAGGTGACCCCATTGCAGCTGTCACCGTAGCTGCCTTGTGAACAGGCCAAACGTTTTACTGTTTAGGTGGTTTTATGCTTTTTATTTCCCTTTTTTCTTCTATATTTTTAAAGAAGGATATTAATATTTATGCATTTAAAAAATCTAAGGAGGACATGCTAAAACAATCATCATCCACTTGGATGTCATTTTATAGATTAACACTGTGTGCTTTTGTATGAAAAATATAATTTAATAGTATAAGAAAAGATACACATTTGCACTCATGCAAAACAAACTTTGCTCTACAAAAATTCATGTTTCTCTGTGACTTAAAAATGCATGTATTGCATGTTAAGGGAAAACCATTTGAGTTAACGTTTATCACACCTTTCTCTTGGTCTGTTTGTAAACTGTTGGTGTGGGTTTGTGGGTTTTTTTCCTTGTTGTCATTCTTAAATCACAGTAGACTTCTGTATATCCTAGATTGCTGAACTTGTCTTGTTAATAGTTATTCCCAAGAAATGGATATTTTCTTTGCCCTGTTCCTTGCAGGAGTTGCAGAGGATCCAGCAGGTAATAGGTGTGCATACTGTATTACAGCCAGTTTGGAGATGGAAAATTTAGGATTTGTTGAAGTTCACTGTATTACTCTATTTTTGTAGATATTTAAAACTCTTAAATAAACTTAATCATTCTCTTTTTGCTGTATACAGTTGCTTATTTCATTTGTTTTCTTGACATTAAATAGTTAACATTTCAGTGTTCCTTATATTTGTGTTGTTTTTGACGTATATGGAACTTGTCATTGGAGTTAACCCAAACACACACGCGCGCACACACACACACACACACACACACACACACACACACTCACACTCACTCCATACTCCTGAATTATTATCTTTTAGAGTAATAATAGTATATTTTATCAGCAATTAATGTCCCCCTTTTCAAAGTTTTCCTTCTTCCTGACTGAAAATGTAACCAATTTCTTATTCACGCCAATATATTTAATAAATATAATAAAGTAAGTTCTCTGAAGTGTAAAAATTCACTTTGCAATTCTTATGTAAGCAGTAAAACAAAATCAGATTATTTCTGTGTAAAGTACATTTTATAATAGCTATTACATTATTTTGTACTTTGTTTTGGTTAAAAAGTAGGAGCTCTAGTAAAAATGAAGTTTGCCAAGTGGATTCACCCTCACATCACTGGAAGTTGTAGAACCGTAACCGCCAGTCAGGATGGGATGGAGCTGAGAGAAAGTTCATGGTGCGGGCTCGTGAAAGCGTGGTCGCCGTCTCTGCCCCAGGCTCAGTGTTGGTATCTCAGCGCGTCTCCCTGCTGTGTAAATCATACACAGCAGAAAGGAAAGCAGAGCCAAGGTGGGAGGATCGAACTGCCTCTTGCTTCTGCTGTATCGCCCTTTATTTGCACTTTGAGTTAGAGGCCGACTATATTAGAAAGGCACCCTCTTAGCCTAGGTTCTCCTAAAGCAGAGCCTAAGATGAAGGCTTTCATGCAGGGATTACTCTGGGAGGTGATCCCAGGGAAGCCCAGCAAGGGACTAGACCAGTGAAATAGAAGGAGAAAAAGCTCACTAAGAGGCTTCATCTAGGAATTGGCCATCACTGTAGGTAATTGGAGATCCATCCCACTGGACATGCTAAAGAGTCTCAAGAAGTAATCTCAGAACTGTCCATGCAGGTGGTGGAAGTCAGGGAAGCCTGCATCCCTTGGCTTCTGATCTTCATGGTCACAGGTCACCCTGCTGACATTAACTCCCCGTGTCTGCATTATGTGTGCTTGAGTGCTGAGCACTTTCCCAAGGTGTCCCATGCCTCATCCCAGAGAAGTGCTGTGTCAGAACACAAGATGTATGGGAGTACCTGTGAGGAACAGGGTACCACAGCATTGTCTGAGTAAGAGGTGGTGAGTCGATGGTGTGAAGTCAGGCGAACCATGGCCAGTTCAGCACCACAGAGCCTGGTATTTAAGGACAAGACTAGGAGCATCAGACATGTAATTTCAGTTTCCTCTATCTTGCTTAATGAGTCAAAGAAGGGATTTTTAAAGGTGGGAGTTTGGGGCATGTTTGCCCTGTTGATTCGAATGGTTCAGGAAAAAGGGATAAATTGATAAATAGAATACAGAGGAAATTTTGCAGGACTCAAACCCCAGAGAAAGCAATAGGGCATTGTACCCGGAACATGGGGAGATGACCTTTGACACGAGTAAGGAACACTTCATTGGAACAAGAAAGCAATGTGTGTAGGTGTCACTGACCTTGCATGGCTTCAGGGCTGGAGGAACCAGCATAAATGCTGATGCTCAATCTACTGCCATTGCTGGAGGTAAAGTTCATCTCTGACCCCAGGGTCTTGTGTATTCTGCCAGCATCCACGATATGCAGGCCAACTTGTTAAGTTGCAAGTAAGGTGGAATCTCAGGCCCTTCTTAGGATCTAGGACTACCCTGTCTACCTTCTTCAAATGCACAGTTGAAGATATTGTCTTCATGGCTCTTGACAGTCATCAGCTGAGAGTGACAGGGAGGTGAGGGACTTTGAGGAGAGGAGAGAAGGGACTGAACAGTCGGCTTGGAGAGCAGAAAAGCCTATTTACTAAGAAAAGGTGGAGTATCCGTGTGAGGTTTGTGGTCATTAAGAGGGAGGTGGGTCAGCTCAGTTGCTTCAGCGGAATTCACCTGCCTCAGGTGAAGACATGAGAAGGCTGATGGTCACCTTACATGTGGGTGGGTGGGCAGGCTGGCACAGCGACAGCCATGGGGAGTGGACACAGTAAGTGCCTGCTGGGTTAAAGGAAGGGAGGGAGGAGCTAGCCAGTGAGCAAATGCCATCGGTGGTATGCCTCACCTTCACCACTGTATGCGTGCTAGAACCTGCTTTTCTTCACCTGCAGAAGGCTTTCTCTGGCCACTGGAGCCCACTTTGCCCCCGTGTGCAGCAGCAGGCCAGAAGGAAATACCACCAGAGGCAATGCGCCCTCTGCTGGCTACCCTCCAGCCCTGTCTCACTTCACTCTGCTCTCCTTCACTTCCCAAACCGCTTGCTCTCGAGTCCTTGTCAGACGGTTCACTTCTGGGAGCTTCCAAACTTAGCCTATCAGTTAAGGTCACATTATTTAAAAAAAATTCCAGTGTGTTGGATTCATCGAAAGGCACTGATCACATGAGTCCCTGGAAGGTAGGGAAGGACATCAATTGTTGGTTTGGCACCAAGACCTTTTGATGTCTTAAGGTGTTGCCAACTTACGGGTATTTTCCTGCAATGAGGTCAGCAAACACTGAACTCTAGAGGCTCTGCTGTCCAATCTACACAAGGTGCTGGCAGGGACTCAGTGTCATCTCACTGTAGGACCCATGATTTATGGAGGTTGGGAACCAAGGATGTGGTGAGAACCAAAGAGTTTGTGTGTCTATCAAGTATTGAGGGGGATTTTGGTAGCACGCTGCCTTTTGCCTGGTACACAGTAAAACCTCATTAACTACCAGGTGCATGGGTGGAGGGATGGATGGGTATAATTTCAGTTTTTTACAACTACCATAATACTGATTTGCCTATGTTAGAGTGGGCATTTGCATCCCTCAGCCTCCCAGCCACTGGGATAACCCTACTAAAAAAAAAAGTCCAGAGCCCAAGACAGGGTGAGCAGAGGTTCTCATGTGGTGACTGCAGCACATGGCCACTCTTAATAACTAGAATGGCAAGTGTTTTCTTAGGGCACACACCAGAAGAGCTGTCATCCCAGTCTTTGGCACTGATCTTTGGTGGCTTATTGCTGACCCATAGGTGACCTCATAAGATGGATTAAATATACTCCTTTCTATTATTTTTTTAAAACAGAAGGAAAAGCAGCTTTCAGTGGTGAGGGCGTGGAGGTCATGTTTTCCCTCCATTGCTCTGTCATCTCACCTTTGCAGTCTATTCATGCACCAGTATCTACAGCATCTCTTCAAAACAAAACCCAAACAGACATTGATTGGGGTATTTATTGAGCTTCCACAGGGCACTACAGGAAGGGTAGAACTACCCCGATCTGCCTTCTCCAAATGCACAGTAGAACGTGAGCTGACAAGCAGATCAATGCATGTGTGCCAGGGTCTGGCTGCCTCTTCCCTGTGAGCCTCTGCTGAGGACAGACGGAGCCCCGAAGAGGTACAGTAAGTGGGCAACAGAGCTGCAGGGTGTGCTCGTCATTTCCTCGGGGCCCGTCAGGGACCATGCTGTGGGCTGGGCCCCACGGGACAGGGTGACTTCCCCAGAGATCTTCTGCTTCTCAGGCCCCCCGTGTGGGGTGAGGCCTCCTCGCTGTTCTCCTCAGAGCTGGAGCCCAGGGAGGAGGCGGACGGCCCTCCGTGCAGGCTGTCCTCGCAGGAGCGCCGGCCGCCCTGGCACTCTAGTCTGCCTGGTGCCTGGAGGCTTTGGTTAAAGAAGGCAGAGGCCATGCACTCGGCTGCCGTCTGGTCACAGGCACAAAGCAGCTTCGCGCACAGGCTCTGCCCCACACCTTAGAGGGCAAGGAGAGAGTGGCAGTGAGTCATGAGACGGAGGACAGCCAGCAAAGGCCTCCACAGCGACATGACGCCCCCTTTGGCCCTGTGCTCCCACCCCCTTCTGGAAAGATCCTGGCCCCCAGCATACACTGACTTACGGACTGGCAGTATTCTCCACTTCCTCCTCCTGGGTAACTCATGCTTATTTATCAAGGCTGCTAGGCATCCTCTGCCCCAGAAAGCTTCCCTGAGACCCATGCTAGGAGCATCTTTCACATAGGCTCCCATCGAATCCCACCCTGTGGTTCCTTCTATGCTAGTGGGTTGTGTGTTAATGACACTGTATGGTAATTGTCTCTTTTTGTGTCCACCTTTCTCTCCAGCTGGACAGAGAACATGGCTGGCAGAACCCATGTGTCGCTAACACCTAAGTCAATTCTTGACACACATTTCCTGAGTCAGCTCTGGGGAAATATTTATTGGGCTGAATTGTTACCTTACTTCCCTGGGCTAGAGTTTCCCCCTTTGCCAAATGGAAATAGTAATTCTTGTCCATTCTTGTAATATTAGCAGAAGAAATACAGATACTCAGTTAAATTTAGATTAATAAACTTATTTGCTAAATCTGGCACCCCACCCTATTTTGTGAACGTTTCAGTTGTGCTCAGTGGGGGTGGGGAATGGGTATCACCTGTGTGATTCTAATGAAATAATGTGTTTGCAGGCGCCAAGACAGAGGTAAGAACCTGCAGATATTATCCCTGTTATCTGTAGTTTTCAAGGAAGCTAGTCTTTTAGTATTTGTTCTGTTTAATGTTTTTCTTTTTTGTCTGATTCTACCATGCAGTGTTCATCAACCAGATTTTTGCTCACCGCAAGGACACAGCCCATTTCCTGCACTGGCCTCCACATCAGCTCCAGGCATGTTACAGTCCAACAGCAGGAAGCAGAAAGAGGAGGGGAAACTAAGGAGGTGCTCAGCAGAGAGGACGCCTGGTCCCCCAGAGCAGCTCTGTCCTTCCACCCCGAGTGCGTGTCAGCTCGGCCCAGAGCAGGCTGAGAGGCTACAGTTCTCAATCCCCATCACCTGCACCTGTGTGGGGCGCTGTGCCCAGAGCTCGTAGAGGGTTGGAACCAGCTCAGAGAAGCTCTGTGGGAGCTCAGACTGGTGTTCGTGGATTCTGGGAGACTGCAGGGATGGACAAGGAGCCTTCAGCTGAGCAGGTGGGACCTCCTGGCATGGATGGATCGTACCACAACAAAGATAATCTGATCCCATCACTCATGGGCCCTAAGCCCACCCCTGGTGCCTGTGCCCCATAGGACAAAGTGTGCATGTTTCAGTCTTGGTTAATAATCTAGTATCTGTCTGTGTCCCAGCCTCACCGTGCATCATAGCCATCCTGCCAACCTCAAGTGCCAGGAGTTCCCAAAATGCCACAGTTTTTCTCTTTTCCCTCCTGCTGGAACATCCACAGCCAGTGTGGCCATCTGGGACCCTGCTCATTTCTTGTCAGACCTCACCTCACTTCCTCTTGTGACTTCTCCCAAGTTCTCCCACCCTCACCACCATACTCTGCAAGCTCAAACCCCCTTTACCCACACTCCCAGGACACCTGTACTACCTGTTGGCTCGTTCACACGGGATTAGACTAGCCACCTGCTTGTCTCTCTTCTCTGCAGGCTGTGAGGGATTTGAGGAAGGGAGTGTGCATGTTCATTGTTTTCCTAGTTCCAGGAAAGGTTTGTTGGGTGGGTAGATAATTAGTGAATTAAAATAATGACTGACTGAATGAAAAATGAATGATGTAAACACAGCTCCTGGGAGCGTGAGAGGCACACGTGGTCCTACAAGCAAGATAGTGTGCAGGTCCCTGCAGTTTGCAGAGGGGGTTCAGTGGTGGGGCTTCCCCAGACGGAAGCAAGGAAGAGAAGCAACCTTCCCGGGGCTGTTGTGAATGCTGCGGGGAGCATTTCATTTTATACTGTAAAGCATAAGGGAAATGCATCCACCGTGCAAGTGAGGAAATGGAGCCAGTGAGCGTGCACAGAGCCTGTTCTAGAACAAGCCAGACATGCAGCCAGAGGGGGCTCTAGGGACAAGCCTCGACTGGCCACAGGTGAGCCTCAGCCTCCAGCACCCGAGGTGCAGAGCTGTGGGCCACCCCTCCCTCCGCCAGAGCAGCCCCTGTCCATAGGGCTCCTCAGAGGATCTCCCTGGGGACACCGTTTCTGCTTCTTCAGGGAAAAAGACTCCTTTAAAACCCACGTGCAAAGTGAAGACTCAGTTCAAGCCTGAGGCAAATGGTTTACTCCCAATCCCAGCCTGACCGCTTCTACCCGTGCGGTCTGGGCCTCAGCCGCCTCCTCCAGAAAATGGGATGCCTCAGTGCTACCTCAAGGGCTGTTGTGCTTTACTACATCAGAGCTTAGAACAGCGCCTAGTAGGCACACAAGAAGCGTGGGCTGTTGATACTGTTCCCCACTCTGCTCTGAACCAGCTGTGTGACTTCGGGCAGCCAACTTAGTCTCTAGAACTTGAGGCTCCTCACCCGTAGAGGAGAGGTCCTAACGTGTGCCTCGAAGTTGAGAGTATTAAATGACAGTATGAAGTGCCTTGGAAAGCATCTCCACGCATAAACTGTGGTCACGCCACTGGCCTGAATGGAAGAATAACTCACTGTGAGGCCAATGCACTTACACTTGGGAGTGTGGTCCACGCACACCGCCGGCGCCTGGGGAAGCCTCTCGAGCAGGCAGCCCAGCCTTCCCACCTGCTCCAGGCAGCAGTGGTGAGACAGACAGCACCTGAGACCAAGGAAAACCCTTAGCGTTTGCCCATAGCTCTTAAACTTACTATTAAAAAAATTATTTTTATATTGTTATTATGATTCTGTTGACTACAAGTTGAATGATTTGCCTGTTTTTATAGTAATTTTAAAACAGATGGAAATAGTCTTGAGGAAGGAATACCATTTTTAGTTTACACAAAGATACCAATGGGCTAGCACTGAATCCACTCCCTCCAGCCTTCCACATGCCAAATCAGTTAATCCCACACCCACAGGACATTCCCTTGGTCCCCAGCCTTGAAAGAGAGCAGAGTGACTATCTTGAGCATAAATAAAGAAATAGAGCTAGAAAGGTGGCCAGTATGGAGCAAGACCTCAGTAAACGTGGAACGAATCAATACCTTGCTTTTTAGACGCACCCATTGGACCTGGCAAAGCCTCACAATCTCCAGTGTCCTCAGCCAGATGGACCTTCTGAGGGTCCTTGTGACTGCTCCAGCCAAAATGGGGGCGGCAACTGCTCCCTAAATCCTTTTCAGCTCTTCCCTGTCCTGTAATAGCTCTCCCTTGACCTTGGAGACCACAGCCCAAGCAGGATCAGAGAGCTGCAGCTTGCCGGCAGCCCTAGGGCTCAGCAGGGCATAAGCGTACCAGCCTTTCCACGCAGCTAGCAATCGGAGGAACAACCCCACCTTGCGTGACGCATCAGCCAAAGGCAGCCCCCATTCAGCTGTTACTACAGCAGAGACACACGATCTTGAGTGTGCATCTGGCTGGGGAGGGTGATAGCAGATAGTTAATATAATGGTTAAAATCTGAAGTCACTCAAATTGCCCAGAATGTAAAGTATGCACAGTTTTGAAAAGAAACCCTTGCAGAAAGTGGTTTCAGTTCTTCAGTTCCTTCCTTATGGACGTCAAGGAAGCCATAACATAACTTACTTGCCTGCCTGCCTGATCAAATCTTATGCTTTTGTGAAATATGGCCAGTGGTCAGGAAACCTCTTCACAGGCATCCCAGCATTTTTCCATGGGGTTCAGCAGAACACAGCGACTGCTGCAGTGTAGACCCCCACCCCTTGACTCACCTCACTGAGCGCTATGGACTCAGGACCAATATTTAAGTGGTTTTCTGTCTTGGACAGCAGAGGGCATATGTCCAATTTCATGAGAGAGACATGCTTATGATTCCACATTGATGTATGTATATATTCAAAAGCACCTTTAGGGTGACCCGGTGGGAGGTGAGTTTTGAAGGTTGCCTGTGTGGCAGAGCCCCTGATTTCCATCTCACTGAATGCCCTGCAGAGGCTGGGGGAAGGGCCAGGCTGGCTGCATCAGAGGTAGAGGAAGACCTATGGGAAAGGCGGGTGGTGGGTGGTGAGAGAGACGCCCTCCAGACGCCACCTGAGCCGCAGTCGATATGTTCCATGGGCCGGACACCAGCATGGCCTTTGTGCCAATGACAAAAAACCTTGTCTTTTTCTTTTTACTATACCAGCTGTAGTTGATTTTCCTCTGGCAAGTGCGCCGTCCGAGAAGGGCACGTGCCTTTTGAATGCAGAGCTCTGAATTGGCTGTGGACTGGGGCAGGCTTCACCTGCATTCAGTCTTCAAACCTGATCAGCTCTGCTTTCAGAATATTGCCCAATAATCCCCACACTCGCCTCCAGATTGACATCTCCATGGTTTCCTTCCTTTCTCCTACGGCATTTACTATATTGGGTAGGGTTTTTGTTTAATTGTCCATCTCTTTCTCTTTGGAAGCCTCTCTGGGGCACAGGCAGTTTGCTCTGATCTGCCTTGTTTAGGTTTAATCCCCACCACTTAGCAGAGAGGCCAGCATGAAGCAAAGCTCAAGAAATGTGGGTTGAATGCACATATATATATGAATAAATTAATTAATGCATGGAAATTCCTCCAAGAGTGGTAGATATAAAATTTAACAGCTACACTTTAAAGTTGTTGAGAATTAATTTGAGTGTGGCCACCTGCAGGGAAAACAGACTGGAGACACCTATTCAATACTTCGTTCATTGGAAAATGGGCAGATTGTTAACTTCTGCTGTGTCTCTGCAGATCAACCCTTTTAGGGCAGCTGGGTGGTTCTCGTGCTGGAGCTAAAGGCTCCAGATTCCCCAGTCAAAAGGTCTGGGTCTGTCTGGCTCTGCCCCTTCACAGCTGAATGACCTCACACGTGTCTGAGCCCCGCTGCTCATGAGGGAAATGCGCCTATAATGGTGACGAGCCGCGCTGAGTGGGGTGGCACGTGCAACAAGCTCCCTGGGAAGCCTGGAGCTGTGCCAGCACAGAGCGTTCTCAGGGCTAAGCACCCGCACGCCAGCTTGCGGGCTTCGCCAGTCCGTACCTGTCCAGGGCATCCCTCGGCTCGCCTCGTCCTTCTTGCCCACAGTAACAGCCGTAAGATTCAAATTCCTCTGGGCACCGGGACGTCAGACAAAAGAGCATCTGTCCAAGCTGTGGCATCGCCCACATGTTGCCCCCGCTTCCCAGGTGCAGGAAGGTGAACCTGTCACAGGCTGGTGAGAAGCAAGGACTCTCAGGAGAACAAGAAATGTGGGGAACAAAGGGCAGCCCTCACTGAACACAGGCAGCAATCCAGATGGGCACTGATGGTATAAGAAAACCATGTCCTCTGCCACCACCCCATCCCCATTCTCCTGGGAAAACCGATTTCTGGCTCGTCCCCACCTGTGAGTCACCTGTCAGAAAACAGGTCTTTCTCACAGGCTCCTACCACTGCCCAGACGGCCTGTTCAGTCCTCCTAAGGGGTGGGGACCAGTCAGGACTGACGATGCTCGTCAGGCCACATTTTATAACTGCAGAGTGACTGCGTTCCCCTGGGAATCCAGCAGGGCCAGCCCCTAGGGGGGCCCTGGCTGCCCTCTTAAGTCTCCCTGGCTCCCTCAGGTCAGCACACCCAGCAGGGCTTGCCTCTCAGAGCCCTTGCTTTGTTTGCAGTGTCTCTGCCTCTGCTCTGTCCCTCTCTCTGCCCTCCCCACAGCCCCATTGTCTTCCTCCTCTGCGGCAACATTGGCTAAGTGGCACTAAAGTCTACGGGGCAAACCTTGTCGTCATCGGTTTGGTGGGGGAACTAAGAAGCTAGAGGTCTTGCTCGGGCTGCTGGCCCGGCCTCGCCCTCAGGGGCAGCTCTCCATAGCTCTGCACTGCACACTGCAGCGGGCTTGCACATGTACTAATGAAGTCCCCCTCTGTGCCCAGCTGCCTTGGCCCCTCGTGGCGACAGGGTCCTCGGTAAGGCATCCAGGAGGGGAGAGATGGAGCAGGATTATTAAAACCCAAGTGTTTCCTTCTTTCCAATGATCCACGGTATGGATGGGTGCAAGGAACTTCTTTAGGGCCTGGAGGAGTGGGGAGAGGGCTCAGTCAGGGGTCCTGTCCCCACCTCAGCTTCCCAGCAGCTGAGTGCCTACAGGTAAGTCCAGTCTCCTCTGAGCCTCATGCACTCACCTGGCAAGGGGGATGGAACCCTCTTGTTACACAACATGAGGGGTCCCAATTGCACCTAGTGATCCAAAGGGCTATGTTCACCTATCCAAAGGATCCCGGGGTGGGGAGGGGACAGACCCTTCTCTGCCTGCTTCTGCTCACCTTTACCAGGGGTCTCCTCAGGACCACTTTTGCCAGATGACACAGCCAACCCCAAAGATTTAATGCCAGCAGGGCCAACGGTGACACCTTTCATCGCAGCAGCAATGTCTGCAGATGCTGCAAACACACACCTTTATGGCTCCCCAGCTCCACAGACAGAAACCCATCAGCCAGTGGCCCTCCCCGTCCCCACTGCCCAAGACAGCAAACACTCTCCTTGACCAAACCTGAGGCAGGCTCCTCTGAGAGCTGCTCAACTAGGCCTCAACCTGGGCTTGGGAGGACCGCAAACTCCTGGCACAAACTATTGTGTGCACCCCTCCCACTAAGAGACTTAAACCCTGGCCTGGTTTCCCTGGGATGACCCAGCCCCCTGCTCCCCCTTAAATTCCTGCCTGAGAAAGCTCAAGGCAGCCAAATTTCACTGTCCCAGCACCTACCTTGCCTAAGCATTCCCAGAAAACAGCTCCCTACCCCCTTTCTGGAATTTTCCACTTCCTGACTCTGTGGAGCCCCTGCTAGCTGCAGCCCCTCCTCTCCCTTTCAAACGCCCAGCCACCCCTGCAGATCCGAGTTGAGCTGTTTAGTCTCAACCGAAGTCTCTCTTCTCTGCTGACTGAAGCCTGAATAAAACGTCTTAGCACCTTTCACAACCACCTGGCCCTGTCTCTCTTTGCCAAAACTCATTGAGTGAGCATGGCAGAGGGGAAAGAACAGAGAGGTAAAAGCATGAATTTTAGCTCAGCCACTCACTAGATGTATGACCTTGGGCAGATCACCAGCCACTCTCGATCTTAATTTCCCCATTTGTACAACTATGTCAATAATACCTGTTCCGGTGTTTGAATAATCCTTCTATCTAAATGCCTAGAAATGATGAAACTGGATTGTAGCTGTTGGAATTGCTCAGTGAGTGTGAAAACATCCATACGTCTAATCTGGGATTATAGACTCTCCAGGTGGAAAGTTCCACAAGCTGATGGAGCTCCCAGAAGCCCAGTGTCTGGTCCCTGTTAAGTCTGAGACCCTGCTAGGGGCCCTCATCCCTTGAGGAAGAGCTTCCGGGATGATTGGAGCTAATCAAACCTGAGACCCCCCATTCCTCTTAGACGAGGGCATTTGGTATGAATCACTCTGCCTGACTGGCCACACCACTGACGAATAATTTCTCTTGCCGCCTTTCAGCCCACACTGGAAAGGCCACTGTGCGTCTCAGAGCAGTCGGTCCCATACCCTGAGCTCTGACCCTGATGGGCCTCCTCCATAAAGCCAGTTACGATTTGGTAATTCTGTCCAGGCCTGGCCAAAAGTTCCCAGAATGAGAGGCCAGCCAAGCTCAGGAACAAAAAAGTACCACTTTCAATTTCCATGAGATGGAGAAGGGGGAAAAAAAGGAGTAACTACTTCTTTTCTATTAAAATGAGTACCGTTTTTTTGTGTGTGCTTGTTTTTAAGTAATAGTACGCAGTACTGGCTGCTGTAATGAGCATACGAGTGCAGATTGGTTCAGCTTCTTTCTGGGGCAATTTGACAACACATCAGGAACCCTAAAATGATTCCACCCTTTATCCAGTAATTCAACTTGTAGGCATTAATCCTGATGAATTCATCGAAGTAAATGGGTATAAGGAAAGTGTACATCTATTATTTATAACAAATGTTAAAAATAATTGGCTAAATAAATTATGGGGTCCCACATAAGAAACTATTGGACAGCCTCTCAAAATCATGTTGCAGAAAAATATTGAATGTCAGGGAAATATCATCGCATTATATGAAGCAACATAACCCAGACTGTAAAACCATGGCTGCCAAGTATTCTCCATTTTCCTTATGTTCATAGATATATCCTCTGGGGTCAGGGGAGTCTAGGAGAAAGCATTTTCCAATATTAAAAGTGGCCTTAAAATGTGGAATTACAGGTGATTTAAATAGAAAATGAAATAAGGTTACTGCATTTTTCTAAATTCATGTCTTCAGCAGGTAAGCTTCCATTTCTTCCTACTAATGGAAATATCTTTTCATTTGTCTGCTTTTGTAGGCATGTAAAAGTAGATTGGCTTCAATGATTTCTTCCATCTTTTGGAATACATTTGATTTCATAAATGTATAGGTGACCACAACATATACAAAGACCAGAGAGACTGAGTGTGCTTACCTGGAGGGGGTGTGGCCCCAGCAGCTTCCATGTCTTCTTGATTTTGGCCTGGTTCTGTCCCCAGCAGAAGAGAGACAGGGTGAGTGTCAGCCCCAGGCTGGCCCACCTTGGTCTCCAGAGGCAGCTCCCATCCCACTGGGCACAGGAGACAGTGTGGCCATGGCTGTACCCCTGGTCACCTTCCAGAAGAGCTGGTGATGGCAGCATCGCTGCTGAGCCCAAAACCCCCAAGACCAGGGCTTGCTGGCAAATGCAGCTGCAACTGCCAGGCTGGAACCAGGTGAGTCTTTGAAATACTCCAGGAAAACAGACTTCCCCAGAGTTGGAACAAAAAAAAAATTTTTTTTGGTAATCACACATTTTTGAACAGAGAAGGATGAAGCTGCAGAGTCATGTGATCCCTGCTGTTTGCTATGCGGCTCCAGGGCTGCTGGACCTGGTTTCTCTGTAAAATGAGTTTGTTATGGTTGTTTAAGTTATTAAGCTCCTACTAATGCTGTAGACTGAATGTTCATGTCCCCCTCAAATTCATATGTTGAAACCTATGCCCCAATGTGATGGCATTTGGAGGTGCGGGCCTTTGGGAGGTGAATAGGTCCTGAGCGTGGGGCCCCCATGAATGAGATTAGTGCCCTTATAAGAGATTCCCCATGCAGCTCCCTGCCCCTTCCGCCTGTAAGGACACAGCAAGAAGGTGGCTGTCTATGAGCCAGGAAGCGGGTCCTCACCAGAACCTGACTATGCTGCTGCCTTGATCTTGGGCTTCCAGCCTCCAGAAACACATGTCTGTTGTTTATAATGCACCCAGTCTATGGCATTTTGTTATAGCGGCCAGAACAGACTAAGACTTACTATGTGCCAAATACAGCACTACGTGATTTGCTTGTATGAACTCCGTGACAACCCGTGAGTTAGTACTATGCTCACCCTCATTCAGAGATGAGAAAGGGGACACATAGAAAAGCTAGGTCACTTATTCAAGGTCATGGAGCTAAGAAATGGCAGAATTCAAATCCGGGCTATCTGGCCAAATCTGACACTCTTACCCACTACGCTAGGCTACTTTTCACTTCTGGTTATGCTAACTCCAAAATGCTTGGCAGGGAGAAACTGTCTTAAATTCAGTGTGTCAAAGGTCAAGATTGAAAGGATCTCTTTAAAGGAAAAATGCATAGATTCAGAGTTAAAGGAATACTAAGCCATACTGGACAAATGATTCTACCTCTTGGAATTTCTCCTTTTTCTGTAAAATTGGGATAGTAATGGGCCTCTAGGACCAGGGAGGAGTGACTCAGGGGATGTGTGAAGGGCCTTAGCAACACGCAAGCACACTGAGATCCTCAGCGATGCCAATGCCTGTTAGTCAAGGACTCTGTGTGTCTCTGTAATTAGTAAATAGTTACTATCAGTGATTTATGCTTATTAATATAGGGTCGATGGTTAGTAATCACCACAAGCAAAGTAAATGCTCTTCTGATGACATCTTGGTCTAGAAATGTTTAGGTAAGAGGTTGCTTGGCATGAGTCACTAATGTATGATGGAAAGAAAACAAGTCTTACAGCCTAAAGCTAGGGTTGGAGACCAGTGCAACCAGCCCCTTGCTGAATGACCTGGTGCTTTTAACCTCCCAGAGCCTCAGTTTCCTACATAATACAGAAATTGGTATAATACTTCCTCTGAGCCTTGTCAAAAAGCAGTCAGCCGATCTGAACGCAAATATTTCAATGACACGTCTCCACTGGGTTCCAGTGTCCTCCTCCACATTCCCCACATTCCCCTCTGCTTACTTGTCCTGGAGAGAGTGGTCCGTGGGGCAGTCTCAGCAGTCACTGTTGAAAGAAAAAGCCCAACTTGAACTCTCCATGCAGCTCAGTGTGGAAGCCGGGCAGGGGTCACCTGCAAATGAACCAGTCTTGGGGACTCAGAGACAGAGAGGGTCAATGGCAATCTGACTGGGGAGTAAGTCTGCATATTGATGCTCGATTAGGTCCTCATTCAGTGGGCAAGGGGGCATTAACATCGGTCCTGTGTTTAGGCAAAGAGACCAGCAAATGCCTCACTGGGAGAAAGGATCATTGCTTCCCATTATTGGAGCAGGTCTGTGGGGCAAGCCAGCATAAGAGGAAGTTCAGTCTACAAATAAGGGAAGACGCATAGGAGGCTTCCCCACCACCCAGGATTGCGTCTTGGACAATTTTCTCTCCATCTCAATTTACCATCTTAACATGGAGCTCACAGCAATTATTTCATAGGGCTGTGTGAGCACTAAATGAGATTATGTATTTTAAGCAGGCTTCCAGCATCCCATATGTGGTTCAGTGGTGGGTGCTGTTTTTTATAGCCACACCAGAGTTTCTGGAAGAAGACCCTGGTCCGGAATCTTCCCATGCTCTCTCTCAATTAAACCTTCTGCCACCCTAAGAATGCATATAACCATCCCTTTCCTGGGGTTGGTAAACTATGGCCCAGCTTTTGACCTGCTTTTGCAAGTAAAATTTTATTAGAACACAGCCACACCCATCCAGTGAAGACTGTCTGTGGCTGCTGTCCTGCTACAATGGCAGAATTAAGCAGTTTCTACAGAGACCCTGTGGTATTACAAAGTCTGAAATATTTCCTATCTGGTCTTTCACAGAAAAAAAATGCGCCAGCCCTTGCTTTATGCAAATGAATAAATGGACTTAGAGAGGTTGAACAGCACTTCCACAGTCACACAACTGGAAACGGGAGAGCCCGGATCCCACCCTGAATCTGCCTGACTCCAAACAGCTGTTTCATGGCAGGATGGTGAGGACGATTACAAGCCCTATATGCTTTCCTCACAAACCATAACACTTGCACGTGTGTATTGATGTTTGGGCCCACAGTCGGGCTGCCTCCTCCTTGGGTGGGTGTTGGTGGGTGCTGCCTAGGTCGTGGGTGTGGAGGGGATGGTAGGACAAATGCGTGAGTATCTTTACTCTCTTTCTCCAGCTATATGCAAGACTCCTTGCAGAAGCTTATTTCCTTTGCATCTTTCCCAGGGCCATGCCACAAGGGGATGGTGGTTCAGGAGGAAGAGAGTAGAAAGTGTGTGATTGGCTGAGGGGCCGTGAAGCCCACAGCATAGCCTCAATTTAGAACGGAACTGGCCGCAGTCAGTCACTCGGGGAATGGCTGCAGGGCATATGGCGGTGCTTTGTTTCAGTATGCACACCACTGTCTTTTTTCTCTAGACCTGGGCCCCCAGGCATGGGCTGTCCAGGAGGTGGGGGCACGATGGGATGCCCCTGGCCATGGAGGATGGCCAGGGATGAGCTACAGCATGACCCTCTGCTTCTAGTGTCAGAGCAGCAGCACAAAGCAGAGAGACAAACCAACTTCTAGGGAGGGGGTCATGCAGAGCCATCTCCCTGAGGTGCGGGGTGGACAGATTCAGCAAATGAAAATACAGGATGCCCAGTTAAATTTGGATTTCACATGAACAACAAATAACTTCTTGGCATACATCCCATGCCAATTCTGGGACATACTTATATTAAAAAGTGTTTGCTGTTCATCTGAAAGTCAGCTTCAGATGGCTGAGGGTGGCTGTCCTGCATTTTATGTGACAATTCTAAGGTGGGAATGGGAGTGTGGAGGAGGCAGAGCAAGCAGAGAAGAGGTTTGGAGGTCGGGAGAACCAGGGGTGGCTCTGGAAGGTTCTTCAGTCAATTTCATTGCAAACCCAGGCAGGGAGCATTTTAGGGGAGCTAATCCAGTAGATGGCACAATCGAAATGTCGGTATCTGGGTCACACGCCGGTCCCCCTGCACTCACCTTCTCCAGAGAGGCTGGGGTCTGTGGGCTCCACAGGAACTGCTGGAAGGAGAAAGCCCCCACAGCAATGACTGCTGGGCACAGTGCTTGCTGACAGGCTGGGGACTGCTGTGGGTGTGGGCAGGCAGGGCTGCTCTTTCGGTCTCAGGAGTACCCAGCCTTCGTGCAGCTCCTAGGATGGGGGTGCCCAGCAAGGCCCCAGCTTGGGTGCTGCTGGGGAGGTAACACACTGGCCACAGCCGGTGCAATGAGATGGCTGCGAACCCCGAAGGCTCGTGGCTGTGGAATGTGGGATCCCTACCTGAGATCTCTGTTCAACAGGGAGGAAGATGGCAGAGGAAAAAGAGCTCTGGACTCAGACGGGACATAGAGATAGAACACCCGTACACACATGTTGCACACCCACATACACTCACATCCACATGCACACACACCAGCTTTCTCTTCATCAAACACCGCAGGACTAGTTCTGGACAAGAGACCCCAGCCCCAGAGAGGAGGGACACTCGGCCTGGGTGCACCTTGAACTTCCATCCCCAGGTACCCATGGCATCTGGACTGACAGACTGGGGAACTCTGGTGAACAAAGAATGACTGGCACAATCTCCACTCTCACATTTTTGTAAGATGCATGCTTTAAAGTAAGAATTATCATGTGCTTACTTCAATGAACAATTAAGAGCCTACCTGGTCCTGAATAGAGACCCATGAAAACCACTGCCGCCCCCACCCTTATCCCCAAGCCTCCCCTCTGGGATCCAGGCCGTCCTCTTTGCTGCAGGTCCTGGAGGGCAGAGGAGGGAGGCAGCCTTCTGCTCCTGGGAGGCCTTGGCAGCTGAGCCCTAGAGCCTGTCCTGGTCACACTGCAGCCCCAGCAAGAAAGAGTCAAGGGCTCTGCATCCTGACTGGATTAAATTCACACCTGTCCACGTAGTGCAGAGCCAGTGTTTGCAATAGGGCCACGTTATGGATGTTTAAACTGAGCTTATTGGAAGTATGGTGTCCCTGGGCCAGGGGGCAGTGGGGCATCTCCAGTGCCACTGGCCACTCCAGCCTATGTGAGGCAGGCCCAGCAGAGGAGGTGCATCCGCCGGCTCCCAGCAGTGGTCTGACCCCTGTTGTGCAGGTAAGGGCAGCTTTTCTGGGAGGCCTTACCTCTGGGAAGAAGTGTTGGCACCTCTTGCCTGCTTGTCGTCTCTGCAAAGAAAATGTAGTGGGAACTCCCTTTAAAGCAGCGGGTTTGGGGAATGGTAAAAGGTGCAGGGCTTGCATCTGAAGACACAGCAACAGCAGGTCCCAAAGCAGCTCCTGCCCCAGGTCTTCAGCCCCACCGCTGATTACAGGGCCAGGTTCTCTCACCTGGAGGCTGAACCAGACAGAAGGAAGGGTCCAGAAGGTTCAGGGAAGAGTTGATCCTGGTCTGAGCCAAGCAGTCTATGGCAGCCTTGTTGCAGGAACACAGCAGGTGTTCACAAGCATCCCTAGATTCTGCGCACAGAGCAAGGGAAGAGCAGATTGGAGGGTCTCACTTCCAGTCCCAAGAAGTAATGCCAACTCCCAAACTGGTTCCTACCTCCCCAGACAAACCCGAGCCCTCTGGCAGGTGTGTGCCTCTCATTCCTGTCAGCCCCAGCCTGGAGTCGGGCGCCCTCCCATCTTTCCCACTCACCCCACCCTCCAGGCCATCCTTGTGGCTCCACTTTCCACATGTGGCCCCATGGCCACTCCACCCCCTGGGCAGCCCCGTCATCTCCTGCCTGTGTTATGTCAGTGGCCTTCCAACCAGTCTCTCCACCCGTTCACCCAGCCTATTCTCACTGAGCAGCCAGGACAATCCTTCTAAAACTCAGGTCAGACCATGTCGTGTTTGCCATTCAGACCCTCCAACAACTTCTGCCTCGGCGTTAGAAGCCAGTGTCCCTGCTCCTACAGGCCCTAATGACCTCCTAGATGTCGTCTCCTTCCTCCCGCCTCATCCAGTGCCGTCTCACTGGCCGGCTGCTCAAACACACCAGGTGCACAGAGCCTCGGGCCCCCTGTGTGTCCCGGGCAGCTGCAGGCTGCTTGCTGCCCATCTCGGTCTGCCCTCGCTCGCCATCCTCTCAGGGAGTCCTGTCCCGGGCCGTCATCCCAGCCGGCCCTGCCCTCTCTATGCCTTTCCCTGGCCTCATCTTCCTCCACAGCTCTTGTCACTGTCTAAGATCCTGCATCATCTGTTATTGATATTCTCAGGTTCTGACACCAGGAGGAATTTTCAGAAGGTCAGACATCCCCAGCACCTAGATGATCATCTTGCCCATGGTTGGCACTCAGCCCATTATCTGCTGAATGAATGTGTGAATGAGTGAATGAGTGAAGTGTGTTTTCTGTGCTCACGGTGTACCTCACCTAGTGACCGATGCCCTTGCTTCTCCTCACTCCCTTCCTGAAGCTCCACACTCCAGCCAGTCCATGTCACCTGGACTTCATAGTCAGTCAAACCTGGGTTCAAAGCCTGGCTTTGCCACTGAGCAGCTACGTGACTTGGGACATGTGATTTAATTCCTCTGAGCTTTTCTCTCCTTAACGTAAAACTGGAATAATGACCCCCTTCTCAAAGGGCTGCTAGGATGACCAGAGTTGCTGTGCATGAAGCCATGGAGGGCGGCTCTAACAGAGCACCCCGATCTGCCGTGCTCCCCTTCTCTCTATGCCTTTCCGATCCTACTTCTTCTGCCAGGATTGCCCAGAGACATGAAATAAGATTCCTGGAGTCACACAGTGAGTAAGGTGGAGAGATGAGATTTGAACCTACGCATGCCTGAGTCTTATAAATAGCAATGACCACAAGCCTTATTCATCTATCACTGCTTCCGCCTACACTTTCATGAGTGAGTTCTTAACATTTTCCAGTCACTATATTAGCTGTTTTACATTTAGCGTAGTTTACATTTAACAAATAACATTGATTTCCATTTAAACATTTTTAATTTCATAACAGATTTCTGAAGCCGGTTTTCTCTCCCGAGTTAAGTAGTTGCCCAGTGCCACCCAATGCACAGGCAGCAAACGATTTGCCCTAGCCAAGCTCCTGGGTTGCTGTCAGTATAAAATTGTAAGTCAAATTCAAACTGTTAGTTCAATTCAAAAAGCAGGCATTGCATATCTACTCTGGGCAAGGTACAGATGCCGTAGACCTGATCCTTGGGGGCTCTAAGGAGAGATGGGGAAGTTGTCAATGGCGATGATGAGAGAGGAACCTGGTGCCAGCCTGGGGTTCTGGAACATTCATTTCTCAGCCCAGCCCGGGAACACCAGAGATGCTCACCACATGTGATCGTCTTGCTGATGCAGTTGACATCTGTGCTGAGCTTGGCAGGGTCTTGGAGGCAGTCCATCTCAGCCGCCGCCTCATAGCACTGGCGATGCTGGAAGCAGCAGCTGCGGCAGAATGCGGAAAGGTCAGGGCAAGAGTGTGGGTGACGGTCAGGAGAGGGGCAGGCAGCCCATGGTCATCCTGTCTCTGTACGGCTCCTGGAGGTGGTCTGCTTCAAATACCCGGTACACACACACACACACACACACACACACAATACTGTCAGGAAGCCCTTGCAGTGCACACGGAGGTTGGTGGGGACTGATGTAAAGACGAAAAAATACACAGGCTGCCAATGACCTTGGGCAAACTACTAAATTTCTTACATTGCCTAACTTGTAAGAATTTTGGGGATTTAAGAAAACATCTACATAGGTCCTGCCATGCGGTGGCGCTCAATAAATGGTTGCAATTATCCTTGGAGTCCAGTGTGCCAGTTCACGGCGGAAGAAGCCTGTCCTCCAGGAGTCTGGACACCCCCACCCCCATGCCCTGAACTGTGTAAAGAAACGGAAATTGGGTGCGGCCACCATTCTGCCAGTCTTCGGCCACTCGTGCTCTGGCTGCTCAACGTCAATTACTGATTCGTTTCTTTGCCTTCTAGGTTTACAAGGGCTTCTAACAGTTAAAGGAGGTGATAAGGGGGGACCTGCAAGAGCTGTTCCCGCAAAGGGCCCTGGCACAGTGCCCCTGTCAGCGTCAGCCTGGCTCTTTCTGACTGTCCGTCAACGAGCTGGCTCCAGGAGTCAGTTTGCTCACGGCCCAGAGACAGGAAACTGCCCTTGGTCCCCAGGCAACTCACACTCTCTCCTGGAGATTTGGAGACAGGAAGATCTGTTGTTGAATTCAAAACCATTATTCTTTGTCAATCAAGGACATGTCACTTTTTAATTAATTAATTAATTTTAATTCTCAGGAAAGCAACTGGAAGTTGCTCGCCTAGTCAATCAGTTCGTTCATTGAGCTCCTACTATGTGCCAGGTGCTGTGGTCCGTGCTGCAAGTACAAAGAAACGATAGGGTGCAGAGCCTCCTTAGAGGATGCTGAGTGGAGTAGGGAGCCGGGCGGTGTGCACACGCTCTCCCATGTGGTCAGTGCGAGGAAGGGCCACTGGCATTTGGGGAGCGTGCAGGTTGCCCTGGTGCCTTGGAGGCAAGGCATTCAAGGAGGGCATCCCAGAGGAGAAATGCAGGGCAGGCAATGGGCTGAGAGTCTGTGCAGAAGAAAGCACACACTCCGTCACACAGAGGGATAACACCAGGGAGGCAGGGGTCCGCCCCTGAGGAGAGGAGAGATGTGGGTTCAGTGTCCTGCTCCCGAACTGGTGCCTCCACTGCGGCTACAGCTTGACTAGTCCTGCTGCTTCTACTACGAGTACTGCTGCTGTTACTCCACAGTCACCATTCACACTATTGCAGCTGCTGTGACAACTGTTTCCACCGTCACTGTCACTCCTGTAGCTGCTGCACTAACACTGCCACGGCTTGCTAACTTGATGCTTCTGAGATTTTTAATTTTATTGCCAATATAAAGAGTACAAGTTGGTATCTTGTTTTGATTTGCACCTCCCTTGTATTTAGGGAGGGAGCACATCTTTGCCAGACACTCCATTTTCTCCAGATTCACCAGCTGTTTACCTCTGGGTCAGGAACACTGCTCTATTTATATTAAGCTCTATTTATATTAAGCACAGCATTCATATATTATTGGTACTTCTGCATGTTTGTTGAAAATTGAATAGAAGCCTTCATGGTTGCTTTACCTTTGGTGGCCAGGACTTCTCTGAATAAAAGATCATTTTTTTATGCTTAAGAGTCACCTGGGAGCTTGTTTAAATCTCAGACCTCCAGGTTCCACCTAAAAGTAGTCTGAGTCAAAGGTGTGGAATGGGCCCCTGGAATCTGCATTTTAGCAAGCATCCCCTGGGTTCTGATACAGATGGACCCAAACTTTGAGAAACATTAAAATGACATGACATAGGATCTTGATAAGTCCCTAGAATGTGGACACATCACAGATGTTATTGTAATTTAAAGATGAGGACATCAGTCGCCCCTCAGGTGAGCAGTAGAATTTAGGCTCCTCCTGAGAGCTCTCCACATCCACGCCCTGCCTGAGTACCTACCAGGCCTCCCAGAGCTCACCTTCGTTCTTGCTCACCTGTCAGAATCATCCACAGGCAGCCCTTCCATCTCAAACCTGCAGGCACAGCCATAGTCTTCGAAGTCCCGGGGACAGAGGCCAGCCACACACTTCATACCATTGACGAACTGGAGCAGCGTGGGGAAGCTGGTGAAGACAGCCTGCAGCCAGGTGAAGTGGGGGCCCAGGCAGTCTGGGGGAAGGGAAAGCAGGGCAGGCGCTGGGAGCCAGAGCTGAGGAGGCATCCCCCGTTCCTGCGGCCTCCCACACCTCAGGCTGCTGATGGTGGCCTCTCCACCCACTAAGCACCCTGGGCTCAGGATGTTCTAGACAATTGAAGGGAGGCAGGTTTATAAGCCATGGTGCCTTCTAGTTCCTCACCCAACATCATTTCTCCCACTTTCTTAACCAACAAAACTGAAAAGTACTCAAGGAAGGTAAGCCTTCTCCTCTCTGGGGATGTTTTATGATCATTCTCAGCTGGACATGATAATCCTATGCTTCCAAATGGTGACTGGCCTAGGGCTGAGCATGTGACCCAGATCTGGCCAAAACAACGTAAGGGGAAGTCTGTTAGTGGTTTCTGAGAAACAGTTCTTTCCTCATAAGAAGTAAAGGCATGTAAGAAGATCATTTTGATCTGCATATTTCTTCTTCCTTGAATGTGGGTGAGAATATGCTGGCTGGAACTGCAGCAACCACCTTGCAACCATGAGGCCCCAACCCTAAAGCTGAAAAACCACTGTACCCAGGGTCACAGTAGGGAAAGAGAATGAGCCTGCTGGGTTGCTGATACCTGTGTTGAGCTACTGCACTAATCTGGTTGACTTCAGACAGCTTATATAAGATAATTAAATGTCTTGTTATGTAAGTCACTATTAGTTTGATGAATGGATCCCAAATGACATAGTCCCAGCATTAGAGAACTATAAGCAAGTGCAGGAAGAAAAGGGGTAAAGATATAATAATTTGGGGGCACCTATTATGTGCCTGAAACTGTGCTAGATGCTTTAAATATTTTTGTACTTTAAATATTTTTGTGCTTTAAACAGATAAAGTGAGTAATTCTTTAGAAAGCATTCACTTGGTCTATTGTCCCGTAAGCCTCAGGTTGATCTGCAAGGAGTTGCTATTCTGCCACCTCCATGTCACAGGTAAAGAAACTGAAGCCCAGAGACATGCCTGAGGTACCAACCATGATGACGGGTTGCCCTTAACAAAAATGCTCTTGCAAAGTTGGCAAGAGAGCAAAATCCTGTTTTCTAACTCTTAACTCTGTGCTCACCCTCTCCACCTTCTCCCTCCTGATGGAGGATGCTCAGTACTAAACGAGTGACCCCACAGCACTGACTGAAGTGCACAGGGTCACAGGAGGCAGCCTGGGGGAGAGTAAAGCGGGCTGTGAGGGCCACTTCCAGCCGCACCTGTTCTCCTGGTTTCTTCCTTTCTGGGACTTCCTACACCTCAGTGCATTCAAACTCCTTTCCTATGCCTCATTTCCACACGGCCTCATCAGAAAAATGAAGCAATGATTCTATAGTGATGGAAAAAGCCATGTAAGGTTAGTGTGTGTGCGTTTATATAAGCATGCACTTTCATTCAAACACTTACAGGGCCCCTGCACGTAATCACATGTACAACTGAAGTGCAGCCTTATGCACAGCCTTGTCTAAGCCAAAGCAGTTCAGAGCCTGCTCCTTTCAGTCATCTGATAGGCTCACTTTTGGGGTATTTTTAGTAATCAATAATAGGCACTATCATGGTGTCTGTAATTGATAGTCACATGGTAAATGGAATATTGACACCCTTTGAAATTCTTAGGCCTTGTGTATATCTATCAGTTGGAGAGAGAAAACAAACCTACTTTGGTGCAGGAGACTCAGCCCTGGACTCAGGAAAACTGCCCCCTTCTAGTTGTGTGGTCTTGGTCGTGTCACCTGATTCCATCTGCGATGGGATACCTGGCCAGGTTATGATCAGGGCTAAGGAAGTAAGGACTCTGAAGGCACCTGGCACCTGGCAGCCATGTGTCTCCCCTGCCATCTAAGCAGCACCACTGCTCTCATCAGAGCCCAGATCAGGTTGTTCAGAGCTTGCTAGGCAGTGGCAGGTGGGAGTCCTAAAAACTCAGAGGGCAGAGACCAGGGCCCCGGTCATTTCTCACAGGCCCCTGCCCTGACACCTGATGGCTGAAAGCAATTGCAAATTTAACTTACCAAAAACTTCGGCCACACTTTCCCCGTTTTTAAACATCCCTTCATATAATGTGATATCTAAGTAGAAGGAAGAGAAAACAAATTAAAGGGCTGCTTCCCCTTCCCTGACACCCCCTGGGAGGAGAGTAAGTAAACCCTTTTTCTTTCTCTAAGTATAGATTTGACCTTGGGCTAACTCTGTAGTAACACAGTTTACCGAGGAGACCTGCTAAGCTGAGATGGGAATTGTGTTACTAGGCAACATGGCTCAATGGTAGATAAGACCCCTGCGTGGTGAGGTGTATCTGGACTGGTGGGCACTACGGCTGAGCTCTAAATACCTGCTGGGAGTCAGCGTGTTGGGTCTCCTTCTGTGTGATGACTCTTGCAACTAAGCATGTCCCTTCTGGGCATCCTAAAGATTACACCTCTGCAGTAGTTCCTGTAGATACTGATTCCTAGGGAGAATGACGTTTCTGGCCAGGGCAGGTCCTGTGGCTGCCCCATATGAGCTCGGTTCCCTTGTACCTGGGCCGGTGTGCTGGGGCTCCTGGACTGCTGTGTGGATTGCTGCCGGGGCCACTCTCCCTGAAGAGAAATGCCTGAGCACTACGTTTCCTGGCCTTGATCCTTTCTACATGCCAAGTGTGGCCTGTGAGTCTTAACATCTTTGCAGAAGCCCTCCTGGTGGGCATTGCACTTGCCATGGGGGCAATGCCATTTGGAGAGAGGCCACATTATCATTTGGGTCTGGGTGGGACTAATCACTTTGCTTGCATGGGCTCGTGCACAAGTACTTGGGCTGACTCAGCTCACATCTCAGAAAGTCAGAAACGAACTCTTAATTCTGGGCTAACGTCAACAGCTTAATTCATTATGCACGGCATTCTTTAGCAATAACTATATAAATATGCAACTGGGAAATCTTCACAGTCCATCACCAGAAAACTTTCCCTTTCCAAAGGAACAACAATGGCTCCTCCTTTCTTCTAACAAGAGCATTGTAATACGCCGTCTTTCTCTTTCTGTCCTGCCTTCTAGGAATCTCAGAGCTTAATCGGAACCTAAAATACAGCTACCATATAACCTTCATGATCAGCTCATTTACTTCCTTCTCCTGTTCCCCTTTCAGCTGACCTGTTCTGGTGGGAGATTTTAGTACATGGTCTCAAAGTTCAGTGGTGGCCAGACACCAGGGGAGACTGTTGATGGAGAGGCTTTGAGTCTCATTTGAACCACTTTACCTACAAATGTCACAGCAGTAAGTGACCCAGGGTATACTTAGAAGGAGGCATTTTCTCTGCTGATATCCTAGAAAACTTTCTTTTCAGCAGGTCTCTTAAGAAAAGTTCAAAGAATACTTACTGGTATCTTTTGAGAGTCCAGGGGGCAGCTCCTGTGCAAGGTGGGGGGTGTCTAGAGGGTGGCCCCCTACAATCGAGGAGAGGAATGTTATCAAAAGCACTGATACTGCCTACCTGCTGGGCTAAGACTTGGGAGGTGGCAGCCAGAATGCACATAAATTCAATTCTACGCATATTTCTCTGTGGAAGAAAATAAAGGTGCCCCAGTGTTCCATATTGGTTGGCCTTAAGAGTGGCCTTCTGGGTGAGGATAGAGAGATTTAGGGCTATATCTTGAAGGTGTTGTTGCCTGTGAAGCATACCATTTTAATTTAGATCACTTGTCTTTTGGAATACCAAGAGATGAAGATTGGGGAGAGGAAGTATAGACATGGAAGGACCCCAGCCCCACAGAGCTTATAATAAAGGACAGGGTTTTCCCCACACTATCAGCATCAAGCTCACCTGGGATGTGGGCTCAGTAAACATTCTGGCTCCTGAGACTCGAGTCTCATCCAGCAGGTCTGGAGTGGGGCTCAGAAATGGGGTTTTTCAGTTCCCAGCTGGTTTTGAAGCTGATAGTCTAGGAACCACACCTTGAGAAATACTGCTTGGGAGAAAGTGATGATAGGGCGGAGGGCCGGTGCCAGCACTCAGTTGCTACCACCACCTCCAGCTGCCACTTCATCCGGAGGGTGGGAGGGTGCGGGCCGGGGCCCAGGCCAAGCAGTGGGGGCAGGAAGCTTAGGGCACCTGAGTTCCCAGGGGCTCAGAGAGCTTGCAGACATGCTCATGCTCACGTTGTTTGTTTGATTGTTTCCCCCTAGTTACACACAGCATGCAAGTAGTCTGAAAACGTTGAAAGATTCTTGTCTTTCTTCACAAAATGGTCAATTTAGTCAGGGCAATTAGCTTGACATTGTTTGGAAATCTGTAAATCTGAAAGCCACAAAAAGTGACCTTCACAGAAGAATGTTTGATGAAATCTGTTTAGGAAAGTTTTCCTGATAATGCCTGACTAGGCCCTGCTCGGCTTTGAGAGGGTTGCTCAACCTCCAACTATTGATATTTTGGGTTGGAAAATTTTCTGTTATGGGGGTTGTCCTGTATGTTGTAGGAAGTTGGGCAGAAAGCCCAGCTTCGGCCATAGAGCATATAGTGGATAGACACCAGCTTTGGGGGAGACAAAGGCACCCCTGGTAGAGAACACCAGGCTTAGAGAGGAAGAACCAGGGCACAGGGCACAGATCCTGGCTGAAGTAGTGACCATCTGTCTGGACCTTGTCTCTTACGTTACCCCTTCAAGTGATAATCCAGAGGATGCCATGCACATGTTTTTCTTAATAAAATTCATCCCCCTTGGAGTGTCTGGAACACCTCACAAGGAAGTCAGTGGGGCTGCTGAGTCCTCTGAGTGGAGACGATGGCCTGAGGGCCAAGGGCTGTGCAGAAGCAGCGCCCTGCAGATAAGCAGGGAGGCCCGAGGCTTCAGTTCCATTTTAGTCTCATCACAGGACCCGTGTAATTACTCCAGTACATTTTACATTGCGCGTAATTGCCTCCGAAAGTATTTAGCATGCCAGCCCTCTTAGGCAGCGATTGTAAAATATTGCCTGCTCTTTGATGATTATTTCACAGTAATTTTCTTTGTGCAGCTGAGAATTAAATTCTTATTCTGCTGGCAGGAGCTGATCTTATTACCGGGAGGTGCTAACATGGTATGCTTCTCCCCCATGCACCACCTAACTCAGGACACCAACATCCACACATTTTCATTAGCAACTAAAAAAGGCACCCTGGATTTTAAAGTGTGTGTCCCAGGGCACCGTGTTCACAAACCAAGTCTGGGGGGCTTATTGGGGGAGATGGAAGGTAGCGGCAACATAAGGAAAAGATTCACCAGAACAAATTGGTGCTGACTCAATATCCGTTTATTGTCAAGGGAAGTGATGAGCAATCACACCATTCGGGGCTTTACTTTGCACACGTGACCATATCTAATCCTGTACTGGCACGTGCTGTCATTGCCAATTTATAGACAATGAAACTGAGACCCGTCCCTGAAGCTCTGGCTTCTTCTGGCTGGCTCACAAGGCTGTCCTTGACCTGGCTCCTGCCTAGCTCTGCTGAACCACCTCCTACCTGGAACTTCGTGCTTCTCAGATGCCAAAAAGCTTATCATTTTCTAGATGCCGCACTACTTCTTGCTCCCCAGCTTTGCTTGTGGCTTTGTCTGCTCCCTTTTACGTTACTGACTCTTCCTGACATTTGAAGTTGCCACTCAAAGTTCAAGAAGCCCTACCCGACTCCCAACCTAGGGGTCAGGACACCCTCCCTGCCTCCCGTGATGCTGGGACATCCTCCACTCATTGTATATGTGACCCCAGGTTGCAATAATCTGTTGATGTCATAGCTTCATCCACTAAACTAGGAACTTACTGAGGGTAAACACCATGACAGATGGAAGCACAAGTTCAGTTGGAATCTCTTTAATCAATAAACTATGTCATCAAATGGCCAGTTGTTCATCAGCCAATGAGTGATGGCCCACTAGAATCTCAGATTCCTACTCTTACAAACTCTAAGCAAAATTAGGAGATGTCATCTCTATATAGTGGGAGGAGGTCTATTAGTGGTTATGAGTGGGATTCACAGTATCAAGTATTCTAACCAGAAGATGAACCGCAATGCACAAATATCTACCTTTGCCCAGCCCCTTCCCAGAGATTCTGGAAGGAGATGAACATGCAGTGGACACTGGGAGGTGGGCACCAATATGGTGCATCCCGTGGGTTGGGTGGAGCGCTCCCTGTAAGGGGTGCATACAGTGTAGACGGAAGGCCCAAGGGCATCATCTCCCTCTCCTAACACAGACCTGACCGCCATCCCACTGGCTCACTCCCGCACTTCAAAATCAGGAGCCACCTTGGAGTGAAGAGAGGTGTGAGGCAGTGTCTGCCCAGGGCGGGTGCGTGGAGAGGACAAACACAGAGGCCATCCCCGCTCCTGCCACCGAGACACCCAGAGAAAGGCCTTGTAAGGCACGGAGACCTTCGCCACTGTCCACATGCCTCAAGCACGGTCTTGCAATCCACCCTGGATTGTACTGGGGCAGCCTTGAGAAGGCACCCTCAGCACCCCAGCTGGAGCACACGTAGCACACCGCAGGCCGCGGCTCCCGGCAGTGCCTCTGTGGGCAGACCACGGCAGGCAGGGGTCCTGATGGATGCCCCTGGTGATCTTGATAAACTTGAGTAGACCCTGCTGTGGTCTAGGACACGTCCAAGTCCCACTGCTCATTCCCCAGCATGGCTGCCTGGTCCCCCCCAAACCTTCCTGGCTGCCATCCCACTTTTTTCTCACAGGTGTTTCCTCTAACAGAGTCTCTGCACATTAAATCTGGTCATGGCATCTGTGGAGGCCAGACTAAGACACCACCCACTTCCCTGAGAGTAAGCAAGCAGGCAGATGCCTCAGAATTGGAACTTTCCCCCATAGGGTCTGGACAAAAATGGGTGATTTTGTTGGGTGGGCAGTTTTATCTCTGTGGTGGTCACACTTGTATGACCTGCAAAATCAAGGCACCTGTAAATCCATACCTAAATGTATATGTTTGCACTTAAACTTCCTATGACTGTAATTATTTGAATTCTAACTGTGTTTGAGAATGAAATCTCTCAGGGCACATTTACAAATGTTTGTAATGATTTATAATAACAGGATACCATTATCATTTTTATTATCACCATGTCATAGTAACCTAAGGGGGAAAAGAAATAAAGCAAGAAAGGCAGGTAGAGAAATGTTTAATAACCTCAATTTTACAGAGAAATAAAAAAATTATAAAAAACACTAGGTGGCTGGGGAGAAGTTGAAGGTGCAGTTTTGATCAAAGGAATACTTATTGTTTTGGAATAGGAAAATAGAGACAAAAATTAAACTTAAAATTTTGGAAAAATGAATTTTGGTAAATGAAACCTCAAAAAATAAGAGATTGAAAAATTGCAGAAGATTTCATGATTTTGTCACCCAAAGTGAGGAAAGTCAGTTTCATAATTGGAATTTGATCAAGACAGCTGAGCACCTGGTAAAGGTCGAACTACTGACGTACCAGCCCCAGATGTACTGGCCCTGGGGACCCAGATCACGACCAAAACATGTCAATAAGGAAACAACCATACAGGAAGGAAGTCAATGATCAAGAGCAGCAACCCAGCGCCTTCTAGAAGTGGATTGTCTGCTGCTCTGGAGGGAAGGTCTGGGACGATGTTCGGAAGGAACTTTACTGAAGGGAAGCCTTTGAGTCTTTGGTTAAGTGATATACTATGATTTCTTACAGGCTTCTGAACAACATGCAACCTCTTGCATTATCCACTAACTCAGGTTGGGATAAATTATCCGTAATATTTGGGGATTTGCTTGCCTCACCGTCGCTATGGAAGGGAACTTTAGAGGGGGATCTCAGTGTGTTGGCCCAGAGTTTACCTGAACAGGAGAAGGCAGGGGGGAAAGCTGAGAGAGCAGTGCAATCCGCTACGACGGCGCCCACCCACTGTAGGAAGGAGAGAAGTGAGTTGGGGTGTTTGTGAGCTGCGCGTATGTGCCAACAAGAAAGAAACTACGGCGGAGCCAGAAGTCTCAGATCCACGTCCCAGACTCCAGGTGGACGTGAATTATTACCTGGAGCCACCAAGGAGCTGGATGAGAGGTCTTTAGGTTTTGGTGACAGGACTCTAGAATGCAGGGTGGGAGTGTTTGCCTTTACACCTGACATTCCTATATAGGGGAATGGGAGCCGTTTGGTGTGAAGAAGGCCAATACACTCCAAGGGCATCAGCCAAACAAGGGCAGCAGCCATTCGGTGGAGAGAAGTTTGCCATGGCCGCCTGGCCCTTTGCTCTTCTCAGTTCACCACCTCATCTCCATCCCACGCTTTCATGCACTATACAGGGCGCTCCAACATACCAATTAAATTCAACCCATAGCTTATCATTTCCATCACTCATTAGGCACGGATATAAATGTAGTAATAAACAAGTCAGATGACATTTGACAGCATGTCTCAGTGTTCATGTTAACTACATACCAAGCCAGAAATTCTGTTCAAATGGCCTTACTCACCGCCGTGCGGGGCCACCAGCATACTCACGAGGAGAAGCAGAAGCATAATGGGAGAGCAAAGGCGGGACTGAGGCACTGGCGGACAGCCTCCTGGAAGAGAAGCCAGCGGAGTACGGTGAGCAGGCTTTTAGAAACCCCGTGAGATAAGGATCCACAGGCGCTCCCTGTCCCACAATGCAGCATGGTCACAGGAGAAAGCCGGGAGAGTGTTTCTGTTCCAGCTGTGCCACTTACTAGCAGGAGGACGTTAAGGAGACCACGTCTTCTCTTTGCGATTCCTTCTATTCATCTGTGCAACGGAAGCTTCACCAGGTGCTCCTTGAGGACACAGCTTGGGACTCACTTAGTTATCCATTTATTCCATGGTCACTTGTGTGCACAGTGCAACCACCCAAGAAAGCTGATGAGGAAACACCCACCTTAGCTGTGAGCTGTTCACAGACGGATGGGAAAGAGAGGCCATTTAGCAAGCCTATAGCTTGACTTCTATGAATTGAATCCCCCATATCTTATGATTCACCAGTGTTGGAATAGACACTTAGCAGGTGGACTTTGAACCTCGGCACCATCACTTCACATATGAATGGATTTAGCAATCACATGGCGGCACTGCCTTCCAGCAAACAATGATTTTCTTGAAGTGGCTCTGTTTTTCTTCCTTTCCTTGGCTTTGGAGCAATTTGAATCCTTTGCTGGAGCCCTAGCTTTCATGAGCTGTGCCTCAGGGGCTGCCGTGGGTGGAAGGGCCAGCGTGGGCTGTGTCCAGGAACCTGCCACATTCCTCCTGGAGCTGGCCTGTGATCTGAGCAGGTGGGCAAACATTTAACTTCAGTGGGCCCTACCTGCACTCAAGCATGGAACCATGTGTCTAATAGGGAAGGAAAAATTGAATGACCAGAGGGATTTTAGGATAATTCTAGCTCCCTGGGACTATAACTCCCTAAAGAATGTTAGGTGGATGGTAGACTTGCACATATTCTGCTTTCGAACATGTTTTTAGGACAAAGCATGAATGTTAATACGGTGTGATCATGCTACCCAGTGGCACACACAGGGCTGCTGGATACGGTCACGCAGGTTGTGCACTGGACAAAGGTGTTGTGCCAAGAGGGCAGGTAGGGGCTGAAATGCAGCCAGTGCTCAGCTCCCAAGCTTGCCCTCTGCAAGGCTGCATCAGCCTGGAGGAAGGAGCCCTTTCTGCATTTGCTCTCCCAGAAGCAAAGGCTGCTCATGTCCTGGTGGCCCTGCAAAAGTAACTAGGGCTGTGGTGGGCCACTGCCTCCAGGCAGGGTTCAGTATTGGGAAAAGTGTCCCAGAGGAGAAGACATTTTTGGCCATAGGATCAATATTCTTGTGAACCTGCCTCAGGGCCTAGCATAGCCTCTGGTGAATGCAAAGGGTAGGATGTGAGTTTATGGAGGTTCCCACTCAGCTTAAGTATTCTCTAGTATCTGCTTATTATCTGATAGCAGAATGCTCTGCTTACAACTGTTTGTAGCCATATAAATTCCTAGAACAAGTTAACTTTCAGGGTTCGACAGGCTGTCTGATTGTCCTGCAGAGATTCAGATCTGAGTGACCTCATGTCAAGGCCAGGAAACCAGACTAAAAAGGGTGAGGCCTGGGGCATCTCCAGATGGAAAGTGGCATGTCTGGAAACTCCGTAGGCAATCCAGTGAAGGCACAGCCACATGACTGAGGTCAAGGTCACCACCTGGCACTTACTTAGATTTTCTATTGTCCCCATCACACAATGAGAGAATTCCAGAATGCCTGAACTTGGACGTGGCACTGGGATCTCACTGAAACCCTCATTCTACAGATGAGGTCACTGAGACTCATAGATAGGCAATTTACAGTCAAAATGTCCCACTTCTCAGATCCAGAGCTCAATATAATGGTACCTACCTATGAGGTTATCGTGGTGACCGAATGAGGACATCCATGTGGGACACTTACAACAGCGCCTGATGGAGAGAAACGGCCCCCAAACACTTGCAATCCCTACCACTGTGTCTGGCACACAGTAAAGCCTGTTTCAGTGCAGCCCTCAGGTTGCTGTGTGAATAGAAGCCCCAGTCGGTGAGGTGAAGGTGCGTGGTCAGGCCAGCGCAGTGAGGGCTGTTATTTTCCTCTTGTGATACCCATTTCAGGCAAGCATCCCCCTGCATTGTCCTGAAGCTCAGAGAACATAGGCTGAGGGCCATGTTTATTGAAATTGCAAATATATTTATTGGATTTTTTAAGCATATATTTATTAGAATGTAAATGAGCACAAGTGACCTTATTCTAGACATCATCTTGTGTCAGTTCTAGTATATGTTTCTGAAGTATGTTATGGTGGTGGGGAATGAGGAGTTAGTGTTTAATGGACAAAGAGTTTCAACGGAGGGAGATGAGAAAGTTCTAGAGATGGTGGTGGGAATGGTTTTACAGTGATGGGAAAGTACTTAATGCCACCGACCTGGATGCTTAAAAATGGTTAAAATGGTAAATTTATGTTATGTGTATTTTACCACAATGAAGAACAAAGTAACTTATAAACTTCAGGGTCTTATTTCTTAAACACTGCTTTCCTTTGCCGGGCTGATGTCTGTGTCCGAAGCCCCACCAAGCATTCTTTAGGTACTGCCTCTCAAGGAGGCTCCAGGACTCTGATGCTCACACACCTCACTTCTGAGGCAGGGAACTGAGGCTCAGAGAAGTCCAGTAAAGCCAAGGCCACCTTCCCCAAGGGTCAGCACTGCAGGGTCACCATGGAGCACCAGACGCAGGATTCAAGCTGAGGTCAGCCCATCTGACTTAAGTCTTTGCTCCATGTACATTACCCTGAACAGCCAGCTGATCATTACATTCAAAGCAGCCTACTAATTATTCATTATACAACTGCCATGACTCTTGGGCCAGCCACCCACTGGGGGGTGGTGTGACACTAGTGGGCAATTTTCAGCTGAAACTTAAGGAAAGGGAAATCACGGTGCCAGCAGGAGGTAGCAGCATGTGGTCAGCTCCGAGCAGCAGCGGTGAGGGAGACCTGAATCTGGGGCCGTGCACATTAGGGTGTGAGGGCCGGATGGTGCAGGGCCGCTGCTGAAGTCCAACATCCTTCTGTCGGCCAAGTCAGGTGACCTTGGCTGTGGGCTGTGTCCTTCTGGAGCCAAGACCGCCTTTTCCTAATCTGCCCAGGGTTGCCTCTGGGGCTGTCAGTGGCTCCGCAG
Organism: Manis javanica; assembly: GCF_040802235.1. Lineage (NCBI taxonomy): Eukaryota > Metazoa > Chordata > Mammalia > Pholidota > Manidae > Manis > Manis javanica. The sequence goes on from NC_133157.1 coordinate 217,054,069, forward strand.
GGCAGAGCTGTCCTTGTGGGCCTGAAGGATCCCAGGGCCTCGCCTTGGTCTGCATACACTGTTTGGAGTCCTGGCTCGCCTTTCACTTGAGTGTCCTGAGCCGGGCACTGGAGCCACCTGGAATGCATTTTCCTGGGCAGTAAAATGCCCATGTGGCGGTGCTTCCTTGGAGTGGCGTGAGGGTCAAGCAGAATGTACCAGGTGCTCAGCAAGGCTGGCCCATAATTAATTAAAGATTATTTTATGTCCACACTAGGTGCCCTAGGGAGAGATGCTGGCACACAAAGTGTTGCAGGCCCCTCTCTGATATGATGTGGTGGATTTTTCCCCAGGTAAATCCACCAAATGTCTGGTAGTGCAGCTCCTTGTACAAGGGCTCAGAGTGCGTTTGGGCTTCTGGCTGCAAGCTGGAGCAGCACCCAGGTCCCAGACGCCCCCTGAAATACCCTCTCCCTTGCTCTTTCCCTCCATCTTTCCCTGCCTCCCTCTGTCCCTCCCCCACCTCAGCTCCCCTCCCCATCCGGAGAAGGGGGTGCCTACCGTGAAGGTCCCACTTGAAAGCAGTCAGATGCACGAGATGCTCAGCTTTGAGCAGGGTGGTGACTGAGTCTTTTATACCCCAAGGAAAGGCCCTGCTGTGTGACCCCTCCCCGTCCCCACCTCAAGAGGACAGCCTCTCCTGAAGGCTGGCAGGTGGGCGCCCCGAGGGGGAGGGCAGCATTTAATGCTAAGGCTCAGAGCAGGTGAAGGTGCATCTTAAGGGGCCCACCTTGAGCTCAGAGGCCCAGGCTCCAATGAGACAACAATGGCTCTCTTGTTCCACATTCTCCACCTCCCCTCAGAGGCCTAGAGGCCCAGGGATTGTGTCTCCGGGTCACCAGGGGCACTTTGGGGGAGGAAAGACCCTGAAAGTCATCCGGGTTCTTCTGCGAGGAAGAGAGCCGGCTTTGTCTCGCCTAGTTAATTCTTCAGCAAGAAGTATAACTGGAGTGATTTTTCTTATATGCTCTGGCCCCAGGCCTGGGAATGCAATGCCTCGCCCCTTGAGGGCTTTTCTGCCCAAGCTGTGGGATCCGGTGAGGTGGGGCTTTATAACCAAGCATGCCCGGTTCCCAGGCCAGCCCAGCTTACTCCTTACAGGGGGCATTGGGCCTGTCCCGGCTCCGTCCTGGCTCCCGCTTCCATTAAATGGGGACAATCCCACTAGGATTGTGAGACTGAGGCGAGCCAGGTAAGGTGCGTGGTTCAGTAGTAGGGGATCTGTAACGGCTAGGTCCCCTGTCCCCTCATATCCCCTGGGAGCTCTCTCCTTTCCAGAGGTCACAAGGAGAACCAACATTTATGGAGGGCCTACTGTGAGCCACGATGTTCTCACATGATTTTGTCCTTACCGGCCCTACAGCAGCGCTGCCACGGCTGCTGTGGTAATCCTCCGTGAGACTGAGCATTACCCCCCACCCCAGTCCCCCTTCTTCCCCATCTTTCTCTTGCCATTTTAGCTTGACTTTGGGGCATGAATGACACAGACATAAACGCACCTGTGTCTTTGCCTCCAGGAGGAATCCTGTGTGACCCTACACGAGTCACTGCACAGCTCCCCCCATCAGCAGGGGGACAATAACTGTCCCGTCTCTTTCACCCCATCAGTGACCCGCTGGTGGCCGCCGGCACACAGATCAGTAGGAACCCCCGTGTGGTAGCCTTCCCTAAATCAGGACTTCCTCGGCTCAGGAGGTTGTCAGGCCTCCCCTTCGACTCCAGGAGACCAGGGACTCCAGGCTGTGGTCGGTTTACTCTTCCTCCTGCCATTGCTGCTGTGTGACAGTGCTGTGACCCCAGGAAACTGGCCCCACATGGTCCAACAAGCCATTGTCCTTGCTGCAGGGTCAGGTGCCTGCATGGTTCTTAGCAGTCCTCTACACTTGGGCTTTTAAGTTAGTCATTCAGTCACTGTCCCCAACGTACAGGGTGGCTGGGTCTGCATGGGCTTTCCCCACGAGTGGATGGCTGGGGCATCGGGACCAGGTCCTCAGTCCACCACCTTCCCTGATGGTAACTTACTCCTCAGGGAGCCTCTCCTGCCAAAGGCTCTAACCAACATAGCCTTGGTGCATCAGAGAGGGTCTAGACAGACTGACCCACACCTGACGGATGGCGCTGTTTCCTTGATTCCTGCTCAGAAGCAAGACTCTTTGCCCTAGCAAATCTACTGCCTTCTCCTTAGCTTTGCAAACTAGAGCGCCCTCTGCAGGCCCCACGAGTCATAACAACAAGTATTTAAGTGGTTACATTTGCATAACTTGGAGGGTTGTCTGGTGTTCTGGAGATGAAAAATAAGTCCTCCTTTGTGGGACCAGACAGCGACCTGCCTGGCTGCTTTTCCCCCCAAAGTCCAAGTTCTACTTCTCCAAGAACCTTTTTATTCACAGGTAATGCAAGAGCTCTGGTCTGTCTTCCAATGGGGGAAAACTGTTTCTGCTTGAATTCTAAATGCAAAGTGATTTTTCTTATCAAAGGTGGGGCATAGGTCACAAAGGGGTAGAAGATTGATGGCTGGTCAGCCTACTAAGGCCAGAAGGTGGGCAAGAGCTTTGGGCACATCAAGAGGGAAGCTGTCCCTACCGTGAGGAACTAAAGGGTCTGTACGAGGCCACTGGAGTCAGCAAACCTGTTCAGCGATGTCTGCGTAGAGAATCAGCATTTATGGGGATATTGGAGCCACTGCAGTGCAGGCATAGAAAAACAGAAAGAGCCCTGATACGATACAGTGTGTGGCAGTGCCGTGAAGGGCTGACTTAGCAGGGCTGGGCCATTCAAACCCTGCACCTTCCAAAGATAGGCTGGCCCTTGAGCCGCTGCTGGGAGAGAGCCACCAAACCTCTGGAATATGCTGCCTGACAAGAGTGTCTGTGTAGCTGGGGCTTTGGGCCACGCCAGATGCTCTAAGCTAACAATGTGATTTATGGCAGGGACACGCGTCACGTAGTGTGAATCTGACTTCTGGAGAGGCCGGGGACTGAGTTACAAAGCTCAGCCATGTGGGCCCTGCATGCCTACATGGCTGACCCCCAATAAAAAGCTTGGACTCCACAGCTCAGACAAACTTGCCCGGTTGACAATATTCCACACATGCTGTCAGATCGTTGCCAAGAGAAAGGAGTGCTGTCCCTCCAGCTGTATTTGCAGAGGACAACTGGCAGCTTGTGTCCTGGGCTCTGCTGTCCTCACCTTCCCCCTATGCTGATTTTCAGCTCTATCCCTTTGCTGTAATAAATAATAAATGTGAATATTACAACTGTTCTGAGTTCTAGAGTCCTGTTAGTGAATCACTGAAGCTAAGGGTGCTCTTGGGGATACAGTGGGACATACACACAAGGACTCAAGGCAGGACAGTAACAGGATAGCTCCCCAGCCTTCCTCCCAGGGTAAGGTTCTCATCGCTTCCTGCTGAGGGGGCTTGGAAGGTCATCTGGACCCCACAGTGCAGCGAGTGACTGTGCCTGGCTGCCCGTGACTGTATGGAGAAATCACATGCAAGCCTCTTCAAAATCTGGGCTCCGTTTTCCTCATTTACGCTGGTGCTGTCTTCCTAGAGTCCCAGTCTTAAGTCACTTTTCATCCTAGGTTGGTCCCTGTGCCTGGACTGGTTTGCTCATGCCAGTGTGACACCTGCACCCCATTTCTCCAGTCTCAGAGGGCTGCAAGCCTCATGGTGGTTTCTTGAGCATAGAAACTAGGTTTCTGTAATGTTGGGGCAAACAGGGGAGTCGGCATTACCACATTTGCTGTGAGGCCCGTAACATTTGGCTTTTCACTCCAAAACCTTACATGGATTCACAGGAGAGCAAGAAATGCTACTTGCAAGAAGAACTGTTATCAATTGACTGATGATCTGGCTGGAACCTGGGTGAATTCTGCAAATGCAGCCCCTTTGGGCCTGGGGCCAGGGTGATGAGATGCAGCTCAATTTACTGTTAGGTCCCATTGCTTACTCAAGGCCTCACACAGACTTGCAGATGTTTTCAAGGCATTTTTGTTTCAAGGCTGAAAAAAAAAAACAGTAAAAAGAAGAGGGAACTCAAGGTACTGAGAAGGAAATGCTCTATCAACACAAGTTCTGACCTTGTGATGGCCCAGGTGCTTCCAGAGGGCAAACGTGTGGGTGGGCCCCGGACAGGGACTAGCTCAGCAGCCCTCGTCTCTCTACTTGCCCACCGATGTCTTTCTAGCACGCAGCTATGTCTACCTCACCTCCCCGGTTTGCATAAAGCTGATCTAAACTCATTAATATGTTGTTAGGTAAAGCAACTGGTTGTGTAGAGATTTTAGTGTGGCAAGAACAATGGAAAGCTATCCAATTATAAGTAGTTCGCAAGGTCTCCTATTCCTTCTCTCCCTACCAGGTAAAGGGATTTGTATTTTGACTTGGCAGATGCCTGGCTTTTGTGCTGCAGAATAAAAGTGATGAAAGAGAAGACGGGAGAAGCGTGTGAGGGAAAATGACCTGTAAGAAAGTAATTAAGGTGAAGTGAGGACCTTGGGGTGGGTCCTACTCCTATATGCCTGGCATCCTCGTAAGAGGAGAGGACACGGTGTCACACAGTGGAGACTGTGCGGCCACAGAGAGAGCAGACGGCCATCTACAAGCCGCCTAAAGCCAAGAGAAACCAACCCTGCAGACATCCTGACCTCAAACCTCCAGAAGCCAAAGTGTGAGACAAAGATGTCTATTGTTGGTGTCGCCTAAAGAAAAAGAATGAAAGAAAAAAAAGGGGGAAGTGTGTTTTGAGAAAGAAGAAAGTACAGAGGCAAAGGAAACGAAAATCAACAGTGTTGATTTATGCAAGCAGAGAGGAGGGCCAGCAAGCTGGACTTTAGGAGAGTTACTGAGAAGTTGGAAGACAAGGCCTGGACAGGAGCTCCGAGATGGTGGCCTGTGGGCCGTGAGAGCCACAGAGGGCCCTGGAGCAAGAGGAGTTTCCGAGGGGTGTTCACGCTCGCAGGTCCCATCCCACGTGCTCTAAGGGAAAAAGGAAGGATTGGGTGGCCAAACTTTTTCTTTAATGTAAAACATGGCCAAGACTGGGCCACGTGAGCCCCTACCTCATATTTGTGTTACGCTAAGAAGGGATTTTTCACAGAGTTCAATATAGTTCCATGAGTTTTAAGAGGCCAGAGTCCCTTGGTCAGATAGTCCCAGTAGGTGGCACAACAAAGTTGCCGAACCAATGGTTTTGGGACCCAACTGATTAGATCAGCCACTTTGGTCAGCAGGAGTGGGAGAAAAAAACAGCTGAACCTGGCATCTCTTTGTGCTGCCTTCTTTTTCTTGAATAATTTTATAAATTTTGCTTTGGCCAGGAATGTGAGTGTTTATCTCATTTATACACAATTCATAATTTATACACAAGTAAGTGTTTGCCTTTTATCTGATTTTTCTTTGCCTGTGTTTTTAGCTTACATGAGGATTCAGAATAAGAAACTTGCCTGAGATCACACAGAAAGCAACATCGCCTGCTCAGGCTGACTCCTGCTTTTTTTTTTCTTCTTCTTTTTTCTTTTCTATACCTCATTGCAAAAATCAAACCGCTAGGTGATGGGGAATCAGAACCACCCTAGACTCTTTTTAGAAGTAATGATGACCAGATGAGCTACACCTGTTCCAATGGCCCCCACCCCCGCTGCTAAGGCAGGGCACTCACTCAGGGCTCTAGAACCCTTTTGCATACTGCATTCATCGCCTAGTTACAACACAGTCCAGCTGCATACTCACTGTGTGAGTGGGACACCCTTTCCACCCTCTGACAGATGTAGGTTGCATTCTTCAGAAACCAGGAATAGTGTTCAAGACAGTACCTAACATTTGAATCAGAGATGAGAGCAATCACTATCCTTTGTGGCTGTTAGAAGACAACCATAATTTTTTAAAATCATAGCAGCCAATTATTCAAATCGGAGATGAAAGCAATCACTATCTTTTGTGGCTATTAGAAAACAACCATAATTTTTAAAAATCATAATGGCCAATTATTCACAGCAAGGAGCCCCCTCTCCATCTTTATAGATGTGGGAGGAGAGGTAGAGAAGGAGGCCGAGTAGGAAACAGCTTAGACCTTGGAGTCAGAAAGACCTGCGTTTTGTCCTCCTAGCATCATGACTTACGAGGACGTGTGACTTCAGGTGGATTACTTAATTCTCTGGCCTTGGTTTTTTTCACCTATAAACAAAGCAACTATAGAACCTACACTTACAGGTTTTCGTGGGGATTAAAGGAGATTTAATTAATCATATTTGCAAAGGTCCCGAACAGGGCCAGGGTTGTAATAGGTGCTCAATAAATGGTGATGTTCACTTATTTATTTTTGGGTGTGAAGCAGGTTAAGTGCATTGTTGGCATAGCTAACAATGCTGCCAAAACTTTGCAAAACCATATCCTGCTCCTGGCTGGTGGCGGCAGGCAGTGCTTCACTGGACTTCGGTGAAAACAGCGCTGACACATTATGGGGAAGAAGAGCTTTCAGGGCAGGCTGAGTCACAAGTGCACCGCGGGGCTCTGGGAATCCTTTCCTATCCCTCAGCTGGTATGTGAGGAGGTCAGGCTAACTGTGCTCCAATTTCTCTTCCATCTCTATTATTCTGGGATTCTAGCATATTCCGGGGAGCAACCTACTGCTCCAATAAAGCTGGCTGTAAAGATTTCCCAGGTTCCAATAGCCTCAGCTCACAGGACACTGCAAAACCAAGCAAAGTGATTGGCCCAAGGACGCACTGCTTTCAAGTGGCAGAGCTGGATTTTAACCCAGGTCTTCCACTCCGTGCCAGGAACACACTGCCATTCCAGTGGGCAGTAAGGCTGATATGAGTCAGGACCCAGCTAGGAAAAGCAGCCCAGGTGGTCTACAGAGAACATTTAACACTGGGAATTAGTTATAAAAGGATTAGAAGAACTCTGTCATTCTTCTGTTCTTTTGTTAACCTGTGAAGAGGCTAGAAAGAACCACCAGGGAAAATATTGCTGAAAGTAGAAATAAACAGAGAGAAAATCCCTGGCTTCTCCCCTCCACTGCCCTCTAATTTCCTGCCAATATCTTCTACTGGATAAACTAACAGGAAGCTAGCTGGCAAGGTATTCTGGGAAATGCAGAATGTACCACCCACTGTCTACAGAGCAGAGTAAGAAAACACAGGGAATGGATCTGAGAGTCGAGAGGAATGATGGATACCACCAGGGCTCCTTTCATGGTGAGCCTGGGACCCCATGCTCTCAAGGTGACACCTCAAAAGCTTGGCCAACAGCTGACATGTCCATTAGGTATTTGGTTGCCACAGCAACGTGTTAAGGATGCTAGAGATGGATTCAAACTTGGCTGTAAGTAGACAGAGAGCAGTGCAGTGACAACCACGAATGTATGTTCACCCATCAGCAGCCAGGCACTCTGCAGAAATGACTCAATGTATCATTTCATTTTATGTCAATCTATTCTCACAGCAGTCTGGCAGTGTAGGTAAGAATGCTTCTCCCCTGCAACAGGAGTAGTGCTCCTGGAATTATGTGGGGCCAGGAATGTAGGCAGGGCTGGAGCTGTATAGGGAAAGTCAGAACTCATTTGCAACAGCTAACCAGGTGCTTGAAAGAGCAAGGTTTTCCTGAATAAGGACACATGCTAGGGACAGTGGCCTGCCATCCTTGCTGCGGCCACATTGAACAGGGATCTTAACATGTTTCCTGTTGCTTCTCTTTCCATCTTTGCACATGTTGTTCCTTTTGCCTGGAGTGTCCTTTCCCATTTTCTGCCTAGAAAACTCCTACTCCTCCATCAAACCCTATTAGTTATTTCCTCTCAGGCTCCACAGCCCATAATCAGGATCTGCTACACTACTCGTCACATTGCTCTATAATTTGTCTCTTTACATGGCCATCCTCCCCACTAAACCATGATTTCTTCATCACAGGGACCACCTTATTCAACAAACATACTGAGTAAAGCTATAAAGTTATGTTATTCTTAGCCTGAATTCAATGCTATGTATGAGATTATAGAATAATTCACTATTAAAATACAGGGGAAAGAAGGGATTAGCTCAGCTTTACAAGTGCTTCATTTCTCTAAACTTAAACTCAAAATATGTTTCTGGAAACTTCTGCCTTCCCCATTTATCCCTCAATCCAATATTTACAGTATAGATTTTTCAAGTGTGATTTTTTACCCCCCACGGAAATATGATTAATAGGTTTTGCCTGTGTACATGACTTCGTTCTGTCACTCTTTCATATTTTAATTTGTGTTTATTTCTTCTTCTCAGAAATCCTCTGTTTCTGGGTCTATTTCTGATTCACCACTCCATTTCTATTCCTATGGCTTAGCACTTTGTGTAACTGATAAATAGTAGAGACTCAACACATGCTGTGGATTCAAAGAGCTAGTGGGAGAAGTACCTAGAAGCACACAGATCCTGTAAGAAAGTATCGTTGCTCAAAATTTCTCTTCTTTAGGCCAAGCCTACGTGGTAGAGAATTGCCTCCACCTTGCTTGCGAACACCTTGAGTCCATAGATTTTGCTTGAATGGAAACATTCATGCTGATGGATGGACCCAAGACCAGGGCCAGAAAGAGATGATGGGAAAAGCCTACAAACCTGGACTGGGGACTCAGAGCCAGAGATCATGGAGACATGAAAAGCAGAAGGATCATGAGTACACTTTGAAAATAACATTAAAGATCTAACAGACTGACCCCAGACCGCTGGAGTAGAAGTATTCATCTACGCTGGCTTGGTTCTGGGCCGACAGTCAAGAATAAACCCTGGAAGAAAGGATAGTATGTCTGCATTCCAGGGTAGGAAAAGGTCCTTCATAATAAAAACTGGGGTCTGCCTTCTAGTTTTCTTCTTACAGTCTTTGCATTTGAACAGCTAATAAGTGCTAGGGGTTATGAAAGCACTGGGATTTAGATGGACATATCCTTGATTGTTCTCTTCTAGCAAACCTCTGCAGGCTGAGCCCTGCGGTCCTCTGTAAGCATCCCACCACATGGGACCCAGCTCAACTCGGTGTGACTTGAGTCAGCTACACCTGGTATGCCAGGCCCTGTGCTTGGTTCTGGAGACCCAGAAATGAATGGGGTTCCACTCTGGCTGTCTAGTAGAGGATTCACTGGGGAGTCCATTCCTTGAAGTACCCCTGCTATCTGCCTATGGATTATTTAATGCCTGGCCACCTTGTGGCCTGCAGAGAAGCCAGGCAGAGTAACAAGCCCCTAAATACTGGATGTGAAAAAGCAGCAACTGGCCAAGGTTACCTCATGGCCTCCACCCTGGGGTCTCTTCTCTGGCTCCTGCAGAGACATTGCTGGAAAAAGCGGCATAGCTCCATCAGGCAAGGGCTGAGCTTCTGGATGGCCGGGGTAACAGAAGCAGCTGTCTTGGCCCCTTCTTTGAGGAACGGCTGAGGACACCCTAGAAGACCCAGTCCCAGACCAGTGTAAATAACCAAGAATTTAGCAAGCACCTCCCCTTTGTTGGGTACTTTGCTCCTGATCTCAGGAAGTGAGATGGACCTTGCAGAAATACTATGTTGCTTCGCCACTGCCTGGTCAAGCTGCAGTGAGAGTTCCGAGAGAGGCGGAGAAAGTGGGCATCCAGACCCGATAGGAAATCACACATGATTTCACTGGGGAGCAAATATTAAATGAGGATCTAAACCACTGAACAGAATGGATCAGGTGGGGCATTTCCAGTGTTAAGGGATGGAGTATATGATTCATCACCATGCAAGAGATGGTTTGTTGATGGGGAAATAAAAAATTAAGAATAACCATACAGAGGGTTATGGTGTGTGTGTGTGTGTGTGTGTGTGTGTGTGTGTGTGTGTGTGTGTATGGGCATATGTGTGCATACAGGTCTGTAAGTGTGTGCATGCATGGGGGCATGAGTTTTTCATGGGTGCGTATGTGGATATAAATATATGTGCATGTGGTGTGACTGTGTACATGTGCATGGGTGTGCATCACCATAGGGTGACTGGGAAGATTAAAAGAGACAATTAATACCAAGCGTATCACCAAGTTCCTGGCATGGAATAAACAATAAATATTTTTAAAAAGTAATAAACAATCAATTATTACTTATTTATTAAAAATGTGCTGAGTGTCTACTATAGCCAGGCATTGCTATCAGACACTAAGGGCACAGCAATGAATAAGAAGGGAAAGAGCCTTCCTCCCATGGAGCCCACCCTCCTGTGATTTGACGGTTAGGATATTGATAATCTCTTAACCAAGAATCACTAATCCTCTCCTTCCAAATACTGCTTGCCTCCCTATGCACACAGCCACCTCCTACCAGCCCCCTTCATCCCTGGCCATCAGCATAGTAGTCTCCTCACCAGTGTCTCCACTCACACTCTCACCTCTGTCAGAAAAATGGTCTGAAACCTGGAAATGAGCCAAAGGAATTCCTGAACATCCTTTCGGTGCAGTTCTGGGTGTTCAGCATAGCTGCGGAGATTATCTGGTTATCTAGGGCTGTGTACCTTTGACTGACTTACTGAGTAGATGACTTTACTTCTGTGAAGGGATAGAGGTTAACTAGCAATGCAAATAATTTCTATCTGAGGCAAAGATGCAATTGTTTCCTGCCCAATAAAAAATAAAAAATTTTATTGCTGTGGATATCAATTAGCAAATTGATTTCAAAATGCCTTTGACTGACTGTATAAATATAATTCCTTAAACTCTCATTGAACCAACCTTGATATCTTCCTGTTTTCCTCATGTCATCTTTGATACGTATTCATTTTATATTTCCATGAGTCATGTTTTTATCCTTTTGAAAATTATAATTTAGCAGCCTCTCATTTATTAAAGTGGAGAAGAGGGCTCCTAGTGTTAAAGAAAGATTTAACAGAAAATGTAGAAAGGAAATGTATTTTAAATCTCATGCAGAGTCAAAAAGAACATTAAACCCTCCAGAACTTTCACCAATTTTTATAAATATGCCAGAATTTTTTCTCTAACATTTATTGAGCACCTACTATGTATCAGGCACTTTCCTAAGTTCTTTATGTACACTCATTCACTTAATCCTTCAAAAACCATGTGATGAAGATATCAGAAGTACTGTTTCATAGAAGAGGGTGCTGAGGGTCTGAGTGATTCTGCAGTTTGATCAGTTATACAGCAGGTAGTGACTCTTGACAAGATCTGACTCTGGAGCCTAAGCTCATAACCCACACCTCACTGCTTGAATGCATTTAACCTTCCTTGGGCTTCATTTCCATGTCCGTCCCCCCTTCCCTACCTCCCTGCTGCTTCCCCATCCCTGGAAATAATACTCACTTGCTCAAACTTGGGCATGATGTTCGGTTTCTTCCTTCCTGGTGCTCACTCTGCATCGTCACATCCTCTTGATCCTCTCTTTCTGAATACTGCTTGCCTCACTATGCACACAGCCACCTCCTAGCTCCAGCCCCCTTCATCCCTGACCATCAGTATGATAGTCTCCTCACCGGTATCTCCACTCACGCTCTCACATCTGTCAGTGTCCACTCTGCAGCCAGGGAGACCTTTCTGCCACACAAACCTGATGTCATCATTCCCACCTTCCACTGTGCCTCAGAGGAGGTCCACGCAACTTGACATGGTTCTGGGGATCTCACCCTTGCCAGCCTCTCCACCCCTACTCCTCATTACTCTCCCCTTCAGCATCAGAATTGCAACCACAAAGGTCTTTCTCAGCCCCTGGGAAACATCAGTCCTGCCCTGCCTCAGTACCTTTGCATAAGCCGTACTTCTGCTTGAAATGCATATTTAGAAGCAACCCTGTTCAGATGCCACTTTCTCAATCAATAAAATGCTCTGGAATGATCCCTCCAGATGGAAGTAACCTCTTCCTTTCTGGATACACAGCATTTACCAGTTTTTCTCTCAGGAATCTTACATGTTTCTCCCACAAATCACATTTTTTTATACTTATGGAGAATTTTGGAGGAGATAACATAGAAGGGTGAAATGAGCATATGCTTTGGAACTAAACAGATCTAGGCTCAAAACTTAGTTACTTTTTATTTGCAGGACCTACTAAAACCGCCTGATGAAGATTAATACTACCTACCTTGCAGAATTATTGCAAAGACAAAGTAAAAATAGGCTTAGCACAGGGCTTGGAAAGTAGTAGGAGCTCAATAAATAATCATTAGGTAGATAAATGAGTGAATCTCAACAACTCTGTGGCATGATTTTGTTTGTGGGTGGGCAGAATCATTTATTGGAAGATGGCAGAATCCCTTTATTTTATATTTATAGTTCTCATTGGATGGATGGATGTACAAAAAGATAGACAGGTAGATAGATACAACTATATAGGTAGATACAGATATAGACATAGATATAGATACAGATAGGTATGGATATATAGTCAACTCATTTTCTAGAACTCAGTCTGGCAGCTGCCTCCATCTGTACCACTAGTGTGTTTCTTTAGAAACCCTGGGGAAAAAAAGGCTGTAATTTCCTGTAGTAGCATAATCACATCTTTGTGTCTGAAAGGCCCATTCACCATTCACTGCCGGGTGAGGGGGCTGAGGCGGACTGTAGGTGATATGAAAAAGGAGACTGTGCAGGCTCCAGGAGTTTAATAATGTCCTGCTGACAGATGACTGGATGGCCCCGGGGACATCCCGAAGTGGGAAGGGCCTGAGGACTCAACCAGCTGTGAAGGACTCGCTTTGTATCAATTTCTCTCTTGGAATTGAGAGAAATGTATCCATTTCTTCTATGGAAACTGGGCTCAACAGAACAGAGAGAGAGACATCCCAAAGCTGGGAAAAGCTGCCCACACCACAGGAGCCCAAGCCCTGAGCCTCTGTCAGGAGCCCTGAACACCCAGGTCCAAGCCCAGGAAATGGTCCCTCCAGAATTACATGTGCAGGGTGGAGAAGGCAGGGTGTCCTTTAAAACTGAATATAAGTCACACCCCGTGAGTGGGCTTTGAAGTTCGGATCATCCTTTACTCCCTCCAGCCCGTCTGCTGACATCTTGCCCATTTTAAGAACAGCTTCCATTTGCAAAGCACGAAGCATGTTGCTTAAAAGGGCTTTCATGCAGTGAAAGTGGATTGGATTAAGTTATACGGAGCTCGGCGGTTCCCAGTCACTTCCACACACATTACCTTACTTAATACATAATCCTGTGGGGAAAAAGGACATTCTCAGTGCCCGCAATGACTGTTATTATTCTCACTTTATAGCTGAGAGAACTGAATTCTGGAAGTTGAGAGCTGGAGGCCACTCATCAGTAAATGGTAGAGCTGGAACTTGAATCCCAGCAGTCTGAATCTAAATGTATCAAGCCCATGTCATTGGAAACAAACAAAAGCAGCAGGAGGGCTGGGGCGCTGTACCTACTTGAAACTCGATGGGGTCCTCGGAGCAAGGCTGGCTGTTCTCCAGGAGCAAACGGCAACACGGCGGGGAAGTCACCTGCAAGGGGCAAGAGCGGCTCCCAAATATCAAACGGGAATGGCCTTGGGGGATGCACACGACTAGAGCATCATGGCCTGTAAGGATGAAGAGCTCTTGAAATCTGTAGGGAAACTGTAGCAAAGACGAGGAGGCGATTTATCGAAGGTCACAGGGCAATTTAGCAGCACAGCAAGGCTTCTGAGCCAGTTCTCCTGCCCCTTTCCCTGTTAGAACCAATGAAGTGCAGTCATACAGACCAGGATAGATCTGGATGTAGTCAACTTGTTTTCTGGAACTCAGCCTGACAACTGACCCCAGCTGCACCCCTGGAGCCCCTTGTGAGAAATGCAGCTCAGCCGGCCTGCTGGCCCCTGTCCCACCGACCTCTGCCCCTAAGAACCTCTGATGTCTGGGGTTCTCTTAGCGGCAGCACGTTCCTACCTGTCTGTGGGTATCTGGGTGCCGGTGCCTTGGTTGGACTCGGAGTCTGTGTGCCAGCGGTGAATGTTCCTGGGACGAGAGGAGTCAGAGAAGAGCCAGCATTTCTTCTTGGGACACCTGATGGGGAGAAGAGACCCCCTGCCACCAGTCCTACTCTATTTGACCAGTGCTGGGTGTTAGGGCAGGCACCTGGTCGGGTACTGAGGATGCAAAAACGAGGGAGAGAGAGAACTGACAACGCAGGCGCGACCAGTGCACAGGAGGCCAAGGGCCCGTCCCATCAGTGTCTGTGCTGCCATGTGTGGTGCCCTGGGAAGCCAGCTGACACTGGTGCGAGTGATGGGACTCTGTAGGGGAGTGGCGGTGTTGCACATGCAGCATGCAAGCACGGAGCTCCTGCACAAAGGGCAGGGATAGGCTTTTCACTCTGAGTCTCCGTGTGCACATTTCCTCCATGCCTACCCCTGACAGCTGTCTGTCATTTTCATGCCAGAGCATGGCCTGGCTCATCTCAACAATCCTTTGGAGCATGTTTGTAAAGACCTGGTATAAGGGCCGCTTCAGGATGCCATCCTTGACGTCAAGATTCTGGCCTCTGGCAAAACCGGCCAAGCAGACTCCTTCCAGAGAGTGAGGGAGAAGAAGATGAAACAGGCAGATTTGCCCGTGGGGATGAGCAGAAGGAAAGGGGGGAGGCTGACCATATGGATAGGGTGGGAGCAAGGGGCATCTTCCCCAAGACAGAAGAGGCTAAGCTGTGAGTGAGGAGAATGGGCCTGCAGACAGGGGACAGAGTGTAAGCAGAGGCCCGGGGAGTGAGTGTTGGGTAGTCTGCTCTGGCTGGAGACTGGAGGATGACCTGGAGGCGTGAGGTGTGGTGAGACGGAAGCAGCGTCTTGAGGCCACTCAGGGCTGTAATACTTCTCGGTACGTATCATGCTCCTCTGGCAGGACTGCCGGTGCGGCAGTGTGCAGGTAAACATAGCCTCTACTCCACCTGGACCACCATGTCGGGACCAGACACAGCATGGCACATTTACACAGATGCGTGTAGGCAGGAGGCGCAATTTCCTCAAAGGAGTCTTGTCATTTCCTTGGAGCGGGTCAGCACTTTCTTTGGATCCCCCTTCGGGCGCTGGACTATACGCCCCTGACAGCCGAAGATGTTGGCTGATGCTTGCTGCCAGGGTGTGTTTCTGTGTAGTTCTAGAAACTGAGCAGCCTTCACCACAACCCACAGCGTTTACATACATGTCTGTAATTGCTATCAGCAGCTTAGTTATTCAGTTTTAGGTAAATGACCGCAAAATCACAGAGGGTTAGGGCTGAAATGCACTGAAACCCAAAAACAGACCCGCGCTCTCCTTGGCTGAGTGTCCCGTCTGCCAGGACCCTTCCCAGACAAGGGTGTCTCCTGAAGCCAGCCGCCGTGTGTGCGCAGTGGGGCAGGTCACTAGGAGATGCCATTGATTGTGCCGCGTGCTGAGCTGAACCCTTACAGACATCACCTACTTTAATCATCATGACCACTCTGAAAAGGGTATTATCTCCTCCATTCTGACGATGAAAAACCTGAGATTCAGAGAGATCAAGAAAACTGCCCAAGGACCCAGGGCAATGGAGTCGGAGTTTCTACCCCTCTGCGTCTGAAATAAAAGACCGGAGCTCACAGCCTCAGGACTGTTCTGGCTGCTGTGTGGCTGGCAAAACCCAAGTGTGCCTGCTTTTATTTTTCCCTAAGCAATTATGTCAGGTGTTTCTCCAATTAGAGCTATCAAAACTGCATCCCCAGGTCTGTTTGTGCATTTGAGATTTTGAACCTAAAGTCAAGACTTTACATGTATGCCCATGAAAATTCATCTACTCCTTCCCCTCTGTTTCTTAAGAAATTAGGGTAATTCAAACTTCTACTGAATGCCTGCTGTGTTTCAAAGAAACTGGAGATTAAAGATACATGTCCTTGAGGAGAGCATGGCCCAAAGGGGCAAGGTCAAGTTCACAGACATTAACAGCACAGGAAGGACATGTTTCAGTCTACTGATTGTGGTGAGCATGGGAGGGCCTCTGGCTGCACGTATCAAAGGATGTGATTGTAAAAATAAACCTTTTTTTGTCCAATGATAGGAGTAGAAAACAGGGAAAATTTATGACACTGGAGTAAAGAAAAATAAAAATCATATCTACTTCCTCAGTTTGGCCAAGATTAATATGTTGGAAGTTCTTTTCAGTCTTAATCTGTTTTGTTTTCTATTTTCTGTGCACGTTTATCACACATGCACACACATACATTAATACATGTACATACACAGGATTGGGTTCACACCTGAAAATGTTCCTCTTGCTTTTTCCCAGGCCTTCCTCATATTACATGATTACATATTAACATATGTGCAATTATATTCATATATGTAATTAATGTATACATTACATTGCATTTGCATAATACGTATGCAGTTAATCTAATAACATGAAATATATTAATACTATGCTAAAAGGCAGTTAAATTGCCTGGAATAAACAGCATCAGCTTCTAGTAGTCACTTGTGCAGTGGGCAGTGAAAATGGGAAAAGGAGAAGAAATTGAGAAGTGAGTTCATAAATGAGAGGGGAGAAGGGAGAGTTCTGCAAAGGGGGAGTCATTTCCTCTCTCTTCCTGTGCTGTTAATGTCTTCCATTCATTCATTCATTCAAAGATGGGAAGAAAAAGGTTGGATAAAATAAAGAAAGAAGGTTGTTTCATGATTATTCATTATGCCACTAACTTATGTTTTATTACTTTTTTGTATGTGTATCATATTTCAAAAATTTAGGGAAGGTTTTAAAAACAGGCAATGTTCAAGTTAGCGTAAATGTGGGGGAGATGGGAGCAAGCATCATGTCTCACCTGTGGCTTGGCTGGTCTGGGATGGGCTGTCACGTGTGGCCGCTGTCCAGGCAGGAGGCCCAGGCAGGCTTCTCGAGCTCATGGCCTCAGCAGGAGAAGTCGGTGTGGAGGAGCGTGTTTTCCAGGGAGGCGCTCCAGGTGTTTTCTCACCGATGCTCTGAGCCCAGGGCACAGGCAGTGTGGAAGCCCATGCCTGCCTGTTGGTTGCCAGCCATGGGTTTCCGGCCACCCTCCTGGTAGCTGCGCGAGTGACCATGACATTGTACTTACTATATGCTTGACCACTTCGATTCAGATATAAAACTGGCAAGACGACTGCAATGTAATCAAAGAGTAGGCGCAACGTGCATGCATAGTATAGATAATCCAGGCACTTAAACTTTTCCCTGAACTGGAATAAATGGACCAAACTGAACTTTATTTTCCTTCTTAACAGTTAAAAAAAAATCCCTCAATCCCTTAGACACCCAAGCAATCAGCCAGGGTGTGTGTCTGGGGGACAGTGGGCTCTGTCAAATATAAGAAATACATTTCTAATCATGTGACATAGTGGAAAGGTTGCGGGATTTGAAGTTAGGAGACCTGAAGGTGTAAAATCTACTCCTGCCTCCTCCATGCTGTGAACTATAGACCACATGCCGTAACTCTTCTCATCTTTATCATTAAAATGGAGATGAGAGCAATAACAATAATACTGCTTGCCCTAAAGTATCACAGGATGGTTATTAAGACAAATCTTCCCTCACTGGTCTTTTAAACAATTGCTATAGGTTTTCACTTGTTCATTCCCATGGTAGGAACTAAAATCATTTTTTTTTTAATTCTTCAAAACTAATTCCTTGGTGGATTTTAGAGCTTTAAGTTGGGAACAGTTGTCATGTTTAAAATATTCAGACTTCTCATCCAGAACATGGCATATCACTTCATTTATTTAAATATGCTTTCATTACTGTAATTAAAGCTTTGTAGTTTTTTCTCTTATAAAATGGGCACTTTTCTGGTTAGGGTTATAGCTGAGTATTTTATCATTTTTTGCTACTTGCAATTACATTTTTTTTTTCATATTATACTGGAAGGTTTCTAATTCTTGAGAATGGTCATGATGCTGGCTGTTGTAGTAAGGACTGTCCTGGTTAATGAAGCCCATGTGTTTTCCTTGCCTCCTCATTCTCTGCTTTCTGTTTCTCATTCCTCAGGCTCCCCTGCCTGCCTGACCCCCATCAGTCCTCACCTCCCCGGGCAGGCCCCTCTCTGGGCTCTCCAGGACAATAGTTCTTTGTAGGCTGGATTGTAGAGGTCAGTTTCCTTGCCTATGTCTCTCTCTCTCTCTCTCTCTCTCTCTCTCTCTCTCTCTCTCTCTCTCTCTCTCTGGTGTGTGAGCTCAGGAAGGAAAGAGAACATTGAAAAAGCTGTATTTTTAACAGCTAACTTGGTGTCTGGTATTAAATACATGTTTGACGTATGAATGAATGAATTCTGATGACTCTGGTCCATCATTAGAACTCACTGAGACAGTACTGACTCAATGCAAACGTCATCTCAGTTGTATCTTATTTTCCACGAGGATCAGCATGCCTTCTGCATCTCCAGAGAAAGCACTGACTGTGTCTACAAAGATGGGGAAGAAGGAGGAACCCACTGGCCTGCCTGCCGCAGGTGCTGGCTTTCCGTGCTGGCATCAAGTCATTCACCTATTCTTGGCCAGCTACAAATTAACTTAACCCT
Organism: Manis javanica; assembly: GCF_040802235.1. NCBI lineage: Eukaryota > Metazoa > Chordata > Mammalia > Pholidota > Manidae > Manis > Manis javanica. The sequence continues at coordinate 217,072,578 of NC_133157.1, forward strand.
GTCATAGCACGTTGACTCTATTTCACCATTTTATATGAACTGCAGAGTGCTATCGCTAAATGCTTTGCTGCAATAAAAATACCTGTGCTACAATATTCACACTGGGGGATGCTGGGAGAAGGGTATCAGGGAATTCTATGCACTACTTTCACAACCTCTTGTGAGTCTTCAACTATCTCAAAATAAAAACCTGTCTGAATACATGTTAGCAGGACATTGTGCCTGTAACATGTGCCTTTGCTTGTCCCTGTCAAACCTATACTGCTTCACATCACTTTCTATCGTAGGGATGCCCAAGAAGAAAGGGGTTGGGAGAGAAGGGAGAAGGGGAGGGGCTTCCATCAGTACGTGAGCCCAGAGGGAGCAGGCGGGGGGAAGGGCACAGGAGAGCAGGACCCGAGAGGGAAGGGGAGGAAGTTTCTCACCCAAGCCTGGAAGGGTGGGAGAGGCGCTGCCCGCAGAGGCCGCGGTCCTGGCACGCAGCGGGGGGAGCCTGTCTGTGCCCGCCGTCTGCTCTCCCTCCAAAGGAGGAGTCGTCTCCATCCTGGGTGAGGTTCTCTGCACCGACACTCTGGTGCCCAGGGCTTCTCGCAGAGGGCGCGTTCCTGGCCATGTCTGCTGGCTTGTGGGCGCGAGCTTTGACGTCACGTCCGTCCCCCTGGTAGCTGCACATTCAGGGAGATGGTCAGTGGCAGCTTCAGTGTGCTTGACACTTCGGACCCAAAGAAAGGTTGAATACTGAAGGGCGTTGGACAGCAAACATGCAGAATGCAGAGGTTCACCCCCTACTCGGAACAGGACCACGTGTCACCACCAAAAGGAGGGTTTCTCCCTGAATGACAAATGAAGCTAAAAACCATCCTCTGAAAATGCCATGTAAAGAAGCACTGTGAACAGAAAGGGATGCTGTAAGGCTGAAAAGTATCGGACCCTTGGCCTGCTTTCTGAATAGAATCCGAATCCCATCAGAGCCTGTCCCACCTGACAGCCCACAGCCCTGGCACTGGTCCCCGGAGGTGAACTTGGTTGCTCCATGTGCCCTGTGGGTGGAACTAGGGACCAGAGGTAGAATGAGAGGGAAGCAGGCCTGCCAGGCAGAAACAGCTTGAGAGACAGGCCCCCACAGAGACAGCAGGATACCTAACTCAGAGGGAGACCTCCCCAGCGCCCTTGTATGCTCCAGAAGGAAATGAAGGAGGCCCAGGCATTAGTTTTACTCTTTATGGCCCCTGTTCCCCCCACCCCAGGAGGCTTACATGATGGGGGCTGCATATTAGGATGACAGGCTCCCACTAGCCCTAAGATCCCCTCCTCTGGGTGACAAAGGCTGGCCTGCACACTGGTGGGATTTCAGTCTCATTCTCTGGGCCCCCCTTGCCTCTCTGGCTGGTACCTGTGTGGGTGGCAGGAACTGTGCAGCTGTAGGAGGGGCCCTGCCCCCTCATTTCCTCTCTCCTGCCTTACCTTGGGCTCCACAACACCCCACCTGCCCCAGAAGCCTGGTCTTTGCTCCCAGACTATCTGGGCCTGGGGCTAAGGGCCTCTAGTAACCTGTCACTCAGCCAGGTGACTGGCTATCAGGTACACCAACCTCAGCACCAACTCATACATATGGCCTCTCTTCCCTTTGTGCTTTATTGAAGGAACATGAAAGGGGAGACAGGATTGAGACTGGTGGTGGGAAAGTCCTAGAAGGGTGTTTTGAAGAAGCCCTCAGATTGGTCCTCTGAACTGAGTAGGTGAAGAGAACCCACCAAATGCCCATTTCATCTCCTAATCAAGCAGCTTCATTCCACTAGTTGGGGCTCCATCCTCAGCATAACTAAAAGATGCCCTACAATAAATGTAAACCAGCAGACTCACAGAACCCAAGAATGGACTAACAGTTACCTAAGGGAAAGGGACTGGGGAGGATGGGTGGGAAGGGAGGGATAAGGGGGAAAGGGGGCATTACGATTAGCACACATGATGTAGGCGGGGCATGGGGAAGGCAGTATCGCACAGAGAAGACAAGTAGAGACTTTGTAGTATCTTACTATGCTGATGGACAGTGACTGTAATGGGGTATGTGTTGGGGACTTGATAATGGGGAGAGTCTAGTAAACATAATGTTGCTCATGTAATTGTATATTAGTGATATCAAAATAAAAAAATAATAAATAAAAATAAAGCCACATAGCTCTACAACCTAAAAAAAAAAAGTAAACCAAGGCAGTCACTGAAATGGAATTGGAGATCTACTGTCAATGTCATTTCATTCCAAGAGGTGTTGATGAAGAACCTACTATGTACAGGGTACTGTGGGAGGCACCTGGGTGGGGAGCAGACTGTGGGGCTGGGGGAGACTCAGTCTCTGCCCTCAAGTAGCATTTGGTGAGGCGACCTCCTACAGTCACCTGTGAGACCACCCAGAGTGACATGGAGCCCAGACGATAGGCGGCGCTGTGTCGTAGAATCACAGAAGACAAAGTTTGATTGAGGAATTTTTAGAAAAGAGCATCTTTTAGACTGGAAGCATCTGAGCTGCAGATTGACAGACAAACTGGGTTCTAAAGTTTGGAAAAGTAGGGATGGGGTTCAAGACTGAGACAACAGCATGGGCCAAGTCACAGGGGCACGGAGATACATGTCACCTGCAAGCAGAGGGGAGAACGCCAGTGTAGTTTTAGCAGAAGGTTCGTGGGAAGAGAGAGCTGGTGAAGGGGGGCTCGATGACAAAGAAATGTATATTCCAGGTTAAGAATTTCGGACCCTCTACTGCTGACTTAGAGTTCTGAGCAGTGAAGAGATACAAGTCAATCGTATTTTAAGACTATCTATCGCTCAAATGGCAATGGATGGATGTTCTAGGGAAATAAGAGAATGGGTCAAGGGGACTGGTTCAGAGGCTATTTCAGTCCAGAGGCAGATGACAAGGACTTGAAGTAAGACGAGATGGCAGCAGATACTCTTAGAGGACCAGCCAGCTTTGGCAACTTTATTCAGCTAGAAATGACAGTTAAGTACAGGGAAGAAGGAAGGCTTGAATATGGTTTCAAAACCTTGTGACAGGAAAAAGGCAGAGAGATGGGTAGGTGTATGTGGAGGGGTAGAGGATGGTTGGGTAGGGGCAGGGTATTATATAGTGGCAATGTCTACAACAGGGGCAGATACCTACAGAAGCCAAGTACTCAATAGGAGAAAAAAATGCAAGGCAATAGAGGGCAGAGAGGACTATGGAAAACAGAAGAAATGTGTTCCTCCTAGTGGGGTTTTGGGGCTGCAGCTGTTCAACTCCAGGAGCTTGCTGCCATGGATGAGGGGGTGGATGCAGGCTTTCCAGAGCTTCTTATGTAAGAGAATCCAGAAATTCAAAAAGAGAATTTGTGATGGTGAAATCCTTTGATTTTAACACCACACAGCTAAATAAAAAACCTGAGGGTAGCATTCAGTCTTCAGTTTGCTAGGCCAGACCCTGGCCGGGAGACTCTGTAATAGGAGTTTTGGAGGTTTATACTCACCCAGAACACCAGACATGCTGCTGGTAAATGTGTAATTGATAACAGGTGATTTCTCTGCCATCTCCCAGAAGTCGGAAAGATTCCGTCCTGCAAAAATCACACCAACAGAATCAAAACTTGGGCTTGCCTTCTGGCATGTTGTGCTTAATCCTCAGCTCAGAGAGCCTGTCGAAGAATGGCTGGTGGTTCACCTGACTTTCCTGTCATCGTACAGATGAAGATGCAATCGGATTCATTCATCTGACTCACTGTAAGACAAAGCAGACAATACTCAGCAATGGGTCTGAAGTTGGAAGTCTTTGGTTGAAAGGAAAATGAAGCTGGAATTCCCTAGTTCAGGATTCCATAGGAAAATAAGGCTAACTTCTTACTTTAACACAGCCCTGATTTTCTGGGGGTTTATTTGGGTGGGAGGAGGAGGCGCATTGTACTGTAATGACTAAGGGCATAGACTGTGGGGTCAGCTTTCAGGATCACAACATCAGCTCTGCCACTTACTAGCTATGGGAATGTGAGTGAATGGCTTGACCTTTCTAGGACTCAGTTTACCCATCTGTAAAATGGTGAAAATTCAAATCCCACAGTTCTTCATTTGCAATTTCTAGATCCCCAAAGCTCTGTAAAATGGACAGTTTTGTGTGAGTGTGGTAAACAGATGCAAGGTTGTTTATAGTCCTTATCTGTCCCATTTAGTGTAAAGGGTCAACAGTTTTGCTAAATGAATATGAATGTGTTTGATTATGACAGGCTGCCCTGGATGCTGCTGGCAGTGTTATATCATTACGGTGTAGACACCCTGTTGGACCTTCAAAAGTCTGAACACTTCTGAATTCCTATATAAACCTGTCCCTGAGGATGCCCCCTAATGCAGTATGGATGCGTGGCTGCATGCCCGTGGTAGGATGGCTATGACGATCCAGTGAGATGATGTGTGTGAAGTGCTAAGAAGGGTGCCTGGCAGACCAAAGAGCTCAGTAGACAGTCATAATAATAATTACTATTATTGTTAATGTGATACTATTACTATTATATGCATTAGCATAGTGACCAAGGTCACGGACTTTGGAACCAGACTGCCTGGGTTAGGATTCTGTCTTTGCAGAATGACCTTGGGCAATTACTTGACCTCTTTGTGCCAGTTTCCTCACCTGCGAAGTGGGTATAAATACAGTAACTACTCATGAGGTTCTGGAGAGGACCCAAAGAGGGAATACACAGAAAGCCCTCTCAAGAGTCTCAGGCACCTAATAATAACTATTACTATTTCTTTCTCCCTCCCTCTCTTGTTTTTGAAACCATAATTACTCCATAGTGTAGCACACCGTCTTTTCAATGAGACCAGGTGTTGGGCTATTGGCTAGATCTGTGCTTTGCAAAGTAGGTTGCCCGGGGAATGTGAATGACCCGGGGGTTATATGAAGCCGCCTTATACATGAGGTGTATTTTTCTCAGTGGCACATCAGACACGGGCTTAAGCTCCATATAGATCTAAACCTGAATTCTGAACCAACTTGAGCAGAACAGTACCTCTCTGAATCTCAGTTTTCTCTTCTTTAAAATGGGAGTATAAGCTGTCAGTATACCACCAGAAGGTGTTTTCTTGACTCTAACTAGATTCCCTCAACTTTAAGCCTTGGATTCTTCCTCTCATTTCTTAGGCCCCGGGAATAGATCTGATTGGAAGATGGAGCTTTACATCCTAGTGGCTGAAACTGGACCACCCTGATTATTTACGCAAAACTTACATGAAGATTCTAGGCAGCCTGGCCTGTCGCAGGGGCTGGGTGGGGAGTTGACTAGGCTTGCTTATTCCATGATGGATGCCAAAGCTCACATTTGCCAAGCGTTTCAAGGTGCACACACCTGAAAGGATGGAGGTCGACTTAAAAATTTCTGTGAGGAAGCTGGTAGAATTCCCAATAACATCCACCAGCAGGGCTGTGAAATCTGCAAGACAGATTGAGGAGCCTTACATTTCTGATTCAGAGACTCGAGGGAAAAGTTACTGTGCTTGGATCTTTCAGAGTTTGACTTAGCTCAGGGTGTGGAGGAATACTATCATATAGAGAAATACTACTAGTTATTTTAAAAGTCTTAATTCTAGGCAGGCAGAAAACTTTAGATCCACTGTTATAATCCCCTTTCTTCTCCCAGTGGCCTCTCATCCCAAATTCTTCTCAGCCAACATCAAAGGATGGTGAAAGGCTGCATTATTGGATAATGGTGCTCCTGGTTTACAAGGGATACATGTCCTAAGAACCCTAAAATATGGGCCCTAGGAGCCTTCTTTTCTAAAGAAGCTTCTGGGGTCCCCTGGATAATTTCCCATCATGCCTTGTATAAATGTTTCTTTTCTCATTAATGGGAGTATGAACTTGGGTGGGGGGCAAGCTGACTTGAAAACATAAAACCTGTAGGATTGAAAATACAGAAGCCAGAGAGGCAGGGAAATGTAATGTGACAACCAACAGAATGTGTACCATGGGAAGCCAACAGGAGGTGGACACTGCCTGTCAGCCAGAGCTGTGGGGGGACCTTACACTCCCTCATGGACACATGGCTGAGCTCCGGGAGGGAGATGTGGCCATGCACCCATTCCCATGCCGAAGGCAGGCAAACTTGGGCGTCCTCCCTCCTGTGTCTCTTTAGATCAGTCTGTCCGTGGTCATGATGTGGCAACTGAGGAAAGGTACTATTCTGTTACTTATTCCATCTATTTTCTTTCTACTTCTTAAGTCTCCTCTGTTTATTAAGCCACTTATCTAACACATTCATTGAGTGTTTGTAGTGTCTCAAACACCTGATAGGTACTGGTAGACTGTGTAAGACACAGCCCACCGGAAGCTGAGATTAAATTAGAGGGAGAGAGTCTCATAAACTGACCAGTAAACAGCAATCCACTATTAATAATCCATAGAAGCTATGAGCATGACTCTGAAGCCAAGACACCAAGGATGGAGTCCAGCTTCTGTCCAAGTGTCAGAGAAATGACAGAACTTTCCCAAGGTCCCAGCCCAGGTGGCAGAGCTTGAATTTGAGTTGAGGTCTGCCTTGGGCCGAAGGTCCCTCCCTCTCTTCCCAGTTTCCCACTGCTGCTCATACCATCTCTCACTCAACGCATTTTGTCCACTCCTTTTAGAAATGCTTTCACAATCCGTTTATTAGGCTTGGAAAAAAATAGGTTATCATTACCTCAAGGATATCCTCTGTTTTCATGAAAATTTGACTTATTTAATTTACTAGCAAAACTTACAAATGATTTCTGATTACCTTCACATACGAAGAACAAGTAGGAACAAAAAAATCTTTTTGCTTATTCAGTTGGTAGTGATTTAAGAATGTGTTTAGTACTCAGTGTTGGCAAGGGTGTGCAAAACTCACTTTCACATTATTGGTAAGAGTGTAAACTTATGCAAGATTTCTGGAGCAAATGTTAGCAATTCGAATCACCATAAAATAGTTTCCCTGTCAGGCAACAATTTTATTTTGAGCATTTTCTTCTACAGCAATAATTGGGAAAGCAGTCCAAGTGATTGTACATGAGTATTCGTCACAGCATTGTTCAGAACACTGTAAAATGCTGGGGGAAAGGTTTCCACCAAGAGGTGATAAATTAACTAGGTTGTGGTACATTCTTCCAGTGAATGCTATGAATTCATGTGAAGGATGAGGCCAATATTTATATGAATTGGAAGGTGAGTTTTTAAGACACACTGACTGGCTTAAGTGTGGGTTATAAAACTGCATGGGAAACATGGTAGACACTAATGGATGTCTCCCAACATCCATTCCCCCATCTTTCTTTAACAAGAACATGAAATTTCAGTTGGCAGTTTAACATAAATGAAAACTACATTGTCAAGCCTGCTTTGCACGGCGGTGGGGCCATGTGACTAAATCTGGGCAGTGAAATGTGAGAAGCCTTGTGAAAAGCTTCCAGACCACGCATTTATACAGTGATGAGCTTGCCTGCCAATTCCTTTCTCCCTGCCTTGTAGCCGGAAGGTGGATGTATGGCAAACCACCCTGGGCTATGAGAACAAGGGCAACACCTTGTGGAAAGCAGAGCAACATTCTGCAAGCTGCCTGGGCCCCCTAAACATCAAACCATCAGAGCGGCCTGCTATGCCTCCCCAGGTTGTCACACATGAAAGCAGTGAACCCTGGCCCTAACCTTCCGGGAGCCACCTGATTTGGGGATCATTTGTTATAATGGCCTAGTTTGTGTTCTCAATAATAGAGAGAATGTGGAGTAGGATGGGCAGATAGATGGGTAAATGGATGGGGTAGGCAGGTGGTGTAGAGACGTAGCTTAGGTACTTGGCGGATGGCTTAGATAAGATTAGAGAGGTGGCTTAGATCACCTTGGGTACTGTGTTTAATCTACGTATGTTGGCATATCAGGTATTTCTAAAATTTTTAAATTATTCCTGTACATTACATGGCATTTTGACATCACAAAACAGTATTTTTAATACCAAGAAAATTTAAGCTATTTTCATTTAGAAAAATAAAAAAAATGTGTGTAAATATGCCATCAAAGGAGAGCTGTATGTCAGAGTTGAGAATATTCGAAAGAAAACGAGCCAGGTCTGAAGATTATTCACAGATACATCTTCCCCGAGGTTTTAAGGAATGGCAAGATGTTGGCCTAAGTGTGCAGACTCTCATGGTGGCAGTTTGAGGATAATCAATGTGATGTGTCAAACCTTGTAAAAAATTGTTACGGCTTACCAGAGTGGCGGCATGCTATTTTATTAATGGTAATGATCCATGGGTCAATTCTTGTCAAATAATCATTTCAAGTATATGGAAATACACATTGTCTCACCAAATAGAATTATCAACCTCTTTCCCAGCAGATGGGACTCCACTTTTTAAATTCCATTTTTATCTTTCACACAACCAGAGCAGGGATTCAATGCCTGCACAAAACTTGGCTCCCAGTAGGGATCTGTGAGATGGTGAGAAAGATGTGATTCTGAAGAACATTTTCCCTCCCAAATGGAGTTTGCTGATGAGATTCAGAAGGTGAGTTAAATAAGATAATGGACATTAGGTACTTACTACAGGGTCTGGCATACAGGACTCACTAAAACAATAATAATTATTCTCTTGAAGATGTTCACAATATTTGTTCCAGAAATTCCACTTTGGGGAATCTATCCTCAGAAAGTTATCTGTAACAGGGGAAAGGTTTCTGCACAAAGATGTCCAATACAGGATATTTTATGTTAAGAAAAACCTGGGAAACACCTTAAAGTCCAACAGCATACTGGCTAAGAAAATGCTTGTAATTCGTAGCTTAGGAAGCTATACAAATGTTTGCAAAGAGTTTGTGATATCACGGAAAAATATTTTTAGTATTAGGTAAGTGGGAAAAGAGCGGGAAGCTTGTTCATCTTCTTGCTTTCCTTACAGTCTATTTTTTTAACAGTCAGAGGGATCCCTTTAAAATGTATGTTAGATCATGTCATTCCCCTGTGTAGAAAATCACAATAGTTTCCTTTTTATTCAGAGTAAAAAATCAAAATCCTGTGGCACACTACAAACGTGCATGTGATCTGCAACACCCTCTCTGCCTCGCCCCCACACTTCCAAACTCATTTCCCAAGACCCTTTGCTCTGGTTCACCTGCTCCTGCCACACTGGCCTGTTCAGTCCTCCCTCTGCTGACTGAGTTTTTCCTGAAACACTCCATCCCCAGGTACCACAGGCTGTCTCCCCACTTTCTGCCTTTTTGGAGCAGACGTCCCTGACCTCCTCAGCCACAGCATCCATTGCTTTGCCCCTCACCCTTTTCCCTGCTTTACTGTTCTCATGGCCACGCTGTTAGCCCACAGACAGGGTACTTCCTGTCTATCCGTTTACTGTCTGACCTTCCTATAGAACTGAAGTCCATGACTGCAGGGGCCAAGTCCACTTTGCCCCCACATGGTACCCTCACACCTGGAAGAGTGTCTGGCTAACAGTATGTGCTCAATAAAGAATTGTTGAACAGGTGAATTAGTGATGAGAGAGTATTTTCATTTTTATTTTTCAGGATTCTCTAAATATACAAAACACATAATACTCTTAATTTTTATAAAAGTAGTACATGAATATACTCATTGAGAAAGAAATCAGATAATATATGGCCCCTTTAGTCAGCACACTTCCACTCTAAAACACACCCAGTCTTCTTTTCAGAGCTAATCATCTACCTGGTGTCCAGATACTTTTCCATTTTTTTACCAATGACATTGCATTCTACCTATTTCTTTGTAGCTCTCTTTTTCTAGTTAAAAATTCCATAGAAAAGTTTCCACATGCAGGCCAAATCTGGCTACCCGCCTTCCTTTATGTACCATCTCTGGCTGTTTCCAATGTTTGCTTATACGGTATGTAATGTAACCATTTTCCTAAAGCTGGGGATTATGTTGGTCTCAGATTCTGCTGCTGAAACAGTGCCTCATGAACATTTTGTTCTTGACCCTTTGCGCAGACTTCACTATTTCTCCAGGGTCAAAACCAAGAAAAGGACTTTCTGGGACAATGTGCACCTATTTAAGTACAGTAGATATCACTCTATTTGCCTATTTTACTCTGTGGAGAAAAATGTAATTCAAATTTATCTACAAAGGCACAAGCAAAACCCGAAAGCTGCAAGCCTCAGGGTCAGTTCCACCCACCTGATACGTCACTGGTCCGATTGTTCAGACAGTAGCAGTAGCGTGTGGGGAATTTCACTGGGTCCACGGTCTTCAGGTTGGAAACTGTGAAGAGGAAGGATTCACACAGCAACCAGGACGTGGTCCTGCCGGCCCATCACTCACCATTATCGCCTCTAAAAAGAGCCTGGCAGCACTTACTGTTGTAAATGGCCACAGACAACTTGTGGAAGGCAAAGGAACTGTAGGAGGTGATGCTCAGCAAGGAGAAGAACCTCTTGCTGTCTGCCAAAGACAGCGAGATACAGAAACAGACTTACGCTTACTAGCAGTAAGTAAATGATCATAGGAATCAGTAAACATAGTAGAAACTAATAATACAATGAACAAATAATAAAAATAAATAACAAAACTAAACCATCACATAATCAAAACTGAAAAGAATAGACAGAATCAAATAAAAGCAAACCAAAAAATGCAAAAGTACATGTTGCTTGGCTGTATTTCCTGATCTGTTCTTAAGCTCTCTCACAGTGCGGTTAGGGTTAGAAATGCCTCCAGATGCGCCATGTGCGGACTGCAGCTTGCTTGCAAAGTGCCGGCAGGCCCCCTACATCATCTCATCTATGTTTTTCATCTCATCAGTGTTAGGAAAGACAGCACTTTCTGCCTCTGAACACAAAGAAGCTGGGACATAGAGACGTGACCGGTCCAGGTCACACAGAGTCGAGAAGGGAAGCTGGTACGAGACAAAGATGGGCCTGGATTGTACTTTTAAAAAAGGGCTACCTTTTAAAGCTCTCCTCAGCATCCCATTCACCAGCTCTGTCAGGTTAAGTGCTGACAGATCAACTGACCTTGCGGGCAGTTCTGGAAGAGATCGGAAGATAATGTCACTGGAGGGCTTTTCTGGGCAACAGAGGCATTTCCAGTGTTGAGGCAGACGCGCCCCTTCTGTGATGTTTCCTGAAACCCTCCCAGTGCGGGGCTCAAGGGGTTCGGAGATGAGGCAGTTCCTGTCTTCAGGAGGTGACAGCCAGTGGCATACCTCACGATGGGTTAGAGGAGATACAAGTCTGGGTAAAGTACGAGGACCGTTTGATTTTAGTGACTTTCTATCTGTGCATTTGGAGGGAGTAGAAATTGGTGGGAAATACTCGCATGTAATACCCAGGGAAATCACATGGATTTTCAACGGCACAGTATTGGAAGTAACTACTGTGGTCAGCAGACCCTGGCTGGGCATTGGCATCACCCAGAAAGATTTCTTTGTCTAATTCCACAGTTGCAGGTCTTGGGCTCCATCCTCAGAGGCCCAGACTTAAGAGCTCTGGGATGTGGCCCAGGCATTGGTGCCCAAACCAATCAGTCAATCAATCAATCAATCCCAGGTGCTGGCAGTGCACCACCAGGTGCAGAGATGCTGCTCCATTAGAACCATCCTTCCCCCAGTGATTGATTCCCTGAAGACGGGAAAATAACAGCTGGCAAGGTAGAAATTCGGGTTGATGCTCCCTCCTGTATGTTTTCACAAACGGTCTTTTTCAACTCTTACATAACATTCTGATGGTTGTGTGGAGGAAGCAATCTGAAGATTGGACATACGCTGCTCCCTCACTCAGGGGATTAGGATGGAGGTCCAGGTAAGTGGAGAGTTTGCTGGCAGCCCAGGCCGCCTGTAGGGGAGTGGGACAGGGTAGGGGGGACTTACCTGTGGTATCAAGAAAGGCCATCCCCTGTTCCTTCTTCTCTTCTCCTTCAAAGCCAGACACTGGGGAGAGAAATGGTTCAGGAGAGGAACAGGAGCTTCCAGCTCCAGCCCCACGGCGCTGGAAAAGGCTCAGGGTCCTCTACTGCAGCGGCCCCAGGCTCAGTGATGGGGACACTGTGAAAAACAGATTCCAGGCATCTTGCTCCCCTGATTGATATTCTAGTCTCCTTGAACTGGGCTGGGCCTAGAAATCCATGTTTTAATAAATAGATAAGGTGATTCTGACATAGGGGGGCTACCCCACCCCATCTCTTCACTAGCTGGGGAAACTGAGGCTCAGAGAGGAAAGAAAATGCGCCTAATTTTCACAGGTGAGCCCTGGTAATGAAGGGACCAGAACCTACTTCCTAGAGCCACAGAGCAGTGTCTTTTCCAAAATATCAGGCTGCTTGCCCACTTGGCAAAGTTCACACTATCAAAGAAGAAAACGTCAAAGGAAAGTTGAAATGTCAGGGCCTTCATTCAACCTTTATTCATTCAACAAATAGTCACTGAGTGCCAAGCAATGCTTGGGGGTTGGGTATAAAGAGGTCAAGGAAAGGATTGGGTCTCCACCTACATGGAGCTCCCTGCAGTCCCTCGCGCAGGAGGAGGGAGATTCACGTGTAATCGCACATGAGGAGTGTCAACAAGGAACAGCAGGTTTGTAGGTTTGCGTGAGCACCTCCATCAGGGCACCTGACCTGCTGTAAGGGGTGGAGGAGGCCACCCTGTGGCAGTGACTTATAGCTGAGACTGAAAGATCAGCAGTTTTCATTAGATGCCTTTTGATGGTACCTCATCTGCTTCTAACATTGTTGCAATGATTATTTTTCATGTAGTATTTGCCACATTCTAATGCAGAAGGTGCCTTATGGCCCTTTATAGACAGAAAAAACAAGGACAGGGAGGCTAAAACATATGTCCTAATGTATTTCTGTTAGACATATTTTGTCCTCAGGAGGTGACAGCCAGTGGCATATATTGTGACAAGTTAGAGTAGATACAAATCTGGGTGAAGAACAAGGCACACTGATTTTAGTGATATTTTATCTGTGCATTTGGAGACAGTAGAGACTGGTGGGAAATAGATATATCTAATAAAATGTATATATTTTGCTAAATATATCCCTATGTATTCTAAAATACATGAACATTAAAACATTAATTATTACAACATTACAGAGTAAGTCAGAATTTAAGGCCGGTCTAGTTATCTGTTGCACCAAGGAAAGCCACATCTTTTTCTTTCTTAACATCTCTATTTCCAGACACTAAAAATAAAAGTTCTCATGAATAAAATAGTATCATGGAAGCACAGCTTCACACAATTTCTAATATCCTTGAAAATCATAGTGTCCAACACTCCCTTTGAAGGACAAAGAATTGAGGCCCAGGAAAATGAAGTGATACACCTCCATCCCACACTGGGCTAGCGGCCATTTCCCGTGCTCTCCAGTCCCTGGCAACTGCCTTTTTCTCTGCTTCTATGAGCCTGACTGTTTTTTAGATTCCTCATATAAGTGGCTCATGTAGTATTTGTCCTTCTGTGCCTGGCATATGTCACCTTAGCATAGCATCTTTCAGGTTCATTTATGTTGTTGCACATGGCAAGATTATCTCCTTTTTTAAGGCTGAGTAATACTCCATTTTATGTATCTACCACATTTTTTTATCCATTCATATATGGATAGACATTTAGGTTGCTCTCTGCTTTTCAAGTACCCTGTTGGAACGTAGGTCCAGTCAACTGTTGCCTGTTTAAGCCAATTTGACCTTTCACCAATCATCAGGCATTTTTGGTTAAACATCAGAGCTTTGGGGTTACAGGTAGGTGGGGCCTATGGATCCCCTTCCCTACAGCATGGCTCCTGGAGAGGGCAGGTTATGTTACAACAATAGGAACTTTGAGAGAGGCATTAATTTATCTAGCAGGCCAGAAGCTGTCAGACAGCCTGTGCTCTGAGTTGGGAGGGTCCTGCTCACTCCCTTCCCGTGCCCTGAGCGGCTCCCCGTGAGTCGTAAATCTGCTCTAAAGCAGCTGCAGGGATATCTGGGGGAACCATCAACTGACCTTGCTTTTTCCCTGGCTGGGAAAGCAAGTCCTCCCTGGGGCTGGGGACCAGGATTGTGTGAGTTCTGCATCTTTGCTCTCCAGGGACGCTCCAGGCTGCTGGGCTGGCAGGAGTCCTACACCTGTCAAGCCTGGTTGGGGGATCCTGCACAATCTTCCTAACCAGGAAACTTTCTCGAGTATCACTCCTTTCACCAAAGAAACAATAATTCTACCACTTCGTATAATTACAAACCTGTGGGTGAATTTTGGTAACAATATTTGAAGTCTGAACTAAACACCCCTCAAGTATGGATTTTTGAATAGGATGTTTAATGGAAGCATTTTTCAGATACATTGCCAGACAGATAATATAAAACTATTATTCCTTTTTTTTTGGATTAAAAGAGCACCATGGTAGTATCTTTAAGAGAAAAGGTATTGGCACTTTTCATACTTACTCAGGTTTAGTATTCTTTCCTCTTTACCCTTTACTATTACTTTAGAGCAATAAAGGTTCCCACTTAAAGAGGAGATTGGAGGCTCAAATAGGGAATATATTTATTAAAAATTGCCCTGCTTATCCACAAGAAATTGGCACAATTGGTGTCCTCTGGGGAAGGGAAGTGGCTGGCTGGAACAGCATTTTAAGTTTAGAAACTTTGTACCTTTTGCATTTTGAACCACATGAATTACACTAATTAAAAATAAATAAAATTTAAAAAATAAGGAGTAATCCTCTCCCCCAAAACCCAAAAGCACACAAAAGATTATCCTGCTTGTTTACCAAAAAGTTAGGAACAGAAACCAAGCCCCTGACTCCTATGTGTGCGTTATGATGTAATGCATTCACCGCCTTACCACACAGCCGATTTCATACCAGCAGGAAAAGTAAAAAAGGTAAAGAAAGACAGATTTATTACAAAGGTGATGCTGGCACATAACAATACCCCCCATTATGAAATCTCCTATTGCTAATAGAATGTCACAATTTGTGGATTCAATAAGATCATGACAATCCAGGTGTTCTGTGACCATGAAGCAGTGAACAGCTCATAGGAACTATTACTACAGCTGTTAGATCCTGAGATATGGTCCAATTTCCATTGTACAGAGAGAAAAAGTGAGGCTCATAGAAGCCAAGGAATTTGCCCAAGCAGAGTGAGCTAGAAGAGCACCTTCTCATTTGCCTGTTGCAGGGGAGAATGAGGGAGGAACTTGGAAGGTGACATAAAGAAGCTTATGAAAAGATCACGCAGACTGGGGGGTGGAGAATAGATCATGGAGAGACAAGGGGAGAAGCAAGGGAAATGCTTTAGCTTGCTTAGTGGTCCAGCAAAGAGAAGACAATGGTTTGGACAAGGACCCTAACAGTGGAGGTGAAGATGATTCTGTCGCATAAATAGGACTCAAACATAAAAAGTCAAGGGACAAAACCAGACTTGGGGAATTTATTATTGCTATTTTGATCAAACTCATTTAGGGTTCTGGACGGAAACACTGACCACTGCCTTTCTCTAAACACAATAAATACCCAAACTTAATATATAGAACAGGTATTTCTTGAACTTCAGCCAGACCTACCTGTGTTCCAAAGGGACAGGACACATGCAAGGCCCACGCACAGTCTCACCAGAGGACCAGGTACCAGGAAGCCCAGCATGTTCGTGAGACTCTGGCCCACCTGGAAGCAAGCAAGCACTTGGAGGAAACACATTGACTTCTAACCACGCTGATGCAGAATATCCTTGAGAACATGGGGAGTCATTAGAAATGTAACCGTAGAAGGCTTTGTATAGTTAGGTAAGTTAGGTCATACTGAGGTAACAAATTAACTCCACAATCTTACTGGCTTAATTCAATAGCGGAAGTTGATTTCTTGTTTATAGTCTATCTTCACTGCAAACTGGTGAACTCTGCTCCACATAGTCACTCAGGAACCCTGGTTAATGGAGGCTCCTCTGTCTTCTAGCTCTCCATTTGGTCCCTGGCCTCCCTGCACTCTAAGTATGCTGTGAACAGGTCTCAGCACTAGCCTCAGGAGAAGGTGCAGAACAGATGCTTTCAAATAACAGGATTCACTGTGGCAGTGGGAGGGAGAGAGCTGGAGGGTTAAATTCTTGGCAGGAGTGACACACTTTTATTTACAGCCCATGCTAGAATTACTCCTGTGACCTGCATAGCTGCAGGAAATCTGGGAATATGGGAGGGGAACTAGTATCTTTTCCATAGGTTTTCTAGCTGTTTAGGTGGGATATAACTTTCAAATACAGCACGAGTGCTGCTTATAAATAGAAATATAATATACTAAATAATAAAAAAAATAGAAAAAAAGCACATATGAGTGTTCACACTCTTTCCTTCTCTGCAGAACTGGGCATCTGCTATGCAAAATCACCATGATAGTTAAAGCTGCAAAGCTGAGACTAATTAGAATAATGGTGAAAAGTTATTGAGGGCTGTGTGTCAGACACTACACAGAAGGCTATCTGATGCACATTATCCCTTAATAACTATAAAATCTCTATGTGTAGGTATTAATGTAAGGCCCATTTAGCCTGTGGGCTGTACGGACTTGATTTGAAAAGAGCAGAAACTTGCTATTGGTAGAGAATGGAATAGATCCGGATGGTGAAATGTAAAGAGGGAGAAAAGTCAGGAGAAAATGCACTGGGGAGAGGAAAATGTCTCAGGCAGTGGGCAGCCTCGTGGTAAATTGTATTTTGAGACATTCTGCTCTTTGTTAGAGATGGAACCGCCTTTGGAATTTTCTTGAAAGATCCTAGTAAACATTTAAATTGCTTTTGAATTATCAGTAGATACTTGAGTGGTGTTTATTCTGGATGCTGACCTGAACAGACGGGACGTATGGGGGGCAAGAAGCTGGGGCTTTCTCAAAGTTCTCTTACTCTCAGAAATTCTGTTGATTCCATGAATCGCAGTTTTCCTCTGAAAAATGGGGATAAGAGAAACTAGTCCACAGATTTTTGTGAGGATTTAAGTACTAAATACAAAGCATTTAACCCAGGGTCTGGCACACAGTAGGTGCTTAACACATAAACCAGTCATTGCATGCAGGCTAGCGACCCAGGGACAGGTCAGACACGCCCCTTCCTTCAAGCTGTTTAGTAACTTAGAGGCGATAGATATATGAGCACCTAATTCACAGGTAAGGCCAGCAGGGCTTCATTCTCCATTGAAAGGGAGACCAAAGAGAGAGACAGAGAGAGAGAGACTAGTGAGTCCAGGGTTTAGCATTTTCCCCACCAGAGGGGTAATGGGTGGGGGGTGGGCAGGCAACATGGCAAACTACGTGAGGGCTCCATCCTCTGGTACTTCAACTACTGTGCAGGCAGGACATCACCTTTCTGAGCTTCGTGTGTCAAATGGACAGTCATAGCTTTCTTGCAGGTATTTTGTGACGACTCAATGAAATCCCAAAATACGGCACCCAGTATAATCTCTGGAGTATGGGATCTGCTTGGGTATCTGTATTCTCACTTGTTCTAATATCTTTCTCTCTTCTTCTTCTTCTCCTTTTCTTCCTTCTCTGTGTCCATCCTGGGGCCCAGCATCACATCAGAAGCATAGGGAGTGAACAGACATAAACTTACAGCAAAAAAGTAATTCTCCACATCTGTGTAATAGATGTGCCTTTCTTTCTATTTTTGACTGCAGCCTTATTGTGTTAACTACTCTCTTCCATTTATGAAGAGTTATGATGGTAACATTTGTTATTTTAAGACTACAATTACTATTGATTTTGTTCTTGGAAAAAAATGCATTTTTCCTTCTGTCAAATTTTTTGTTTTTTGCCATCGGCCATATCAGCTATGTGCTTGGAGTATGGTTGCCAAATTTTGCCAATAAAAATACAGGCTACCCAGCTACATATGAGATACCTGCATATTTAAAAAATATATCTCATGTAATATTTGGGGCTACCATAGTTTTTTTTATTAAAGAGAACTTGCTTTCACCGCAGGCCTGCTGTGGAACCAGCCCTGGGTAGTTGCTCAGCTAAGTCTCTGCTGTACTGAACAGAGTCTGCAGGTTTCAATACATGAGGCCAGAACTGTGAGCATCACACTCTCTGGCCTTCAGATAGCTCTTTCTTCTTATTAAAAGCATTTCCCCACTGCTGGGGAAATGCTTTTAATAAGCTTCTCCTTTTTCACTCTCAGTCCCATCCAATCCCAGAAGGAAAAACGAGAAGAGCAAGAGAGATGGAGGCAGCGTGGAGTGGTTTGTGGGAGCTGGGGTGGCACCCTGTCCACCTTCAAAGCTTACACGAGCAGAACTGGCTGGATTTCGCCTCTCCGCCAAACCAGGAGGTCAGACCTCCCAGGTCTCCCTGCGTGGGCCTAGGACACTGTGGGGCACTCTAGGGGAGAGGGAGGAGCTGGGCTTAAGGCCAGACAGACTGGATATGATTCTCAAGTTGGCCTTCGGCTAGTGCTATCTGGATCAAGTTCCTTAACCTTCACTCACTCAAAAATACCTGTGGAGTTCATGGCATCATTGTTTTAAGCAGGGACCCTGCCTGGCTTTGCTTTCTGGCTCTGCCGTTTGCTGCTGTGCAAGTCACTAACCCTCTCTGTGCCTTGGTTTCCTCACCCAAAGCTATTATGAGGACTAAAACATGTTAAATTTATAAAATACAGTGAACAGTGTCTGGCACAGAGCAAGTGCTATGTGCATGTTTAACAAATAAAAGTAATGGTACCTGAAAAGCACTGGCACTCTAGGAGAAAGGGACACAGATAACAGTCCCCACATGGATGGAATTACATACCACAAAGTAATGTTTTACAGCGACTGCATCAGATGTCCAAAAGTCTGACCTAAAAATGACTTATTATTTCACTGCACTCCCCATGACTATTATTGGATAATTATTCATGAATCATCATTTTTTCTCAGTGACACTGACAGAAAAGCTACTCGTGTATTGATATGATGATAACAACAGTGCATAACATACTGGATGGGGTCCAAATATGCTATCCCACTTCGGCATATGGATTATTTTGAGCTGAAGGTTGTTGAAAATCAACAGGTGCAGAAAGAAGCCTTTTCAGAGCCTCCCTTATCTGACTAGGAGCAGAAACTTCTTAGAAATGAGGACTTCCATAAGTTCACTCTCCCCAGGGCATTTTACGGCCATGGCAAAGTCATAAAGTCAGCGCCAAGAC
The DNA here is from genome assembly GCF_040802235.1 of Manis javanica. Lineage (NCBI taxonomy): Eukaryota > Metazoa > Chordata > Mammalia > Pholidota > Manidae > Manis > Manis javanica. The sequence goes on from NC_133157.1 coordinate 217,091,726, forward strand.
TGGTCTGCCCAAACAAACTGTACCAAACTAACTTCTGTCTTCTCTTAGTGTCCCCAGGTGCTCACCTTCCACAATTTAGCATCCTAAAAGCTCAAAATTCTTTTCCTTTTCTTGTGATTTCCCCATAAATATATCCTCCTTCTGTTAAAATAGTTTAAGCTGCAGGGTTGGGCCACCTCTTTAGGGTTTTCATGTCATTTTTGGGAGGCTCCCCTTAAGTATATGATATAATCCTTTTTTCCTGTTAATCTGTCATTTGTCAGCTCAATTTGCAATGCCCTGGTCACTGAACCTAAGAGGGTAGAGGAAACAGTTCTTTTCTTCTCCAACAATATAATTTATTGAGCCTCCACTTTTGGCATCTTCTCTGTTGTTTTTCCTTCTCAAGCATCCTATGAGAGAGACACTGATATTCCAATTACATACAAGAAACACTCAGGGATCAGAGACAGAATCCCTGCTCATGGTCACACAGCAACCAAGTGGGAGAACTGGGATTTAAATCGTGGTTTCTCAGGTACAAAACTTGTTTCCTTTTTTGCCTCATTCCTCTCTACTTCCCTGCCCTCCAAGATATGATCCCAGAGTGCCACAACCGGGCCTGATGTTGGAAACGACCAGATTGATGGGTCTGGGCAGAAGAGGGTATAAATGCGGTCACACTCCCGGGAGAAGGACTGACAAGTGCTGTTGTGACTGATGAGCCAAGAACCAGCCCAAGGATCTTACGAAATGAATTCACAGTATGTCTGTACTCTGTTGGCAATAGCCCTGGAGCCGGAAATGTGAAAGGTAAGAACAAAGTGGCTGGAGCCTTAATTAAATGTTGTGTTATTTTCAATGAGCAAGGAGCACAGATCAACCAAGGCTAGTTTAGCCACCAAGCAGACCTACCTTTCTAACCGTACTTGGCAGCCGAAAGATGCCCAATCGGATACAGAATAATTACAATCTCAGTGAAGGGGTGAAAACTAACAGTGAAGCCCCATCTCATTCGGGCCAACCGCAGTGAGAGCTACGTGTTCACGAGGCATTACGACGGTGCAGCCACTCAGCCACCTGCAGCTAGGCATCAACTCCCTCTTCCCAGGGAGGACCCAGGGGCTTGGAGAGGATGGACAACTTGACCAAGTCCAGGTCCCTAAACTGGTGAGTGGCCGCCCTGGGCTTCATACTAGGCATCAGCTCCACAGCTTGGGAGAGACACTGCAAGATTCTGTCTTTGCAAAAATGGTTAATGCAGAAAAAGAAGTGAAGAATCTAATATTCATTGGGCATTGGATGTGCCAAGAATTTTGCTTATGGTAATCCTCTAGGGCTCTAAGTCACCCTTCTTAATTGTTATTAACCTTATTTTATAGTTTGAGGAAGCCAAGGCTCAGACAAGTAGCTGGCCCAAGGGAACAGCGCCCAAGAGCCAGGACTAGAACCCCCGCTGTTTGTGGAGGTTTGGTTGGGCATGGCTGTTGGCCGCTTAAGAAAATGTAATCTTCATAACTGGTGTCTTACTGCCAGCCATTTTTTAGGACATCCTTTTATCTTCATTCTAATTCTTTGGATTAAAGATTGTGTTTCCTTTATCACAGATGTGTGGACAAGCCATCCTCCCAGTGGATGATGGCATTAAGATTCTATTCAATGGCTTAAGGGGAGAAAAGGAAAGACACCCACTATGATCAAGGAGTGGAGTCTTAAAGGGCAATGTAGATCTTCGATGATAGCAACTCCTCTCCTATCTCGTTCAGCAACTGGGAGCCCAGAATTTGGGAATCAGTAAGATATATTCCTTATCAGGCTTCATGCTTTGGAAGAAGGAACCAAAGGGTTTAAAAATATCTATAGTATAGACTTACCTGTCTTCTGAGCAGGATAAATGACTTCAAAGAATTTAAGTAGCCAGAAAGATTAACAGCTAAGGCAGAGCTGTGGGGTTTATATGAGTTCTTACTGAAAGATACAGAGGATGGAGGTGGGGAAAGGCTTAATAACTTTGCTTTAAATCCTCCAGGAGAAAAAAAAAAGAATAATCCTACCAAGAACTCAGCAGTGAAACAGTATCAACTCCCCATCAGAGAAAAATGCCTTTGCTAATGGACTGGACACAATCTGTGAGTAGAACAACAATGGACTGATTGAACGGTGGGATGGGAAACCTCTCCGTCAGTAATTATGTGTATTGAAGGAGCAGAATAGGATCACTAGGTGATGATTTCCCCCTTCCTGTTGTAAAGGTCTGTGAGCCAAGCGTTACCTGGCCTGTGGACATCTTCTGAAGAAAGGGCGAGTCACTGCCTGTCAGTTTTACAGGTGCCCAGAGAAGGTAGGCAAGCCTGGCTGGCCCCTGCTGCCTGTTTTCATAAGGCTTAACATGGTTTAAAGCATTTAAATGGTTGGAAAAAAATAGAAAATAAAAAGAGTATCTCGTGACATGAAACAATGACATGAAATTCAAATCTCAGCATCCACAAATAAAGTTTTATTGGAACTGTTAGGGAGAGTTTGGTTCGGTGAGGCAGGAAGTCAGAGGACACAGTGAGGAAGGAATTCATTAAAGTGGGAGTGTTAGGGAGTGACAGAACAGAATAATAAAGGATTCACTGCGCAGCTACTCAGCATGCTAACTCCTTAAGCCAGGGTCACCTGGCGTCCAGCGTCTGCTTGGATCTGCACGGCGTGGGAACTGTGTTCCTACCACCCCAGGCTTTGGGGGAGCCACAGAGCACTGCATGGAGCGAGATTATGTTCTGCAAACTTCCTATAGGTAAAGAAGGGAGACTTTCAGGCAGGTTACTAAAGAGCAGGACTGTAAAATGCAGTTTCCTGTCAGCAGGTGACCGTAATTTGCAAGCCCAGGTCTGAGCTCTCAGCGGCCGCTCCTTAGTTGTCTGAGACAGGATAGGGTGAAGGTTAGAGCCAAAATTCGGAGGATCAGAATGACAGAGCAAAGTAATGAAACACTTGCTACTGGAAAGGCGCGGAGACAGTGCGTTTAAGGGGGAAGTTTATTTAAGGCAAAAGAAACACACTTGGAGAAAGGGGAGTGCGGGCTGCCCTGGAGAAGAGGCGCCCCTGAAAGGCTGGGAAAAGATTAATAGGATACACACCTAGAAAGTGTGGGCGACCTCAGAGAGAGGAGTGCCCCGAAAGGCTGGGGGTTCCCCCTTTTAAGGATTCTTTAGGAATGTGACTAAGGGCTGGGGGTGCAGACTTGTTAAGTGGTCTTTGAACACTTAGAATTAACTTAACACAAGGAACTTCCTGCCCTGATTTCTCCCCAGGATACCCCTGTCTTGGTCTGGGAGCAGATCAAACAGGCTGCCTGCCCAGCCCCCAAGGTGGGCTGAGTTATTGTCTGTTTGCTAAAGAGTAAGTTAAGAATCTTACATTTTTAACTTCCTGGGTATTAAAATACAATCTTTAAGATGGAATCTTTCCTGCCTTTCACTATGTTGTTTAGGGCTGCGCCTGCATGCTGAATTAGTTGCCCAGGTTACAAACCACTTAATTAGGGCCAGAAGAAAAAAAAAACAGCATATAGGTACAGGTGAAGAAGTAAACTGGGCCTGCATGATAAACACAATAAAGACACGAGCCATGCTGAGGTACCTTCCTTTACCTGGGGAATATTCAGACATTCTGGGCCAAGTTGCTCTTGGCTTTTTGAGCTTTAATTGATTAATTTTGGGTGTTTTTCTCTTTTCCACCCCACTCATATCTATTTTCCTGCCCAACAGAACGCTGCCATACTGTTTCATTCACGTGCTATTCAAAGCTGTATTTGTACTTCAGCGGCTGAGTTGGGTAGTTGCTTGCAACAGAGACCTTAACCCACAAAGCCTGAAATGTTTACATCTGGCCCTTTACAGAAAAAGTTTGCCAACCCCTGGCTTAGAAATGCCCACAAGGTAAGATTCTTTCTTTTTGTACCACCCAAGCTCAAGGTTGATCTTCCTTTCCTGCGCTGCCAGAATTCCTGCTAACTTGCCATCCTGCTGCACCCTTGCTGGCTTCCCTGAATGAATTTCCCTTGTATCAGCCATAGACATCTTTTTGTAAACAACTTCCTTGAGGTACTATTTACATACTATCATTTTAGGTGCACAATTCAATGACTTTTAGTAAATTTAACAAATTGCATGGGCATGACCACCACCTAGTTTTAGACCATCTCTGTCATCTTAGTAAGATTCTTCGTGCCCCTTTAGAGTTACTCCTCCCACTGCCACCCCAGCCCCAGGCATCCCATCTACTTATCATGTCTATAGATTTGCCTTTTCTGGATGTTTCCTATAAATAGAATCATACAATATGTGATCAGAGAAATCTTTTTAAATCATCATTCAGAGCAGGCCACTCCCTTGCTTCAACCTGTCCCAGTGCTTTCCCCAGCACCTGGAATAAAATTCCAGCTCCGAACCCTGACCAGCAGGACTCACAAGTTGCCCTCCTAAGCCTCTAGCCACACCACATCCTGTTTTTCACCTGTTCGCGGCCCAGGAATGACAGCCCAGTGACACTGCACTGGCTGGAGGGTGATTTTTGCAGTGCCTCTGGGTGGTGTGCCCCTCCCCAGCCTTCTCTAATGACTGGCTCCTGCCTGTCTTTAGTCATCAATGTAAATAGTGCCTGCAATAGGTGCCTCCCTCAAAGATGCTCTTGTAATTACTCTGACCATGATTATAAACATTAATTACATTGGCATGATTCTCTATGGTCTGTGTCCCTGTCAAAGATGTCACATCCAGGAGATCCTAGGCCTCCTCTGCCATATTTACCACCCTATTCCAGGATTTAGTGCAATTCTTGACAATAAGGTCTATTAACTGAATGAATAAGTCAATTATTATTCGGCTAGGCCTTTGATAAAATCTCCTAATTGATCTTTCTCTGCTTTAATCTATTCTCTACATTTCTGCCCATAGAAATATAATGCGAACTACATATTTAATTTTAAATCTTCTGGTAGCCACATTAAAAAGTTGAAGAATCAGGTGACATTCATTTCAAGAATGTATTTTAGTTAACACATTGTACCTGAAGTATTATCTCAACATGTACTCATTTTTAAAAATTAGTAGTATTTTCCTTTTTGGGGGACACTAAACTTTCAAAAGCTCGTGTGTAGTTCACACTTACAGCACATCTCAATTCACACTAGTCATATTTCAAATGCACAATAGCCACACTTGGCTGGTGGTCACCACACTGGATAATGACACTATAGAAAATCAGAGTGGTTTTCCCAGACCTAGAGAGACCATGTCACCCCCCTTCAATGGCCCCTCACTCCCTCTCAGATGAAGGCCAGGTGCATCAGCCTGACCCATGCCACGTTCTCTGTGATCACACTGGCCCCCTCCCTACCCTATCATTTGCTGCCCTGAACCCCACACTTTCTGCTCCGTCACCAGCATGCTGCCCAGCGCTTGTACTCAAGCCATGGGATTGCTGCTCAGCTTCCCCAGGCCTTTCCTTGGGCTTTCCTCTCACGGGAAGGCCATGAGCAAGGGCAACGATGGCATGAGATGTTCCTGCAGAATCAGGGGGCAGCTCTGTGGCTAAGGGAAGGAATTGCCATTTCATTTGGTGCTGGAAAAAGCTGTGGGAGGGTTTTAGTAAAGGAGACACATGATCAAATTCACGCCTTAAAAAGATCTCTCTGGCTGTGTGAAAAGAAAGCCACAGGCCCAAGAGCAAGTCCCTCTTACTGAGTTGGGCCACCATGCGAGGGCTTATTGCCTAGCCTAATGGTAGGTTCAGCCTCCTCCAGACACCTAGTCTGAACAGTCAACTGGGAATTCGTGGTCAGCACCAGTAAGGTAATCTGTTAAGACCCCCTGTTCTTCCCTCAAAAGGAGGTTGACCTTGCCTAAAATGCCCCTTACTTTCTTTGGCTAACAATGTCCTGCCCACACTCTTGCCTATAAGAACCTTCCATTTTGTACAGTCCACAGAGCATCTCTCTGCTTGCTAGGGGGCATGCTGCCTGATTCACGAATGGCTTACTAAAGCCAATTAGATCTACAGATTTACTGAGTTTTGTTTTTTATCACTTGTTATCTGCTCCCTTCATCTACCCACACCCTAAACTTCCCCACATCCTTTTAATTCTAATCAGACGTCCCCTTCACCAGGAAGCCTTCTCTGATATGCTCCTATTTCATGAAGGTATTATATTTGGCTTTGTCTGATTGTGCTGTGTGGGGATGATCCCACTCATCTGTCTCCCTCAGTAGGCTTGTGTCCCCCAGGGTGGGTCCCCATGTTGCTCAAGCATCCTGCATCCCCCGCGCCTGCCGTGGAGTCTCACAGAGATGGGACGATCAGCACAGGTTTAACAACTGAGTGAAGGAATGTTTGTTTTCTGATCTTAATTCTTAATTTGACTTCCAGGGGATTTGTATTAATAGCTGTCCTATATTCTGGGCCTACCATCTTATTTATCACTGTGCCTTAATTAGTCAGCATCTCAAGTGATTCCTAGAATGTCCAAGCTGGAACGGACTGATTGTTGCTTTCTTTCATCGATCTTCACTGAGCTCAGGCATTGAGGCATTGAGCTCAGCCCTGTGGATAACAGTGGACAGTTTTGGGTCCTGGCTACCCAAGAAGCTACTTGGCTAGAGTGTCATCAGGGACACATACATAGGCATGTGGCAGTACCATAGGGCAACCACACCCATCTAAAATAAGTCGAGGAAAACTTCCTGAAGGGGCAGGATTTTAAAATGAGACATGCAGGACAGATATTTCAGAGCAAAGGAGTGGGTTAGAGCAGTGAATTTCAAACATTTTGGGGTATTATAATCCTCTAGGGGGCTTGTTAAAACCCAGGTTGCTGAGCTCTGCCCCAGAGTTTCAGATTCTGGTCTGGCTGTGGCCAAGGAATCTGCATTCCTGGAGAGTTGTGTGGTAGCAGCCAGAGGCCATAGTTGTATGAAGGCTTGGAGACTACAGCCCTGGTGCATGCAGAAAATGGCAGAGGGCAGAGGGCTCAGGCCAGGTGGAACCACGGGGGAGGTGGAGGAAGGAGAGAGATATTGTTGGAGAGGGAGGCAGAGGTCAAACACTGTCTAAGGATTAATATAGGAGGGTCAATTGTGTGCCAGTCCTGTTCAGGGTGAACAGCTCTGGATAAGTGGGTCGGGTCCCTGCCCTCCAGGCCTGTACAGTTCAGTATGGGGAGATCAGTTACCTCAAAGTCACTCTCCTCATCTCTGAAACAGAGATTGCAACAGTAGCCACCACTGTGGTTTGTCCTGAGGATCGAACAGTCATAGGGAAAGTACCTACAGCTCCTGGCTCCTGGTAAACATTTGATAAATGTTATCTGCTACCTGCCTAGAAAGACTGTCTTTCTGAGCTCTTGGTTGATACCTGTGAACAGGTTGATGCCTTATGTGCAAACAAGAACACTTCTGGGAGAGGGAGCAGGAACAAAAGCCACAGTCCTGGTTCTGCTTCTGTGACTTGCCAGCTGTGTGGCCTTGGATAAGCTGCTTAACCTCTCTGAGCAGCTTGACAGTGCAGGCATGAAAAGGCAGATTTTTTTTTGTACCCTGTGTAGGCAAATTCTTAGAGACAGAAAATACAGTGGCTGTTGCCAGGGGCTGGGGAGGGGAGAATGGGCAGTTCTTTAATGCATATAGTTTCAGTTTCACAAGGTGAAGGGTTATGGAGATGCACGGGGTAACAGTTGCATAGCATTATGAATGTATTTAATGCTATGGAACTTAATGCTTAAGCTTGTCACCCTGAGTTGCCTCTACTAGATGCCCCCGATTCCTCTCCTCTCTCTCAAGGCCAATCAGATATCAACCAGCACCCCACCGGAACTGCGTTCGTCAAGGTCCCCAAGGCTCCCCCACGGCTAACACCTCGTCTCAGTCCACCTCTCGGTAGCCCTGGGTGCCATCAGCTGATCACTGGCTCCTTGAGACAAGGTGTATCCTTGGCGTCCCCAGCACCACACTGCCCTGTTTTCTTCGATTTCACTGACTGCATGTGGCAGCAGCACCAGTAAGGGGGCCACCCTGTCTCCTATGCTGGCTGCTCCCCATCCTGTCCCGTGCTTTTAAATGTTATCTCTAAGTTATTGAATCAATGGACAGACAGGTAGGTAGATAATAGATGATAGATGGAGAAATGATAGACACAAAGATAACTAGATATACAGATACATTTTCAGGCCTAATGTCCTTCGCTTCACACTCAACTACCCACAGGACGCTTCCACTACACGCCTCTGAGGCATCTCACATTTAACATGTATCAAGCCAAATTCATGGGCTTATTGTGAAACCCACCTCTTCCCTAATCTCCCACCTCAATTAATGATACCTTCAGTCTTCCAGGTACTCAGATAAAAAACTTCACAATCATCCTGGGTTCAGAGTAAAAGAAAATGTCCTTAGAACGGCCAGAAGGCCATTCATGGCCTGACCCATGTCACTTCTTTAATTTCATATCTTCTTTAATTCCCCTTGCCCTCCACTGGCCTGAGGCTGACCTGCCCAGAGCCAGAAAAGAAACTGCTGGGGATGTTTTTGTATTTGATGCAGAGTCAGGATACAGGGACAATCAGGCTTTTCTCTGGAGAGACACCTTACACGGCTTCAGTGAGGGGAAGCCACTGGGTCCCAGGTCCACTGGATGCCCAAACTCTTTGTTGGAAGCTGACAGCATTAGGAACAATAACTGGTTCCCAGGAGTATCTGGGATGCAAGGCTGTGAATGGGCTTCTGCTTCATTTGTGCAGATGGAAAGAGGTTTTCTCAGGGATATAAATTTTACACTCTTTCTCTGCCAGCTGCGCAGCTGCCTGGGACTGGAGGTGGGTGGGATTTATTGTTGCAGAGAAGATGCTCTTCCATAACCGCAAAGTCATCCACAGGCCTTTGCGGCGACACGTGTGGCCCCTGGAGCTGAATGATGACCTTCTAGTAGCAGATCGGTTATCTGCCCTGGTTCCTAGAGGCTACAGATACTGTTTTAAAAATGAGTTGTGCCTATGGGCATCATGAGCAGCTTGCCCAGTTGTGTCCAACTTTGTTTGGGTTAGAGAGTGGATTGTGGCAGTGTGGCTGGGTTTTTGCTGACCTTTGTGTGTGCAGTGGCTTCAGGTATGCTCAGGTACCGGATGCTGATGTCACTGTACCCCGTATGTCCTCTGCCTGACTCTGAGTTCACCTGCACTCACACAGGTCACAGCTCCCACCTCCAGGGGCCACATCTCTGCTCCTCGGCTTAGGGCTTTAACACCTTGGGGCTTGCGCAGGTGTAGCCCAGGGAGACCTGAGAGAGTGGGAGATTTAACACCCCAGGGGCTACCCTCAACCAAGGAGGAACAGGGGTCAGCAGGTGAATGCCCCAGATTCCTGTCTCAAGGTGAAACAGTTCTTCAGTACACTTTACACAGGTTCTCAGGGGGTTCCGGATGCCCAGTTGCTCATAAGGATCAGCTCATTTTTGAGTGGCTTTTCCCCATCCCAGTTCCATGCTCCCCACTCTCAGCTGGGTTTTCTGAGATCACTTTCCAAATATACTACCTGCACCCAACATCTCATCTCTGTTCGTGTGGAAGCCCGAATTAAGGCATGTGGGCATAGATTGCAGTCAAAAGCTGCCACCCGTGGAACAGTTGCTGTGTGCTGGATTCTGTGCTAAGTTCTCTACAGACATCAATCCAGACAGTGACCTTTCAAGGTACATATTTTCCTCCCCATTTTACAGATGATACACCAAGGTACAAAAAGGTTAAGTAACTCTCCCGAGGTTTCCCACCCAACTTCCTCTTTTTCATGTGAAAATATGCCTCCCTATATGCTCACAAAAGAGAGAAGTAATCTGATAAGAGCTTTACTAACTTCCTCCCCATTGCCCCACAGTCCCTCTGAGTCACCCCTTCTTCCTTCCTCCCGTGGTCTAGGAGGTGACACTGCTCCAAAGGAAGCCACAGGAGGTGCTGGGGTAGATGGCCTTGGGCTCAAATTGTGACCCTTCCCCTTATTAGTGTCTGATCTGGGGCAATTCTTTTTATGTTGCTGGGCCTCAATTTCCTCTTCTATAAAGTGGGAGGAATAATGTCTTAGAAATGTAATAATTGGATAATGTCTTTACTAATCTCTGCACCTCCACAGCTTGCATGGCATCTAGTTCTGAGGAAGTGTGGGTGCACATCCTGCACCCCTCCTGGCTATGCACTTTACTTCAGCTTGCCATTCTCTTCTCCCTCCTGCCTTCGCTCCATCAATTAGGGCTCCTTTCTTGGGTCTTTATCCTCTCCCTCCCAGATGCTTCTTTTCTCATAACTGACAACTATACTCATGTCTTCCCTATCACCCCCTCCTGCAAGCAATAGCTAGCTGTCTTTGTCACTCCATGTTGCCAGCGAAGCAAATAACATCCTGTCACATGATCATTGAAATGTCCATTTATTAATAAGTGGTGCAGTATTTGTTTTAAGGTAGAACATAAAAAATCAGGTAAGAATTATTTGCATAATATATATGGAAATCAACCTATTAAAGTTGTTCAAATTTTGGACAGCCAGAATATAAATTACACATACAGTTTAAAAATTACAGGAAATCATATTATAAAGAGCACTAAAGGCCACTTGTGGAATAGTCGTGTTCCCAGAACGTGAAGAGAGCCTACTCGTAGCACGGAGACAAATTCAGGAAGCAAGGCACGAGAATTCTATGCCGAAAAAGGGGGTTAAAGAAACTACAATTCAAAATCAAATGTAATGGATTCGTGTCACTGGGAACCTCAGTTTACTCTTCAGAGATCAGTGTTTCCCATCACTGCCACATTAGAAGAGAAAAAGGAGAGACAATAGCCGTATCTCCCCAGAAACAAGGTAGAGAGCATTGTTCTTTTAAAAACAGGAATGTTTGACAAATCTGATGAAGTTGGCCTGTCTTGCTGGGGTGATTGTCAAGATGGGGCAAAGCCTTCCTCACATCCCCAACAAGAGAATCTCTGACACTTGACAAAGTGGTGGCTGCCCCTCTTGGAACCTGACCTCCCACCTGGATTCAGCTCCCCCAGGGATTTTGGAGGGTGGAATTGCTTGCTCTGCTCTTCCTTGGAAATATGTTCAGAAGGGACCAATCACCAAATCAGATTGGCTTCTGCTGGGAACCTTGGTGTTTTAGGGTCAAGAAAGAGCAACACAACTGATGGGAGCGTGTGGCCTCTGAGAGAATGTTTTTGAAGGCTCACCTGTTTCTGCAGGATTTTGAAGCCTGGAAATAAAGGTATAGCCTAGAGACCAAAATGGATCGGGAGGGACACTTGAACTTGTTCGGTTAAAACAATGCTGGGAGATTCTTGGGGACAAGGAACAAGGGGGTGCTTGTAGGATTATGTGCAACACACCAGACTCCCAGGACTGAGGGATTCTGATATGAACAAGGTGAACAGTTTATGTGGCATTATTTTCTGCCACTGACAGGTGGATTGTGAAACCACTCCAAGGACCAGGCAGGACGGGCTGAACAGCCAGCACAGAAGTCATGCCCCTCCCTGTGCATCTGCGATCGTTCTGCCATAAAGCTGACTGGGCGTAGGAGGGCAGGGCATCGTGCCGGGCCACAGGGCAGCATGACTTGAGAGCATTTCCATTGACCTGGGAGGCTTGGTGGGGACAGGATGAGCTTTGGAGGTACACGAACTTTGGTGACAAACCCAGATCTACCTCTTACAATGAATAACCCCATTTGGCCAGAAATTTCCCCTCTTGGCTTCAGTTTCCTCGTGCATACCATGGAGACAGGAATACCTCCCCATGGGTTGTGATGAGGATGGCACGAACTCAAGAGCGGGAGGTATTATGCTGCATGCAACTTACATAGAGAGCTTAGGGTAAGGTTTTCTTCCCCTCCCTGACCTCGGTCTTGTGGGCAGAGGGAGAGAATGGGAACATTGAAAGAAAACATGTTGCTATTTTACATTACCCTTAAGCATCAAATTGCAGTTTATTTGACAAATGTAAGAGGAATTACGAATATATTTCTAAACTCTGGGCTTTTCACTATTTAATAATAAGTCACAGTCATGTTAATCTTTATAGAGCTCATTTTTGGCTTACTTCCCCCTGAAACTTACTTTAACCCTAGAACAATGCTCTTTGGAGGCCAAGAAGACTTAGGTGGAATGACAGTCTTGAAAATTACTAGATCACTTCTTGTTATCCAAGAACTTGACCACCTTTCTTTCTATCTCCTAGGACTTCTGGGTTAGCCTGACTCAGGAGCACTGAACCCTGCTCTTGGGTTTAACAAGGGCCATCGGTGAGCCCGGCCAGATCCCGTCCAATCTACCCCAAGCACAACTGGAATGCAAACCAACTGTAGAAATCCTCATTTGAGCCCACAGAAGCCTGTTTGCATTACAATTACCTCCCAATTAAATGAACACAAGATATCTTAAGTTGAATCCTGTTTGCTTCTTTGTAGCCTTAGGTGAAGGCCCTAAAGTGAGTCCTAGTTGGGACCTGGCCAACGTGGGCATTCTCTGAGATAACCTGGAGGAACCAGGCTGTGCTCGGGTGAGACCCAGAGATCCCAGTGCACAGGGATGCCTTTAGTAGAACTGACAATTTAGAGTCATAAAGGTTGCAGAACTAATCATATCCCACTCCCTGGAATCAAACCCATACTTTTTTTCAAGGAAAAAACTTGTTAAATTGGCTTCTAGATGAGCATACAATGACCTGACATGCCTCTGGAGCTAAATAAGTCCAAGTGATGGGGCAAAGAGCAGAGGCAGCCCAAGCCTGGCAGGACAAGGAAGGGGCCAAGCAGATGTCAGAGGGGTGGGTGGAGGAGAGGAGCTTCTTTGTTCCCTTTTCTGAGCGCACACAGCAGTAGGAGTTTTTGCTAGGCCTTTGGAAGTCAACAGGATTTGGGGACAAGGAGCATTATCACCTTTCAAGGCTTGGGCTCATCTATCAAATTCCAGAGGTGGGAAAGAGGTCCCAACAAATGTATCTGGTTTAGCAATTTCTTGTGTGTCCAGAAGTTCTCGTTTCCCCTAGGGTGCAACAGCAATACTTTCTCCTTATTTGTAATTTTACTTGTAATTTTTGATCTTCAACATCTGGACCAGTAGTTAAGAGACCTGGCTTCTTGATTCATTCTGCTCCCCAATTACTCATTCAATCACTGAGTGACTGACTGTGATTTGCTCTGAGACTCCGGTTCCTGAATGAAACAGAGAGGTGGTTGCGCTGGGTGCTTAAGCTCTGTTCTGGCTCTGAGCAGCTCAGAACCTGTGAAATCATATCTCCCTGCATCTGCAGCAATTAAACAAAACATTAGTCACAATTTTCCTACAGGGATGCCAAAGCTGAGCTTGCTAGAGGCTGGGAACAAATCCCCCTGGGTCGGGTTTGTGGGACCTTGAACTCTTTCTTCTGGAAGTTCTCCATTCATTGCCAGGGTGTGTGACAGACGTCATGGCATGATTGACTTTCCTCATTGAAACCACTAGATCCTTCATATTTAATTACTCCTGTCATTTGGCTTTACCTCCTACAAGCCATCCTTTAAGAGAATGGTGCAAAATCTGGTATTGCAGGTCTAACCCAGCTACTGGGATCCAACAGTCCTTCTCTCTGCATTGCCAATATCCCTGCTCTTCCTCATTTTGATGGAAAAAGGAATCATTTTTATTTATAGAAATAAACTTATTTAAAGAGCAATTATAAAAGTGCCTGATTTTGTCATGTAATAATTGGGATTGTATCTCCACCACTCTTATCTGAAAAAAACATTTTTTTCAGTGTAAATTTAGAGTTCATAAGTAATACCAAAGACTGAGGCATGAAGTCCACACATATATAAAGAAAGAATATGTGTAACAGTCCCCAGTACATGGCCACTGCTGTTCTTGGGGCATTATATATATCGATTGTTTCATTTGAAAATCAAAACAGGCCAGAAAAGTCAAACACTTTTGAATGTCCTAAAACTCATGTTTTCATCTGCATCATTTCTGCATCCTTCCTAGCTCTTTGACATTTCCATTGCTGGCTTCCAAAACCACTAAAGCCATGCGGATAGCCCGTTTCCTACCTGGGCATTGGTGAGGTGCCAGTTGCTGCTTTGTTTAGAGGACTGTCAGCTCAGTTCTGAATAGGGTGATATCAGTAACCCAAGCACTCTGGGTGCATTTGAATACAAACAAAAGACATACAGTCTTTTTAAAAAGTTCATCCTGAAATAAGCAAGCCTTCAAGGACAACTGAGGCCATGAGCCAAATTTCTAAGGATGCCTGGGGCATTACCTTAGAAGAATATTCCCAGAAAACAAAGACCAGCTATGTGGCATCTTCTGGGGGAAGCCTGAGGTGTGCTTGGCAGCCATGTTCAAAGTGCAGTCAACTTGTTAGACCACTGAAAACACTGATTCTATTTCTCCAGAGTTTGATGAGCAGATTCCCACAGGCAGAGTGGTACTTTTCTCTTGAAATAGACACTGTGTCTCTGCCGGTACCACAAGCCTCTCTTGGAAGTAGCTCAGCTCTTCACCTGACCTCAATCATAGTAGGGACTTGGAGAGGAAGGTTTTTGCTTTTTCCAAGAACCTTCTCAGGTGCTCAAGAACTTCCTTCTTGTACAGCTTATCTGGAGCTATAAAATCCAAAGTACTGAACCCAAACACAAAGTCCCCATTCAACCCACTCAGTCTTCCCTGGGCTGATGGGGTCATTAGTGTTTTGATGTGGAGTTTTTGCTCTCATTTTCCTCCAAGTTCAGTCTTATGCTGATCCCAAGCCAGGAAGCGTTCCTGTCTGTACAGAGTTGTCTTGAGGGATGAATTCAGATACTTTCCATTTCTGGTAGGCATAGTTTGAAGGGACCTCCAATAACTGAGGCCACACATTCCTAGCTTTTTGAAGACAGGAACAGTAGTTTTCTTACCTCTGAATTTTCTGTGCACTGCACAGTGCCCAGCAGATACTGGTGCTTAATAAACCTTGTAAATGAATAAACAAATGAGTGCTTTTATTATGCTTTCATTAGAGTCGCATGGAATCACGAGGAGAGTCTTGACAAACCATGAGTAGATCCTGTTATGTAAGGATTTTCTACAAGTAATTATTCTTCAACTTACAGTGTCTAGGAACTGCGTTGCACAAAACAGGCAGTGCATAATGCTTAATTGTTAACTAATTCGTTCATTTTGAACTCTAGTGTATCTTGGGGTTTTCTACATATATTTTCATGAAAACTAGAGCTTATAATCAATTTCATGTCTAAGCTCTCAGTTTACAGAAAAAGTACAGTTAGTGAATAGAATTTTCTCAATGTGATTCTTTTCTTTTCTTAGATTTTTCCTTTTTGCTTGTGTGCTGGTATTTGATAGTCAAACATCACACTTGATTTCAGGTATTTTCTTCTCAGCCCAACAGGACCACCTTTACCTAACATTTGCAAAGTACATTGATCTCATTCTCATCCCACTAAAATATTACCTCTTAAAAATCTTCATATATCTTATTGTGACACAGAGATATTGGATACCTATAATGGGATCACAGTTTCACTTGAGAAAATTATTCCTACCTTTTCTGATGGAATTGTTACTATTTCATGGGATTCTGTTAAAATTACTGCAGTTTCCTGGGCAAGCTTCAGAACTACTGGTATATCCGAATGGTGTAGTCTTGGGCCATGTTTGTTAACCAATTCTGTTGGCTCATTCCATCATGCTGTTCCTTTGTGTGACAGTGTGGAAGCACACAGTTTCTCCCCATAAATTATGTTCAGTCCTACACCTCGAATTCTGCTTTATCAATCCTAACCATGTTGATGATGTTGTCTATGGGCAAGCATCTTGAGCAGGTTTGCCTTGCTTTTCTGGAATTTTCTTTTAAGGGGGATATCAAAGAATAGTCCAGAAGATCATTTTTCACTTTTTTTTCCTTAGATAGGAAAGAACATCTCTTAAGGATCTTATCATTTATTCATTCATGAACAATGTATTTTGTCTTTGTCTACACTGGTAATGACATGTTGGTAATCCACACAAACCCAACCTCTGCCATCCTGGCCTTATGATCCAGCAGGAAGCTAAGCCTGCCCTCCTAGAGTTTGGAAAATAATACAAGCTCCAGTACTTGTAGGTTATTGAAAGACACTAAGGCAGTCCTCTAACTTTGCGTCCAAGGTAACTATTTTTAGCTTGAGGATGAGAAAGTCTCATTCTTCCAGCTGCAAACTCTGTCAAGGTCCTGGCAAATCTATTTGTAAGATACTGAGGCTAGTAGGTTCTGTAAGAATATTAGTAAGTTAGGAAACAATAATTGGTGCATACATGGAGAGTTTGATTCATTCTCCAATTTTTGTTTCAAATAACTCAAATGCACAAAGAATATGGTAACATATTAGATGGTAGGTAGTACAAACATTTCTGTGGAAGTTCCAGGAAGCTCAGAATCAAGAACCAAGCCTGTGGGAGGGCACAGAGGTTCTCAGGTCATCAATGGCCACTCATGGCACTGACAGGCGCATCGACGGGAGTCAAGAGGGGGACCAAATGCTGCTCGCCCCTTGCCCTTCAGACTGTAGGAAGGCTACATGGCACCCTAGAGGGGAGGGAGTTTCAACTCTGTGTGTGATCTTTCTTATGCATGTCCCGCCTCAGACTTGAATGTCAATGCATCTGCTCCTGAGACTCTCCATGTAAAACTTCTTTTCTACCTCTCGCAATGCTTGCCCTTGGCCAGAGACTTGAGGCTTTGGTTGTATGTTCCTCAAGTCCAGGGCCAAACCTTCCTTATCACTGGGCTCTGAGCCTTTTGCACACTATCTGTTGACATGTGCAGTGGAAGATATCAATCTCTGAGAAAGCAGTTCCTCTCTCCAACACACCGCATCAGGTAATGAGCACATCAGGCTGCCTCAGCACTATGGCTCTTGACGAGACAGAGCTGTGAGGGAGAACTGCAGTGGCATTTGCACAGAGATAGGCGTTTAGGCCAAGTCGATGAGCTCAATGGTCACCGTGGCAACCATCTGGAGCCAGTGCTTGGGTGTAAGAGTAAGACAGTAATACTGCAGTGTAGTCATTTAGCTAATTCAGCTAAGCCTAAGAGAAACCTTTTCTGTCAGTGTTTCAAAGAGTAACGACATCTCCCAAGAGGCCACAGGACAGCTTGTGCTTAATATTAGTTCTTATACAGTAGGGCAGTGTTTTCCAGGTTGTGTGACTACACTTCAGCTAATCTTATGGCTACATGTGGTTTAAAAAATCTGGAGGAGTAACATTGGATGGTTCTGGAAATTTTGCCCATTTGTATATTAGTAAATGTTACAGCTTCTTTGTATTATTATTTTTTTTCTGGATCCAAAATGCAATGCATATAGTGAGCAT
This sequence comes from Manis javanica, assembly GCF_040802235.1. Classification (NCBI taxonomy): domain Eukaryota; kingdom Metazoa; phylum Chordata; class Mammalia; order Pholidota; family Manidae; genus Manis; species Manis javanica. Next base: position 217,109,114 of record NC_133157.1, read on the forward strand.
GTTTTGCAATAAAAGCAGACAGCCCTATCTTGCTGGATAAGTTGTGTCATGAGTGCTTTTCACACGATACAGACAGTTGTCTTGGCATGACTTCTGGGTCCCATTGTGTAAATGGCAGAGTGGTGTGTTAGGAAGAGACCAGGGCCTGGAGCCGGTCAGCTGATGGGGCTTTGAGTCCCAGCTCCCTGGGGGACAAGGGAGTGACCCTGGGCATGTCTCTCTACCCGAGCCCAAGGTTTCTCATTTTTATAAAGGACTTGGATCAGATAATTCCTGTGCTCTCTTGACTCTAATTGATATTTGATGAATAATCTGTACAAGTGTCATGGGGAGCAATGTGAGTTGGAACTGCACTTTGAAGGCACTGAACTTGGCTCCTGCACAGAGGGGCACCCCATTTATGTAAATGTAATTGTCTTTGGCTACATAAATTGGGAACTATTTTAACTTGTGTGTGTTTTCTTGCCACCAATTCTTAACTCATTTGAAATGCTGCACTTGGGGTTACCACCACCTTTTACAGATGAGGAAACTGAGGCATGATGCTAGACAATGGCAGGCCAAAGGAGGTCCCTTTGAGAGCTTTTAGATAGCTTCGTCACTTTTTCCTTAATAAAATAAATGTTAAAATTCTTGGTTTTGGATATCCGATGACATTCTTGTACCTTTCCTAATGTGTTAGCTCCGGAGGCAACCTCACTGATGCAATGCCTTTTTGTTGAGAAAATTATTTGCTTGCTTTAGAAAACAGGTAATCACTGGACTGTTTTATACAAAGGGGCCGTGGTTCGAGAAATAAACTACTTTCCTTGCTTACCAAACCCAAATCTAAACCAGCCAACCAAATAAATAGCACAGTTCATCAGTAACTTTGTCCTGTACTGGTCCAACCATGATTAAAAGTAAGAACAGCAGATAAATGTGTATCCTAGACAAGATTAGCGGTACCAGTTATATAGTGTAAAGTCATGCAAACCATGCTTGAAAGGAAGCGGCTTCATTGTGGTGACGTGGGGAGGAAAAGGCCATGACAAGCCCCTGCCCAGGTGGGGGGGCCACCACGCACATGCATATTTGATGCAGCCGTTGGCGATCTCACTGGTGAGTGTTGGGCGTGAGAGCAAGTGAGCTATACAGTCTGTCTGCATTCCAGAAGGAGTCAGCCTGTGAGCCTTCTTAAATGGGCTTGTTGGAAGGGGTCCATATCGAATCAGAAATCCCGTCCCCAGTGGATGACAGAGGCATGGAGCCGCTGGGTGTGAAGGGGTCTGTGTCCGTGTCCGTCTCACCCTCGGCAAGGTAACGTTTCTCCCTCATCCAGCTTGAGCCCCCGCTTGGGCCAAACATGTAATCATCTCTGTCTTGGGAGATGCTGAAGCCACTTGGAGACCGTTCCAGCTCCTCGTGGTTGACCGACATCAGGGACAGGGGCGTGTCGCTGTCCCGCGTGACGCTGCGTCTCTGCCGGGGGGAGACCTGGTCCGAGCAGAGGCCGTGCAGTTCAGCCTGGAAGTGGTGGCCCTCTTGGCAGTCTGCAAGTGTCAAAATAGGGAGGACGGTGGGCCGTTCTGCGTGTGTGGCTGCCGAGGAGGAAAGAGTTGCTTGAATCTTTCCAGAACTGGGTCCTCTCTGGGGCAGGTTCGCTGGGTCGTGGGCAAAAAACCCATAGGGGCCAACTTTGTCAATGGGCAGCTGGTGGAAGCTGTAGGGGAGCTCGTGGGGGCCTGCCTCGGAATAGCTGCAGATGATGGTTTTCAAGCCAGAACCCCGGTTGTCCTCCTCCAGCTCGGCGGGCAAGGGGGCACCCTTGGTGGGGCCGGCCTCAGTGACGCCCACCTGCAGCCTCTCCATGTGCTGCATGTGCATATCCACAAGGAAGTCCAGTTTCTTCCCCATGTCGTTGACCTGGAAAATACAAGGAACCGGCAGTCATGACCTCCCCTGCGGGTGGGGTAGCTGTTAATGGTCAGGAGGGAACACTGTCGCACTTACTTTTCAGAAAGGAAAAGGGGTCTTGACAAGTCATAATATTAACAACAGCTAATAATTTTGTGCTTCTAAATTCTGAGCCCTGCACATGTTTTAATGCTCATCTAGGAACAACCTATACAAGGCTTTCCAGAAAGCAAAGGCTGGAAGCAGAGAAATGGTTTGAGGACCAGTTTCACCCGAGCAGGGGGTGGCCTTTCTGCTGCTGTTTGGGTCAATGAGTGGGAGTTCTCGACTCGCAAACATTCCCTTGGATAGAAGCATGAGGATTGTTAGGGTTCGTTTCTCCTCCATGGCAATGTAAACCCGAAAGACACAAGGGCAGTGGTAAGCAAGAGCTGAGCTTGTCAGAACTGAAGACCTCACCTAGGGGCTTTGGAGGCCAGTGGAAGCGACACTGAGATAAGCTACATCTACTCTTACCTACAACACTTCGAACTTAATCTTTGTGAGTGTGTATACACAGGTATGGGTGTATGTGCGTGTGACGCTCTCTGACAGCTCATAGGTCGCCAGGCAACACTGTGGGCAGGTGTATCATGCCCCCTCACAGATGAGGAGACAAAGCATATACCAGGTAATGGCTGAGATGGTGTCCAAGCCTTAAAAGTTGCTAATACTTAGAGCAGTTCGTGAGTATCTGACTCTGTTTTATGAACTTTAAAGATAGCAACTCATTTCATTGTCACAACATCCCTGTGAGATGAATTACCGTTATTCTCTCTATGTTACAAGTGAGGCACAGAGAGATGAAGTAACTTGTCAAAGGTCACAGAGCTGGTAAATGGAAGAAGCTGAGATTATAAATTAAAATTTGAAAATGAAAAATGATACTCTCAATATACCAAGAAATAAGCATCATTCAAATTTGTTCTGTCTCTCCTTCACAGATCCAATTTTGGGTTATGAATAAAACAAAAGGATTGATAGGAATCCTAAAGGACACTGATGACACCATTTAATCTACTGTGAAGTCAGTTGAGCCTTGCGATCATATAAGCTGCTTTACTGTGGAAACGGGAGGTGAGCTGCCTGGGCTGTTGTGAGTGGGTGGGCTTCTCTTTCTGCCCTGAATGAGCCCACCCATGGCCAGCCCTCCTCCAGGCCTCTTCATATGGGTCACCCACAGCCCTGATCTTTGAGGGCAAGAGGACTAAAGATTCAGGAATGTAGGGAAGGGAACCAACATTTCTTAAGGAACACCATAATGTGCATAGGAATAATTTGCTGAATATTTACTGTGTGCCAGCTACTGTCTAGGTAGTCGACACATATCAACTCATTGAATTCTCACAGCAACCTTATAAGGTATTAAAATCCCCATTTTATAGATGAGGACACTAAGGCTCAGAAAAGTTGATTAGGATGAGCTTGCATCAACCAACATGTGCTGTAACAGGGACTTCTATATCCTAGCCTTGAACGGTAGATACTCAAGTATGTTCTCTCCCTATGAAAAAATGGCATTTGAAGAAAAATGTTACACGCTTGCCTTTTGGTGAGGGAAAGGCAAGACCTACCTGCCTCTCGACTTTCACGAACTTCCCCATCATGCTTTGGTCTTCGATTTCTGATGTGGATGTTCTGGCTACGTATGGTTCATTCCTAGGAAAGAGCCAACAGTTCTCTAAGATCGTTCCATCTATTTCTGCTTTGCGAGGTTGCTTCAGCTAAGCGGCCTATGCTCCCTGGAGCCGTGGTTCCCAGGCTCATGCTCAGACAGCCTGGAAGAGGCCCCCTCAACTGGAGGCACGTGTGAGTCAGGAAAGACCAGCATTTTCCCCCCTTCCACACTGGCCTCTCATGTCTTTCTCCACTGCAGAAAAATTTGAATCCAAGTATTGAGCTGCTGTTATGACGTTTTGTGTCAAGGTTAACAAACCATCTAACTGTGTCTAGAGTGTTTACTTCTTTTAATTTATATTCCTTTGCTCTTCAGTGTCAGACTACTGGTTGAGAGTTTCTCCTGGGAGTGTGGGGTGGTGTAGGGGGTAGAGGGTGAGAAAGGGGTTGTCGAAATGCTGAAATTCTATGCAGTGGGTATAAAAATTTCTCTGTTCCATTTTAAGAGTGAAAAATAGATGCTGAATCTGAAAAATGATGCAAGAGATGATACTGCTGGTGATGGGTTGAGAGGTGGGTTGCCTTTGCTCTTTGACTATGCACAGTTGATGTCTGCCTAAATTCCAGTTAGTTTCAGTATTGTTATGCTCTATGCAGAAAAGAACCTTCAAGGAGCCCAGCTATTGCTCACAACTGTAAATATAAAGCACTCTCTAGGTAGCTGATTTTCTCTCTCATAGGCTACTAACTCCTGCTAAGTCCCTTCCGCTTAGCACTGGAGGCCCAGGTGCTAAATCCAGCTCACAATTGTCTTCCTTACCTTGAACAGGTTTTAAAACATTTAAGCCATCTCAGAAATGGGGAATCATAAAATCTGGATATGCACTTTTCTTGAAAAATTAGACTTTCTGAAAACAGGATCTTTACTCCTAAATTAGCAACAGCAGAACAGAGTAACAATTACCTCCTTGAGATGGACATGTGCTCTTTAGGTGCCCAAGGCCCACCACTCCCTGTCCTATCTCCAGGCCTGAGGCTGTAGAGTAGCTGCCTTGTGCCATCACACTCACATTCTTGCTTCTGTTATAATAAGGAGCTTTATTACTATAAGGTGCAGAAGGGTTCTTCAGCCTGGCTTCTTCCACTCATGTTACCTGCCTTGAGGGCATTTGGGGATAAAGATGTGTAAATGCAGGGCTGTGGACTTTTTCAAGGACTGTGCTTTTGTTCATCAGGACCTACACAAGGAGAACTTTCAAATAATTTTGGGGGGAGGGCAGAGCTGCTCCGCTCAGGGGCACAGCACTGCCTGTCACAGTGGTGTCGGGGGCCTGCCATCTGCTTCCTTCCCCAGCTCTGTCTTGGGAGGAGAATCAATGAACGCAGGGGTGACCATGCAGGAAAACCACCCAGGTGACCAAGGATGCCTCTGGCTCGGCTAACATGACGTGCCCTTTCTGTTCCGATTAACTCTGATTTTATAGTGAGGATATCATTATTTTTGTTCTCAATAACCATAAAAAGGAGACCCACATGGTCTGAGGCAACGGGAGGTAAGTCTTTCTACAGAAAGCTTTCAAATGGCCACAAACTGGAATAGGCTTCAAACTCTTTTCTTCATTTTATTTAGGGGTAGGGCTGTTTCACCCAGCCACAAGGGAACCAGGCTGAGATGTGGGGCAGGGGGTGCCCCCCAGGCTCTGGGGCCACGCAGCCAGCAGTCCATGTGCAACGCGCCCCACCTGGGAGATTGCTGGGAGGGGTAGGTGAATGCTGCCCCTTTCTGCGACTTCTTATGTTTCGGAGTAGATGGAGGTCCTGGGGTGAAAATCATATCTATTCTGAAAGAGACCACACAACGGGGATTCAGTTACAAAGAGTTTTACATATAAAGAGAGGAAAGCAATTCCTCTATTCATTTAGTCAGAAATAGGTTTGAAATACATGAGAGAAGGGAAAAAAGAGAAGGGAGAGGGAAATGGCGGGAAGAGAGAGGGAGAGAGAAAAGACAGACAGACAGAATTTATAATCTCAATATATTATTGTGTTTTTTTTTTGATCCAGTAGTACCATGAGCATCTCTGCAGCCCAGGGGAGAAGGAGGGAGGGAAGCAGACATTCCGCTGAGGCAGGGTGAGTGCCACATCTCATTATTTCTTGCAGGAAGTGTCATCTGTGCTGAGGGCCTGTTTGTTCCTCTCCAAAACATCTAGTAAGGGAGTTTTCCCTACTAAACCTAAGCTCTGTTTTTAGGATGCAGGCTTTTCTCGGTACAACTCTTTCTCTGCAGCTCTGCAGGCTTCTCCGGCCATTAGAGGGAAGGATATGACACCTGGCTTCCATTTTTGGCATGAAGCACTAACCATGCAGCCGTACTGCTCCTGAGCATCACAGGAGACAAATGCCCTCATCACACTGCAGGGCCGGCACAGGGGCAGGACGTAAGGGCACCCCTGAAAGCCCATCACAGGCTCTGCACCACCGAGACCACGTACCCAGAAGTAGTCATGGATGGCTTTCTCTACAAACCCAGCTGCTCTTCCATTGACACCAGCATGTAAAAAATTGACCCTCTGTCCCTCTGGCCTATCTCAGCATAGCAATCAGTCATCCAGACAACCAATCTCCAGTCACAACTCACTGAAACACAGACACCTAATACCAAAAATGAGGACTGTGTCAATATCTACACTATGTGCATTAAGATGGGCTGATATTTTTAGAGTCTGGTATGTCCTAGACATTCTCTCTCCATCCCTCAGATGGCCTTATCTGCATAAATACAGCATGTTGGGCTCAGAATTTGTTTGCACACCCATTTGTGGAGCAGGCATTGAGCACCAACTGTGTGCCTGGCACTATGCTAGGTAGTCACAGGTGACATTCCAGATATGGACAAAGTAAGGTCACAAATAAGCATTCCTCCAGCCCAACAGCATCATTAACTTCCAGCTACTCAACCTGGTGGTCCTGTTAACTCTGCAGGACACCCATGTAGGGAAACATTATTCAGATGAGAAAACCGAGGTCCTGAGAGGACTCAACTCAAGTCTGTTTGAAATCTCATGCAGGCCAGATAGTGAGGCTTTGGTTTCCTGAAGTCAGTTCCTATGTATTGATGTCATATTGTCCTTCAGTTTTTTTAAATGATTTTTCTTTTTAAAAGGATATTTGTACAGTTCATTAAAGATTTGGTAAATTTCAAATGTGAAAAAAAAATCACATATGGGCTCATCATCTCAGCCACTGAAATCCTTTGGGGGACACTCTACTCCTTTTCTCTAGGCCCCCTTTATGGGACAGCGTGTATGTGTGTATATTTCTCAGTAAACATATATGTGTACATTTTTGTAATCACACTGTACACGCTAATATCATAAGACCTAGGCAGAAAATATATATAAATATAACCATATACACCTATATGTAAATGTAGGTACATGTATAAGTATATATATATATGTCTGAATGTATTGTCAGTAACCCTATTATGCATATGTATATTCACAGACCACATAATTTGAACAATCTTATTATATGCATTTTTTAAATGTTGTTTGATGGCTGCATAACTTTTTAATGAGAGCAGGCACCATTTTTCCTTACTACTATTCAAATGATTAAGGAAGTGCTGTATGGTAGAATGGGAATTTTATAACCGGTTGGATCTGGTTTGCCTTCCAGCTCTGCCACCTACTGGCTGGGTAATTTTGGGTAAGTCCATGACCTTTAGAACTTCAGGTTTCTCCTTGGTAAATGGCACCCCCAGTGCAATACGTTATGGGGTTATAAGAGATGAGCCACATATATGTAGAACACCCAGGTGCTCAGCAAACATGGTGGCAATATTAGTTGGACATTAATGCTGTTTCTGTATTTTCACTACTATACTACTTGATGAACATTTTTTTTAATATGGTGAAAAATTTATATTTAGAATTGGACTGCTGGACTCAGTCTAGCTCATCACAATTTGGTGGCAACATCCAAAGCCTCCCAGCCAGGGGCCAGTCAGACATATACCTTCCTGCCCCGAGGCCTGACCAGGTGTGACCTTGGCCAAGCCAGTGTCACAGAGTTTCCTCACGGCCTGTTCAATGTTTGCCGACCTTGACACCCACAGTGCTTGATGAACATTTTTGATCTTAAAGTTTCTCCTCTGCATTTTGGATTATTTCTGAATGCATTTCACCCCAAGATATAGGGTTCATCTGGCTTTGGTTCCTTAGTGGTCAGGAGAGCTGAGTTCCTCTAGATGCAGCTGTCTCACCTTGTCTGAAGGTACTTTATCCTGGAAAGCATGTCAAGGTGTCCTGCGGAATACTGCTCAATCACATCCTTCACATCATAAGGCCTCAAAGTCTCCTTGAATTTTTTTTTATAGAGACGGAATTGTAGAATCCTACGAGGCAAAGCAGAGACTTCTGTGCATCACGAGTAGGAGAGCAGGAAACCACTTCAGAACTCAACAAACTCAGGGGCAGGGAGAGAAAAGAACCAAAGAGAAAATGACCTGATGGCGAGAACTTCCAACTCCTGGTCCTGGGCCTACCCTTTGAATCACAGAATTAGGCTGGCGAATGCCTCTCCTTCATGACTGCCTCCCTTCAATCATTTGAATGATAAGAAAATCCTAGTGACAATCCCAGACAACCTTTATGGAACATTCACTACAGGCCAGACACTGAGCTATGTGTTTTATGAACAGTCTGCTAATAGATCAACTCAAAGATGATGAGACCATGGTTCAGAGAGTTCAGCATCTCCCCAGGGCCATCTGGCTAGTATTGTCAGAGCTGTCCTCAAACCCACGTTTGTTTGCTGACAAGGCCCACGCTCTGAATCACTGTGTCACACTGCTTCTGTCTGAGAACAGCTGACATATCTCTTCAATAGTCTCTTTAATTATTTGGCTTGTCAGCACTTGTCAACAGAAACTAGCTTCTGTTCCCTAAGTTTTCTCATAGTCTCAGTGAAATGGGGCACCCAGAGCCCATAGATACCACATCCTCACCCCCATCTTCCTGGGAACCAATAAAGTCACCCCAGATAGCAAAACCCCCTTGAAAGGCCCATCATAAGGCCCACTTCCACTGAGCAGAGTCAATTAAAATCCCTAATAATAGGCCAGCGACAGAAAACCCCGCCTGCCCCAGGCCCTCCCTGCTGATGCTTGCACAGGTCTTTTCTTTTGTAATGCAAAGTTCATTTCGTTCATACTAGCCCACGTCTCCAGCTCTGAACACTGTTTTGGCATGTTGATGATACCACCCATTTTGCTTGTGACTCTTCCCACCTCTGTCATATCATAAGCTGGCCAACTGCCTGCTTTTGAAAGTAAAGTTACGCTGCAGCACAGCACACCCCTTCCTTTATGCACTGTCTCCGGCTGCTTTTGCGCTACAAACTCAGAGTTGAATACGTGCAATAGAGATCAACGGACCATAAAGCCTAAACTATTTACTCTCAGGCTCCTTACCGAAGAGCTTGGCCCACCCTTGAACTAACCCATCAATAAAAATTCCAGAAGGACAGAGAGGAAAGCCAGAGCCTGGGGCATTCCGGCAGACACCTCCCTCCAGGATGACGCAGGTTCTTTCACTGGTTTTCTTTGAATAAGATCATTCGATGCCTGTTAGGAATTCAGGCAGCTGTGTCTTCATCCAGCCATATTGCTGTCACATTGTACATGCAGTGTCATGAGAAACCGGGTCAATGGCTTTGGGAGACCACATATTATCACACTAATGTGCTTCCCTGATCTACTGGATTAGGAATCTTGCTGAAAATATCACTACCAGTTCTTGGAGAATCTGCCTTGGTCTCTAGAACTCACAGCCACCACTGTGAAGTGCTTATAAGCCCCTCTCCTGATCTAAGATTTTACTTAGTGGCATATTTTTCTTTTCTTGTGGAATTCTAAAGCAAAAGAGAACTAGGATAGATGGAATGTAGTCTCATCTGATACAGACCAAAAAATCCTATAGCTGCTTGTCTTGTTTAGATTTCTAATTAAAGAGAATTAGATGGATGAAGACACAGAAGCAAAGCTAGTTTGAGTAGGAAGCCTGTAAAGGAAGAAAAGTCCATGTCCGTATTCCCAGCAACCTTTAAAGTAAAGGGGGGCCAAAATGAGACAAGAGCATGGCAGTTGGGCATACTATCAGGAGCTGTGGGGGCATTTTTATAAAATGGCAGCAAGACTCAACCACCATGACTCACTAATGCAGAAATTGTTTTGGGGCAGCATCCCCCGTGGAGTACTGACATACTCCTGGACGTGACTTGGGGTTACTTGAGGGGCTGCCTGTCTACCTTTCCAAAGCCCAGGATACTCCCCATGGCTGTGTTCTGTGGGGGCTGGGCTGGGGCCAGGGCAGGCCCCCAGGAGGGGAGGGGGACGTTACCTGACGGCTCGGATGGCAGCCTTCAGGGTGGGGATCATGTCTTCGATGAGGAAGTCATTCCCGTAGCCCCTGTCTTCTGCCATGGGGTCACCAGTCCCGGCATCTGGGAGGGAGACACATAGTCAACGGCAGGACACAGCCTGGGGAGGCTCGGGGACCCTGCTCAGTCAGGGCCTTCCTAGCTCAGCCGCCAGAGTTCCTGGTGCCGCTTCGTGAACGCGCGCGTGTGCCGCAGCTGGGACGTCCTGCAGGCTCTCCTAACTTCCCCTGCTATTATCCAGGTGTCTGAGTCAGAGGTGCCCGCAGTTCAGGACTGGTGGTTGGGAGAAGAGGCTAGGAGGGGTGCCTGAAGGGGCCCCTGGGGGCAGCAAAGAGCCCACATGTGGGTGTTGAGACAGACAGACCTGAGTTCAGATTCTTGCTCTGTGGGTCACTATCCTTGTGACCTTGGGGGAGTCACCTTCAAAGCCCTGCTTGTCCTCTGCTTCTGTAAGTGATAGGGGCTCACAGAGGTATTGCTCCCACAGCCTCTGCCGGGCACTTTTCCAAACCTCCTTCCACTCCGTGGAGGTGCTGGGCCCCTAGGTGTCCAAGTCATTCTGCGCTCAGCCCCTCACCATCCCTCAGGCTGACCCGTGACAGTGCACTGATCCTGGCCATGCTTAGGAACCATGGGAATATGTCCTGAAGCTCCCTGGAGGGTCCTCACAGACCAATGCAGTGATCCTGGCCCAGGAAAACAGCTAACTTGCTGTACGAGTTGTGGGGACATAACACAGCCGCCTCCAACCCAGGGATGGGAATAGGGTGAAGCCAGAGGTTGGTTCAGGAAGGGTGGGGGACAGGCTACTTTGCACACTGGTGAGGCCTTCACCAGGGAGAGAAGTGAGGAAGGAAGAGGGCTTGGGAAGGGGGAAGTGGAGAAGACAAGGGGAGGGAGAAGAGAGGCATTACCTTCAGAACTCTGCCAGAAAGCGTAGGCTTTCATGCGGAAGGCGGTGCGGAAGCGTTCTTTACTGTTTAAGCCAACAGGCTTTGGTTCTTTAGAAGGGCTTTCTTCTATGGCATCTACATTCAGAGGGGTAAATAGCTTTCCTTTAGTATTGCTACCACGAGGATTAGAAAGGCGAACCCGATCCAAGAGACCCAGCTTTTGGCTACAAAATAAGCAAAAGTGAAGAATTTTCCTCCTTGAGTGCAGGCTTTCGTAATTGCTCGTCCCTCTCCATCAAGACTCACCCATTCTCCTCCACATGGATGGGGAAGGTGGGCCCTCAATGCTACATCTGACTTGGCGGCTCGGAATGGGCAGGGCTTGACCCAGACCCTAGCTGGGCAGTTTACTCATCTTGTGCATGTCTCCTGACTTCTCTGAATTTCAGTTTTTTGTGTAAGTGGCGCTTAGATGAGATACAGGTTATAAACTGCCTGGCCAGTAGTAGGATGCAGCAAAGCTTCATGCCTTCTCCATTCCCTTCTCCTCACCATCCACAGCTTCCTTTGTGACACCCCATGGAGCCCAGTTAGCGCCTTGCACAGAAGAAGCCTTACCAAATGTTCCTTAACAGAACTGGATGACATAAATTTCACAAAGCAGGAAACCTAACCTACATCCACAGACATTCCCATGGATGGAATTTTGGGGGGTGGGTCCCATGAGCTCAAGTGGGAAAAACTGCATCTTTAACTTACCTTTCACTGAGATTTAGCATGTTTTTCAATTCTGAATGTAGGTAATAAACCCCAGTAATATCCTCAATGCCCTGGTCACATCCTGTGACTTTCCACAACAGAAAGCCTAGGTCATTTCATTTCCTGCTACCTCCCTGGATTGCTATGCTGTCATTACTTCAAAATTATGATAGTATTCAACTTGCTACTAGGTCTTGTCATAAGAGTCATCACAGAAAAGCACATATATGAGTGCAGCTCAAATGTTTAAATAGTTCAATAATTATGTTTCAGTATAATCAGCTTCTTCTGTAGCAGTAGGCATTTTATTTATGAATTAAAAATTATTATTCTGAGAAAGGGTCCCTGGACTTCATCATACTGCCAGAAGTGTCCTTGGCACAGAAAAACAGTAAGTCCACTGTAAGGTTGCCCTGGTGCAAAAACCAGCTGCACTTTGACTTGCAGTCCAGCCAGGTGACCTTGGACAAATCCATGACCTTTCTGAGCCCCAGTTACTTAATCTGTAAAATAGGAATGAGCACTCCTCGCTTCACCAGGTTACTGAGAGATGATGTTTGTCGAGGATTTGGCATAGAGCCTGGCACATGGGAAGTGCTCTACATAGATTCATTTCTTCCCTCTATTTCTCCACCTCCTAGTGGGCACAGGGAATGAAGTCCTTTCAGTGTGGCACATACCAGAGAGAAGCCACACTGCATGTTTGCACACATCAGTATACTCAACTCGGCTGCTCCCTCCCCCTCACCCCACACGGGGTCTGTGCACCTGTACTTGTGAAATAAATGAGCAAATAAATGAATAAGGGTTATCAAATCAGCTTTGTATCACCTGAGACAGTTCAGTATTTCTAAAGACTGTGTCTGCTTATGACAGCCACGTGCATCTCATCAAAAGCTGCTGCCATCTTTGTGACTTGGTGGCAGTGAGGAGGTCACAGATGTTGGAGCCCCAGAGAGGCTGGAACACACCTCCTGTTGAGCAGGTGCCACACATTCTCTGAACACTAGGTCCTCATTGGTCAAATGGGCCTAATAACACCTGCTTTGTAAGGGTTTGGCCTGCCTCACACACGATAATATCTTTTTTAGCCCGGCATAGAGAAGGTGCTAAGGCACATTTAGTTAACACATAAATGAATGAACATATGGATGAGCAGTCATTATTTCTGACTCCCTCTGGACTGTTCTATCTCACCCAGCACATTGACATTAATAACCTGACCTGGGTAAATTCAGAGAAACTCTAGTACCCAGAGGGTTCATCTTCCCTGAGTCAAAGTCAAAATTTTTGGAGAGGTTTTCCTGATGAGTACTATGTGAATGATCAGTAGGACGGAGAATGTGTCAGGGTCTGTGGGCTACAAATACTGAACAAGGTGGGAAGTCAACACACACAGAAGGCCTTTCCACCCAGGAGCTAAGGAAAGGGGACTTTAGGACAGTCACTTCTAGGACCCTCTTCCTCTTGGCCCTTGCCTATGTCTTATGACACCTATACAGCCAAGCAGACCCATCATTCCACCTGCACCAGGCCCCTTGCCTGGCATCCCCAAGTCCCCTCCTGCATGCCACAGTACCCACGGGTCCTCCAGCTTGCAATGACCTTTCTTGCCTGCTGGGCCAACTTCATTTCCATCTGCCCCTTAAAACGGCCTGAGCATCCCTCTTGGAAATTAGCCTCCCCTCTGTCTGCTCTCCAAAGACATACTGTGTTTGTCTCTGCCGCCACATTTAACACACTGTGTGGAGACCATATGTTTCCATGCCTGCCTGCCCCACTGCTTTGTACAGTCTTAGCAAAGACTCTGCCAAGTTACTTCTAAACCCATCATAGCCCCTGCCCAGTACATCCTGGTGTTCAGGGTAGCAGAGAAAATCATGGGCTTTGGGGCAGACCAGCCTGAGAAACTGTGACCTAGGACACATAACTCAATCCCCACATGCACAATGCTGACAAGCAGGCCTTGCTGTGCATGGTTGCTCAAAGGTACTGAGCCTTGTAAAGTACTGAGCCAACCATCTGGGATGCGGGGTGTGAGGAGCCTTCAATAAATGCTGGCCGCCGTCATTATCTCAGTAAATAATCTTCTGCCCACAGAAACGGTAGAAGGCTAATGACATGTGTGAAAAGGAAGGATAAAATTTCCTGAGCCACAAACACGTTGTTTTTTCTTTTAATGAACTGAGCTGAGATCTTGGGACTTACTGATTATTTTACAGTACTTTTAATGCTAGCCTCAAATACTCACCATTGTCATTGAACTTGACCTCAGCAGGAGATGAGTGCATGAGGAGCTTAACTCCAGATAAAGGAAACAAGACAAAAGCAGTGGCAGCTGCTTTGTCCTGACTTGAAATCTGGGCATAACTGCTGATGACTGGAGAGAGAATGAGCAGCCTCTGGGTTCTATCTGTGCTGGGATTTAGCATTCGCTTATTTGGCATTTAAATGCTTCATTGCAACCTCTAACAGTCGGAATGGCTTTAGTTATGCTCACTTAATATCCCATTGGTCACAGAGCATGGTTTCTGAGAGATGGATTCCGACAGTGTTTAGGAATCCAGATGCGTTGGGCTCAAGTCAGAAACCTTAGCTCTGAATTACTCACAGCCGTTGCACCTTAAGAGGCTTATGGCACTCTTCCTCCAGCAAAGTGGGTGATCAGCTTACATCTTAATTTTGTTGCCTGAAATCCAAGACCCTAAAGGATAATCAAATGCAAGGCAAAGTCCAATCCTGAAACTCAAAACCCATCTCTACCTTCTCTGTAAGGATTTCTGATGTGTAATTCAGGCCTGTGCTTCGAGGGCACTACAGCAGGTTTTGCAAGGAAAGCTTCCTTTGGAGCTGACATCAGATTTCCTCGGAAAGCCAGGGTCCCTGATTTGTTAAGTGTAGACAAGAACTTTCAGAACATGAATTAGGAAAACTGGAAATAGATGGACTGAGGATGGAAAAGTACAATCACGGTTGTTCTGTCCTGGCAGATACAGCCTCTGCGCTGGGCTCCTGCCTCACGTCCCAGCGCAAGGAACTCCAGCCCATGTTAAACCCCATGCAGGTTCCTGGCTTTCACACATCCCAGCCTTTGCACATGCTGACCTGTGCCTGGGAAAACCTTCATTCCTTCTTTTATCTAAATGATCCTGACTTTTGTCTGAAACTTGGTTTAAGCATTAGCCCCAAGGCTCACTTCCACGCTTGGTCCAATTAGATATCCATTCACCATGCCCCTTGATCACCTTAGGATTTTCTCAGCCACGGCACCTGGCCACTGTAACGAAATCTTACACTCAGCAGGAGCTCTCTCACTACAGCAGTGGTTCTCAACCAGGGCCAACTGTGCCCCCAGTGGACATCCGGCAATATCTGGAGTCATGCTTGACATAACTTGGGGTGTGCTACCGGCCTCCAGGGGGTGGAGGCCAGGGATGCTGCTAAATACCTCACGATGCACAGGCAGCCCCCCACAACGAGGAGTGACCCCACCCATATCAACAGAGCTAAGACTGAGAAACTGAAAGGAAAGCTATTGGTCTGGAAACTACTCTGTTCAGTTTTGCATACTTAACAGTGCCTGGTGCACAGTAAGCATTATTATGATACTGAAGGAAGGGAGGAAGGAATACGGTATTTGATCTTCTGATTAATAAAATGTACCCCAACAGCTGAGAGAGGGAGTGCTGTGTAGTGTAAAGAGTGTGGGCTTTGTGAGTTCAAGAACTGGGTTCAAATCTCTGCTCTGGAGTTAGTATTTCCACTTGGGTAAGTCATTAACTCTCTCTGATTCATTTTTTCACTTGTACACTCGAGCTGGTATTATTTATTTGTTCAACAAAAATGGTTCTGTACCCCATAAATGCTAGGCTCTTGTTAACTTGTTGAATATACACTGGTGACTAAGACAGACATGGTTTTCAGGCTCCAGTGAGCTTATGATAAGGCCAGGAAGACACACAATAAGCAACAGATACATATATTGTTACAAATTTGACCAGGAAACAAAGAATGTGCAGTAATGGAAAAGAGTAGGAGGTCAGCATAGCTAGGGTGCTCAGGGAAGGCCCTTTGGGTGGATGAGACCAGTTAGGAGGCCAATTTCAGTGGTTCAGGATCAAAATGATGGTGGTCCAGACTTTGAAGGTGAGACCCGAGGGTGAGAAGAAGCCAGACTTCAAAGGAAGAGCATGAGAGCTGCCCGGGCAGAAGAATCACACATGGGTGCAAGGATGTGAGCTCTGGGTTTGTGCAACTAACCGAACCACTGTGAATGATGGCAAACTGGCACACGAAGAGATCAGAGGCCATCTCACTCAGGGATCTCGGAGATAGGGTTCGAATTAGAAACAGGAAATATGATTTCTATTTTATTCTAAGTGTACCTAGATGTCACTAAGAGTTTTAAGAAAGGGAAAGTATGCCAACTTTGCATTTAAAAAAGGACACACATGTTAATAGCAGCTTTATTCACAATAGCCAGAAGCTGGAAACAGCCCAAATATCCATCAGTACATGATTGGATCAACTAAACATGATATATACACACAATGGAATATTACTCAGCCTTAAAAAGGAAAGAAATGCTAATACACACTACAACATGGATGGACCTTGAGGACATTATGCAAAGTGAAATAAGCCAGTTACAAAAAGACAAATACTGTATGATGCTTGTTACACAAAGTATCTACAGTAGACAGATGGTTTCCAGGAGCTGGGTGAAGACAGAAGAGATAGAAGTTGTTTTTAATGGGTACAAGCTTCAGTTTTAAAAGAGGAAGTTCTGGAGATTGGTTGTACAACATGTGAATGTACTTACTAACACTGCCAAACTGTACACTTACAAATGGTAAGAGGGTAAATGTTAGGTGACGTGTGAGCTACCAGAATCAAAAGTTAAAGAAAAAGAACATGACGGCTGTTTGGTGGAGAATGGACTGCAGGGAAGGAAGAACAGTAAAGGAGCCCCTCAAGTCTTCGAGGCAAGAGATGTTACCAGCTCGGGTGGGGTGTGACCGTGGGAGGAGATGAGAATTTTAGCATATATCTTGGAGTAGAACGATAGTCTTCCTTGATGGGGTCTATATGGGCTTGGAGGGAAAGAGGCAGATGAGACACTACTCCTAGGGGTCTGACTACACAAATGGGTGGGTGGTGATGTCATTTTCTTCAGCTGAGCAAGACAGGACCAATAAGAGTGGGATTCGGAGGAAAAGCCAAGTCCCTTTCCCTGACGTGCACACAACCACACACACACACAGACTTCCCACAAGACTTGTGTGAAGCAGATTTTACTAAATTGTGAGGATTTGCCTCACAGTTCAAATAAATTAAACAGGAGGCATCACTATGAAAATATGTTTGGAAGGTGGGAAACTAAAAATTAATTTTGGTTTGTGTTTGATTAAGAAACACTAGAAAGACACCCTAGGAACTAAAAAAGAAGTTTCTTGTGAGGGAGGGGTGGCGGGAACAGAGCAGATGGGGACGAAAGTTGGACAAGACATTTCACTGTATGAGTCTATATTGTCTTGATTTATGAGCGATTCAAATCTTTTTTTCATAAAATTTAAATTAAAAAATAATATTTAAAAATCAGATAGGTCCCCTCAGGCCCCCTGTACTGGGAATTTCCCAGGGGCGTTGCCTTCCAGCTAGATTTATCCCCCTTCGGCTCTCCCTCCACGAGCTCTTTCCTGCTTCAGGCTGGACTTTTGTGTCTCCCAATTCAATTAAACTCTCTTTTGTCCGTACTCTTAAAATCGGCTGTAGACCTGATTTTGCACATTAAAAACTGATAAAATTGCTCAAGACCTACATTGATCTGAGTCCTAAGCCAGCTCTACACTATATGGAAAAGACCCTGAGCACAGAACACCTGAAAATGTGGGCGCCCATCAGCATAATAGTAATGACAATAAAAGTGAAGCCCTGTGTAGCATGAGAAAGACTCTTAAGTCTCATCCTTACAGCAGCACAGGGAGGTAGGTAGTTTCACCATAACCATTATATAGATAAGGAAACTAAGGCACACAGGTTTGGCAATGTGCCCAAGTTCACAGAGCCAAAGTTCTTATAAGTGACCTGTAACTCACAGTGTCTAATGCAGCAAAACAACGTGGGTCCATATCTGTCCCAAACTCACAGCACACAGGACCTGAAGTGGCTTAGGACGTCCCTAGTCCAATCTCCTTCTTCTGGTGATAAGGCAGCCTGGGCCAGGGGATGGCGCGTCCTGAGGGGCACTCCAGGCTGAGGAGGGAAGTGGGAGCATAAAGCAGGGACAGAGACAGGACTGTGACTGGACTGACGGCTGGGTTGTAAGGAATAGCAATACAATTTTGAAATACCCTTGGTGTGTTCGTCTGGTTTTCTCTCATTTGGATGGTTCTGCAAAGTTAGCTGAGCGAATGGCCTATTTGGTTTCCTCTGATCCAGAAAATGGGGGAATCTGAGCCTGTTCCCTGGACATGTGCAGCTGCTACTCTGAGGACACATAGACTCACACAATGATATGAGAGTGCGGAGCAATGTATTTTTCTTTGTTGCTCTCCTGAAAGAATGATTTTCTCCATGTATCTAAATCTCATGTATGAATAATAACTTACTAACCAACCAGCACTGATCTTTAACAAGCGTTTACTATGTACTAGGCCACAAGTGACATTGCAACCAGTCTATGAAGTTGATACTATCCGCACTTCATGGATAAGGACATGGGGACACAGGGAGGTTGCATGAGTTGTCCGAGATCACACACTTAGTAAGGAGGCCAGGCTTTGAAGTCCAGTAGTCTGACTCTGGAATCTGTTCTCAGGCCCTATTGCTATGACTACCCCCTAATTCTACCACCTGGTTTACCTTTAGTCCCTGGTTAAAGAGGAGAGAGAAACATAGATCTGAAGGGAGCCAAGAAGACACAGGATTGAATCCTGGCTCCTGTGCACCCTGCTTGACCCTGCTGAGTCCCAGTGTCCTCATCAGTGTTGGGGGATACTGAAATCTAACCCTCATAAATGCCCACCTCAAAATCACATACTCTGGATCTGCTCAGATAGCTTCACACCACATGCAAACCCATCCTGCTTGCCTTTGGCAAATATAGAGGGTTGAATGGGTTCCCCAAAAACCTATGCTCAAGCCCTTTCCTGATAGCTGTGAATGTGACCTTATTTGGAAATAGAGTCTCTACAGATGTTTGGATGAGGTCATACTGGAGTAGGGTGCATTCTTAATCCAATGACTAGTGTCTTCATAAGGGAAGGAGAAGGACCTTTGGGTACAGGGACACAGACACACATAGAGGGAAGGCCATGTGAAGATGGAGGTAAATAATGGAGTCTACAAGCCAAGGAATGCCAAGGACTTCTAGAAACCACCAGAAGCTGGAAGAGGCAAGGAAGGAGTCTTTCCTGTAACCTTGGAAGGGACAGATCCTAGTGACATCTTGATTTTGGGTGTCCAGCTTCCAGAACAGCCAGACAATAAATTTCTGTTGATTTAAGTCACTCAGTTTGTGGTGAATTCTTATGGCAGCAACAGGAACAAATACAGTGAACAATGAGGGCTTAGTGGGCACATAAGTACTGTTTTCAGACTGATGGAACCAGGTCAGAGCTGCTACCATTACAAGCTCACAGGTGGAGAGGAGGCTAATGAACGGTAGGGACAACCATCTGCTTTCATATTTTGGCAGTCATAAAATGGAATTTCTACACTCTTAGAAGGACTGAGGAGAAACCCTTAGCCATCTACTGGCTCCTCCCCATGGAAGGAGGTGAATAATCTGATTGGGTCATGGTGAGTGAGTGATAGCCATTGACCCATTTTCTTGATTGGTTGGGCTTCCACATTAAATGTCAGTTCTGTATTCAAGGTCACATATGGTCTCTGTCTGGTTCTCGGTGCACCATGGGGTCAGGCAGGCCATGGCCGGCTCAGGCAGTGTCTGCCCTGTCCAAGCACTGATCTTCAGGCCAGACTTTGTGGGAAGCGTTATGATGAAATTCACTGTTGTCCCAGAGCCAATCCTTCTTTACCCTGCAAATGTAGCCTATATATTTTAATCCTTCTCTGACTCCTCTATTTATTCCTCAATGGGCTTGTAATTCAGAGGGAAGAGGTGCTATAAATAGGCACTTTCCATATTCCAAAAGGACAATTGAGACAAAGCCCTTATAACAGGTGAGGGGTCACTCTGAGGTTACACAAAATTGGTCCCAATCTCCCCCCTGCATCTCAGCTCCTCCACAGCTTGGGACCAGTGTGTTGCAGGATCTGGATGACTGGAGCCAACAGCTATGAAATTGTGTCCAAGACTTTCATTTTGCTCTGGGTAAGAATTTCCTCATCAGTAAAACTGGAGGACTGGATTAATTGATCTAAAAATTCCTGCACACGTTTAATAGTCATTGATTCTCATACAGGGAAGGAGGTTTACCATGAACATCATCCATCACCCTGTGAGGTGAATTTCATGTGACTGATGTCCTAGGGAGGAGGCCAGGTGTGAAGAATGGTGTCTGACCAAATGCTCCTTCACCTTGAAGAACAGGTCCTGGCTCTGTGCCTTTCCCTGCTCCACAGCCTCCTCTCATGGCAGGGACTCCAGCCACATGAGTCATGAAACAGTAGAAGAGCAAGAAAGGGAGGGAGGTATATGCAGCGACTGATCAGCTAACTGTCCCCAAGGACTGTGAGGGCCAGAATGGTGCCTGGGACCACATATGTGCGAATAGACCAACCAGATCCAAGTCCTGCTCTTGCTACTGTCTAGCTGTGTGACTCTGTGCAAGTCACTTACCTTTGGAACCTCATTTTTCTCACCTATAAAATGGGTATGAAAATAATATCTACTGATAGGACTCAATGTGCTTAGAACTATACCTGGCAAACAGTAAGCATTCTTTATAAACTATTGATATTATACTTGAATTCTTTGACCCAAAGAATGATCCTCTACTAAATTTAATGGTAAGAACACAATAAGGAGACAGAAGACAAAGAAAATGCCTGGAACAAATTTCCTCCTGCTCCAAAGACCAACACAGAGAAGAGTCCAGAAGGCTGCTGTTCAGATTGGATTGTTTGAAAACACCAAGTGAAACAACTGAGCTCAAGCGAGGGGTTATTGTCAACACAGTTGTTTGTTTCAAAAATTCAAAAAATGCTGGTTTCTTTCAAACAAATGCCCCTAATTATCAGCACTGATGCACGTTTACTGAATAGTTACAATTGGTGGTTAAATGATGTCCCATAAAATATCAGTTTTTTATGGTATAATTTACAGAATAAATGAGACGCAGCATGGTTTATTGTTGGTGTTCTTTAATGCAATATTACTTTGAGGGATTTGAAAATTTATGGGTAGAGTTTATGCCTGTCATGGGCAACTGTCATTTTTTGTCTGCTCCGTTTCATGCCATACTCTTTGGGAAAAAGGAACTGATTCCTCTTCTTCAACCAAGTGGCTCTAGGGACTGTCAATCATGTTATCTTGAGCCCACACCACTCTGCTCCAACAGCTGCATGCGTGAACCAGTCTCTTACCCTCTGAGCCATAGATATTTCCCAAGGTATGAGGATGTGGCCCATGGGCCGATCGAAGTGCGTCCCTGGGATTTTCTGACTTGGAGTTGGGTGAAGGATAGATGGACAGAAGAAAAGGAGAAATACCTGATCCTAGGGCTGCTGGTATCCACACCTTCAACAGTATGGAGAAATCAGCTGAGGGCCAGGGCAAAAAAGGGAAGCAGAGACGAGAACAGAAGAGAGAAATCCCAGAAGGGTCCCATTCCTCGTTTCCCAGGGGTCCCCACCTTCTCTGATGAGGTGCTATGTAAGCCATTACATCTCCCTCTTAGTCCAAGTTAGTTTAAGTTGGGTTTATGACACTTGTAGGATTAAGAGTTTGTCCATCCATCCATCCAGCACTTTTTTAGTAAATGAATATCTACGGAAATCCAACCATGTGCCAGGATGGGTTCCAAGCACAGTTTCAGGAGCTGGAGATCAGGCAGTGAATAAGGAGCAGGACCAAGGGTCTAGCGACTGATGAGGTGTGGCCAGAGGGTCATGGAGGGTCTCTCTTGGGAAGTGACATTAGGCAGAATCCCAGACGAAGTGGAGGAGGGAGCTACATGACAGCGTGAGATACACATTCCCAGCCTGGCCAAGGGAGAACAGGGCTAAGATCACGTGTCACTCTCTACTCCTGGGCTGCAAGGGAGGCATGGCAACCACCTGTGCCACGGGGACTCGGCCTAATGTGGTCTGATAGCTGGACAGACCTGTGTGTGAAACCCTGCCTTGGCTATTTTCAGCTTGGCGTGGGTTTAAGTTATGTAAATACTTGAGCTCACTTTCCTCATAAGTAAAATGATGGTACATGTCTTTTCATTAATTCATTTATTCACTGAGAAAATATTTATGGAGTGCATCCTATATTTCAAGCACAGTATAAGCCTATGGAACTCATGGTCTAGAGAGGAAGAAAGAATTTTAAAAGTTTTCACTATATATAAACAAAGGCTTTATTAGGAAGATGCTGAGTCCTTGCTAGAGGTGCTGTGAGTGGTGCATCTAAGCGAGGTGAGAAAGGATGGGAGGTGTCAACTGCCCTCACTTTTATAAAAAATGAACTACAATGACCTATGTAAGTGCTTAGGTCCTTGTAAGCCCACACAATAGAAATTGGCTCTCTTCCTTCAGATTAACCTCAGAATCATAGATCCTGAGAAAGAAGCATAAAATTATCACAGCCAACCTCCCAGTGATCACAGGAAGTCTGCAGGACCTGAGTTCCTCAGACAAATCTGCACAGATCAGAAGAGTCAAGGAAGCTCTGTCCGTGGGACATGAGAAGCCCATCCCTCTGGTGACCCCTTGGTGGGGGTGGGAACAGCCTTATAAGTGACTACATATGGGCTTGACTTCTTCCAACAGGGAACTAAACTCTGCATTTTCTCACCCCAACCCACAACCAGGATCTGTTAGGTGTCAGGGAACAGAACTCTTTCCTCAGGCTGACAAACAAATGTGTGGGCTACCTATGCTAGAAGAGGAAAACATGACCAACTCCGAAGCTGAATCCAGAAATTTAGAAATAATAATGAAACATTGGTTAGTGATAACCTATTGAAGAAGCTAATCCTAAGACAGAAAATGTACATCATTTTCTAAGTGTACTATTACAGAAAAAGTACCATTCTAAAACACATGTACATTGCTGACCACTTTCCAGTCTTTCTTCCGCCTTCTTGAGTAAAGGCACTGATTCCTGGTTTGACGATCTACCCATCCTCCCGCTAGATCGCACACCGCTGCTCCAGGTTTCTTAGCTACAATCACACCTGGCATCTCACCTGTCACTCCATCAGCCAAACTTCTTTGTCAGATAAACCCGAAATACTGCACCACGAGCCCGGATGGGGGAGAGTGAGGGGCTTATATAACTGAGCTCTCCTTCTCTGAGGAAAATGAGCCAGCAAACACCCAGAAACTCTAACCCTGAGAAATCACAGAACGTATTTTCCCTCCGCACCCCTGGCAGAGTGGAGAGTTCGTGAGAGGGGACTGAGCAACTCAGTGATCAGATTTCAGAGAGCCCCTTCTTAGTAACTGGAGAAGCATACCTAGGAAAGCCTCAAGATGCAACTACCTGGAATCTGCTTAGACCAGGAGTGCCTAATCCAAAGCACGGTGCTATTTTTCATGTAGTGTACTTTCCAGTCTGGCTAAATTCTGCTCATGTCTGTACAGAAAAGGCTCTAAGGGTAGATTTAGGAACTCACACAGTGTCAACATCTACATGATTTAAAACCCTGCAAGAGAATGAGGGGACAGAGCACTCCTTTGGGGGTCCTGAGGCCTGGCCGGTGAAAGTCCTGGTACTCAGGGGCTCTGAAACTTAGGGCCAGCCTGCCCTCTTGGAGGCTGTGGCTTCTATAAAAGCCTCCAGGAGATGACCTCTGAGGTCGCCCTGCTCTGCCTCTGTGAGCCGTGTGCTGCTGGGGGTTCTCTAGCACATGTCCCCTCACACTGTCATTGTCAATTCTCTAGCCCTTGTCTGCAGTCTCCCCAGATGCCTCCTACAGTCTGAACTGGGTCCAGAGAAGAAACAGCCCATTTGAGAACAGGCCCAAAGGAGGCTGGAAGCCCGAACCGTACCTCTGCATGTGAGCCACAGGGGCTGTGTATGACATGGCCCCCCAGAGGGGTTATGCACGGCATCAGGGGCCCCATTCAAGAGGACTTGACCCAGCATCCCAAAGGCCATTGTCCTCAAGTGGTTCTCCTACAATGTGGCCCAGGGTCTGACACCTGCTCTGCCCAAATTCTGTCAGCTTTCCATGGACAGCAGTGGAGCATCAGGAGACTGACTTCAAGGCCTCAGCAGTAGTTTATCAACAATTATAGATGAAATGTATACTTTTGCATACATTATGTAGATTACATATCTAAGTAGCTTCAACGGATGTTTGAGAGAGATGGTTTTGCTCTACAGTCTGGAGCAGGGTCCATTGCCTCCCTGCTACGGTGACACCTTGTTGAGATGGAGTGAGAAAGGCCGGGTAGGGAATGCTCCTAATCTGGAAGCGCAGCCTGCCTCAGCAGCCGCCTGCAGTGAGAGCGGTCTAGGTGGGATCACGAGTTACAGTCTTGATTCACTTTGTGAAGAACTACCTGTGAACCCAAGAAGCAAATGAAGCCAGATACAGTGGGAATAACATGGTCTTAATACCCAGACCCAAGTGAGAATATTGGTCTTGCCTCTCAGTGGCTGTGTGACCTGGGAGAATAACTCAACCTCTCTGAACCCGTCTCTTCCATCCATAAATGAGGACAGGAGGGCCTCTCTGTGTTTGTGAGGACTAAACGAGAAAACACATTCAGGACTCCAGGCACAGAATCTGGCCTGGAGGACACACTCAGTAAGTGTCTGCTGCTGTGATCCTGCTAAGTTGTCCTTGTGTAAATTAACATGACAATGGCGGAGGAATATGGTGGCGAGCAACAGGCAGCAGCCGTGAGCCCCGAAACACTATCTTGTGACCAGCGTGCTGCCCAGGGGCACTACACCACGCGGAATTGGACCCTCTGTCCCAAAACACTCATGGGAAGAAGGGGATTCATAATCAGAAACGTACCTGGCTGCCGCCTCCAGCTGTTCTTTCCTATAAGGAGATGAGGGAGAAAGAAATAAACAAAGTATAAATTACATGCAATAGCTTTCCCTTTTCCCCCCAGTTTCCCCATGGCTTCCCTTTAATGAAGACAAAGAAGCAGGGTGGAGCTCTAAGCAAGATGGTGAGTGGGAGGGGGCCCACAGAAGGAGGTGGGTTTGCCTGACTAGACCCCAGGCTTTTACTCTGCTGGACTGGCTCTGAGCCTGGCTGGTGGTGCTGGGCTCAGGGGATCTGTTGATCTACAGAGACAGACCAGGAAACCAGGAATTTTGTAATTTAGCAGCCGCACACCTGGTCCCTCTGTCACCATCACCATCATTGTTGACATCACCATCATATCATCACTAATATTTACTGAGCAATAATTACTAGGCAGTTACTATTTTAAGTGCTTTTTATGGATTAACTCATTTAATCCTTATAACAACCCTATGAGGTAAGTATTAGTATTATTCCCATTTTCCTGATGAGAAAACAGGCACAGAGAAGTTAACTAAGTTGTTCAAGGTGTCATGGTCAGAAAGCGGAGTCAGGATTCAAACCCACATGACCTGGGTCCACAGCCCACGCTCCTAACTGTGAGGCCACATGTGGCATCGACACATTCGTGACTCTGACCTTTGCTCAGCCTCTGCTTAGAACTCCCATTCTTTTTTCTCTTCTGGGAGCAGACTTAATGTTTCCTTTAAAAAAGTTCTAGCTATCGCTTCTCAGCCTTTTGGCTAAGATCAAGTGTAGTATCTGTTCTTATCAGTTTAAAAAAGTTCTAGCTAGAGAGGCTGGCTCCTGCTTGGGTTTCTTACCCAACTCCCCAGAGTCTAGACTGAGCTAACCTCTTCCCCAAGGCACTGAACTCAGATCACATTGTCTTAGAATTATGTGGTCATCCATGAGCTGTCTAGGGGAAAACAAAGCCTGTTTTCCTTCATCTCTCAAACTTGAGCACCCCATGCCCTGACAAATATGGAATGGGTAACTGGCCTGTCACTGGAATCAAGGAACAGGAGAAATGGGGAGAGAACAGAAGCACCATGGTAGAGAAGTAAAAGGGCCAGTTGGAGAGTTAAACTCCACAAGTTACCAGAAGCACCTGGAGAGAAAATGCTCTGATTCCTGGAGTTCTCTGGGTCTCTGATTTCAGGAGAAGTAGGGAAAGCAATAAGAGAAGAGAAAGGTGAGGGAGTAGACTGGGCAGGATCAAGGCCAAAGGTACTATGGGAAATGGTATTAAGGAATTAGAGACACCACTCTCTCACTCTCCAAGACAACATGTCACGCCTTCTCCTCTACCACCACGCTTTCCCATCAGCTCACAACCTTGACTCACCTCTCAGTGAGCTAGATCTGCCTGCCCCACGGTCCACCACCAAACTGACAACCTCTTACAACTGGCTCCACCCACCTGGCTTCTCTTCTGTGCTGACGGATGAAAGGTGCACGCTACGGATGGCCAATCCTCACTCACGCTTCAGAGCCCACGCCTCCTACCCTGCTCTCTTCACGAGTCCTTCCCCTCCCCACTGCTTCCACATCTAGTTCTCTCTACCAGACCCTTTCCGTGCAGGGAAGAACCCTGGCCCCATGTCCCACTCCAGCTGTCATCTGCGCTTGCTGTCGTCACGTGCTCACTGCCTGTCAGCAGGCTTCTATGCCCACCGCTCCACTGGGACTACTCTACTCAAAGCCCCAACCAACTCCAAGCGGTAACATCCAATGGGCTCTTCTGTGTCTCCATCCACCTGTGACAAGATCAGCACAGCTGCCCCCTTTCTGTGCACTCTCACGTCCCCAATGCCAAACACAGTGCTTAGCACATAGGAGATGCTCAGTAAATATTTGCTGAGTGAATAAATGGGGTAAGTGAATAAAAGATCTGTAACCACATTCCTGACAGGGTGTTTTAGGCCTGCTGTCATTCAACAGTGGTTTCCCAAGACTATAATTTGGGAGCGTAGTATCTTCCTTTCCCACTGTAACACCGATGCTGCCTTCCAGCCCAGATTGTTCCAGCACAGCCTGAACACCTACTATGGGCCAGGTACTTTGACTTATTTCACAGGTGTTTTCACGTATTTTATTCAGTTTCACTTTCAGAAATAGGTATTATTATCCAGTAACACTTCTCTCATCCTAATTTTCTCCCTAAAACACTTCTTGTTCCCAGAGATACAATGGGCTTTGGCCTAAGACCTGGGTTCCAATCTTAGTTCTATCACTTACCAGCTGGGTAAAATTAGGCAAGCTAATTAGTCTCACAGATGCTCTGATTCTTCACCTATAAAATCTGGGTTATGAAAAATGGGGTTACCCATTCTACTTATCTTCCAGGACATTCTAAAGATTAAATAACACAGTGTGTCTGAAAGCAGATCCAGTGTTATCTGGCCATAGGGAGGAATTGCTGCATGTAGTCCCCCATCTCTATCGTTAAGCGTTCCAATAATCTGGACCCTGGTCAACAAAGGAACAAGGTCTGTATATACAATAAATGAACTGAATCTTTTTGGGCAAGTAACTTCTATGTCTTTGGCCTACGCCTCATTTCCATTTTCATTCTCATATCTAATGATTCCAAAGCTATACTGCCCAAGATGTAGCCACATATGGCTATTAAAATTAAAATTAAATAATTCAGTCCTAAGGTGCACTAGTAACAGACACGGCTCAAAAGCTACAAGTGGCTGGTGGTTAGCATCTTGGACAGCACGGCTGTCATCACTTTTATGGAACAAACTGGCCCTCTGCTGATGGAGAGCAAGGTCTGGTTTTTAACGTCAGCCTTCATCTCTGCTTCCACGTGAGAATGGCCTGTCTATCATCCCTCCTGCATCATCTCCCTGTACCTTCTCAGATGCCCATCCCCTTCTTGTACTAAGCCTCCACTGTCTCCACTGACCAGCAGATGAGAAGACCTGAGTTTGGTCTCAGCTGTGCCCAACGATGTGTGTGCCCTTGAGCAATTCCTGAAGTTTTGGAGGCCTCAGGTTCTTCTCATATAAAATTGGGTTTAGACTTGAAACTCTCTGAGGCCTATTACAATGGGAAAACCACGAGTTTATCATTTTAATATTAGTATTTAAGTTTATCATTAAAGTATTAAGTATTAACAAAAGAAAAATGAAAAGGCACCATCGTTCTCCATCCATGCTAGCCCCAAACATATATATCCTTGGAAACTAACAAAGGGCTCCCCTGAGCTGGAGAGTTTCACGTAGCATCATGGCTAGAGATGTGCTGTGCAACTTCATCCTTCACAACCTCTGGGAGGAAGGAAAAATGGTGCAGCCACCACAGACAATAGTCTGGCAGTTCCTCAAAAAGTTAAACATTGAGTTACTATTGCCAATCCTAGATATACACAGGAGAACAGAAAGCGCATGTCCACACGACATGTATGTCAGCATAATAACCAAAAAGTGGAAACAACCCGAATGTGCATCAACTGATGGACAGATAAACACAATGGGCCATCGAATAAAGGAATATTGGTCATCCATAAAAAGGAATAACATTCCTATGCATGTGACAACACAGATGAAACCTGGGAACATGTTAAATGTTATAAACTATACATAAAAGACCACATATTCTAAAAATCACATTTTTATATGCAATGTCCAGAATATGCAGAATAGAGATATTAAATAGATTAGTAGTTGCAGGGACTCAGGGAAAACAGGAGGGAAGACTGACTGCTAATGGGGACAGGGTTTCTTTCTGGGTTGATGGAAATGCTCTGGAGTCAGACTACATGATCGTGCCCAGTTTTATAAATATAAAAACCACCAAATTATCCATTTTAGAAGAGTACCTTTTAGTGTATGTGAAATCCTCTTACAGCCTGTGAAACATATCTCAATAAAGTCATTAAAAAAAAAAGCATAAACAAAAGACAAAAAGTCTTTAGGAGGCAGGTGAGGAAACACCAGTGTATTATCATCTCCTCCTTTGCCATTAAACATATGGAGTAGGTTGGAATTCAGGGCTATTCCTTTCCCAAGGGACTACCTTGCTTCAGAACGGTTGCCAAGTGAATTTCTCTAGTGACTTTATACTTTTGTCCTTGAAGAGAAGAAAGAAAGAAACGTTCTCTCTTAGTCGAAAAGCCATTCCCATATCACAGCAGCTGTCTGCAGCACAATGCATCCCTCCACGTCTCAGACAGCTAGGACAATGCCTTATTTATAATAAATCAACCCAAAAGAATGGGCCTTGTGCCAAGGCCTTGGGATGCATAGCAAATGGAAATCATCTTGGTTCTGCATTCAGTGTGGTTGTACATGTTCTTGCCTTTGAGTTCAAGGTCACTGTCACTAGGGCCCTCTGGGGAACTTGAAAAAATACTGATGCCTGGGCCCCACTCCTGGGAATTCTGACTTAATTAGCCCGGAGTGTGGCCTTGAGCATTGGGGATTTTTTTATGATTCAAACGTGCAGCTCAGACTAGGACCCACTACCCTGAAGGATGTGCCCCAGGAAACCACAAAGACCACTGGCACAAGTACAGACCACAGGAGGATGGTTAGCCATGCTCTGAGCACTCAAACGGGCCGCCACTTGCCTGAAGAAGGGAAAAGAGACGACTGATTCATAGAAACGCCATGTTGCTACAAGGTCAATCCTGTTGGGGTTTGTAGCATAATATCTCCAGGCAGCCTGAGGAGGAGAGAAGGGGCAGAGTGTCACACAGGACGCCCCGTGTCAGAATGCCCCCACGGCCCTTGACTCCTACAAGTCTGAATATGCATTTAGGTAACATCCAGGGAAGCTGAGATTCTTGGCTTTTTGTAGCTCCTTGGGGAAGAAAACCTTCCTTGACCCCATCACCTGGGAGCTACCATGGGCAGTGAGGGGGTGGGGCCGGGAGATGAGCTGCAGGGCAGGGCGCTGGGTGTAAAGTCCTGAAAGGAGCAGGCTGGCTCTTGCTGCCAGGTTCCCCGAGACTTCTCAAGTAGGTGGGAAGATAAACACTGTCTTCTGTGCCATTTCTGGGTACTAGAGAGCCCCGGAGATGAGGCTTTAATTCTAATAGATTAGAACTTTGGTGAGACTGCAAAGGTTTGGGGCCTGGGGAATAATGGAGCATTGATAACTCAGCGAAGGGGACTGGCATAGAAACTATGGTACAAAGGATAACATCACGTACCACCCAGTATCTGACCCACTGACCCACTGACACACTCACGCAACAGAACACAAATTCACAAGCAGGTGGTCATGCAGACATTCAACCCGGCGCAGCTATAGCCACAACACTCCATTTCCCTATTCTCTGTGTGCTCATCAGCCCATGTAGCCACGGAGCAGGAGCTCTCTCTGAAGTACAAGGACACTATTCTGCCTTTCTTACCACCTCTCACTAGTCTCCCAACTTCCAGTGCACGGTGTGGGCAATGACAGAGTCAGACAGCTGGCAGGCCTCCAATGTACACCAGTGCTTGCCTGTCTATTGGGCAGGACAAATGGGCAAACTGCCCAATATTTTGCCTGGGTGAGGCATCTCTTCCTCTCTTGGCATGGGTACTCTATCCTTAGCAGATGTGAGGGAGCACATCTCCTTATAGCCAACTGGCTTAGCCCCTGGACTCTAGGCTGACTCTTCCTCGAGGACTTCTAGGTCAAGACTGGAGTGGGAAGTAGAAGCCTAGAATGGACTCAGGCCCACCCCAAACTCTCCACTCCAATGCTACTAGTAAAACAGCTGATGCATCAGTCCCTGTCTGAGTCTTTTGTCTATTTCCTGCTTGGCTTAGAACCTGGCAGGGAGAGTGACAGGACTGTCGCATTCTGTACACAGGTCAAACAGGTAACACCAGCAACACCCAGACACCCACAAGCAAGCACGGTCCTGGGTCCTGCCCTGGTTCATGGGCATGCCCACTCCTGCACAGGCATGCACACGTACACACGTGCACACACGAATGCAGACACGGAGAGTGTGGCCGTCCCAGGGCCCCGGCACACACCTGGATGAGCTCGGCGGCCGGCTTCCTCCTCTTCTCAAAGTGTTTCTGCCGGTGCTGTTCCTGCACCTTGAGGGCCAGTCCTGACCCCAGGATGCCCTGGGGGGGAGAAGGCAGGCCCCGAGGTCAGCCCACCCCCTCCTGGGGCCACAGTGACGGTGCTGAGCATGGGGAGAAGGGGACACCCCTCCCGTCTCTGCAAGGGCTGCTGGGCTACATGGAGCCATGAAGTCAGGAAGGCCTGGGTTCTGCCCCCAACTCTGCCGCTTCCAGTGCTGA
The DNA here is from genome assembly GCF_040802235.1 of Manis javanica. Classification (NCBI taxonomy): domain Eukaryota; kingdom Metazoa; phylum Chordata; class Mammalia; order Pholidota; family Manidae; genus Manis; species Manis javanica. The sequence goes on from NC_133157.1 coordinate 217,140,197, forward strand.
GACCCTGGCCAAGCCTCCGTCTGCTGCATCTCTGTCTCCTTCGTAGGGAAGTGGGAGACCGGACCCTGCCTCATAGGGAGAACGGGGCCCGCTTCATAGGGGTACTAGGCCCGCCTTGTAATTTGCTAAGGAGAAAGTGAACTAATGTACAGGACCTGCTTAGTAACGGGGACAAGGGGCATGGCACAGAAGATGACCAGTAAATGTTCCCAGACTTTAAACAAATATTTCAGCTGCTTGAATTGTCACTTGAGATTTCTACTATAGCTGGAATTTCTCAGAACTGTGATCTGTTGTTTTTCCAGGTCAGACTCGCATGTGGGTTAAATGGATGGAAGCGCACCCTCTTCAAGCTGAGAGGGACTCAGACGCTGTGCAGCGCCCCACAGCCCCTGGCCTGTTACAGATGAGGGAACTGAGCTTCAGAATGGGCCCTGCCCAGGTCAAACAGCTTAGAGACAAGGTAGGGCTGTGATGGAGAGAGAATGTCACCAAACTAAGGATGGGAGATGAAGGGCGGATAGGACTGTTGTGTAAGAAGCTTCTCTGCAAGCTTTGTGATGAAGAGCCAGGCTTCAGAACCAGCAGCCCCGGGATTCTGCTTTCGTCATCTGGAGAATGGTGACACATGCACCAAATTCAAAATGTCATCATGCAAATGAAATGAGATGCTATAGGTAAAGTATTTGACATGATTCCAGCACACAGTAAGTTCAACAAATGCTATCTATCATTGCTCATATTATGCTTAGGGGTCCCAGGCTTTAGGGAAGTTATTCACTCATGGGTCAAGACTCACTTTTGAGGGAAATGCATCTTTTTCACAAAAACCAGTAAGTGACAGGCACAGGAAGGGAGCTCACATATACAAAGGACCCACTATGTGCGAGGTGCTGGGAGGAAGATGTGATCCCAGCCACCCAGGGGCTCACAGCTCTGGGGGAGGCAGGTGCAGGAAGGTACTATCCCAGCTGGGGTCAGAAATGCCTTTACACAGTTATGCCTGGAGGAGGGAGCAACTAACTCAGCCTAAAGAATCAGCATGGAAACTGGGGCTGGGAGGACGAGTGGACGTATGGAGAGATCACTCCGGGCAGAAGGGCAGCACAGCCGTGGCAAAAAGGCAGGGAACTGTGCTGACGGGGCTGGCTACTGAGCCACCAGGGCTGGAACTTAGGGTAGGACAGGATAAAGGCTGCATTTGCAAAGTTCAGCTGGGCCAGATGGTGAGGGTCCTGCATGTCATAGTGGGGAGAACATGGAAGGTACTTACCGCTGGAAGGGCAAAAAAGGAGACGCCAATTAAGGAAAAGGTGGCTGCAATCAGACGGCCTTCCCACGTTTTGGGCGTCTTGTCTCCATAGCCGATGGTGGCCAGTGTGATCTGCAGAGAGAGGAGTTCAGGCACGGGGCTCCCCAGAGGTGGGGGCGCTGATCAGGCATGGGGCTCCTGGGGGCGGGGAGGACTGATCAGAATGCTCTGACCAAGCCCACCGATGGCCCTCTGTCCTCCCTGGGAATGTTTTTCCCACGGAGAAAAGGCAAGCAGTACCAACTAACTCACATGGAGCCATGAAACCACACCTGTTTCCAACTTAAGGATTTCCTACCTGTAGTCAATCAGTCAACAAATATTAAATAATTTGTAAACGTGTGTGTGCCTGTGCATTCTTGCGTATATCTGTGTATGTGTGATTGTGGAGCCATGTGTGCTTGTGAGTGTATTTATATGCATTGTATGTGTATGTGCACAGGTCTAATGTCTGCACGCACGTCTGTTCTGGGTGTGCTGCATATCGCTGGGTGTGTTTTCACATGTAGTTGTTGGTGCTCTTGCACTTAAGAACATGGAACGCAGGATGTGACAGCAGTTACGAGTGTGGCTTCTGGAGAGAAACTGCCTGAATTCAAACCCCACATCAGCTACTCACTGGCTCTGAGACCTAACTGAATGCCTCAGTTTCTGCATTTTAAAGTAAGGAGCTAATAAAGGGAGGTGCTTGAATTTAAAATGTCTTAGTAAGTGTGAGGTATGTGGAGCAATGCTCCAGAGCAAAGTAAGCCCTCAGTCAATGCTAGCTTTAGTGCACATGTCCTGTGAGTGTGTGGCTGTGCATCTCTACATGTTTTTGAAGGTCTGTGTGCACGCATGTGCTCTGCCACTGAGTCTCTTTGTACATGCATGGTTTGGCTGGTCACAGCCAACAACTGATGAGGTAGAATCCTTGAGTGGCCATGGGACCTGACTCTTCCGGACCCCTGACTTCCTCTACGCCCTATAGAAAGCCTGCTGCAAGTGCATACCATGTGGGCAGGCCCTCAGCCGACGGTGGCCACAGACTGTGCACGCCAGTGCCACACCTCAGCTCTTTGGTTTCTAACAACCCCCGGGGGTTGGGGGGCCTTCAAGGGGGTGACTCACCAGGCCCCACCAAAGGGCGTCTGCATAGGTCTCAAACTCCTCTTTCATCTCTCCTCCTTGTGCATCCACCTCCGGCACATCTTTCTCAACCAGGTAGACCAGAAATGAAGAAAGGATGAGCGTCAGGAACCCAATGTACCAGGCGGTGATGAGCTCCTAGGAGAGTGAGCAGCAGACAGGGAGTGGTCACTGGGAGGTTACTGGGGGAGCTGGAGCCTAGGTTTCCCAACTGTGACTGTGGGTGAGTGACTCACCTCTGATCCTCACCTCCCATCACTGTGCAATGTGTTAATGTGCATCATTAACAAAGCAAACGTATGGCTCTAGGAGGGGAAGATTTCTGCCTTAGAGTGACCTTGTTATCACAGCTCAAGAGGCTTCACAGGGAGGCAAGAGGCAGGAGGAACTGGCCACTGCCTCAGAGACAAGGCTGAGGACTCAGGAGTCTTGATTCTCAAAGGACTGGGCACAGCAAGGATAGAGCTCAGTACTTCCGGGAAGCTGGCACGGCATAGCGCACACAGTTATGGACAGGGACCAAGCTGTGCCACTAATTACTGTGTGCCCCTGGGCACATTACTCTCTTCCCCAGCCATAATTTCTTCAGTTTTAAAACCAGAGTTCCTCAAAGTGCCATGTGTACTGCAGATACGTAGTTTCTATGTTAAACGGTCACATATTGATGTAAGCCATTCTAAAAATTAGCATAAATAATACATAAAGCCTGTTATTTCATGGATACTATCATGCTTATAGACTGGGATGTATAAGTAAGTAGACTAGAGCAAGGTGATTTAGAGAAAAATGATAAGGAACGGCGTAGGTGATGCAGAGATGTGGCAAAGATCAGCAAATGACTGAAGTTTCAATCCCTAAGGCGCTTCCTGTTTCTCCCATTCTATTCCCATTGCAGAGTTCAGCATGGTCATTTGGGAAAGAAGAAAGTCCAGGTATGGGTGCACACAAGCTGGAGATGAGCCCTGTGGTTCCTGCAAAGTCTCTCGGGGCACAGAGTTGCTCACACCGATACACAGCACCTCCCTGGCCACCTGCGTCAGGTGAGCTGGCCTTCTGGCGAACAGAATCTCTCTGATGGGGTAGCTTCCTGCTTCCCACCCCGCTGGGCTCTGCTCACACAGGTCTCGCTACCAGAACTGGGCCTTTCCAAGGGACCAACCAAAGAGCTTCAAGCCAAGTTCAGACGCACGTCACCTCCACTGTGGAAGTCTGCCAAATATTTGAGCTAGAGTTCCTGTTTTTATGCCTTCCCTGTTTTCTAAACAGACTTCCCTGAATCTCCGACCCATTAAAAGGCCTGGCTCGCCCCACAGCGCTGTGGGCACGGTGCTCTGGTGTGAGTTCACTCCATGGGTTCGTTTGGATGGAGCGGGCAGTGCGGCCGCCTCTCCCCCTGGTGAGTGTCTGTCCCCCCGGGAGGCTGAGAAGGAGCAGGCAAATGGAGAGTCCACCCCCAGGGGCTGTCTGAGTGTGAGCCTCTTGCCTTGTTGAGTGTGTTCTAGGGTTCGTATATCTCTTCATACCCTCTGGCCCGCAAATGTGAATCAGAGTTTCAACTGCTGCTTATCCAAGGAACAGCTAACTGTTCATGAACGCACAGAAAACCTGGCTGTGCTGGGTTACTAAGAGGTGGTATGATGGTCCCTGATGAGGAGTGAAAATGTGTCCCGAGTCTATGCCTTGTCATCACTTACAGAGTCAGGACTACTTAAAATCATTCTGACTTGACACAGTTTTTGCCAGCAGCTCTGTGGCATCCCCACAGCCTCTGGCACATGCCTGAGCTCTCTGCAGTCAGCCTGGGGCTGAGGGACTAGGGTGAAGCCAGTGTGGGGAGTGAGGGGAGCGACTTACTGCCCGCTCCTTAAGTCCATTCTGCAGGATGATCCAAGCCCCTCTTCCCTTGCCCCGGAGACTCAAAACCCATTTTTAAGACAAACAAGGGCCACCCGGCCCACATCAGACACCACGTGGGCAAGAAGACATCAGTGATTCTGTGCTGGAAGCGGAGCCTGGCCTACTCTAACTTTAAAAGTCTAACCCTGCACAACGTGGGCCCCCAACTCCGAGGGGTCAGCCTGGAATTTGGCCCAGAGTACATGTGTTTTGAAAGAATGAATAAAGAAGTGAACTGGTAAGTGATCATTCACCTGGCTTAGAGAAGGAGCCGGCCTAAGCTCTTGCTGCTAGCCAATGGGGAGGCTGGGCCCAAATCCAGGCAGGTGCTCACCTCCTAAACACACTGCCTGGCCCGGAAGTGAAGGGCAGCCTGGCAGCTGCTCTGTAGCTCAGCAACAGCGAATGGCTAAGAGTGTGTGCAGTGGCGGTGTTTCGGGGAGGAATGGGACATAGAGCGTGACAAGCAGTTTCTTTTTCTGCCTTTCGTCTCCAACCACAGAGATGTGATTTCGTCTTGAAGTTCTGCCCACTGGCCCCAGTCGTGGGGTCTGGCAGCATCACGGACCTGCCTCTTCCCAGGAATTACTTGACAAACATCCAATTGTCCTCTATTCTAATCTGAGAGAACACAGGACAAGGACCTAAGCAGCATTTTTAGTCCTGATTTCCTCCAGAGCCATGAATCATCTCATCTCTTTCCAGGTTGCAAGGGTAGATGTTATAAGCATGTCCTCTGATAAAAGATAAAATACAAGGTCAGGTGGAGGACCTTCTAGAAAGAAAGCTCTGGCCTCAAAAAGTCTGTGGTCAGAGGTAGCACAGAGAGAAAAAAAAGTGTCTAGCAAAAAATGGAAGACTCCCAAGTGTTTTAAATTTGTATTTAATTTTACTTATATATTTATTTGCACTGTTTGTGAGGAAAGGCATATCTGGAATAACAAATGCTACCATTAATGAGCACCTACTGCTTACCAGGCACTTAAGTGTACCTTTTCTCATGTGTGCAGCCGGAAAGATTCACATTTTAACCACAGACGAAGCACCTAAAAATAGAGTAACATTCTTAGCCTTACACCGGGAAGGCAGCTGAGCTGAATTTTGCACTGGGTTGCTATCTGACCCCTAAGTTCGTGTTTATTCTACTAGGAGATACCAGCATATCTGAGATGTAGGAACCCAGGAGTCATGTGAGTGTGTTCTGCGTTGTCCAGTGGAGGTGGTGTTAACACTTACAAGGAAAGCTCTGAGCTCCCCTGTGTCAACTTGCCTTAGGTCCAGTGCGCCAGAAGCAGAGCCTGAGATAAGGATTTAGGTGCATGTGACTTCTTGGCTTGTGCTGATTGAGGGAGGCCCTCAGAAGAGAGGGAGTGAGGGAAGCCAGGAAGCGCAGGAGAGGGAGCTAAGCAGAGACGTGGTCTTGGCTGGAGCCTCCTTCAGCCTGATCCCCTGGGCAGCTCTGGAGTATAAACTGCACCACAGGGCTGGTCCCAACCTGAAGAAATGTGCCCTGCGCCAGCTGCCATTGGCTGTGGGCTTCCCTCATGGGTAGGGAGGAGGGTTAGGACAGTACACCCTCCTGGGCAAGGCAGCTCCTTTACCTCTCCAGAGAAGGGGACAGCTGGGAGCATGAGCAGCCAACAGCCGAGCAGCTGAGGGCTGGGCACATCCTCCTGGTAAAAAGGGCCTGGCACCAACAGTGTCTGATGTACTCGCCAAGGTTGGCATAAGACGATATTCTCTTGGTAACAAAGGCAGCCTTGACCTTATCCCCTGAAGCACGCCCACCCCAGGGGTCCTGCCCTCTGCTTCTCCTGCTCTGGCCTCTGAGGGGCTCTTCCTGCTGAGCTGAGACCCAGAAGGTCTCCTCATTCCTCCAGGGGCCAGCTAAGGTGAGGATGGTAAAACAAAGTGGTACCCAAGGCTTGGACTAGCAGGAAGGAAACTCAGGGAGCAGCATGGCTCTGGACCCGCTGGGCACCTCAGCTCTAGATGTGCTGGGCTCTGCCGGCCTGGGCTCCCACACCCGCTCCAGCACAAGGGACTCTGGGAGGGGCCTGGACTGAGCCCAACTGTCCCAGCTTCTGATTCCCCTTGGAAAGTGACTCCACCGCGACCAGCAGAGACCACCGAACACGGGCTCTGCAGCCAGGCTGCCTGGGGTTTGAGTCCGACTGCGTGGCCTCAGACAGGTTACATCCTCTTCCAAATCGGCTCCCTTATCAGTGTGATGAGGCAGGAACAGTGCCCACGTCCTGGGATGAGCTAATCTGTAACAGTAAGCGCTCGGTGTTGAGCTTTGGGCTACATGTAATAGCAATGAAATGTTTCCTACGAGCCGGGTATGCTCTGAGCGCTTTCCACCTGTGAGGTAAGTGCACAGCATCCCTGTTTTATAAACGCAGGAACCAAGACCCAGAGAGGTTACAGAAAATCTCCAAAGTCACACTAGCAGAGTTTGGATTCTAAGCTGTCTGCGTGGCCCACCCCCTGTGCCATGCTGCCTTGCACAAGCTCATTTCATCCCAGAGGTATAGGCGTTCTTATCCCTATTTTAGAAATGGGGAAACCGAGTGACTTGCCAAAGTTGTCTGCACAGTGGAGCTGAGGCCGGAGCCCAGCCCTGCCTGCTCTGCTCGCCGCAGCACAGCTACTCTCGCCTCTCCTGTCCCTGCTTCTCCTCCTCCTCCGTGGTGGCAGGACGGATGCCCTCTGGGGGCACTGTAGGGGAGGGGATGCCCCTGGGGGGCACAGGTGGGTGAGAAGCCCCAGCAGCTTCTCCGTGGCACTCACTTTGCTGTGGGCACAGATGGCCGAGCCCAGAAGCTTCCAGGTGCCGCCCCGCCTGTCCATCCGCAGCATGCGCAGGATCTGCAGGAAGCGCAGGCTTCTCAGGGAGGTGGCCAGGACGTTGCCCTGGTTGCCCACGGCCACCACGGGCACAGAAGCAATCAGCACGAAGATGTCTGGGGAGGACAGAGAGGTGACAGGGGAGAAGGCAAAGGTCAGGGGAAGGTGATGGGCCGCCACAGGCGGTATCCACCCACGGAGGATCACGGGCCAAGCACCGTTGTGTTGAGTTGTGACATCAGCCGCATGTGGCAAAGTGCGTAACTCCCCTGTGGCAAATGAAGAAGCAGCCTGAACTCCAGCACCTTCCCAAGGCGACACAGCAGACGGAGTGGAGCTGGGACTGGACACAGGCCTGTCAGACTCCAACGCTCCCTCTAAACCCCAGGGACATGATCCCCGAGGTCCCCCAGGGTGGCATTTGAGGGTGGCTCTCAGGCAGAGAGGGGGTCAGTGAGACCAGGAATTTATCCAGAAATAATCCCAGGAAGCAGAAATGAGGGGAAAGGGAGCGGGAGGGAGATAAAGCCAAAGTAAGTGGTGCTATCAAGGCTGCTGCTGGGGCGCTGAGCTGGGAGCACGACAGCTGCCAAGATCATCCCTCTGAGAGATGGGGGCTGGGACATGTGTCCACCTGCTCCTGTCCCCTGCTGGCTGAGGGCCGCCCACTTCTGAGCTGCATGCCTGCTGATCTCCCTTACTGTCAGAAAACACCGCGGGGTAGACTCTGGGAAGACATGAGGCCCGCCATGCAGTGATGTGGGAAGGGCCATCACAGCCGTGGCTGAAGGCGGGGAGGCCAAGGGTATGAGGGTCTTGTGAAAGGGCAGCACCTGAGGCTCCCGAACTCAGATAGCCGAGTGTGGAAGATGGTGTCCTCGTCTCTTCCTTACTCCTTTCAGGTCCCCAGTGCCCATATCAGTGACCTTCCTGCAGAGGGCTAGCAAGCCCAAAGGACCCCATGGTCAAGTACGTTTGGGAAAGATTCAGTTGAATAGGTTTTGCTCCTGCAGGACTTCTCAGAGCCTTTAGCATGCTAATACACACTGTGACTTCAATCATACAAATGAAATATAGCCTTTCCCCAAAGATTTCAAACAGAAATATTTTTTGCAAGAGCATCAGGGTTCCGAGGAACACACTTTAGGAAATGTTTATCCACTGGGCAAAGTCCAAGCTACTGAAAACTGTGAGCTGGCTCTTGGGAAACTCATGTCTCCACACCTTTGCATGTGCTGGTCTCTCAGCTTGGGATAGGCTCTTGAATTCACACCTAGTCATGTTTGCTGCAACAGCTGGCACCCTTTCTACCTTGCCAAAGTGTCCCCCAGATGTGCCTAACTTTTGAGAAAAACTAGAGTTCAAACATCTGGGTCTCAATATGTCTACATCTTTGCCAGAGTTCTCAGTCTATCTGTGCAAAGCTATCGACTTATAATGTTTGTAGAAAACAAAACAGAACAAAACTAGATGTGTGGCAAATGTAACTCAAGTCTATGATGCTCGGGAATGAATGACAGGTTCTGCCCCAGGTGGACCACTCCACACCCGAAATGGCAGGGCCTGAGGCTGCCCCAACTATGCAGGCCACGATGTCTGGGGACACGGTAACACCTGCTTGTCAGGCACGTGGAGAAAAGCAACATTTCCCACGAGGGCCATGTTATGTGAGAAGTTGAGGTGAGTAGAGCAGAAAATGCAGCAATACCAGAAAAGAAACCAGCCAGGATGGTGGGAGGCTGAGGCCCAGCCCGGCCTCCCCAGGGAAGGCCAGCAGGGGAGTGTGACTGGAGCCCTTACATCAGCCCACCTTGGAACAGTGCCTATGGCTCCGTGGGGATGTTCCTGTCCTGGAGCGTCCAGGCTCCACATGCTAGGATGTTCGCAAACTGGGCAGGATTATCTGAATTGGGGCATTATCGATCCCAAAGTCCCCTCGCCCAACCTCCCTGCAGCCCCTCACCCCCCACCCCCACATGACTTCTGGTCAGCACTGGATAGGTCCCGCCAAAGAAGGAGAAGTTTAGCCTAACATCGCAAAAGACTCAAACGGAAGACATAAGAGAGGAAGAGAAGGAAAGCTGGGGGCTGCTATGGACGAACTGTGTCCCCCCAGATTCCTATGCTGTGATCCTAATCTGTAGTGTGATGGCATTAGGCGGTGGGGCCTCTGGAAGGTGATCAGGTCATGAGGGTGGAGCCTGCGTGAATGGGATTAGTGGCCTTTGAGAGACCCCAGAGAGCTCCCAGGCCCCTTCCTCCAGGTGCAGACACAGTGAGAAGTCCAGGAAGTCAGCAGTCTGCAACCCGGAGGGGAGCCCTAGCTATACGCCAACCATGAGGGCACCCTGATCTTGGACTTCAAGCCTCCAGAATGGAGAGAAATAAATCTCTCCTGCTTAAGCTCCCCAGTCTGTGGTGTTCTGTTAGGGCAGTCCAAAGGGACTAACACAGGACTAGGCAGGGGAGGAGGACAAAGGAAGAAAGAAGGAAAAAATATGACAGGAAAATCAGTAGCTAAAAAGTCCTCCAAAATCACATGGGCATGCACGCACGCACACACACACACACCCTACTTGAATTCAAAATTCTGAGCAATAAACAAAACCCTCACATGTCCAACCTCAGCAGCAGATGGGAAGGAAGGAGCAGCGGTATCAGTGGACAGCAAGGGTACAGACTGGCTGTGAGCAGCCCGCACACAGGGTCGTACAAGCCCAGGCCTCACGGAGAGAAGACTGGCGCCTAGCAGGGGTGGGTCCAGCTCTTCTGTCCTGGGCTGGCCATCCATACCCCAAGGGCTGCGTTCAGTCCTGGGAGTCACTTTTCGGTGGGGCAAATAGGGACAGGTAGTCCACTCAGAGAGGAGGGACAACGATGCTGAGAATGTGTGAGAGAAGGTGAGGTTGCAGCTACTCGGCACACATTTCCTGAAAAAGGAGGATTCTGCTAGAGTGGAGAGGAGGATCAGAATGACTAGATTCAAGCATTTGAAGAAGACAGGTGGAATTAAGAGGGAATAAAAACATTGAGAGGTGGTGAGCACCCCAGACAAGAGGTGTGCAAGCCACATGGGTGGCCCCTTGAAGGCTGCTGCAAAGGGGACAGAGCATCAGGCAGGAGGGCATGTTGGACTAAATGCTTCAGAGCATAAAAATGCTTTTTCCAGCCCAGACATCCAATGATCCTGTAATTTTAACCATTTCTAAGGGTCTGAAGTTCCAATAGTCCTACCCACAATGAAGGCAGATTTTGTCTGTCACTATATGATTTTAGCAGGATCTTCAGATGGAAAGATATAGGATCCATGCTGCACCAAATGGGTAAATGAAAGCTATCAGTTGGATGGAGGGGTTTACTGACAGCTTCCCACAGCAACTTTTGGGTCAGGACACAGCAACATGGTGATGGGTAAGAGGACGGGGACTAGATTCTTCCAGACCTGGGTATTAAGATGGAATCTGCTGCTTCCTACCTATGTGACTAGAAAATGACTCAGCTCTGTGAGCCTCAGTTTCCACTTCCATAAAATGGGCACAACAGAGTCCTATAGAAGTAATTCTCAAACAGCAATGGTGTCATGACTCCTACCCCCACTGCAGCGAGTCTGGAAATGTACAGCCAGTTTTGGTTGTCACAGTGACTGGGCACCACCAGTCTAGGGCCTGGGGGTGCTCAACATCCAGCAACAAGCTGTCTCTCCACCACCCAAAAGCCCGCAGTGATTCCCGCCCCAATTATGAATCACTGCCCTATAGAGCCGTTGGGAGGATAAGCCACAGAAGGAGGAATTCAGCACATGGAAGACTGGGGCAGCTCCTCATCGAGGAGGGTCAGAGGCCGGGCTGGCTTCCACAACACCACGTGATTTCCCAGAGGGATGGCGTCTGCTTAAAATGTCCCCAGACAAATAGTTCACCCAGGAAGGGCCCTCAGCCTCCACTCAACCTGGGCTCCGGGCTTACCCAACATGCATAGGGGCTTCCTGGCGAACTTCAGCCGTCCCCGCCAGCCTTTGTATCGGCAGCAACATCCGGCAGCCCAGATCCTCAGAGCAAACTCGGCTCCGAAGATGAAAATAGCAAATGTTTCCTGCATTGAAGAACATACGGAGGAACACTGATTAACCGGGACCCGCACATCTGGCCCTGGACACTTCCGTTCTGAAGTTGTGAGGAGTTCGGTCGCTGCCACTGCTGCTTCGCTGGGGCAGGGGGCAGAAGAACAGGTGGATCACCTCCATTCAGTCACCTGCCTGCATTCTGATGGGCTAACTGTCCCTTACATTAAGCCTTGCAAAGTAATTACTTGTTCTTTTTCCTATGTTTTTGTTCCAGTGGATCATTTTTTAAAAAGTCCCATTATTGTACTAAAAGCCTCTGAGAAGAGCAGTTAGGTTGGAAAGACAGGTGTCAATGAACCACACTCTAATAACCCCACCCAGGGTCTGGCCCTGGAATCGCTAACTGAGGCCAAGAGTTACTGAATGAGGCTTCCGGGCCAGGTACCACCCAAGTGTTTATGAACTTATTCTCATCTTATGTTTTGAGAAACCAAGTCAAGGAGCAGTTAAACCAATTTCTCAAGGACAGAACATGGCAAAGAAGGAACCGCAGACTGGGAACCAGGCTCTGAGCCTAATATTCCAGTATAATATAACTACAACATGCCTAACATGTATTGGTTATGCTTTGACCTGGTATATGCCCTTACCTCTAGTCTAGAATAACAAATTCCTCACTACACCTGTGCCCAGGGCCGACCTGACCAGTGGATTCAAGCATCATTCTTTTGAGCCTGGAATTGGCCAGAGACTCTAGGAAGCCAGAGAGAGTTTGGCAGAGCTGTACCCAATGGCAGCCTCCTGACCTTTGCTGTGAAGGTCCAGCCGGGGGCCTCCACCTCAGAGCAACACCATGGTGGGTGCACTATCTTACCAGTAGCAGAAGCCAGTCCCCCGAAACAGTCTCGTACTCCCTGAACGTGGTCAGGATGGCCAAAATCAAGCACCCCAGGACAATCAGGAACCTGGAAGGAAGGAAAAAGGAGACTAAGGAGGCATCATCAGGTCTTGGCTTGCTGCCGAAACTAGACAATGAAAGGTCTCAGCTGAGTGAAGCTTCAGCTGCCTTCGGACACTGGTAGATGAATTGTACATTAGCCCACATAACCTCACAACAAACCTATAAGGCAGGTAGGAATGATAATTCCAGTTAAAGAAAACAGGGCTGAGAGAGGTTAAGCAATATGCATACTTTTATTTTACCAGCTAGTTAGTGGAATCAGTTATTTAGATAGAATTGAACTAGATCGTCTGTTCCCAACACTGGGGGGCTGCAGATGGCCAAAGACCAAAAGTGAACCACAGGCTTTGGAAAATCAGGAGAAATACAAATATAGTGATAATATGTCCTACACATACAGGACAGTGATTTTCAATGCCTCAGGCAGGTGCAAACTGCAAACAATCCTTTGGGATTTTTCTCTCGATAAACTCTGCGTGTCTGGGTGGGAGGGAGAGTGTGTGTGTGCATGCTTCATTGGTTCAGCAAAGAAAAATGGTTCTCCCCCCTTGGTTCAGTGGTCAGCATCAGGCTCCCTGGTGTCTAAGAGCGAAATTACTAGCTAGGATCCATGTGTGAGTCTTGGTACCACATACTCCAAGCTCTCTTGCTCTGTGTAATATGGTATCCATTCCCCCTGCTAGGTTCTAGTCCATGCTTTTTTGGCTTGCTGTGTAAGAGGGCACTGACCTGTGCATTCTTCATTCATTATTGATATGGCAGGCACCAGGGACACAGAGCTGGAACTCACTGATGGAGAAGCTGGATTGGTCCTCACGAGGTCTGTCCAGACAAACAGAGAGCCACCTCGTGGTGTGATGGCAAGGGCCGTAACGTAAGGGTGTTTGGGAGCGTCTGCTCCTGGCCTTGGCTGGAGACTCAAGCCCAGGCTCTGACCCTTGGTTGTCCTAATCAATCCACATTTTCTGATCAATAATCCTGCTCATCTGCAGACCTGAATCTACACTTCCAAGCCTGCCTGGAATCTAATCAAGATTTTCAACTCCCTCCTGGGTTTGGCCATTTTACTTTAAATTCACAACTCCCAACCCATGCCTGGAATCTGCCTGTCCTGAATCCCAAATCTTCTCAGGTAGTGATCAGGACAATGACTATGGTAACGTTTCACTGCTATTTTACCGCCATCACCATTTAAGAAGCACCTTCCACTCACCACTTTGCAACTATCAGCTCACTATCCTCTCAGAAACGCCTCCCAAGGTGGATCTGGCCACTGCCATTTTAGAGATGAAGAATTTCACCAGAAGGGATCATCGCCGTCAGGATAACTGTGTTGTCAGGAAAAAGACCACAGAATTTGGAGTGCAAAGACACAGGCTCAAAAGGAGGCTCTGGTACTTTCTATGTGGTCTTGAGCAGCTCACTGACATCGGGAAACTTGATGATCACACTCATAGAATGGAAATCGTGAGTCTGCCTGGAGATCACAGCTACTGTGAGGACCACAGGACATAATGGATGTGGAGCCCTTTGCTCAACTGTATAGGATCATGCAGATGATGCCTGGTGCGGTCCCAGACACGCACTCATGACTGGCTGGCCAGGCCCTGGGAAATGCGCTCTTGGATGACTCTGCAAGTCCACACTCTAGTCATCTCAAGACTTCATTTTATTCACTCATATTCACTCATAGGCTCTGGAGAGAAGACCTAGATTAGAATCTTCTTCTTCTCTTTTGCTCTGTCATCTTAGGCAAGTTACATGAACTCTCTGTGTTTTGGTTTTCACTTCTGTAAAACGAATCCATAAAATGTCAATATCCTCAATTACTCAGTGATGGATTCAAGGTGCCCAGAACAGTGCCTGGTAGATGGTTAACCTTCTCTAAGTGTTAGCTATTATTTTATTGAGGTGTAATTTCAATATATCAAGTTCCTCATCTGTCCTAAGCAGAGTATAGGTTTTAAGGATACAAATGTGAAAAAAACCTAGCCCTCATTTTCAAGGACTAAGGGGCACAGAGGACAAAAACAGTGTGGTTGAGGTTATGATGCTGGTGCCCACTACCTGCTTTGGGAGTACCAGACTGGAAGCATGCAAGAAACTACGGCTAAGGGGTTAGAAGAGTACTTGAGGCTTAGCCAGGGTTGACCATATGTTCCAATTTATCCAGGACATCCTGCATTTGTTTGTGTGTTGACCTGGAGTATGGCCCCCGAGGCAACGTGGGTAACATGTGCATGTGCAGAAAGTGGGGAAGTTCATGAACACAAAACCCAGACCAATCTCCTTTAGCAAGGGGCGTGGGCCTTTTGTGATCTGGCCTTGTTTTCCATGGTCTCATCTGCTGTTGCTTCCCCAACCACCCCCAAGACTGGCCATACAGATGACAGCATTTCCTCAGACTCTGAGCCCATGTGTGTCTGTTCCCGTCCCCACCCGCCCCACTGCCCCATGCCCCTTCATCCTCCTGCTAATGCTTGGCAGTGCCACTCACGCCTTGCCTCCAGAGCCTTCCGTGACTCCAGCTACTCTCTGCAGGTTCTCCTGTGGGACCCCTCCCTTGGGACCAGAGAGCACCCTGATGCATTTCTACTCCCATACTGATCATAACCCATTATCACTTTGCAATCATTCACTCGCAGGGTGTAGTAAATAAAACATATGACTTTAATCCCTCACACCAGAAATCCTCTTAGAGCAGGAACTGCCTTTGTCTACTGAAACATTTTATCGATCCCACTGAAGTGGAAGTTGCAACCCTCAAGGCGTGAGACCGCTAAACTATTCATCAAGAAAATTTAACTAGAAATTGGAGGTGGGAGTTGGTGTTGACCGCCGGGAATGGCAAAGAAGAGAAGAAGATAGGGCCTAGCCACATGCTGAAGGATTCTTAAGGACAAGATTGTCTCAAATTTTAAGCTCATGGGCCTGCAAAGCAGACCATGAACCAGGGCCTTGTATGAGGGGCTCTGCTGTTTGTTGGCAATGAACATGGAGCTGGAGGCTGGGCTGGGGCATGTGTGGGGGGAAGAGATAGCTCAGCATCCCACAGCTGATCGAATGCTGCGGAACAAGGTGGGCATGCTCTAAGGTGACCCCCATCAAGCCATACCTGCATACAATCCCCATCTGTGAGTGCGGGCAGAACCCTTGACTTGCTTCTAACAATACAATGTGGCAAAGGTGACAGAACCAGCTCCCTGATTAGGTTTAGTTCCATGGTAAAGGCAGTGGGGTAGATGCAGCTGCGATTGCTACTTCCTGTAAGACTCTGTCTTAGCAGAATGAGGAGACAATCTTCTACTGGCTTTGAATCAAGCTGCCATGTTGTGAGGGGTCTGTGAGGGCCACAAGGCAAGAAACTGGGGCTTCTAGGACCTGAGAGCAGCCCCCCGCTGATGACTGGCATGAAAGCAGGTCCTCCGTCCCACAACCACAGGAACCAACAGTCATGAACTTGGAGGAGAATGCCCAAGCTCCAGGAAGGAGCCCAGCCCAGCCCACACCTTGACCGATGCTTTGCGAGACCCCAAGTAGAGGGCCCTGTTAAGGTGTGCCCAGACTCCTAACCCATGGAAACGGTGACACAATGAGCATGTGTTACTATAAGCCACGAAGTCAGTGGCGATTCATTATGCAGCAAGAGAACACTAATACAGTGCGGCATGGGAATCTGTGCCAAGTGGATGCACTTTTTATAGAGCAGGTAATCCTCCCCCCAGGCCATCTGATGCTGTCTGGGCCGTGTGGGGGGGGCTTGGTCTGCCTGTGTGATCCCCTCGTTGCTCCTCTCTGTATCTCAGCGGCTCTCAAAGCCTGGCACTTAATAAGAACCCGTAAGTGTTTAGAGAATGGATAAAAACAATTTTGAGATGAGCAAGTGCCCTGTTATTGGAATGAAAGGCAAGGAGGGGGTGTACGATGGGTCTAGAGAGACAGGTCCGAGTCGGATATGAAGGGTTTTGTAGGTCAAGTGAGGAGTTTGGACTTCAATCTGCAGAGGATCTTGAAATCTCTCTCTCTCCATCTCCATCTCTATGTGCCCACGTCTATATCTATGTCCATAAGCATATCATCCCTTAGTATGTCTGCGAAGGCTGCTCTCTGGCAGCACAGCCTCAGGAAGCTGCTGGCACAGGTTCATGAGGATGAGGGTCCCGTGAGGCAGAATCCTCGCAGCGCTCTCCACAGGATTTGCAACTACCAGGACGTGGAGGCCAACGCGGGGAGTGTCTGGAGGGTCTTGGGGGTGGGTGGCGGGACAATGTGCTGTTCACGGACAGGAGTTTATGCAGTGGAGCCAGCAGGTCTGCAGAGACAGACTGTCACTGGCCTCCTGGGTCTGAAGTCCGAGTGGAAATATCCAGAAGGCTGATCCAAATTCAAGTCTAAAGCTTAGGGGAGAGGTCGCGCTTGGAGCCTTAAGTCCCGTTCAGCTCTAGCAGTCCGATTTGGGCGCCAGGGAAGGGATAACTGAGCTTTAACCCGTCGCCAAGACGCAGTTTCAGCCTGGTTCCCATCTCCAGGGAGCGGGCAGAGACACGCTGCAGCCAGCAGGGGGCAGCAAAGGCCCGACCGAGCGGCGCATTTTCTCGCCTCCAGGAATTAACGCACCAGCGACGTTGTGAATTTACTTCCTGAGATTGGAGAACAATTACTTTATAAGGCTCCAAGCATCAAGGAAGCCCTCCTTCATCTGAGAAAAGGAAAATGCTCTTCGGTGTCTTGAGCTTTTCAGTTTACTCTCAAGATACGAACTTGGTTTTAGACGGACCGACCGAATGATCAGCGTCCCCGTCTCCGGCGGCTCCTGGCTCGGGCTCACCGATCACTGTCACCTCCCCTATCATTCGGGCTTCCTCTCTGTAGCCCTGTTTGCTTCACTGCGCTGTCCTGCCTCCTCTCCCCTCTGTGCCTCAGCCTCACTTGGCGCCCTCCTGGGAGTGGGGGGCGGTTGTGGCGGGGGTCTTGGGGAGAACCAACGTCAGTCCTTCTGTCTGCACACTCCTGGCTTAGCGGCCTTTGCAAAGGAGGCCAGTCATCGTCTCGGGTCTCAGATAAGCCCCTGGATCAGATGCCAACGCTCCCACCCTCGTCCTCTGCCACCTTCCAGCCGGGCCAGGGCTGCGGAGGGCGGGAGGCACCTGGCTCCAGAGAGAGCAACTTTGCAGCTGCACCTGGTGTCTACAGCGTAAGGGCCAGGGAGCTCGCATGAGGACCAGCGCTTCCCTTTGGGGCCCCCTCCATACCAAATCTTGTTGGGGCAGTGGCCTCATTCAGGCAAATCGGGGCAACGAGCTGATGCGGCCGCGGATTCCCCACCCCTCTCCTTCTAGGAACAAAGCTAGGTGCACCAGAAATGATGGACGTGTGAGGTGCGTAGCAGCCAAATACCCCCTCACAGCTTCTCTCCCAGAGACAAGTATGTGATAAAAACTCCTGAATATATGGAATCATTTCCTTCGTACATCATTTTCTGCTTTACACCTGGGAGCAACACTGTGAGATGGGGGGCACTGTCTCTGTTGTATCTGGATCCCCATTTCACAGATGGGAGCAAAGCCTCTGGGCTCAGGCAACACGGCGCAGAAGGAGTAGGGAGAGCATGGATGGGGTCCGCCCCTGTGCTGAAGGCTGCCAGGGGTCCATGAGCGAGAATCTGCAGGCAACAGGGACAAGTTAGAGCCGGCTGGAGAGCAGGCAGGGTGGCTGAGGGCTCCCGGTTCAGCTGAGAGGACCACCCCTCCCTTGTGCTCTGGACTACCAGGTTCAGGGAGAAAAACCCAGTTCCGCTTCCTGGTAGTTCCCAAGCTGGTCCCTGCCCCCATTACAGCTGCTCAGGGCAGCTGTCGAGCACCTGTAGCTCCCCAAAGTCCTAGACTGAGGGAGGAAGGCAGCAGATGACTCCACGGGGCTCTCTTCCTTCCCATCCTTGTCTGGGTGCCGTTTCGTGGGGATGTGAGGAACACTCTTCCTTGCCAGACATGGGCAGAACTGAGTGTCTAACAGAGCAGGTGTTGCTGAGGTTGTAGTTAGCCCAGAGGTTCTGGTCCTCAGCCACCCCATGGTCTGTGCTCTCAAGCGGAAGATACAGCCCTTCAGACGACATCGGGATCCTACTAATCAGCAACTGCAATGCCCGAGAAAAGCACTCACTGCATGCCAGGGAGCCCTGATTCCCTGTGAGGCAGCCCCAGAGCCACTGAGAATCACAGAGCCCAGCCCAGCGGATTAGTAAAGACACTACACCCGTCAGTTCCACTGCGGCCCAGTTATTTATTCGCTGGAGAAGCTTGGAGGAGCTTTTCTTCGTTTCAGGCTTCAGCGTCTACATCTGTGAAATGAGAGGCCTGAGCTAGAAGATCCGAAGGCCCCTCAGGGAAGTGATTTGCGGCACCTCTGTAAACATCTAAGTTTCATGGTATGTTACCATGCATTTCTTCTTGATGTTCCATCTTCTCATTAATGGTTTTTAAACAAGTCAACAGCCCTATCTGTTAGGCAGAAAAATAGGTATGAGTGGGATGGACAGAGAATAAGGCCAGTAAAGCTCACTAAAAGGGACTCAAAGAGATAACCAGGTAAAACTCCCAGATATAGAGAGAGCCAGAAAAGGCTCACAGAGTTAATGAGTTAATCATGTGAAGCTCCAAAGGCCGGGAGCAACTTAGAATGTCTGGACATTCCCCAGATAAAGAAGAGCATCCGAGCAGCCCATGTCTTCATTGTGTCAATTAGATCATGCCATTGTAAGATTTACTGCAGCAGCTGAAAGGCCTGGCTTATTTTTAACTTCACCTATATGCTGTTTTCTTTCTCTTCCTCCAGCCCCTCATCAAGTAATTTTGTAACCAGGGCTGGAGACAAGCATTATAATTAATTTTCCAAAAAAGCCCAGATATAAACAGTATAGTTTCCATCATCCAAATAGGAAAGATTCCATGTTAAAGCTAAGATTCCATTTTAAAAGTCAGAAAGTTAGGAAGATTCCTAACATATTCTTTAACAAACAGATAATAACTCAGCCCACCTTGGGGGGCAGGGCAGGCAGTCTTGATTAATATGTTCCCAGAGGGAAGCCGCTATCCTGGGGAGGAACCAGATCAGTAAATTTCTTGTGTGTTAAGTTAATTTTGCAGCATTCCCTGGAGGACTGATAATAGAGGAGAGGAAACATAGTGTCTCTCACCAGAGATAAGCATCCTGAGACCACTTGACAGGTTGATACCCCCTGGCCCTTTGAAAAAATCCTTAAAAGAGGGAACCCCCAACCTTTCAGGGCACCTCCTTTCTGAGGACGCCCACACTTTTTCTCTTTAAGTGCATAACTTCAAATACAACTTATGCTTTGCTTCACTGCTGTGTCTCTGCCCTTCAATTCTTTGTTGCCGGGGGACAAGAACTGAGGGAAATAGACAACCACCCCCTGACATATCTAGACTCACCGTTGATGCCCCAGGAGCATATTTGTGGGTGGTACTCACTGTATTACTTTAGGCTGTAAGACAAACTTCTCCAGGACCTGACCAAGTGTCATGGGGACCTCCTGTGGTACGCCATGTCCAGATCTCAAGTTCAGCCTTACCTGTGGGCTTCCGGTTCTTCACCTGCAGAGTGGGAATGAAGTCCCCACCTCCTAAGAGGATTCCATACGATAACAGATATAAAATGCTTACAGGCAGGCAGTAGGCACTAAGTAATTCCTACTTTCCTGCCAATTTGCTAACATTCATGCCCATTTACAAAATGCAATTGAGAGTATTAATGTGGGACTCAAATACGGAATGAGTTTAAATTTTCACTACACTATTTACTGCTGTGACTCTGGGTAAGTCACTTAAGCTCTCTGATTCTCCAATCCCTTGTGTTCACTCTGGGAATAACTACTAAACCTCTCAGAGTTGTTATGAGTACTAAACATACCTCAGTTTCTCCATCTGTAAAATAGGGATAATAAAATGCTCAGGCTAGGGCTTGATAAATGTTGCAATTATTATGACTATTAAAAATTACTGCATAAAACATAGTGCCTGGGAAGTTTGTAAATTCTCAATAAATGGAAGCAATTATCATTAATACAATACATTTGGAATTCATCAAACATATATCATCTTTGGCTAACTCTACCAAAAAAAGACTATTAATTATAAGACATTAAAATTGTATAAACATATATCATCCTTGGATAACTTTACCAAGAAACACTATTAATTGTAAGACATTAAAATTGTATAAACTACTAAGAAAAGGAAACAGCCAATCATAAATTGTGACAGCCATTGATTGTATTTCACATCCTCACTTTAGGGACTCCAAAATAGGAAAAAATATGCATTTAGAATCATGAAACAGGTATGTGAAGCTGCCTTATCACCAAGCCCTTTAGGAGAAACCCTTTGAGCAGGACAAGGTGTTCCAATGTGACTCCAGGCGTGTGTGAGGGGCTGAGGCAGATCCTATGTCCCCAGCCTCAGCAGGGCACATGCATTGAAGTGGGGGTCTGTTTACTTGGCCTGGGCCCTTCTATTTTTATCAGAGCTGTAAGAGCTCTGAGTTTGTTTGAATGTCCACACACTTCACATCTTTCATTTCCCTGGAACTAAAGCTCCCATATTTTCCTGGAACAGAACTTCCCAAGGCTCACGGAAGCTGGCAGAGCTAGAGAGAGGTGCTGAGGTTCGGGAATCTTATACGTGCTCCTCAGCATTACGGGCTTTACTCGTTCCCCAGATTTGACCTGAACAGGCAGCCCCATGTTTATGAGGACCTGGATTTGTGTCCAGATGCCCCTTGTGAGCTGTATGACTTCAAGCAAGATGCCCCATTGTTCTGGGTCTTGGCACTTTTATTTGAAGATTTTGAAATGAAGGTGCAAAGGGCTGCCCATGGAGGACTCACCGGGAGGAGGGGATGAGGCCTGCTGGGTGCCCATCTCAGCTCTGCAGCCAGAAGGCAGAGCCCTTCCAACTCCTCCCACTTGCAGGCCATAGCTACGCCCCCTCCCACTGCAAGCAAACCTGATTCTTGGCAAACTGGGTCCATTCTTCCTCTGAAATAGTATCACACATTATGTGACATGTATGTCTCTATGACTAATGCCCTAGTCAAGCCATGCCATCTTTCTCCTGAATCTCCCCCATGGTCTCCTGATAGGTCTCCACCCTGGAAAGGCCAGGGAAATCTTTCCCAGCCTCATTGCCATCCCTCCCAACGCTCTCTGTCTCCCTAACTCCTCATCTCAACTCTACAGAAGCGCTTTGTTTTGGCCCCATCTCCTGTCACCCACCTCCCAACCCACCATCTCCCCACCCTCCGTATACAGAGAACCAAGGGTCGTTTGGACAACTTGGTTTATTAGAAAGAGAAGGGTCTTAGGAGATAGGAAAATCTGGGTTCAAATTCTGCATCACCTGCCTGGCCACATGTCCTTGGTCCTGTTGTCTTGCCTCTGGAAAATTCAGTCTGTTTATTATAAAATGAGGCTAATAAAACACAGTGTAAACACGTACCAGAGTGATGCTATCCCAGTGCAGGTGAAGAGTGAGAATGAATAGAAGTTGTTAACTTTCAAACCCCTTCTCACCATTCCTCATGCCCGGAGTGCAGACTTCCTCCCATTTTCTTTGTCAGCTTCCTACCAAACCAGCCAAGGACTGTATCCCCTGAGAGAATTTTCCCACATGCACATTGCACCTCCAGGAAATAAATGCAGCATTTCATGTATGTGCACCCAGGAAAGCTGACCCTGGGAGGCTGGACAAAATGCAAAGCTACATTTCTACCTAGCCCCCTTCACCAGGACCATATTTATTGCTATTCTCATAATTTCTTCAAGACCTTGTTCCTGAACGCATTGCATCAGAGAGCAGGATGGGGCTGGGTGGGGCTCACCATCAAAAAGAAAACCCTGAGAAACCAGAAGACAGAAGCAGCAGGGGCTTCTGTCGCTTGGTTATAGGAGTCTGTGTGACTTTATAGGGTGGGAAGGCCAAAGGCCTGCTTTGTAAACAAAATATTCTGGTTCACACCATAGGCAGTACTGCTGAGGTCTGAGTCCATGCTTCCACAGACACTCACTCTGCCATGGGGATGATGCTGAACCATCCCTCGGGGGATGAGAGGTCCAGGAGGCTTCTCAGCAGCTCTCCCTAGGTCGCGGGGAGATGGCCTTTGGTCTGTGAGGGTGGAGGGGAGAAGGTGACGGCGGAATGGCAAGCAGGCTGCGTGGGTCCCCTGGGTCCCCCAGCTTCCACAAGGAGAGGGGCACATCATAACAGGCTCATAGTAGATCCAGCCACCTGTGTCTCCAGTCCTGCCTCCTGTCTTCTGTCTGTGTAGGCCTAACGACCTCCTGAGAGGACTTGGAGTTTGCAGACCACAGTCCAGGGCCTACAGCGCATGCTCTAGGGCATCCCTTCTGTCCGGTGCTGCCCCGTCAGCCTTTTCATCTGCATTTCTCACTGCAGGTCCTCAGTGTCCCAACCTCCCATTGGTTCTTGTCGCTGGGCATGCCTACGGTCAGGTACCTTGACCCTGTACATTTCCCGTCCTCTTGGTTCAAAAGACACCATTCACAAAAGCCATTCTGAAGTGAACAATGGAAAGCACAGTAAAAGAATCATCATACTTCATTCTAAGCCTAATAAATCAATTGTTTTCATTTTCCTCTGTTCCCTTTCCAGCCCAAGGACATGTGCATATATAGACCAGTTCTATGTATTTGTTTTGTCACAACATTACGGTTTACACTTTACCTTCTTAAAGTTTAAATGTTCTCTCACGTAGCTATAAAATATTCAAAACAATCGTGTTTAATGAAAGAGCGGCATTCTTGACCTCAGTGCACTGAAATATATGTAAGCATTTTCTTATTGCTTGATATGAAGGTTTAGGTTGCTTCCAATTCTGTTATTATAAATAATGCTATGGTAAGTATCTTTGTGCATATAGCTTTTCCTTGTTTAGGCCAATTCCTTATATTAAATCTCTCGACTATCGGGGCTTTGCATGTCTGCATGGATTCTTGGTACATTCAGGCAGAACTAGTTTGCTAAAGGCTGCATGACTTTACATTGTTCCCAGGGACATAGGAAACCCCATTTTCACCCAATTTCATCAGCACTGGCCGTTACCATTTGTTAATTGATTTGCTAGTTCAATAGGTATAAAGTGGCACCTGGGACTTGCATTTTAAAAGGAATAAAGCTTTGCACCATAGGACTAAGGTACTTCTCATGGGACCTCCAGCTGAGGGACAGAGATTCTAGAAGAAAAGTGAGCAGCTCAAAAATTATCCCCAGTAGGCATTCCCCTTTTCCTCCTTCATGGGGCCAAATCAGATGCCAGCCTTTTCAATGGCCTTCTAGGCTGAAGACAGTGGGAAAAATGCCAATGTGTAATTGGCATATTACTTACTTTTCTCACCATGCCCCGGAGACTTTTCTCATTCAGATATAAAAATTGGTTCTCTCAGACCCAAACCAAAAGGTGTAAACATCTTAGATTTTCTTAC
The DNA here is from genome assembly GCF_040802235.1 of Manis javanica. NCBI lineage: Eukaryota > Metazoa > Chordata > Mammalia > Pholidota > Manidae > Manis > Manis javanica. The sequence goes on from NC_133157.1 coordinate 217,163,922, forward strand.
CGCATTAGCACCTTCCTACAAATGGCTCCACTATTTCTTTTGAGAACCGAACACAGAGGCACAAAGTAAAATCTGGGTCCCCTGCTGTTTTTCCCCCAGCACGACAGAAGCCTCAATTATTCTAGATGTTTTTCTCTCCTTTTGGAAATCTCATTAGAATGGAAACATTTAGTGGCTTCAAGTTTCCAAAATGAGAGAGATTTTTTAAAAAGTGTACCCCATGCCAGAGGACAGAGACACATCTGTGTGTCCACCTGCACTTGCAGAGACAATAGCCATCATGACTGATTGTTGTAGCGATTTCCTTCCCTCCCTGGGCTTGGCATTCGTCTTTAACTGCTCCTGGATTTCGTATTCACTCATTCAGTCCTTCATTCAATACGTTCACTGAGCAATTACTCTGTACTGAGTGAGCCCTGTGTCAAGGTACAGAGGTGACACAAGAATCAGTTCTGCCCTCAGGATACTTACAGCATTATAAGGAAACCAATTTTCTAGTGGAGGGCACCCACATTAAGGTGGGCACAGCACATGCTACTCTGTGGGGATAGAGGGCAGTCAAGAACACCCTAATGAGTCCTCAGGGGTTAAAAGCTATTAGCTACAATTTCAAACCAGCCCTGCATCCTGGGGCTTGAAGACCCCCTTCTCTCACCTATTTCTAGTGTCAGTCACTTAGGTGGAATGTACAAGATTGCTCACTAGGCACATATGTTAGGAGTTACCTCAATCTTAGGTTCACCAGGCTCTACTGTCCCTAATTCCTAGGACTAGGGTCAAATTTTGTGAATTAGAGTGCAAAATTTATCTAGGGGTACCCCGAGAAAGTGAGGAACGGGTTGCATGTGGTTTGATATGTAGGAAAAGAGGGATGGGGAGGGAAAGAAATACTAGGTCAGGAAATCTGATTTCAAGTCTTTGCCACCAACTACCTGTACAATCTTGGGCAAGCAGACTTTGAGCATCAGTTTCCTCATCTGAAAAATGAGTGTAACCAACTGACCTGTTAGAGCAATTGTAAGAGATTGGCTGGGAGAGTCAATAAGAGCATGCATGCAAAATTCTGGTACAGTGGCTGGCACATAGCAGACCTTCAGCTCATGTTCATTCCACACTCTTCCTCTGAAGATACCTTCTACATCTAGAACAGGAGCTAGAAATGTGGTTTTCATTTGCATTGGGGTCTAGGAGGTACAGCAGGAGGCATTCTGGGTTTCAGGCTGTTCAAGATGAGGCAGACAACACAGAGTATGGCTTAGAACTGGCCTTCAGAGTTCACTTACAGGGAATGGTGATGAGCAGAAAGCAGCCAAGCCCTTCCTATCCAGACTTATTGAAGATAATAGGCAGTGGGATGTCATGTTCATTGCTCCTGGTCTGTCTCATTCTTCAGTAACTCTTTGACCTCTCTGTGGAGTGTACTCCTCATTCTTTGACCTTATACCACCACTCTGTATCTGTACCTTTTCTTTTTTTGGTCTAGCAGCATTGGTCAGAGCACTTGGGGAAAATAGATGGTGTTATACATGCATAGGCTGCATGGGGTCTTACCCTCCTTAGGAAAGAAGAGCTGGGTATAGAAGAAATGTTTGTGTCAATGGAAAACTATGCCTGTCAAGGCTATACCTTTCCCTGGAAGTCATCTTTTAGCAAGGGCTTTCTCCCAGGATATAGTGCTGATATAAATTTCCTGGGCATCACTGTGTCTTAGAACAGTGGTTTGTGAGGCTGCAAATTAAAAATCATGTGTGGATCTCAAAATAACAAAACACCAATGGCTGCTCCCAACCCTTGAATCTCCTAATTTAATTTCTGTGGGTGGGGCCAATGATGGTCTAATTTTGAAGCTTCACTCAATGATAATAATGTGCAGTCATGGTTGAAAACCACTTTCTGGGAATAATAAGTTACCAGCTAATACTGGAGGCTTCAGAGTAAGACTGTATGAACTTGAGTCCTGTCTCTAACTGGTCAATAGTCAAAGAAGTGCATGAGGCTTAAGTGTGTGCCTGCCATGAACAGGGCTGGGCCTCTGCATTCTGAAAGAGTAGCTCATGAATCATAGCTCTAGCAATCTTTAGTGAGGGGCACTAGGCAGGTTACTTGAAGTCTATATCCTCACTATCTGCATTAATTTTCTATGCCACATAACAAATTGTCACAAATTTAGCAGTTTAAAACAATGGACATGTATCATCTCACAGTATCTGTAAGGCAATAGTCTGGTCACAGCTTATCTAGGTCTGTTGCCTAAGGCTGCAGTTGAAGGGTTGGCCAGTGCTGGCTTCTTATCAGAGGCTCAACTGGAGAAGAACCTGCGGCCAAACTAACCTTGGGTTGTTGGCAGAATTCATTTCCTGTGGCTGTTGGGATTCATAATGACAGCTTGCTTTCTCAAATCCAGCAATGGGAAGAGAGGGAGAGAGAGACGGATGATAGAGATAGAGAGATAGAGAAATAGATAGATGATAGAGACACCAGCAAGATGGTACTCCACTTTTATGTTACCACATGTATCACCAGAGGGGATCATGGGCCCACTTTCAAGTCTCTCCACCACACTATTCTCACCTGGAAAATGGTCATGTTCATTGATTCTGGTCTGTCTCATTCTTCAGTAACTCTTTGACCTCTCTGTGGGGAATATCTACCTCCTGAGGCAGTTGTGGAAATTAAACAAGACAATCCATTGAAAGTGTGTGGCCTATGGCCACTCAGTGCATGCTGTTATCAACAGCCCACACAGAAGTTTCTGCTGCACAATTTCCACATCAGGTCACGGTGTCTTCCTCCGGGCTCCATAACACTCGGCACAGACCTGCCCCCATCACTGTGTGTTCCTTCCATCTGTCAAGCTTGCTGGGCCCCTTAAAGAAAACTTGCCACGTTCCAGGTATTGGACAAAATGCAAGGCATGCAACATTTTGTGTCATTCTCACCAAAAACTGCTGATATACAATCACTGTCACTTTGAAGGTGGGCAAACAGGCTCTAAAAGGTGTAGTAGGGAAAAGTGTGCTTCAGTGCAAAACTGCCTTGTTTATGCCTCTGGGTTATGTCTTTCTTTGTCTTATTGACTTTGGTCTTCCATTGTCTTAAGTCACTTTGTAACTGTAAGGTGTAAATAACTGATAGCAACGCCAACTAATTCTTGACTGTAAACATGCAAATTTTGTACTATCTAGTAAAGGTTCACTTGAATTCTTTCCCCCTCCTATGAAAAAAAACCAGTCATGCCTCACATTTGACATTCATTTCAATACCTCCCAATCTATGATCTATAAATGCCCATTTTTCAGATTCCCTTTTGAGGTCTTTAGAACACTGGCCTGGTTCTGTCATTGATTAAAAAGAATATTTAACATACACTCAATTTATAACTGAGTGAAAGCCATGAGTTTACCTTTTGAAAGAATAATTATCTTTTAACAAAGTTACATATATTTCCCAGGCCACATGGTTAGTAGGTGAAAGAACCAACATGGAAATCCACTCAGCTTTGTCTGGCATCAGAACTCACATTCTTGCCCCTATAGGGTGGTGCTGCACACAGAGGGTACATACACACATGCCTTCTTTGCCTCTCTGGCCAGATGGCCCTGACCTTTTACTCATGACATGCAGAACACAGCTCCCACACTCACCTTCCCATCTCTGTCTGTTTGCCTGATTCCTGCAATTCCTGTGACTTTCTGTAAAAGGCACTCACTGGTGGCTTCTGCCCAGGGCCTCTGCAAATTCTTCCCCTAAAGGAGTGAACACCTGTCTCCCCATAAACCCCACCCAACTGCCCTGCTTCTCTCCTCTGGAAACACACACATCTCCTTCCACACTGGCTCTTCCAGATCTGGAAGGCAGCTCTCAAGGCCATAAATCTCTCTTTTGGAATTCTGCTCTTTAAACCTGGCCTCCTATGACAGGCCTTCAAGCATATTTGCCATCCTGACCATTCTCTCTTGGACACAGCCTGCTGTCCTTATACCCTGAGTGATCCTTAGATCTACATGGACCTGTAGAGTGGAAGGCCTCCTTCTGTTATGCCCAGGACAGTCCCTTTACAAAGAAGATTCTTCGTGGTGAAGCTCACTGTGGGGACCATGTCAGGCTCCAGTCCTCAGGCTGCAGATCCCAAGCTCCATCCACAGATGGGTCTCCTCATCCGACTCTGCTTTGCCCCCTCTGACGTCACCGTCCAGCCCCTAGGGCTGTGGCCTCGGTTCTCCCCTCAGTCACGGCCTACTTGGAGTGACACTCTGCAGGCCTGAGTGCCCTGGGATGCCCTCTCCCTGTGCAGCCCTGCAGGCAGCCCCCATTGCACTGCCTGGCTCTGTGCACAGAGGTGGCAGGCGCCTTCTGCTCACACCTCAGACCACACACACGGCCTCGCAACTCACTGGAGCTTGTGGCACACACGCAACACCGGTGACTTTTCAAAGTAAACTTATGGAAAACTGAAAGGCAGGTTTTTTATACATTTATCATATGAAACTATGGCTCATAAATCAGTGTTTGTGTAATTGACTTCTTCTTGGACCTTACAGGCCTTTCTGTTTATCTTTTCAACTTACCCTCTTAGATGCAGCCTGTATCTCTAGTTCTGCGGCTGAAGCATTATAGTCCCCTCCAGCTTTGCCATCTGAATGTCTGACAGTCCCACCAGTGGCACAGCGGACTCCACTGAGGAAGGAGCCGCTCTCCTGCCAGAGCTTCCCAGGACCTTCCCCTCCTTTTCCTTCCAGCCCCCTGGGGGAGGGGCGGGGATTCTGGCTTAGGTTCTCATGTCTGCCCCCCAGGCCGGTCTCCCAGAGATCTTGTCAGTTTGGCAGATTGGCCCTCTTAGCTTTCCCTACCTATGGACAACATGCCCGAGCAGGGCTCCGAGACCCACACCAACCCCTGTGAGGCTCAGCTCCTGCAAGGCGCCCATCAGACCCTCCAGCCCTGAGATGGAGGCACAGCCTGCCCTTGGTCTGTCCCTCTTTTTTTACTCACAGGCCACAGGCGCAGAGGATGTGGAGAGAATGAGCTCTCTGGGTGGGCTGATCTGAAGGCCAGCCACCGCTACGGTAGGTTATTGTAAGCTCTGGTTTGAAAACCATCCTAGCCACAGTAATGAAGACCCCAGATCTATTTGTCAAGGTCGCTGTGACCTCTCGGGGCTCTAATGGGGACTGAGTAATCAATGCTGCTCGGGGCCGAGTTATGAGGCTGCATGGGAAATGTGTCATAGGTACAGCATCGCAAATGGGATTTTTTTCTGTTTCTTTAGAGACGAGGACACTAGGCTTTCTCCTTGAGAGGAGGACAAGAAAAAAAAGCATGCACAGAGCAGGAAAATATGCAGAATGACTCAGAACTAAGGCAGCCAGCTAAGGCCCTGTCTGTACATACACCTGCTTCCCTGTGAAGATCACGGAAGATCAAGAGGGCAGGGGTCAGTGCGAGACCCCAGACTAGAGTCAGGAGACCTGGGTTCTAGTCCCGGATGTGCCCCAAACTCCCTGGGTGACCTCCGGCAAGTCGCTTTGTCTGTCTGAGCTGCAATTTCCTCCTTGCAGCTAATTTCTGTAGATGCTTCCCAGTTCTAATACTGAGACACAGATCACAATTTAAGCAATATATATCCTCCAGAAAATATAGGGATCAACTTTTGTCCCCTCAGCTGAAGTTGACATATTCCTTTGTTTTCCTCCCTCCTTCCTGCCCTCCTTCTTTTCGTAGCAGATCCTTTCTTCAAAAACAAAATCTTGTGCAGAAGTCTAAGAAAAAGGGTAGTGGCTTTGTGTGGAGAGATGAGGGGAGCCTGCCTGTCCAGCCTTGACACCTTCCAGCTCCCCCCGACCCCCCACCAGGCATGATGCACTTGGCGGCATTTGGGAAGCACTGAACTAGGCTACTTCCTTGTTTGAAGTGACCATTTTTTGAAGAATGCTCTGCTTGGGAAAGAAAAACATGACATGGTCAATGTCAGCTAACAAAGCACCTTGATGTCATTTTCTATTTACAAATCTGCCAGACTGAATGACTTACCCCATGGCACAGGTGCGGACACTCGAGCTAAGATGGGGTGTGTCATTCTTGGTCAATGCTCTGCCCCTGGTACCTGGGACAGTGTCTGGGGCACGAGGAGAGCTCTGGGAATAGTTGTGGAATGAATGGCCACATGGCTTGCTGACCCTCCTCAACCAATCCCTGCCAGGGCTGGGGCTCCAAGTCCTTCTGACCTCTGCTGGTTCACAGGCACTAAGATTCTTTTTTTTTGGAACATATGATCACTTCCAAATATCACCCTGCAAATTTGCATGCCTGGTCCCCCTCACCTTCCTCTGCCCCAAACAACAGCATCATACTATCTAAGGGCCGCACCCTTATTCATAGCAGAGGGAAATAAATCTTTATCCTGCTTTCTTCTCTTCATGGAGATGACTAAGGAAAAAGCGTGAGAGGCAGGTATGCTAAAGCCCTGGGCAGTTCTGTTTTGTTATGAAAGACTGTAGCAGACACTGTTCATGTTCTGCCCAAATTCTCCATCCAAGGATTTTTTACTGTTTCCTGGGCTTCTGCCTCCAGTGAGTTTACTTGCTATTCTTCTTTGAAGGAAGTAGTCTGGCTGCTGGAACTGCGCTACCTGAGGTCAGGAGCAGAGGACAGGGAGTGCCCACCAGTGGGGCTGGGCCTTAGCCAACAACTGATGGGTCCCACGTCAGGACACATTCCAGAACTCCCTGTGGGATCAGATCAAAGCTGCCCTCCATGCGACTTCGCTGAAATCATCCTTTTGTTTACATTCTGTAGCTTAAGATTCAGATTTGGGGAACCTGATGTAAGACAAAGGGTGACTTAGAACTGAGGGTCCACGATGATCAGTAAACATAGTGAGTCTGAGAATATACAGAAAAGCATGAAGAGCCACATTTCTCTGTATTATAAACCCCCCCTCATGACCCACAGAATAAGAGCTGCATTTTGTGGAAGAGTTGTAGGACAGGGGCTGGGGAAAGGGAAGATGCGAAGCTTTAAGGAGAAAAGAGGGCTGAGCCACATGAGAATGCAAAACCACAATGACAGCACCACCAGCAGCAAAACGAAAACACAGCCCTGCAGCAGCCCTGACGCTCAGCTAAGTTTGCTAGGTGCCCAACTGCCCTTTGTGCGTGACAGTCTGAGGCACATCAGGAGAAAGCGGCTGTGTCCCAGGTCTGGGATGCCACCCACACCAGTGAGGAAGCACTGATTCTGCCACAGGACGGGCTTTCTGTGCAGATTTCTCAGCCAGAGGAAAGCAGACAAACAGGACCACGCTCCAGGCAGGTGCTTGAGGACACGGGCTGCAGGGAAGCAGGCTCCTGCCAGTGCTGCAATGGGGCTCGAACCAGTTCCACTCAGATCCCACAGGGACCTTCATGGGACATCTGGGTTTCACAATTCTGACTGCCTAGACCCCAGTGGAAGGGACAAGCACACAAATAGCTCTGAACGTACAAAGGAGACAGTGACAAATACCACTAGCAGGGGGAATACAGTGTGGGGGAGAGCACACGCCCATCACTTGGTTACTTGTCTTTGAGCAAGTGCTTTTGAGCTCTCAGTCCTCCCAGACACACAGAGAGGGAAGACTGGGCATGAGAGTGGAGTTATTCCGTAGCCTGAGCACGGTAAGTGGGGAAGAAACAGTGGCATGCTGGGGCCAGTTCCCGGGACTCCTGACACCCAACTGGTGAATTCTTAGGAATCTTCCAAGCCGTAAACATAGCTGTTATTAAAAAATAAATTATATAAACTTATTATAGAAAAAATGATATTAAAAACAAAGGTAAAAATGCTCAAAACTCATCACTACCTAATTATTTTATAGTTCACTATTATCTATGCCTTTAAGGTTATTTATACTTCAGTTTTCTGTATAGTAGAAATATTACATAACAGCGCCCATCTCTTTCCTGTGTTCAGTGATGTCACAGTAGTAATCTGAAATTTACACACAGTGGGATTATTTATACCACAGGACCAGCAAACACTGCAGTTTGAGGTGGAGGCTTTGCCCTTCTCCTGATCAGAACTAGTTGTTAAACATTTACTAGCACATCACGGGAGGAGAGTTCTCAAAGACTGTCCAGATAGAGTGCAGAGGAACTAAATAGAATGACGTTGTCCATCCATCCCGCACCACTTACTGGTCATCTGTGTGTGATGCCCATGTACTCACATGGCTTTAGCAGTAGGCTCAGTTAAAGCTGACTGATCGAGCTAACTGGGCACAGGCCCATGTACAACACTGCAAGTCCCAACTATTGAGCATCTTTCAATAAGGACCTTTGGATGACTTTCCAGCTCATATGTAGCAGCAGTTCCAAGTAATAGCTAACAAAGGGCTGCCAAGGAGGGGACTGGCCAGACCTGCTGCAATAAATAGATAAGGATCATTTAAAAGCAGTCCGTTAGGTGTTTGCATGCAAATGGCCCTGCCAGGCTCCTTGAGAAACAGTGTGTTCTCCTAAGAAGGTTAAATATTTTCTATCTTGTTTGAGTTATTAATTTGCTTAGCCAAGCGTGTGGTTATGGGTGCCTTTTTAATAGTGGATCCTAAGACCTTACAAAATGATCCTTATTCTTGAAACCTAAATGAGAGGGGTTTTGTGAATCCCATCGAAATGACCACAGACTTTGCCTGTATCCCGAGGAGAAGAAATCTCTGCCCTGTTCAGGTCAAGTAGCCCTGGGGAAACCTACAGAATGGGGAATGAAACAGAAAAAGGAATAAATGCCAGGCATGCTGCCCGCCTATCACTTAGGACAGTGTGGAGCACAGCTGTAGACCCCAGGATGGGCACACGGTAGATGTATGAACAAACCCAGCCATCTTGGGTCTCGGGCACCGAGGACAGCACCTGGCCCAGGGTGGGCATCCAGTATACTTTTGTTGTGCGAATCAAAGTCCTAGGCCATAGTTCTAAGTACTGTTTGGATGAGAAAGGGTCTTCTAAAATTGGTAGAAAACGGCCATAGAAGAAAAGGAGGAAGGAAGGAGAATTTACATAAAAAAGGAGACCCTTTTCTTTTTTTTTTTAATTAAAAAAAAAATTTTTGGTATCATTAATCTACAATTACATGAAGAACATTATGTTTACTAGGCTCCCCCCTTCACCAAGTCCCCCCCACATACCCCTTCACAGTCACTGTCCATCAGCGTAGAAAGATGCTGTAAAATCACTACTTGTCTTGTCTGTGTTGTAGAGCCATCCCCATACCACCCACACATTATACATGCTAATTGGAATGCCCCCTTTCTTTTTCCCACCCTTATCCCTCCCTTCCCACCCATCCTCCCCAGTCCTTTCCCTTTGGTAACTGTTAGTCCATTCGTGGGTTCTGCGATTCTGCTGCTGTTTTGTTCCTTCAATTTTTATTTTTTCTTTGTTCTTATACTCCACATATAAATGAAATCATTTGGTACTTGTCTTTCTCTGCCTGGCTTATTTCACTGAGCATAATACCCTCTAGCTCCATCCATGTTGTTGCAAATGGTAGGACTTGTTTTCCTCTTATGGCTGAATAATATTCCATTGTGTATTGTACCACATCTTCTTTATCCATTCATCTACTAATGGACATTTAGGTTGCTTCAATTTCTTGGCTACTGTAAATAGTGCAGTGATAAACATAGGGCTGCTGCATTCTTAAGGTAAATTCCTAGAAGTGGAATTCCTCGGTCAAATGGTATTTCTATTTTAAGCATTTTGAGGGACCTCCATATTGCTTTCCACAATGGTTGAACTAATATACATTCCCACCAGCGGCGTAGGATGGTTCCCCTTTCTCCACAACCTCGCCAACATTTGTTGTTGCTTGTCTTTTGGATGGTGGCCATCCTTACTGGTGTGACGTGATATCTCATTGTGGTTTTAATTTGCATTTCTCTGATGACAAGCGATGTGGAGCATCTTTTCATGTGTCTGTTGGCCAACTGAATTTTTTCTTTAGAGAACTGTCTATTCAGCAACTCTGCCCATTTTTTAATTGGATTATTTGCTTTTTGTTTGTTGAAGTGTGTGAGCTCTTTATATATTTTGGATGTCAACCCTTTTTTGGATCTGTCATTTATGAATATGTTCTCCCATACTGTAGGATGCCTTTTTATTCTATTGATGATGTGCTTTGCTGTACAGAAGCTTTTCAGCTTGATATAGTCCCACCTGTTCATTTTTGCTTTTGTTTCCCTTGCCCGGGGAGATATGTTCATGAAGAAGTCACTCAAGTTTATGTCCAAGAGATTTTTGCCTATGTTTTTTTCTAAGAGTTTTATGGTTTCATGACTTACATTCAGGTCTTTGATCCATTTTGAATTTACTTTTGTGTATGGGGTTAGACAGTGATCCAGTTTCATTCTCTTACATGTAGCTGTCCAGTTTTGCCAGCACCATCTGTTGAAGAGACTGTCAGTTCCCCATTGTATGTCCATGGCTCCTTTATCATATATTAATTGACCATACATGTTTGGGTTAATGTTTGGAGTCTCTATCCTGTTCTACCGGTCTGTGGCTCTGTTCTTGTGTCAGTACCAAATTGTCTTGATTACTGTGGCTTTGTAGTAGAGCTTGAAGTTGGGGAGCAAGATCCCCCCACTTTATTCTTCCTTTTCTGGATTGCTTTAGCTATTCAGGGTCTTTGGTGTTTCCATATGAATTTTTGAACTATTTGTTCCAGTTCATTGAAGAATGCTGTTGGTAATTTGATAGGGATTGCATTGAATCTGTATATTGCTTTGGGCAGGATGGCCATTTTGACGATATTAATTCTTCCTAGCCAGGAGCATGGGATGAGTTTCCATTTGTTAGTGTCCCCTTTAATTTCTCTTAGAGTGTCTTGTAGTTTTCAAGGTATAGGTCTTTCACAGGAGACTCTTTTCATATCGTGTCTCAGTTAATCCTTGCAAACATCTAGGAAGTTTTAAGATCCACATCCTACAGATGAGACAAATGAAGGCCAATCAGCCCACCCAGTATTTCATAGGAAGGAGGTACAGAGGGAGGTCAGAATCTGCTCTATTTCAGTTAAAATCCCATTTTCTTTACATGTCCTATGAAATGGTGACAATCTTCCTGGAAACACTCAATTAAAAAGCAGATCTTTCCCCTTCTCCCCAGAGGGTATGATGAATTTATTTTACTAGAGAAAATAGAACACTGAACATTGAATACTCACACCAAACACAGTGGAGGCCCACACCCCTTCCTCACTCCCTTTCCTCTTTCCTTGACCACAGAAGAATGGTGTGTGTGTGCTACCATTTTCCTTTACTTTCTTGGACATCAACTTTTGCTTCCATAGTCACTGGTGCTAAGCTCTAGTTATGGCATCTCTGTCCCACAGAATTCCGTGTAAGTTGACTATTACTACCTCCATGGTGTGGATGAGAAAATTCAGAAAAGTGATTTGATGAAGGTCAATATCAGTCAGTGGAACATTTGGGACTCTAACGTGGGCTTATTTGTCCTGAAGGCATTTTTCTGCTAACAGTTTTCTCAAATTCCAATGTCCAAAGGGAAACTTACTAAATGCAGATTTGATTCAGGAGGTCTGGGGTGGACTCGGACGTGATCCCAGGTGGTGTGAAGGTCTCAAGTCACATTTGATGAGCAGGTCCCAGGTCAACTGCTGAGTCAGTTGCACAGGCAGGGCTCTCCTGCTGTATGAGGTCAGTTCTTAGTTCATCCTCTTGTCCTGGTGAAATTACCCGGCTCACCAACCACACTGGGGACCAGACAGGGCCAGGAGCTCAGCCGTCTGTTCCAACTGGAGTCTGGCTGGCTACCTCCCAGCACCTCCACTCAGGGTCTGGGCCACAGTTCCCCGCTCTTCAACCTAAGCCCACACACAGCAACTTCCTCTATAAATGGTCTCTGAGCCTGCAGTCTTAGCCCCTTGGATTCATTTTTCATACAACAGAAATTGTGAGCTAATGTAAGTCTAGTGATGTCGCTCTAGATCTTAGACTCCATCAAGAAAGGGGGGCACTAACTCCGTTGCCCTTCCCCAAATCTTCCTTTATCAGAGCACCCTAGTTTGTATCTGCTATGGATATGGTGGTTCAACATCTTATTAAAAATTAAAAAAAATATATTTTGCTGCTAAAGAAAACTAAGAATACCTCTGACTGATCTAATCTATTTCTTCCATTTTACAGATGGGGAAAATGAGTCACAGAGAGGGCCAAGCCTGTTCCTGAGGTCCTCCCAGGGGACCACCGTGGAGCTGGCAGGAATCCCAGGACCCGGCTCCTGCTATTTTCTTCGATTTTGTGGTCCTCTTCCCATTACACCATGCCCCTCCTTGCAAACAATTTTCTTTCTGTTTTTCCCCAGATCCACTTTCCTAAGATCCACTGACTTCCTTTATTGGCTGAGAGCAAAATACGCCTTCACGCCTTCTCCCAATCTGCCCGCTGCATTCCAAGCATGGAGGAAAGCCGGAAGACATGCTGACCGGGGCTTGTTTTCCTAAGCAGCCTGTCATGTCAGACTAGACTGATTGTCTGGCCACGAGATCATAAGCTTGGGGACAGTTAGGGATAAATAGGCAACAATGGCCCCAGCTACCACCCCAACAACAACAACAACAAAAGCGTCTGTTTACCAAACCCCAACAAGGATCTCTAAAATTGGTTAATTCCCTCACCAGCCCATCGATCTCAAAACCATTCAGGACAAGTAGCTGGAAAACATATTCCCAGCAGTTTAATAAATATTCTTCGAGTGAATATGTGTGTAAGCGAAGTCTACTGTTTGCAGGGAAAACAATAGCTACTTGGTTATAATGTTTGATAAGTTGGATGGTCTTTTTAGGTCCAGAGAACGGAGAGCTCAGGGTGGGCTAAGAATGAGGGAGGGTACTCTATGTGGGCTTTGGGTTGGTGGAAAAAAGAACATTCAGGAAGACCCAAGAGGAGCAAAACCTGGAGGTAGGAAGACATCTCTCCTTTGCTAGATACAGTGAAGAGAGCAGACAAAGCCAAGAGCCACATGCAGTATAGCTTAAAATCTGAACCAAGAACTCTACTTGCCAGGACATCAACCACAGAAGGGCTTTCTTAGGACAGCATATTCCTATGGTGTGGAATGTACATGTGGGTTGTGTACAAGGGAACTTTTAGTAGTTATACATTTAACATGGAATTGAAAAGACACCTAATTAAGCAAATCAGATACATGACTTCATTGCTGAGGATCAGGCTAAATTTATGGGAGTAAGAACCAGTGAGATCGGCGGCTCAGTACTGAGTACAATGCCTGGCAGGTAGCAGGTGCTGAATAAATGTTTGGGAAACATAAAAAAATTAATTATTAAAATCCAATAATAAATCTAAGCTCCAGAATAACACTTTGTTTTCAAATGGATTTAATTTATTGATTTAAAATTTATACTTGCCTCCTTCCAGAAAATAATGGAGATAACCCATAATTAAAGTTATCAAACATACACAAATGTAAGCAGGACTAATTGCTTTTTGAAATCTAATTTTATGGCCTGACTAGCCCAGGATCAGGTCATGGCTGTTGAGCCTCCCTTCTGGCTGTGGAAACTATCTCTAATGCCCTTGAAAGTGAAGACATGTTCTTCTGAAGAATATCTTGCTCCTTCCTAATTTTAACCTGCCTCCCTACTATTGGTCTCAATGAGTGGGGTCAGCAGGAACATACTGTACCTTCAAAAACCTCACCCCAGGCATGCCTTCTCATTTTATCATTCCCTCTACCTCCAAAAAGAGGGAGGCTAATTGAGCCAAAGGGAACAGGCCAATCCTTTTTCTAAGTGGTTGAAAAATAATACAATTCCCGCCCATGTTCAGCTCAAATATCTTGAATTGGATACTTTTTGGTTACTCAGCAGAGCTCTGTCCTAACCTTCCATTCTTCTCATGAGAATCTGCTGTGTCCAGCATCAGCCACATAATGGTAATTCAATTAATTGAAAGGATAAATGAATGAATGAAGTCACGAAGGAATGGTCAGATCTCATTATTGAGTGCCTACTGTGTTCCAAGCATTATGTTAGGCACTAATATAATGATGGACTAAGTTTTATACCATTTTACAGCAGGAGGCTGCATTTATCAAGTATTTATGGTCAAACTGAGAAAGAATGGGCCCACCAGTTTGTCTTCTGTTTGCTAATCAGGAAGTGGTTTGGAAGTGATTCCCAGTAGGGCTTGCTCTCTGTGAGCCCCAAGAGGAAAAACTGTACTATGTTGGTAGAAGCAATGGTGAGGAATACTGTGCCCAAATGAAAAAAACCTTTTAAAATATCTTCCATTGGACAGGAGAAGAGAGAATTATAAAAGTTGCTAGTGAGAGCTCAGTGGAAGTACAGGGCATCATGAGGATCTTAGCCTAAATTGAAAGTACTCCAGGGGAAGAGAGGTAGTCAGCCTAGGAAAGATCCCTGGAATCCTTTTTTGGGAGTGAGTGGGAAGATGTGGCTGGGAAGGCAGTGCAGAGCCTCAGGTTCTGCTAAAAACTCATCAGAGGTATGATCAGGTGCAACTCAGAGAAGAGAAGACAGAGTGGGTGAGCACGTGGCTTCAGGTCAGAGACCTGGGATGATACAGGAGACCTTTTCTCTGATGATATGTGATGACAGCTGGGTGACAGTGATGTCCTGGAGCCTGCTCAGACCACCTCACAGGAGCCAGTTATGAGCAGCTTGTCCCGGCGCTGATTTCTATCACTTTACACTGGTAACTTGAAATCGGCCATGGCGGGAGTATTTATATCACAGAAAGTGGCAAATGCTGCAAATCAGGGCTTTTCTTTAGAAGAAGTTATTAAATATTGACCAGCACACCACTGGGTATGGAGTCCAGACTAACAGCCTGACGGACCTGCATGGAACCAGGAATTGAGACCAGGAATGTACTAGGGCAGCATTGTTGCCTTGGAAGTAATACATGTCCCTCACCTGGTGTCAGGAAGAAGTTCCAACTCTTGCACGGAGGCAGGGAGCAAATGATCTTGACGGTGTTTTCCAGCTCTGAAAGTCTGCATTCCTACATTAGCAACAGTCACGGAGGATTTTAAGACTGCAGTGGTGACGACATACACATGAATAAATACTATACTAGGGAGTGTTTTCATCCATTGCGGGTGGAAAAGGGTGTGTGTGTGTGACAGAGAGAGAGAGAGTGTATGTGAGTGTGTAGGAGTCTACAGGCAGGGCAGGAGAATCATCGTTTAGTGGTTTCTCTAAAATAAACTAAGGAATTGACAAGTGGCCAAGGCCTTCCAAGAAATTGAGACAGAGTGCCATCATCTTACACACTAGGTATGGGCTTCTTAAAAATGCACCGAGCTTATTAAAGAGCAGACCATTTTGCAGATGTCTAAAGAGTGGCAAACTGAGGCTAGAATAAGGGTCATCCTAGCAAGACAGCAGGGTGTCAAGCCAGAACTGCAGTCTAGGACCGAGCAGAGAGAAACAGGTTCCCTGGTAAATGCTGCCAAAATGCACATGAACTGGGTGAGGAGGTTGTTCCCTGCCCACATTTTGGCAACACTGTCTGAGAGATAAAAAGAAAAGTAAATGACATTCATAGCAGGATTTTGAGAATTTCACATTCATTATCTTGTGGAACCATCCGGCATCCTTAGAGGAAAGCATCACTGACTTTGTTTTTCAAAAAACAAAACTGGATTGCAAAGCGGCTGTCACGTGTCCAAGGTCACTGAGAAGGAAGTGGCACACGTGAGGATGCAGTCAGGTAGCTAATACATGCCTAACTCCTGAGACCCATAGATATTCCTTATTTCTTCCACTGAGAAAGAGCCATACTCTTTGCACCTTGCTCACAACTTCCCACAGACGGGTAGCCCCAGCCACACTGGACTCACTCCTAAGACACGTTCAAAGTGCTGTGATTTTGAACATGCTCTTTTCCCTATTCATATCCCCTCTCCCCATTCTCTGCTTTGATCTCCATTTTTACTCCTGGAGAAAGAGCTCTCTGGAGTGTTATGGCTCCACTGTGTCCTCCTCAGATTCATATGTTGAAGTCCTAACCCCAGGACCTCAGAATGTGACTGAATTGGGAGGGAGGGTCTTTAAAGATTGATTAAGTTGAAATGAGGCCCTTGGTGTGGTCCTACTCCAGTCTGACTGGTGTCCTTATAAGAGGAGGAAATTTGGACACAAAAAGAGACACACCAGGGGCTTGTGCACACAGAGGAAAGGCCACATCGGGGCACAGAGAGAAGGCAGCCATGGACAAGCCAAGGACACAGGCCTCAGGAGAAACCTAATCGGCTTTCACCTTGACCTTGGACTTCCAGCCTCTGGACTGTGAGAAAAGAAACTTAGATGTTCAAGCCACACAGTCTGTGCTATTTTATTATGGCAGCCCTGGTGGGGTACTACAAGGGGCATAGATGACTGGGACCTTGTGGCAACCGGAACTCACTGCAAAGTGATAATTACCAGGGTCAGTGGGCCCAGGCTGAGGGCGTCTCTAGCATGTTGTTGGCAGCTGACACTTCATCGGCATTCTGAGGAGGAAGCCACGGTTCCTCTTTGGTTCCTCATTTCTTCTATTTGGTGGTTCCCCTATTATCCTTTTCTATCTTTGGGTTCCAATAAATACACCCTTCCCTAACCGCTGGCCTCTCATGCCCACGGTGGGCTTCTGTATGGCCTCTGGCTAGTCTCTTTCTGGGTTTTGGCATTTATCTCTTATCACAGGGCATCAACCTCTTTAAGCGAAGGCCTTCTAAACTTTCAAGCCCATCATACTTACCAATTTCATATACATTCAGTATGTCTGAGAACATATAACTGTATCTGCTTTGCTTTCCCTGTGTACACAGAGCCTGGCACCTAACAGGGACTCAACAAATAAATGAGTGATTTTCAAGTGAGATGAAATCACCCGAAGTCCCCAGCCCTATATCTGACACACAGTAGGTGTCCAATAAATGTCAGTTTTCTCTCCTTGATCTTGACGACTAATACTGAAACCTTGGCCTTCCATGATATTAGGAGGGGGTGCCTCTTTTCCCAAACCCATTATCAGTGGTTTCGTGGGAGCCATTAATATTATGTGCAGCAGATTCACTACCATTCCTAGTCATTCATAAACCTACAGGAAAACTAAAGACTGCTTCCCTTTGCCCTGTGTCACAGTGTCTTCCTTGCCCCATGAGCTGCAGGTCTTGCTCAGACTCAGAGAAGTTAGAAAACATGATTATATTCACATGGAGTTAAAAACTACATTGAAACAAGACCCAGTGGGTTTGTGTTTAGTTCCTTCAACAGTGAATAATCTGTATTTGAGGAAAACTCTTGTGCTCATGCAAAATCATGTTGACAAAAATCAAAGCTACTGCAATTAGCCAGAGGGAACGCCTACTCACTTGTCATATATTTAGTTAAAACTCAGGCAGTTTCACCTCTGGGTAAACTTTTTTTCATTTACCCAAATCATGTTCACATGACTTCTTTTCAAGAACTCAAAATATCCAGGCCTCAAATGCGAAATGAATCATTTTATTGAGCAGTGTAGGCACGAGGCACCCTATTCATGGATACGGTGAATAGAATTCACTTATCCATCCATCCAGGGGCACGCTCACACTTGTTAAGAAAAATATTTATTGAGCATGTACTATATATCTAGTATAGAATTAGGCACGGAGGATACATGATTGCAAAAGAAACAGGATCTTCTTTCAAGGAGTTCACAGTCTAGACTCTTTCAGAGGGATGTGAGCTTTAGTTATTTCATGGAAACGCTTCAAAAAGTACATAGAACACAGTCAACAATCAAAATAAGTGGTTCTTATTTTTGTTATCTGGTAGAGAGTGAGACAAGAAAACATTTTCAGTTTACTGTGGTAAAAGTTTAAAAATAAGGGTAATCTTGGGGCACAGCTAGGGAGAGCTACCTAAGCCAGTTAAGGGGTACCTGGAAGTCTCCCTCTACGGGTATCTCCACAGCTGACTCTTGAAAGAAAAGGAGAGGCAGACAGACAGGAAAGGAGTTCTGTGAGATGAAGGCAGGGAGACAGAAGTCAAATCCTAAAGCACCTTGTTGGTCACGTTATGGACCTGAGCATGTATCTTTCAGGTAACAGAACCACTGAAGGCTAAGGCATCCAGAATCTATCTCTGTGGCACCAAAATTATTTCGAGCTAAAGACATTTGAGAATCAAAAGATGCAGAAAATGGCTTTGTCTGATTTCTATCAGCCTCCCACCCTCACCCACCTGCCTAAAAGCAGAGCCTTCCAGAAAGAATTCATTTGCCATAAATGCCCCTTCAAGGAAGGTTTACTGTACTGGGGGAAGACCGATTCCTTGTGAGACAGAGCAGGGAAATGGCACAAGGGTTATGCCAGTGTGAGATCTACTTAGCCTCCCATAAAGGCCCAGTTTCCATTGCAACTTAATCTATATGCTTTTCTTCCTCTTTTTCCAGCCCCTTAGTCAGTTAAGTAACTTTGTAACCAGGAGAAGAGGTAAACCTCCCCAGGGGAGATGAACCTACATGGGTTAAGAATGCCGAGATCCAGATCAACAGTCACCTAAACCCTGTTCTTAAAACAAAACTTCAAAGGGATTATGAATCAGCTGTGTACATGCCTTATGCCGACCCGACCCAAAATGCCCTATAAAACCCCAAACCCTAAATCCTTAAGTGCACCTCCTCTCTGAGGTCACTTGCACTCCTGTGTGTTGTCTTATATTAAATAAACTTTCTTGTTGCATAAACCGATTGCACTTGTCTCTGAAATCTTCCCATGATAAAGACAAGAACTCTCAGACCTCCATGTTCAGTGGTAAATGTCTTTGTCACTTGGCTTTTTCATTTAGCTTTCTAGTCTTAACACAATCCTTTCCTCGCTCCCTGTTTTATTTCCGACCAGTAGGGAAGTGGAAATTCTCAGAACATATACTCACTCCATCCACTGTTCCATGGTTCCCCCAAGTTCTGGGGTGCTGGGGGCTTAGTTCTCACCCTGTGACGATCATGCAGACACTGGGCGGCAGGTGACCGAGGCTGTTAGCAAGGTTTTGGTCCTTGAACTTCCCTTTTCTCCCTCTGTTCTTCCTGCCTCCTGCTGCCTGCATGGCTGCTGACATTCGCTTCTAATCTTGCTTTAATGAATTCCTTTCATGCTGTCACTTTGACCTGATGGAGACTTCTTTCCCGATCAAAGTCAGGAACCCTCCCCTGTCTGGGCTGAGGTTTCACCTAGTGAGCAGGGAGAGGCCTCCCCAATTGCAGTGCCAGAGGCTAGAGGTCAGCACTGGGAGGAGAAATCACAGGAACAAACACTGTATGAAGCCATCATTACCTCCCATAGGCCCATTACCTCCCCAGGGCCCGATTATCTTTCCCAAGAGTCCTTCCTTTTCCCATAAGGGCCATTTCTCCCCAACTCCTTCTCCTAGTGAGATGGTATACCTCTTTGAGCCCCATTTTCTGTAAGCTCCTGCAGACCTGCCTAGATAAAGTTTATATTTTCTTCTGCTAATCTGTCTTCTGTCAGTTTAGTTTGCAGGTCCCAAAACCGAACCTAAGAGGGTAGAGGAAAATTTTTACTCCCTGACAAAGGACTTTAAATAAGGAGAGTGAGTACAACCGTCGGTCATACTTGTGTTTTCAAGATCTTTCCGGATGTGCGGTGACAGTGGCAGGAAAGGTGCTACTAGTGCCGCTCTCCCCAGAGACTGTCGATGGGAGACTCAACCAAGCTGGCGGCAATGGACCGCAGGAGGGGGCCGACTCAAAATACACTGAGGACTCAACGGTAACTTGACTTCACAACTTCAGTAAGGGGGATGGAGTCAAAGACCCCAGGGACTGGAGGATGATGTGGCTAGGAGTTGCTCTTGGCTGAGTTTTGGTACAGAAGCAGGTTTGGAAGAAAGCTGAAGGTTTTAATTTTGAAGGCTGTGTTTAAGGGCAACTTCCAGGTGGTGACAGCTAGTCAGCAAACACAGGCTGGAGTTTCTAAGCGAGTCTAGAGCTGGAGCTAGAAATCTGGAAATCATGAACTAGTAGATGGTCTGTTAAACGGAAATGGATAGGATAGAAGAGGGTGTTTGAGAGGAGCTGAGGGGGTGGTGGAACACTCCTAGCTAGACTTTCCAAGAGGCGTATTCTTGTCACTGAATCTACTGAACAAGGGAGCTGATATAGCAGCTCCCAGGCTGAAACACGGCAGGGTGGAGAGAAGCCCTAGGCCAAATGCACTGCGACTAAGGATATGCCACCATCTCCTGCAGAGGGACTCGGGGGAGAGAGCTAGGATGTAGATCAACCCACGGCATCGGCAGCTTTCACAGAGCAGTCTGGTGCAGAAGAGCTGTTGGCACAGGGAGGGGCCCGATGGGGTCTGATCAGTCACCTTCCACCTGGGAAGCCAGCTCTGTCAGTAATAAGTTTGTTTTTCCGCCTCAGGGTCGTGTTGGACCTAGCTCAACTGTTTACAGGTGCCAGGTCCAAACACTCTTCCCGGCACATCCCCGGAGCCACCTCCTTGTGGGGCAGATGTGAGCAGCATTCAGCCTGGCTCCCAGCAGGAAGTGCCCCAGGCTGCAAAGTCCTCCTTTGCACACGGGCATTGCTTCCTCGGTTTCCCAGGCCAGGATAAAAACAGGTCCGTACCTTCCAAGATGAAGGCCCCACTGGAGAACAGAGAAAACACACCCACGCCCAGCCGAAATTCATCTTCTATTTTCTCAGCCTGTCACTGCTGAGAAAGAGGCGGCTGCTGCCACCACAGGCAGAAAGGGAGGGGAGAAAACCACCCGCCAACCTCGGGAATCTGCTTACAACGTGTCTCCCTGCCTTGCGCCAGGAAGGTCCCTGTGACATTATTTTGAAAGTTTCTACAGAGAGCAGGGAGATGAAAATTTATCCCATTCCACAGGCAGCAGAGTAATGCAAAGACATAATTCTTAAAAGTCATGTCTACATTAGTTTTTGAAAAGAAAGCACCGTATTTCACCTGTTGTTTCCAAGCTTGTCTTTTTTTTTTTTTTTTAAAAAAAACATTTTACTGTGGCCATCTCCACAACATTAGGTTGTTGTCTATAGCTTCAGCCACCTCCAACCCCTCCAGAATTATATCCAGTACTCACCAAAAGCCATTGCCCAGTATTACAGGAAGAATTTTATCATGTCCCCTCCACCCCACCCCAAAACACACAGAAGGTATGCTGAAGTCCTAGCCCCCACTACTTCAGAAGGTGACCTTATTTGGAAATAGGGCATTCATAGAGGTAAGTTAAAATGAGGTCATTAATGCAATTCAACTGTCATCCTTATAAAAAGGGAGAATTTGGACACAGAAACAGGCATGCACAGAAGGAAGACAATGTGAGGACACACAGGCTGCAGATGGCCAAGTGACTGGAGTGCTGCATCTAAAGCCAAGGAAGGCCAAGAGTTGCCAGTAAACACTGGCATCTAGAAGGGCAAAGGAAGCATTTTTCCTCAGAGCCGTCAGAGGGAGCATGCCCTGCCCACGCCTTGACATTGGACTTCTAGCCTCCAGAAGTATGAGAGAATAAATCTGCTTTTTTACACCCAGTTTATGGTACTTGTTTATGGCAGCCCTACGAGACAAATGCGATCAGATGGGTGGGTCTCTTTGCAGGTGCCCTTAAGTATTCCCTGGGCTTGTGATACCCACCCCAGTCCTCTGCCACGGGAGTGTTTGCACAATGGGGTCCAAGTCATAATGCTCTTGAACTCTTTCCCCTGGTCCTTAGCAATGGTGATCCTAACGGTTGCACAAGACTCGTAATTCTGAATATTCTTAGAAAGGAAATTCACATTGAACTCCTGCAACCTACCAGGCAAGGTGCTCAATGCCTCGGATGTCCTGGCCCTCATGACCCCTTTGTGGGAAATAGTGACAACCATCCCAGGAATTTCTAGCAGAGGTGGCTTAGCATCAAATTAGATAGTTTGAGAAGGTCACCCAACAGGACCTGGAAGGCCCTAGATTTAAATCCTAGACAAACAACTCCTTGGTATATGCTCTTTCCCCTGCAACAGGAAGAGCACCCATCCTCTTGTCCGAGTCTGTATTCCTATTTCTGCAAATGTGATCAGGCTGCTTTGAACACTGTCGTAACGTCAGAGCTTCCCAATATTTAACGTGCGCGTGAACCATGGGGGAATCTTGTTTAATGGCAGGTTCTGATTCAGTCTGTCTGGGGCAGGGCCTGAGAGACCATTTCTGACAAGCTTCCAGGTGATGCTGGGAGCCAGTAGGGCCATATTTTCATTTCTAAATGTCCTGTGGAAAAGCCTTTATCACACACCCTCAAGGTCTATGCTCTAGACAAAGTGCTAGGTAATATGGACACGTATCTGTATACCAGAACTTAATTTTAAATTCCTTAAGAACACTGGCTGCTTAAGAACAGTTTGACTTATTTTCCTTTGAACAACCAATACAGTGGGTGCATAATAAGCTTGGCCAACACACATTTGTCGACACACGTTGACATCCCCAACTTCTAAAATAACAGCTCTCAAGTAACAAAACCAATCCTGAAATTCACCGCTGTGGCAGATGTCCTGTCAGCTACCAACACTCACTTTATTACTCACTGATACCCAATTCCCTTCAAACACTAAGTCCCTCTGTGCCCTGGTAGATCCGGCGGTATTGTGACATGGTTCTGGCCAATGAGAGGTGGCGGGGAGGCTTCTGCGTCTTCCTTACAACAAGCTTCCTGTATCTTCCTTCCGCCTTGTACATGGGTTTAAAGTAGATGCAGTGTTTTATGTCAATAAGACAACTAACAAGTGGGAAAAGCCAAGATAATCATTCAGACATTGTTTCTAGCATTGCTGAGCTGCTGAACAAATGTCAGCATCTGCTTGCCTCATATATCTTGTTACGTGAGAAAAAGAAAGTGCTGCAAGCCAATCTTATTGGTGCCCTGTACTGTGGCCCAAAGCATTTCCAACTAATACTCTCCTTTTCCAGGAAGGGACATCCCACTTAGGGCACCAGCTGAGGTAAGAGCAGCTGATTCAGAGGTTAGAAGCGAAACCATGTCACACATTAAAAACTCATGTTTTCAAAATCAGCTCCAGCCAAACACCAACTGGAAGCATATTCTATGGCTTGATTTGGATGCTCTCTGAAGCAACTCTTTTGTCCTGTTTTCATTTTCCCTTGCTGTCTAATGCAGACTCTACTAGTCCATTTTATAAAAGTAACTCAACTCAGATGCTCGTGAGTGTGGGAAGCCCAGAGCATTAGGATGCGTTCCGGGTTATCTTTGAGCTACAGGCTCAACATTAAGCATCGATCAGAGCTCATACATTACCGGGATAGCTTACTCTAAAAGCATCAATGGAAGTTTGGTTTCCCCCTTAGACTTCTGATGTCAGTGGAAGGAAAAAGCCAAGACCTACATAGTGCTTCTTTATTCATCTCACCCACGAACACACCCCTCTTCCCCCGCTGCTCAGGAGAGAGAGCCATCTACACAGGCCTCTCTTTTCCCTCTGTTTCAGTCTGAGGACACAGAAGAATGTTTGCTTTTATTGATACTTCATGGAAACTTCATATAGATATATGAGTTAGATCATAAGTGTATACAAAAGGAAGCACATCTTATGCTGACTAGATTCTAAAGGTAGAGAGGCAGGCAAAAATTTCTTTAAAAATAATCATAATAAAAGACCCCACCTTTGAATATCTCCAAAATTGCTCTTAAATCCCCAAAACCTGGCACTTTTGGTATTTCAGCTGGAGCAATAAAGGAAAACGTCTAATGTGGTCTGTGGCAAAAGTGATGAAGTGAATAAACTGAGTGACCACATAATTTATTATCCAACCCAGACCACTTTTGACAGTGGAAGGCGGAGCTCTTAGTAAGTACACTGGGATAGTAGGTGTAAATGAGAACAGACCTGGACAATCCTAGACATGTGCTCACCGCACAAATCGGGACGTTTGTGTTTACTTTTTTCCCATGGCTGAATGCTGATCACAGACATGCACAGAGATGAGTCCACTCCATACGTGCAGATATGAAATAACACAAATGACTCTGCATTTGTACAGCCCCTTGCATTCCTGTGCCATCTCACAGCCAGCTCTCCCTTAGTCTTTACTTCCCAAGGTGGGTGTTAACATCTCCCTCTCGTAGATGGGGAAACTGATCTCAGCCCAAGACTATACAACTTGGAGGCCATGGAGTCAGCACTCTGCCTGTCTCTTTAAAAGCAGTCCTGCACCCCAGATTTGGGAATTAGCTCTGTGTAATGATGGGGGAAAGCCTGAACAAAGTTCTTGAGAAGCACCCTCAAGGTGGGGGTGCCCCCTAAGGGTGGGTTGGGGCTGACACCAGAGGGGACATGGAGATTCAACCTGAGAGATCATAAAACAAGAAAATGACACACAGAAAACACTTACCACATCCTGGGCACTGTGATAGGACTTTTGTGTATTTTACCTTGTTTGGTTCTTACAACAAACACATTTGGTAGTTTTTCATGTTCCTACTTTTCAGGGAAACCAAGCCTCAGCACCACTCTGCGACTCGCCCCTAGTAAGGCAGGTGGGAAGTGCTAGATTCAAAGCTCTGTGCTCTCGTCACCATGCCAGGATGCCCGATTTGGAAACGGGAAGCCTCCGAACCACGTGCTACTCTTCATCCCCACTGCTGCCCCGGTCTAGCCACCATCCAGTCTTCCCTGGTTCCCTGTGGGAGACTCCTTGCCTCGCCCCACGCAGTCCATTCTCTGCACACAGTGGCCAGATGCATCACTTTAGAAGGGAAATCAGACCGAGTGGTGATGCCTGCACAGCCTGTGAATGCACTACGAAGCAGTGAGTTCTACCC
This sequence comes from Manis javanica, assembly GCF_040802235.1. Lineage (NCBI taxonomy): Eukaryota > Metazoa > Chordata > Mammalia > Pholidota > Manidae > Manis > Manis javanica. The sequence goes on from NC_133157.1 coordinate 217,188,792, forward strand.
TCTAAAGTGAGAAATGCTGAGGTATGTGAATCACATCTAAGAAAAATAAAAGATGCTGGGCAGCTAATGAAACAAGCAATTATAAAATTAAAAATAAAAAAGGAAGCCAGACACCTCCCATCCCCCACATTCTCCTGCTTAACACTCCCCATGGCCTTCCCAGCCCACCGCATTTGGAGCAACATGTAGCAGTAGGTATCCAAGTGATCAGGCCCCGCCCAGTCATCCCCTCCTTGACTAGCCTGTGTCCCCTTCACTCACTCGGTGCCAGTCATTCCTTGATCACACCCGTGTGAATTCTGTTTACCTGGCACCATGCCCGGAATGCTCTACTCGGCTCTGTCGGCTGGCTCTTTTTGCATCATTCAGATCTCAGCCAAAATATCCTTCCTTGGCAAGGCTCCTTCCTCACCCACCAGCCCCCGACCCACCACAGACACACACTAAAATAAGCCAGTACCTCCCCGAGCCACTTTCAGTGGCATCATCGGGTTCATTTCTTGATGGCACTTAATCCTGTCTGAAATCCTCTGAGGTGTCCCTTTCCATGTCCTTGTCAGCCTGCCTTCTTGGCATGTGCCCCATGTGAGGGGAGTCCATGTGGGCCTTCTTCGCAGCTGCTTCTGTGGCCCAGCAGAAGGCCTGGCAGGAAACAGTGGACATGTGGGATCTTCTCGGGATGAAGCCATCAGGAGAAGCTCAATTCTCCTCTGTGCTGCTGTCTACACTGACATGGCAGTGGGGTTGGCAAACTAGAAAAAGTGTAGAGTTATCTACTCAGCCTTTCTTAACTACATCACTGCTGGCGAGAGTTTTCTGAGCCCAGTTACAGAATCACACTTGCAAAGGGCAAACAGTTTTCATGTGGAAAGTATTTCATCCTGCCCGAGAGTGAATATCTTGAAAATCCCTTCCTAAGGGACAGTTGTTTCCCAAATGGTTCCAGCTTAATCTTGACCTCCACCAGGGTATTCAATCCAAACATACAAAACAACCAACACATTTTTGAAGCTTGCAGGGATTCAAATATCTTTTCTTGTAAGTTAAAAATAAAAAGAAGGCAGTGTTCACACTGGGAATAGAGGCCTGACTGAGGATTAGACTGAGATTAATGTTAATAATGAAAACAAAATAACTATGGCCACCACTCAGTGAGCATCAGCCATGTGCCAGGTAACATGCTAAGAGGTTTATTCACATTATGCACATTACCGGCCCACCCTGGGAGGGAGAGTGCTAAGGTGGCCCAAGATTGCCTGGCCCTGCATAATTCCAGGCAACATGAATATGATGGCTTTCACCCTGTAACTGGTTATCTTATATGGCACAACTGACTTTAAGGGAGATTGTCTGGCGGGCCTGACCTACGCAGATGAGCCCTTCCGATCTGGAAATAGGGATCTAAGGATGTCAGAGATGTAAAGCACATGAAGGATTCAACACAACTGAGATTCTCCATTGCTGGCTTTGAAGATGAAGGGGGCCATCTGGCAGGGAATGTGGGTGAGCCCTGAGAGCTGAGAATGGCCCCCAGCTGACATCCAGCAAGGGGATAGAGACCTCCATCCTACAGCCACAGGAATTGAACTCTGCCAACAACCCAAATGGGCTTCGAAGAGAACACTGAGATCTAGGTGAGAGGGTAGCTGGCCAACACTCCAGTGTCCAGCCTTGCGATACCTGGAGCAGACAGCCCAGGGCACTGTGAGCTAATAATGGGTCTCATTTAAGCCACTAAGTCTGTGGTAATTAGTTGCATGGCAATAGAAATCTAACACACCCACAATAACTTTACAACATACATCCAGGCAGGTGAACGATGAGGAATATGTAACAGTGACGTCAGTGAGTTGATGGCAACAGTGCCCACAGGGCAGCCAACACCTACCGAGTGCTTCCTATGTGCCCAGTGCAGATCTTTACACCAAACTTGACAAGACATGAGCTAGAATTTCAATCTTTACAGCTGAAGAAACTGAAGAAACCTTATGAGTGGCTCTGGCCCAAGGCTCTGCCCTGACAGCAGAGGTGGGATTCCAACTCAGGGTCTGTCTGGTGTCGGCTTTGTGCTCCTAACCAGCTCAGCACCACCTCCCCGGGCCCATGCTGGGCAACAAGCAAGGGCTTCCCAGAGGAGTGAGGGTCTTGGCCCATGACATCCTGGGGAGCATTTAAAGTGGAGGGGCAGCATGAACGCAGACCTGGAGGCAGACAACAGGATGAGAGGTATAGGGAGTTGAAAGCTGGGTGGTACTGCTGGGGACTTGTGCTTTAATGATTAGGGCTTCTTGATCGAAAACAGCAGAAATTAAATCTAAAGCCACCTAAGAAATAAAGGGGCTTTACAAAGTTGAAGGAACAAAATAGCAGCAGACTCACAGACTCTGAGAAGGGACTAGTGGTTACCAAAGGGGAGGGGATGGGGAGGGTGGGTGGGGAGGGAGAAGGGGATTGAAGGGCACTGCAATTCCCAACCCAATATAGGTAGGCCATGGGGAAGGCAGTAGTGCACGGAGAAGACAAGCAATGACTCTCTAGCCTCTTCCTACGCTGACCGACAGTGACTGCAAGGTGGGGGGAGGGGCAGTGAGGACTTGGTCATATGGGTGAATGTTGAAATCACAATATTGTTCATGGGAAACCTTCATAAGATTGTATATCAATGCTACTTTAATTAAAAAAAGAAGTAAAGGGGCTTTATTATAAAACAAATAAATGAAAACAAAACAAAACTCGGATGTTTCCTGGAATTACTGAGATAGGAATCTAAGCTATCCCAGGAACCAGGCTCAAACACTCCCTCTCTCCTTTTTGCCCCCTTCTGTGCAATCGCCTCCTCCTTCCCTCTTTCTTTATGCCTCTCCCTACATTCCTCCTTGTCCCCTAGATTCCCTGGACAACATGTCACACCCCAAGTTCCCAGAAAGAGAATGAGAACATCTCTAGGCTCTAGGACTACATTGTCGGGGGAAGAATCCATTGGCCCATCTTGGGCGAGGGGCCGACCCCCAGCCCGGTCAGCCGTTTCCATGGCCCTAACCTAGATGCTTCTGCCAAATGAATGGAGAAGCAAGAGGGGAATTTGTAGTAAAGGGAAGCTGGGAAGGATACCCCATTGGTGTGCACAGCAATGGGGCCAGACGAGAAAAGGTACAGGAGGGAACCTTGGGCAAAGTCAAGCCATACTTAATGGGCCAGGCTGATGAGCTTACCTGGTGACTAATTAACTGATGGGCAGAAAAATTTGACAGAACCTTAATTATTAGGGAGCCAACAGATTATGAAGAAAGCCCTGGAGAGGGTCTCTTACATCATTTTATTGGGAGGACCACTTACTCCTCCATAAATCCAACCCTGAAATGGAGGGAGACTTTGGAATGCCGGAAAGCAAGGGCCGCCCTTGCCCCACTCCCGCCCTCCCTCCTTCGTTTGATTCCATGAACTGAGAGTGCCTGCAGACACACCCTGCTCTGGGCAAGCTGCTAAATCCAACAAGATATAATCAACCACGTTCTAATGCATGAATAAATAAAAGCCCTGGGAGAGATGGAGGGAATTTAACACCTCTGTAAGTACCTCTCAGGTTACTGCTTGGGGAATTAAAGCACGTTTCATGAAAGCCTCTGATTTAGGAAGCCGATGATGTAGGGGACGACAAAATGAGACTCAAAGAAATCTGAGAAAGAAGGAGGCAGGAGGGAGACGGTTAGTCCTCCAGAAAGCCTTGGATATTAGCACTGAAACAGACAGATTGCAGAAACTGGAAGGCCACGCCCAGCGCCGCAATATGCCAACACCAGGCGTGACCCCTGCAGTGACATCTCGTGAAACGTGATGCTAAGATAGGCTCAGTGATTGAACTAGACCCTACAGATGGCCAATTATAATTGAGTGAAGAAAAACTCTTTGTGAAAAGATGATACAGCAATTCCTGAATATGAATCTTAGCTCTACACCGTAACTGATGAGTGATCACGGACACTTAAACATTCTGAGCCCCAGTTTCTATGTCAAGAAAAGAATACTTGGGTTGTGAATATTTAAAGGACCACTGCGGTAACACAAAGAACAATCTTTGACACAAAGTAGATAATTAAATATATGCCAGCTTTCCCATCTCCCATCTCCCATGTCCTTTTAAATCATGGCCTTTAAGGCCCTGAGAGCAGTATTGAAATCCTGGCTCTGCTGCCTACTCTGTTACCTTAGAGTTGTTCCAGGCCCAAAAGAAATTTTGGAACTTGAGTCTTTTTTCCAATTCCAGGCAGGCTGGGAAGCACCGCAGGAATGTTGCCTTCATCACCAACAGCTCGTGCTAAAAGTTGATACACTGACTGAGAAAGGGAACCAGTAGCCACACCCTGCAGTTCTAATTCCATTCACCTCCATCTTCTACCATGTTCACCTCCTGTGTGTACTGAATCCAGAAAATAAAGGAGACTTTCCTCCAAACAGGCAACCAATACCTACCTCAATGCCAGGGCCACCCCAGAAAGCCCACAGGCTCTTAACTAATAACACGTAATGCCATGGCACACCTCCCCATGAGGGCAGGGGACTTCTGTCATTTTCTTCACTGATCAATCCCAAGCGCCTAGCCTGCTGTCTGACATGTGCTAATTCGAATATTTGTTGAATAAATGAATTGGCTAATGAAACCCTATGTGCCAGGTACTGAATGAGGGATTTTACATTTATCAACTCCTTTAGCTTTCATGACAAGCCCTATGAAATAGCTGCAACTATAACAGCTCTTAGATAGGTTGCCCAAGGTCACACACTGGAATGCTACTAGAACTCACATCCCTGCACATGTCGGCTTCTGCATACAATGTAAAACTCTTCTTCGTTTATAAAGACATTATGCAATGAAAGTATTTTCAATAATCATGCTGTTACTGTAGTTATTAGCATCCATCAGCTCCCTCTGGCCTTAGAAAAACAAAGGTAGTAGGAAAAAGGAAAATTCTCATTTTCACAGAAGTGAAGACTGAAGAGGGAATTGAACTAACTTAAGACTCTATCAAGTGTTTCACAGTCAAGGACATCCGGATAGATCAAGGGTATTTTAGTTTGCTTAGGAACTTAGTGTTTTCTGTATAACCACTTAACAAACCACACCAAATTTCTTCTGAGGCAGGAAGTAAACTCAACTCATTTTTTTTTATGCATCAGTTCGGAAGAAATATCTATTTGAGCCATGCAGACTGGCAAATAGCTCCTATGTGGGTAAGTCAGAGCTGTTGAACTGAGAAACAGTTAATGCATCTGCTTTTGTACAGTAACTTTTTACTAGTCAATCAAAAATCACTTATTGAACACCCGCTGTGCATAGCACACTGTACAAGGAATTATGGGGTGGGTGGCCTTCCCTTCCTGGGTGCTAACATTCTTGGTCCACCTATGAAGTGCTGGCAACTTGTGTACCTTGTCTTATCTGACCACCAACACAACTTCATGATATTGACCTTGTTTATGCATAGAGATGTCAAGGGACCTACCCAAGGCCGCACAGCCAGTAAGTGGAAGAGTTGGGATTTGAACCTACACCTCTCTGATTCCAGAGCTGCATGTTTGATCTCTGTGTTACACCACCTTCAACAGCATAGCATCTAGTTTTAAAATCACTTGTTTCTTTGTTTTCCTAATTAGAAGGACAGTAGAAAATTCAAATTAGTAGGTTTGCTACCAATGCTAAAAATGTAAATTCAACATCTATGTCATTCACTGCTGGACCTATTACACCTAGGACAGTGTCACACACCTAGAAGGCAAAAAAGGAACATTTACTGAATGAATGAATATTTAAATTATTTCTTGTTTTAGAATCCCCAGGGCTTATCAAAATGCCTACATTTTATTTTGGGGAGAACAGAAAGATGTTCCTACCCATTTATAGGCATTTGTTTATTCAGTAAACCTGTTTTCTAGTTCTATAGATGATAATGTACATTTCAGAGAATAGGATCCTGACCCATGACAAATGACTTTTCGGCAGAGAGAGTGGGATGCTACATCTATTTTACCATGATGCTTTAAACAAAGAAACAGGGGCAGTCTCCGAATGTTCTTGAGAAGGAATAAGATAGTCAAATCCTGTTGTAGAAGGAACTCTGGCAATAGTGGGTAAAAGGTATCAGGATGGGAAGACACTAGACAGGAAAAGAGAAGAGCTGTCAATTTACTATACAGGTCTATTCCGATATAGTGATGAAGTTTAACTGCCATGGTATTTAGCCCACTCCACAGACGAACCACCTGAGGCTCAGAAAGGTTAAGTGGGTTGACCAAACCTAGGAAGCCAGGATGCAGTAGGAGCCAGGATGTGTATGCTGGATGTGATACAGCTTTACAGGTCTGACAGTGAGTCTCTAGTCCCTTGCAAGGGGAAACAATACTCTGATCTGGAATTGTGCCCAGTGGCTTCTTGGAGGAGGTGACAGGTGACTGGTTTGGAAAGCAGAGTAGGTTAAAAGGGAGTAGGGAGGGAATTCTTGGCAGAGGAATTGCAAAGGTTTGGGGCAAACAAGGAAACACACTTAGAGCTCTGATGTTGTTTCAGCCTGATGGGAGCTGAGGAAAAAGTAGTAAAGAATAATCCTTTTCTTACTCATATTTGAAGACTGCATCAGAGTCAGCAACAAGTAAGACAATAATTGCTTCATGGATGGAGAGAGCAATAACTCTGGAGTCAGAGATACGGTGTCAGACCCTGATTCCCAAATAGAGGCTGCGTGTCCCTAGGTAAATTGCTTGACCTCTCTGAGGCTCAATTTCATAGTAAGATAAAGTAACTAATGGTTCAATGTACACAGTAAGTGCTTAAAAATGGTTCATTTTCATTTACCCCCTCCCTTCACTGATGAACCTGTATGGGTAGAAATGCCCATCAATCATCCTTGCATCCAGATTCTCATCTCTTAGGATAATATAGTGACCTCACAATGTATGTAGGTACTATTATTATTGAAGCCTGCATGTATGCCCACCCTGTCCTGAAAGTCTAGGGATGATCAATGGCAAAAAGCATTGGCTGAGTCTTGAGATGCCAGCGGCTGAGAGCAAAGCTGTAGCCTTGCAGAGAAGACGGGTGTCCTGGGTGTCACTGTGCAGAATCAAACACCGGTGAGGAATGGATGAGGGACCCTCATGGTCTTCCTACATCCCCTGAATCTCAGAACTGGGCAGGACCAGAGAGAGCAGAGAGGGCAGGCTTTTCATGCTCCAGTGAGGACTTCTCCACGTATAGTCACCACCTTACCTGAATTGCTTAGTTTTCTTGAGCTTGAATTTTGAACATAAAAGATATTTTCATATTTATGTTAAAAAGGAAACTATATCATTACCACATATACATAGAAGGAAACTATAAAAATAAATACAATGAAATTAAAAAATCTGTGACTAAATTATAGCGAAAGACCATTGCCTGGTTAATGTTCTGAGCCCAGGGCTTTCTCCTTTTTTGTTAGAAAGAAGAGGGGAAGGGAGGGAGGAAGGAAGGAAGGAAAGAAGGGTAACTGGTAAGTTGCAGAGAGGTGTTAAAAATATACAGTCACCAAAATGAGATTTTTCCCTTCTAACCAGGAGGATTGAAAAGATAAAAAGGTAAAAATCTTAACTATGTGCTTCAGTGTTACCTAATGTCCTGCTTCCATTTTCCTTTGTAAAACATCTCATGGACAAATCCATGTTTGGGGAAACATGGACCCAGCCTCTCATCCTACATACGGGAGACTAAGGGTTGGTCTGAGGATCCTGATTTCAAGCCGCACTGCACAGAAATGGGTCCAATGTCCCCTCTGCTCCCTTCTCCAGTCTGCATAGCAGCCGGCATATGGCGCTTCCCTCATCTGTGTCTGTGTCATCCCATCATCATTATTGGCAATGCTGGAGGCTTGAGGTAAAAGTCTTTTCATTATTAATAGAAACCTGGTTTTCATTATAAAAGTAACATAACCACAGCACTGAACTTAACCAATGAAAAGAAATGAAAAAGCCACCTGCAATCCCACTCTCTTACTGTATTAGCATCTTTTCTGTCAGTCTTTCTTTTATGCATTTAATTCATAATTGCACTCACAGTATGAATATTTTTTAGCATCTTGCATGGACTTGTCCTTTCTCCTAAAGGATGTATGGTGTCACCTCAAGCTATAGTTTATGCCTGTCTACATCAGAAGCCTTGAGAAAGAACTGAGTTTCCACTGTGAAAATTTTCACATGTGATCTGTCCCTCAGTTTCCTTGTGTGCAAAATGGGGGTAATGCTGGCAAACTCAATCCCAGAGCAGTTGTGAAGATTCAATGAGATATGTCTGTAAAACAGTTATAACAGGGACTTGCATGTAGAGAGACCTTTGTGTGTATTTCTCCTGTATTATTCTTACTCAGCTTACTTATCAGGACCAGTGCTGGAACCAGGGCTCAGTAGCTCTCTGTATGGACCTAGGGCTGACTTCTGATAGCCGACCACTCAGAGACCTTTTTCACTCCTTTTGGCTGTGTCCCTCATCTAGGCATCCCTGGTCCTTCAGGATCGGATTCATGCTTACCTTTCTCATGCCATCTCCTGCAGTTTGTTCCTATTTGTAAGTATGTTGTTTAGTTTCATCATTCCAGAAAACTTCTATACATCCATCAAAGCCCTCTTCAGATGTGCTCTCCTACCAGATAGTTCTTCCTGCTGAAATGCTGTTCTTCAATATTGTCTGCAGCTTGTCTATGAATCTAATATTGCATTTAGCAACTAAACTCTAAATATACAAAATGTTATACAAATACATTTATTCGTTTTAAAAATTACAGATAAGTTTTTAACCTTCTGGAGTTTTTAACTACTCCTCTCCAAGCCCCCCAACAAAAAAACTCAGTTGCTTCTACCACTTATCTGCCAAGTTAATTACTAAAGTGACATAGGTTTACATGTCTCTTACATACCTGGGTCACATTTGATGGACTATTTTTATGCTAAGTCAGTCTCAAATATGTAATCATATTAGGATTGATTAATATGATTACCTCATTCTTTCTAACTGCATAGTATTCCGTGGTATAAACTTGTCACAATTTATTTAGCAGTTTTCCAAGATGCAATAACATGTATGCATCCTTGAACACATGTTCCTGGGCAGTTATTCTTGTTTGCTTATCTGCTCTGCCAGCCTGTGAACATTTTTGGGATGGGTTCTAAATTTTTTTTATGTCAATACTTTTTAACTCAGCACAGTGTCTGTACATACAAAATGCTCAATGAGTAGCTAACAAATGAATGAAGGAATGAACTAATGAATGAATAAAGATAAATCAAAGGATCCCTCCAGAATCCAGACATTGAAACAAGAACACTTTCTTGATCTTTCCATCCCAATCCACTGACCTTGAGGATTCAGAGCATGGGCAGTTTTCCACATGGGACATGGCTGGGGGACCTCTGTTATTTTAGGGGGGCCCAGCTGCTTACAGTAAACAGACTGCCTGTCCCATTTTCTGATTTTTGTGCAAATACCCAGAGCCCTCTGGACACAGGCAAAGGGGATTTAAATAAACAAGGAAATAAATAAATCATTGCTCCAAAATAGCCAAATGGGATATTTCCAATAAACCATTTCTCTATAGGAGAGAAGGAACATGGGGGGAGAAAAGGCCCCAAGCAGCAAATTTATGAAGGTGCTATAATGTTAATGGAAATGGAAGGTTTGCAGAGAAATGTGCTGCTTTAGCGTCCCATCTTCAGAGTATTGCTGGGGTGTCGGGTTCTCAAAGGCAGCAGTCATGATGTTAAAAGTATAAACAACACTTTAAATCATTATTTAGCAAGAGGGGAGCAATTTCTTTGCTCAGGCAAGCCGGATGGCTGCCGTGATAATGCCCCTTGACCATTTGTTCTCTCTCCCCATGAAGCTGGAAATATTTGATGGATTGTGACAGTTCATGCATTTATCATGGCAGGCCACTACATCAGATTCTTTAATGGAGTGTTTCATTTCAGGGTCCAGGAAGCCTGTTCTCTCTCACTTCCCTGCCTTTATTCATGCTTTTGCTTCCACCTGTAGTACCTTCCTTCACCTCCATCTTTCCTCACCAACTCTACTGACCCCTCAGCTCAGCCAAGTCATTACCTCCTTCACAAGGTACTCATGCCTTGACATATAGTGGAGGGGGGACCTCCAGTGCCAGGCTCCTTGTGATTGTGGTTGTGCTTTAAACTCTGAGCCTTGTTTTTTGTAATTCAGGAAAGAGCAAGGATATTGGCACCTAGCTCATAAAGTCCATGTAGCTGACGAGATGTTTATAAAATACATGCCAATATTCACTGCCTAAGAAATTACAGGCATTGTAATAATACTTGTTATTAGACGTTTTATCTCCCAATGTGGCTCTTATTCTACTGTTCTGTGGTCATATATTTACCTGCCTTCCCCCCCTGGCTGTGACCCCACACACAAAAGAAGACCAATATCATATTGCATGTCCACTATCCTTCAATTAAAAAAATTCTAGCTTTGACCAATGTATACGCATTTTCTTTCTTCTATCTTACTTTACCTACACAATAAGCCTAAAGATTAAATGGGCTAAGTTTTATATTTTCTTGGGACAGGAAAGAAAATGAAATTTAAAGAGACGGAGTGACTTCCCCAGGGTCCTCCAGGGGAGATGAAGTCCAGTTCCACAGCACCACCCTGTCACCATCTGTTAACTTACATTAGCCATCCTAGTGCCTTGATTGCTAAAAGGGCAAGGGAAATGCCTATTAAAGGCTGAGAATGTTCCATTAAACACACTTGTTCGGAACAAGGAGGGAGAAATGAAAATAATGGTAGCAAACATTGATAGACTCCTTAGCAGGTGCCAGGCCCTGGTCTAAGCACTCCTGACTCAGAAGCACATATGATTGTCACCTCCATGACACAGAGGTGGAAGCCACCAAGGCCACACAGCCACTAAGTGGCAGCACCTTGCTCCTCTTCCGATACCAGATTCCACCTTAGGGGCTCCCAAAAGCTGATCCACAGACCTCTTCCTGCCTCTAAATATTCATACATAGATATAGATTGAACGTGGGACCGACAGTGCTCTCTTTCTCCACGTAAGCACATACATATGCTTATTTACATTTATCTGCTTACGTGGAGAAGGACAGCACTGTCAGTCCTATTCACGCCAATTCACCAACATGGCCTTCCCAATTTAAAGTGACAGGAGCCTGGAGTTCTTCATACTGGCCTCTAGGGGGAGCTCCAGACCCTCTCCGTCCTGCTTGGAACTCTTCTAAGGAACAGCATGGGCAAAGTGAAGAGACAGCTGAGACTCCAACAACACTGGTTGGGCTCTTTCTCCTAATAGTGGCACCCCAATATTCCCTATTAACTCTCCCACTCCCATACACTCAAACCCCTTATCCCATATATGGGGCTCTCCCTCCCCTTCTCCCCAAGCATGAGCACAGGCCCAGCTCCAGGCAAACGAGATGCCTCCCCATCCTGCCACAGGGACTGCAAGTTAGTTCAGTCAGAGGCAATGCAGGGGTGTCTGTCGGAACTACAGAGAAAGCATTTTCTCTCTTGCCAGGATGGCTCATTGCTAGGGCAGCATTCCTGGGGCTGCCGACTGCATTCTTGTCTCTAGGAGACTCTGAGGACGCAGCTCAGGGGGACAAGCAGAGACGAGAGTCAGGGAAACAGATTACTGAAACACCAGCTGAGCCCCGGGTCTCCACCTGGCTAGAAGGATCTGCAGCAATTCTTTAATGAGGAGGAATAGAAAAGCTGACCCCATGGAATAATGTCTATGGGACGTGCCAGGAGCATAGGGTTAGCGAACTACGTAGTAGGTAGTCTGTGGTTATCGTTTCAGACAGTGGTGACATAATAAATTAAAAAGTACTTTATGAAGTGTTAACTTTCTGAGGTGGGCTTAAATATGGTGACACCTACCTTAAAATAAAGAGTAGAAGTTTGAAGGCCTTGATGGCCTCATCATATATGAACATGAACAGGTTATAAAAGCAATCTCCGAGGAGACTTTTGCCCCATCCATGGGCCATCTCACCATCTCCAAGAGAAGTGGATCTTTGTTCCGTTGGGCCTGGGCCCTCTGACACCCTTGCTGTCCCACAGAAGGGCCCCAGCCCAGTTCTTCCTGCCAGGTCAGTGCATTCTGTCCACCGGCCACTCTGACCTGGCAGATGCAGTAGCTGCCCTCAGGGTGTTAAGGGAGGAGATCTCGAACTCATGCCTACCCACTATCTACCAAAATTTTGGCAGTGGGAAAGTTCCTCAAGGGAGGGTTTTCTGAAGGGCCATTCATCAGCTGCCCCAGATATTCTAAAACCAACCCCTGGACCAGGCAAGATTAGTATAAAGATGTGCATTTGTTCTGTTCTCCAAAAATGCACTGTCGCTGAAGCGTATGGAGGTGAACAGCACCCACTGTTTTTCTCCTGTTGGGGGACCGTGGCCAGCGTAGGGCCTCCCACTTAGCATCACTGGCTATCCTGTCTCGAGGTCTCTGGGGATGCTCTTGAGTGTGCTCTGATCTGACGGCCTCTAATGGCCCTCTTTTAATCACAGGTCACAGGCACTGAGAGTGACATTGCTCCAGGTAAAACCCTGCCTCTCACTGTTGCCTTTGTCACTGGCTCTTAATCCACGTGGCCACCCTCATCAGCAGAACATTTAAACCATCTCTGGGAAACCACCTGGTCACCTCTTCAGGGACAGGTTTTACAAAGGCTACAATGCTTCTCTTTCTGCTCACCTGTTCAAGCAGGAGTATGTATCATGGAGGTGCTGTGTGCCGACTCTGGGCTGGGGGGTAGGGCTCCCAGAAGCCTTCTTCCAGCAGAACGTGGAGCAAGAAGACGAAGTTAGATGGGGCACCAACGGGCTCTGATTCCAGCTGCCAGCGTGGGCAGGTCATGCTCTCTGGGCTTTCGTGACCTAGTCTAAAAGCTGGGGTCCCAATGCCTCCCTCCAGGGTGAGGCGAGTGACATGACTTAATGGATGGCAAAAGCCTAGCAAGGTGCTTAGTGATGAAAACCAGAACTAACATAACTGAGCACCTTATGTGTGGTAGGTAGTTACATGTCAGTGCTGATGTTACCCCCAACTTAGAAAAGAAGAAACTGAGGCACACAGGAAACAGGCCCAAGATTATGCCACCAGTAAAGGTGAGCTCCTGGACATGGTCTTAGCTGCCTGACTCTGGACACTAACGTGCTCTCCTCTAGCACCTGGAACACAATGGCTCTCAAGCATGTGCATTTGATTTTCCTGCTTTGCTTCTTCTTCTTTTCCTTTACAAGCTTTTCATATCTCTCCTTTTCTCCTCAGTTGGCTTAGTAAAAAGGTCTGTAAGAGGCACCTGACACGTTTTACAAACACTCAGTTTTCTTCTGGCTTCCCTTTCATCAGTACTAATGTACATACAGCACCCGGAGAATCCAGCCATGACTGACTTTGCAGTGACCTGAAAATTCCCGCCATCTAGTCCTGGTCTTCAGGCAGAACCTCACAGAAATTCACTATAGACGAGTTCTCTCCTATGCTGAGCCCCAAAGAAAATCCCTGTGACCCACATTCTAAAGTCAATGCATAAACAGTCCAGGTGGAGAAAGCAGATGGGAGCTATTTTCTATCAAGGAGATGTAGGGGGTGAGTTTTGGGAGGCCAAGGTTGCTAAAATATTTAGGACCTCGCTACTCTAAGTGCAGTCCATAGGCCAGCATTACCTGAGACCTTGTTACAAGGCAGATTCTCAGGATTCATCCCAGACCCCCCGAATCATGATTTGCATTTTAATCAGATTCATGTGTCCATGGACAAGTGATGCATGCATCTTTAGGAAGGGGGAGAAGGAGGCGTGGAATAAGCAGGAAAATCGATGGCATCAGCAGCCTGGGGCTGGGGATTATGCGCACTCCACTTTAGGCACACAAACGATTGGTAACTAAGTAATACAAAAATTACAAGGGCCTTTAAGGGATAAATTAGCAATTACGAAACCACTTGTATAGACAAATTTGGAATACAGACAATGCATACTGAGGCGTACCAGCCTAGCTCCAGAGGATACCATGATGACAGAGCTGCTGGATATAGTATCACAGTTTATACCTCTATTAATGCCTGTGTCAAATCATATTTTCCTTACCTGTGTCTGTCTCCTTTAGACTGTGAGCTCTCTGATGACAAGGAATGAATATTATTTCTCTTTGCATTCCCAAAGGCTGACAGTGAATGCTTTATGAATAAATGGATGGAAAAGACTGTTCAGAAATGGCACAATACGGACCTCCTAAAGTCTTCTCCATAAAAGCAAAGAAAACAAAAATCAACATTTTCAGAGCTCTGCAACTTAATGAAAGGCTTGGAACAATCCAGGAGTATTTATTCAAGAAAAACAGCTCAATCTCAGTAGGAATAGCATTTTAACTTGCCTTAGTCCCATTTCCCCTCCCTAGGCTCCAATAGCCTTAAAAGCCAATAACCCCATAGATCACATTGAAAACCATCAGTCTAAAAGCCACTGGAGGGGGCAGAATGGGGCTATAGGGTCTCCAAAGCCCAGTTCACAGAGAGCTGTCTTTACCTGATCTGTGGGCAGGTCCCCAGAAAATCCCTCTTTCAGGGCTTACACAGTGAGAGCACCATTTTCTCCAGAAGATTTTGTTGAAAACAATCAATGGACATTGTTAAACAAGGCCGCTGACCAAGGTAGCAATAACAGCTGGAGAAAACAATAAGCTAACCAAAACCCTCAAAGGGAAAATCTGGGCCACAGGGACGCCTGCATATTCCTGGAAATCTAGAAGCCCAAGCATGGGTGGAGGGCTGTGCCCACGCCCAGGCTGTGCCCGTGTCCGGGAGAGACCTGAGAAGGCCCTAAGCTCTAACTTCTGGCTGAATTCCGAGGCTCTGCCCAAGCAGGAAGTGAAGGCTAAGGTGGAGTTGTAACTTGCCTGCCTGAGCATCACCATGCACACAGAGCCCCTCCGCGAAGGCAGGGAGACTCACTGATCCCGGGAACTCAAGGAACTCCCTGCCCAGCCATTGGCTGGCCACTGAGCTAACTGAAGACTTAAGCTGCCACATGTGAAAAAGAATATAGATTTTACAGAATTAATTCAGGAAACTCACTAAACAAACACCAGCAATAACAACAAATCCCGAGGGTATCCGACTTCTAGAACTGTTACATTTTATTATTTAGAAGGTTCAGTTTCCAACTAAACAAAAACATGAGTCATGCAAAGAAACAAGAAAGCAGTGCCCATAACAAAGGAAAAAAGAGTAACTAGAACGTGCCCGTGGAAGCCAAAGATATTAAGTCTGCTACTTGAAACATATTCAGAGAACTAATGTAATCATGTATAAAGAACTAAAAGTCTGAGAACTGTGTCTTGCCAGAGAATATCAATAAAGATACATGTGAAAATGCAACACATCATTGAAATTGGTGTTAGAACTAAAATAAATGTTAAGACATTGTGTTCATGGGCTTAGAAGACTTACTATTGTTAAGATGAAAATGTTCCCCAGATTGGTCTATGGACTCAACACAAGCCCTGTCAGACTTGCAGCTCTCTCTCTGCAGAAATCGGCAAACTGAGATCATCTGGCTCCAATCTGACCTGTATTCCCAGTATGCTTCTTCGATTACTAAGGTGGGTTCCAAATATAATGAGGAGGTTGCACACAAAATGATAGTATGTCCTACATATTCTCTTCTGTCTGAACCGTGAAGGTAGAAGAGCTGTGTCATCCTTTCCCACCAGAAATAAGGATATCAACCTATTCATGTAACAACTATTTATTGACGCATACTATGTGTCGAACATTGTTCTATGAACTATACAGCCATGTATCCATTTATACATCCATGAACAGAGGAGGAAAAAAATCCCCTCTTTTCAGGGAGCAAATTCCAGGGGCACTATAGGCAATTTAAAAATGAAAAATAAATGCACATTATGTCAGATTTTGATATGTGCTTTAGAGAATAATTTGGCTAGATAAAAGGGAAAGGGGGTGAGTGTCTGGTGGGGGGTTGAAGAGTGCTTGAGAGTGTAAGCATTATCTGGAAAATTGCTTCTCATAATGAGGAAGATGTTTAATCCATGGGACTTTGTAGCTTCTCACCACAGAATGTTCCCTATCTCACTCCCATCCTTGGTAAAACAGCAGCTAAAATTAGATGGTGTCTGCTCAGAGCTTTCCATGCTCTTCATGTGACCATTTCTGCTTGGATGCACCCAACCCTCCATCCATCCATTCAACCATCCACCCAAGATCCACCTGTCCAACTGTATGTTCACCCTCTCATTCATTTATTCTTTCATTCTTTTCTAGTTGAGATATAATTCACATACTATAAATGTCACTGTTTTTAAGTGTCCAATTCCTTGGAATTTAGTATATTCACAAAGTTGGGCACCATCATCACTATTTCCAGAACATCTCATCACCCCAAAAAGAAACCCCATACCAACTTCCCATTTCCCAAGAGTTCTAAAATTTAAGTCTATAACTAAGGAGGTCGGAGACCAGAGGGCCCAGGAATATGCATGCAATTCAGCTCTGTGTCTGAAGTTGGCTGAGAAAAGTGGGGAATGTGGTGCCCTGAAGTCACTGGTCCATGTAGACACATTGGTTTTCTCGCTGAAGACTGAGTGGCCTCTTCTTTTTTATTGGCATGCTTCCTAGTACAGTTGCCTTCATACATGCCCACTTCAAGGCTGCCCTGCCTTGCCCAGCAGGGCTCCACTTTGCTGAAGGGACCTGCCTATTTTGACTCTGTTGCCCCCTTTCACTGTGCACATGCAGCCCGTGCCCCTGCACGCATGCTTTTATTCTGTGACGGGTCCACATCCTCATCGTCAGCTCTGCAGTTGGCTTCCCAAGTGGTGGAGGATGTTTTGAAGCTTGGAAGAGAAAGGCAATATGCAGGCTCCCTCTGCTTTCTGCAGAAAAGAGGTGAGTGGCAGGATGTGTGGGTGGCAGGCACAGCAGGGATCCAGCTGGCAGGAGCTGATATAACCAGGAGAACAGGGAAGAGCACAGTGGTGACAGTCCTAGGGGGGTGAGGGGTGACGGTCAAAGCTAACCACACTGCTCCCACTGAGCAGAGCCCCTGCTGTCGGCCTTGCCTGCACAGCCGCAACGCCCACACCAGCACCCGCTGGGGGAAGCAGGCTGCTCTGCTGGTCTGCACCTCAGCCGCACGACAGAACTCCTCGTGGGTGGCGACATGGCGGGACCAGGTGGAGAGAGTGGGGCACTCACTTCGAGCGCAGGTTTTAACGGAGTGCTTGCACACAGATGCCCACAGTCTGCACTGTTCACAGTAGCAGCAAATTGGTACCACCCAAATGTCCATCAGCCGATGAGATGAACAAAATGTGGTCCATCCACAGTGAAATTCTTATTTGGCCATAAAAAGGAATGGAGTACAGATACATGCTACAATATGGATGAACCGTGAAAACTTTATGGACAGTGAAAGAAGCAGGACATATTTATATGACTGGGATATATGAAATGTCCATTTATGTGAAATGTCTAGAATAGCAAACCTATAAAGACAGATTTGTGGTTACCAGGGGTTGTAAGACAGGGGAAAAAGGAGTGCGACTGCAAATGGGCATGACATTTCTTTTTAAGGTGATAAAATGTCCTAAATTTGATTTTGATGATGGTTGCACAACTCTACGAGCATGCCAAATACCAGAGACTTGCACACTTTAAATGCATGAACTGTATGGTGTGTGGATTGTATCTCAATAATGCCATTATGAGAACGAATTTAAGGGGATGGCAGATATCTCAGCAATTAAGATATTCAACGCAATGTTTAAAAGATCAAAATTAATGCAAAAAATCTATGATGAACAAAATATCAAAAATTTTTCAAACGATGGCATCTGATCCCGCACTGACAGGTCCTCACTCACCTCCTACTCGTCCTGGCCCTGTGTAGTGAATCCATCTGTATTTTAAACTCTGTATTTAGACTCGTAATTACTTCTGCAAAGGGGCTGTAACCTGGGGAGGAGGTACACAGGGGTTTCTACTTCTACATCACAGTATTTTATTGCTCAAGTTGGGTGGTGGGTTCATGGGTGTGCATTGTATTACTCTTCATGCATTTTTGGAACATCAAAATAATTGTTAATTCAAAAAAAATTTAAATACTTGCCCCCAAAGACCCTTATTTAAGGGAACAAATTTTGCATCACCATTGAAGAAGTCAAATAATTAATACAACTAAGCAACTCCCCAAAAGTCCCCACTGGGGTATCCAGAACTCAATGACAATTCAATCCTTCACACAATACATGGCTCTCAAGGGTGCCCCAGACCTACCTCATTCATTCAAACTACCACTTATCCTGTATTTACTGAACAGCTCCACTCCACCAGGGACTGTGGAGTCACCGAGAAGCAGGCACAGCTCCAGCATTCCAGGAGCTCAGTGTCTCACCTGGCAAAGCCAGGTGAGGGGATGGACAAGTGGCCAGACCGATGCAGTGAACTTTGTGGCACCGTAAGGTCTAAGTCTTCAATGGGGGTGTCAGCTCGGGCTTCTGGGGGAGGTAACCTCTGAGTTGAGGATGTCAGGATGCCTACGTGGGGGATGAGCAGCTCGGGCAGCAGGAATAATAAGTACAAAAGGAAAGAGGCAGGGACACCAACAGGCTGCATCCAGGGGACACATGGAGACATGCTGGGGAGGGTGGAAGCAAAGAACAGAAGGCACGTTGGGTCCCCTTTGATGTCATGGAGCTGCCACAACTGCCTCGGAGGAGCTGTTTCCAGACTCATGCACAGGAGGGAAAAAGAAGCCCTTCTCTGTTTTGTTAAGTGGGTTTTCTGTTTTGAATGCTGGAGCTTAAACCTAACGGAATACCGACACTGTTTACTGAGCTCTCACTGTTTGAAAGTCCACCTGTTAAGCCCTTTGAATGAACCGACTCATTTAATTAGGCCCACGACCCTATGAGTGGGTATGATCCTTGCCCCCCATTTTAGTCTAGGGCCCTGAGGGGCTGAGATCGAGGAACTCGTGCAAGATTCCACACTTACTGGAAGGTGTAACTGGGATTACTCCTCCATCTGACCCTGAAGCCAGTGCGCCCTGCGTCTATAACTGTCTCCCGCTGGGTCAGCACTGAGATGGCATCATGCCCTCGCCCTGCTCACCTGGTGCTGAGCTTGCCGACAGTTTAGAGGGTGGCTGTGGGCGCCTTGGCCTGGCTGCTCTGGCTCCTGTGGCTCAGTCCTGGTCCTGACACCTGTCTGGCAACCCGCCCACTCCCGGACAGTGCCCTTCGGCCCCTGTGTGCTCTCTCTGGGCTCTTCCGAGGGTGGCTTCCTGGAGCTGGAGCCCTGATTCCCATAGAGAGACTGATCTGTCACTGCCTGCTCCACCATGCACCCCGTCACTGCCAGGTTCTCTGTGGAGGAAGCATGTGCTGCCCCAAGGGCCCTGACCCACCTGGCCGCCGCTCCTGGGCTGGGGGCTGGTTGGCTGGTCCATTACCCCAGTGGCCAGCAGCAGATGGAGCCAGAAGTCTGCGGAAGCAGACTACAAATACGAAACCCACCATCAGGTTCAAAGACAATCTTGTTGATGAAACCAAAATGGACAAGTGATTGCAGAGGCCAAGGACAGAGAGAGAAATGAAGTCAGGAAGGGAGAAAGAGTGCCCGGGACTTTTGCAGGGAGCTCGGCCTGGAGCTGCCTTTTATTGGGTGCTGGGATGCGGGGCTCTGTCTATGTTAATGACTCAGGTTAGAGCAGCAGGGACATCCCGGCTGGCCTGTAGGGACATCTGTGATTTCATCTTGACCTCCCAGTGTTGGTCCCTTGCTTTGTCTGTGCCCAGTGACTGCCTCATCCCTTGGACACTGGGCATTCTCACCCGACCAGAGATCTTCAGCTTTTGGGGTCACCCAGGGGCCACCTCTTTCCTCACTCTAGTGGCTCCAGTGCAGATACTTTATGCCACCCACTTCTCCTTACACCACCTGAGAGCTTACCGTGTGTTAGGCACAGAGCCCAGCACCTTCACAGTATCTCATGCACATCACCGTGAGCCTACAGGCTAAATATGATCATCGCCAGCCTGGGACACAGAGGCTCAGAGAGGTTGAGCGACTTGCCAAGATGACCCAGATAAAATAAGTGGTGAAACTGGGTTTCCAGTCTGGTTCCATCTGCCTCCAAAACCCACTATCTTCACCCTTAAGCTGTGCCTGCTGTTTCATCTTCAAATCCCCACCTTGGTCAGCCTCTGCACGACACACCTACTACCTGTCCACAGGTACCTGTCTACAGGGTCCAAAGAGCACCAGGGAACTGTTGAATATTGAGCCAGGCAGGAGTCAGAGCCCCACTCCCACTGCCCCCCAACAATTGAGAGGGACTGTGTATTGGGCTATCTCCCCAACCCTTCCCAGCCATCTCTTGTCATGACAACACCTGGGGCTCACCGAGGCTGGTATGCAGTGAGCCCTGCTTACAGAGCCCATGTTGACGGGGGGATAGAAATTCCAGACACACAGCGGCCTCTGGGCAGAGGTTCCTACTCCAACTCTCTCAGACTCTCCTGTGGGACTCCCCAAAACACATGTGCCAGAGTCTCACCTGAGAAATGTAGATGCCATGCAGGTCTGGGTAGCAGAGTGCTAAAGCAAAGGAATGGGCCCTGGAGTACATCTGCCTGGGTTCAAATGCTCTACCATTTACCAGCTGTGTCACCTTGGGTAAGATATCTCACTTCTCTGCCAGCTCAGGCTCTTCCCCTGCATTTCCGGGTAATGACTATCTACCTTATAGAGTTTTTATGAAAGTTAAACTAACTTAGAATATTGCCTGACCTCCAGTAAGCATGCAACAAGGGCAAGTCATTATAATCACTTGTCAGATACAGCTTTAAAAAAGCTCCATAGGTTAGAGTTGAGAACCATGGCAAAAAGAAAAAAAGGATCTTTCTACTTACATAGAAGGCTATGGGCTTAGAGACCCGTGGGCTCTGAGACCTTGGACATGACACTTAAACTCTCTGAGCCATAACTGTCCCATTTGTAAAATGGGAATAGTTACTTGAGGGCTGTTAGAAACTAGTAATAATCAAGGTACAGGGCCCAGGATAGTGCCTAGTACATAACAAATGCTTAACAAATCACAGCTATTGTTAAGACATTCTAGAAGAAGAAAGCTTAGCTGATTTCTACTCAGTCTGGTGGTTTTCGGATGTGAGTGGCCATTTATCCTCTTTCTCTGGATGAAATAGGTCCTCTTCACCTGAAATAGGTCCTACAAATTGTTTGTAACAGCAAGGCCACCCTGTGTCAATCCATATTTTAAGAACCTCAGCAGGGGAGTGTCAATGGCACAACTTTAATTCCTTGGCAATAAGACCATCCCTTACTTCCCAGCTCTCCCAGGACACTGAATTGCCAGGCAAGGGCAAGGGGCATTGCATTCCTCCCAGGGCCAATGTTCTGACAGCCTTTGCAGTCTCTAGTGCCTCTAGCTGGCCTTCCAATACCCAGATAATGTCTCAGACATACAGCCAATTGCCATGGAGATGGGGCTTTTCCCACTGAGGCTTCTGTGTCACACACTGTGCATCAGCAGATTTTAGCTGTAACACATGCAAATCGTTCAAATTGATGTCAGCGCATACCACAGCCTCTATGTCTACTGCTCATGTGAAGTGTACGTAGCTCAGCTGGAGTCAGTCTGCATTAAGTCTCTGTTGTTTTCTTTTCTCTTTGGAACAAGGTGTGAAGAACACACACACACACACACACACACACACACACACACACACACATTTAATGTCAGTATCCTTTTCTTTCTCTATCACTGTCATCATCTAGGTTGTAAACCCCTTAGACTTTGCGGCTTCACCTGTTTTCTTCCTGTCTCTCCTACAGCCCAAGGTGGCAACCCAGTAGAGATGAAAGAGTCAGGCAGCCTACCTCAGGGGTCACAGACCAGCTGGAGACCTTGGCTTCGCAATTTCTGTCTCAGAACCCTGGGTTTTCCCTCTGTCAAAAGGGAGATAGGTGTCGTACCTCCCGAAGTGTAGTTAGGAATAATTGATACTATTTATTTAAAGTACCTTTCAGATTGTAAAGCCCCATTCAAAGCTACCTTAAGTCATTAAGTGCTGCAGAGTCAAAGCACTTGTTGGATGAGCGGATTGGTGGACAGAGCTCTCTGGATGCCTTCTTTGCAGGAATAGAACAGAAAAGTTCCCAAGTAGTATAAACAGTGGAAGACCAATGACCCCTGCATCATCCTGGGGGCTCAGGCGCAGAACGGGTAGGGGACTAAAATTTACTAAGCATCTTCTAAGCCAGGAGCCAGATTACATTTCAGTCCATAAGCCTCACAGTCGCTTTGTGATTGAGCATTTTTGGGCATGTTTTACAGATGGGAAAACAGGTGCCATGCTGCAAGCTCTTCATCACAGCCTGTTTTTTATTCTTTTGGGGGCACTCTGACTACAAATCCCAGCCTGCCTTGCAGTAGGTACAGCCAATGGAATGGAAGGGAAAGTGATCTACACCCCATTAGGACATGGTGCATCAAGTCAGCTACACACACTTTCCACTTTTCCCCTTTGGGCAGGAAGCAGAGGGCTCCAGAGACCCGGAGCAGTGGCTCTCAAACGTGAGCTACTTCAGAAGAGTCCCTGGGGTGTGTGTGGTGGCCCAGATTTCTGCGCCCCACCTGAGTTTCTGACTCAACAGGTCTGGGGTGAAACCTAAGAATGTACCTTTCTCACAAGCTCCCAGGTGATGTTGCTGGTCTGGACCACACCTTGGGAACCTCTATTCTAGTGGTTGGTTGAACGGCAAGATGAAAAATGCCTGGGCCCCTGAATCACATGGAGAAAAGCAGCCCTCTGTATTTACTATTTGAGATTTTGTGTTATGCATCTGAAATTTCAGGGTTTATTTATAACAGCTGCTAGAAAGACCCTGGAACTAAAGGCTAAAGAAAAAGTTTTCTCTATGTGGAAATAGGTGATTTTAAAGAAAACAAAAGCTTCTGGATGGGAATGAGGAACCCTGGGTTTCATACCCAGACTTCCCCTCCTCAGATCCTTCAGCAAAACCCAATAATTCTGTAGACAGCAGTCCTAACACCAAACAAGAGCCACCTTCAAATTCTGCTGCATATAAAGATGTGGCTGTAATCCACTATCAGGGACACAAGCAAAGAAACAAAATCTCCCACTTAACCAGGGTCCCTGATGAAGTTCAATCTTTGTTGCTGGAACTCAGCCACCCTCCCCCCTCTGGCTTCTCTTTGCCATTAGCTCAGCTCAGGAGTCACATTACAGCTGAAATGTGCTGCCCCCTTCCTCTGGGCCAGGCACCGTTTAAGCTCCTGCATATATTATCACACTTGGTCCTAGAATGTTTTTCCTGGGCATGTGCGATGGCTTTCTAACTCACAGCTGGCAGATGAATCTTCTCAATGCGATACTTTCAACATGTCACTTCCCTTATCATAACCTTCAGGGTCTCTTTACGACCTATAGAGCCAAACCTGAACTCCTCAGCATGACCTTAAATTCTCTTCCAAATCTCATACAGAGCAAAGGTTGCCAATCCCAAACCCTATTACTGTCTGAGTCAGTAATTCCTAAATGTTAGTGTGTATCAGGAGTCCTGGGAAGATTATTGACCCTTCTGATTGAAAATAGCTTGGTGACGGAGCCCAGGAATCTTCATTGCTAACAAGCTCCATGTATAATCTGTGATTCTGGTGTCACCTTCTCTAAAAACCAGTTTGAAAAACACTGCTTTGTACACATTAATATATTGTTACCCAGAAGCATTGAAACAACCAGCCCCCTACTTCCCGATGTCAATTGGACTTTACATCAGACAGAAATGACCTTTTAGGTTAAAGCCCTGTTATTATCTTAAGTACTGCAGATGTTCTGTCTCCCCTGCTAGACGGAGGGCCTCCTGAACACAGGGCCTGCTCTCTGTAACCCTCCATCTCTCTTCCTCCTGACTCCTGCCCTCCCTCCATCACAGCCAGACCTACTGCAAGGCCTGATGCAGGGCAGGGACTCAAGAAATACTTGTTGCAATGGGATTTCTGTCCTCAGAGACCTTGGGCAGCACAGGCAAGGCAAAAGGGTGCGGCTCCCTGCCCAGCCCACATCTATCCGAACAGAGAACTCACAGTTAATCACCGTCTCTGAAGTGGATAATTTATCAAGTGGATTCTAAGTGGCCTGTTACCTATAGGACCACTTTCTCTAACCTTCCCACTTCGTGATTGAACACTTAGATTTCTAAGCTTGATGATTTTTCTGGAGAAAAAAAAAAAATCTAAGCAGAATTTAGTAAAAGAAATCAGAGAAAACTTTAACTTGGTGTTTCAATTAAAAAGCTGGCAGTGGGTGTGACTCTGCCAGATTCAACACTTGATGGTTGGGAAAAGGCCGTTTTTCTAAAAATACCAAGTCAAGAATTCTCCAGTTTCCGACTACTTGAAAGAGAATCTCCATATGCAGGGAGTCCTGATTACAGGCATTTCAATACAGAAATGGGCACATTTTGTTTTCCAAACATTCTCATCTGCGGCTGTCCATCCAAGAGCTGTAGGCAACAGAAAGCGAAGCCTGTCCCACCTCCCTTCTAACTCTGACCACAGGCAAGACTGGGAGCCTCTGTGGGCCTCAATTTCTTCACTTGTAAAATAAGGAGGCCTGGACTCAGGGATTAGCAACTGCAGCCTATGGGTCAAATCCAGTCCATCTGTTTGGACAGTTTTAGCGGGACACAGCCACACGCATCACTTAAGCATTATCTATGGCTGCTTTCACGGTGCACCGTGAGACTAAGTAGGTACAAAAGAGACCCATCTGTGCTATTTAATACAGGTATATGTTTTCTGAAATATTTGCCAAGACAATTTTTTACAGAATATTTCTTTACAGAAGAGAACTGTCAGCCCTTGGACTAGGTAATCAATCTGCATTCTTCTCGTTACAAAAGTTTAAGAGAATGTCCATTCGTTCATTTATTTACTCATACTGAATTTGAATATCTGGGATGCAGCCCAGGACTATTCATTTGAACAAGCTCTCGAAGAGATTCTGTGGCACACAGAAGTTTGAGAAGCTGTGGTCCCAGAGACTGGGTTGCACCAATTTGTGAACTGTTCTCTGTGAAACACTTCATGATCAAGTAATGATAAGGAAGGGTAACTTGATTGCACATTTCAACAAACATGTATTGTGCCCTATTTATGTGCAAGGCTAACTCTTTTCAGTGTTAGATATTTAGACAGAAAAGAAGCTTACATTGTATCCAGGAGCCCCTTGGGGGTCTGTGCACCCTAAGGAAGAGACATTGCTCCTGGGCCTGGTCCAGTGCCTGGCATGGAGAGGCCATTGACACAGATTTATTGAATGAACCAAAGGCAAAGGTCTCTCATCACTGACACTGTTATCTAACCACACATGACACTGACATTATTGTGCAGTGGCTACCAGGTAAGAGGTGACTCTGAGCACGGACCCGAAGAAGGAAAGAGGCAGACCCCTGGGGTGCTGGGCGACCACTGAGACTCAGGGTTGTCCCTGCAGGGGTGGTCAAGGAAAGGAAAGAAGCCCATTTGGCTGAAGCAAGCAAAGAGGCTTGGCGGGAGGCAGGGCCCACACCTTGCAGGGCTTATAGGCCAAGCTAAGAGGCGTAGGTTTAATTGGAATGGGAAGGTGGGTCACTGCGGGGTTTTGAGTACAGTCAGGACAGGAGTCATTTCATTTGTATGAGAGCACTTTGGAATGGCATCTGTTGAGGGCAGGGTAAGGATCCAATTTTTCTTTGCTTTCCCAGGGCCTGAAGAATTCCTAACACAGAAGAGTTTCTAACACTCCATACGTATCTGTGGAATGAGCCAGCCAATGAAAAGACAAAGGCGCATATGGGAAAATGCTTTCTAAACCACAAAGCATTATAAATGTGAATGGATAACTGCTACTAATTAAAAATTATTTACATGCCCTTTCAAATCAAATAAAGGCAAACTCAATTAATTCATTGTGTGATCCCCTTGGAGGAAAGAAAAGCTACAAATGAGACTGGCAGGGGTGTAGGCATAATTGGGTTTCCCCACCAGCCTTTGGAGCTGCAGGAATTGGGAGGACCTGGGAAGGTCGTTTGCTCCACCCTCTGGCCTGGCCCATGCCACCCAGGGTCCTGGGGAGGGTCCACAGAACAGCTGCACGGGCACTCACTCTCACAGGGGACTTCTGGAGCCCCTTTTGGAATCACCTATGAGCCCAAGTAATAAAACTAAAATACCACCATCACCACTACCGTCTGCGATTCATCCAGCACTCACTGGGTGGCCCTAGGTGTCCCTACCACACGCAGGCCTGTGCTCATGACCATGACCTCATCTGTCTACCCATCAGCGTGCAGGGTTGGAGAAGGCCACATGATAGGCCTTCAGTTCCAGCACCATCTTTAGGCCAGTGAGCTAAACCACAAAAGATCGTTTAAATTTTTATAGTTCATTGGTAGAAATGAAAATAACTCCAGAGGCTACATTTGTGGTACCCCCACCATGTGTCAGGGATGGTTCTTGGCACTCTACGTGGATTACCTCAAAGCTCAGAGCCATTCCAGGAGGGGGAGCCCTCTGCCAGCTTTACAGGAGGCATGGAGGTGCTGAGGCACAAGGCACTCGGCAAACGCCACACAAGGGCGAGAGGCAGAGCCATCATCAGAGCCCCAGGAATGCCCAGCAGCCAGTGGACTTCCCTCACCAGGAGCAGAGTGGGCACCAGGCCTACCCTGCTGGCCCCAGCTATGGGCAGCAGCCGCCTGCCCAGCACCTCTGGTGGGGAACCCACCATCCTAGCAAGGCGGCCCATTCGGGATCCAGCATGATGCACTTTTAAAAGTCTGTCCTGATCGTGACTCAACAGGGGTGTCCCCTCTCACCTCCACTGGCATTTTCCTCTTACTCTGCGCTGGAGTCACACATGCAGCATTCTGAAACATCAGAACACCCTCCACAGTCAGCATCATTGACCCCAAGACCACAGACGCGTCCCAGGGAAATCAGACAGAACCAGGCGGAGGGCAGAGAAACTGCTCACTGCCGCTAGTCTACACAGTGAGCCTAATGACACCGAGGATGACATCCACCTTTCAAAGCAATGCGGTGAGATCAAAATGCCACAGTGCACACACAGTGATGGGAACAGAGTAGGAACTCCATGACCCTTCAAGTTCTCTGCCTTCTTAGGACAGAATGGCCATGCACATCAAAGAGAGACAAAAAACATGGCTGAAGAAAAATTCCACAGAACTGGATTGAAGATGTCAAAGAAGAGTAAATAATTTTTTTAAAAAAAAGAAAGGAAAAAACTTCAATGAAAAACTTCATGTGCTAAGCAATATGCTCACCACTTTTGTGTTTTCCATCCTAAGATGAAAAAGATTGGGACTCAGAGATGTTGAGCAACTTGCCCAAAGTCACACAGCTTTTAGGTAACAGATTCAAACTTGGGACTCTTGACCCAGATCCAGTCCTCTTTATATCCCAACATCTGTCCAAGCCAACTTTATTAGCAGTGTTTGTTCAACTCTGGAGTAGATGTGGATTTGATATGTCAAAGTAGATATGAGCTTTGCAGATACACGGGGGACTACTGCCCAAGTTTGCAAAGTAAATCCTAAAGCGTTTTAGAGAAGGAATTGTGAATCTGCCAAATTAATCTGAAGGAGGACTCAGTAGAGGAGGGAAGGGGTAGACCGGCTGGGGAGACAGATTTTTGAGCGTCTTTTCGCGAAATCTAAAAATTACTAACCTTATACATATCGAAAGAGTTTTTGTCAACACATGCAAGAACGCCCTGCCGAGAAGGAGCCCAAGTGAGCAGATGGATGAGTTCGCAGACGCGCAGACGCTGGAGTTGGAAAAGTCCCTGCTAACGTTTTACAAAGGACAGGCCCAGAAACCCCACCCACCCAGGCCCGCTGTGAGCAGGGCGGGATCAAATACCTTCCCCGCAGCCTGCAGGCTGCTGGCCTGGCTGGAATCCACCCTGGAAACCAGGGCAGACATTACTTCTCAGAATGGTACTGTGAGTTTTCAGCTTCTACCTCTGTCCTCTGCATCTCGAAGGTTTTCCACTTGATGTTAATGTGCTACTGTCACTGCACCTTCACCCGCACTGGGTAATGTGCCCCTGTAACAGGTAGGGACTTACTCGAGGCAACAGCAGAGCTGGGATTCCAATGAGTCAGGAGAACGTAACTGCACCAAAGTCCATCTGTCCTCATAGACCACCAGGTTTCCAGGGCACCATGCTGCCTTCAAGGAAGTAGAGAATTCCCATGTGTACTCCAGAAAAGTATGACTCAGAGATGTCATATAAATTGCTTTCAAACGGCATGATAAGGCCAAAGATAAATTGAATATGCAAAAGTAGAAACATAAATCCCAGTATCATTACAAATTTGGGCTGTAATTTGGTTCTGTGCTTCCAGTGGCTAAAGCCAAAAAAAAAAAAAAAAAGGAAGATTAATTACACAATCAGCATCATCCATGAGAAACACATCTACCAATGTCAGGTTGCACAGTGTGTTTGCGGGTACTTCTGTCTGAAAAAGCAGCTTCCCCTGGGACTGTTGTGAGCCCCACTCCCAGCCCTCCATAGCCGCTCCTCTGGATGGAGTGGAATGGAATGTCTGAGCCAGACCTACTGGGCAGCTCGGTAGAGCTAAGGTCCTGTGGTCCAAATGCAGGAATGTTGGGTGCCTGGCCTAAGTGCATGGTAAGATCAACCCTCTTGCTACTCAGAGTGTGGCCCAAGGACTGGCTGCATCCGTCACTGGGGGCACTGGTCGAAATGCAGAATCTCAGGCCTCCGGTGACTCATGAAATAGAAACTGCATTTTTATGAGGTTCATGGATGATTTGTAGGTATTAAAGTTCAAGAAACAGCGCTCCAGAGCAGGGGCTCCTAATCATGCCTTCCTTCATGACTGGGGTGTTTACTGAAAATAGATTCCCTGTTCTCTCAAAGAGCTAGACCTCAAACTTGGCTGCACATTAAGATCACTGGGTGGGTTTTATAAAAAAATGCAGAGGCTTGGGTGCCACCACCAGAGGTTCTGACTTACTTGATGTGGGGTGCCCCCTAGGCTTCAGGATCTAGAAGAGTCGCTCCTGGGGAGTCTGCTGTGCAGTCTGGGCTGAGAACCACTGTACTGGAGATCAAAATAGGCTCATGCTAAGATCACTATTGTAGTGAGATTTAGTTCAGCATTAGATCTGGGTTCCTACTACACACCAGGTACGTGAGCGTCTATGGACTTAGGGACCAAGCCTCAGAATGTTTGCCAAGTTCCACAAATGACTCCATCTGCAGCCCAGGTGGAGGAGCGCTGATTAAAGCTTCCGACACAGCACCTGACACTCAGTAGGTGATTTGTAAAGGTTAGGTACTGTTCCTTACTAATAAATAAATGTGTTCATGTTAGGCTACTAACTGTATCAATCAATTCATTTAGCTAGTATGTTCCCCACTCATTCTCTGTATTAGCCAAAGACCGTAAGAATTGGACACAGAAGACAGATTCCAGACCTCTGAGCAGGGCTGGTGGTGACAAGCTTAGGATGGCAGGGGGTTCTTTCAATGGCTCTCAAGTCACAATCTAACCCCAACTATAGGCCAGGCCTGCTATCTTCTACAAGGCGGGCTTCCAGAATATTTACAGAGATGTTCCTACACTTGCAGAAGGTTCCGGCAACCTTTTAGACTAGACAATTCAGAAATCACCAATCACATGTCAACAGTTAACATGCTAGTGAAATATGGAATCCCAAGCACCAATGTTCTAGAGTTAAGGAACCTGAATTCTGGTGACATCTGTGACATTAAGTGACTGTGAAACTTGAGAGCAATCACTCTCTCTCTAGGTTCAGGGTCCTTGTAAAAGTCATTTTATGTGTCAACCTGGCTGGGCCATAGTGCCCAGATAATGTGGTTGGATGTTATTCTGGATGTTTCTGTGGTTTGGGATGAGATTAACATTTAAATTGGTGGACTCTAAGTAAGGAAGATTGCCCTCCATAATTGTTCTCTTCCCTGCAATCCCTGAAGATTTTGGACTTTCCAGCCTCTTTAATCACATGGGCCAATTCTTTAAAAAAATCACACACACACACATATATAATAAACATATATATGTGCGCATATATATATATGTAAACACACAGATACATCCATGCACACATACACATAACCCACTGGTTCTGTGTCTCTGGAGAACCCTAACAGTCCTCAACTGTAAAACGGGTGTGTGTATGTTATGGGATATTAGTTTAGATAAGCATTTCCAAAGTGATTTGTGGGATGATCATAGGAGCTTCTAAAATAAAAAAACTGTAATCATACGTGAGAGGAAAAACTAGGTTAAATAAAGTTATATAAAATGGATGCAGAACACTTCAGAGCCTTTAAACCTTTACTATGCTCATGTGCACTGTGACCCTGGACAGTCTACATTATATTGTGTATGTATTTGATTATGTAATTTATTTGTTGTTATGGACATTTCTTAAACTAGGGTCCAAAGACTCCTTCCCCACCAAGTACTGTGTGGATAAAATTCAGGGAATCAGCATGAACTTGGATGGAAAAATTATTTATTTTGCCTAGCCTCTAATCTAGGTACCAGTGAACTACAGCCCCCACTGACCGTTACTCTAAGTAAAATTTTATTGTCATACAGCCACACCCATTCCTTTACATGTTGTCTCTGGCTGCTTCTTGCAACAACAGCAGATCAAGTAGCTGTGAAAAAGGCTGTAAGTTCTGCAAACTTGGAAAGTCAAATATATTTACTATTTGGGAACTTCCAGAAATATTTTGTTGACCCCTGCTCTAATTGAACGTTACCATTTCCTTCAGTTGTAAATGTAGGTAGACTTGATAGTATTAATAGTCATTAATAGAACAGTCTTTGTCATTAATAGAAATAGAAAACATTTTGACATCATATCATAATTGTAGCAGATATCTCAAAATAGCATTCACACTTTTCACTATTTTACAATTAAGGTAGTGATTAGGCCTGTTGTCTGATTGTTTTTTAATATATTAATAAAGATGCACATTACTATTTCAAAAATGGTTTGTTGTGAATTTTGATTATAATTGCATTTTGGTATAATTGAATTCTTTTATAATCCTATTAATTTTATTTTATGCATTTAAAAACATTTTGCTCAGTGTGCCTTAGGCCAGCTGCCAAAAGGGTCCATCCCAGGGGCAGCAGATGAGAATGTCATTCACAGAGACTGGCCTCCGAAGATCACACTTGGGAAGTGGCACCTTCCTTGGGCATTGTTTCACTTCCCCCAAGCCGTGGGGAGGCAGGGAGACAGATAACAGGACCCATAACTGACAGTTCCAATTTGGATGGGAAAACAAGCATGGTTCTCCTGAAATCAATGTCATGACCAAGACCACATCATCCCCCTGAGCATCTCTGGGCAGTCATCAGCAATGCGATGTCACAGATGGGGACATGGGTCACGCAAGCTCTCTATGGCTTTTGGTCATTTCTGCCAACAAGAGCCCCTGGTGGAAGCAACATGAAGCCAGTCTTCAGGTGCGGGTTTTGCTATAATTGTCAACAGGACCAGGTGCGGATATTCTCCATTTCTTTTTAATGAATGGGAGGAGGAGAAAAGCACCCAAGTGTGAGCGTCAGAGTGCCTGTGATCTGGTCCCTGAAATCCAGACAAGATATGGGACTTTCCTACCTGATCCAGGTCTTCACATCTGCAAAATGGAGGTACTGGTACCTGTCTGTTGGTGGTACACACAAATGTTTACACATAAACTCACACACATGTGATCATGTATCTATATACATACATGTGTGTAAACACATCCATATAAACAATTTTGTGTATATACTGCATATATACACACATTTATTCATACATATATGCACATACATATACATATGATTGTGAAGGGGAGAACATGGATCTGACAAGCTTTGATGAATTCCATACAGAATTAACAATTAGGGTAGGAGTACTGATGGACATTCATTTGTTCATTTAACATACTTTACTGAGCACCTGATATATGTAAGACGCGATTCTGGGTGCTCTGGTCCCATGGAAGACATGCTTCAGCAGGGAGAAGACGAGCAACAATAAACAAATACTCGAGATGATTCCAGAGAGAAAAATTCCATGAAGAAGATATGCCAGGGAGCCACGACTGAGGAGGGGATACTTTAAATTGGGTGGCCGAAGAAGACCTTCTGGCGGAGGTGACATTGAAGCTGAGAGATGAAGACCCAAGGAACCAGCCGTGAAGAGCTGCAGGAAGTGGCTTCCAGGCAGGCAGAATATCTGGTGCAAAGACCTGCAGGTGGAATCCCGTTCGCAGAGGTGAAAAGGGCATCGTTCGCCATGTGGCTGGCAGGGGAACACAGGTAGGAAGTGAGCACGAGGCGCTGGACTGGGCTGGTGGGCAGAGTTCAGGGTTGCAGGGTTTTGAACAGCAGAGGCAGAGGCAGTGTGATCGTTTCATTCACCCGGATCGCAGGCAACGCAGAATGGGAGGGAGCAGCAGGGATGGCTGTTCGGGTTGGGGTGGGAAGGGGAGGCTGGGGGCAGCTTTTATGAAGCATCAGCTGCTTCAAGCATCCGCTCCATGCAGCAGGAGGCTGTGGCTGCTTCATGTCACACTCTACATCAGCCCAATGGGCGAGATGCCATTATCTCAGAATAAGCTTGTAAACAGAGATGGAGGCACCCTGTTCATGTTGGACCACCAAATCCAAATGCCCTTCCATTAGGACGGCCATGTCCCCTGGACATACAGATGACAGGGACACTGGAGGCAAACCTCAGTGTGCCAGCGTTTCCAGGGGTACATCAGTCCCAGCGGATGCTCTGGTCCCCGTGAAGAGCCCACACTTCCTCCTTTGCCAGCTTACTCCCGGAGGGCAGCACTGACCCCCGTCAGAGCTACAGCCAGCCCTGCAAATCTACCTCCTACAAATACATGTATGCAATTCATTGATATATACCAACTGATTCCTATGTGTATAACATATCTACATCGCCCCACTCCATCTCCATCCTAGGGTGCATCTCCACGGGCCTCACCTCGCCTGCGTGCTCACTCCTGACTGAAAGGCAATTCACTGCAGCCTAGGAGAGCTTTAGAGGAGCAGGTTCTTGAGGGCCTCCACATGCTCGAAGCCCTATGGTGGCTTCGCACTGCCACGGGGTAAAGCCCTGGCTCCTTCCAAGCTCCCATGACCCAACCCTCTCCCCCCTCATCTCCCGCTCCTGCGGGTGGTCCGGCAGCTCTGGGACTCGCTCTTGCCCGCTTTTCCCTGTGTTGCCCGGGTCCTCACACATTTCCCCCAGCATGACTCCTCTACCTCCCTCCACCTCCTCCTTCCAGCTGTGGCCTGACTGTCCCTACATCACACGGCTTTCTCTAACCACACCAGGTCACAAAGCACCGCACACCCAATGCACCCGGTCAGACTCAGCAGAAACACCCGCTCTGTCAGCAGGAGGAAGTCAGGGGCTCGTACTGTCTCCCCAGCTTCCAGCGCAGTTTCCCAAAACACACCTGCCTCAGGGAATTTAGCAGCAGCCTCCTAAACGGTGCGCATCTGCAGCTGTATCCTTCAGCCCTTTGTCCTGTGCTCGGGCAGGCTAAGCAGGGCCACATCTTTCTGAATTTTAACAGAATGAGAACCTTCAGCCCTTGCTCAGTAAGGGAATCTGGGGGAGGGCAGGCTGCCATCCTGTTCCCAGTCCCATCTGTCCCCTTGCCCAGTCTTGGGGGACTGCACAGTTTTGTTCTCGGCGCACTCCCCAGCACCTCCTGGGATCCCCCTCAGGAGCCCAGTACCCAGGGTGTTTGTCTCCTCTTCCCTCCCACAATCCTTCCTCCCCTTCGCTCCCCGCCAACCAGCTTCTGCTGTTTGCATTTTCCCTCCTCGAGAAGAATCCCATTTCTAAGACTCATGCTTTGCCAGGGCTGCTTGCCAGAGGGCTGCCTTCTCCCTGAGATGCTGCCAGGCCATCTCAGGCACTAAGGCAGGTGCCGCCAGCCCTCCCTTCCCTCGGCATCGCATGTTAAAAGAGCTCTGTTTGCCTGAACCTTCCAAAATTAGGCTGCACTGTGACCTCCACTTAGCAGGTCACCCTCTTGATTGAGGCACCATAGACCTGGCATTTTCTTGATTTTCTTATTTTTGAGGTGTACCTTAAAATACAAGGTTTGTTTACCTCCACATCATTGCACCTGCATGTCGCATGCCAGCGGCCTGGTTGGCCTGGCCCGATAATTTCAAGGATGCTCAGAGTCCAGGGGTCCCAGCAGGGTGTGGGTAGGAGAAAAGCTGGCAGGAAGGAGGCAGAGCGGGCAGGAGGAGGCCAGGATGGGAGACAGGTGGGGAAGGAGAGAGGAAGGCCAGGGCTGGAAGGGAGCCCTGGGTGGGAGATGGAACATGAGAAGGGGCGCAAGGAGCCCACTCTGAAATTACATTTTCCTTGGTGGGAGAGAGCTGTGGAAATTCTTACTGAACGTCTGCTACGCTGCTTCTAATCATCTGTCCAGGGCTTTTCTCTGACGAGGCCTTATTATTAATTCCCATTTTCCAGAGAAGAAATGGATACTCCAAGAGACAGAAAGACCAAGTATTTACCTTTGACTCTCTGGCACCCAGTCCAGCATCAGGGCACAAAGCAGGCTCTCTCTCTAGCAAAGTGTTTGGTCCAGGAAGAAATGAATAAATTAATGCATTCTGTGTGCCTGCCCTGAAATCCTGTTCTTTTACTATTCTACTTTCCTGCGTTTCTCTCAACAGGAAACACACACCTGGAGGAAAGACCAGTGTAGTTACGGAAAGCAAAGCAATGTATTCCTTCCCCTATGTTCTGTATTTTTCTGGTAGGGAGCCCAGCGTTAGGGGGAGAGCCTCTTCCTGGTATCTTGGGAGTCATCAGCAGTACAGGCCAGCATGGCGGCAGGCTGTTGACCCCAAAGACATCTCAAGAGATCCCTGCAGCCCCCTTGTCGTCTACACCCTTTGCCAGGTGGACCATGTGGGGCAGTCATCAGGGACACATCAAGCTGGATTTGAAAGGGCTCTGAAAACCCTGAGGAACAGGCACATGTGGAAGGTGATCGCTGTGCTGTTACGCACTGAGTTCTATAGAACAGAAGCTGGGGCACCTCTGACATCATCCTGTACAAACTGGCTCCTGATACTGTTAGGAAAATGTGGGCACATGACCACAAGACCAATAGAATTAGGGATGGAATCCCAATTTTCTTTATTCCTATTCACTAGTCAAACAAATATTTCTCAGGCATCTACTTTTGTGCCAGACACTAAGACCCTTGTCTTCAAGGAGCCCGGAGTCAGAGAAGGAGATGTACTTTAAACAAGAGCATGGCAAAGAGCTACAAGTCGGGCTGCACACCACAGAGAAAAGAGATGATGTGCTATGAGGGTATCTGCTCTGCTGATGGCGAGGGCGCCAGGGAGCGTGTCTCTGAGGAAGCAACTCTGGGGTTGAGGAAGCGGTTTGCAGGCACCAGGAGGCATTCCTGGTGCAGTGATGTGGAGGTAAACACACTTCGTTACACCTCAAAAATAAGAAAATCAAGAAAATGCCAGGTCTACGGTGACTCAATAATAACAACCTTAGTTAACACCTACTACGTCGGAGTAGCTGTCCAAGGTGACACAGCTAGGAAGCGGCAACACGGGTTTTGAAGTTGGGTCTGTCAGCTTCTGGAACTCTCTAGTTTTTTTTTTTTTTTTTTTATGTTCTCTTTTACAGTGAGTGCCCCCTGGAAATGAGGAAAGGGGAGCAACTGTCATGCTTTGGATAGAGAATTTTCTATAGTGTTTTTATGACTATCTTCACATGGAAAATGTCAAATCATATTGACTAGCATAGGATTGACACTTCATTTGTTTTGATGAAAAAGTACTTTCTATATGATAACCTAATATTTTCCTCTCTAACTTACAACAAGTATTTTCCCATGTTATTAAAAACTTTATAGGATTATTTTCCATGGTCATATGTCATAGTCTGTACACCAGGTGAAAGCGATCACACAGTGTGTGATCAAGGGCTGGAGATGTTTAATGTGGGTGAGCAAAAGGGTTGGGTATAAAACCAGAGGGAACGGTTGCAACTGAGCCTAGCTGAAGTGGCAAGGAGCAACTATAGATGGTCATGTTCTTTTTTTTTTTTTAATTGACAACCCAGCAATTCTGATTGTAGGTATGTACTCAAAATAATTGAAAGAGGTATTTAAACAAAAAGTTGTACAGAAATGTTGATGGCATTGCTATTCCAATAGCCAACAGGTAGAAGCACCCCACAGTGTGGCATATCCATATGATGGAATATTATTCAGCTATGTACAGGCTACAGCATGGATGAAACTCAAAAACATTATGGGACATCAAAGAGCCAGATATAAAAGGTCATATACTGTGTAATGCCATTTACATGAAACATCCAGTATAGGCAAATCCATTGAGACAGAAAGCTGATTAGTGGCTGCCAGGGACTGTGGGAAGAAAGGGAGGGAAGAGACTGCTTAGTGAGCTCACAACTTCCCTTTGGGGTAAGGAAAATATTCCAGAAATAGACAGACGTGATGGTTGCACAATATCATGTATATACTAAATGCCACTGAATTGTACACTTTAAAATGGTTGATTTTATAAGAATTTTCCATCAATTTAAAGCAACTGACAAAAGACATGTTTCAGCCCCTTGGCTACCACCATGTAAACTCTGGAAACCATGATTTGTTTAGTCATTTACTTCTTCTTGGATATGTAAGTTATTCCCTGCGTTTCACATCATAAACACTGATGCAATGAACATCTTCATGCATAATGTCTTTTCATATTTTCT
Source organism: Manis javanica (assembly GCF_040802235.1). Classification (NCBI taxonomy): domain Eukaryota; kingdom Metazoa; phylum Chordata; class Mammalia; order Pholidota; family Manidae; genus Manis; species Manis javanica. Next base: position 217,225,803 of record NC_133157.1, read on the forward strand.
CATATTCCTTACAGACTCTTGGTGGCAGCATTCTCACGGTAAAATGTATGGATTTTTTTATGGTTTAAATCCACATTGCAAAGCCATTCTCTAATAAAATTGGACTAACTCAGCCTGCCATAAACTCTATGGGAGAGGTCTCATCCCCTCAACCTCATCAGAGCTCCCATGTTACTGACCATTTTTAAAAATTGCTTGTATTTTATAGGGCATGAAGTTCTCTTAGTTTTTTCTTCATGCTTATAAAAATCACTTCTCTACTTTTTCTAGGTAGTTCTTCCATGTAAACATGAGCTGCTCTCTGGTGTCTGGGCCACCTGTATATCTCCAACTCCACAAGTTACCCTCAGCGCTTTTCCCATGCTGTTCCCATTGCTTAAAATGCCCTTCCTTTTCACCCTTTTGCCTTAGAAGTACTTCCAAGTTCATTCAGGTCTAGATTGTCCCACTTCTCTACAGCTCTCTGACTCTCTGGCACTGTAGCAATTGTTTCCACACCTCTACTCCTAAAGCATTTTGTCTCTACCTCTTTCACAGGGCAGTGCATTGTAAGAGTTATTTTCTTAGGTGTCTGTTTTGCTCTCTGGATTCTGAGATCCTTCTGGATAGGACTAATATTTACAAATCTCTGAGTTGAACTGAACCCACACGCATAGTCCCTGACCCACATTTCCACACAATTTATCAGCCCAGGGATGTACCAAGGACATCTCAACAGCATGGAGACACAGCTGAAATCCTAAAGAGCCATTGGCAAGGAAGGACAGTGTGATGATTCACATTCTCTGGTGGCAAGGCCTTGTGTGTGGGACACAATTACACAACTCATGATACGAGGCAAAAGACAGAAGTTAGAAGTGGCAAGGACTATGCCTGGTATTCAAGCAATTGAAGTGGATTTCAATATGCTTCTGAAATGGGAAAATGTCAGTGAGCTACAAAGATAGTAGATAGAAGAGGTGGGCTGGAAAATAAATCACTCAAGTATGTGCTCATTTCAAGGTTATGTGGAGAACATGTGACTGGGTCCTCATTTAACAAGGATATGCATCAAGGAGGTTGGAGAGATAGAGAAGAGCTGTCAGCGCCCTTTTATGGAGTGCTAACTTCAAACGCAGAGATTTGAAAGGTGAGTACTTCGCACACATCATGATTTATATTATCAATATTTGAGCATGAGATTCCCTGAAGATGCTGTAACAAATTACCATACACTTGGCAGCCTAAGACAATAGCAATTCATTCTTTCAGAGTTTTGGAGGCCAGAAGTTCAAGATCAGCACCACTGAGCTGAAATCCCACTAGAGGCTCTAGGGGTGAATCGATGCCTTGTCTCTTCCAGCTCTTGGGAGCCGCTGGCATTTCTTAGCTTGTGGCCACATCACTCCGTCTCAGCCTTGTTGTCCCACTTGTTTCTTCTCTCTGATGTCTGTACATCAGATCTCTCTATGCCTTCTTCTTATAAGGGTTCATGTGATTGCATTTAGGACACGCTGGGGTAATGCACATCCCCCCCACTTCGAAATCCATAATCACATCTTCAGTCTTTTTCTTTTTTGGTTGTTATTGGTTTTGCATTATCTCTTTCATCTCCTCATTAAATTATTGATTTTCTGAAAGCAGGAATGTGACCTCTCAAGACTCTTATTCAATCTGTGATTATGTCCTTAGTAGCAAGCATCCGCCAATGTCTCCAAGTAGGGCTCAGTCCCAGTGACACATCTCTCCTCTCTTTTATAGACTCCTGCTTGTTTAGAAGCAGCTTCAGTTTCTGCATTTGTAGAAAAATGGTTTTGTATAAGGTAGACTTTAATACTTTCAGCTAATTGTAGAAGCTAGTCTCAAAGTTCATCTAAGTTAGGCCATGTTCTTTCATACCAAATCTAAATACTAACAAGAAGTAGAAAATTCACAATCCATGCTCCTGACATGGGAAACCTGCCCACTACTCTGATATGCCATTAAGTTTAAAAAGCTAAAGTTATATTACTCATCTTGGCCCACTTGAGGCCAGGCCAAGGACTTACATCTGGCAGATGAAAGTAGGAGATGAGGCAAAGAGGAACGTGAAGGCCATTCTCGGCAGAAACTCCTTGTAGGTCTTGGTAAGGATGTTGTATTTTGTCCCCAAAACAATGGAAGGCACTGATGTATTTCTTTTGGAGGTAGAGCTGGTGGAAGGCGTGAGACACAGCCTGACTTACATCTTTGCCTGGATTACTCTGGCTGCTGAGTGGAGATTCAAGTGGATGGAGCAAAGAATGTTTGGCAGGGGGACCATTCATCCGGACTCGAGATTCTGGTCATTTGAACTGAGGATGACATTGGAGATGGTGAAGAGAGAGACTTCTGGAGATATCTGTAGGTAGAGCCATGGGGGTATAGTGATCAGCTGAATATGGAGGATGAGAAAGAAGGAGGTTTCAAGAATGGTTTATAAGTTTCTGCTGGAGAATGTATATAAGTGGCACCAATAGAGTTAGAAATTACTGGAAAAGAACCAGATTTTAAGAAGAGATGAAGTTATCTAAGTGGCAATAAAAAGAAGGCAAGTGGACATTCAAACCAAGAGAAAGTACACAGATGCATGATGTGTGCCAGGAAGGGACTGGACTCCTGGCTATGGGTGAGGGTTCTTAGAGACAAGGTTCTTCCTGGGAAAGATGGTGCCTCCAAGACAAGAGAGAACCAACAATCAGAGAAAGAACGATGGAAAGCCAGGCTATACAATGGCAGGGAAGATAAAGGAAAAGAAAGCTTTCAGAAGTGCAGAGCCCTGCTCAGATGTCCAATATAATGAAGACACGGGATTTAAGGTCGCACATTGGAGATCTTGGCAGGAACTATTTCAGTGAATTGTGGTAAAAAGAACACAGTCCAGAGTCCGTGAGGGGGGGAAATGGAGACAGCAAATTCAGACAGTACTTTTGAGGGCGCATGGAAGCTGGTAATGTATTTAAAGCACTGAGCACAGTTCCTAGGAGGGGCACAGTGAATGTGGATTTCTTTGGCTCCCTCATCCTGAGCACAAATAGACTTTCCCTTTTGGATACTGAGAGAGATTAATACAAATGCTCCTTTCACAGCTTGGGCGAGTACCAAAAAAATAATTCTCCATTGCCAAAGTTTAGCCCGCTGATGTGAAACATGCACAGAAAGACTATTTATTGTTGTTGTTGTTTCCCAGAACATTCCAAAGTCAAGTTATCTGAATCTATGTCAAAATAAAGGCAATGTGTCAATTAAGGTGAATTAATTTTCACACCTCTGCTAGTTTTCAGACATCTTTCTTGATCCCATGTAACCACACTTAGTCCAGATAATGCTGTTCTCAGTGTGTATCTATAATTGCATGCACGATTCCTGCTTTTTGACTCATCAAAAATCCACAGCAAACTTCAGTTGAGGAAAATAAATGCTTTCACTCCTTCAACAAAAAATATGAAAAACGCCATCCATGTATAACTGGATACAATGAAACTACTGAGACCCATCTAAGGAGAGGACCCTAGAACTAGGACCTCCAAATTAATGGGGTGACCCCTTCATTCATGCCATCTATGACTGAGTATTGATGCCAGATGAGAACCTAGGGGGGAAAAAAAACAATCTAAGAAAAAACATGAACTCTGTCTTGGAAATTAAATTTAGAAAGATCGCTTGGCTTCCATGGTCGCAGATAACAGAAGAAAGGTAACAAAGGAAATATCCTGCAGCGCCGAGTCCAGGGCCACAGTGACACAGAGCAGAGGCTGCTCCACGGGGAGACCGCACGGTCTTTTGTTCCCCCAGCAGCCCCACCCCACCCGAGTCCTGTCCAAATGCCTGAAATTGTTCATTACCCACACAAGTAAGAGTTCTAGAATCTTCTTTCCACAGATTGAGCTCCCAAATGATATGTTTGACATGTTGCTATTTTGTGTGATAAATGTTGAAATAACTACATGAAAAGCAGAAAAAGTCTGAGTCTCACTGGGGTGCAGAGCTCCGTGCAGGCAGCTGGACCTTGCCCGCCTTGGCCTCCTCAGTCTAATAAAAGCTACTGCATATCAAGAAGTGTCCCTGAGATTTTAAATGCAAGCTTCCAGGTAATTCTCACCCAACCCAAGGAGTATTAGGTGAATATTATTATTCATCCCCACCATGCAGAGGAGGAAAAGGAGGCTCAGAGAGACCAAGTCACACTGGACTCCGAACCCGGACCATCTGACTCCAGAGAGTAAGCTGCTGACCTCCACGTGACAAATGCTTGTGGGCAGTAGGTGGGGATACAGAAAGAAAGGAAGGAAGCAGGGAAGGAGAAAGAGGGGAAAGAAGAAGGAAGGAGGGGAGAAAGAAGGGGAGGAGGGAAGGACAGAGAGATGGCTGAACAGATGTGTGAAAGGATGGACAGTGAGATGGACCCACAGAGGGGCAGGTGGGTGCATGGAGAGTTGGATATATGGATATTCACTTGTCTAAGGCTCATAAAAACCATGAACTTCCCAGAGGATCACAATGGTAATTTAACACTGATGTTCGTGTTATTTTAATCCAGTTTCATGTGAGAGAATGATCTGCCAGGTCCTGCAACACAGTACCCCTCTCATTATATGGTAGCTGGGTCCAGTGCTGCAGGACACATGGGCATGTGGACGGGCGAGAGCACGTGTCAGACCGGAGAGGGAGGTCCTTGGTGTCAGCCATAGAAGAGTCAGGTCTTCAGGCTGGGGTGCTGAAGTGAAAGGGAAGGCACTGGATGGGTAGAAGGGCTCTGTTTATCTAGGTCTGGGTTATGGAAGTCACGTACCAGACAGTGCACCAGAGACTGGGCAGTAAGATGCTGCGTGGCAGGTGCCAGCAAGCAAATGACCGAGGCAAGCTCTCCCTCCCTTCAGGGCCATGTGAACTGGGACGGAGTTGAGGAGCTCTGGAAAGGACCAGAGCTCTCTCCTTCAGAAATGTCATAATTGAAAGGAAATTCCTCACAAGCTCTCAGATTGTTCCTTTAATGTTCTCCCTTAGAGTTCAGCTAAGTGGCTTTTAAAGACAGAGTTTACTGCAGTGATGCTATGGGGAATTAGGGGCAAAAGGTTTAGGATTTTGTGGGCCATTACTACAGGGAACAGTGCTTCTTTAGGGGCCACCTTAGGAAGAAAAGGAAATCAGACACAGAAAATCTGAAACTGCAGAGTTAGGAAGTACAGTATCAAGGATCCCTGGTCCTATAGGTCCTCTCCATTGGGAAATTCTCATTCCCAGGCTAAACTTGCAAGATTCTCAGATTTACTTCATAACCCAGGGAAACACCTGCGTAAGTACTCACAGAATGTCCGAATAATCTGATCCTTTATATTGTCTAAACTGGAGTCATGTAGACTCATGGCTGACCCTACGGCCCCTTGCTGGCCACACTGGCAGCCACTCACCAAGCAATGCCCCACGTTGGTTTGGCCAGCCTGGGACAGGGGCCACCTCAGCCAACCAGAGGGCAAAGCCAGCTAGACTCTGAGCTTCGTAGCGGGAGCCAGAGAGGCCTTGGGCCAGGGTGGTGGAAAACCTTTCCTGTAAATGTAACTTTCTTAGGGCTTGTGGGTCAGACAGTCTCTGTGGCAACTACAGAAATCTATTTTGTAGCATGAAAGCACCTGCGGACAATACATAAATGGGCGAGGCTGTGGGCCACTAAACTTTGTTTACAAAAAGAAGTAGTGGCTTATGGGCTTTAGTCTGGCAACCCTGGCCTTGAATTCAGAAAGATAACATGGGTTTCAGTAAGCCATTGGGGTAACAGTAGACACTCACCTTACGGAGCTGATCAGTCTATTATTTAATCCTCATTTACTGAGCGCCCACCTCATTCTAGGTGCCAGGTCTTAGGAACACTATGGGGAATATGTGTTCTCTCTATGTGTGATCTCTTTGCTCTGGGGTGTGAGGTTTGATGGGCACCCCACACAAGAAAACAGACCACTGCAGTCTCATGTGAGAGATATGACAGGGAGCAGAGGGTGTTTTGGAAACAGAGATGCACCATCTAACTGAAGAAGGTGGTGGCAGCAGGGTGTCCATCAGGACGTGGCTTCTGTTCTGGCAGTGGGAGCTATCTGGAGGGGATGTGTGTACCAGCAGGGAGAGCTGCATGCACCAATGCATGTGGGCCAGAGAGATGCAGCTTATTTGGAGAACTGCAAACAGTTATGGATGGCGAGTATGCGGAACTCGAGGTGGAGGCGTCCTGACACAGTGATTCAGAATGTCTGGTAGGGAAGTCTGCCGATTTTAAAAAACTTTTTTACTTTTTATTTTAATTAAGATTATTTTCAAATGGAAATCCATCCATCCAGCACAGAGATCAGTAGGGTGTGGAATAAAGTCTCCCTTCTCCTCTGCTATTTAGACACCTATTCCCATTTCCACTGGCAACCAAGGCTTCTGGTTTCTTAAATTTTCTTCCAGACAGAGTCTGTGCAGATACAAGAAAAGATACACTTCTTTCGCCTCCCCAATTGTTTCCCACACAAATATTACCGGCCTCCACACTTTCCTGTATTTTGCTTTTATCACTTAAAACTAACCTGGAGGCAGCTTCAGATCATTTGCATTCCTATGAAAGCGAGATCCTTGAGTGATTCCAATGTGTGTCCAGGGTGAAGCCCAGGGTGGGAATTTGTTATTTTATCTGTGTATCCCCCGGGCCAGCAGCTTTCACGGTAAATTCAACTGGATGGATCCAGGGAATGAACGAATAAATGAATGAGGTGAGAGGAGGGAAAATGCATTTTACAATGTGATAAGGATGGAAAAAGAGGACGGAAGGATCCTATTAATATTTGATTCCTTGGAGGCATCTTGCTCCACGATTTGAGAAATGGCATGTCCTCATTTTGGAAAACGGAATATAATTAGGGAGGTGCCCACGGCTTTCAGCCTGAGAGTCCCATTGCCTCCCCCAGAATCCGACACACAATTTTCTAAACGTCTCAACCAAGCAGTACCTACCTGCCTCTCTGAAAACTGAAGCAATTTAAATGCTGTTTATAAGGTCATAGAATTGAGCTCAAACCAGGCAAGGATGGAAATGCTTTCCCTGTTGGCAGAGGAGGTGGCTTCTAAGGAGGCCACGTGCCCTTTAACTCTACCCTCTCAGAGCTTCCTGGGCATTCTTCTATCCCAGCACCTACAAGCCCCAGGTTGTCAATATCTATGTATGTGTCTGTTTCCCTGACTAGTGGGAAGCCCTCTGCAAGCGGGCTTACATCTCATCCATCTGTCCCCCACATATGCCTGTGACTTACAAACACACAGAGTACACTGAATCCTACCCCAACAGGGATGGAGGGGAGACAAACTGAAAGAATATGTCTATTAAAGGAAGAGAAGAAAAGCAGAGAAAAAATAAGAAAAGACCACATGTTCCACCATGGAAAGTGACACCATTTTTTGCATTTTCCCTTCCTGACAGGGAAAGCCCTTTGCTGGCATTTCACGTGGCAGAATGTTGGAAGCGACAGCTGCCCATATGACAGGAGTGCCCAGCACAGAGATAAGAATAGACGGATTGGTTTCACGATTTCTATTTTTGTTCCCAGTAGGGAGGGCTATTTCTGTCTCAACTTTGAGGGTTGCTAAAGGCAGGCACGCTGCAGCGCTCACAGGCTGTCAGAAAGTGGCAGGATTTAAAATGGGTCCCTGCTAGGAGGGCCTTTCAGGGCTTGAGACGCAGGGGAAGCCCAGAGCTCTGAGACACAACAGCATTCAGCACCATGACCCCGTAGCTGTGACATCGGAGCCAGGCTGGGTCTTATGCCCAGGTGGGTGGGAAGCACTGGGTTTCCAGAACTACCTGGGGAAGTCAGTCCCACTCAACATGCATGAAACCAGAATCTGGGGTGAACACCACCTGAAAATCTGCATTTTAAACTGAATCTCAAGTTAACGACCATGTGAGGGGACTCCTCACCTGCCTGACCCCTGTGTGTTAATCCCCCTCCAGGACCCCAATGGCCTCACCTGAAGGGGGTGAGGGTTGGTACCACCATTGACCTGGTAGGTGTGGAATGAGAATCGGAGCAGATGATGAACAAGCACCTTGTCATCTGAACAGCATTACCAAGGGTCCACTAGCATCAGGATGGTGATAATTATTCTTGTTATCTTGCTGCTATAACAGGGAGTAAGCAAGCCAAAGAAGAATAAAAATGTTTCCAGCTTAGCTGCTTTTTCTTCCAAGTTTGCTAGAGAGAAGGCTCATAATCAGCCAGTGCCTATTAGCAAGTCAGACTAATAGGTGAAGGGTTTTATGGTTTTTCTCCTTTCTATACACATCATGCTCCTCTGATACCCCAACTCTCCCTCCAAACACTGCCCTGCCTAGACATAGCCCAGTGTCCAGGTGCCCTGTGGCTGTCCCACTTTCCAATGATCCCCAAGCCCATAGTGCATGATTTGAGCCTGCCCCACATCATCCTTTGCTTCTCTTGTGCCCCGTTCCATCCTGTCATGGGCACATCAGAACAGATCTCTTACTCAAGAACCAGCAAAGGCTCCCAATTTCTGATACATAAACTCTGAACACATTGTCTGTGGCAATACCCTTCGCATCACTCATCTCACCTCATTCTCTACCCCATAATATTCCATGCAAGAGAGAGGATTACAGATGGTAGCATGAGAGGGGAGACGGAAATCTTCTCCTAAAACCACATATAATATGAAAATATAATTAATATAACTAATCCTGAAAGAGTAACAGGAAAGAAGGCTGTGCAAGACTGCATACACCTGGAGAAAAGAGGAGACATCATGGAACAGGGTAACACACCAAAGCCTTGATCCGTGGTACCCAAGCCCTTTCCCCACCCCAGTTCACCAGTGAGAGGAAGAAAAACAGAACAGGAAGGGAGTGGAGGCCTGGGATTGCTGAACACCTAGCTCTGGAGATCTGATCTGAGAGCACAAACCTACATTACATGGTGCTCTGGTGATTAGTGGGTTTGGAAAGCTAAGACAGGCGGAATACTTAGAGAGACTGAGATTCCAGCTGATCTGGGCAGGTAGTCCGAGAGACATCCTAAAAGCAAGAGGGCTGCTAAAGGGGCAAGGATTGCACAGAGCTTACAGCTCAGAAGAAGGACAGGTAGACAAAATTGTCGAGTGCACTCTGCCAAGCAGGTTGGGAACTTAAACAATCTTCAGGTGCTCCATCCCCCTGAATGGATATGCAGCTCCAAGGCCCTGGACCGTGGTATGCAGCCTGCTGTGCCTTCCTCCTGGCTGGCCCACACCTAGCTTGCAAACCAGCAGCCCCTGCCCTGGTGTCAGGCCAGCCAGAGGGAAGCCCTGCCTATGGCAGCTACAAAAACAAAGCATAGAGGCTTACACCTGTGTGGTCGGCCCACTGGTTCTGGCAGTGGAGACAGGCATAGCAGCCAGGAAGCAGGAAACAGCTCTTTCTTCCCCCCAGGCACCAGCACCACTCCCCTGTGACCCCCGACATCATTCCAGGGGCTGAGCAGCTCCAGAGAGTAGGGCTTCTGGGCACTGGAGGGCGGCAAAGACAAATATGAAATGTCAAAGGAACCTGGTTCAAAGCAAAATCTCAACACCAGAAAAGGATCAAGTGAGACTGAAGTAATAAATCTTCCTGAAAGAGATTTCAAAATAAAAATCATAAACATGCTCCTGGAGGTACAGAAAAATATTCAAGAACTCAGGAACGAATTTAAGATGGAGATCCAATTACTGAAGAACACAATGGAGGGTATTAAAAGCAGATTAGATATGGTGGAGGAGACGATAAATGAAATAGAAATTAGGGAAGAGGAATACAAAGAAGCTGAGGCACAGAGATAAAAGGGATCTCTAGGAATGAAAGAATATTAGGGGAACTGTGTGACCAATCCAAACAGAACAATATTTGTATTATAGGGGAACCAGGAGAAGAAGAGAGAGAAAAAGGGATAGAAAGTGTCTCTGAGGAAGTAATTTCTGAAAACTTCCCCAATCTGGGGAAGGAGATAGTCTTTCAGGCCATGGAGATCCACAGATCCCCCTACACAAGGGACCCAAGGAAGATAACACCTAGAAATATAGTCATTAAAATGGCAAAGATCATGGATAAGGATAGACTACTAAAAGCAGCCAGAGACAGAAATAAGATCACATACAAAGGAAAGCCCATCAGGCTATCATCAGACTTCTCAGCAGAAACCTTACAGGCCAGAAGGGAGTGGTATGATGTATTTAATGCACTGAACAGAAGGGCCTCGAACCAAGATTACTTTATCTGGCAAGATTATGATTTAAATTTGAAGAAGGGATTAAATGATTTCCAGATAAGCAAAAGGTAAGAGAATTTAGCTCCCACAAATCATCTCTACAGTGTATTTTGGAGGTGCTGCTATAGAAGGAAGTGTTCCTAAGATTAAATAGCTGTCACCAGAGGTAATAAAAAAGGATAGACAAAGAGTACAGAATATAATACCTAATATATAAAGAAATGGAGGAGGACTAAAAGGAGGAAGAAAAAAAGAACCTTTAGATTGTGTTTGTAATAGCATACTAAGTCAGTTAAGTTAGACTCTTAGATAGTAAGGAAGTTAACCTTGAACCTTTGGTAAACACAAACCTAAAGCCTGCAATGGCAATAAGTACATACCTATTGATAATCACCCTAAATGTAAATGGTCTGAATGCACCAATCAAAAGACACAGAGTCACAGAATGCATAAAAAAAACAAGACCCATCTATATGCTTCCTACAAGAGGCTCACTTCAAACCCAAAGGCATACACAGACTGAAAGTGAAGGGATGGAAAATATATTTCATACAACTAATAGGGAGAAAAAAGCAGGTATTGCAATACTTGTATCACACAAAGTAGACTTTAAAACAAAGAAAGTAAAAAGAGACAAGGAAGGACGTTATGTAATGATAAAGGGGTAAATCCAACAAGATGATATAGCCATTATAAATATCTATGTACCCAACACAGGAGCACCTATATATGTGAAACAAATACTAACAGAATTAAAAGGGGAAATACAATGCAATGCATTCATTCTAGGAGCCTTCAATACTCCACTCACTCCAAAGGACAGATCAACCAGACAGAAAATAAGTAAGGAGACAGAGGTGCTGAACAACACACTAGAACAGATGGACCTAACAGACAACTACAGAACTCTACACCCAAAAGCAGCAGGATGCACATTCTTCTCAAGTGCACATTTTCAAGAATAGATCATACACTAGGCCACAAAAAGAGCCTCAGTAAATTAAAAAAGAATGAAATTGTACCAACCAGCTTCTCAAACCACAAAGGTATGAAACTAGAAATAAATTATGCAAAGAAAATGAAAAAGCCCATAAACACATGGAGACTTCACAACATGCTCCTAAATAAGCAAAGGATCAATGACCAAATAAAAACAGAGATCAAGCAATATATGGAGACGAATGACAACAATAATTCAACACCACAAAAATCTGTGGGACACAGTGGAGGCTGTGCTAAGAGGGAAGTGTATTGCAATAGAGCCCTACCTCAGCAAAGAAGAACAATCCCATATGAATAGTCTAAACTCACAATAACAAAACTAGAAAAAGAAGAACAAATGAGGCCCAAAGTCAGTAGAAGGAGGGACACAATAAAGATTAGAGCAGAAATAAATAAAATCAAGAACAATAAAACAATAGAAAGAATCAATGAAAGCAGGAGCTGGTTCTTTAAGAAAATAAACAAAATAGATAAACCCCTATCAGACTTATCAAGAAAAAAAGAGAGTCTACATACATAAACAGAATCAGAAATGAGAAAGGAACAATCACTATGGACACCACAGAATGCAAAGAATTATTAGAGAATACTATGAAAAATTATATGCTAACAAACTGGATAACCTAGAAGAAATGGACAACTTTCTAGAAAAATACAATCTTCCAAGGCTGACCCAGAAAGAAACAGAAAATCTGAACAGACCAATTACTACCAATGAAATTGAATTGGTAATCAAAAAACTACCTAAGAACAAAATGCCTGGACCAGATGGCTTCACCTCTGAATTTTATCAAACATTTAGTGAAGACCTAATACCCATTCTCCTTAAAGATTTCCAAAAAGTGGAAGAGGAGGGAATACTTCCATATTCATTCTATGAGGCCAGCATCACCCTAATACCAAAACCAGGCAAAGACACCACAAAAAAGAAAATTACAGACCAATATCCCTGATGAACATAGATGCAAAAATACTCAACAAAATATTAGCAAACTGAACTTAAAAACACAACAAAGAGATCATCCATTATGACAAAGTAGGATTTTTTTCCCGGGGTGCAAGGATGGTACATTATTAAAAAATCCATTAACATCATCCACCACATCAACAAAAAGAACAAAAACCACATGATCATCTCCATAGATGCTGAAAAAGCATTCAACAAAATTCAACATCCATTCATGATAAAAACTCTCAACAAAATGGGTATAGAGGGCAAGTACCTCAACATAATAAAGGCCATATATGATAAACACACAGCCATCATCATACTTAACAGCAAGAAGCTGAAAGCCTTTCGTTTAAGACTGGGAACAAGACAGGGATGCCCACTCTCTCCACTTTTATTCAACATAGTTCTGGAGGTCCTCACCACAGCAATCAGACAACACAAAGAAATAAAAGACATCCAGATTGGTAAAGAAGAAGTTAAACTGTCCCTGTTTGCAGATGACATGATATTGTATATAAAAACCCTAAAGACTTCACTCCAAAACTACTAGAACTAATATCTGAATTCAGCAAAATTGTGGGATACAAAATTAATACACAGAAAGCTGTTGCATTCTTATACACTAATGATAAACTAGCAGAAAGAGAAATCAGGAAAACAATCCATTCACAATTGCATCAAAAAGAATAAAATACCTAGGAATAAACCTAACAAAGGAAGTGAAGGACCTATACACTGAAAACTATAGGAAACTCATGAGAGAAATTAAAGAAGATACCAGTAAGTAGAAACACATCCTGTGCTCATGGATAGGAAGAATTAATATTGTCAAAATGGCCATACTGCCTGAAGCAATCTACAGATTCAATGCAATCCCTATCAAAATACCAACAGCATTCTTCAATGAACTAGAGCAAATAGTTCTGAAATTCATATGGAACCACAAAAGACTCCGAATAGGCAAAGCAATCCTGAGAAGGAAGAATAAAGCTGGGGGATTATGCTCCCCAACTTCAAGCTTTACTACAAAGCCACAGTAATCAAGACAATTTGGTACTGGCACAAGTACAGATCCTCAGACCAATGGAACAGACTAGAGAGCCCAGATATAAACCCAAGCATCTATCAATTAATATATGATAAAGGAGCCATGGACATACAATGGGGAAATGACAGCCTCTTCTACAACTGGTGTTGGCAAAACTGGACAGCTACATGTAAGAGAATGAAACTGGATTGTCTATTCCCATACACAAAAGTAAATTCAAAATGGATCAAAGATCTGAATGTAAGTCATGAAACCATAAAACTCTTAGAAGATAACATAGGCAAAAATCTCCTGAGTATAAACATGAGCAAATTTTTTCTGAATGCATCTCCTTGAGCAAGCATAACAAAAGCAAAAATGAACACATGGGACTACATCAAACTAAAAAGCTTCTGTACAGCAAAGGACACCATCAACAGAACAGAAAGGCATCCTACAGTATGAGAGAATATATTTGTAAATGACATATCTTACAAGGGGTTAACATCAAAATATATAAAGAACTCACATGCCTCAATAGCCAGAAAGCAAATAACCTGATTAAAAAATGGGTGGAAGATATTAATAGACAGTTCTCCAAAGAAGAGATTCAGATGGCCAACAAGCATATGAGAAGGTGCTCCACATCACTAATTATCAGGGAAGTGCAAAGGAAAACCACAATGAGATATCACCTCACACCACATAGGATGGCCAGAATCAAAAAGACTAAGAACAACAAATGCTGGTGAGGATGCAGAGAAAGGGGAACCCTCCTATATTGCTGGTGGGAATGTAAGCTAGTTCAACCATTGTGGAAAGCAGTATGGAGGTTCCTCAAAAAATTAAAAATAGAAATACCATTTGACATGGGAATTCTACTCCTAGGAATTTACCCAAAGAATATAATTTCTCAGATTCAAAAGGCCACATGCACCCCTATGTTTATTGTAGCACTATTTACAATAGCTAAGACATGGAGGCAACCTAAGTGTCCATCAGTAGATGAATGGATAAAGAAGAGGTGGTACATTTACACAATGGATATTATTCAGCCATAAGAAAGAAAGAAATCTTACAATTTGCAACAACATGGATGGAGTTGGAGGATATTATTCTCAGTGAAATAAGCCAGGCAAAGAAAGACAAGTACCAAATGATTTCCCTCATTTGTGGAGTATAACAACAAAGCAAAACTGAAGGAACAAAATAGCAACAGACTCACAAACTCTAAGAAGGGACTAGCAGTTACCAAAGGGGAGGGGTGGGGGAGAGCGGATGGGGAGGGAGGGAGAAGGGTTTTCAGGGTTAATATGATTAGTACACATGGTGTGGGGGGGTCATGGGGAAGACAGTGTAGCTAGAGAAGGCAAATAGTGAGTCTGTGGCATCTTACCATACTGCTGGGCAGTGACTGTAATGGGGTATGGGGGAGACACCATAACATGGGTGAATGTAGTAACCACATTGTTTTTTCATGTGAAACCTTCATAAGAGTGTATATGAATAACACCTCAATAAAAATAAATTAATTAAAAAAATATTCCATGCCAGTTGGGCTGGCACTCCCTCCTTACTGGAAAGTGGTCCCTGTTCACTCCAGCCACAGCCATGTCCACCCTTCCTGCCTGTCACACCTCCTTTTCCCCCCTCCCTGTCCCCAGCTACCCAGCCAGTGAGGTCCTACTCAATTCCACACTGTGCCATTTACTCTGAAATCCTACACCATGTCAGACCCACAATTAAATAGTTTGTTAAAGAGTTATTTACTGACCATTTATGAAATGACCATAAGGGATAGTGACTTAATGCAAATATTGAAAGGAGGTCTTGTCTGGTGACTGATAGGACTAGGATGACGAGGGACAGGAGGGAATCCACGAGGACTCCCCAGTTTCTGGCCTGATAAGTAAATGAGGATGCTGCCCTTCACGGAGGTGGCAATGCAGGAATGGTACCAGGCTGGTGGCAGGGGATGAAAATGAGTTCCACTGGGACACTTTGAGTCTGAGGGTGCTGTGCAGCACCCAGGGTCTGTTGTCCAGCAGAAAGCAGCCCCAAAGCTCAAGAGCTCTCTGTCCAATCACTCTGTCCACACTGAGCCCACTAGAAAATAAAGTAGTAAATGCAATAGACAAGGTAGAAACAGAGCCTAGAGAGCCCAGAGGAAGTAGCAAATGCCTGGGGGTGTCTGGGAGACTTCTAGAGGAGGTGGCATTGAGCTAGTCCTTGAAGGACTGGTATGGGTGTAACGTGACAGAAAAGAAGAGAGTTCTGAGATAAGGGAATAGCAGGCACAAATGTACCAAGGCACGAATGAGGACAGAGTATTCCAGAAGTGGCAAGCAGGTCAGAATGGCAGAAGAGTAGAGTATGTGAAGGTTCCCGCAACAGAGCTGGGCCACATGAAAGGGTTGCAAAATAATTTTGGACCAAATCTGACCCAGTGATATGCTTTATTTGATCTCACAAAGTAAGAAACTAGGCACTTAATGCCAAAATCCAGATTTTCCTCTCTTGAAAGAAAAAGGAGTACCTGGGCTTTCATTCTTACATGAGATAATGGTCAGGTGGACCGGCGGCTGTTCCCTTTCAACAGCCGTGGGGTTTCCAGGTAACCAAGTCCCCAAACTCCCACTTTGCTCTTGATATCATCCACCTAGTCCCTGTGGGCGTTTGGGACTTGATCTATTGCTGTGGCTGGAAAACAATGCTAAGAGTTTGGACTTGTTTTTGAGGGCAATGCAGAGCCGCTGAAGGTGGATAAAATAATGAAGACACAGGGATAAAGCCATTCCTTTGAGTTCCTTGTCCTGAAAGGATTGACCACAAACGAGTCCTGAATAGACACTGTCAGAATGTTCTCTGATCTTCAGTCATTTTCTTAGGACTCAGCTTTGCTCTCTCCTGCTCTTTCAAATCCATTTGTAACAATGCTGGGTCCCAGGTATTGAGTCAGAATGCATCTGTCCAATTTTACTAGGAATTCACCCAACCCAGGACCCATCAGCATGGTGGTCCTTTGGTCCATGGCTGCCCTGGACATCCAGAGGTGTATGTGTCCATCCAGAAGGCAGCTGGCCATTTTTGCATGCTGCTCAGAACCTCCTGAATTATATCACAATATTCAGGCACCGCTGGCCCACCAGCCTGCTGGGGAGACATGCTGGGAAATGTGCACTGGGTGGGGGAAGAAAGACTGAAGTCAAAAGGACAGCAGGCTTAAAATACTCCAAGCCAGAGCTATCAACTGCCCAAGAACAGGAGTGGGGAAGGAGCCCAAGAGGGAGGCAGACAGACTGGAATTTTCCCTTGGCAAAAATCTTATTGATCTATAGAATTCACACCTATCAAGGAAACAGATGAGACTGGCACCAACAAGCCCATGCTAGTGCATTACCACTTCAGTGCTTATGGAATCCATGAGGGAAGCAATGATAATGAAACACCCATTTGCTAATTCTTTTCTCTGTGCCCCCATAATGACTCAGCTCCTCACCTCAAAGACCTCATGCTCTATTAAGAAATAAACACAACTAAAATAACTGCAATACAATGTGAAAAGTGCATTGCTGAGATATTTATGAGGTATGATGGTGACATGTCTTCTAAACTGCGTGAGGATTCTAGAGATGTCATGGAGGGAGAGACAGTTGAGCTGGATCTTGAAGGATGAGTAGGAGTTGGCCAAGAGGCTGAGAAGAAGGGTATCCAGGCAGGGGGAGCAGTTGTGGTACCAGGCTGAGTGTCTTTGGCATCAGTGAGAACAGGGCTGCTGCCCTGGCTCTGTCATGGACCAGCGGGTGATCATGGGAGAGTCACCTAACCTTGCCAGGGAAATTTAGACTGGCACTGTCCAATACAGTGGCCCTAGCGTCTTGTGGCTGCTTAAATGTAAATCAACTAAAATTAAAAATCCAGCTCATTACTGACAATAGTTACAGTACAGAAGTTCAATGCCACATGTGGCAAATGGCTATCATATTAGACAATACAGGTCAAAAAACTTTTCCAGAAAGTTCTGTTGGATAATCATGATTTACAAGATAAGACTTCTGCATGCGAATGACATCTTGCATAGTGTTCAGCACATAAAAATGTTCAATAACATAATATATAATAATATGTTATTTATGTTATATTATACTTACACAATACATATATAATTATGGCAAAGACTTGGAGCAGTCATTCTCAAAGTGTGAAATTGAATACAGAAGAGCAATAGGTTGTAGTAATACAGGTAAGGAAGAACTAACATCAGTTGGGAAATGAAGCAATGGGGGAGGCAGGGAAGAAAGAGAAGGAGGCAGGAAAGCAGAAGAGACACAGACAGGCAGGTGAGGGTGCTGATTCTTCTCCCAGAACCATTTCTCCATTTTCTGTTCCACTCAGTGCCTTAGAGGCTGATCTTGGCAGACCACCTCATCTGGGCTCCCTTGATGGCTGCCTTCTGGTAGGGTTCAGCCAATAAGTGAGAAATAAAACAGAAACCAATTTGCACAATGAACAATGACCAGAAGAAGGGATAAACCAAATAGCCATGACATACAACACAAATTAAGCTCCAAGTGTTTTAAACACCAGCTCACTCAGTCCCCTGTGTCCCAACATAAGACTGAAAACTGACGTAACAATAACTCCGCATAAACTCATAAGTTCCAGAGATAAGACCACTGATTATTGCAGTAACTTATCTAGTTCATCAGTTCTGGCCAATTTCTGTCCAGACCATGCTTACTAACTTCTGCCCGAAAACCCTCCTATGACTGAACCCAGCCCTTAAGCCTTACAAGTACTTTCCTTGATGCCTCTTATTTTAGATATTCTTGAAATACCATCTCAGGGCTATTCCTTGATCCTCATATTTAATAAACACAGCTTGGATCACCAATCCAGTTTTCCCTGGTGATGGGGACTGCAGCCAGAGGCAGTGGCAGAAGCCAGCATGGCAGGAAGCGGGGTGAGCCATGTCTTCCTACTCCCTGCCCTATTCCAGTGCTGACTCTGGTAGTAGCTGTACCCCCAACCCAACTACAGCTTCTGCTTGGTGGCCCCCACTTTAATGAGCTCCAGTAACACACTTCCTCCTCTTGTGCCCTCATCCAGGGTGTGGTAATGGCTTTGGCAGTTGCTAGGCTCTGTGTGCTTCGCTATCCCTCATTTGTTCCCTTAATTCTTCCCATGCTCTACACAATATCCCTTTATTAAATAGTCTTTATTTGTGGGCTGAGTTTCTGGATGACAGTGCAGGGCGCTACTTATTGTCAAACAATGTGCTAAGCTTCCTTTCCTGGGTTGTCTCCTAAACCTGCACAATAAGCACTCAACCTCATTTTACCGGTGAGGAAACTGACTCATAAGGTTGAGTGACTCAGCAGAGGCCACGCCAATCAAAGTGCAGTGCAGGGACACACATCTTTCAGATTCTAACATCTGCGTTCTTTCCACTGCTCTGCACTGAACCCAAGTGTGGGCGTTTGAAAAATGACTCTCCTTCTCTCAGATGAATGTTTTGTTGGCTCCTGCAAGTTGTTCTCAGCATGGTTTTTGTTTCTGTTTCTTCTCTCTTTCCTAATCCTGCTAGTAATTCCGTTAAAGCTCTCACAGCTTCCCCTCAGGACCTGACATTTCTTTAACTTCCTCTAAGAAGCAGCCAGCCAGAGCAATCATTTACTCTCCTTGTAGATCGCTGACCATCCATCTCACAGTTGGCCTCAGTTTTGGCAGATGTCAGTGCCCTGTAACCCAGAGCCACAGAGACCACAGTGAGGACTTCCAAGGAGGGCATGGTGCCACCCTGGAACCGCAAATGGGTCCAACACACAAATCTGTTCCCAGCTGAGTGTGCACAGATGACACAGGTAAATCACACTGGTATACACACACCTGAATTTATACCAAAGAGGAATTACTCTCAAGAACCAACAAGCTAGGAAGAGTTACTGCGAATCAGAAGTTAGTGTAAAGGATAACAAAAGTTTCCTAGATAGATGGAACAGATAACCCTAGAAAGACTGATATTTAGGGGAGAGTCTCATGAGGGATATCCTTGAGTTATGTACACACAATAATCACTCTGGAGCAAGAAGATAAGGAATATTACCTGGCTTAACAAAGGCAGATAGACCCTTGACAGCATCCCTTTATATTGAGCCAGGAGGTGGTAGAAGAATCTGCAAAGAGTCCATGGGATTCTTGATGGGAATAAACCAAAACAGGACACAAAGTGGCTCAGAGGTTGTAGGAGCCTTGGTCAGTAATACTGATTTAATTCATGGGCCACAGAACTTGTGGGGCAAAGTTGGTTCCAGTATTGCATGTAGCTAAAGCTGATCCAGCCACCTTACCTTGGCATTATTCTTTCCCAATCAATGACTGAGCATATATGCATGGAACTAAACAGGTAGAGTCTTGGAATCCAAGTTTGCAGCACTTGGAAACAAGTGCAGGATTTGGGCCAGCAATAGCTGCTGTGCAGTGTAAACAAGCAGCCACGGGACTGTGCAGGACCTCTGTTCAACAGTGACACCATGTGGCAGTGAGAAGTTATAGCAAGAGTGGGCTGAGTAGACTTCCCATTTTTTCTCACAGGGAGCATTACAAGTAGGACTGACTTCTTTTTGAACTGCATAAGCTGCTTGACATTGTGGCTAATTCAAGAAGGAGCTATTTGTCTTTCTGCTAATAAGTAATAAACTTTGTGGCAAGGTAGAAGTGAAGTAGGTTATAACAATCACTTTGAGAAACCTAGGGCCTTGTTTCAGGAGCATCAATTGTGTGAAACTTGGACCAAATTACTGTTTCTCTGGACTTACTCATGTCATCTTTAAAACATCATTTTCAGATCCAAGATGCCTCAGAGAACTGTAAGCTCCATAACAGGGCTAATGTTTTCTTCATTGCAGAATCCCCAGAGCCTAGTGAATGGCTCAAAGCACTCACTCCAAAATATTTGTTTAATTGAATTGAATTAATGATCTCAAGCATGATCTATTCATCAGAAAGCTTAGCCTTGAGGTAAATGCAAAAGAAAATTCAGCTTCAGGCCTGGATATTGGTCACTAAAGGATTCATAGTCATGCTGAGTATATGGAAGATGGCCAATAAATTCCATCTCTTCGTATTTCCTTTTCCTTCCTGTCTTTGGAAACTTTAGTGTAACCTTTAGTGTCAAACATTCCTGGACATGGAAAAGACACCTACAGGATCTTGTTCAAATGTATTCTATGCTTTCTAAAAGCCAAATAATCCTATCATATGAAACATATGAAAGAAAAGCACAGAGGAAAGCTCAATATGTAAAGAAGTTTAGTCAGACCTATTCTGTTTGGCAGTGTAAGAAGGGAGGGGCCTCTGTGATTGGTGGCATAAGAAGGGGCAGAGCCTCTGTGATTCGCAAGGTAAGAAGGGGAGGGGCCTCAGACATAGGGGCTTTCTTCTTTCCAGTCCTGGGGGTTGAATCATCCTGGATAATGCTTTGGATCTGTTGAGCATAGTTGGAAGACTCTTGGGGAGTCACAAAGCTCCATTAGGGTCCTCTTCATGTTCCCTGGTCACAGAAATGTGTCAGCCAGCATTTTTTCTCCTTGAGCCAGCTGGTTTCTCCCATGAGAGCTTGTCTCCTCCTCTGACCCCATGAGGATGGCAACACTTGACTCCTGTCCTAGAAACAAGTCTTAAGGATTCCTGGAGCTTCCTGAGAGCTTTCAGGGCCAGGCCCACAGGGAGCCATAGGCAGGGAGGCAAAAAAAACAAAGAAAGGCAAGATACCATCTCGGGGGGACTCACAAAAGAAGCGTCCAGGGTGTTGTGAATAAAACTGAGCTGGGCTCTGCAGCCCCCTCTGGATCTGAGCCTGGGGCCTTCTTTTCCTCTATGAACTCTTGGGTCCCTGGGCTGTTTTCTTCATCAGCAGCCCCTGTAGCAATCCGGCCCTCAACAAGTCAGGCCAGAGAGGAAGAGAGCAGATAAGGAGGTGAGTCAGCATCCAGTGACAAGCACCATTGGAGAGAGGGCATATTGAGGGTGGCTGCAACACAGAGAGGAAGTGATGGGCTCAGTCTGCTGAGGAAGAGCTGGACAAGGGACCTGGTTCTAGAGGGAAAATAGACACAATAAGGGGGAAGTCATTTCCAGGAAAATGCAATAGCAGGGAGAAAAATGCGATCCCCAAGCTGCTCACTAAGGATGCATACGCAAGGTGGATGTGCAAAGCGGGCACCGCAATCCAGACGGCCTGCATTTATTGTTATAATCATTATCCTCAGTGAGAGCAATAGTAACCACAAGTGGTGACATTCACTGAGTGCCACAATAACATAGGCACAGTGACTGACATGGTTTGCATGCCATGTAAGTCTCATAAGTCTCACAATAACCCCACAGCATAATGTTATCATCCCTAGTTTACATATAAGGCTCAGAGAGGCTAAGAAAATTGCTCAAGATCCTGTAGCTACTAAGTGGCAAAACCAGAATTCTACCAGGTCTATCTGATTCCAGAGTCAGAATTGCTAACTATTACCATCTCTGGCTGCTCATTCATTCATTCCACAAATATTTATTAAGTACCTACTATATGCCAGGCTCTGTTATGTATTTTCTTATGTTGACTCCTGATATTTGCTTTAGAAGCAAATTTCCAGGGAACAGCTTCTGTGTGAGCAGTGCCTACACTGGGAGAGAAGTAGGGGCTAATGGGTGATTACAGCTCCAATTCAGAACTGGCACCCCAAACACTCTGGCCTGCGTTGGCAGGTGGGCGTTGGAAAATGAAACTGCTTCCAGCATCACTGCCAAGCAAACTCCATCAACAGCAAGGATCACACAAGAAACTTGACTCTCACCATTTTCCAGCTTAAGGAATAAACCAATAACTGCATAAGAATTTTGCAAATGAAAATGTGAATTGAAGAAGCATAAGAAGGCAGGACCAACCTACATTTTTTGACCAGCAAGTCTTACAAACATGTCCCTCTGTGGGAGTTTGAATCCCAGCTATCTCACAGAGATCTCTGAGCTATGAAATACTAGAAGCCTTCTAGACCTTTCCAAATGTCAGTTTGTTAGATACCCTATCACCTGTCACCTTAACCAGGCACTGTCCATACAATTAATTACATTTTTTAAATGAACTTTCTTTTCCAACTGAGTCCTAGTTACAGCATAAGAAAAGGAAACTTTATATCACAACTTTTACTAGGAAAGCCAGATCCCCTCACATAAATGAGTTACTATAGGAATAATGTGCTGGTTCCAGAATGTTATTAAGTTCAAAGCAATTTAAAAACTAAGGTAGATAAATCTGTGAGTCCCGGTATTTGGGGGAGGACACTGAATAGAACCCCGAGTGGCTGCTGCCTCTCCAGGACCGGCCCAGTGGACTCGGTGTCCTCGCGAGGGTTCTTCCCCTGCCGTCCCGCTGCTTGGCGGCTGCCCTTTTTCATTTGCCAGCTGCCCGTGTGTCTGAATAGCTGTACACCCTCAGGTCCACCTCCATCTTTCCTCAATATCCCCAGCTCCCACTTCCCATGCAGGCTTCTCCCTCTCTAGGCATGAATCTGATGCCCACGGCTCTCAAGGCTCTGTTCTCTCCATTGTCCAAGGGGAGAAGCCGGGGTGGGGGTCAAAGTGCTCCCCTGGGGTCACCTCAGGGAGGGCCCGGGGAAAGCCACCTATGTGAGGAACAGAGGTAACAGGGGCCAGGGCACGAACCCCACTGCCTGGCTTGGACTTGTGTTCCTGTAACTGACTAAGTGAGGGCTGGTCATGCCCCTTGACACTCAGTCCCCAGTGCAGTGAGGGGTCGGACTGCACAGCAGCTCGGGGTGGAGCTGAGCCTCCCAGGCACATGCAGCGGAGCATCCTGATGCGGCAGCCGGAACATTTCCCGGCTGCTGTACAGGGCTGAGGGTGACTCAGGCAGGGAGGCACAGAAGGTGGGTCCAGAAAGCCCACCCAGAGATAAGACCCATGATGGGGCTTCCGGCCTCAGGCCCTACCAGGAGCCTGACAATGGAGACCCTGGCCAAGGGCAGCAGGGCTCCTGGGGTGTCCAGCCCCTGAGTGCGTGTCAGTCAGACTCATGGCTCTGCACACTAGATAATCCGGGGCCGTGAAAGTGGCCTGTGAGCAGAGTGGTCTCTAGTTTTAAAAAAAGGTTAAAAGTCAATTTGTAAAAATACATATAAATAAATATTGGAATTAATATTTGAAAAATTCTGTATGATTTATTAAAAAGTGATAGGTTTTACACGGGAATAATGGTGATCACTGGGAACTAGTAAAGGTTCACTATGAACCAACTGTGTCAGAGTCTTCTGTGTTTTATTTAATAAGACACTTTGTTTGGTCAGCAAGCCTTTATGGGGCATCTGCAATATGCCAGGGAGTTGACTGAATGCTCCACATGTACCATGGTTCTTCTGTCACATAGGTTCTGGGTGACACCAGAGATTGAGATGCCACCGAATAATTTGGAAATTGAGAAATAAGATTGCCCCCTGATTACCGATTTAAAAGTAAGCTTTAGAATAAGAGGGCAGTTATGTAAATGTCGTTAAGGAGACAAAAAGGTTAAGGTGATATATGTCCAGCAGCCCCTGTTCAGCTATTTCCCATTAACAATACCAGTGAGGACTCAGGAAAGAGATAAACTTTCCTTACTCATATCCACCCTGAAAACTGCAAGTGGTAAGTAAATTATTGCCAGAATGTGGAAAGAATTCTCATTAACTCTGTGTGATGAATTCACACATGTGAAGTGCCTGGCACATGGAAATCCTGAATAATGAACTATTATTAAGTTTATTCAAAGGAGTGAGATTGAGAAAAGGATCCATGGCCTTTGCAGACTTGCTCTTATGGAAGAGAGAGGCCTTGCCAGGCCAAAAGGTGCTGACGGAGGTAGTGGGTGGAATAGTGTCCCCTCAAAATCCATATTCACCCAGGACCTGAGAACCTACAGATGCAATTAGTTCAGTCGAGGTCACAATGGACTAGAGTGGACCCTCATTCCCATGACTGGTGTCCCTATAATGTGAGAGGAGGCACAGAGATAGACACAAAGGCAGTGAGGAAGGCCATGTGAAAATGAGGCCGAGACCGGGTGATGTGGCTACAAGCCAAGGACACCAAGGACTGCTGGCAGCCACCCAAGCTGGAAGAGACAGGGAAGGACTCTTCCTCAGAGCTTCCAGGGGTACATGGCCCTGGCCAACACCTTGATTTCATATTTTGGCCTCCAGGATGGTGGGAGAAGAAACTGCTGTTGATGAATTTCAGTTTGCGGCGCTTTGTTACATCAGCCCTGGAAACTGACATGGGAGGCATTTGCCCATCCTCTCTACTGGCAGAGAACCAGGGTCCATATTCACGTGAAAAGTTAGCTGTCATTTCTGCCTTTGTGTGCTGCTGTAGGTACCAGCTGACACTGCGGTCCTTACTTCTAATCATTTCATCTCTGTGACAAGCCAAGGCAGAGAACAGAGGTGACACACTGCATCCTGGGGGATGGGTCACCACAGGGGGATGCTCCCCTGGGGGTGGAGACAGGAAGAGCTTTGGGGGTGCTCTGGGCAGAGGCTTGGGATCCTTTGTGCGCTGTCCCATTGCAGACTGATGGAAACTCAGGCTGAACTGCTTGGGAGTGGAAGCTCCCATCCTAGTTCCTCAAATATGCACGAAGCAAATGTCTAGGAGACCGTGGGACCAGGGCCAGGAGGCACTGTGCACACCAGTCTTGTAGATGTACACGTGGGAAAAGGCTGTGACCATCACTCACGTGGCACTGGGCAAGGCCAAAGGCAGGCCACATAAATCTGCCATCGCCAAACACTGACCTGGAAAGATTCCCCTTAACTTAGGTGGGTTAAGGAGAAGAAAATAGCAAATATGGAGACTGCAAAGAATAGTGCGGTATGAGTGGAAGAGACATAATCCTGAATTCTCAAAGGGAGAACAGACCTCTGAGCAAGGTGTGCTACAAGGGCCTGCAGGATGTTTTAGAAAAGCAGAAAAGGATGTAAAAGTAACAGGATATAAGAGAACCTGATCTTTATGTCTTTATGAAACAGGACTAGAGAGTTATAAGGAGGTAATCTGAAATCAAAGAACCAGGTACGACAAAAGGCAAATACCTACATTAAGAAGATGGATACAGAAGTCCTTCATAAGAACGTTATCATATGTATTGCAGAAGAACATTTTAATGGAATGGCATATAATGACTAAATAATCTCAGGTTTATTTCAGGAATTCTACAAGAGTTTAAAGTCAGCAAGTCACTTAATTATTTGTATCAATAGAACGTTTGATCAAATTCATTATCCATTCTTAAAAAAAACTCACAAACTGAAAATGGAAGAATATTTTGTCAATATGAGAAAATACCTTAATTGCGGGCTGTGACATGCAATCCAACTGATGTCACAGACAAGACAGGGATCAATGTCATCATCAAAGTCACTTAACATCACCTTTTAAAAAGGAAGCCAGAAGAATGAAAAACCAGAAATAGGAGTTCTGGCTTTTGCAAAAAGGAAAAGAAATGTATCATTGCTTTTAGTAACAGGACCATCGACCTGCA
Organism: Manis javanica; assembly: GCF_040802235.1. Lineage (NCBI taxonomy): Eukaryota > Metazoa > Chordata > Mammalia > Pholidota > Manidae > Manis > Manis javanica. The sequence continues at coordinate 217,251,632 of NC_133157.1, forward strand.
GTAGCAAAAGGTAACACTTCCTGAATCCTCCTGAGGACTGGACATTGGTTAACACGTGACATGAAGTTCCCAGCGGAATCCCCACAATCACCTGATGAAGCAGGTGCTATGATGATACTCAAAGAGCAACTAAGAAAAACAAGGAACGCTGGGGTTAATTTGCTCCAGGATCACACAATAGGAAGTAAAGAGCCGGAAGTGTTGGCTCTAAAATCCACTTTTGAATGAGTGCCCCCAAGCAAATCAACTGAAAATGAAACAAACAGCAACCAGAACAAGCCAAACCAAGCATTATAACTAATGAGACAAAATTGTAAAGTGGCTGCATATAAAAATAAGTGCCTATGCTCCAAACAATACATTTCCAATACATCAACAGGAAAGATAAAATTAGAAAAAATACTTCCATTTAAATTAGCAAAACCAGCAACAATAAAACCCTGCAACCCTGTAATGAGGGAAAGACAATCCCAACATGAACACTCAGGCTGGAAGACAAACAAAGGTAAAACATGTTTCTGGAAGAAAAGATTAACTGTAAAGATTTTGATTGTTTCCCAATTGATTTTAGGCTTAACATAATTCCTACAAAACCCCAAGTAAACCTGGGAGAATATACCAGACTGTTTGGACAAACAGAGTAATGGGAGAGGCCTTGCCCTAAAAGATTATGGCAGTTATTAAGCATCTTTAATAATCAAAAGAGTAAGATAGTACGATACAAGAATTGTTGGGTAAAAACAGGAGCTCAAAACGCGTGAGAAGAGGCCCCAGTCATGTGCAATTTAGCTTTTAGGATAGTAGTTTGAGAAACGAGTGAGAGAAAGAATAATCCAATAAATGTTTCTCAAAGTAATTAGCAAAAGTAGGTATTTCCTCTAACTAAACACCAGGAGTCCTATCAGAGGGTATGATGTTTGCAAGAAGTCTTCAAATACAGGCAGGATTATGTTGGATGAACAAGTCAGGTAATAACATTCATAATCGGCAGAGAAGATAAATGAGCAACTCAAGAAATGACAACAAAACACGTTCGGACACTTGCCAGAAATAGGTTCGACTGAGGATAGGGTTCCAGGACAGGGAACAGAAGGAAAAAAGACCGGGAAGTCAAACTGAATGAAGTTAGGGAGTTCAGACTGTATGGAGGAGCCAGGCACAACCAACTGCAGAAAAGACATGGTCAGGTTAGCCTTTCAGGAAGATGGTTCAGTTGGCAATGTGAAGGAGAAACTGAAGAAATGGGAAATTGAGTCTATTTAGGAGGCCACTGTAGGAGCTCAAGAGGAATATAGCGTAGGTAAGGAACAGGGCTGTGGCGATGTGGGGAGTCGGCGGGCGCGTGCAGACCTGCGAGCTGTTGAGGTCGTAGAACTTACTGGAGAGCAGGTCACTCGGAAGAAGTTGGGTGTGAGGAAGCAGGTGAGGGTGAGGTATTGGCTTCAGATTGGTGGCAGTAGAGCCACTGATGGAGATGAGGAATTCAGGAGGCAGAAGGGCTAATGCTTGGGAAACGTTTATGCGACACAGGCTAAAGGAGCTGATCTGTGACTTCAAGGACAAAAACAGGTAAGAGCTCATACTCCCGGGGCAGACTTACCCGGTGCCTGCCACAGAAGAGGAGCTAGAGAGTTTTTCCCCAGCCGATTAGCCTTTAGGGACTTTAGGTTTGCATTACAGGTTCTGTTCCGTAAGCACTTTCTTCAGGTTGGAAGGTACCTTACATCTTGTGAAAGTTCGTTCCTGTTTGTTTTTCCTTTACAAGGGCAATCCATGACCTTTATTTTTCCTCATATCTGAACTATTTCCATTCAATTAGTCAAGTGTTCCCTGAAGTCATATCCTTCACTTTAATAAGAGGAAAATGAGGTCACTTTATGTATTATTAAACTTCATTTTCAGGCTGAAATTGAATTATAAACTATCAATAGTTCCTCTAATGTATCACAAGTGATTGGTCTATGATTCATGCTTCTGAATGGTTTTCCATCTTTTGGAGGCAGTGAGGGAACTGTCTTAAAATTGCCTGAATGTAGCTCAATGAATATTTTTGAGAAGTCTCTAATTTTGGAAATTTTTATAGAAACATTTTTACTAATAAATGACCCTGGAACAGGGAATCTGCCTCAGGCTTTGGACATGTGAGTTACTGTTTGTCACTTTGCTTATTTTCCTTCCCTGAATATGATGGTATTTTAAAAGACCACATTTAACCCCAGATGAAGCACCGTGATTAAATAGCCCCATTTTATCCAAACTCCACAATTTCAGTGGTTTGCTCTGGCATAAACCTCCTCAGCATCATCCTGTCCTGAAAGATTGTATTTAAATGCTCAACTCTGTCTGCCTTGAATAGTTTCTATCTTCTCTCCTTCTGAGTCACTCTGCCTGGCACAAACTAGTCACCACCTCACGGAGCTGGGTGGTAGGTTAGGGATGAAAAATAGCAATTAAGAATAAAGTCTCTAAAGCCAGACAGACCTGCTTAGAACCCTGGCTCGGCCAATTCCTTAGCTCTGTGATTTGGAAGCAAGATCCTGAGTCCCCAAGACTCTGATTTTTCTTTTGCAAAGTGGGGGAAGCAAAGGTTCCTTTGTACCTGGGCCGTTGCGAGGCTCAGTGTGTGATTCTGGAGAAGTACTAGGAGAACATCCAGCCCTGAATACATGCCCAGTACTGTACATAGTCACATGGCACCATGCAGCCTGAGATCAAGTACTGCTGCAGACTCTCTGTGACCTTGGGTAAGTTACTGACCCTCTCTGAATCTGTTATAACCATATCAAAATGGCAAAATGAGGGGAATGCATGCCTTGAGTCACTGTACCAATTTTCAGAGTGCCTGTTCTACGTGACACACTGTGCTAGGTGCTACAGAAGCATCAGCTGAACCTGAAGCCATGGTCCCTAGGAGTCATGGGCCCACATCTGTAAGGCTATCTAGATCCCATGACCTTGTAGAAGTGCCTCAAATTGGCCAGAAAAATATTAGGGTGTGAGTACGGGAAACTGCCAAGGGTTGGAGATTCAAGAAGAGATGAATGCTACAGACAAGAGGCCAGTTTCAGGAAGACTGAAGTGTGCCTGAGATAGAGCTACAATTCCCAAGGCCCCTGAGAAGTAAAGGGTGTGGTAAACCGAGGCAATTCAGAACCAGGGAAAATGAAGGGGTGTGGGGTGGGGAGAGGGGAAGGCATGTTAAAGGGGTGGTATTTCTACACCGAACCCAGTGCTGGGAAATACTACCAAAAATCAGCATCACTTCTGTGCCTCAGATTGCACAGATTACAGATTGTTGGGGAAAATGACCCTCAGAGAGATTGGGTAGCACGTTCAAGATCACACAGCTGATGTGATGGGAATCTGACCTTAGGTCTGACCAGCTTTTTCTATTAGATATATTTCTCCTCAGTCCTGGGAAATTAAAAATGTGAGATCACAGATTTGACTCCTCTCACTGGGAGACTATGGACATCCCCAAGCTTGAGCTGAGTGGGGGAGAAGTCCCCCACAATGTTGTTCTAACCACGAAGCCAGGCCGGCATGGTGGTGCCTGTCCGTCCGCCAGCTATGCTGTTGTTCTGCATTGTCAGCTCCCTGAGGGAGGGTCCTTAGTCTCATATGGCCTCGGGCACCCAGCAAACTCAGTTCTTACTGGCTCAGTGAGTTGAAAGAATAAATCAACACAGGCACCTGAGAAACATGCCTGAGATGAGGACAGAGAGCAGAGGCAGACGCAGACAGCTCATGGACTGGCGACAGGCTGCCCAGGACTCTGCAACAGCCGGTGGTTGGTCTGACCCTGGTCTGATGGCCCTTGAATTTAAGAGTGCCTGAGTGCCCTCTATGAAGCAACTGCACTCGCTGTACGGAGGTGACGGATGATGGCAACACGTCCCCTCTGACCTCCTGTGCCTTCATCTACAATCCTTCGGTCGGGATGCAGTATGAAGCAATGGGCTTTCCATTGCTCTAATGGTCTGGCCTGTCAGTGCGGATTTATCACAACATACACAGAGACACAGGGCCCGCTGAGAGCTCTGCAATGGAAGACTATCAGCAAAATGTAGAATTTACTTAGGGCAGCCTCACTCTTACTCAGTACCCCAAAAAAGACCCCCCTTATCCCTGCAGCACCTATGGTGGCCAGCCTTGGACAAACTTAGTTCTCTTCTTGAACTCCATGTTGAGTGACTGAAAAATATAAAAAAATGAATAAATGCCTCGTATGAACGCTAATGAACTCAAAAGATTTTACTTCCAACAAGTAGCAAAGTTGTCAATTTTCAAAGTACAGTCCTTAAAAGAATTAATAAATGGTTGAATGTGGAGAGTTCTCAGGTTCCCTAGCACGTATCATTTTATCTGATGATTAAGACATAGGCTCTGAAGTCCGAATGCCTAGGTTATATTCCTGGTTCTGTCACTTACCAGATATGTGACCTCGGACAAGTGACTGAACTCTCAGACCTCTGTTCATTCATCAGTTAAAACGGGGATGAAGACACCTATATATGAGGGTGGTGCAAGGAATATTTAGATAAACATAGGTAAAGAATGCGATTCATAGCCATCTCACTTGAATGCTGGCTGTATCTTTGTCTTACCAGAATGGCATTATCTGCCTGTTTTTTTCAATGAAGCAATTGACACTCAGGGAGATCACGTGATTTGTCCAAGGTCCAGTGTCACCGAAACCCAGGATATGGCGCTCACTACTGTACACCAGGCAGAGCCACCTTCCAGGCTGAAACTTATCCAAATAGTTCCTGATCCAGGTCACTCTCCAACCTTCTCACCCCACCTAATTCTGAGGGCAAAAAGCAGCTCACGCTCTACTCAGAAGGGAAGCTGGAACTTGATGTTCCAGAAGGAAACCTAATATATCCTGACAGCCCCCCTTTGGTAGTGCCAGCACCCCTGAAATTATAGTCAGCACCAAGCAGAAGACAGAAGCCTTAATGAGCCCAGGAGCTCCTGTGATTTCCAGCAGATGAGAAAACCAATTAATGCTGGTGCCTGGTGAAGCTTCCAAATGTTAGCAACTTCGAGGCACCTCCACCTACCAATCCCTCTACCCACCTACAACTGCAAGAATCTCCTCTTCACCCACATTTCCTTTCATAAGTTGTTCTTAACTGTGGCTTCCCATTACAATTACCTGGGTGACAACTGAAAAATAAAGGAATAAGCAGATGTGTGTGACACCTACCTACGGAGAGGTCAGATTCAAGTGGCAGAAGGTGGGACCAGCTCTTTGCCTTTTGAAAGCTCTCCAGTCATGTAAACATGCAGCCTGGGTTGAGAACCACTGGTGTGTGTCATAATTATTCAGTGGTTGATTGGCTTGAGGTGTGAAGTTGTACCGTTTTGCGGAGTGCAGAGATACTCAGGAGTCAGCCAGTCATAGAAACTCATGATACTCGACGCATGATGTCATCAGGCAAACCGGTCCCCCACCCCACTTATAGGTCCTGTTAGGCTCTTACCACCGTACATTTTGCCCTGTTAAAATATGCCTACACACCACCATCTTGCTCTGCTAAAACCCTGCCTTTGGCACCACATTTCACTCTGCTAAGACTTGGCCATCTCGCAGGAGCCCCAGGTTTGCCATGGACACTCTCTTTTCCCTTCGCCACCTTCTCCTTGAAGCCCCTGTGCTTTTTCTCTGGTTCTGTTTGTTGTCCCTCCACACAGAAACATAAGGGTGTATCTAAGCAGGAAATGTGACTCACTTCTAGTCTGGACTCTTGGTTCCTACAGGACTAAATGCAAACTTGCCAGCCATGACCCACAATCTCGGCAAAGCTTGATGATTTCCCCTTGTTTCCTAATCACATGTTTTGCTGTGTTTTTTCCACATTATTTATACTTGAGCCAAACTCATCCAAGCCCCATTTCTAGAACTCACCCCCACACTGCTGTGCTTTGGCTCAGGCTTTTCTTTTCACCAAGAACATCATGCACACCAGGCACCAGGTGAAATCTTACTTGTGCTTTAAGTTCTCTTACACCTGCAGAAAGATTCTGCAGAAACATGAAAAGCACCCTGGGCAGGGTGTCCCAGTGTGACCCGCATCCCCATCTTGTGCCAGGCAGGCCCCAGGCCGGTGTCTTCAAGCATTTCTGCTTACAATGCCCTTACAGCCGGATGGGTAGGTACTATAATTATGCTCACATTCCAGCAGGAGAGACTGGCACAGAGAGGGGTTTTTAGCACATTGTTCGGATGTGGTTTGGGTGTGGCCTCAGGGCATGGTTTGGGGGTCGTGAAAGAAGGAAACTGGGAGCAGGAGGAGGGAGGAGATGAAGAGAAACAGAAAGTCAGAGGCCTGTGACAGGCCTGGGAGGGAGCGGCTAATGAAGATGTTCTGGCCAGTGAGCAATTCTTAAGTGTGTGCATTGAACAACAAATAACCAGTTTTAATTACTGTCTAGTGCATGAGTTGCTCCCTCCATTTCTGCTGATATCTTGAACTCTCAACAAAGTCAGCTCTACATACAAACGCTTTAAGAGAAAGGCTTGGAGAGCACCCAAGACAAGGGGCTTTGTGGGGCATCTCTGCCGGCTCAGAGCAGAGGAGTGAATGGGCACAGCAGGTAAGTCAAGACTGAGACACAGGGTTTATGGGAGCAGGCAACTCAGAACCAGGTGACATGGGAAAACTTCTGTCAGTCTCCCCACCCTGTCCCCAACCCCAAGTGACAGGAATATTAGGAAAATGACAACTAACCCACTGTGTTTTCTCAGCATATGTACCCATGTGGGATAGAGGTGGGTAGGTCCTACCTTTTGTTTAAATCTCAAAGATGGGGTGACCCCAATAGATACTTGCAAAATGTGGGATGGCCATACAGGCCAGGTCTCCAGAGAGCAGACAAAACTGGGCAGCAGACAAAATGGGCTTCTATATTCACTCGCTCAGCTCAGATACATTTACACAGGAATCTTGGGGCAGAAAACTTCATCTTTATCCTCAGAAGCCAGCTCTGTACTAGGCAGGCTTCCAAGCCTCCACATAACCAATTAAAAACAGACATGTTGTGAAGATCTTTAGGCACAGTGGGTGATGACCCACCTGGGGGAATGGAGCTCCCCTAAATAATTACGTTTCTCCTCAAAGCCCATGGACACTTGCAGACTGCACCGCTCGCGAGGTTATTAGGTCGGCGCCAGGTCGAGGGCCTCTAGGCCCTTTGATTCAGGGAGCAGTGGTTATGTCTGCCGGAATGCAGCGCTCCTGCTGACCCTCTCCTGGGCTCCATCTGCCCCAGGAAGCAGGGAAGGCATTTTCCATTTGTACAAGCTGGTACTGAGGCTCACACTCTCCACAGACTACTCAGACACCTGCCTTCTTCCTCCAAACTGAATCCTGATTTTGTTTGCTTAAAGATGGGAGGAGGGCAGGATAGAGATCCCAGCACCTCAGGCAGGAGGGCATTAGGCTGACTGGTCCAAGTCAGGGGTCAGAAACTAGGATCCATGGGCAGAATCCTGCAAATCCAGCCTGCTGTGGTTTTGTAAACAAACATCATTGGAAGACGTGCACGCCCATTCATTTATGGATTGTCTGTGGATACTTTCATGCTGACATGGAGAGTTAAGTAACCGCGACAGAAACCGTGGTCCACGAAGCCTAAAGTACTTACTGACTATCTGGTCCTTTATAGAAAAAGATTGCTGACCCCCAGCCAGCTGAAAACATCCTGAAATAGGTACAGATACTTCTCATTTAATCCCCACAACAACCAATGATAAACATCATTGTGCCCATAACAGAGGAACAGTTAAGAGACTTGCCCAATGTCACATAGTCATGAAGAGTTGAAGCCAGGATCTAAGCCTGGATCAGCACTGGAATTACCAAAGTAGACTCAGGACTGCCCTCAAGGCTATCTCGGCCTGCTTTGGATAACAGGGCAGACCTCTTGTAAACGGAGTTGCAAGAGGCCTGTGTGATCACTGTAGTCCAATCTCCACACTTTACACTGGAAATGCCAAGGCCCAGGTGACGCGTGTGCAACCTGCCTTTGCCAGGCCCACTCGACCGGAGCTGTGCTTGGTTTCCCCGGCACACTCAGTTCTTCCCACTCCTGAGCCAAACCAACCAGGACATGGAGCAACCAGAGCCCCCAGGCCCACTGGAGAGAAGGTCTGGAGGAAGTTATGTTGGTCACTGGTGCCTGAGTGACCACTGGGCTGTCTCATCCACTGTCAGTTCTGACCCTCTGACCCTGCTGTGAACCTCCTACTCAAGCTTGTCGTCATCGACCCTTGCTATGGTGCCAGCTGATGGGGCCTGATATATGAGCTTGAGCCAGTCTTTGTGCCAGGAGGGCAGGTAAAAGGTGCAGCTGCTACAAGGGTCCTGAGCTTGAGGACCTTGCCCAGTATGTACCACGCCACCCCCGTCCTGCTGCACCTCCACCCTCAGGCTGGACTCCACGGGACATCAACACCCCCTAGACCAGGATTCTCTTTAAGGAGAGAATAAGGAGCTGGGTTTCCTGGAATAATCTTCTCGTGTCCATCACAGCCTTACAGGGAGGGCTTCCAATCTCTCTCGTTAGACCTGATCCCTCTGCTGAGCTCAGACTCACAAACCCAGCTGCCTACTGGACTCCCCCTCTTAGATATTCCACTGGCCCAAAATCTGGTCATGTATATGCCTGGGCCCATCAAATCTGAGCCCCAATCTCTTCTTTCTCCTGGGTTCTCCATCCCGGGGAATGTTCTAACCACAGGATCTCTCCAACAATGTCTCATTAAGCCCCCCAATTTTTCTTCCCCCCCCTAAAATCTGTGCCTAGCCTGTTTTAGGAACTGGCAAAACCACTCTGAACTAGTCATCTGAATCAAAATTTGGGTTTATCCTTTAACCTTTTTCTTCTTACTTCTGTTAAGTCGCCACATGTGCCAAGTGCACTTCCATATTCCCAACAGCCTCCCCTTGTCTTATGTCTCTACACTAGAGGAACTGAATTCTACAGCCATGCCAGCTGAACCATCGAGATAACCATCCGTCTCAGCCTTGCCCCCCTCCAACCCCACTACCCGTCTGCTGCAGAAGTAAGCTTTTTAGAACCCATCTGATGGTGTCATTTCCTCCTTGACACTTAATATGTTCGCATCACTTACAAAAGGAAGTAAAAATTCCAGACCTCAGCCCCCAGGGCTCACACCATCTGGTCACTGATAATCTCTCCAGCTTCCCCCACCCCGGCTACTTCTGTATCGCAGTCCTTGCTCCAGGAGCTACTCTCCGCCTGTGGTTTCTCTGAAACTGTCACACTGTTTCATGCCTCAGTACCCTGGGACCTCACCCTATTCCCTCTGTCTCTAATGCCTTTCTGGACATTTCTGATCTGAATTATCCTACACACCTTTCAATATCAAGTTTACATGTCAACCCCATGCCAGAAGCCTCCCTGGATGTCTTGCATTTCTCCCTCTGGTTGCTCCATGTCCTGGTTGGTTTGGCTCAGGAGTGGGAAGGACTGAGCGCGCCGGGGAAACCAAGCACAGCTCCGGCCGAGTGGGCCTGGCAAAGGCAGGTTGCACACGTGTCACCTGGGCCTTGGCATCTCCAGTGTAAAGTGCGGGAATTGGACTACGGTTAACTTACCCTCCATGGCTGTAGTCTGCACATGGTTTGGTTTCTATACCTTTACTTCACTGTCTTTCATTGCATTCTGTCTTCTCAGCAAAACTATACCATTCTTGAGAGAAGGGCCCTTATTACCTTTGTATCCTTAACCTCTAAACACAACGACTTGAAAACAGGAGATACTTGGAAATCGGATGAAGTGAATAAATGCAAGAGTGAACAAATGCATGAATGCAGACACCTCTTTAGTTCCCATTTTCCCGTCAAAGATACCCACCCCTCACCCTTTCCTTACCTTACCCTGTTTACCTTGTCTCTAAGGAAGGGCCACCTTTAAGGAAGAGAATGAACACAGTTAAGTTTGAGGACTAAGGACAATTCCCAAACAGAATTTCCCTCTTAATTAAGTATCATATATTGAGCACCTACTAGGTGCCAAATACGGTGTCAAGATCTTTACACATATATTATTTCAAATCAAAAAAAGCTCCATTTTATAGGATGAGCATTGTGAGGCTAGATGGTGACCTTCCCGGGGTCTCCCAGCTGGCAAGGGACGGCACAGGGGGTGGAGTCGGGCCCTGTGGGCTCTGCCCAGCTGCTGCCATGTTAACGGACCACTGTCCTGCACTTCCCTGTGACTGACTCCACTGTCACTTCATTGTCTAGTGAAGCAAAGTTAAGAGTCTCCTTGGCTGAATAAACCAAAAATCATGTTTTGTTCACTGTCCTAGTTCATTTTTTTTCTTAAGAAAAAAAATAAATCAGGCCGGCATGTTCCCTGGACTCAATCCCATTGTTTCTAGGATTGCCCCACAGCACAGCTTGGCAGGCGCTCAGGAGTGCGCAGGCGACACCCACACAGGGACAGGCTGGCTTTCTCCGGCCTCTTCCTGAGGCTCTGGAGGCATGGAGGGAGACGGATGGGCAGTGGGGCCGGAAGGAGAGAGAAGAGCTGGTTCAGGGAATGTCCGTCACGTGGACGGAGAGGACAGGGCCCCTTCTAGGCTCCAACACAGACTGGGGGCCTCGGTCAAGACCCTTCCCTACTTGGAGCCTCCGTTTTCCCATCTGAGATGGTTGGATGGTGTTATGGGCTGAGTTATGTCCCCCACCAAATTCATATGGTAAAGTCCTAAGCCCAGCACCTCACAATGTGACCATATTTGGAGACAGGGTCTTTATAGAGGTAATTAAAATGAGGACATAGGGGTGGGCCTAATCCAATACGACTGGCATCCTTAGATGAAGAGCAAATCAGGACACAGACACGCACAGAGGGAAGGCCACATGAAGACACAGGGGAAGATGCCGCCTACAGGCGGAGGAGAGAGGCCTCCGACAGAGCCAGCCCTGCTAACACCTTGCTCCCAGCCTCCTAGAGGCCAGAACTGCGAGAAGACAAGTCTCTGACGTTCAGACCCCCTAGTCTTGGAGCTTTGTTACTGCAGCCTGGGCGAACTCACGCAGCTGGAGGTGAGAGACGTCCGATTTCTGCTCCCGCTGACACCTGGGTGGACATGTTCAATTTCACGGTCCCACCTGAAGAGAACAGGATTTCCAGAGGTTGGAAAAAGTGGCTGAAATCTGAATGGGAGCTATTTAGATGGGTGGAGAAAAGACGGGGGAAACACAGCCTTTGCCTTCGTATGTGCTGTGTAAGTGGGGCGGCACTGGCTGGGCTCCAGGGAAAGAAGCCCATCTTAGTCCGTCAGGGCTGCTATAAAAAGGACCACCGACTGGGAGGCTTAAACCACAAACACTTGCTTCTCACGGCCCTAGAGGCTGGGAAGTCTGAGATCAAGGTGCTGGCAGACGCAGCTCTGGTGAGAGCCTGCTTTCCGGTTTGTAAGAAGGCGTCTTCTCTCCATATCTCTTTTCTCCTAAAGCCGTAAGTCCTGTGACTTAATTGTCTCCCAAAGGCCCCAACTCCAAATATCATCACATTGGTGATCAGGTTTCAACATGAACTTTGGAGAAACACACACATTCAGTCCACAGCACACCTACACACCCTGAATAAAACCAGCAGGGGCGGAAATGCCATCTGGCATGAGGCTGGAAAAGCCCTTCCCCAGGATGGTGAGCTCCCCGTCTGAGGGGGAATTCAAGGAGAAACCCAAATTAGATGTAGAGGGAACGATGTCAAGGGCTCAGGCTGTGTCACGGCAGGAGGGAAGTGCCTTGGGACAGGAGCTGGTGCAGTGTACAATAACATGAAAAAGCTGTCGTCGCAGCAGGGAGACAGCTGCCAAATAAATCTGGGATTCCCATGCCTAGAGACCACTGGGCAGGGTTTGAAGGCCACCTGCAGGGTGGTGCAGATTCCCAGCCTGGGTCAGCATTTACAGCAGACCTGGAATCATCCATTGGACAAACCTCTGGAGCATCCACTCTGTGTCAGGCACAATGCAAGAGGCTAGTGACACAGTAAAGACCAGTCCTGGCTCCTAGACAGTTAACACTCACTCAACCCATTCATTCATTCATTCATTCATTCACTCACTTATTTCTTCATTCACCTCATCAAAGAGCCTCCCCTTCCATCTCATCTGAAATAGCCCCTCCCTGACCCCCTCCTCTGTTTTGTGTTTTGCTGGAGCACTTACTGCCTCAGGCTATATTCCATATTTGGTGTGCATTTGCTTGTCAATCTCCCTTGCTAAAATGAAAGTACCAGACAAAGGGAATTGGACTGTTTTACTGTTTTATTCCTAGCTGTGCCCAGAAACCAAGAAGCTAACAAACAGTTATTGAGTCTGACTACATGCAAAGCATTGAGGAGGGTGCTGGGCGAATGGTGGTGAATTTGACAAAGCTGGTCCTTGTCTCTAGGGCCAAGAAACACACTGACTTGAGGAAACTGAGAAAATCGCCAGAGCTAATACTTACTGGGGCTCTTCTGTGTGTTGGGCACTCTAAGACCTTCTACACCTTGCTCCTGTGACTCCCCATAGCGTCTCTATGAAGTCAGGTGCTGTTATTATTATCCCTGCATTACAGATGGGTAAACTGGGCTTCAGAGAAACCAAGTAACTTGCTCTAAACCATACAAAACAGGCAGAAGCGGGGTTTGAACCCAGATCCGCAGGCAGCATAGCCGTTGGGGCTGGGCACGTGCAGCCCCTGCCCTTGTTCTGACTTTGCAGATCCCACTAGCGTCCTCCTCCCGCTGTGCCCACCCTGCCCACACGCACAAGATTCCACAAGACCAAGGGGATGTGCCCACCTGGGGCTGATGTCCCTGCATCTGCACACAACTGGGCACTCAGGACCGTGCAATTCTCCTGCTCAGCGCCCCAAAAGTTTCATGGGCTGGGTGGGCCTCATGCTGGGCAGCCTAGGAGGTCTAAGGTGAAGAGGGGCGGGGCGGAGGGGTGGAGAGGAGGAGCTTGGATGTGGGCTCTGGGGGCCTATAGGCATGCATGTACACACGGCCCCTTTTGGTGTGGGCTTGAGCTGGGCGGGAAGAGAAGGGGACAGCCCAGGGTCTGGGGGACCCCATCTATACAGCAGCCCCTGCCTCACAGGTGTTGTGGGTAGGCCTGTCTGTGGGCCTCCACGCCTGGGTCCTTACTCTCCGGGCTCTCTCCCGCAGTGAGGACACCTCAGGCAGCCCAGAGCCTGGGGCAGAGCACGCAGGATGCCTGCTCCTGAAGCCTACGCAGGACAGCTGGGTGCAGCCGGGTGCGTTCACCTGGGCCACGCAGGGAAGGGGCTGCATCCAGACGGCTGCGAAGGAGAGGCCGCAGGACCAAAGCAAACGCCCGGAAAGGGGAGGTGACATAAGGCACAGGCCTCTGTCCATGCCTCCACACTGTCCCCTCAGCCTCCCGCCCAGGATGGCATTATCCCCACCGTCACAGTCATGCTGCCTGGGGGGGGACAGCGGGGACACCTGGACCCCAGTGTTACAGGAGGATGGACCAAATCCTCCTCCTTCAACAGCCTTCCCGGAAGTTCTGTGCGCTTGCCTGTCTCCCTCCCTTATCACTGCCTTATCCTTACATGAAACTAAACATTTTTTTAAACATTTGCTCCATCTCTTAATAACATTAAATAAAACATTACAGTTCCTAGGAAAAGCCAGGAGGAATAACACTGGATGGAGGATTCTGGGAAGTGGATTTACAGGTACCATGCCATCTGTCACCTTGTTTAGGCTTTTCTATACTGCATAAACTTAAAGTCAGAACTACAATTTTCTTTTCTAACCACTTTAAAGTGAATGATATTTTAGCAATTCTATTTCACACTCCTACCTGTTCTTTCTCTTGACTTATTTTGTAACATTCTTGAAATTGGACTTGTTCCCATTTAAAGGATTAAAAATTCCCATTCTCCTATGTCTGTTTAAGACAGAGATGGGGTATCTACTCTTTTTTGCTGACCCATGGAAACCAATCAATGGCTCACACCAGGAAATGAGCTGCTCAAATTTATTAGGGATTTCTCTATAAGAAAAGAGACTTATAAAAGCTTGGAGACACTTGAATTGCTAAAATTTCATTCACCTTAAAGTGGTTAGAAAAGAAATTCATAGTTCTAACTTTAAGTTTACACAATACAGAATAGCCTAAATAAGGTGATAAATGGCATAGAACCTGTAATCCCACCACCCAGACCCTTCCATCCAGTGTCTTCCTCCCAACCTGTCCTAGGAACAGTTTCATACACTCATTTAGCCCTTCATATTATTCTGAAACTCATCAGACTTAGAATAGGGACTATAAGGTTTTATTTAAGAGATGGAGCAAAACACATTTTAAAAAACTTTAAATTCCATGCCAGGTACTCTTCATTCTAGTGCCCCACATGCCTTACCTTCTTACATCTCAGAAATGCCCTTGAGGTGGGCTCTACTGCCCCTTCTTTACTGATGAGGAACCCACAGTCAAGGAGGCTGCCCTGCAGGATCCGGGGCTCTGAACGAGACTGCCTCCAGGTCCTTGCACCCAAGCACTGCATCCTCCATCCCCCTCTGCCTGACCAGATCCCACCTCCCCTTGATTGTCACACATTCCCTCCCAATAGGACTTCACAGAGTTCGCTCCTTCTTCCTCCTTATAGCTATGCTCAGTTCTAGGCATCCCTTATTTATCATCACTGACTATACATTTTTGAATCAGAGACAACCCAATGCAACCCAGAGACCCCTCACTCCAAAATGGTCACATGCACAGGCAACAATTCCCAGGGCATCCTGTAAGGCTGTTCAGGTTGCGCACTGTGTAAGGGACACCAGGCCAATGGGCCTCCAGGGAAGGCTGAGATCCTGCCCATATCCCAGTCAGCAAGCCAGCAAGCCCTGAAGCCTGGAAAGAGCACCCAGGAGGAAGGGGGCCATTCTAGTTTAACCTGCCCAGAGAGGAGGCCCTTTTGGAATGTTTGCTCCTGACGGTGGTGGGCATCACCTTTTCCAATTTGTAAACAGACCCCTCATCACCTAGTATTGGCCATGGTACTTACATACAACTCAGGGAGACCAAAGGCCCCAGCAGCCTATCCGTGGACCGAGCAGGGGCACAACGTTTCCTCAGGAAAGACCTGTAGACCCAGCTCAACCTTATGAGTGAGGTCCCATATTGGTCAGCACTTTGGGACTCAGAACACATTTCTACAGACACAGAATTCACGAGGTGTCAAGAGTTCAGCACAGCCTGTGAAACCGCTGACATTGCGGTCCTGGAATCAGGATGCAGATGTCACGGTTCTGGGTAAATGCATTCAGGCCCCATCAGAGGGTTAGAACCAATGTGCCTACGCCATGTCTGGCATATAATAAATACTCAATTTACCCTCCCACCCCAGCCTTTTTTCAGGAGTTGGTTCTGTGCCATAAAGCTGAAGTTGGAAGTCTGACAGTGTAGAAATGAGCTTTACAAAGCACTCCTCAGGAGAGAAACCTCATAAGATGCACCTCGTATTCTTATCATCCAGATATTTTTCCAAATCAATTGAACCCAGGGAAGATGGGAGCCATTTCTGGACTACACAGTGCTGAGCTGGCTAAGGGGAAAAGTGTAGTGGCAAGCCTTAGAGGGGCGATGTGGTAGAGAAACAAACAGATTCTGTAATTGCCTTTCTTTTCAAATGTATTGAGAATCTTCAGGGTGCTTGGCAGACCCCGGAGGAATCATTTGCATATGTCTTCCCTTCTAATTCTTGCAATGGCCCTGTGAGAGTGGGTATGCCCATGTCTAGGAGACCCTGAGGTTGGGAGCTGGGCATGGCCCCAAGGTCACACACTAAAGTGTACCCCCAGGTCCCTGGCTCCCCGGTCCTGGTAATCTTCCTGCATGGCTGAGGGCACAGATCCAGTAGTCAGTCAGTCTGGGTTTGAATCCCAGCTCTGCTTATCTGGGCCATGTGAGTTTGGACAAGTCCCATACCATCTTTGAGGATAATAAAATAGGAATAATCTGGTACCTACCTCAAACGGTTGCTGGATGACTAATGGATCTCTGATAGCACTTAGAAGAGCACCTGCTACTCATCTACTGTTCATTTCATTATTATTGTTATTTTGACCACCTGTAGGTGAAAGTCAGCAGTTGGACAGTGGTGTGGGGAGGGAAGCTGAGGGTGTGAGGGAACATGCGCTAGCATGAGCCCCCAATGGTGCCTGCCTGCCCAGAACTCCCATTTGTGCTCTTGGGAACATGCTGAGGGGATGTGAACGCAGAGAAAACTGCGTTGCTTCAGGCAGGAAACAGCCAGGCAGAAAACCGGTGTCAGGGGTGAGTGACAGCCTGGGGGAAGGATGGATGTTGAAACCTCAGAGAGACAGATGTGAACTCCAAGGCCTTCTGCATCCCTGCCTCCACGAGCTGTCTCCTGACAGAACTAATATAATGTTGGGGGGAGGCTAGCTTGGCAAACCTCAGGAGAAGTCAGGGTGCAGTAGGAGAAGGGACCGCAGAGCAAGCCCATTAAAGGAGCTGCACAAAGAGAAATCTCATTTCCCACATTGTAAGAGTGCCTGGAACACAGTGCAAAAGTCATCAGAATCAGAGTGGAGGGACCTGGACTCCAGCTCTTGTCATAATGTTAATCAGGCAGCTGTGGGGCCTTGGGCCAATCTCTTCCCCTCTCTGGGCCTCAGGCGCCTCTCTGAACAATGCAGGGGCTGGACCAGAGCCCAGATCAGGGCTCTCACAGATATGAAAAGATGAATATTTTAAGAGAACAAAAATCTATGTTGTAAATTACCTTTTAACTTTTCCCCTCTTTCCTCCATCCATTTGCTCATTTATCCATTCATTCCACCAATCCAATTCAAACTAGGCAATGGAGATAAGCCCCTCTCCCCTCAAAAACCTAAATTGAACAGTTTGTCCTCAGCAATCCCAAAGGTCTGGGAAGGCAATGCATTTCTCAGACACGTGCTGCCACAGTCTGAATGCTTGGGTCCCTCAATATGCACGTGCTGGAATCCTAACACCCAGTGTGCTGGAGGTGGGGCCTCTGTGAGGGCACGAGGGTGGGGCCCTGTGGATGGGATTAGTGCCCTTGTGGAACAGAGCCACAGAGCTCCGAATCCCTCCCTTCCCTGCATACAAGGACACAGGGGAGTCAGTGGCCTGGAGAAGGGCCCTCGCTGACCATGGGGCACCCTCATCTGGGATTTCCCCTCCAAACCATGAGCCATAATTTCTTCCCTGACCACCCACCTGGTCTGTGGTGTTTGTTACAGCCACCTGAGAGCACTGAGACACCTGCTAAATCCGAGGATTTCCGGCTGAATGAAGTCTGCTTTCCCTTCACCCCAAGATACAAAGGTCAGTCTCTTCACTGGTTTCTTCAAACTATCCACTCACACTAAATATTTTATCATTTTGGATCTTTCAGATTTGGGGGAGTTTGGAAACAGTTACAGGACAAGCAAATGGCCCATCCCCTGGCTCCACTCTGTCTTCCCATGCCCTATCATCATAAAACCCTGGCTTTGCTGCCTCTATTCTGCAGAGTAGCTTCTCCTTCTCCCAAATCCCAGGCCTCTGGCTACACCCAGGCTTTAGAAGGTAGACGGCGCACCTTCCGCTGGAAAAGTTGCAAAACCCAGTCCCCGGAAGGGGACATGCTTAGTAGTATCAAGGTCATCCCTGTAATATTCATTCTTCTTACAGAGCAGCCTAGATTTTAAGTAGCAAAAAATAGTTTTCTTCATCGCACCTGTTACTGCGTACCTAATAAGCACCATTAGCCACATGCAGCTATCTAAATTTAAATTAATTACAGTTAAATCAAATTTAAATTTCAGTTCCTTAGTCACAACTAGCCAACTTTCACATGCTCAGCGGTCACATGCAGCTAGTGGTGGCCATAGAGGATGGTGCAAATAGGGAACATTTCTGTCATCACAGAAAATTCTACTGGACAGTTCTGGTTTGGGAGCAAAGAGGAAGAAGGGAAGAGAAGGCTGGGCCAGCCAGGAGACAAAGCATGGAACACCACAGAAGAGGTCTACTCCTGAGCTCAGAATCCACGCCTGGCTGCCCTGCAAGCAGGATACTACTACCGATAATAATCAACAGAAGAGGTTCGGCTGGAGAGTCGGCACACTGAGTCTTTTCCAGCCTTGAAGCGATGTGGGAGTGCCATCTATGCAGCCGAAGGCAAATTCTCTTCATCCGGAGATGTCTCCTCTTCCCAGATGCTTCTCCCCTGAACTCCTGAGCTCTTCGGTCTTTTCTGCTACATCCACAGACATTCTACCTTGGATCACAGTCCTGTCTGCACATGTCTTACGGTCCCTTCTAGCTGTGAGCTCCTTCTCTATCCATTCCTGGTACAGCAATTTGATAACTGAATGAATGAATGAGTCAATGAGAAATTAGTGAATAGAGTGAATAAATGAATGAATGAAAGCATACTCAGTGGCCCATTCCACTGCGAGCTTAATCCAGACCTGGTTTCTCTGTTGCAAACCTATCCATTAACAATTGAACTTGGAGTCTAAGGTTCTATGTCAGCTGTCCAGTTACCATCTCTCTAATCTTAGAAATCTGAGAAAAAAGAGATACAAAGGGCTTAGCCACCTCTAATCATCCAGAGAAATACCCATACAAAATTCTCACACAGCCATGCAGCTTTACTAGACAAAAATAACTCTCATGAGTCACGTTTTTCTCTAATAAATGGGGTGGCTTGTGCATGCACAGAAATGTCCTGGATCTACTACCCAGCCTGTCTTCTTCCTATCCTTGTTCCTTCCAGATTTAGAGAAGTTTCCTTTCTGCTTGATGAAGCAAGCTCTCTCCATGTCTCCTTGAACCAGTGAATAACCTCCTCCTTCTAGTGGGCACTGAACGGGTCCAAAGCTGAATGCCACAAAGCTCACTCCATTTCAGGAACCATGGCTGGTTTTCCATAAATTCAGATAGAGACTGCTTATCCCTTAGCATCTTTCTAATATGCCCTAAACTCATTTGACTTCCCTTTACTAAACCTAAACCCCTTCTTGCTTTCTTTCACCATTAGATCTCTTCAAGGAGGTGCCATTCCTTCACCTCCCACTCATGCTGAAGTCAGATTCTATCCTTCACCTACTGATATTTCTTTCAGAAGAATCATTGTCCCCATCCTCATTACCCAAACCACCACCTAATTTCCCAAATCCTTCCTTCTCAGTAATGTTTCAGAGTAGAAAGGACAGACAGGGCAAAGGTGGCCAAGAGGCAGCCTGCAGACAGAATTCGGCCTGTGAATATGTTTCATTGTTCAATAAGGTATTTTAGAATGAAGAAAATTAACATAAAAATGCAGATTTTTACCCCTCTTGTGACAACTAAGACCTGGTAACACTGGGCTTCCATTCCCACTTGGCAGCAATTAGTAGACACAGAAGTTCCTCTCCTCAGAAAACTAGACTTTGCAAAGTTTTCCCAGAAGACCCACTACTTTCTATTGTCTCACATTGGTCACATGGCTCATTTGCAATACTTGCCAGCCCCTGTGGCCATTTGGGTTTGTAACTCCTGGACTACAAAGTTTCAAACTTACAATAACAACCTATTTTTCCCTGTGGTCATTTTACAGCAAGTGTTTCCACACTTCTGAAGGTACAGTCATAAAAATCTAAACATCACTGCATCTATGGGGCAGAGATCATATGTAGTTCTTACTCATAAGATATGCTTTTCTTCCCCATCACCTCCAGCACTCTCACCAAATTTTCCTACCCACTATATAGCCTTCTTAAAAACAATCGCCTACCGGTGAGTCAAAGGAAACACAGGGTCACTTCTTCAAGGCCACTGTGTCGACCCCTGTGAGCTTTTCCCACAGGCTGGTGCCCTGCCTGAGTGGGGAAGCAACACACAGGGCTTACTCCAAGCCTGCTCTGACCCAGTCAGTGCTCCATACCAGGGCTGCCCACACTGCCACCTCTTCATTCTGACACATGCTGGAATCCTCAGGGTGGGTTACCGTGCTAAATGCATTTGATGTCTCACTCTATTTCTTCCACCCACTCACCGTATCACTTATTCATTCTTTTGTTCACTGTAGTTTTATTGAGAACATACTGTGCTCCAGATCCTGCACAGGACAACACACCTTTGCTACGCTCTTCTTGCAGCGCTCACATTACATTGCCTGCGGTACATTTATCTGTGCTCAGGCCTGAGCACCACAGGTTTGAACCAGAGCCCATCTGGGCCCCAAGCACCAAGCAGGGCAATCTCTCATCCAGAAAGGTCACATAAATGCTTATGAAATTGCATCAGACATCTGGATACAAAGCCGGCAGAGGCTGAAGAAGAGGAAAGTTCACTGGCCTCACTGGAATTAACCCCAAGGCTCCAGCCTGCCTGCCCCATCGAAGGCCATCAAGGCCGAAGCATCACAGGTTGGTCAGGAAGGCAGGAAGAGGACACCGTGCCCCTTGGGGACCTTCAAATCAGACGCTAACCCGCCAGGAGTCTGACAATGCCAGAGGTGACAATCTGTGGGGACCCGCATGTGCTGCCCTGGGTGACTCTGCGTGCGGTTCTCCCAACCTTCACAGTGTGTGGCTCTCAGTGACATACTTCCTTTTCTACCCTGGAATAAAGGGCATATCTGTGTTCGATCTGCTCGACGAAGAGAACAGGAAATGAAATGAGATTTGCAGCAAAGATTATTCACTTTTTCATTTTGAAAACTATGGCAGAAAAGAAGAAAAATATTCTGGGAAGTTGCATATGTCCTCTGTGTTTAACTCAAGGTCACTGCCTTGAGCACAGTAATAGGCCTGTGCCCACAGGTCTGAGGCAGTGAGCAAGTATATTATGGGAGAAACCTGAGTAGGAGAGGGGATGCTCCCGTAAAGCACCGCAGTCTCATCCAGTGATAGCCCGGCAGTGAGGGAACCTCCACTATTTACAGGGTACTGTGGGATGAGTGTCCTATTTTCTAGTAATATAAATTTAGAATTAGCCCTCACATTTGCTAAACACTCAACAAGCTTCCCACTAATTTCATAAATGCATCATGTTCAAGGACGTTGCCCAAGCCAGATCCATGCAGGGGCTGAGTGGGAAGCCACCTACTAGGTGTCATTTGAGGGAAACTGCATTGCCCTCTTCCCCATTTCCATCTGCCAGGAGCATCTACTCCATCAGCAGACCATGGTGCCTGCAATGTTCCAACCCAGATTCTCTCTTGAAAGGTCTTCCTAAAGAGACAGTGAGTCCATTTTTATAGATGCATGACATTATATGGAGAAAACGTACCACATGATTTTACTTATATGTGGAATCTAACAACAAAACAAAATGATTCCTAGACACTGACAAGTGACTGGTGGTTACCACGGGGTAAGGGTTGGGGTGGGTGGGTGAAACAGGTGAAGGGGACGAAGAGGTACAAAATCTCAACCATAATATAAACTAGTCATGGGGATGAAAGTACAGCACAGAGAATATAGTTAATAGTTCTGTAACATCTTCCTGTGTTGACAGATAATGACTGCACTAGTTGGGGTGAGGACTTAATAATGTATATAACTGTTGAATCACTACATTGCATAACTGAAACCAATATAATATTGTATCAACTACTTCAGTAAAAAATGTTCTTAAGTGTCCTAACTGAATGAATGAATTTGTTATTGAATAGGAAGGCAAGCATGGGTACTGGAAGGAGACAGATCTGGGCTTAAACATAGATAATACTACTGCTCTCACATAGCTGCCGTGGGGCTTAAATGAGATTGTGCGTGTACAGCACTAGTCATATTTAGAGCTGAATAAAATAGACATTTACTGAATTTACTGTAGGTGCCAAACAATGTCCTGAGCACTTCACACGTATTGACTCACCAGCGCCTCAAGAAAACCCAGTGACCTTCGGATGCCCATTATGTAGATGAGGAAACAGAAGCCCAGAGATGAACACGCCCAGGATCATACAGCTTATCAGGGATGGCACCAGAATTTGAATCGCCAAAATCCAGGTAACCAACAGATAGCAAATGCCTGTTTTTTATATTCTTGGGAAAGACCACACATAAGTCATAGGTGCGGGGAGTAGATAACTGATGGGGGACACTTGGATGGAGGTGACAGGCAAGTCAAGGCCAGTGTGTAGTAGGAGCAGGCGAGGCTGGGGAAGGTAAGTTTGTGGAGCCCAGAGGTGATGAGGGGGGCTGGGTGCTCTGGGTGGGGCAACGTGATGGCGATGGGCTCCTGGGGGCTTGGGAGGAGGGGAAGAGAAGACGGCAAGAGGCAAAGGATAGGCGGTAACCCCAAGAAGAGGACAAGGAGCTGTGATAAAGTGATCAACTTCTCAAGGTCAGCCTAGCTAGTAACGTACAGCTCCACGTGGTCTCTGGCATGGCTGTGCTAGACCACGTTCCCATCTAGTGGGCTGATCACGGGGTACAGATGGCCACCGTAAGTTGCCGAGGTGAATCCCACTCCTCTCTGTCTCTCAAGACACTGACATTTATGACCCTGATGAAATTTAGAATAGCTTTGAGTCAGAGGTAAGAAAGGAAGATTGGTGTTTTAGTTAGATCCCGGAGAAGTTACAGACACTGGGCTCCTCTTGTTTGTTTAATGTAAATACCCATCCTGCCCCCTGCCTTAGATCTGTCTTGAGGATTAAAAAATTACAATGATGGTGAGTACATTTGGATTCTTGAAAGAGTACATAAAATTGTGGGAGTGTCATGTTCCAAGAATCTCTTCAAGCATCTAGCGGGCACCAGGTCTGGCCAGGCCCCCGGAATGCAGCAGCGAACACGGAGGTCCTCGTCCAGGAAACTCCCGCCAGTCCAGGAAGGCTGCTATTACACGAATGACGACTTCAGTACAGTTGTGATCAACACCATGAAGGAAAAATCCCATGTGTACTCGTTGGAGCTCCAATCTGGGCTAAACCCTGTCTTGACACTTCATAATTGGGAGATTTATTTTTCCCATTACATAAATCACTAAATCTCAGTGGCCTTCTCTACAACGCCAAGCACCTTGGAGAGTGGAAGGAGAATGAGGCGATAAGCACAGAACTTGACACAGAACAGAAGCTCAAGAAATAGTCACTATTCATTATCAACAAAGGCTATAACAACATGGACAAGGAGGAAGATGGGAGTGGTGGCAGTGACGGTGAGGATGGGGTGGTGACGGTTATGGTGACGGTAACGGTGAGGGGATGGTGGTGAGGAGGGGGGTGGTGATGATGATGGTGGTGGTGACAGTGAGAATGACAGTGACAGTGATGGTGGTGATGGTGGTAATATGTGAGGGCATGACCATAATCAGTCCCACTGTCCCACCACAGAGGACACATAGGGGCTATTCTACAAATGAGTCTGGAACCTGAAGCCACCTGGGTACCCTACTCCAGTCATCGGGTTCCAAAACCAGCAGACTGGCATTTCCACACTACATTTCTTCGTCTGGCCTCTGCTCAGGCAAGCATCGCCTCACTCCGAGAAAACGCCAGCCTCCCCACGGTGAGCTGGAGCCTAGGTAGGCGGCAGGGGGAGCGACTCCAAAGCCAGGATGACTCGGCCCTCCTTTGAGAAGCGCGGGTGCTGGGGAGGGGCACACTGTCAGCGCAAGGGAAGACTACATCCCTCTCCACCACTCTCTCCATCAAGGCTAAGAAGCTTGACTCACCATTTCTTTCATCCCTCTTGCAAGTCTGATGAGGGAATGTAGGTGATTTCCTTAGCTGAGCTACAACGATTGATGGTTCAATTCCAAAACCATGGAGTAAAATCCCTAGTGTTTGCTTGTTAAAATCTCCCAGGACATTTAGGATGGAAGGCAAACAGGTGTCCAAGAAGCTTCAGGATCTCCCAGCAGCCATCCCTGCTCAACCTGTAGGCCAGAGCCGCGGAGATGAGAACAGGCAGCTGCTCCCCACCACCTGGCTTTCTCTAGGGGGGCGGGCTGAGGGTAGAGCTGCCCCAGATACGGAACAGCTGCTTCTTGAGGAAGGGAAGCCGGCAACACCTAAGGAAACACCCAGGGCAGGGTGGAGGTGGAGCGCAGAACAGGCCGGGCTTAGGAGGAGGCCGGCGATCCAGGTCGGCTGCTCATTCTGGTTTCTCCACAGCTGAACTGAACCCCTCCGGGTGGAGATGCTGGCTCCTCTGCCATCATCCTCTATTGTCCTGGCTGATTCACACAGGTGTGGCATCTGCCTGCTCCCTGTAGACACCTGAGTTTGTAGCCCCCAGGCTGGCTGATTTTCAGGATCCCTTCTACCCCTAGAGTCCATGCTTCTCAGAAACAAGCACCGGTGAATCAACAAGTATGGATTCTAAT
The DNA here is from genome assembly GCF_040802235.1 of Manis javanica. NCBI lineage: Eukaryota > Metazoa > Chordata > Mammalia > Pholidota > Manidae > Manis > Manis javanica. The sequence continues at coordinate 217,276,008 of NC_133157.1, forward strand.
CCTGACTTAGCCACTAACATACGGTATGACCCAACCAAGCCCCTGGCCCTCCCTTTACTCATCAAATATTTCAAGAGCCTGGTAAGAACCCATTAACTTTCCAGGCTACCTTGTCCAGTAATAGTGCCTTTGTTTGCTTTAGTTTGTGCCTCTATGACAGTCTCCATTCCCAGGCAAGAAATGCAACAGCGAACAACACAGCTGTGTTCTCTGATCTTGTAGAATTATCTGCTAGCACGGGAGGGGAACAGAAAAAAGTAGAAATAAATACTCAAGCCAATACACATGACAAATGGTGATAAGTGCTGTGAAGTGAAAGGACAGCGGCAAGTGAATTTATTTGGTGGCCGTGTCAAAGAGTGCCTTTTTTTAAGGAAATGATGTTTAAACTAAGACAGGAAGGTTGCATAAGAGTTTTGTAGGTAAAAAGAGAGGGGAAACTATTCCAGACCAGAGGAAAAACAGATGAGGATGCTCAGAGGAAGGAAAGAACCTGACACGTCTCTGAGCCTCTACAACATTTCCTAGTGTATGATTTACATTAAAATACTACATTACAAAGACTGTGATCTGTTCCTACAAATTAACTCTAATTCACACCCTAGGGGAAGTGAATTACTATTTGAAGCTTCTAATCAGGAACCAACACTTTGGAGATGATAAAACAGGGTATGAACTGCCCTAATTTGGAATCAACACCTTCAGAGGTAGTTACTTAACACTGAAAATATCTCTGTATAATAAATCTGCACCAGAAGGCTTGTTGGTTTACATAAGGGTTGTTAGAAGTAAGTTTAATGGGTGGTATTTACATTAGAATCTGCCAAGCCCTACAATTTAGGATCGCTGTGCTGCATGGGAAATCCAGTGTTACACCGTCCAACAGAACCTTCTGTGATGAGGGACATGTTCTACATCTGTGCTGTCAATATGGTGTCACTAGCTACATGAGACTGTTGCACATTTGAAATGTGGCTAGGGTGATGGAGAAACTAAGTTTTTATTGTATTCAATTTTAATCAATTTAAATATTAAAAGCCCCTTGTGGCTAGCGGCTGCCTATTGGACAGCACAGGTCCAGAGCCTGGCTAATCCATCTCCCGTCCCCTTCAAGGGAGGCCCCGCCCTCTGAACCGACCACAAGGCTGGTAAGTCCTGCTTCAAAACATCATAGTGTGTGCCTCAAAGTAGCCCTTTCTCAACTTGCCAGGCCACCCAGCAGTTTGCAACGCTGTTAATTTGTTTTGCATTTTATATGTGCTAGGTAATTAATGTTCCTATGTTGGCAGAACTGAGGTAGGCTTGCTTCCCCCTTGACATACCACACGTCAGTGAGGTTGGAGGGAAGGTACAGGGAGCGCCCTCCCCGCAAATCCCACCTAATCACTAATCACAACAAGCTAGGAATATTCACCAGTGGAATCCGACACTTCAAAAGAGTCAAACTAGGCTGCGGCTGCTGGCAACAGCCTCCGTTTCCTCACCTGTAAAGCGAGCAGGTGGAACCAGATGGTCCCTGAGCGCCTTTCCATTCTCCCGCACTGGGATCTGGCCATAGAAACTCAGATGGGACCTGGAAGACACTCAGCTAGGTCCCTTCTGTGATGAGCTGGTGACCAGAGAGGTGAAGTGGCCACCCAGGGTCAGCAAGTTAGTGACTCTGCTGGCTTAGGAGGTGGGGTTGCCTGGTTTCCACTTCACTTTAACAGCAGAGACTATGAAAACAAATTTATATTACATAAAATTAGTCTCAAAGGAGGGGACTCTCAAACAGGGCAACCCAGTACATCATAAGCATGGACAGGCGATGAGTTATCCTTCGCCTTGCCTTGTAGAAGGCAGGTGAGAGGAAGAGAAGAGAGAAGGAAGTCTGCCACACTCGAGGCCTCATCGTGGACAAAGTGGACTTTCCTGTCCCTTCAATGTGAGCTTGTCATGTGACTTGATTTTGACCAGATATTATGCGATGTTAGCAGATGTGAGGCAAGCAGGGGTTAGGATATGCATGCATGTATGTTTAGACACTTCCTCTTGGGCCTCTGCCAAACCCTGAAAACAGCATGCCATAACTAGCCCACTGGGCAGTGAGTGAGCACAGACATGGGAGCAGACCCGTCCGGGCCGACCTGCAGCCCCGCAGTGTGAAGTGGAGTCACCCAGCCGAGGCCAGCCTGGAGCAGCCCCCCATTCCGCCTGCAAACACATGAGCAAGCCCAGCTGAGGTCAGTGGAGCCCCCTTGCCACCTGCAGATCTATGAAAATAAAAGGTTGTTTTGAGCCAGTAAAGCCTGGGGACTGTTGGTTACATAGCATTGTGTGGCAATAACTGAGTTTCAGGCCCGAGGACTACCAGTAAAAAAAAAAAAAAAGGTTGATAAAACAACTAGGGACAGCTACTGGCACATGAAAAGGGTCAAAACTCGGGGGAGAGACAGATGTATCCAAATCTTGGCTCTTTGACTGACAACGGACTTTGGGCGGAGCTGAAAATTCATCTTGGGCTCATTTTTTCATCTGCAATTTAATTTAACAATTACTTGGCTCTTGCCACTCAAGGTGAAGTGACTTGCCCAAGACCACACTCCTAGCAAGTATATAGCTAGAATTCTAGCTCTGCCTGAAATGAGATCATGCTTTATGGACAACGTCTAAACAGAGCCTCTTTGGAGGGTACAAAGGACACAATACATAACACGGGGCCTGAGAAGCAATTCTGGGGTGTTAGACGTCTCCTGCTCCCAAACCTCACACTTGGTGGGATACCTGCATGCATTTTTGGTGGTCTTGATTCGTCTTGTGATCACTAAAAAGTTCAAAACCTGATACCTGCACAGTTTGACACACTTGCTACAACCAACCCATTGATGCAGAAAGATCCTTCTGAAATCTGGGATTTCAGATTTTCTGGTGGGACGGCTTCAACCATGCAGATGCGGGCTCTGCTTTTGCTTGACCCCCACTGGATGGTCCCATCGCCAAATGTTGTTAACTCACTTTGTATCAGTCTTCCTAACAACTGTAGGAACCAAAGTTCCTTTCATTTCCATTTTACAGATGAGGTCCCAAAGTACAGCACCGCCAAACTACCTGCTTAACGTCACCCAGCAAAAGAGAAGTGAGAGGGGACTGATCTCAAAGCAGGGACCACATCCCACTCCCATCCCGGCAGTGGATGGCCGCTGCAATGTCCTACCAGCACGCCAGGCAACGCACCGGAGGGCAAAGAGGAGGAAAGGATTTTCCTTCGTTTCCTCTCCCTTCCCACCCAGAGGTAGTCTGGGGGGTTGCTCAACATTCCTCATGCACAAGAGTCTTAGTTTAGACAAGCACTGCTCAGACTTAGAGTGAGTGGTCAAGGGGAAATCTTGTCAAAGCCTCACCCCCATGCCCACCTTGAAATTCCAGCCTTCTCTTTAGGAATTCTAATTCCTAAAAACTTTAATTTTTTTAAACCTGAAATTGAAAACTCCAAAGGGGGAAATCCTTTACAACAAAGTAACTTACTTTGCTGCTAATGACAGGAGTCTGAGTAGTTCTCCGAGGCTCAGGAAGGGGTCTTCTGCCATCCAGTCTACTCCAACCCCACCTTAAAGAGCCTCCCCCCAAGACCCCCACTCCCACACACTTCGGCTTCCCCCAGAGTGACTGATCCAATTAATATAAGTTTACTATCTACCAAGAATTGAGATAACCTCATTGAGTCCTCAGTCCCCAAGACTGGATGGATAATGCCCACTGTACAGACAAGGAAAGTGAGGCTCACAGGTATAAACTGCCTGATATCATAGATCTTAGCTGGTGTTACATCCAGGGTTGAACTGGCTTGTGTGTGAACCCAAAGACCATCCCTTTCTTTCCTCCTTACATCCATTCATACAAAACAAAACAACAAGTATATATTTGGGGATACAAGGGTGAATAAATGCAACCAAGTCACCCTCCCTACCCCAACTCTCTAGCTTCCCCTAAAGCCAGCGCTAATCAGACTGATGGGACCCACCCTAGGCACTCACATTACTTTGCAATTAAAAAACAGATATTCAATCTTCTGAATCTGTGCATCACTGCCGGTGAGACTTCAGGCTACATCTCTGTGGGAAGAGAACCCAGAAAAGCCCAGGGAGGGGCTTAAGACCAGTGACCCTGGAATTACTTCTCTGGGTGCTGCAGGGTGGAAGCAGGCCCTCCCAACTGAGGACACGGAGGCCCATCTCCTAAAAGTCAGGCCACACAGCTTGCAGGTAACCTTCTCTCTTCCTGGGGGTGGTGTCGTGACCAGCCAGGTTATCTGGAGGCAGGTGGCCTATCATGGGGCTGTGGTGTAAGCAGGATCAGGCTCACCTCCTGCCTCAGTTTCCCTTTTTACCCTGAGGCAGTGGATATCATGGGTAAAAAGCATTTCTGATTCCAAGAGATGCAGACTTAAGTTGGGGTCTGCTGGCTAGCAGTGGACATAGAGCTTCCACTCCCTTGACTCCATTATTTGATTTCTATCGGGCGTGGCTCCAGAAGACCCTCTCCACAGAGATAGGAGGGTCCGTGGCTTTACAGTCATCATAATAGCCAATATTCATTCAGTCTACACTGTTTCCCATGCAATAGTTTAGATTCACTTTATGAATTAAGTCACTGAGTTCTAAAACATACCCTGCACTGTGAGGGTGGCATGGCCAACAGCCAAGGTTTGGATGAGGAGGCTCAGAGAGGTTAAGTAACTTGCCCAAAATCACAGAGTGAGGAAGCAACTGATCTGGGATTCAGTGAGCAGTGCTCCAGTGGTTCTCAGCAGGGGCGGCAGCAGGGGCGGCAGTGGGCATAGGGAGTGAAGGGATGATTTTTGCTCCATCAGGGAAGGCTTAACAAGGTCTGGAAATACTTTTGGTTGGCAAAAGTAGGTGGGGTGCCACTAGCATCAGTGCACATGCTAGAAAATCTAGTAAATACAGTAAATAGAGGCCAGGGATGCAGCTAAATATTAACAATACATAGGGCTGCCGCATAACAAAGAATCACCAGGCCCAAAATATCACAGTGCTGAGGACGAGAAACCACGCTGAGTTAAGGGCACAGAGCAAGTCACTGCCCAGCGCTGCTGTGATGATTACGTCGATGCTGCTGATGGGCCCAAACACCATGATCTTTACCGGGAAGGACGGGGCGGGGTGTTACTCATCTCCAGGAGTGGCAGGTCTAACCACAAGGTGGCGCTGGTATGCGACAGCAACAGTTCGCACTGTGCCAAGGTGCTCATCTTTTTTCTTTGGTTTTATTTTCCATTATGATGGAGATTATGCTACTTGAACCTGTTAGGTCAAAAATACTTGGAGACTCATATGTTATTATTTCATAGCTGATTTTGAGAGTTTTTGACAGCTCTGCCATGATCCCTACAGTTAAGGCATGTTTCCTCTCTTGGGGGAGTTTGGGGAGCTGTGTCCATTTACCACTGTCCTGATCCCAGTCTGCACTTGGCATGATGTCTGCTAAATGTTGGTTGGGATTCATAGAAGGGACTGAGAACTGAGCAGCCCGAGGAGGATTCTGAGTGGCAGACCTGGGAGAATGCAGAGGGCAGAAAGGAGTAAAGGGAGAGAATATTCAGGCAGAAGGACTACAGGAAAAAAGAAAACTTGATAGATGACTAGGGGCAGCTATGGCACATGGAAAGGGACAAACCTGGGGCTTGGACGACTGTGCGTTCGAATCTTGACTCTTTCACAGACCAGCGTGCTTAAGCACGGTCTCATTTCCTCACCCGCAGTATGATTTAACAGCTCCTTCCTGGACACACATTGGGTTTCTCTGGCAGTAAGGTGAGATCATAGGCAAGGGCTACAGGAGGCTATTGGTGCCTTGCAGTGATGAGTGTGTGTCCCTAGCTGCCCAAAGCTCCCTGGGATTGTGATGATGTTGTTCTTTTTGCATTTCCAGGAGCACCTGGCTCAGGGCTTTGAGCAAGAGAAGGTCTGAACTATTTAAGTTCTGTGAGACACAGAAGCTTGTCTGATTTTCCTCCTAGTGCCCAACTTGCACAGGGCACTTACTGAACCCCCACTGTACAAGTCTGATGAAAAGCTAAGAAGAATATCCAGAGGAGAGCCAGCTGGCTGCTCACAGAATGGAATTCAGCATTAAAAGACCTTGCCATTGTTCAAGGCCTTCCTCTCCCACAGGTAGACTCACATTAACCAAACTCAAAGAGACCGATGTATAAATCAGCATGCCAAATGATTACAGCAAGAACAACTGCCAAGGATAAAAGACATTACTTCCTTAGGTCAGGGCACCCTATCCTGCAGAACAGCTGTAAACCAGAAGTTGGCTTCGTGAGATAAGAGTCAAAACAGGAGGCAGTAGTTACATTATGTCAGTGGTTCTGGCATCCAGCTTCTAGCCAGCCTGACATTTCCATCTCTATTACAAGGATATGCAGCCACAAATACCAGACAGGTCATATTCTTGGGTCAGTATATCCTTCCCTCTGGACAATGCTCAGGGGGCACTTCCTACTCTGCTCCCCACTCTCCAAATCTATGATGGGCCAACCCCACTTCTGGTAGGCAAGTTCTTTCTTCAAAGATGTTCCTACCTTTTGTGCAAAGGCAGCCTGTTCTTGCTCTGGCCTGAGAACCATTCTGCCTTGCAGATCCCACATGTCCCCCACTGGAGGCTGAACTGCTGCCTAATCTCTTCTCATTTCCTCTATTGCTGAACTGGCAGAGTGGGTGGTCCACCCCCAATGCTCTCTGGCAACCTGTACTCTTTACCTTTCTCAGCAAGCAGCCTTCTGACACGGGGGTGGGGGGAATTCAGCATTCCTGCAGACTGTCTGGAGTATCACCCTGGCACTATCTCTGCTACTATCCCCAGGGTAAAACCCCAGAGGGCAATCAGCAGCAGTGCCAGGCCTAAACAGTCCTCAGGGCAGCAAAAAGCTCTAGGTGAAGAGGGAATGTACCTTGTTCTTTATGCTACTTAATTAAGAACTGAGCTATTTGTGGAAATGTCACAAAACACCTCTAGAAACCACATTGAGGTGAGGATTTAGAATGCTTCCCTTTACCTTACTGCAGAGCTGTGGCTTGGTGAGCATACATTCCTGCTATAAAAAGACCTCAAGGCTATTTGCTACCCATAGTGAGCAAGGATCACACATCTAGTAAGAGTGAGCCACTTCCCTGCTTCACGAAGCACTGGGGTGCTGGCTGGGCCCTCAGTGTGTCCCCATGACCCCACACCATCACAGCCTTGTTTGGGGAAATGCTGCCACCCTGATGGAGCTGGCCATCCAGAGTTACCTGTCCAGTGAGAGACCCCTGCCCCAGGGTGGGCCAACTGTAATGCCCTACCTGTCTACCACAGTGATTGGTCTGAGGATGGACATGTGACCACAAGCCTGCCAATCAGAACCCTTCCCTGGGAATTTTCAAATGAGTGTTGAGGAGGAAGAGCCTAGATCAATTAGAAGGTTGGTTTTGAACTAACAGCAATCACGTTTGCACACCTGTGAGAAAGCTGGTCTGCAAGCATGAAGCTGCAAGCAGAGAGAAGTGGGGACATGACAGGGAATGCTATGGGTCCTGAGTGCGTCTCTGGCTTCAAATGAGCCTTCCCATCACCAGGCCTGTTGATATATGTGCTAACATATTCCTTTTGTGCTTAAGCTAATCCAGGTGAAGATTCTGTCATTTGCAACCAAGTTGTCTAGGCTCACTGGACTTGTGAGGCATATTTACTCCCAGAAATGCCTGAGGCAGAGTCCTTTAATGGCCTGGTCCTGAACTTGCCTTCCCAAACCGAAGACTTCATGGATTCTCAGATGGCTGGTCCCCTTGGCTCAGGGGGAAGAGAAACACCAAAAGGCAGGACATCATGTGGGCTCCAGGAAGTCGGGCAGGCAGGACTTAGCATCTCTAAAGGAGGGTGGTAACTCAGGTAACCGTGCTTCCTCCGTGAGCTTCCTCGTCTGTTAAGTGGAGACAGTCAGGAAGGCCGTAGCAGGATTTCATGAGACTCTCAGCATAGTGCCAGGCCCTGAGCAGAGGTTCAGTAAATGCTAGTTCCTTGCTGTTCAAAAAGCAGTAAGGACACATCTTCTGCCCTCGGGGTGCTCACTCGCAGCCATCAGGTTAGCATCATGGGAAAAAATGTAAGGGTCCATTCAAAGCCAAGTTTCTACAAGAAAAAAATGTCCTGGGAAGAGTGCCGGGCTGGGGCAGGAGGGCTTGTCCTGAGCTGACATGAGGCAGCCTCACTTCCTGTAAGTTGAGGGAACTGGAGGAGTAACCCTAAAGTCTCTGCAGCCCCCAGATACTGTAACTTCCAGGGCAAGTGATCTAATGCCTACTAACAGTTACTGAGAGTTTGCAAAGATCTAATAAGCACTTTCTGCCTACTGCCTCCTTTAATCCTCACCACAGCCATATGAAAAAGGCCTTTTTCCTCCCTACATTGTAGATAGGTAAACTGAGGCAAAGAAAGGCCAAGTGTTCAAGATTGAGCAGGAAGAAAGTGACGGAACCAGGACTCATTCCCGGTCTGACTCCACAACCTGCGTCTTAACCATCAAGACTATGATGCACATGCACACAACACATGTACTTGCACACACATGCACACCCCCATGTGCACACAGTGCACACACACATCTTCCCTGGTTCCGCTGTGTGCTGACACACAGGGCAGCCTGTACTGCTGCCTGCATGGCTGCCTCGACCCCCTCCCACCGGCCTCTCCCCTCACCTTGGCTGCCAGACTGAGGCAACTGTCCAGCCCACTTTCACTACAGACCCCACTCCCTGGCACTGCCAGCCTGGGGGCTGAGGAGCCCCACGGGGCACACAGACCTCATCTCCTCTGCCCAGCTCGGATGGCACCAGGTGATCTAGTTTTGGTTTCCTGGATGCTTCCTCGGCCTCCTTCCCCAGGCAGACACCTCTTGGGGACTGTTCTTAGGAGGGGTCACAGTGGTCAGGGGACAGCACTGTTTCGGGAGGCGGGCGCCCTGACTCTGGCTCCTGCTCCTCCCCTTCCTGTGTAGCCTTGGGCTATTCTATCACATTTCGGCCCTCAGTTTCCTGTCTGTAAAATGAGGACAGGATGCTGGGTTCAACCAAGGTTTCATGACCTCAGCATTCTTAACCTTTGGGGTCAGACGGTTCCTCGCCGTGGGAGTGTCCTTCACATGGCAGGGTATTCAGCAGCAGCCTGGCCTCTCCTCACTAGATGCCAGTAGCACCCTCTCTCAGTTGCGACGATCACAGATGGTCTCAGACACTGCCAAATGTACCTGGGGAGCAGAAGTGCCTCCAGTTGAGAACCACTGGGTGAAATGGTCCCCAAGGCTCTAGCACCCTGGGCTCAACGTCACTGTCACAGTCACATCTCCCGAACTCCTCCCGCTGCCCTAGGCCTGCCTTCTGCCACTCCAGGCTGCCTCACCAGCTCTGCATTGGGGCAGGTCACACACGTGTCTGTCCTGCCGTCCACTCTGTCCTTTCACCTAAGAGTCTCTGGGCTTGGGGTGGGAGTGGCAGGGCCATTTACTACCTCTTTCCTCACAGTCCCATAGAGGCGAGAGTATCTCCACCTGGTCCCAAGGGGAGGCCAGCATAGGAGACACGCTCCTAAGGTCTCTCCTGACCCCTTGCTTGTTCCCCTCCAAGGTGACTGAATGCGTGAGATGGCAGCATTCTGACAGCTATTGGTGCCACTTCTCTAGGAAGCAGAAACTATTTTAAAAGACAACACATGAGTATCTTCCTACTCTGGGGACCCAGGTCGTCTGCACATGAGAACCGTCAGGTAGACCACAAACCTCCACAGAGTTGGCCGGGTTTCTATCCACCCTGCAGACCTGTCTCTCTGCTTTGGAATATTCCATGGTCTGTACTTGGAAAGAGAAATGTTAGCAAGCTCTTCTGGGTCAGGATGAAGCTCCATGGATTCCCTAAGGCATTATTATCAGCAACAATGCTGAGACACGCCCCCATCTGACTTTGGTGCTGTTTCTCAAATGCTATAAAACCTGGAGGGAAGAGGATTGTGAGAGATGCTCCCCTCAAACACTCCAGCACCCAGCACCTAGCAGATGCTAAACAAATATCTGCAGAGTAGATTCGTTGAGTGAAGGACCAGGAATGGACGGTCTGTCTGTGAGGTAGTGAGCTCCCCAAGACAGGAGAAAAAGCAACAAAGGGTGATGGCCACACAACAGAAATGATACAGATGCAATTTAAGTATGAATTTTGTGTTGGATTAGGTATCTTTTAAAATACATGCCAGGTTTGAGGTTCTAGAGTCCTGTGGCTGAGGAGAAAATGAAGTAAATCCAAAATGATTCTAATAATAATAATAGTAATAAGAGGCCCTGGGATTCTGGGAGTTGAGTCACTTACCAGGGAGCACCAAGAACATCTTGAAAATCATTCCTTTGTAGAATGAGCCAGAGAATTCTGTGTTACTCACCCAGTCAGACCATCTGGCATCAGATTCACTTGACTTAAAACAAAAACAACACCCACTTTCTTTTATGTCCCTGTCTGAGTTTGGGCTTTCCCACAAGGAGAGCCTGAGAAGAGGGCCTGAGGTGGGAGGTTCACTTGGGAGGTAACTCGAGTGAGCAAGTGACGGAGGAGAGGGAGGCAGTAAGGCAGGGCAGCCTGAGCCCGTACTGCAGGGAGCAGGGGCCCCATCTCCCCAGGGCCACCTGAGCTGCTTCCAGAATCTCCCAGAATGACCTGCAGGAGGGCCAGGAGGCTGGGGAAGTTATCCACATCTCTCCCTTGCTGGTCGGGTTGGCTGCTCGACTGGCCTGCAGGCATGCACGCACACTGTGGACTGGGCTTGCACGCACACAGGCCACTCGAGGTTCAACTGCAAGTCTGAGCTCACACTGGGCTGCCCCTGGCAGCAGCCAAAATGAGATGGGGGATGAGGAGAAGGGAGTGGGGCACCAGAGGCTGCTTCAGGCCTGCCTGCACTCACTGTCCTACGTCGCCTCTAACTCAGTGCCACTGCCCCACGGTGAGTCTCCAGTACAGCAAACGGCCCTGTGTGCTGACTCCCAGGCTGTTGCTTGTGATCTTTGTAAGACAACCTGTCCCCCTCAAACCCTCCTGTCTTCAAGCCAGTCTGAAACCATTAGTGCTGCCCTGGAAGCCCTTCACTATGGGAACCGTCTCCGTAGGTCCGACTCAAGCTCTGGCTGTTCCTTCTCCAAATGGAAGCTCCCCCCTTACACCCCAGTGAGTCACCTGCCCTTCCTCTCTGGGGTATAATTATCACTATATTTGGTCTTTATCCCCTGGCACAGAGCTCCTCAAATGCTTGCAATTTCCTGAGTAATAGGAGCATCTTCTGTCATGTCAGAAGGAGCCCCTTTTCAGCTTATGCTAATTAGGTGACTTAGGGTGGGGCCCCCAGATGCCCTCAGGATGGGGCTGGTCACCAGAAAGGCCAGGCATTGGGGGCTGGAAATGTGGGCCATCCTATTGCCCTCTGCAAAGGATAGGAGGGTGGGCAGGGGTGGGGAGGCGACAGATTATTAAAGCTCTTGAACAACATGATTTGATGAGCTTCCATGTTAATGGATGCATCCACACTCCAGTTCCATGGGGCCAGAAGTTCCTGTGCTTGGGACCCTTTTGGGCCTCCCCTATGCGTCTCTTTCATCTGGCTGTTCCTGAGTTACATCCTTTACGATAAAGTAGTAATGTAGTAAGTAAAGTGTTTCCCTGAGTTCTGTGAGCTGCTGTAGCAAATTACTTGAACATGATGAGGGGATTATGGGAACCGCTGAGTGACAGACAATTGGTCAGATGTGCAGGTGACAATCTGGACTTGCAACTGGCATCTGAGGTGGGGGCAGTCTTGAGGGTGTAGGACACCAGCTCAGGTTGCAAAATTGTTTGGTGGTTTTGAAAAACTCATGTTGGATTTCCACGTGTGCATCCCCTAAAGGTCCTTGTGCTTTGGCCCTGAAGTTCTCCCTGCCTGGTATGCTTTTGGTCTTCATTTCCAACCAAACTCTGCCCAGCTTCATAGCTCACCTAAAATGTCATTTCCCACATGGAAACTCATTCTTTGTAACAGTATTTTTTGAGTCAAATTGCCATTTGCGTTTCAGTGTCCCCACAAAAAGAAACCTCTAGAGGTCAGGGACAAGGTCTTATCCCATGTGTGGGAGCAGACATGAGATCGTCGGTGACTTGCATGAGGAAAGGAGGGCATGACAAAGGGAAAACACTGACAACCGGTCTCCAGTTCCTCTAGGACTCAGTTTGTTCCACTTTAGAATGAGGGAGGGGCCTGAGCAAAATCAGAGTTGACTCAAGTGCTGTCTGAGAAGCACTAGACCTGCTGGATGTTTCTAAAGAACACATTCAGAGGCCTGATAGGTCTGGGAGAGGCTCCATGCTGGGCCCCTTTGGGAGTCATGCGGCTCTACGGAGAATCCTGGTCAGCTCTGTGTCAGTCAGCACCGTCCACACTCATCCAGCCACAGGAAGTCTTATATATTATAAAGCCCAAGAATATCCAAAGTGGACTAGCCAAGAAGGCACATGGGGTAAAGTTAGACTCGACATGTCATGGTCCTTTCCAGTTCAAGAATTTACAATCACCACTAACTTCTGACTAAACGGAACACTATAGACACTTAATATTTTACTCAGGAAAAAATGTCATCCGAGAGCTTTCCAAAGGTGAGGCAGTGAGCATGCAACTGTGACGGGGGTGGTTCAAAAGGATGGATGAGCCCCACAAAGTGCTAGCAATACTGACACGAAGTTCAAATATGGGAATTGGACAATATCAGAGGATATTCATTTGGTGTCCATGGGGGTGCTTGGCAGGGTGGGTATGAACCCCTGAGATACATACTGATTTGTGTGAACGCATATGTTTCCTGGATAAGGATTCAGTGCTTTCAACATGTTCTTAAGGGGGTCTGCAAGCCCCCAAAGGCTGAGTCTCTTGTACTCTATGATGGGCCAGACTGACATTTCAGCTTCCATAGGAAACACAGGCAGACACCTTCAGCTCACAGAGGAGGTAGATCGATGGGCCTGGGCCATCCTGTCTCTTGCTGGAATTCTGCCTTCAGTCCACTCATTAATGAGTTCTTTGCACTAACTCCCCTCAAGCTTGTTATCTCTTAACTTCAGCCCTGTACTTGACCTTTACACATCCCCATTTCCTTATCTGTCAGTCAGGAACACCACAGTATAATTGTGAGGGTCAAATAGGATGATAAGGCACCATACAACATGCCAGTTAAATAGTAGTGACTGCTTACCCAAATTACCCACCCTTTCAAAAAACAGGAAAATCCCCACTTGTTGGTTTCAGTCTAAAAGGAGAGAGGTTTCATCTATGATTTCAGACTACAGATATCCTGCTAGGCAACCTCTAGCTTGTATTTTATAACTAAACGCTTTCCAGTTTTCAGAGTGGCTTCTAGCTTGGCACATTGTTTATTGCTCTTTGTCTTAGATGTTATTATCATTCTCTATCTCTTCCAGTTTCTGTCCTGCTCAGAGCTCTGGGGAAGAGGTGAAATGCTGTTCTCTCAGGTATGCGGGGTCAAGCCAGCAGTGACACCTTCGCTGTGCAACTTCACCAGGCCCCTTGGACACTGGCGTCTTTGGACAAGTTAGCGGGAATGCTGCATTTCTGCATTGGAAAGAGGGCTACCGACAGAACCTGATCACATACTCTGGAAAGAGTCCTGGGGGCAAATCCAGCTTCCCCCCTGTGACAAGATGAAAGAGCCCATCAGTGCATCCTAATCATATTAGTGGTCATTAGAGAAGCTAGTGATGATCTCATTGACATGACAAATCATTTAGTGGGAGTTTGCAAGGCACTTTACAGTCATTTAATTCTCTTGATTCTCCTTGGCAAACCCAGGTGAAGGCATCCAGCTAGGGAGAAACACGGTCTCACTCACAGGAAACCCAAGTGTTTAGGTATGAAATATAAGCTCTAAGCCCATCAAAGGAATTTGGGGTGAATTGCAGGAGACCCTTAACCAACTGATTGCTTAAGAAGTAGGAGAAAAAGACAGTTCTGGAGCCAAGTCAGAAAACAACTTATGTAAATTCATGTTTAGAGATTGCTGACTGTGTTCTGGGCATTTTCAATGTCACCCACCAGCCTGTTAGCCAATAAGGAAGCTGAAGTACAGAGCAACTTCATTACTGCTCTATGGCATGGAGCCAAATAAGCTGGGATGCTGGACTCTAAAGTCCAGACCCCTGACCACTCTCCAGTGGCCTCGGTGAAGCCAAGCACTTTGATTGCACGTGGAATTGCACTAGGGAACACCCCTCTCAAAGCAGAATTCTTGGCCTTACCTGGTATTTGTGTAACCCTTCATTCCCAGATTCCCTTAGCAAAGCTGTCCTACAGTGTCCAAGTCTGGTAGCTCCAAAGCAGAAGCCTTTTATTTCTAGTATTTTTTTCATGTATTGATTTTTTTATCCTCTGAATTCCTCAGGGTGTTGACTTGTTGATCATTGTTGTTTTAATTGTGTCTTAGAATAGCAACTCTGTTTATCAAACCGTGAAATTTCTGTTTGTGGGAAATCTCAGACATAAATAAGTAAAGAGACCTGAACACACAACAAACTACTAAAATAGTCAGCATTAATCAAACAAATGAAAATTAATCAACTTCCTGTCTCACTCATAACATTAGAAAAGGCAGTAAAACACAATTCTCGATTATTGATTAAGGAAGAGTACACTGGTAATTGTAGTTCCTAAATTAATCCACACAAAGAACACAGACCTTTACACTGTCATTTATGTGTGAGAGGTAGAGGCCCATTAAAGTCTTTTAGTATTACTTGTAATGACGTAAGAGTAGGAAACAACCTCCTTGTACTAAATCCAGGGAAAGGAATATGACACAGCAATTACAATTGATTAACAGAAGCGTGTTAGCAAATATTAAGTAATAACATTGTAAAGTACTTATATTTAATGTAAATGAAATGAGCAGGGCTTTGAATTATATGACGAAAACTTGAACAAGGACAAAAAAAAGGCAAGAGACCCTCTGAAGCTTAGTGCGTTATCTTTTACGTATGGCTTAGGTGATTTCCTTTATCAATTTTTTTTATTAGATATATATTTCCAACATTTCAAAAGAGAACACTATTAATTTTGTACTGGAAAAATAAGCATAATTTAGAAAGGCTTCAAAACGGACTTGCAAACCTCAAAACAAAAAAAAACGGACTATACAACAAGACCCTTCTATGTCTTAGTACAGGTCTACCAGAAGATTCCAAACACAGGATCTATTGTTTACTAATAATGTCACATTTTTACCTGTGTAAACCCTTTAACTTTAAGCACTTATCAAAGTTCAAATCATGCTTTATGTTCAAATCAAACTCCCACTTTGCCAAGTCATTTGCAAACATCTACTGAGCATTTATTCAGCTCCTGTGGAAACAAAGGATTAAGCACAAGCCCTGACCTTTAGAAGTTCTGATCTGAGGGCAATCGGTGCTTAGAAAAACAATGACGACACACTGGGGCAAATGCCCTACTGGGGGGTCTACACTAGGCACTTATTTCCGGGTTAGCCTCAGTAGGCACTGACAGAAGGAACAGTCACCAGAGCACCCTGATGTCAGAAAGCTGATGGTGACGTAGGTTACGGAGGCGCTGTGTGATTAGCCAGGCGAAGGGGGAGAACGTGACAAGACCCTAAGCATGTGCAAAGGCAAGCAGGCTGAAGGGCATGTGGTCTTCAGATTCACAGCTGGGAGGAGAGCCGAGGTACTGAGTTGGGAAAAGACCAGAGGAAGCTGGAGGTTTATGACCATGTTAATGAGACTTGGAATAAGGAGTCTGTCAGCAAGGGTGGGGACACTGTGACGACTTGGGTTCTAGAAGCTAGAGTGAAGGGCAGGCGAGAGGCAGGGAATCCCAGATTTGAATAAGCAGATTTGAATAGTGAGGAAGCTGCAAACATATAAACAGAAGCAGCACCCTGGAGGACCTCCTGGAATCTAGTAGATTCTCTATAAGTACTATGAATAAGTGAGTCAGAATGAGCGCACAGCATGAGAAACCTGATTCAGAAGCGAGCCCTTCACTCAACAGAACTTGGGTGCTTGCGGGCGAGCTAACGAGACGTGTTGAACATCTATGATTCAAATCTCTCAGAGGACTAAGTGGAACCCTAATTCTTAAGGATATTAGTAGAGAAAACCCCAAAACACAAAAGGGTTCCATGTGGCAAATGACTTTAGGAAAGAAGAGATGAAAGGCTAGAAGTGGTTGAACTTCTCAGAGCCTTTAACAAGCTCATGTGCAGTATGACTTTCCAAAGGATGGGTACATGTTTCCCAACGTATTTTGACATTGAGCCCTTATTTCCATAATTGATTAGTGACCTCTGAAACATAATGGACAATGTTACTAGGCCACGATGCATGTGTGTGTGCATGTGTAAGCGTTACATGGGATGTGGTTCTGATACAGACATAAGAAAAACCCAAGAGCAGTTGTAATGCAACATGTGAAGAAGGGGTCATCGCTGCAAGCAACTCCTGTATTTCTAAAACTCCACATCTCAAAAGACGTTCACTCAAGGTCGCCTTCTGATTCCACTGCACTGTCACCATCTACCTGTATGGCTTTTTTTCACCTGCAGACTTAGCCCATGGCCAGTGGCAGCCCCCCAGCAAATGGCTCCAGCGCGTGTACTTCATTCACCTCCAGTTTTTTCCAAACCAAGTTCCATGTCTGACCCATTTCAACATCTGCATCCCACTTTTTCCTCTCTCTTCCACCCTTCCACACTTTCTGAATGCCAGGGACTGGTGAATTTCACTCCAGGTTGTTCTATTTTATCCCTGGTTGACCTTGTATTTAAAACTGGAATCCTCGAAGAACCTAAACTTGGATGTAATTCACTCTCTTTTTAAAAAGCCCACATGTACCATTGAAGTTTGTGTGCTGCTCTTGGCTGTAATATAATTCACCTCTTCGTTTATGATTCTGATATTTGTGGAAAAATATTGTCCCCAAATGCCATTAGTTTCAACTCCTCAATCTGTCTTTCCTGACACTTAGTCAATGATTCTCTGGCTCTAATTCATCACATCAGACAGAATGCAAAAATTGAATTAAAACATTTCAGGGCAGGTAGAATACAGATTAGACACAGGATGTGATTCACATTGTGAAAAGCAATGCTCACACCAATATAATTTGAAAACATTTAAGGAAGAAATTACTTTAGGAAGAAAAGAAAAGAAACACCCCAATGTAGGTCACTAAGTGTTGTCAACTCACCTACATAGCAGAGAGCTTCTTGTTCTGGGGTGATGATTTCACATTATATGGCTTCCATGGATTTCCTAAGGCTTCTCCATTGAATCTACCTTTTCATTATGGAAAAGAATTCTCTATCATCCCAGGGGAAGCAAGCCTTGTTTATTAACCTTGGAGGTGTCAGGAATTAAAGTAGTGAGAGTCCAGGCTGTAGGGAGTGTCACTGTTGCTTGACTGTAAATTCCAGAAGGAAAGATGTAAGTGTGTTTGACTTATCATTGGGTGTCCAGGACCTACCACAGGCCTGGTACATAATAGGTACATAGTATATATTTAATAAATGGGTTCAGTAAATGGATGGGTGGGTGAATGAATGGATGGATGGTGTGCCAGAGTCAGCATGAGCACATGGCCATACTACAGCAACAACTACTAGTACAATAGTAATAATCATACCATAGTGAACACTAACAAATTGCCTAGGCACTTTCCTGGGTGAAGATCACTCCATTGTGTAGAAGGTGCTATTATGATTTTCCTTACTCTGCAGAGAAAGCAAGGCTTGGAGTGGCAACTTGCTCAAAGTAACAGAGGTGGGAATTAGTTGTCTCCTGTTCTCCACCTTTACCTGGTGATGAAGAATACCTGCATGATGACAATGTCCATATCAATATGGTGACAGAGTATCCATGAGAAGGTGACAAAGGCTATTCTGGCCATCCTGCCACTGAGTTTTTGTTTTGGCTCGGGGAGAGGGGGTTGGGGTATTTTTATGTTTCTTTTCTGCACTCATTCATTTACTACTTATTCCTTTTTATATCAGAGTCAAGCAAAAAGGCTGTGATGAGCATATTAATGGATAAACGTTAAATCCATTTTCTGTTGGGTTCCCTCCTGAGTGAAAAGGGCTCACACATGTATTACGCAGCTACTCTGTACTACACACCATGTTAAATTCATTGCATGTGGGAAATCACTTCATTTTTACCACAGGCCCTGAAGCAGGCATTTTCTTACATTTTCCCAAGGAAAAAGACAAGTTGGGTGCTTATGCAAATTTTTCCTGCCGCAGTATATTCCCTATTATTTCACTGACCTGGGGGAGGATGCTGGAGGTGAACACCTTGGCTGTCCAGCAGCTGAGTCTATACTTA
Organism: Manis javanica; assembly: GCF_040802235.1. Lineage (NCBI taxonomy): Eukaryota > Metazoa > Chordata > Mammalia > Pholidota > Manidae > Manis > Manis javanica. The sequence continues at coordinate 217,294,460 of NC_133157.1, forward strand.
GCTTCCATTTTGCAGCCTAGTAGGACCTGGAGCAAAGTACTCAGCCGCTATATGCCTCAGTTTCCTCAGCTGTAAAACAGACATGATGATAATGTCGTGTGTCTCATGGTTTGTTATTGGATTGAATAGTAAATGCTGGTGGAGGATATAAACAGAATCTAGAACAAAATAAACATTCAATGTACGAATCTACTTGTCTAGTTAAGTAAGCACCAGTATGTTTATATTGGGATTAAGTCAATTTTGTAGATGAATATGGGCAGAAACAACATCTTTACGTAAAGGCTTCTTAATTCAAAAGCAGGCCAAACACTTCCATTTGCTTAGGGCTTTGTTGACTACCTTCAGGGTAGTTTTAAGTTCTTTTTTTATAACTCTTGCACATTTCTTATTAAGTCTACCCTCAAGTGTTTTACCTTTTTTGTTACTATGGTACCTAGGCTGTGGTCTCATAATTTGCATATATATTTCTGTGCATTAATTTTTGGCTCTGCCACCTTACTGAATCTCTTCATATAAATAATATATTTAACTTGATTCTTTAAAGTTTTCCAGGCATTAATCATGTTACCTAAAGGCAGAGATAATTTTACTTCTTCTTTTCTAATTTTCATACTTTTAATTCTATTCCCTTGCATAATCACATTGGCTCATATCTCTAGTACAACGTTAAATAACCATGTTGATGGTGGGTGCTGTTGCCTTTCATACCTCTTTACTCTGAATGTTTCCAATGTATTTCTGCAGCCATGATGCTGGCTTTTAAATTCAGATAAGTCTATTGGACCAGGTGAAAAAGTATACATCAATTCTACTTTACTAAGAAAATCCTCAAGAAATATGTTGAATTTTGCCAAATGTCTTTTCAGCATCTGTCAGGATGACAATGTACTTGTCCTCCTTATATCAACTTAACTAAGATAAAAAATGTTACAGATCTCCTAATGCTACATCCCAGAATAAATTCCATTTGATCATGGGATATTCTTTTAATGTATTGCCAAACTCTGCTAATACTTTATTTAGAACATTTGTCTTTACACTCATAACTGAGATTGAACTATAGTTTTCTATTTCTGTTTTGTCTTCATTGCATTTTGGCATCATTGTTATGACTGCTTTATAAAAAGAATTTGGAAGTTTTCCTTCTTTTTCTTCCTAAACTGCACATTTTACAGGATGTGTAGGAATTAGCCAAGGGAAGCATGGTGTGGGGATAGAAGTAGGCATTACATTGAATGCATAAACCTCAGAAACAAACCTCAGTACCAAACATCAGTATGTGCAGAAAACTCTTAGCCTGAGACCACTTCCCACAAAGCCTGCAGCCTCCTCCTCCCAATTAATCCCTAATGCTTGTTCAGAAGTAGCTGCATACAATTGTTTTCTCCTGCATATTGATGCATGATGATTTCCTATATTAGTATTTCTTTTCCTTCTTCAGCAAAATTATGAGATTCTCTGTTTATCTCAGAGAAGTTCTTAAACTCCAGCAACAACCTGGTGTATAAAAAGCTGGCCTCAGGCACACCACTGATAAATGAAGTCATTCACACATTTATTCACTCATTTATCCAACATTTATTAAGACTGTTGGCAAGACCAGGAAAAATCAGATATAGCCCCTGCACTCAAGATCTCAAGAATAAGGGTGGTCTAGTCCTAATGTGCATGACAAATTAAGCTTCTGGATGGATTTTTTTCAACTAAAAAGCAATTATCCCCACATTTTTTTTTAAACCTCTAGTGCTGCTGGCCAAAACTCAGAGATAAAAATCAAACAAGAAACATTCCTGGGATTAGGTGGAGGCAGTAGCAATCCCTGAGTGTCTCAAGTATTTCTGGTAGATCTCAAGCTGTGGGGTCATCTTGTACTATCTTTTTCCCAGATCACTTGTCAGAATTAAATATACTCATATGTCACTGTGCTCCATCAGAATGACATGGCTCCCAGGAGCTCTGTCCCACTGAGACATATTTGAGAATCAGAATGTGCAACTCCCAAATAAATAGAACATAGCGCTGGGGACACAGTAGGCATGTATTAAAAAATTACTCACAAGCTCATGTTTTGAGATTCAGCTACATGAACCTCGAGTCTGCATGAGGAATATACTGTAACTTCCTTCAAAGGGATATCCTGAGGCAAGAGCCCCCTTCATAGGGGATCTGTAAGAACTATATGACAATAAGAACCAACACGAGCCAAGGACTTACTCTGTGCACACAGTGTTGGGTTTATGATGTCTCATTTCTTTTTCACAAGAACCCCATTTGGTAATAAGCAGTATTACCTGCATTTTACAATAAACTTTGTAGTTCAGAACAGTTTTGGATTTAAGGAAACCTTGTGAAGAGCGCACAGACTGTGCTCATACACCTACAACCACTTCCCCGGTTCTGACATCTTACATCTCTCTGGTGCATTTATCACAACTAATGAATTAATATTGATACTTCACCTGTAACTGAAGTCATACTTTATCCAGAGCTCACCATTTTTCCTATCACTGTTCTTTTTTCTCCTCCAGGATCTCATACAGAAGACCACATCACATTTAGTCCTGTCCCTTAGGTTTCTCTAGATTGACCATTTCTCCAACTTTGCTTGTTTTTGATGGCCTTGATAGTTTGAGGGGTACCAGTCAGGTATTTTCTTGATTGCCTCTCAGTGTGGGTTTGTAGGGTATTTGTCTCATGATCACACTGGGGTTTTGGGTTTGGAGAGGTAAAGTGCCATTCTCATCCCATTATATCAAGGGTACCTGCTGGCAACATGACATGAATGTGCACGTTGACCTTGCTCACCTGGCTGAGGTCATGCTTGTCAGGTTTCTCCACTGAAAAGCTCCTCTCATTTTTCCATCTTTACACACTAGATTAATCGGAAGGAATTCACTATGGGCAGCCCATACTTACAGGATGGGGAGTTATGCTCCACTTTTGGAAGGTTATTCTCTACATAAATTATCTGAAGTTCTTCTGCACTAGACGTTTGTCTGGAAGCAACGATATCCTAACAGCAATGAGCACACCACTATTCAGATTTTTTTTCTATTACTATCATACAGTTAAAGGAACCAGGGATCCTTAGATAAATGGCTAATTTTAGGCATATAGTCCCAGCGACAGGGACTATAGAAGGTGAGCATGGAGCATTACAAAGGACTAGAAAGCAAGGAAGTGCTCAGACACACATGCACACACACTCATCAGTGGCAGTATGAAATAAGGGCACAGGAGATAACTCTAAGAGCTCTCAATGGCCAAAGCTGGAACGATAAGAGTAACAAAATGCATTAAATATATATCCACCAGTCCACACCGACATAGATAAGTGGTTGTATCGCCAGTTTTTAAAGATGGGGAAACTGCAGCTCAGCAAGGTTCAGTAATTTGTCCATGATCACACAGCAGGATTTAATCCAGATATTCTGACCCATACATTCTTAGAAGCGTATGCCACACCCAACACTCAAAACTCCTTGAGATAACGTGTGCAGTGTCTAGAAAGGCACGAAGTGTGACTAAGCTCTCAATAAATGTCCACTGTTGTAATCATCATGATTGTCACCTCCCTCGACCTGTGTGGCTCCTTAACTGCACTTTCTGACTCCAGGCCTTCCTGGAGCTGCTCTGCTCCTCTGCCCACTGGGCCCCATTCCCCCATTATCTCTTCCTTGAATCCCACTTGTCTTTCAAAGCTCTGCTGAAGCCACTTCTGACTCCTGGCCGTGATGATTCTGACACGGTGACTCAGCAGCTCCACCCGGCAAGCCCCTCCACCTGCCCATGGTCTCCAGTGGCTTGGACAGCACCCCTGGCCCAGTGGACCAAGCAGCAGGAGGGCAGGAACAATGAATCACACACACTGGCACTTAATAAATATCCACTGCGCACATGCATGTGTTCATGAATGAGTGAATGGGTGAATTAATTCATTAATTAATTAGTGTTTGTGTCCGTTGGTGCCCAGGACAGTGATTGAGCAACAGCAGGCACTTGATGCATGCTTGCCAAATGAATGGATAGATGGATGGATGGATGGATGGATGGGTGGATGGATTGATGGATGGGTGGATAGAGGGATGGGTAAATCTTCTTTGTAGAAAACTGACCCCATAGAAGGAACAGGCACCAGTTACGCCTACCTGGAGCAGTGAGGCCCAAGTGCCCCCTGGAGGAGACAGCTGCTTACAAGCTGCTAGCCTGCTCCCTCTTGCAGGCTCTCTGCGCCATCAGAGCCCCGTGGTTTCTCTCTGGCTTCAAATGGCCCCAATCAATAGGAACAAGAGAACAGGGTGCTCGACCAAATCAGCTGCAGAGCAATCAGGGATCCAGTTACACAGCTGGCAAGGCTGGAACTACCCGCTCTACTGCAGGGCAGAGGCCCAGGAGCAGAGCCCACTGCCGGAAACACCCTTCTTACTGGTGCTCTGTTAATGGTAAGAGGTGGCACTGCTAAACACTTCACCATGTGCTGGGTGCCCAGCCCCATGACTCCTCACCCCTGCCCAATGAGGCCACCATCTCCACTTCACAGATTGGGAAACTGAGGCACAGAGAGGGAAAGTAAACTCTTCAAGATTTCAGAGCCAGTAACTTCCTAAGCAGGGAAATAAGCTCCTGAGTCTAAGCCCTTAACCCACAAGCAGGTTTTCCCTGCCTTCCCCTTCTGCAAATCCTCGGTGAGGCCTCTCCTTCCCCAGAGGCCTCCTGGTCGCTCCCAGCCATGTGCCTCTGACTTCAGGCCACAGCAAGATCTGTGCTGACAGTCGTCTCACAACCGTGCCTTATCCACCTGCTCCCACATCTGCGCTCTGACTCTCCTAGAGGGCAGGAGCTGAGGTGCCTCGTCCCCCTCAGGGCACAGGGGACACTCAGTAGGCACCCAGCACACATCTGCTGATGGGCTGTTTCACTGGGCTTGGCATTTCCTGGGCCTATTTGTTCCCCTGCAGTCATTAGCCACTGTGTAAAACTGCAATATGATCTACTGGAAATGATTTTGAATCTCAAAGCAGGCACTTAATAATTTGGGTAAGTGACTTATCCTCTCAGAAACCTAATCACCGCTCTAATGGGACTAATAGCCTAACCCCAATGGTTGTCAACTTTAGGACACAAATATTAATGAGCACTGAGTCCATGGTTTGAAAAGTCTGCAGCCCAGTGCAGGGAGCAGACATGTGATCCAAAGGCTGCAACAAAGTCTGGTGAGGGCGAGAATTCAAGCACACAGGGTAAAACGAAAAGCAGGAGGGAAGCACCAACCTAGCCTGGGCAATCAGAGAAGACTTCCTGGAGGAAGAGATGCCTGAACTGAGACATCAGGAAGGAGATGGAAATGGATGGTGGGGAAATAAGTGTACTTAGGGCTACCTTCAGCACACCGGTCCCCCAGGAGAGAGGGATTTGTTAAGGACTAGACCCTCTCTGAGGGCATGCCCTGTTTAAAGCAGGAAGAAATATTTTCTGTAAGTATGGAAGGTGAGGTGCTTTTTTGCCTTTGTGCTGAGCCAGGACAACCAGGCAAAAACCACCACCTTCCCCCATGAAAAAAATATAGGCCTGTTCCTTTAAGACTCACAGAGCACAGCTGGATCCTCCCAGGCAGAGGCTCCAGTGAGAACAGCCAGTGATTCCAGAGTAGATGTCAGCAGCGGAGGAGGCCTGTGAGCCGGTATGAGGGCTACCGCAAGGGAGCTTGGAACTGTTTAATAAGACGGGGTCCTTCTGCTCTCAGAGGTGGGTGCAAAGCCAAGGTCAAGCCCTAGAGGAAGGAGAACCTCAGGCGCCCCCAGCACAGTTTCTTGGCTTCATCTCATGTCCCAGCTCTAACAACAGGCACGTCTCTGCCTTCAAGTGGCTCAGTCTTGGATGCCAGCACCCCAGTTTCATCTGTTTCTTAGAGGTTCCATCCCAAAGGCAGAGTTCCCTTTACTGCCTGTGCCCGAGTAGGCCCACAGCTCTTCTCTGCCTGACACTGTGGGCTGGTGGTGGGCTCCAGAATCAGCCTGTCTGTCTCTGATACTATTCTGCTGCTGTCACTCACTAGCCACATGATCTGGGGCTCTCTCCTGCACTTCCCCAGGCCTTGGGGTACCTCCTCTGTAAAATGGACCCCCTGGGCTTTTCTGAGTGGAGTGAGTGAAGACATAAAAGCATTCAGAATGGCACCTGGCAGGGGACGCAGGGGGGGCACAGGTCTCCCCCTTAGTGTGACTCATGGGCTCCTTGTGTCCATCATAAGCAGAAACACACAAACTGCGGCTCCTGCCCCTGGAAGGCAGCGCTCCGTGGTCATTAGCCATGGTATTAGAAGCAGGAAGAGGAGAGGGGAACTGAAGGAAAATGAGCAAAGACAGAGAATCTTACAAAGTTGCCATGGCCGAGGTTTCTGGTCGAGGTCCTGGACGTCTCTCTAAGGTGAATAATGGGCCCCAGGCCTCCCAGGCTTCTCATCTCCAAAGATCAGCAAACTCCCACTTTCTCACGGGCCCCACAGCCATGTAGGACTTTTCCATCAAAGAAGCTGCTCTTGATGGAAGCAAGAACTATGTGAGTTCACAGTCATGCCAACATTCACGCCTCCAGCATCAGAAGTAGGCACTGAAAAGTCAGCGACTGCAGTGTGAACAGACAGGGGAGAGGTGGCCCTACATACCCAGGTGTGGGTCTGAGCCCATTTACTTATCAAAATCATTGGGGCAATAATGAGGCATCTAACATACAGGGCTAAGCTGAGAACAACCCAAGTGTGCTGTGAGAGGTTCACTGCATTCCAACAAGACACTAACCTTCGTATGTTAAAAGCACTACACTTACGAGTGACATCTATCAAGCACTTTCTATCTGCCAGGCCAACACAAGCACTTTACCTATATTGACTCATCTGATTCTCATGCCAACCCAACAAGGTGAGTACTAGTAGGCCATCTCCATTTTACTCCCAGGAAACTGGGGCACAGAGAGGTCAAGTCACATGCCTGAGGTAACACAGCTAACAAGTGGCAGAACAAGGCTTCTCAGTCCAGAGTCCCCAGGGACCCAGTGCAGATTCAGCCTTTGCTTGCTGACTGCAATCTAAGAGGTCAGTGAGTCCTTGATATCCATTCTTCTCTCTCTCCTCTTTGGTGCTCCCACCAGGGACCAAGCCTACAACGGACGCATAACAATCGCCTGGAGAGCTCTGCCCGGTGACTGAGAAGACAGCTGGCCCTAAAAGTGCGTCCTGCCCTCCCAGCTCCCAGGCTGGTTCCCCTGAGGATGAACTCACTGCTGGCTGCTCACTTCCTTCCAAAAGCCTCTCCAAGTAGTTGAGAGCCACTTTGCCAGACCCAGTGTCCACACCCGGCCACCATCCATGGACAGCTGTTCTCCCAGACACTGGTGGGCACCCCACAGGGCAGTGAGGGGACAGGGGCTCTGAGTCCTGAGCAGCTCTCAGGGACTGGAGCCCCCCTCCATCCCGGAGATGAATGTGACTGGGCAGGGTGAGATCGGCACAGGCCGGGGAGTCGGACAGACCTGGGCTTGAGGCCTGGCTCTGCCTGCTTTGCCCTGTGTCCTTGGGGAAGCCGCTCGCCCTCTCTGAACCTCAGTTCCCTCATTTGTAAAATCCAATACCTGCCAGCACCTTTCTCACAGAAATGTTGTGCAGGTGAGACAAAGGACACAATGTCAGGGTCAGTGCCAGGGGCTTTAGGAAGTGGTGCCTGAGGACAACACTTTATTGAACGAAGGTTTGTCCTGGGCTGCTGGTCATCTCACTCATGCCTCCGCACCCTCCAGCCCTGTTTCTCCAACCCTCAGGCCTTGGGTGCCTAGGCCCAATATGCCCCCTGCTGGTGCTGCCTGGCACAGGCCCCTCCCAGACAGCCAACCTTTAATCTAGCGGTTCTCTAAATTTTGACAGTCTGAAACTTTGTAGAGAATCCCAAAGAGCTTTTGTTTATTGAACCAAATCTACCAAAAGTCACTCTATTCAAAATTAAAATGAGATATTTTAACATGTGTAATTCGTTGAAAGTAATAAATGTATTATATGTTAGCTTAAATAACATAGCTTTTATGGAAAATAGCTGTATTTTGAGAAATGGATAAACTAAGAAAAATAGCACTATTTAGATGTGTTGCTAAAACTCTTTAGTGTTTGTCTTACTAGAAAACAGCCAGACTCTCATCTTTGCTTTTATATTCCATCTGCCTTGATGTAGGCCCTGAGAAACTGCTTTGTACACACGTAAGAGAATGGGCTGGAAAAGGCAAATAAGTTCTTATACTAGTATGAAAATAGTTTTGACCTGCTGGACTCCCTGAAAGGGTCTCAGAGATCCTCAGGCTCCCCAGGTCATACTTTGAGAATAACTGCTTTTAAGCCCATTCTTTGCACACTGGCTGCTGTGGCAATGAGGTCCCCAGCGGGTCTGTCTTGCAGCCTAAAGTCTTTGCAGACGCCTGCTGCTCACAGGGTGGGGCCCAAGCTCCCCTGCCAGCATCCTGTGCCCTCTCATGGACTGGGACATGGCCTCCTTCTTGGCGCTCCATGAAAAGGATGAACAGCCCCTTGTCCCATCTGTGGGCCTCACTGGGGCTGGCCCCTCTCCCGCAGTGCTGGTCTGGTCAGCCCCTCCTCCAAGCCCACACTTTCTCACCCCAAAGACTCCCCATAGGCATCACATCCCTTAGGCATTTCCCCTCCTAGGCCAGGCCAGGTAAGTGCTCACCTGCACTCACCTAGCACTCTCTGTACCCCTCATCCTGGGCTCACCACTTTTGGAGCAGGTTTTCCAGGTCAGGAATCAGTCTCCTGTACTGACCCTGAGGCAGGGGTATGACTCAGGCTGGCGTCCAAGGCCCATCTCATGTTAGGCCCTCATGGCATCCAAGTCTATCAGGGCGTTTTATCTAACTGTATGTGCCCAGCGTGCCGAATGTTCTTTCTCACTACTTAACTATGGTCCAAATTCCCATCCCCACAGTCATTATTCCAGTCCTTCAATTCTGAGACATACGCTTCTTTCTCCTCACATTATCGTATTGCTGAGATCAGAATGCCTTACACTACTGTGTACATTTAATGTTTCTGATTTCTGAGTTGTAGCTAAATCGATGGTCTCCCTTACAATCAGCAGCATTTTACTTTATAATGAATACAATTACCCTGTTCCCAATATGATGCTGGTTATTCACGCCGTGCCTTTAACTAAGTGCTTCCACATACCCCTCATGTCCTCTGGAGAATCCCCCCGGGGGGTGGGAGGGCGTGCATAGCCTGGTTTCATTCACGGGGGAGTTTTTGGCAGGGAAAGGAATGGAAGAATTTCAGGCAATGAAGCCTAAATGCTGAGAACTGAGAGAGAGAAGGTGCCAGTGAGCCTCCAGTCACTTGACCTACAAAGGCTGCTGCTTCCGTAGAAGTGACTGTCCAGACGGCACAGGGGCTGCTCCAACTCCTTTGAGTTAGTTGGTATTAATGTTACTGTTTGTATTTTGGGGTGCTTTTTATTTCTGTCCCCCTAGACTTTATTTATTTTTGTATTTTAATTGTACTTTCTTGTGGTAGGAACACCTAACATGAAATCTATCCTCCTAACAAATTTTTCAATGTATAATACAGTGTTAACCATAGGTACAGGGGTGTAAGCAGATCTCCAGAATGCACTCACCTTGCTCTGCAGCTGGACTCCCTGCTTCCCCTTGCTCATGGGAACCATGAAGCCATGGAAGGAACAGTCGGCTAACAGTCGGCTAACCAAGCCAGGACTTCCTGTTCTGTGGGGTAATAAATGCCCCTGGTGGGCAAGTCCCCTTCAGGCAGGTTATCTTCTACTTGCCCCCAGAGGCATCCTTAATGATACAGATACTATTTGAACCCCTGTTTGTGTATTTGCTTCTCTGTCACGTGTGGCCATCTCTACACATCTAGGAACATTCATGGAAAGTATGAACGCTAATGAACATCTATGAAAACTGTGTTTATAAAGACTTACTAGTTGTAAGCACTTTAGAAGGCATATTATGGGTATCATCTCATTTTTAATTTCACAAAAAAAAACCTATGTGCTATTCAAAAAGATTAGCTTTATTTTCCAAATGAGAAGGAAACCAAACCTTGGAAGAGTAAAAAAAAAAACAGGGGCGGAGAGGCCAGAAGACAAACCCAGTCATTCTGTGACGCGTCTAAGCGGCTTCTCCACAGCTACAGCCCCCGGGCTTCGACCCATCCTTTACAGCCGCTTCAAGGTACCCAGTTTCTGTTTGGGACACCCCCCGGCCCCCAGCGAGGTAGGGCCCTTCCCCTTCTCCCCTCCCCACCCCCTTCCAGCTGGCCCTGAGTGTTTGCCGCCTTCTAATTACCCTGATTCTTAAATATGAGAAACAATAATATTCCCGATTGCTTCCTCCTATAATTTCATGTAACCGGTTCCCTCAAATAGAAAGTCCTTAATTTTAATTGCATATTATGTTCCCATTCTGAGGGCAGACAGCTATTTTTTTCATCCAGCTAATTGTTCGAGAGACAAAGACACGGAACATAGCGCACCAAATTAAGTATTTGCTAGTTGCTGTTACTACTGAGGCTACGTTGCATTCTTGATTTCCTTTTGAGGAGCTCCTAGGAAATCTTGGCATCTTTCTAAATAAGCTTACTTTTTGGCTTAGCCTACCCATGATTGCAGAAAGGCCAACAAATGCTGGAGTTGTATTATTCCTGGTGGTGATACGAGTAATTAAGACAATATAAAGGTGTACATCCAGAAGCTCACTTGATAAAAGAGGGAAAAGATACAACTTGTGTTTGTTGAATACCTACTGTGTGTCAGCTTTGGGCTGCACACAAGAAGAAATTCACCCATTCCCTCATTCTTGTTCAAGAACTGCTTAAGAGACTATTTCCCTGCTCACACTGATGAAAAATGAAGAGTAGAAAGGTGAAACCACGTGTGTGCCCTGGGCACACAGCTGGGCATCAGAGGAGGGGAGTCTGGGGCCCAGGTCAGCGTTAGGCCCACAGCAGGGGTTCTTTTCTGGCTCCTTCGAATCTCAAAACTTGCTCCATGACAATATAAGTATCTCAGTTCCTACTGGATACGTATGGTCATCTTTACAGGCAGCATGTGACTTTCCTGGCTTTGGGGGCTCAAGTTCTGCCTCAGAAGCCAGATGATCAAGGTGGCGGTGGAAACAGCCCCCAAGACAAGTCTGCCTCTCCCTGGCCCACTTCCCACACTGCCCACACCCAAGAGCCCTATACTGTGCCCACTGAATGCACACACCCTGGCTCTCTCCCCTACACACCCACCTAGCAGGTGCACACACACACGTACACACACACACACACATGCACACACAGCTGCTGGAATTTGAGCCACAATCAACACTTCCTGGGGAGTCAGTCCTACACCTTAGCAACTCTATGTCCAGAGGGAACCATCAATTCATTTCATTAATACTCCCAGAACATGCAGCCTGCCCTGGGCAGCCCTGTGCACACAGACACGGGGCAATCATGGGCCGCCCGGTCCCGGGGGAGGGTTCCAGATCATCACAGTTATGGCCAAAGCATGGGTCTAAGGCAAGAAATAGTGTGCTTTATCAGAAAAAGAACAGAAGCAGGGAGACCTGGAAGAGGGGCTGGGGCCGGGCATCTGGATAAGACAGAGGCCTGATCAGATTTCCACCCTGAAGTGACAGTCCTTCCCACAGAAGAACTGGCCATGTCTGCTGCCATGTCCTATAGCGGGTGCTAGGGGTCCCCAACCACAGGACCTCAAAACATTCAGAGAGACCAGAAGTGTTCAGCTGCAAGGAGGAGAGATGGAAAACTCCCTGTGAGGCCCACTCCTACCTACCTCATCATCAGCCAATAACTAGAGGTCATTTCTTCAACAAATATTCCCTGAGCTCCTACTGTGCACTGGGCGCTATGCCTGGCGCTTGGGATATATCTGTGATGAGACAGCCGTGTCGGCTTTGTGGCGCTGACGTTGTAGTGACGGATACGGACACCCGGCCACGAGGCCCAGCAGCCTGACACGCACAGGGACACCGGCCCTTCACTGTAGCTCAGCCCAGCTGTCTACAGTGCAGGATCAGAGAGGCTGGGTGGGTCATGGCTGGGGTCAGGCTGAGTCGGTCAGAGCTGGGTGGGCACATCCCGGACATGTGGGTGGAAGCCAACTGGCTGGGCAGCCAGAGCCTGTGTCACCACCTGCCTGAGGTCCCACATGGAGTGGGACCAAAGAGTTTGTCCCAGGGACATGAAATAGCCACCAGTGCATTTTAGGAACACATTTCTGGGAAGCAGGACATAGGGGCTCTTAATGGAGAGTTTCGAATCTTCTCATGTTTTTAAGAATAGCAGGTTTAGTGAGATATAATTCACATACCATATTTTACAGGACTTTGAGCCACCTTGTTGTGAGGGTCAGGCTTCCTGAAATTTGGAAGGGAGACAGAACGCAAGACCCCAGGAGAGAGACACCTTTAGCCTCAAGAAAGGAAGTAGAGCCTCAAGTGCTGAGCTGCTGAGGGACTGGGGACAGGGTGGAGGGAGGGTGGCAGGGGGCATGCCATCCTCAGTAGGGTGGTACTGTAGGAGAGCTGGGGTCCAGGGAGCAGTTGGGCTGCACCCAGATCCTGGCATTGCCACTTCTTAGCTCGGTTCATTGGGTAAGACACTGACCCCCTCTGAACCTCAGTGTTCCCATCTGTAGAACAGAGCTGAGGCACATACCTGTGTCAGTGGGAAGTTGGGAGTATTAAGTGAATGGAGTCTCTAAAGCGTCAAGCCCAGTTCCAGGCCCAGAGCATCACCATGAGAAGCATCTAGTTCTCCCTAAAACCTGCTCATTCAAAACACTCAAAAAGCCAATCGTCTTCTAAGAGCACACAGTTGAAAACACCTCACCACCCAACCATTCCTGACTTCTTTCCCCCAAATCTGACAACCTCCCTCTGAAGACCAGGTGTTGACCTGCTCTGTGAGGATACAAGGCAGGTAGGGTGTGGAGAGGCCTGGGGGTGATGTAAGGCAGGAAGGCCTCCAGCTGCTGCAGAGGCAGTGCCTGCAGGAGGGCTGGGACATCATCTCCCCCGTCTAAGAAAAAATGACCTGCGTGGGGAGTTTGATTTGCAGAGGGCAGGACCATCATGGTAACGGGGACAGGTGAAGAGGGAAGTGTGGGCACTGCCTGCCTGCAGGAAGCTGGGTGAGGTCTTTGGATGGGCAGCAGAGGCCAAAGAGAGCCTCAGGCTGCAAGAGGGGCAAGGAGGGGAAGAGAAGAGATAGCACAGCACCCCTGCATTCACACATTCAACAGGCCTCTCTGGTTGCGCTACATGATGACATCAGATGTTGATAGACTCTCTCCTTGACTAGGGGGTAATGGGGCACCTCTGAGCCCTCTCTCTGACTAGGTCTCCACTTTGACCTTTGTCCTGCTTTTGGCCTGCCTGCTGGGTTTTAGCAAAGAACCCTGCTGAGACCATTTAGTAAGAATCCCCCTCCACCCTGAATATCCCATCAATTCCTTGCCCCCCACCTTTGAGGTCTACGGTTTAACCTGCTTTTAGCAAGAATCCCATTAGGTCACTTTAATAAGAATCCCCTACCCTTGATGTCTCCCTTTAGTAAGTTTCCATCCTCGGGCACCCTGGCATTCCTGCCCACTCTCTGGCTACAAATTCCCACTGCCCCTGTTTTCATGCGGAGCCGAGTCCACCTCTCTCCTCTTGAATAAAGTCCTACTTACTGTTTTAACTTGTGGTGGAAGGGCCCACCCTTTGCTCATCTCTGCAGCCCACAACACCTAAACTGGTGCTGACACAGAGCACATGCAGGGTATGCAGAGAGGGGACCTGGAGGATGGGGTCAGGAGAAGGGGGGAGGAAGGGCTGCTAATGGAAGAATCTATAGGGGGCTCCTCCTTATTTCCTGGCGTGGGACAGGCTGGCCTCTGGGCCTTTGGCTCTGCCTTTCTCTCTGAGCACTGCCTGGCAGAACACCAAACTATGTGTCTGCCACTTCCTGGCTATGTGACTTCATATAAACTACATAATCTCTCTGGCCTCAGTTTCTCTTCTGAAAAAGTAAAGATTAAAGAACAGGGGAAATGCATCTAGAGTTTCTGAGTTACGCATCAGCTGTGATTAGCTGTGATGAACTTTGTCAGACTTCCATGACTGCAAGGAAAGCCTACTGGGGAGACTGGGTTTAGGGTAAGGCCTTCTGTTCATCCCCCCAAAATTCCTACACATCCTTCAAATCCCAAATCACAGCTCACCTTCTACAAGGAGGCTTCTCTTCCCTAAAGGCTGCTCCCCAGACTCAAGCAAGTCTTTGCTACATCTGTCTCCACAGCACATGCCCACCCCAAGGGTCTGTGTCTTACTTTCTTGTCTGTCTCCTCACGCTGCCAGCTGCTATGGCTGACTTATCTCTGTATACCCATCACCTGGCACTGAGTCTGGCAGAGACTGAACACTGATACGTTTGAAAAATGAATAAATGAAAGAAAGAATGAGTGATCTTTCCAAGAGGAAAGCAGGTAGGAAAAATGTGACCATCTTAGGTGATGTGATGGCATATTTGAAATTCCAGGGTGGAGACAGACTCCTCCAAGCATACAAACAGAAGCAAAGAGGTTGTACACTATGAAGATAATAGAACTGGGACCCTAATAGATCTGGGACCCTAAGACTGCTTGGCCCAGTGCCTTAAACCTCAGAAAGCAGTGGAACATCCATGCAGAGGCTTAATGGGAAAAGGTTGCAACCCAAGAATTCCATACCTGTCAGCTGGGCATTCATGCATGACAGCAGCCATGGAGGCATAACCGGAGAGTCCCTGGAGAAGCATAGCCTCAGAGACTTCTGTTCATATTTAAAAGTAACTGCTAGGAAAATCGAAAGCAGGATTTATACCTTCCAAATCAACAGAGGCAGTATATGAAAGTCAGACTGCCTGGGTTAGAATACCGCTTCTGCCACTTGGTGACGAGGGACAAGTGCTTTCATGTCCTGATGGCTCATTTCCCATCCACTAAATGGGAACACGGAGACTGCCTACTTCACAGAGCTTTCGTGAGAGTTGAGCAGGATAATCCACATACAGTGTTTGGTCCAGGGACTGGCACATAGTAGGCTGCGGGGGATGCTGTGATGAGCTACTCAGATGCCCCTCCAGGAGCAAACGACTCCCCTCCTGCCCCCCGCCCCCCCAGGTGCTGGAATGCTGCCAGAACACCTTAGCAAGCAGCCCTTACAGGACAGCCCGGATGAGGAGACCATCTCCTCCAAGATCATGCCTCTGTGCAGAGATGGGCCACAGCCAACAACTGACCAGCACAGGGGTACAGTGGTGCAGGCCCCCTGCCCCCTTTTGGGACAATTCTGAAAGATCTCCCAGCTTCAGAGATCCCGGTGGAGCTGGCTGGGGCCTGGGTGAGGACTGAACTGCGCCTGACTTCTCCCCACTCCCTTATCTTCCTTTCCGCGGGCGCTCCCACCATGGAGGCTGCTCCCTAAACAAACGTCCTCAGGCTAATGTCCTTCTCAAGAGTTGCTTCCTGGGGAACCCAGCCTCCCAGCAAAAAGGCCAACATGAGAACCCCATACAGCGGCACCACTGAGAAGACCAACCAGCTGCAGGAGGCAAGGTGGATGCCTTACAGCCTGTCCGTCCAGAGTGGGCAGCCATCCCACTCAGCCGATCTTACACACATTCTGGGTACGGCATCCCTTTCCTGCCTTCAGGACCGCAGGCAGCACTGCCGTCTAAGAACCTGCAGTCTGTTTGTCTGCCCAGCATCGACTCCACGTGACATCATGTCAGACCAAGGAATCTGCCTTAGAATAAAAGGTGTACTGAGGTGGGCCAACAGCAAAAAACAGAATACTGAGGTAACAGCAAGGAAATATAATGTGCAGAAAGCATAAAACAAGACAAGATGGTGATGGCAATGATCAAATACATAATACATGAAAATAGGTTAAAACCTCCAAGACACTCTTGAGGTCACAAAAAATCGAGTCTAACAATTCACTGTCTATTAGAAACACAACTAAGATGAAGTGACAAAGAAAAAGGAAAAAATTTTTAAAGAGCTCTGGTAGGGGGTTGGGGGAGTTCATGAAACAGGGACGATATGAGACTTCCAGGGATTGCTTATGTTGTTTCCAATGATCCTTAGGGTGATTGTGAAGTATATCTTCGTAAGGGAACATACTCTCCTGATTGAAAAGAAAACGATAATAAGCACATTTCTTATCAGAATTTAAGGGTGCCAGCCAAAGCTGTTCTCAGAGGAAAAATAGCCTTAAATGTTGTCAATATTGGAAGAGGCTAGATTAAAACAAATGGAGTAAGATTTTAATTGACTAATTTTTTTCAAATATGGGGAATAGCTTAATGAAATTAAAATAAAAAAGCATGAATTAAGAACAAGATTGAAAAATGAATTCTCAAGCTGGTTAAACATAGACAAATAAAATTTTAATAGGAAGCTTTTATAACCATAGCTATGGATGTTTTTAAATCACAAAAATGGGTTTTATAGCTATTTCTGTGCGATTATATTTTAAAAAGTTGATGAAATAGGTTATTTTAAAGGAAAATATCTGAATTACTAAAATTAGTTCACGGAAAAAAAACGCCTCAATATAGCAGAGAGATACAATAAAGAATTAAGAGTTCTTTAAACCATTAAGGCATGGATCCTGAATCATTTTTATGGTCCTCAGTTGAAGCAGAAGTTCTCCCAGTCCATTATGGGGAGCATAGCATCATGTTGTAAAACTAACAAATTAAGAATTAATTTAAAAAAGAAACACAGAAAACACATTCTGTCAAATACATACAGAAGCAAAAATAAAAAAAAAATCCTAGTAGGAGAATCAAGCAGCATATTGAAAGTACAAAACTTACTATGTCCGAAGGGGACATTGTGTCCAGTAAGGCCAAGAATCATAAGGCCTTTATGCCAGGAACAGAAAAGATAATCTACCACTAGAAAAGTTATTATTGGAGCTGTCACATTAATAAGTCAAAGGAAATAATCCATATAATCATCCTAATAGAGGAAGGACCAATGACAACTGATCAAGTTTGATATCTGTTTCTGGTATTTTTTAGTTAGTAGCATTGAAAAAATTCCTCAATATGGTAAAATTGTTTTGAAACAACAGGAAACATCTTACCTAATGTTGAAAACCTAGAGACAGTCCCACTAAGGTAATATAGGAAAGGTTTCAGGAAACAGAAACTCAAAGATTAAACCACACACAGAGTCTAATAGGGTAGATTTTGTACATAACAATGTGAAAATTCTGAAGAAGAAAAAAAACAATGAACTTCAAAGACAAATGGCAATTTAAGAAATACATTTGCAATACATCTGATAATCAAAAGATTACCTTCCTTAATAAATAAAAAACTCTTAGAAGAACTTAGCAAGTGAGAAAAGAAAAAAGAGTTACATAGAGCATCCTACAGTATATGGGAGAATATATTCATAAACAACATATCTGATAAGGGGTTGAAATCCAAAATATACTAAGAGCTCACGCACCTCAACAAACAAAAAGCAAATGATCCAATTAAAAAGTGGGCAGAGGATCTGAGCAGACACTTCTCCAAAGAAGAAATTCAGATGGCCAACAAGCATATGAGAAGATGCTCCGCATCGTTAATCATCAGAGAAATGCAAATTAAAACCACAATGAGATATCACCTCCACCAGTTAGGATGGCCACCATCCAAAAGACAAGGAACGACAAATTCTGGTGAGGATGTGGAGAAAGGGGAACCTCCTACACTGCTGGTGGGAATGTAAATTAGTTCAACTGTTGTGGAAAGCAGTATGGAAGTTACTCAAAAAACTCAAAATAGAAATACTATT
Source organism: Manis javanica (assembly GCF_040802235.1). Taxonomy (NCBI): domain Eukaryota; kingdom Metazoa; phylum Chordata; class Mammalia; order Pholidota; family Manidae; genus Manis; species Manis javanica. The sequence goes on from NC_133157.1 coordinate 217,312,366, forward strand.
TGACCCAAGAATTTCACTCCTAGGAATTTACCCTAAGAATGCAGCAGCCCAGTTTGAAATAAACCGAAGAGCATATGAGGTGCTTAAGTTTTGTAAGCACCCTAGGTTTACTGCAGCACTATTTACAATAGCCAAGAAATGGAAGCAACCTAAGTGTCCATCAGTAGATGAATGGATAAAGAAGATGTGATACATATACACAATGGAATATTATTCAACCATAAGAAGAAAACAAATCCTACCATTTGCAACAACATGTATGGCACTAGAGGGTATTAATGCTCAGTGAAATAAGCCAGGCGAATAAAGACAAGTACCAAATGATTTCATTCATCTGTACAAAGAAAAAACTGAAGGAACAAAATAGCAACAGACTGACAGAACCCAAGTATAGACTAACAGCTACCAAAGGGAAAGAGACTGGGGAGGGTGGGTGGGAAGGGAGGGATAAGGGGGAAAAGTGGGCATTTTGATTAGCACACATAATGTAGGGGGGGCAGGGGGAAGGCTGTACAACACAAAGAAGACAAGTAGTAATTCTATAGCATCCTACTACGCTGATGGACAGTGACTGTAATGGGGTGTGTGGTGGGGACTTGATAATGTGAGGAACCTAGTAACCACAATGTTGCTCATGTAATTGTATATTAATGACACCAAAATTTAAAAAAAATGTTTTTAAATTGCATAACTTTTTCAAATTCACTTGAAATAAATTAATTGAAAATTAAAACAAACTTGAGATATGACTTTTTATCCATCAAATCAGTCCAGATTTTTTAAAAAATGATGGTGCAAGAATTTTTAAAGACCCTGGTTATAAAGCAAGTTCATCAGTTGTGTGATGAAATTTAAAATGATTCAAAATTGTTTGAAAAGCAATTTGGTAGTAAGTTTAAAGATACTTATAAATATTTATACTTTAATCTACTTCTAGGAATGCATTCTGAAGAAATAAACCGAAGAGCATATGAGGATGTCCGCACAAAGGATGCTATTCATGCTAGTTGAAATTGGAGATAGTGTACAAGTTCAACAACAGAGCACTGGCTGAAAACATTCTACATATGATGAAATACCAGATAATCATTACAAATCATCAATTAGGGAAAAAATTTAATATTAGTAAAGAGCCAAGAGCTATTGTTAAATGAATACATCACGTTGCCAATAGCATGTAGAGCATGATCTGAATTCGCATAAATATGCAAAGACCAAAGAAGATGGAAGGAGATGAGCAAAAATTTTCATTCATCATTCATTCTTTCTTTCAAATAAAAAAATATTGATTAAACATCTACTAAGTGACAGGCTTGTTCCAGGCACTGTCAAATAAAATAGATAAGATGCATGTATTCATGAAATAAATGAATATGGTTATTTCTGGGTGGTAGGTTTAGTAGTGTTCTCATGTTCTTCTCTGAGATTTTACATTTTTTCCCAAAAGTCCTACATGAAACAACATTTTAAACACAGTGCAGTAGTTCTCATTCCAGCCTATAATTTGGACTTTGCTGGGAAGCTTAAGCAAATTCTAATACATAAGCTGATAAAACAGTCTTTTTAAAAAAATGAAATGTTCTTGAGCAAATTTGGTATCAACTGGAAAAGGGAAAGTAGAACTTGACCTCTACCTCACACAATATACAAAAATCAGTTCCAGGCTGATGGTGGACCTTAATGTGAAAGATAAGACAATAAACCTTCTAGAAAAAAATAATGGAGATGATCTTCGTGACTGTTTCATAAAGGCAATAACATCAATTTCACTAAATTAAAATTAAGAACCTTTGTCCATAAAACAAAACAATGGCAACAAAACCTTTGAGAGAGAGAAAAGTGAAGCCACAGAGTGAGAAAAGGTATTTGCTACACATATAACTAATTAAAGGCTTTTTATCCAGAATAAGTAAGAAAAGAGCAGGCAACCTAATGGACAAGTGATTGAGGGACTAGAGTACCCACTTCACGAAAAAGGATATCCAAATGGCTTTCAACCAAATGAAAATTGAGCAACCTCATAAGCCACCAGGGAAATGCAAATTAAAGCCACAATGAAGATACTTCCACATGCCCATTAGAATGCCTAAAGTTAAAATGGCTGAGAATACAAACAGTTGTTGAGATGTGGTGTGGAGAAGGCTCCTGTACTATTACTGCTAATAAACCACACTGGAAAACCAACACTATGTACTATATGTGAACATAAACATACACTTGACCCAACAATTCTACTCCTAGATACGGACCTTGCAAAAATATGTGCATATATGTACCAAAAAGCAAGAACATTCCAGATAGCATTATTTGTAATAAACCAACACAGAAGCCAACCCAAATGCCCATCCGTGGTGACTGAAGGCAGGATCCTATGATGGCATTCCATACAACAATAAAAAGAGAGAGCGACCGCCACATGCAATAACATGGTACATCTCACAAACAAGGCTAAATAAAAGCAACCGGACACAAAAGAACACCTCCGATGTGGGTCCAGTTAAAGAAGGTTCCAAAACAGACAAAAGTTAATGACAGTGTTTGGGAACAAATACTTACGTAGTGGCAGGATAAAGAAAAGCAAGGAAGTGGTTACTACAAAAGCTGGGATAGTGGTTACTTTGGGGACTAGTGGGCTGTGAATGGAAAGGGACAGTGCTTACCCAGCCGTGAGTGACACCGCGGTCCCCCTCACATCAGTTCAGCAAGCTGTATATTTGTGCATTTTTCTTTGTGAGTGTCATAATCACAGTAAGAAAGATAATAAAACAACAACAAAAATACTAATGCCTGGGCCCCATCCAGTCCAATGAGACAGAATCTGAGTAGAAGTGTGGTACCTGTGTTTTTAAGACACTCCTAAGGTGACTCTCATGTGGAGTGAGAACTGAGAAGTATTAGTGAAATGTTTAAGAGGCACATGAGCTCTCCTGTTCCTGGGCCTTGATGAAAATGCCACCTTCATTTCCCCTTGTCACTGTGATTCTGAGCACTACTCTCTCTGCACCTCAGTTTCCTCTTCTGTAAAATGGGTATGTAACAGTATTAGGAAGTTTGCTGTAAGAATTACAAATGACAATAGCCATGAAGGGTTTAGAGTGTTGCCTGGCACATTTTAAGTGCTCAGTACGCACTTGGCTGATATCTCTGTAATAATAACATAGTAATGCATAGTATTTTTTAAACAAGGTAATGTGGATGAAAGGGTTGATATAATCCCAAACATTTAATAGGCACTTAAAAATGGTTATTACTATTAAATATTTCACTTCCACAATCTCAGGACAACCTAACAATAATCCTCAGTTGTGGAAACCTTTATCCTTTGGGCCCCAAAGTTGGGGGACTCTATTTCAGAGAAGACTGAAATGTAATCAGAATCCAGAGAGATGAAGCAACTGTGGGAATAAGGGGATATGTGCATTTGAAATACACCCTCTAGTTTTGTTAAGTCTGAAAACTCGCCAGAGACAAAGCCCAGATGCTTCTTTTCTTGATCCTGCCGCTGTGGCCAAATGACCCGTAGGAGTGGCAGTGGCTCCAGTGCCTGTCTGGACCAAGGCTCATTTGTTCTGTGGCTCCGGAACTAGCCCTGCATGAAGACTATGGTATCAAAAGGCCTGATCTTAAACATGCTCTCCATCTTTTGCAGGCTGGGTGACTCCAGGCCAGGCACAGACCCTTTGTGGCCTCCGTGTCTGCATCTGTAAGACGGAGAGGATGGCAAAGCCAGGTCTCACTTGTCCTGGATGTTATGGTGAAACTGTGCTGAAATAAGGGAGACAAAAGCCTGAACACCCAGTATGCGCTCAGCTAAAGAATGCTCTACGCCCCCACGCCCAGCAGGTGGCTCGACAGGCTCCTAAACATGACACAGATAAAACAAATCCTGTAGGCTGGAGTTTAGGAGCCTGTCGAGCTAAAACAAACACCATCAAACTGCTTTGAGAGGCTGCCCTTGGATACACCGTACTCACTAAGGGAACACAGAGCCAGTAACATCTTTCCCCACTGGGCTGCAGGAGCCAGGAGAGAGGAAACATCTCCCTCTGCCCACAGCAGGAGATCCAACAGCTACCCGGCTTCTGGTCTTTCTAACCCCCTCGAGACTAATTCTCAGCCGAATGCCAGCAAGCCTCCTGCTCCATACTCTAGGTGGGGAGCAACATTCTGTAGCCACCAGTCTCACAGATCATTTTAACTGCATCTGATACAGAGGCCCCCAGTACCAGTAGCCAGTCTTACAACTGCCTCATGGGCTAGGAGAGAGTGGGTGTGGACTCCAGGGTGTCTTCTTGTACCAGGAAAGGGAAAATAATAATCCATACGAAAGCCCCCACCAAATACATCCTCTGATAGTGACATGCGATCAGCAAGGCCTATGAGTGCGCATGCCGCACCTGGGGCGGAGTGCCTTCACTTCCGTGTGCGTGCATCCTGCCGCCACAGACCCTGCAGTCTTTAATTACCCAGCAGTTCCAAGCTGGATCATTTTAATGCCTTCAGCATCCGGCTTCCTCCCTGGAGAAGCATATCTGGTTACAGTGTAATTCCTCAGACCTGCACTGAGTCAAGAACAGTGGCTCTTCAGCACTTGGGTCAATTTTATCGACGTGTCTCTAACAGAAACCCTCTGGAATTCATCTTCTCTTCCTGAGTTTGGTCAAAATTTTCCAGAGGAGAATTCATGTTTACTGTGGCTTTCAAGACAGAGGCATGATGCTGATCCCCAAGTCCTGTCCACGGCCCATTACCTAGCTTGATCTCAACTGTTGCCACTCACCATCTAACTCTGCCCCAGCCACACTAGCCTCCAGCCGTTCCTCAAAATCGCCAGGCACATTTCCACCCCAGGGCCTTTGCCCTAGAAGTTCTTACCCGGCATGGCTGCTTGGCTCGCCCCTTCATCTCCCCCAACTCTCTGTTCACACCACACGTCACCCTCCCCACGAGGCCGACACTGGCTCTCCCGTTTAAAAATGCACTACCCGACTCTGACTACCCCTTTAACTTCCTCTCTTTATTTCATAGCACTTTGCACCTCATATTTAAGACACCATTTTTAAATTGTTTTGTGTTGTTCTTTATTGCCTGTGAGTCCCACATACTCTAGAACATAAATTTATGACGCTAGTAATTTTCCAGTTTTCTTCACATCTAGGTCACCAACATGAAGCCTGTAGTAGGTACGGAACACCTCTGGAATTTTTACTGCTGCCCTACCTTTGTCCTACTGAAGTCTTCGGTCTGTGAAGAAGTGAGTGGCTTCAAAGATGAGTCTCTCTTTAAATGTCACCTCCAGAGAGAGGCCACCCTATCTAAAGAGCTGTCCTGCCTCCCCCTTCTGTGGCCACTTCCTTCTCTTTCCGTAACTGTCACTCCTTAACACCATGTAACGCAGGAAGCGCAGGCCCTGTCGTTGCTGTTGTTCACAGTTCGATCCCAGTATCTAGAACAGAGTTCAGCAAACTTTTTCTTTACAAGAAAAGGCCAAAGAGTAAATATTTCAAGCTTTGCAAGCCATCGTGTCTTTGTCTCCACTACTCAACTCCACCTTTTACCACAAAAGCTGCCACAGGCTGATGTAAGCAAATGCACATGGCGGCATCCCAAAACTTAATTTACAAAAACGGGTCATAGACCTGGTTGGGCCTGAGGGCCGTGGTTTGTGGATCCCTGATCTAGAACACCAGGCATAGTAAGTGTTCAATAAACATCTGCCGAATATATGGAGGAACTGAATAATTGATCAAATGCCTACTGTGTGTCAGGCACCATGTTCCAGCTTTCTTTCAAACATTTCACTTTAGCCACAGACCACCTATTAAGCTAGGGACTTAGCTCTGATTTAGAGGTCAAAGGACAAGGGCTCAGGGCAGCCCTGTGATTCCTCCTAAGGTTATCCTGATTAAGTGACAAGGTGGGGACTGGAGCTCAGTGTTCCCAGCCCCTGCCCATCCCACCCCTGGACATGTGTCTTCTATGCTCCTTGCATATTCTGTGAAAATGCCAAGTCATGCTGAAGAGGCTGGCCACAGTTCTCCATCACGCACTGGGTACACGTGCTTTCACTCATCCACCCAGCCAGGTGTGCCCAGCACCTCCCACGGCCCTGGATCTCAGCGTGACACAACTTCAGCCAGACTCAGGTCTACTACATTCACGCAAAGGAGCTACCAGCATGTGACACACATGGACCATGTGCCTGACCCCAGGCTGTGGGCATTAAAAACCCTGATTCTGAGTGGGGGACCCGCCTTTAAAGGAGGAAAGATAAGAAAAGCAAGTATGCGGCCGGCCTTCTGTATGCCAGGCACTGTAATGAATCCTTCCCTGCCACAAACAAGACTTAGAAGGTGACAGGCACCATTGGAAAATCCAGACCAAGGCCACAGGGCCTCCATGGAGACAGTGGACTTCGACCTTGGCGCTCAGAGGAGGCTTTAGCAAAAGGTCACAGTTAAGCTGTGGGTTTTAGGGAGTCATTTCAGGGGCCAGTTTCCATTCCTGCCACGTCATAGCTATGGAGATCCTGAGCACATGACTCAGTTTCTCCGTGTCTCAGGAAAAAGGGATAAAAATAGTGTAACTTCCATCCACCAACATTTTTTTTTAGAAAATTAAATGGGCTGATACATGTAAAGCGATTGCGTGATCCAAAGTAAGTCCTTAAAATGTGGCTTCATCATCATGATTTGATCGGATCTTTGAAGGACCATGTGGGGCTCAGCATGGTGTGATGAGTGTGGGTGGAAGGAGGAGGCCCCTGTTGATCAAATAGGCTAAAGCCAAAAAGATCCCCAAATTGAATGATTTGCTTGTTTAACCAGCACCAAGCATGGCAGAGGGATTCCGCCTGCTGCTGAGAGGTGGTGAGATGCACCACGGGCAGAGCTGCCTGGCTGTCCTGGGAAGACAAACTGGCCTTCTGCCAGACATTCAACTTAAATCACACCAGAGGAGCAGGGTCAGTTGCCTAGGATGGGGAAACTGGGCCGAGGCCTGCTGGTAGGGGCCTGCCTCCTTGGCAACCAGCGCTTTCTGGATTAGTCATCCAAGCGTCACTCACCAGGAGTGCACACATGGGAGGCCGAGGTAACAGTGCATCCCTAACATCCTCCCAGTCCCCGCTGCTTCCCCCGGAACTCTCCATCCCCACCGTGCCCCAATACAAGCACCAGGAGATCTATCTCAATAGCACAGAGATGGTTTCAAGTCTAGTGTCACATAAAGCAACTCAAATCAAAGTGGCCCCCTATTCTGTCCCATACATCTTTTGCAATGAAGAATAGCTCTTTTTTTAACTTGCCAGAGCATCTTAGCTCAAGGCAATTCAGAAACATAAAAATAAAATCAGGACAGGGAAGAGGCTTTTTTCAATCAAATAGCAATAACACCTGGTGTTTACCCAGCAGCTCCTCCTAAGGGGATTTCTGGCTCCAAGCATTTTGCAGACTCTACAGTGTGTCTGGGGGTTCCCTTGATGCTTCCCTAGGTATTCTTCTCAATACCTTCCAGGTAAGCTTGGGCCCATCCTTAGGGGCTGAAGCTGAAGCTCAAGGAACTTAAGGCACTTACCTAAGCCAGACAAAGGAATCAACAGGACCTCCTAGGGAAAAAACCCATCTCACCAGACAGCAGGAATGGAGAATACTCGTGGGGACAAGAACTGGCATTTGGCAATAACCCAGTAGGCAGCACGCTCATTTCACAGATGCCGGGCCCCGGCCATGGTCACAGCCCTGCACTCAGTCCCAGGCCCACCACCATGATTGGTATGGACTTAAGCATGTCACTTAATTTCTCAAATCCCAGTTTCCCCATCTGCTAAATGGAGCTAATTCTAGTATCTATTGCTGGGATGGTTGGAAGGGGTAAATGAGGAAAGAGACGTGAGAGGCCCTCAACGTGCCCTTCATTTCTGATCCAAGCACTCTGCTAAGTGCACTGCATACATTGTGTCATTTCCTCAGAATGGCCCACTATTTGCCCCATCTTACAGATCAGGATAACAAATACTTCCGGGTCTCCAGGTTCAGTTTCCATGGAAATCCACCCTCTAACCATGACCTGCACTAAGTAGGGAGACTGTGCAATCAAGAACTGATCCTTGCAGAAGCCAGATTTCTAAAGAAGAGAAACAATCCACTGGTAAAGACCCCTGATTTTTGCAGAGCCATGGAAATGGCCAGACAGAAATCTGACCAGGCAGTAACTTCATGTACGTATTGTCAAGAGGGAGAAGTTTCTTCCTTGGCATTGCAAGTGTGCTCTCAGATTTGTCCAGTCCTGCCTCCTGCAAGTGTATAAACCTGAATACCAAAACCTGGGGAAAATACCAAAGATATGAAGATAGTTGCAGAAGGAAGAATTCAAAGAGGGCCCCCCAGGTTCTTGGCCCCTGGTGGGTTCCCCCAGAGCAGCATGTGGACTTGTGTGGGCTTCAGTGGGCCAAAGTGGCCCGAAGCAGTCAGAGCCATCTTGCCAGAGAAGCCCAGTTTTGAAAGAAAAGGAATTGTAAGGGATGGGAGAAAAGCTGTGAGTGTGTGTGTGTATGTGCGTGTGTGTGTGTGGTGTGTGTGTGTGTGTGTGTGTGCATGCACACTTGGCAGGGTGTCACCATAGAGCAAGGGAGTCTAAGCTATTCTAACTTTTGAGAAAAGGAGATGCAGTAAGTTTTACAGAGAGAAGTGAATGCAAACCCCTCCTCCCAAATACTTTGTAAAGCCACAGAAAAGTTCCACTTGTTTTTCAGAAGAATATTTCTTCTCAATGACTTAGCCTGGTGCCAAAGAGAACGGACTATGGAGTCACACTGCCTGGATTCAAATCCCAGTTGCACCCCCACCAGCTGTGTGACCTTGAGCAATACGGGACCTCTAAGCATTGTGAAACTGGGGTAGTAACACTGTACATCCCAGAGGCTGTGGTGGGGTGGCAGGCCATACGCACGCAGCATGGAATAATTCCTGGGTAAATGTGAAATAATGAAACATGATTCTTTGTGGGGACAGACCGAAGGGAGGGCAGCAAAGACCCAAGTATCATTCAGATAACTTGGATAACTGTTTCTGAGAACCTATTCCAGTCCGGGCCCCTCACTCAATCAGCCCTCATGTTCTCACACCAATCCTTTGCACGGTGCCTCAAGATAAGATTTCAGTTTAAGTCTACATTTTACAGAAGCAGAAACCTATTTTCTGACAGGGTTGTTGTAAAGATATTTTTAAAATCTGAGACAATATATTGAAAATATGGCAAATCCATCCAGCAGCAGATGCAGTTGTAAGTGGTCTGATCCTCCACCCACAACACCTGACATGAAGCAGGCCAACATCCTAGGAAGATGATAAATTCTAGGCAGTGCTGGCAGGTGGGAATGGGCAGCCGTGGAGGAGAGAGAGGTTTCCATGGGGCAGCTGGCCCTGGCCAGTGGGCTGCGCTTTTGAGTGTTTCCCACTGGGTTCCTTGGTAGTGACTTTTTAGAAGGCCTTGACCCTCGTGTTTCCCAGCCTGGAACCCTCTGCTTCCTCCACATCTCACTGTACCTACATCATCACGTCAGCCCAACTTCTCAACCAACACGTCTACCCATAGTATCTTCAATCTTCATTTCCCATTCACTTCTTTTTCTACGGCTTCTTATGTTGAAATTTTTCAAACTTACAGAAAAGTTGAAAGAAAACAGCAAACACTTACATGCTCTTCACCTAGATTAATCTAATGTTAACAGTTCAGTCACCTTTGTTTTATGTCTACTTTTAAAAAATTCTGACCCATTGGAAATTAGTTGGCGACATCATGAGTGCTGGGGCAGAATGACAGTCCCCAAAGAGGTCCATGTCTCATTCCAAGAACCTGTAAATATATTAGGTTACATGGCAAAGGGGAATTAAATTTGCAGATAGAATTTAGATGGCTAACCAGCTGACCCTAAGAGGGAGAGATTATCTTGGTGTCGCTGATGACACAGAGATTTTAGACCTGTGACCATTTTAGATGTCTGATCTTCAGGATTTAACACAATAAATCTGCGTTGCTTTAAGCCATGAAATCTGTGGTAATTTCTTATAACAGCAATAGGAAACTAATATAATGACCTTTTCCTAAACTCTTCAGCATCTTCTAATGAGGCTATTTTCCTCTATAACCGCAGCAATATTATCATATCCAAGAAAATTATCAAAAATTCCATAATATCATCTACTATGGAATCAATATTCCTATTTCTCCAATTGTCTCAAAAATATTTACATTCAAATGTTTACACTCAAAAATGGTACACTCTCTTTTTTTTAAAATCCAGGATCCAGTCGGGGTACGTGACTGAACCCGGCCGTTACGTTCCTTCGCTCCCTGCTAATCAAGAACAGTTCCTTCAGTACGTCAGACTTGGGGGATGTTTGCATGTCACTGATATTTGTAAAGAGTCAGGCCAGCTGACTTACAGAATACCTCACATTCTGGATTTGTCTGGTTGTTTACTCCTGATTATCTCAGCTTATACCTCTTTGGCAGGAAATTTCATGGGGGATATTGTAATTCTCCCATCTGCTCTTCTACCAACCACTCAAGTCACCAGTGACTTAACATGTTTCTTAACCCAATGGATGCTTCCCTCTCCTCATTTCGCAGGACCCTCGAGTAGCATCTGAAAGAGCTGAACACTCTCAGTTTCCAAAAACTTTCTCCTCTTCTAGCCTTTCTGGGACCTAGCTATCCTGTCTCCTCTCACTTCTTCCTAAGGTCCTTTTTGGCTGACTCCACTCGCTTATTCTCCTCTGCTCAACCTTCAGACACTGGAGAACTCAGGTCCCGTGCCCTCTGTCTTTTTCTTCATGGATCATGAGCTCATCCATGCCTTTGGCTCCTATCTGCTGATAGCTCCCAAGTTCATGTCTTCAGCCAAGCCCACTCCTCTGACAGCCAGGCTCACAGATACATCTGCCTGCCTGGCATCACCTGCATGTTTCAATGGCATCTCTGACATGCTCAAAAGGAAACTCGTGATTTTCCTTCCAAAGCTTTTGATCCCCAGTCTTCCATCCCAGGAAAGAGCATGGCTCCTTCCTCGTTGTAACAACTTGGAACCTAGGAAATCATTCCTAACTCCTGCCTCCATTTGCTGTCACAACTAATTTGTCACAAAGTCCTTGGACACCATCACTTACATACCTTTTCAGCCATTCACTTCTATTAATCTTCCAGTCTAAATTACTAGTATCTCATGTCTGGCCCAGGTGTTGAGATTACAGCAGGGAATAAGACCAACAGCAGAATTCCTTAGTTTCCTCTTTGTAAAATAAATCAGTGTAATATTAAATTAGGTAACACATAAAAAACCCTTGGCATAATGCCTGCCTTAAAGTACACATTCCGTAACTGTTACTTTTAAGGAGAGAAGAACCGACAGTAAGGCAGCAGGTGAAAGGAATAGTCATTATTAGGAGCCAGAAAATAAACAAACTAGATTAAATTAGAAAACAAAGTTCTTTCTGGGTGCTAGATTTTCAAATTTAGTTCTGAGTTCTCCAGTAACCAAGGCAAAGGGAAAACCAAGATTAGTTAAACAAGAATCATAGTGTCCTAAAGACAAAAGCTAGGTGGTAACAGCCCCTCCACTGAGCACCTGCTGGCCATTCCAATAGGCCCTCCCGGTAAGCATCCACTTGTCACATGGTACCTATCCTTGACTAACACTACATTCAGATTCTTAATAGCAGTAATTATTATGTGAGTTTATTGTATTCTAATCATTATGGTTATCTTCATTACTATTTATTATGATACAGTGTCTCTGCCTCTGAGATAACTAGAGCTTGTCACCTTCTGACAGTTCAGCCAATTTATTTCCCAGGTAGTTTATTACTATTACCCTACTTTGCATAATAAGCCCCACTGCCAAAGACGCACATCAAATTCAGTTGATCTAGTTCAATGGTGGCTTCATGGGCAGAAATACTATTTTACCTAATCCCTACTTGCAATCTCACTACTCAGCCTGGGAAGCTGAGCAGGGCGCCCTGTGTCCCACGTGACCACCCTGTGTGATGCTGACCCTCATCCCCTGTCCCGCCCAGCCTCAGTCATGCTCCCTTTCAATGCACAATTAGCTGGAAGGAGGCCAGGCTTCAGAGCAAAGTACTAGTTTGAACTCATGTCTCCTCCCTCCTTCTCCACATCTGGGTGACCTGGGTGACTTGTTTAATATCCCTGGGACTCGGCTGCCTCTTCTGAAATAAGCTACTCAGAACAAGCATATATACACAGAATAGGGTAGGGAGTTGTGTAAAATCTTATGTAGGGGGTGTGCCGGGTACAAAGTAGATGCTCATGAAATGCTCTGCTTTCTGACTGACCTTTAAGGGACTAGGATGTTTTCCAGATTCCATCAACTGTGAATTTAAAACAGGTTTTAAAGGGGTTACCATGGGTGACCCAGAGAATCTCCTTGGCTCACAGAATATTTAGCTTGAAAGGTCCATTCTTTTCATTTAATAATTATAAAAATAGTTAAAGAATTATTCCCAAAGAAGTTAAGCAACTTGCTTAAAATGCACAGGAGATAGAGAACTCAAATCATTATTGCCTAACTCCAGGTTGAAGAATGGGTTTTCCTCACATTGAGCTAAACATCAACTACCCACCCATCTGTCTGTCTATCTATCTATCTGAAGTCCTAGGATTGTCTTTTAAGGATAAGTAAATCTACCATGAAAAAAATCGAATTTATGAGCTACTTACACCTTGTGCAAAAGCCTCAGATGTTTATTTGGGTGGTTACTGTGGGATAGCAGGGTGGCGGGCGGACAGATGGTGTCAGAAGCAAACGCTGAGAATCAAACTCTAGAGTCATACTCAATTTCACATCAGTCACAAAAGGATCACCAAGTTGTTAGAGAAATCCTTCTGTCTTCTGAGGCAAGTTCAAGTACCAGACACCACTCTTTATTCTCCGTAAGCAGTCCCTGATGAACCAAAACGCAACAGCACCAGGGTTCGGCTCTCTGCCAATCTTTGACTTACTGGTTAACTTTTATTTCTTTGTGGGTGTGTGTGTGTAATACAGTCCTCCACCCCACCACAGATTTTGGAGCTTCTTGGTTTTGTTTTGGCATTTCATGCGTTTTTTGAAAATGTGTTAGAATCTAATAGAATGGGAAGAAACCAACTAATAGTGGTTTTTGTTTTTTAAATGGCCTTCTCTAGAACGATTTGCTCAAAAATCACATTTTCTAAATTCTCTACGTCCTCTCCTCAGCCAAAGAAAAAGTCTCAAATGTCAGAATCTTATTTGGGTTGCCCCAAGAACTCAACATTTTATTAAAGGTTCCTTGCATAAGCCATTTCTTTTATTAAAATGCTATTTCAATTTTGTTCAAGATATATAAATAGTATAAGTAGTACAGATTAAGCAGCTAGATACAGAAAGGCAGGAAGAGATTGGATGATGCAAAAACGATGAGGTGGGAGAGAGGAGAGAGAGGGGAGAATGGGAGAAAGAGGCAAAGCAGGGCTGGGAAGATGAGCCAGCGGTAAAAGCAGAGAAGGAAGGTGGCAGGTTAACGGCACAGCATGCCTGCCGGATTGAACGGGCTTTCTCAGAGCCCTGGGGGAGGTGCTAGCATCTGCCCCAAAGGGAAGCTGCTGAACATCAGACCGCAACCCTCAGCGGCCTGCGCTATGGGCCACAACAGCAAGCCCTGGCTCACGCTGCCCGACCTCGGCGGGAAGCCACCACTGTGCCAGCACACACCTGAAGACACATTCCGTGCAGCCATATGTCACATGCGCTTGGAGCGAGGCCATCTTAGAAATCCACTAATGAAATGGGAAGGCTTCCTTAGGCCTCTGTCCAAACCCTGGGAGGTGCCACAGAGATACTGGAGCACACACCAATGACATGATATGATATATGATTTATACACTTAGCCCGAAGATACGGCCCAGTGCTCCCTGTATAGGGTAGATTCAACCTGCTTCATAGAATTTTATTAACAATGTGGCAATAAAAACTCTTTTAATGAGTTACAGAAATAGCTCTCACCTCTGTGCACCCACAGAGCAGCCTGAGCTTAAGCTTTTTGGGGCATTTTTAATTCCAGTGCACATGAACTTTTTTGCAGCTCTCACCGGAAGCCGTGAAATGAGCAGTCAAGGGACAGGCTGACTTCCTCTCAGGAAGGACACCTCTCCTGGTGCTCCCAGTGCCTCTGTCCCTGCTTTCCACTTCCTCTCACCCCATCCTGGCTGTCCTGGCCTTCAGGAGCCATTTTTCATCTGAGGCCCACAGAGCTAGGAGGAGAGAGAGAAAAGGGGCCAGAAAATCCCCAGGATTTCAATAACCCCTACATTGTCCAAAACACCAAGCATCCGTACAGTTGGAAGAACTTTACGGGCACCTCCCTCAGGGTCATTATTACAAGGCGCTGCCACATTGGTGCCTGTTCACATTAGGTGGCAAGACTGTGGAGACCAGGATAACCTTGCCCGTAGGGCCCCAGTGCCCAGCCCAGCCCAGCACCTGCCTCTTACAGCTTCAGAGAAACTCTCTCTGAGCCTCGGCTTTCTCTTCTGGAAGATGGACACAATCCCCACCATGGCTGCTTTCACCAGGGGAGCCAGAGAGATGCTACTAAAACCTAAGTTGGGCATATCACGCCTCAGAATTCTGCAGGAGCATCGTGAACTCCCTGGAGTGCAGGTCCAGGCCTGATCTCCACCCTGGTGCCCCCACCAGACTCCTTCTTCTTCCCACTCAGGTCCTGCTTCCTGCTCTCGCCGCTGGGCCCTGGGCCCTCCCTGCGGCTCCTGGACACTCAAAGCACATCTCAGCACACAGTGTTCTCCTCGCCGCCCCCTCCTTCCCTCCTGACCCCTCGCTCCAGGGGCCCTCACATCCAGTGGGCAGCAGCAAGCCCCCTCCCTCCCCACTGCCCCCACTCTGCTCCCCTCCACAGCACTATGACCCCACAGTCCCATCTGGTCCATCTATGTATATATTCATTATCTTCCTGCTCCCCTAACTGAAACTCGAGCTCTGTGAACGTGGGGATTTTTGTCTTTTGATTGTTTGATTTTTGTCAGCTTTGCTGACTGCTCTATGCAGAGCCTAGAACGCTGCCTGGCAAGTACCAGGGGTGCGATCACTATTTGCTGAATGAAAGGTTACACAAGCACCACGTGGGGGCATAAATCAACTCCCCGGCAGGAGAGCAGACCGCAGAGGGCAGGGGCACGTCCACAGAGCTGGGGATGTCTTTTCTGCTGCCATCTTGGTTCTTCACATGCTCAGGGTAGCTGAGAAAGCTGTGCTCAGGACCAGCAGGCAGGTCCTCCCTCTCCTAGTGGAGAAGTGCACTGCAATGGGTTCAGAACACTCTCTGTCCTGATACCCTCACGATGAGGAGGAGGTGAACACCTGGCCATATGCCGTCGGAGGCTTCCCAGAGCGGAGGGAACGCGGGATGGCCTTTGGAGGCTGTGCAAGATGCCAATGAACAGAGAGGTCAGGGAAGGCATCCAGCCCCAGAGACCAGCATGTGCAGGCGGTGAGACAGGAGAGCAGTGCCTTTACGGATGTGTTCAAGCATCTTGCACTGACCATCTACTTTGTGTCCCACTCTGTGTTCATGGCTGGGTGGACTCCTGCTGCAGAGAGGGAAGAGTAGGGAAGATCATTTTATGACCCTGTTGGGGCTGGTGCATCTCACATTGGGCTGTGAAGCAGCCCACGGGGTCACCAAGGAAGGTGTGGCACTGGCCTTGTGTAACAGGAGGGAGACAGGGTGATGCCATGGCTTGACAGTGGATGTGCATGCATGAGGGTCTGCAGTGGTGACAGATGGGCAGGAGACAGGGACAAAGGCCCTGGGGAGAAGGCACAGGGCCTGGGCTGAGGGGGTGAAAATAAGTCCAAAAAGGAGCTCCCATCTTCCTTTACGCTGCCCTGTCCACCAGCTGCTCGAGGCCTCCTTCCCAGCCCTGCTTGCAGGCAGCCCAGCAACAAGCCTCTTCAGTCCCGTCTGAAAACACATCCCATGTGGATACCACAGGGCTGGTGGCGAACAGCCCGGGCTTGGCAACCAAACTTCCCAGATGCCCGTCCCAGCCCTTCCGCCTTCCAGCTCTGTGTCCCGGGGTCAGTGACTGCTCTAAGACTCAGTTTCCTCACCTCTGGCAACAGTGACAGGAAAGCCGGGAGTGTTCCATGAGTCACTCCAGAGTACGTGCTCAGTAAGGATTAGTTATTATTACCGTGAATGCTGCACAGTCCAGTCCAATCGCTCTCATCTAGCAGCCTGAAGAAGCTTCCTGAGTGGTCTCCAGCTTCTATTTTTGCCCCTCTTCAACCCATTATTTGCAACCCTCTCTTCACAAAGCCCTCAGCACTAAGCAATCCCGAAGAAATAAAAATCAAGCCAATGACCTTCAAGACTTCCTGCTGCACTTAGACTAAAATCCAGGCTCTCTGTATGATCAACAAGTCCTCCAACCTCATCCCAGCTCACCCTCATCCTCAGCCACCTGTTTCCAGACCCACTGCCCTTTAATAAGTTTCTCCAACAAGCCAAGCCCTTTCTGCCTCAGGACCTTTGCACTCACTATTCTCTACACCTACACCTGACTCCCTGGCATAAATATGGCCAATCTCAACTCCTCAGAATGCCTTTTTCTGACTATCCTATCCAAAAAGATGCTCACTCCAGCAACTCTGCTTTGACTCTATTTATTTCCTTTCAAATTTGTTAAATTAATCCAGTGATGTTCCAACTCTGGATTTTAGCTCCATGAAGGCAGAACATTCTCTGTCTTGTCTGAAGGCTAAACTTCCAGCCTAGCATTAAATAGTCATTCAATAAATAATTTGCCAAAGGTCCCAATTTCAGAGCTAGTGTCAAGGAAGAGAGCAGAAGGCACGTGCTACCCCTAGATTTCATCATACCATTTAGCACTTCATTCTGTTTTGTGCTGTACTATTTCCAATTCTTCTCCTTAGTAAGTCATCAGGGATCCACAACCAAAGCATGTCTTGTATCTTTCTTAGGGTCACTGAAAAAAATCATACTAGCTTCAAAAGATTCAGTCACTCAGCCCAGTTTGACTCAACTACCCAATCATTCATTTGTTCATTCATTTATTCCCTTGGCAAGTACTGTCCACTATGAGCCAGAGGCTGCTGGGGATAGAATGCAAGACATGGCCCCTACCCTCTGGATGCTTATAGTCTATTACAAGAGATGAGCATGTAAATTGGGGAAAGCAATATGGAAAGATACATGCCAAGTTAGGGGTACATGTGGAAACCAACCTGGCAGTCAGGGCGGACTTCCTGGAAGCAGTGGCATCTAGACCTGAACAGTGAGATAGAATTGGTCAGCTGAAGGGGGCTGTATTCAGGGCACAAAACAAATACAGGTGAGCTATTCAACCATTATTTTATGAAAACATACAACACAGTCATTTGGCCTCAAACTGTGTGCCTCTTCTCTGGAATCTGCCTGCATCTTTGTGAAATGAGGGAGTTGAACTAAAAACCAGCTCAAATCTCATCCACCTCTGATGCTACCTGTTACCTCAGCACAGGGCTGGGTTCATGGCTTATGGAATCACCGTATGGTTTATAGGCACAGAGTCAAACCCCAGGTCTGGCTTTCCATACAGCCTTGTGCTCAAGTACACATCTTGTATAATAATCAAATGAATGTGACATTTGACCAGCTTGAAACAACGGACTCTCACCAGGGTGGCCCCGAGGGGTCCGGGCTGCATAGGCGAGGAGCCAGCTCCCATCCCTGGTGATGCCACTATGGGTCTCTGGATGGTGGTCCCACACCAGCTCTGATTCCGGCTGCCAGGGAAGTCCAGGAGGGTGCTGGGAAAGGATCACCCTCCTCTGTCCTGTCCATAAGGAAAGCAATCACAGAGCCTCGTCCTCATAGGGAGACAGTGTGAGACAGGCTACATAGAACCAGAATGTGGAGGCTCTCCAGGTCTGAAGGCTGTGCGTTTATCTCAGGGGCCTTTCTGTGCCTGGACATTAAATTCTTGTCCCTTCCCTCCCTCTTCCTTACATGTCTCACTGCTCTTTCACCAGGACCCAGAAAGGGTGTTTGATGCCTGGAGGACTGTGGCTCAGAGGGGGGCTGGCCCAGGACTCTGACATGAACTCAGAGCTCCATCTGCCCTCAGCCCCAAGGCCACAACCAGCATTCAGGACAAGTGTCGGGGAACCCCCAACTCAGCTTCACACACCAAAAAAGTTGGGGTTGGGGCGGGTGGGGGACAGCAGGAGGGCATTCCTGCCACGGGGTAATCTACATAGAAAGAAACACACCTGTGTTGGAAACCCTTCCAAGAGTGGCAAAGGTTTTTTGCTCAACCAAAACTTTAGTCAGGCTCCCAAAACTTCTCCTAGGACCATCGGTGCACCTCCTTGCAAAATCTGGGTTAAATGAGCACCCTGCTCAGCCTGTTTGACCAGAACCCCCGACCTTGCAGAGCTGATCACTTTCCATATCTGATCGGGTTTCTCTGCCGCCCACAGTCCCCAAGGAGATGTCTCATCACCCAGGCCTGTCTTCAGCAAGCATCCTGTTAGGTCAGTTTAGCCAGAACCCCCTTATCGTTAATAGTTCCACTTAGTAATTTTCCATCCACTGACCACACTACGCTTCTTGGCCATAAATTCCCCGTGGCCCACGCTGCATTGGAGTTAAGCCCAGTCTCTTTTCCCCACTGGAAAATCCCATTGCAGTGGTCCTGAAAAAAGTCTGCCTTACCATCTTTAACTAGCTAAGTGGGATATTTTCTTTAACAGAAGTGAGGGCTGCAGCTATGAACAAGGAGCCATGAACGTGGGCCTGGTGGGAACATCCTCCCAGCTGGAGGGCTTTCAAGGACAGAGAAGAACCAGTTGGATGAGCAGACCTTGCCACTTGAACGTCTTGCGTCCCTTTTACCCACATGAATATGGATCCTGACTGCACCAAGAATTTGGGTAGGATGAAACACTTTTAGTTCCCACAGAGCAATCTGCAACAGAAAAGCAATCAAAGACTCTTGTCATACCCTGCTCTTCCCAGCCCACCTTCCTCGTAATGTCATTGCTGATTCAGAAGCAAATGCTTGGAGCTCACACCCAGTGCTGCAATGCTTCTAGCAGCACTGGCCTGAGGGCAGAGGGCAGAGGCCAGCTAGATTTGACCAGTGGGACCTGAGAAGGGGCTCGGAGAATCCAGTCTGAAACCACTGGCACAATGCATCCTTCCCAGGAAAGGGGCTGGCCCAGCAGGTCCACAGCCACCAAAGCAAATCCCTGAGGCGGGAGCTGATAATGTCTGTGTTTCTTCCTTACAGGTCCCTGAAACAGGAACGGTATGTGCATGTTGTGTGGAAGACAGGTGGGACTACAGGTTCGGGAGTGCCAGCCCTTGAACTCACTCTGTCCAGGACTGTCTAGAACCATCTAGAACCATCCAGAACTGGTCCCTTGCCCAGAGGGTGTGTGCATGTATGTGGAGAGAATGAAGGGCCACATGAATGAATCATCCAGTGATGAGACCGTCCAACCATTATGTGGTTATTTCTTCCTATTGCTTGTTGAATGTCACCTTTCCTTCTGGCTTAGTGAGGACCCCAGCTTGAGAACCGGCCCCAGAGCCAGGCACCATCCCACACTGCCTGGTGTCTGGCGGGAAACATATTCTGCTTAGTGAGCTCTGAGACCAAGTTTTCATTCTTTCTTAAGGCTAGGCCCAGTAGTCCAAACCTCCAGCACATTTTCATGCAGGAGACCACAGACACTTGCTATGGGGTCTGGTCTCTCACCTACTGGCAGAGCCCAGAATGACTTAGCACGTTGTTTAGGAGCGCCTTCCTGGGCTCATTTAAAGGCCTTGCATGCTGTTTCATGCATGCTCTGCTTCATTTCTAATAGGTGGAGCACAGGGAATTTGGGGAGCAGTGAAATCATTCTGTATGAGACTATAATGTTGGATGCAGGATATTATGCATCTGGTAAAGTCCACTGAGCTGTGTCACACCAAGAGTGAACCATATTGAAGGTGTGGGCTGCAGTGAGTGATAATGCATCAGTATGGGTTCATTGATTGTAACAAATGTGCCACACCACTGCACATGTAATAATAGGGGAAAGTGTGGAGGAGGGAATGGGGTGTATGGGAGCTCTCAGCATGCTCTGCTCAATTTTCTGTAAACCTAAAACTGCAAACAAAGCAAAGTCTATTAATTAAAAACAAATTGTTTTTCCAAAGCAAGAGAATGTCCAAGTGAGGACTTGTCTTAAAGTGAGCAGTGACCTGGGACCCAGAAGTCCCTTGGACTTGAATCGGTCCTGCGGCCATTCTGAGCCAACCCCAGGCCCCCACTGATGGACAGCGCCCCTGGCTGCTCCAGCCAGAACGTTCTGCATACAGACCCACAGCCCATCACTGCTCTTCAGGGAGCAGGCTGCTCCAAATGCTGTGTCTGGCACATTCAAGCAACAGCAGCTTTGGGTTCATTAATTAGCAGTTGGGGTGTTTAAGCAGGATGCAGGCATGGGCTGCAAGTGTGAATCTTGCCTCCCTTCCATGCCTCAGAAACACTACCTTATAAAGAATACCAATGATCCACCCCAACTGTGTAGATGGCAAACTTTAAAACCCTCCAGGAAAAAAATACTGTAATTCCTTTTCCACTGGCCAATGCCTAGTGCAGAACTCAGACCTCATTTGGAGTCATCTCCCCTGGAAGCTTCTATGACCCACAGGACCTGGGGCTTATGATTTTCTCTTGCTGTGTTCCCGAGCAATCTGGTAGATCCGGCAGAGAACAGGGACCTGTTTTATTCATTCTTTGGATTCCTCAGAAAACATCCTGCAACTGGACTAGTTTTCAGCTACTAAAGCCTCACCACTAGGCAGGGCTGCAAAGTGGGTCCAACAATGTCCTCTCCCAGGACCACTATCGACCACTTCTCCCTAACTCTAGTCTGATGTCAAATACTACCAGGTACTCCTCAAACTTTCAAAGGTCAAAACACCCCTAAAGTTGGCTGATATGGCTCAGATCTGTCCCATTTCCACTACTCTTCCACAAAATTCAGAGCAAATGAAGGGACATGGGATGGAGGAGTTTTGATTAGGGAAGAAGAAGTAGGAAAAAGGCCTGTTCTGCAAAACAGTGGCTCCAGATGGGGAGAAAGGTCACATCAAAACCTCCAGGGGAAGAAGGGCTCTGTCCCTTGGAACGTTCCCCTGATGCCCAACGGCCCTCTTCCTCTTCCCCTGGCTGAGAACCGGGGTGTTTATTTGATGTGTTAGCCTGGCTAGGTACAGCCCCATTACTCAGTCAAACACTTAAATGCTCCTTGTGAATGTTTTTTATAGATGTGATTAAGATACCTTATCAGCTGACTTTAAATAAAGGATTATCCTAGGTAATCTGGGTGGGTCTGATTCAATCAGTTGAAAGGCTTTACAAGCAGATAAGGCTTCCCTGATAAAGAGGAGTTTCTACCTTCAGTCTGTCTATGCAGCGAGATCCGGCATACCCCCTGACAGCTTCCCCGAAGGATTTTGGAATTGCCAAGCTAGCCCCAACAGTCACATTAGCTAACTCCTTGCAATACATCTAATATACATCTCCTGTGAGGACTGTCCTGATTTTCCAGATGAGGAGAAGCAAAGGCTCCAAGTGACTCACCCACAATCCTAGTTACAAATAGAACGAGGGTTTGAATGCCTGTCTCCATGACGGCAGAGCCTGATTCTCCTGCCACGCCAAGGGCCCGGGTGAGGTGGGGGAGACTGCGCCTGGGCAAAGGGAGGGGGAGATGCAGAAAGGTGGTGGGAACACTGCTGGGGGGCGGATGATACATGCCCTTGAGTCATTTTTCATTCTTCGAAAGTTTGCCAGGGAGCTGCCACTGGGCAAAATTTCAAGAAATAGCTGGAGAAGAGATCTTGGCTCCTTTTGAACATGCACGCGGGGACCTAAGAAAGGAACAGGCCCCACCCATGGGCTATCAATCCACACGCTGCAGGGGGAGCTTGGCCAGCTGCCTGAAATGGCCATTCCCACAAAGAAGATCTATGATTACCCCCCAAGTCATGCAACCCCCAGACCCCCATCTCACTGTCCCTGTAGCAGCCAGCATCCTTGGGGATCTAAAGAACACAGATTGCTTCTGAAAGAGCCCCTCTCATATGGTGTCAGGATAAGTGACTGCTAAAGCTTATTTCCCCACCACCTGGGGGACATGCCTGCCTAGTGAGTACCCACCCCCAGAGAACACCGAGGAAGCACCCACTTGGTGCCAGGGGCTGTGCTGTGCAAGAAGGTACAGTGGGGTGCCAAGACGACCAGTCGTGGGGCCTGCCTTCCAGTGTGTAACTTATGGGGGAGGCTGACAAATTCAAAAGCAAGGCTGGTAGCTCACGGTAAGATGGGTGCTGCAGCAGGGGCCAATCACTTCTTGGTTCAACCAACATTTATGCAGCAACCACTACAGATTTGGATTTGGCATTGGAAGGCTTCTGCCACGGGGCAGGGATAGGATGTCACCCCAAAGATGGAGAAGGAAGTCTGAAAAGGCCTCACAAAGGATGGGGTCTTCAAAGGAAAAGCTGCTCCCCTGAAATATAACTGCTTCTTCTGAAAACTTTACTCCCATATGGCTCACAGGCCAGGAAAGACAACACTGAACCAAACACTGAGCCACACAGAACAAGAAACCAGGCAGAAACGTCCCAGGGGGTACGCGGTGTGTGTGTGTGTGTGTGTGTGTGTGTATGTCTATGTGTCTGTGTGTGACTTAAGTTCTCTGTACAATACTGCAGCATTTGTGATTGGGAATAATAATGCCAAATTCTCCAGTTTCACAAGGCTATATAGTGAGGATTAAATCTTCTAATTGAAGAAAGCTGCTGTTTCAAAATATTTAATCCAAGTTACTGCCTGGATACTGACTAATCAGAACTGATGGTGGCCCTGTTGAGGAAGCCATGGGTGCCAACTGTTAACACTTTCCTAACTGGAGCAACTGGTGCTTGGGACAGAAAAACTGGGTGAGAGAATGGGGTGGGGTGTCAGGAGGCTGGGACAGTAAGCTCTCCCGAAGTCACACAGGAGAACCTCCTGCTCTAGTAATGCGGGTTGTCCACTGACTCGTCAGCTCTGTCCCAGAGGCTTCCCCTTGCCTCTAATGACAAAGGAGAGAAATATTAACAAGTTTTACATGGCCACAAAGATCTGGCACTGCCTACTTTTTAGGTGTCATTCTCACAACTCTATTTCCGAGCCCCATTCACCCAACACATGCACATACGTAGACACATGCACACATGCAGGTGCACACACAGACACACACACCAGCAATACTAACCTGGAATGTTTCCTCAGTGCCGGACACAAGTATAAGGAACACCATCAATCTAACAGTGGTCACGGCACAGGGTCGTATGGGTAAGTAGACACCATACGAAATATGCCAACTGAGTTCAGGAGTCAACTTGGATTCAGAAATTAGGTCAATGCTTCTCAACTTTAGAGCCTTATGGTTTAAAAAAATGTATGTATAGTGAGAAAAAGGGGACAAGATAATCTAATGTGTGGGGGAAGATAATTTCATCAGATAACGAAAGAGAAAGAAAAGCTCAGGGGTTATTTTTCATCCCCTTTTACAAACCAAGCCAGCCTCCTGCTCCCATGCTGGGTACCTTTGCCTCCTACACCAGGTGTAAGTGAGCCACGAATGCCTCCACCCGGGCCTGGGTGCAGAAGGCACGCTGGTGCACAGAGGGAGGAGATGGGAGGCCGAGGGGAGTGGGAAGGCCCCCAGGAGGCAGCATCCTTCCCAGTCTCACCCGTCATGCTCACAAGACCCCCAATGAACCAGGGCTGAGGCAGAGAGCCCTCCTCCAGGCCCGGCAGACTCCCCCTCTCAAGTGGACCCCTGGCCTCTCTGATTTGGCCAGTCGACGCCCCTCTCTGAACACTCAGGCTCCGGGACTATCTCTGATGAAGAAGAACCAACTCCCCAAACAGATTGTTCATTGATTTTTCTCTCCACCCTGGGAAGTAAGGGCTCAGAGCTTCAATCACCTGGAGTTAGCCAGGTTAAACTGGATTCAGAACCAATCAATGTGTCTAGCATTTCTTGCCCTTAAGAACTGGGTTGTCCTCCGGACTGTCTTCTCAATCCCAAAAGCAGGGCAGCCCTGCTTTTTAGCTCCTGACCGCCTCCACTTTCTCTCTCCCTGGGCCTTCTCTGCTGCTATTTCTTTTGCCTGAAGCAATGCCCCGCCTCTCCCCGCTACCTTCCTCCATCACAGCACTTAGCATACCTAACAGAGGGCCAGCTTGCTGGTCCACCTTCCCACCACCACTACCAGGCTAGCAGGTCTCAAACGCTCACTGCCCTCAAACACCTGGGAAACTTGGAAAAAATACATATTCCTGGGGCCACTGCCAGACAGTGGATCTGGAGCAGGTAAATCTGTACTTTTCACATGCTCCCAGGTAACTGAAGTTCAAGCACCCCCCAGAGCACACCTGAGTAGCTCTGGGCTGGAGGAAGGGCCTGGGTGGGTTTTGTAATACACTGCCCATCACAGCACGGGGAGTGGGCTTTCAATACAGAGATGTTGAGTACTGGCTGCAGGTTAAGTTGTTGGGTGGGTAGGTAAAGAAATGAGTGAGTAAATTAATTTCATAATAACAAACTTATTCACTTGCTCTCCTACACATCCACTTAATTAACTAAGCTCCATACCAAACGACTACAAATAAGTATTATACGGACTATAAATGCCCGCTAGCATCTTGTTTTTTAATCATCATGGACTAAATTCAGCAACCTGCTTCTTAAATGTTCAAGGTGGAATGGTTTCCCCAAAGTTCTCCCCGGGGAAAGCTGGCATAATATGCTATGGAGACACTTTCAAGAGTCCAAAAAGATCTCGAGGCTGTTTGTCGAATCCTGGTGCAATGACTTTTTGAGTCCTCTGCTTCCCCCTGGGGGTGCTGTGCAATCCCCTCTGGGCCCTGCTCCTGTGCTCTAGGCACATCACACACCTTCAATAAGGCTAGAATCTGACCTTGTACCCTGTGCTGGGCACTGGGGACACAGGGATGGGTTAAACATGGGCCCTGTGGTCGACAGACTTCCAGGACTGCCCCAAGCCCCCAGGCCTGGTGTGCATGCCCCATATAATCCCTCCTCTTGGAGCAGGGTTTGTGAATATGATGGATGGCACTCCTGTGGTTACTTTATCTTATAAAGCAGAGGGGATTCTGCAGGTGTAATTAAGGTCCCAACTAACTGTGAGTTAATCAAAAGGGTGGGCCTGACCTAATCTGGTGAGCCCATGAAGTAGGTAAAGGGGAGCAATGAAGAGGAGAGGGCCCAGAGGGCGGGAAAGTGGTTGGCACCAAGGAGCCGAGAACCAACCCCAGTTGGCAGCCAGCAAGGGAGCAGGCCTCGGTCCTAAAACTGAAGACCACCTACGACAACTAGAGAGCTGGGAAGGGAACCCTGAGCCTGAGATGACCACGCAGTCCTGCCCAACACGGGGATGTCAGCCCAAGGGCCTGAGGGGGGCTCCCAACAGCGCTGTGCTAGGACTTCTGACTTACAGAATCTGTAAGACTGTCCAGGGTGATTTCAGCTACTAGATTTGTGGTAACTCGTTACACAGCAATAAAAAACTTAATGGATCCCTTCCCGCAAAGGAACTCACAGACCCCCAGGGGTGACAAACATGAGAAAGTAATGACTCTGTTACGTTGTTTCCGAGGTCAGAGCAGTGCGTAGCTTTGCTGCTTTTCAAAAAGTTAGGCCCAGTTTGCCTTCAGAAAAATCTTCCCACTGACCTCCAATCCCGTCTAGGGGTACATTTTATCCCCAAAGCTCCCCCTGAGCTCCCTTCTGTGCTAAAACCCAGGAGACTCGAGGGGACCCAGAGGCAGTTCCTGATCCCCTGGCCTCTAGTTGCTGCCCTGAAATGTCCTTCCCCAACTTTGGACAATCTGCTGATCCCCAACACCCAGCTGAAATGCTGTCCTGATTTCCCAGATGTCCAATCACAACAAAGAGCTCCAGGCTCAGCATTTCCACAGCAAGTTCCATGGCTCTCTGCTAATCACATTTGGGCTCCGCTGTGCGTCTGACCAGAATGAGTGTGTGCACATCTCAGTGGATGGTGAGCTCCGTGGGGCAGAACCCAGTGCTGGAGATGGGGCAGAGGCTCCGGAAATGTTGGGTGAATAAGTGAGCACCTCATCTAATTCATTCTTGCACCCCCTAATCACCCAGCCATCAGTCCTACCTATTTTAGAGGTTAGTGCCTATGGAAGTGGGGAGAAACACTTCAGGGAAGACCCTGAAACAGCTGAATGTGCAGCCCACTTATCAGACTAGTCTTGCCTAATGACCAGAATCAACCAGGCGCTTAGAATAATCATCCCCCTGCATGAGTACAGGCACCCTCTGTGTATTTAGAAGCTGAGTTTCAGAAATGTTATGTATAAGCTGAATTTGTGTAAGCCAAGTCACAATTTAAAAGTGCTGGGCTTGCTGTTTCCTTAAGGGATTACCATAATGAGTCATTTTAAAGGGAGGAATCACTTAAAATATTTTTGATGCCACCACTAGTTTTAAAAGGATTTAAGGTAGGTTACAATAGAGAGAGAATTTGACAGTGAAACTAAGGATTTTCAAAAAAGGAAAATGTAAGTTATTGGGAAGGAAGAGAAAGGTTAAGCTGGGGGTCTGGACTAAGGTCATCCCTGAGCTTCTTGAGAACAGGGACAAGAGGGGAAGACGCTGGACGTCCTGCCTCTGCTGCCGGATGCAGAGAGGCAAAGCCATCACCTTTAGGGAGAAACCTGTCCCTGGAGCTCAACCTGAGAGGCCCACGGGAGGAATACTGGGAAAAGGCGTGTGCAGAAGCATACGGGGCCTGGCACCTAGTACGTGCCCAGTAACTGCCAGTCAGCAGCGGCTTCTCTTTTCATCTAAGACCTGAATCAGAAAACTGGGTGGTCTGAGACCCACTACCTCTAACTGCAGCTCTGCAGAAACTCAGTCCTATTTTTCGAACAAGAGTTTGGGATACACTGAGTTTCCTAGACCCCAAGGTCAGGTCATTACAGTAGCTGGGGAGAGCTATTTTTGGTGACCACTTAGCTAGTTGGTTAGTGTGACAGATGGCAAAATGGGACTCTTTTCCCTCGGTTCCAGCTAGGTCCTCATACAACAGCTACCACCTGCCCCCACTTTTTCAAAATGGGGAGCAACGAGCGCTTCCCTGACCTTGCAGTGCATAGATGCACCGGGGCATCTTTTTCCAGCTGCTTCTGACTCGTAGGTCTGGGTGGGCCTGAGGAGCCCCGTGGCTGGAAAGCTGTGGTTGATGCAGACCCTGGAAGGCCGGCCACTTCCAAGGGCAGGTGCGGCCGGCCACATGGAACAGGCTGCTGTGAGACCCGAGCCCGCTACCTACCGCAAACATGTATAAGGATCTAGGCTGAGAATATGAAAATGAGAAGTGTTTTTTTAAAAATAATTTCTTGGCATCTTGTAAATTCAATATCCTCTGTGGGAATGGGAAGTGCTTTGCCCACTGTCATCTCAGGCCTAGTGAGGAGGACTTGTAAGGGACAACCTGAGGAGTGTGTGTGCGGGTCCCCTGACCTTGGGGACACAGGATGGAAAGGGCACTAGGGAGAGACTGGCCGAAGCTGCAGGAAAGAGGGGTACATGTTCCAAGTAACTGTTCCAGTGACAGTGAGTGGTCCAGTAGGCCTGATTCACAGGGGACTGGGGAAGAATGTCCAACTAGGGCAGATGGGCTTTCGGCCTGGCAAGGTTGCATGGAGGGATGGGGTCCCTGCTCCCAAAGGTGGGCTGAAATGGGCAACTAGTGGATGATAATACAGCTGCTGCTTGTACCCCAAGCACCCATCCTGTTCAATGAACCACCCACCACCCGCTTCTGAGTGCCAATTCAGTGCCAGCATCAGATTAAGACCTTATGGGCCTCAGGTACCAGGGGTACGAACCTCAGCTTCACTCTTCCAAACTGTGTAAAATAAATTCACTCCACTGGCCCCCAGGGCCAGAGAGAGAATGAAATGAGCCCACTGCGTGACACCAAGCCCCATGCTTAATATGTAGCAAGCGCTCAGCACAATCCCTTGCTGATTCCAGAAGAAAATCTTTGTGCTTTAAAATGCTGCTTCTCAGACATGAAAGATTCTGTATCCCCAGGGGTAGAGATTAAAAATGCAAATTCCCTGGCTCCCCACCCCCAGAAATTCTAATTCAGTAAGTCTGCGTGGGGCTCAAGAAGCTGCCATTTCACCCTCATCCCAGGTGATTCTGATTCGGGTTAATCCACAAAGCACACCTTTTGGAAGAAAAGATGCTCAAAAGGATATAAGAAGGGGAAGAAGCAGATTGGTCATTTCTAGCTCAAAGGAGTACCAAGCCATCTCCTGCCTGGGTTCAGCCAGGCCTCTGTGTTCTGGAAATGTTTTGGGCATGGAACACAAACCCTTTTGCAAATGTCACTGGCCGTCGAAGCCATCTGAGGTTAAAAGAGGTGTGTATATTTGTGCATCAAGCATTCCAGCCCTCAGCCAAACTGACGGCAGTGCCAAGGGAAAGAAACCCAGCAGCTCACAGAACGGAGGGATTCTGGATGCAAAGGCAAGGAGCATGGCACCTGCCCTGTGCATCAGGACCACCAGTGGCTACCCAGCAGCACACCTGGGGCTGCAAGCAATAGCTATGAGTGGACCCCAACTGCAAGACAGGGACCTTCTGCAAGTTCAGACTGGACCAAGAGCTTAGTTTTGTTGACTGTTTATTTAAAGCAAAGTGATTCTGATCTGACCTGACAGACAGCCTTGGTTTCCCCCTCCCTCACCCCTCAGCACATCAGCTGTGTGGCCTCCTCGCCCCACTGATGCCTTGGAGTGCAGCACACACTAGGCATTTGAGAAATATTTGCTGCATACATGGAAGGACAAATGGATTAATTAGTGAATAAGTGAGTGAATGAAGGAAGGCACAACCTTATCTCCCAACTTCCAAATGTCCTTTTCCTCAACCCATTCTACACAATGCAGCCAGAGTACTCTTGCAAAAATACAAATAATACCAAGTACCCCTCCTACCTAAAATCCATCAGTGGCTCCCACCAGATCATGTGCAAACCTAAGGAGATATGCCAGGACATCTGTGATCTGGTTCATGCCTGTTCTTCAGATATACATCTATTTGAAGTTTTCTGAAAACACCATGCTTTCTTATGTGTTTCTCTAAAGCCTTCTTCATCTAGAAACTCCAGCTCAACTTCCAAACGTCAGTTGACTTATCACCTCCTCCAGGCAGCCTCCCCTGACTGCCACAGGCTGTTAAGTAGCTTTCAGTCAGCAGTTCTTTATGAATTCAGTAGAAGGTTAGTTATTGCATACTTACTCTATCTC
The DNA here is from genome assembly GCF_040802235.1 of Manis javanica. Lineage (NCBI taxonomy): Eukaryota > Metazoa > Chordata > Mammalia > Pholidota > Manidae > Manis > Manis javanica. The sequence goes on from NC_133157.1 coordinate 217,341,862, forward strand.
AGCAAACCTCTTCTTTGAGTTTCCATAAAGTTCTGTACAGATATCTATTCATCTCTGCTCTCCCATGCCTACCACAGGGCCTGGAACCCAGAGGGAATACAATGGATAACTGAGGAGTGAATTAAATATATTGATTCTATAATTCCCAGGAGACCAATGTGCCCCCATAGTTAACAGATATTGTCAGACATTGTCAAGGACACGCAGGATGGAAAATACCCGCTTTCTTTCAGAACAGAACAAAGCTTTTGCTACATATGGCACGGGTGGCAGATTCGCGGCATCCATTTTCAGAAGCTGAAGTTCCTGCCGTCTCCTCCAAGAAACAGGGCTTCCTCAGAGCTTCTGTGTGTCACGCTGTCTGCGGGAGCACGTGACTGGGGAATCCCATCTGTTCTCGTGCACGCCCACCGGTGACAAATGAATTTGTCTGCAGTGTTTGCCAGGAGCTGCTGCTTTGGGAGCAAAGGAGACTGGCGATGAATTATTCATCCTGAGGAGATGCTCGCCCCAGCCTCTCAGCACCAGTGCAGCCTGGAGAAGCACCCCCTGCGACTACTGGGCTCAGGTCCCATTGCACCAAATAATAATAATTAACAACAACGCTAGCATTTCTCGCACTGAGCCCCTACAATGTGCCTGACTGGGGGCTTAACCTGTATTATTTAATTTGGTTTTCACGACAGCCCCATGGGGTCTGAGGCAGCAGCATCCCCATTTACAGATAAGGAAACAGCACGCAGAGGGGTGAGGAATCCAGCCCTGGCACCCAGGCTCCCTCAGTCTGGAAGGTACGCTTCCCCTGCAAAAGGGCGGCGCATGATGCAAGGAGCTGGGAAGCCGCGGGAAAGCCCAGGGAGGGATCCCCACAGGCAGAGCCGGGAAATGCCTGGCCTCCCCTCCCCTCCCTACATTTAACATTCAGAGCAGCGCTGGCACGCAGGATGACTCTGAGGCCTAAGCAGCCCAGCCTCATCAAATGCGGCTGCTATTTCCAGCAGCTTCTCTACCAGAGAAAACAGGTCACAACTGATATGGCTGAATCGATGGTTCTAGAGGACCTACAGTTAGATGCGGCGGAGCTGGGGGAAAAGGAGGGAGAGGGCTGTCTAGGAGCTCAATTTCTTGACACAGTTACTCATGTCCAACCCCATGCGCAGATCATGGGAAAGGAGAAGGGACAACGGACATGATCCTTTTAGAACAGGAATCATGAACGGATGTGTGAGTGAACAGGCACAAATTTTGCTTGTTATGAATGTATGACCCTCTTTGTTTCACAAAGCATTTGGAGTACTTAACAAAATTCTATCCACAACAGCAAAACAGAAATATGCAAATGAAAATGGGAGGAGCGGGTAATTGTGAACAATGAGCAGTAGGTCTGGCAGAGGTACTAGGGGCTCCAAGCCCCAAGTCACTGCCGGGGAGAGGCTGCAGTCAGTTCTGTTAAAGCCGCCTGGCATAGCCACAGTGCCACTCTGATGTTCTCGTGCTGGACTGTACCACCTCACCTGAGCAAATGAGATTAAAGGTCCCCAAAGCTAGAGCAGGTGCAGAAAATCCTGGGTGGGGGGCCCCCTGAGCCACATACTGCAGGAACTTCAACTCCAAGCTGCCTCCCCCTTATCCTTCCTCTCCAGTCCCCACAACCTGGGTGTCCTACCGGCCCTGCTCTTCAGACTGATCTCTGCTGGCCTGGGGACCGTGGGATTCTGCAGCCTCCATCATGTGACTCAGAACGGAGCAAAATTCATCCATTCACTGGTTCATTCATTCCTTCATTCCAGGCACAGTGCTGAGTAAGAGGGATATGTCTGTGAACAAAACCCACTTGCTTCCAAATGGAATCCAAGCCCCACCCCGACCCCACGGTTAAGCCAGACGGCTCAGAAATTCAGTTGTGGAACCTCTGTGGACAAGAATGGAAAAGCACTTTCTTTTTCTGTCACCTTGGAGTTGAGAGGATGGAGGTCTGGAGATCCATGCGCCAGCCTGGGAGGGAAGCACAGTGAGAAACTAGGGGACTGCGGTCTCCTGGGTCACCGTCAAAGGGAGTATTTCTCCTCTGGGCCACCTCTTCCAGGGCAGATTTCCTGCAACCTCCTGGGATCAGGGATAGGGATCCTGATCTCTAAGGATTTTCATGAACACAGAGATACCAGATGCTCTCTGGCAGCTGGTAGTTCTGAAAAACAGAGCTGATGGTGGGTTCTATCTGAGCAAGAGCATTATTACCCACCCTGAGTACCCCAAAGGACAATAAGGAGGAGACAACTGATGACTGAGGACAGGGCAAATATAAGCTCAGATCACAGGTTTTCTGAAGAGGACCAGCGTTAGCTGGCAGCCAGAAGGAAGGGATCCACCACACAGCTGAAAAGCCCCCTCTGGCTTCTGTGTGGGTTTAATGAGGCGCACTCAGGGGGCAAGGCCGGGGGCAGGAGAAAGGCAGGCGCTGAGTCAGGAGTCCTGGGTCCTGACCTGTTCTGCTTCTAACTGACTGTGAGTTTAGGATAAATCATGTGTCCCTCCTCTGAGTTTTAGCATCCTCATCAGCTAATTTTAAAGAATAAAAGAGCTGTAAGGGGGCAGGTGAGGAAAGAAGCAAGAGCCTGGTGGGGTAGGGGGCTCAGTTCAAGTCTGAATTCAACCTTTTAAAGCCACATGTCATAAGGCAAGTAAGTCTTTAAGCCTCAGTTTCTCATCTGTGAAATGGATGTGACATCACTTTTGCAAGGGCATCCCTGTGAGGGTTAAGAGAGATAAAGACCAGCACAGAAGGGATAGGTCTAGAAAGGTCTGTGAGTTGCTTCCTAGTCCAAACTCCAAATGCTCTGGGGGTTGGGGCACAGCGGCACTCTTTGAATAAGGAGGAAATTCCTACCCCTGGCAGGCTCCCCACTGAACCACACAGCTATTGCACCCACACCCTGGCAGGGCATCTTTCATCTCCATTTTCAGCTGTAAAAACATCCTTGAAAATTATTAGAGTTTTGGTCTTGATTTCTGAACTTGCTCATCACAGTCATAGTTGAGGATAGAGCCATCTTTGCAAAATTTAGTAAGTGTAATAGTTTTCATTTGAAATTGCTTGTAAGGGCATTATCTACCTCTGTACACTACCAAGGTTTCACCGATGCCCGAAGTCACACGGGAAGCCCAGCACCTTGAGTTCCTGACTCTTAGGACCAAACAGAGCCCTTCTCAATCCCAGCGTACCTGCCATGCACACCATCACAGAGGCCAGAGAAAAGACGGTCAGGACCACACCCATGCCGACGGTGCTCTCAGAGAGAAACCTGGAAAACAGGTCTCTTTCTCCATCAGCTAGTATGTGCAGGAGATTAGTCCAAGTGTTATACCAACTTTATTTCTAACCCTCAAAATAAATCTGTGATGGTCAATATTTTAGCCCATCTGAAAGATGAGAAAACTGAGGCTCAACAACCTTCAGCAGCTTGCCCAAGGCAACCTCAGTTAACAACTGCAGAGGCCGGCCTTTGGGCTCAGTAATGTCTAGAGAGCCTGTGCCCTTCCAAACATGCCATTCTCTCGTCAAAGACAAAAACCACATCTGCCATGTTGGAATACATGGGAACCCACCCAAGGGGACAAATATTTGGCTGAGCAAGTGCTAATGTGCCTCAGAAAACACCAGTCTCATCAGCGCAGGTGATGGGCGGCTTGTCAGTCCTCCAGGCTGTCTAAGTCAGGAGACCATCCTGGTGCCATCTGCAGCTTGTCCCCTTCCCTTGGGATGGAAGCACCAGGCCTCAGGACGGGCTATCTCCTGAGCGGACACCCGGAAGTGTGTGAGATGCGTTCTTTACCCCAAAGAAGATGGAGATGAACCAGATTCCAGGCAGCAGGGAAGAGAGGTCACTGTGGTCAGAACAGAATCATGGAGGGAAGAATTCTCTGCACAAGCACAAGTGTTTATTTAACTGTTTTATTCCTGGATGAATGACCCAGTTGCAGCAGAACACAGTGCACTCAAGATGTGCTGATAAACAGGGCTGCAGACGCAGCACATTCCTGGGCCTTTGCGTGTTTTGTATTCCCCGAAGCTGCAAGAGAATGCCTGCTTCCCTGACGAGGCTCTGGATCTTTGGAAGCGCAGCACAGAAGGCCCCTGCATTTCTTCATGGCAAGAATTGCGCCCAGTCTCCTCTATAACTCTAGCCCCACAGCCAGCACACAGTAGGTGTTCGAAATAAATGCTGTTTGGATTAACAAGGAATAAATTTAAATTTTAATCCAAATGGTGAATACAATGTTTCAAAGGTAAAGGAGAAGTCAGGGCTGGTATATTCCAATGGGAGGTGTGAGCAGAAGGCAACAAAGGTGAGCGTTGAGAGGCTTGTACAGTCAATGTGCGTATTTTCTACATTTTTGGATTAGACGTATGAATATGTATGGATATAGTATATTGTATCTAGAGATGAATGATAATATATTTTGACATATTTGATGATTAAATATAATCATGCATGTGATCGGCATACAGAAAAGCTCATTTAAGTGGTAGCTTATCCTGGTCTGAGAAAAGCTCTAAGAAAATGAAATTCCGACAATTTAGTCACAATTGTCGATAAAAAGTCTCAAGAAACCAGTGCTGGGAATTGGGAAATGATCTCCACTGATCAGCAATTATAACAGGCAGGCAAGTAACAGGAATAGGAGACACGAGATGCAGGAGACACGCTCAAAAGTGTTTCAAACCTGCAGGAAGCTGCACACCCAGGAGCAGCAGCAGAAAGACGCCAGGGATCGCCCACACTGTGTTGCATAATCTTGATGGAGAAAAATGGGGATTCGTTTGGGGGAGATGGCAGACCCATAACAGCAGAAAAGGAGAACGTGGTCTTTTCCCCTCGATTGTTGATTCTGTCTTCAGCAAAGCAAAAATGTTTTGCAAGTTGGAAAGTGAGACTAAACAGACAAGGCAGGAACAAGGGGAACACAGGAAGGGTAATAACAAGGTGAGGCCCTGTCCTTGACAGACCCCCACCACCTAGAGATGACTGCAGAATCTCAAAGGAAACCTGGTTTTTAAAATAGGAAATGGGGGAGATGCCTGGATCCTGGGCAAATGCCAGCCCCATTTCCCTCTCTGCTCTCTGGACCCCCAGAGCACGCAAGCCCAGGAGAGACAGGCAGGCTAGTGGCTCAGAGTGTGGACTTAAATCACTCTGGGCTTGGCTATTTTACAGCCATGGGTCAGTTCTTGACCGCTCTGTGTTGCCGCCCAAAGAGCGGTCCTATGAGGGAATCCCTTCAAGGAAGGAGAACTGATCCCAATTTTGCAGTTGAGTAAACGGGAGTTCAGAGAAGTGAGTAACTTACCCAAGATCCCACAGCCACAAGTCTCACTGCAGAGCCCACATCTCTGACCTCTGAGCCACCGTGACCTGAGCAGGTTGCAGGGGAAGCCAAGCCCCGACCCACCCCACATTCCAAACCTGAGCACCCGAGTAGACAAGCAGCTCTGAAGGTGACCTGGGGACACTGGAAAAGTGTATGGCACTTCAGCTTACTTAACTATGCCCACATCCTAAGCACAACCAAAACTAGGGCAAAAGAATTATTTCTGGGATTTAGGAAAAAAACAAAACAAACCAAAAGCCTGCAGGAATATCCTAAATGTGTCTGTCATCTTAGCAGATGGAGGACTGGGTACTAGTCCTTTTCTTTCCACCATGTAGAAGCCCTGTTCCTGGCTGGAATGAACGTGCTCCAGTCGGCAGCTGGCAACCCCTGCCCCTGCCCAGCCAGCTGTCTCCAGGCACAGTGAAGTGGAAAGGGCAGGATTAGCTGCTGCTCAGATGGTGCAGACTCCCTGTGGTTGGCCGGGTAGCACATTCTCAAGAGCAGATGTGCCCCTTGGCCCCACACCCTCCCTCCCCCATTCCACTGGGCCTCTGCCTCCATCCCCTCTCAGTGTTGCCATTACCTGATAACAGTCCCCACATCTCCAAGGGTTCACACCTCGATCTCAGGTCACCTGGCTCTTCTATTTCATAATATCCCCTTGCTCCTGCCATTTTACAGATTTGGAAACTGAGGCCCAGAAAGAAAAACAGACTATTCCAAGGTCTACAACCCATTAGTGGCAGACCAGGGCGAGAGCTGCCCTCCAGTAAAAGGGGCTCTTGAGACACCATGGGTGGATTCGTTTCCTGGGGCTGTCATAACCAGTTACCACAAACACGGGGGCTTAAATCAACAGAGGCATATTCTCACACAGTTCTTGAGTCCTGAAGTCCAAAATCAAGGTGAGGCAGGGCTCCAGGAAAGATACCTTCCTTGATCTGTCATTGCATTTAGAGCCCACCCAGGTAATCCAGGACGAGCTTGTCTCCAGATCCTTAACTTCATTATACCTGCAAAGCCTTTTCCCAAATAAGGTCATAATATCCCCCTGCTCCTGCCATATTACAGATTTGGAAACTGACATTCACAGGCTCCGAGGTTAGGACATACCTCTTTTGGGACCACCATTCATCAAGCCACCACAATGACTTTCTACTAGAGATTCCAGGCACCTCTAGAAATCAGAAATTGTGAGCACAGCTGACCCTCCAATCCCAGTAACATTTGCCCACAAAGCAGAGCAGCAAAGGTGCTCAGCCGGGACCCACCCTGCTGGACATCAGTGCCCCTGCCATATACTCACAAGAGAGACATGTAACGTATAGTGTCAGGATAAAGAGAGGAGCTTACTGCACAGAAGGCTGACTGCCGACCGGGCACTGTGCTCCATCATTACACACGCTCTTCCATCCTACAACCACCCGGGAAGGGAAGCAGGAGGTAAATGCTATAACTTGCTAGTTGTGTGATTTCACATAATGAAATTCTCTGGGCTTCAATTTCCTCATCTAAAAAACAGTCATGATCATGGTTTTGAGAGGTCCTTAGGAATGTAGAGGAGAAAAAGTGAGGGAAATGCCTAGCACAGAGGCACACACTCTCAACACAAGTTTTTATCATCGAATCTGCCATCATCATCACCCACCTCTTTATTCAGTGTCTGCATATGATGTCTACATATGATTTCCTTACAAATCAGTGCCCCATCTCCTTTCCTAACTCTGGACTCCAAACTTCCATAGCGTGAAAACAACAGTTAACATACTTGGGGTGTTATTTTAAATGCACCAGGAGCTTTGTTCTTTAAAAGAATCCCTGGGAGCCTCCTTCTGTAAAGGTTTGCCAACCTCAACAGTATGAATATTAATCTGCCGAGGTGTCTGTCTGTTCATGCATTTGTATGCATGGTCATGTTCTAATGATTTAAGTGGCCCGCAACTCCCAGCAGCTCAATGAATCTGTGTTTTCCACCCTCGGTTGTATTCAGCCCCACTGACTGCTTACTTCATTCTCTGATTCTTAGACAATGCCTGAATTCATTTAGAATATTTTGGTTCTCCCAGCCACCACAACGTGACACACACAAAGAGAGATGGAGAAGGAAATTAATTCTATCACTAAACAATGCCCAGGTGTGATGCAGCATAAACACAGATGCAGAGCTGAGGTAACTGACAAGATAGAAAGATGGGAAGGCCATTTACTCAGTCTGAGACTCCAAAGGACGTTCTGGCAGGAGCCCGTGTCGTGGGATGGGCAAGATCCCAGGCTTTGGAGCCATCAGCCCTGGGTTCAAATTGTAGCTCTGTGTCTCCTAGCTGCAGTATAAGGCCTGAGACTGGAGCTCAGTATTAGGTGCCTCCCGGACATCTGGGGAAATTGGGAGGGCCTCATACGCCCTGATTGTAAATTCCCCTCCCTTCTATGCTCTGTGGATAACGTCCCCCAGACAAACAACCCAACTTCTTAGGGGGACCAAGCACAGTCCCCACTTATCCCAGCCATCTCACAATTATTCAAATAAGCCCATCACATCCCCCCTCAGGAACCAGGACACCCACCCTCTCAAACTACAAAGCCTGCCTCCCACAGCACCTGCTTGTTCAGGAGTGCAGCCCCCATGTGGCCCTACAGGCATACCGTGTCCTCCTCCTCCCTTGGGCTGTGGGCACATGTGAATAACAAACTGCTGCCACCCTCCTCGTCTGGTGGCCTGCGGCCAATCCCACAATCCTAGGGCTGGACTCCCTCCCTCACCAGCAGCAGATTAAAACACCAACTGAACTGTGTGAACTTAGCTAAACTCTCTGAGTAATGGTTTCCTCATCTTCCGAGTGATGCTCAAACCTTCCCTGCAAAGGACCAAAACACAAATTCCTATAATCTAACTATAGGGGCTCCCTTGCCCCCCAGATGAAATAAACAGAAAAGCAAAGACATAAATAAACACCAAGCCCAGCCTATACATTTCCTCTTGTTCCCCATTTTCACACATAAACACCACCTGGATTCCAAGAAGGGATAGGTCAGATTTCCTCTACTCTTAACACTAACATGCGCTATATTATTAATCAGTGGACAGCAGGCCACACATTAAAACTACGAACCTATCTGCATAAGAAAGATAAACACATGCCGGCAGGATAACACCATATGGTACAGGGAGAGTAAAGAGGGCTCATCCCACAGGCAGAATCTAATGACTGTCGGCGCTCCCACACCCTGCTGGACAAGGCTCTGGCGGCCGTGGATCACGATTGATTAGTGATGTCTGCCACGGAAGGGGAGTGGGTCATGCAGCAGAGTTGACGGCTCCCTCCCTGGACAGGAGAAAGAGCACAGGCTTCACACACAGAGTCCTGGGCTTCGAGCCAGCCCCCCTCAGGGCCTCATCTCTCTCTCTACCTGAAAAATGAAAGCACCGGACTAGATGGTCTCTGCGGTCTCACCTTCTCTTCCTCATTCTGTCTCCTTTAATCTAATTAAGCCCAGCAAGGAGAGGGGCCAGGATGGGGTCACTGATCTCAGGGAGAGAAGGAAATCATTCTGACCACCCTCTTGAAAAAAATGTACTGTTTCCTGATTAACCTTAACATCCTACCAGGTCTGATTTCAAAGGAAGGCTCAAAAGCAGAGGAGTTTCTGCAAACTGTGTTTGCTCTCTGCAGCAGCAATTTAAGATGCAAAAATAACACCCTTATTCCAACAACACTTAGGATCTGGGCAGCAAAGCCAAAGAAACCAGGCCCTTGCCGGGCCCTGTGCACACTCCCTCCCAAATTCCTCCCAAGTTACCTGGGGGAGGGATGCCCCCCACAGCCGCAACCCAGGAGGGAGGAAAAGAGGGGGTGCAAATCCACAACTCCCCTCGCTCTGCCCTCACAGACAGATCAACTGAAACAGCAGCCGAGCACAGGGGGAGAAAATGGCCCAGGTTGGTCTCTCTTCACCAAAAAGGCCCTTTCAGTAAAATGGCTTTTAGCTGCTTTAAAGATTTTATGAAAAATTCCCCATGGGCCGATTCTCAGTGATGCTTCCTAGCCACATCTGTCTGACAGTCATGCCCACGTCCTCTCGTGCCTCAGCCTGCAGATGCCCTGGGCCTGCTCTCTATCCTAGTCTCTCCAGAGTGTCTGACCATACCCCTGATCCCAGTATGGCTGTGTCCCCACCTCTGGGTCTCCCTGCATTGGTCTCCATCTCTGGATCCTGGCCTCTCTCCATGTCTCTCACCCCATCCCAGGCTCCCCTCCCCACTCTGTCCATCTGCCCTGCTCTCTCTTTCTTTGTGCCATAGTCCCTTCCACCCCCTCCTCCTCTCTGACATCCTTTCTCTTTGAAGCAAAGTCCTATACTCTCCTTCCATTCCTTCTGGCTTCAGAGAAGCTTTTTCCAACTTGGAAGGACGGCCATAGCTAGTCAAACATCCTTTGGAAACACACCCTCTATGCTACTTTTGCATAAGGCAACTTATTTACAAAAGAGTATTACAATAATTAACACAAACAATTTAAAACAGTAACCACAGCCTCTGGTCCCTGAAAACCAGCAGCTAGAAATTGGTCAGCCTTCCCTTCTTGCCCAGCATCCCAGAGAAAACACACACAACACCTCGCAGCTTTCTACGGTTCACTAAAAACAATTAACCTTTAAAATGCTCTCAGGTTTGTGATTTTCTTTAATACATCTTAAAAGTAGAAGACACAGCAAAGTAACCCCATCTTCAATTACATATGCAAATGCTTATTTTATAAAATTATTTAGCATAGACCTTATCAGAAACATTACTTAAATGTACTTTGGAACATCTTTCCCATTTACAGAAAACTGCATTCATTCAGTTATACCAGCAGATATGAAGTACCCATTTTGTTCCAGGGGCTGGGATATAAATAGGACAGCATCCCTCCCCTGAAGGTACTTACACAGTGATGAAGGAAGCAGACATCCGAACAGAACATGTCTCTATATGATATGAACAGACACCTGGGGAGGAAAGGACTGAGATGAACACTTTCAGCTTATTTCTTGAAGGATGGGCTAGCCACTTCAGGCCATAAAAGATGGGATGGTCTTGGCATTTCAACTAATGCCATATATATATATATATTTTTATGTCTTTTTTTTTATATCATTAATCTCTTATATCTTTCAAAACATTATTTGAAAGCACTTCCCCACAGATTCATCTGTTTCGATCGTCCCAAGCACAGTGCCAGGCACATTGCGGGCACGCGGTGCACATTTGTCAGCAGGAATGAAGGAGGGGACGGTAGCACGAGCTCTGGGAAAGCAGGCATCCTGCCTTCATACCTGTGCAGCCTCAGCGCGAGCCCGCACCTGCCTCCCAGCAGACATCCCCTGCATGTGTACTGAACTCGAGTATCTGGGTGAGGCAGGAAGTGGAGGCTTCATGTCCTTACTCGATAGATGATGAAACTAACGGAGGAAACATAATCCCATGGCCATGGCATCCAGCTAATGAGGGCAACTGTTGAAAACAGAGAAGTAATCATCTACTATGACACTACATCCACCCTTCCTCTTCAAGATGTGCGTTATTCTCTTAACACTAACTTTCTTTTCTTATTCCAAGGAACAAGTATTTCTAGATCCACTCTCAAAGGTTTTGTCTCCATGTCTCGTCATGAAATAGACGCAGAAAGAGTCCTAAGGATGAGAGTTTTCCAATCACCCTGCCCAGAGAGCAACTCTGCTCATTGCCTCAGACTGCTCCCAGCATCGTGCTCCTATGCACTCCCTCATTCATTCACTCATTCATTCAACGAGCAGTTACAGATGCGCAACCGCCTCCAACCTTCCACATCCTGTGCCAAGAACTGGACATAGAAAGTAAGGGACTCGCTTTGCCCTGAGCAGCAGACTGTCACTCAGACACCATCTCAACCAGAGCATGTTCTAGCCTCATCATGACCTATTACTTCTCAGGAATCACGTTCACTGTGTGCTTTGGGTAGGTGTCCACCCAGACCTTCCTTTATAAGCATCATTTGGAATTAGTTTAACTGACCAATCGTTCTCATCCCTGGCTACACTATAAGTCACAAAAAGATGAAAAACAAATACTAACCTCAGACTCCATCCCAGACCAAATGAAGCAGAATCTCTCAGGGGAAGCAGGAGACAGCCACAGAAATTCTAACAGCATCCAAGCAATTCCACCGAGCAGGCACGATAGGACCACTGAACCAAGAGGTTTGTTTTTGTTTTTTTTTTAATTTTTTACAGGTGAGAGCGCAAACGCAGTCCCCCAGTACCAGAAATGATGCAGCCGAGTTTCCCACATTTGGGGAAATCGCAGGGGTCAGCACATCCGGAGCGCAATGGATAAGCCCTGCCCTGGGAAGACCGCCTTTGTGATCCTGGTATTTCCCCTGCCAGGTAAGTATGAACCAAGAGTTTTGGTAACATCCTCTCAACAGGCAGCACTGCGTGGAAAGGCTCAGGCGCTAGTCCTGGGTCTCCAACCACCCTGCCATGTGCCTTTGGGGCTTCGTTGACTTCCTTCTGTGTGTGAGATCAAGATACTGAATTGGGGGCTTGCCAGGACCTTTCTGGCTGTCATAGTCTGTGTCTATGAAAGCTCTAACTGGTTTAGAACCCACTCCATTTCCGAAGATGAGCACGCACAGCAGCAAGGAATTCAGTGAGAAATCAACCATCCACACAAGCTCCCGTCTGTGCATCCAGAACAATTAGTTCCAGTGAAAGAAAGAATTTGCTCATCTCAGTGTACCTGCCCCACACCACAGCAGTGGGGGAAGCTTTCTGCTGAAGCTCCCCAAGGCTCACAATGAATATCCCTCAAAGGTGCTTCAATCGCCCTCCCCTCCTCTGAGCCATCACATCCCCAGTGCCCACCACTGCTCGCCTCTGGCATCAGGAGAGGACTCAGTAGGGTTGCTTAGCCTTCCCATTCCTCTCATGCCTACATACCAGTCTCGAGGCTCTCTCTCCCCTTCCTCTTTCCCCTGACTCAACAAATAAGCTGTGCAGTGGTGCCCTCCCATCCCTGAGGCCCTGCACCTGACAGCTCCTCATGCCTCACTCCTGACTGATATGGGCCCTAGAACCTTTGAAAGGCTGCCAACCGCCAGGCAGTGCCAAATTCAGCTTGCCCCAGCCTCCCAGAGGCCACTCAGATCCCTTGAAACCCCAAACACCACACATCAGGATTCTCCCATCCTCATCCCCTACGAGAGTCATGTCCTCATCACTTACGTGGCAACACGATCAGGAGAGCCTCCCACACCTGCTGCTGCTCACACCAGAATCACATCCTCCCAGAAGCTGAAGAGACTGGGGATGATGGTAAAGCCAGTCATCTATGCCCAGGGTTTCAAGTCTGCTATGACGTTCTTCTGGAACAGCCATCAGCTTCCACCATCCTGAAGTCAGGGGCTCACCCTCACTGGCCTGCTCTGATCTCCAGACCTTCCCAGTCAGCCCTGCGTGTCCTGGTCCGGCTGCCCTCAGAGCTAATGGTGGGCACGTCCGACAATGCCGGGTGTGTTCCACAGGTCCAGGCCTCTGTCTCCCAGGACTATGGAGCCTGCCTCATCTCAGGAGGATCCCCCCATAATCAGATACATGGATTGAAGTGCATCATCCTCACCAGGTGGCTCCATAGCCCCCAGCCTGGAAGGAGAGGGAAACAAGTCATGCTTTCAGGGTGCATCAAAAGCTGGCTCCTTTTCATGGGCCTACTGAAAATTCTTGTCATCATTTCTGCTGGGGCCCAGACAGGCAAGAACCTGGGCAGTGCCCATCTCAGAGACCGAGGGGGAAGAGCAGGTGAGGCCAGCCCGTGGTCTCCAACCACCGATGGTCCCCCTATGGTCCCTAGTTGGGTCCAGAGGCCTGGATTCAAATCCCACTTTTCCATACTAGCTGTGCAACCTTGGGCAAGTGATTTTGCATCTGGAGGCATCAGTCTTGCTTTCTCTAAAGTGATTTTACTAAAATCTGCTTTGTGGAGGTGGTGTGAGGAATCAGTGAGAACCAGAGGTGAAACACTTATTGATCTCGTTTAACTGAACTTGACTCATGCCCAAAGTCTTACTGATAATTCTCTATTGACACAAAACAAATTCACATTCTCATGGACCCACATTCTATTTGTCACTGTATCTGCAGCACCTGGGATGGGATGGGGCACTTGGCAGGCCCTCAATGCTTGTTAGTCGGTGAACTGAAATTGAATTCATCAGAATCAGGGTAAGAATCCATGGCAACCCTGCTTTCCAGTGGTAGAAATGTGACCAGCTAAGACATCTAGAGTCTAAGGCAGAAAATGAATGAACAGGGCAAAAACCCAAAACACACTGCAACTGCAATCTGTCAAAATATTGGAAGTTGTTTTCAAGGCCAGGCTTAAATCAATCAAGAATGTATTTAAATACATTAAAGTCAAACACCCCAACTAGGTTGAATGGCATGCTCAATTTCCTATATTCTAACATTATTCCAATAATGTCTTTACCAGCCTCCTGACTGGTCTCCTCCCGTCAGAGACATACCCCTTCACCCCATACTGGAAACTACAGTTAGCCTGAGTCCTCATTTAAATGTCTGTCTTTCTTACTAGACTCAAAGCTCCGTGAGGGCAAGAATCTGCATCTCTCCTGCTTGTACCCCAGTGGCTGTCCTGGTGCCAGACACAGGTAAAGTGCTCCAGAATGATTTGCAGAGCTAATGGCCAAGTTCATGCTAAGAGTAATCTGCCACCATTTGAAAAGAACACAATACACCAACAGGTACAGCAATTACATGATGCCACAGTCTATGTGAGATAAAATGATCAACAGCTTTTCTTCATGGTGGATGCTGAGTCCCCATTTGGGGTTAGTAGTGTTACTGGTGTCTTCAATGCCCAAAGTCCATGGGTCAAAGAATCTTAAGGCACTGGAGGAGGATCTGAGCAGCCATTCTGAAGTCTCCAGGACTGGAATGTTATAAAGTCAACACCGCTCATCTGGATCCTCAGCCTCTACCAGTCCCTCAATTCAATGAAAAGTCCCCACTAGCCACTTTGTTTGTGGAAATCAATCCCTCAGAGATGTGTGAGCTTGTTCTGACTCGCCAGAGAAGGAATGAGCACAGCCCAATGCTTCTCCATTTCTTCTTGGGTCAGCTTTCAAGTCAACAAGTGTTCATCTATGATCCCAACACAACATTCTGATTTTATAAAAATCACCTGAAAAATCATCAAAGGAGGGATGGACACTGCCTTTCTGGAAGTTGAGGGAAGGTGATAAGAGTTTATTGAATTGTTTGTTTGTTTCTCAGCATATACTTAATAATATAAGCTGGTATCTCCATGGTATTTTAAAGTTGCCAAATTGTGTTCAACCTTTCCATCACCCATATCCTGCTGTTTTCCTCCATAGTTCTTGCAGCTGTTTAGTGTACAATAAAGTTTCCTATTTGTTACATTGATCATTTGCCTCTCCAAAGAGAATGCTCATTGCCTAAAGCAAATGTTTCTTTCTTTATTTTGCTCACTAGTATGTTCCAAGCACCCAGAATAATACCTGCATATAGCAAGTATGGACAAATATTTGCCAAATGAATGAATCTGCTCAGGTAGCCATCGTGACTTTCAAAGGCAGGGAGTTTCAACCCTTTCATATCAAAGAGAAAATTGAGGCTTAGAGAAGTTAAAATAAGTCTTGGGATTTTGCAGGTATCCTTCAAACTAAGTTGTAGCTTATTCTAAAGCAACTGAGGTTTCTGAGGTTTTTTCAGTCAAATCAAAATAGTCTGAATGCAGGAACTTCAGGGCCAACTCATGTAACATGAAGGGGCTGACAGGATGCTCAGGGACCAATACTTAGAACTGTGCATGGATGATATAAAATTACATCTGGTATTGACAGTGAGTGCTGGAAAAGGTGGAAGAAAAATGGATAACTGTGCCGTAGAAACAAAGGGAGGCTTCAGAGAGGAGATAATCCAGGAGACAGCTGTCCCCTGGAGGGTGGGTAGGAGCCAATATTATATGGAATCAGGATGAACCTCTGTAAGTTTTGTAGGTCTAAAAAGTTTCTAGCCCCAAAGGTCAGCACTCTGGACTTACAGCCTCACATGGCTGGGCCTCATTTGTTCCATAAATAGTCACTGATCACCGCCCACGCTCCAGCAATAGTGTCCCAGTGCTGAACATGCAGGGGTGAACGTGCGGGTAGGTGGAGAACATGAGTCCGTCAAGGAACACAGGGCATTCGGGACCACAGCCGGAAGCTTCCACCGGTAATTACTTTTTTGTTTTATTTGATTTGATATAGTATTTGATTCTTTAATTTGTTAATGTATTGATATTTTCAGCACATAATAGATGCTCACATATTCTGTGTAAGAAAATAGTGGATGAACAAATGGATGCATGCAAGGGGCGGGGCTCTTCAGAAGGGGAACGGAAGCTCAGAGCCACCAGGTCAGTTGACTTTAATCCTCATAAACAAGGCAAAGGGAGCCATGACTATCCTTACAGATGGGAAACAAAAGCTCAGAGACTCTAAGTAGCCCCTCAATAAGTCCAGGGACCAGAATGGTAGCCCAAGTCTACATGATCTTAGCCACCGCAAGCTACCTTCAGGACATTTCATCTTCATAGCAACTTTGGGGCACACTGTCGTTATCTCTGCTTTACTGACAAAGAAACAGAGCAATCTGTGCAAAATCATACTGGATCCAAACCCAGATCAAGGGATGAACAGGAGTCCAAGGAAGTAGAAGAAAGTAGTTATAGACCGTTTTTTCAAGAACCTCTTTGCAGAAGGCTCCCTATACTATGTCCATCCCCCAAGGCCTGCCCTCATCACTTGACATACAGTCAGATCTATGCTGTCTCCACACCCCTATCCCAGCTATGTGAGGACTGGCCCCTGAAAGAGGGGCAGAGTCAAAATTTATTAAATGGCTTCCAAAAAACAATTTATATTTATTATGTATTTATGCTACAAAATTCTTTGCCTTCATTCCAGCAAATGCATTAATTATGTTCTATAATTAAGATTTTCCTATAATATGCATTCTGTTGACAAAATGCCTAGTAAAAAATCCTTTTTGAGTCAATGTAGTTCTTAGATAGTTTTTAATTAACTTTAATTTGGAGATACTTACCCTGCTGAAGCAGTAGCAAGTGGAATTATCAAAAAAATTCTTATAGCAATACTCAGATTTGGAAATGAACCCTGATTTTTGCATTACCACAAACACTATACAGGGTTGTATATGATAAATGGTAATGACAGATGATATTATGAAATATTTACTTGATCATATAACTCACCATCATTAACAGTTTTTTAAGCAGTTATTAGATCTACACAGAATATCTAAAGTTCTTCTTTCAAATCTTAGGCCTGGTATATTATGAAGAAAACTGAAAACAGGTGATTCAGCTTTGCTCAATCTCTCTTCAAAAGATACTATTCCTTGATTTACAATGAACAAAAATACAGCCTCTATAGAAATTCATTAGGGGATTATCTGTGCATGAATATTCTTTGAGCCAGGCAAATATGTTGTTTCCCTGTGTTTTATTTTATTGGCATGTCATTTTTGTTGACTATTTCACATGCAGTTTTGATTGTTTCTCTGAACTTCTAGAAAATTTTTTAATCCTTTTCAAAGAAAAACAGCCAAACTATTTTGTTTTTTAAGTTAAGCTTTGGTTGAGATTTATGGAACCTGGAAGTTCATACTAAATGACTGTGTGGAGCTCAAATTTGAAGTTATTATTTTCTGCTTAATACAGTTTTTATAATGTCAGTATCACCAGATTCCCACATAGGACCTGCCAAAGACCAGGGCAGAAGGGATTGCATTCTAAGTCAAAAGGACAATTCCCAGCCTCCCCTACCGTTAGTGGTTACCACTGGTAGATCTGGTGCCTGAAAATCAGAGTGTTCTCTGAGATCCACGATGCAGGAATACTACTATACCCATTTTAAAGACGGAGAACTGAGGCTCAGAAAGATAAAGTGATTGGCCTGAGTCTCCCAACCATTTTTACTAAGAAGATGCCTCCATAAGGGCCATGTCCTATCCCTATGTCCATGTCCTAATCCCCAGAACCTGTGAACATTTAGGTTACTGGCAAAAGGAAATTAAGGTGGCAGATGGATTAAGGTTGCTTGTCAGCTCAACTTTACAGTAGGAAACTATCCCAGATTATCTCAGTGTCATCACAAGGGTCCTTAAAGGTGAAAGAGGAGGCCAGGGTCAGAGACGTGAAGATGCTGCTTTGGCTTTAAAGCTGGAGGAAGGGACTACAAGCGAAGGAATGTAGATGGCCTCTGGAAGCTGGAAAAAGCAAGGGTACAACTCCCCCATAGATCCTCCAGCAGGAATACGACCCTACCTACACCTTCTTGCCTGGTGAGACCCTCTTCTGACCACCGAACCTGTAAGATAACATATTCGTGTTGTTTTAAGTTACTAAGATTTCAATACTTTGTTACAGCAGCTGTAGGAAACTCATACACATGGCTTTCTCTCTCATTTCATTCAGGTCTCTGTTCAGAATCACTTTGAAAGAACTGGCTTGAAGCAATCTTCCCCTAACACACACTCCTCTCCCCCTTTCCCTGATGTCTTTCTTCACTGAACTCCCCACCTTCCACCATACACATTTGCTCATTTCTTCGGCTGTCCCACAAAGAATGCAAGCCCCCTGAGAAGCAGCCTTTGGGTCCTTCCCACCACTGTGTTCCTGTGCTTAGAGCCTCACCTGGCACAAAGTGATGTGCCATAAATAGCTGAGGAATACATGAATTCGTTGTTCACCACCCCCTTGTGAGGTGCAGTTCTCTACTTCATTCACAAAGTTGGGGCTCAGAGAGGTTACGTGACCTTTTCCCCATACCAGGGAGGCAGCAGGGCAGGAGAAAAACCCACAGCCACTTTGCATTCCTCAGTCGGAGTTCACACCCCATCTCTGCCACTTATCCCTGCAGGACTCTCGTTACCTGACTTTTCTTCCTCTGCAACAGAGAGGATGGTGCCCCTACAAGACAGCACGGTGGTGGATGCCCATAACTCACAGGGCCCAGATCTCCCAAGCCCTAAACCAAGAGCGACTATGTATTTATCAGGCGCCATGAATGACATGCTGTGCAGAGTGAGAACCATGCTGCCCTGAATAAATTTTTGCTTCCCACTTGTTAAAGACTTCCAGCCTGTCAGATTCCCCACTGGCTCTTCCCGCCTCAACCGTACCACCTCTGCCCCTGCAGAGCAGGTCTGATTAGTTCCATTTTACAGATGAGGTTATTTGAGCTCCAAGAGGGGAAGTGACTTGCCAAGAGCTATAGTTATCATATGTCACAGCCAAGATTGGCAGCAAGGATCTCTGCCGCACAGCCTCTTTCCCACTCTTGACACCTCAAGACCTCGGAAAGTGAACCAGATTCTTTCTCCACATCTAGGTTCCAATGTGAAGCCCACTGAGTTTTCCAAGGAGCTTTGTGCACAGGCACATCTCCTGTGGAACAATTATAGGTGGTAATCTTACATTAATTTTGATTCCCTGAATGATGTCTGTGTTTCCTACCAGCTATAAGCTGCATGGAGTCAGAGAACTCTTGGATTTGGGTTCACAGTTGGCTCCCCTACTGCTTAGCAGAGAACCTGGCACATAGTAGGTGCCAAATATATATGGAATGCATAAATGGCTGCAAGACCAGGCTCCAGCCTCCAACACCAAACTTGTCAAATGCTGGCTTCAACCAAGATAAGCCAGAGTCTCCCTCCATTCGTTCCTACATTTACGCCACCTGGAAAGCCAGCTCCATGTCTCAACCTGGGGAAGCCGCAAGCCGCACATGTTCCTCACTGGGCCTGCCAGTTTTCAACTGACCCTATGAAGTCAAAGCATCCGCCCTCCCAACATAAATAGCCAGAACAGAAGACTATCCCCACAGTGCAGAGAGCATCTCACTCCTTCAAACATCATTTTCCTGCTTCGTATTTTATTCAGAATGTAACCAGGCACTGTGAAACTTCAGCAGGGTATGTTTTTCTCTCCTCCAGATTTAGAGAAAAAAATATATTTGCGATATTTTTAACTGAGAACACCCAGCCCCCACTGCCACCCCCAGCACACCCTCTCCCGAATCTGTTCTCAGACACTGCATCTCTGCCCCAGACACGGGCCTTGGGAGGTGGAAGCTGCTCAGGCCATAAATCCTCACCCTGGCTGGTAATCCACAGGGAGAGGAATGACAAATGCTCTATTTAGCCCTATTTCCAAGGAAATTTGAATTACAAATTGGAGCTATCTGCTAAAACCTGCTTGAGCATAGCCTCTGGAAATAAAGGTGGGGGTGGGGGTAGGTCTGCCATTTCCATGTTTCATTGCGGGGCTGCCTTTTGTAGGAATCTGCCCCACGCTGGAAACTGCCTCCTCCCCCCCACCCCCCACCAGCACCACCCATTAAAGCCTGCAGCCCTGGAGTATTCACTCTGCTTTGTTCACTGCTTCAGGCACCACCAAACCAGGTAAGCAATCACTTCCAGGGAAAGTACAGAAAACTGCTTCTCTAATTGGATAGATTCTATGGCTAAGAATAATTCAATTGAAAAACGGCATTAATGAGAATTAAAGAGATTTGAAAAGGGGCCAGGACAGAGATGTCCACATGTCAGCGATGAGTAAGAGGCTGGCTTCCCAAAAGGCGTGTGCAGAAAAGGGCTTGGTCAAAAACCCATCACCATCACGCCCGACTCCCCATTCCCCCTGCCCGGCCCTCCCAGGCGATCTCACATCAGAACTGCGGAGTAAGACAGTGGCCCTATTTGTTTTGTTTTCTCAGTTTTGCAGCAAATAGTGAGATAGAAGGGAAGCAAAATGGACTTATGTGGGTGTGCTCCTGGGATGTGGGTTCAGGTCCTTCACTGGTCCCTGTGAGGACCCTGCTGAGGTCACTCAGCCCATCCAAGGCTCTTTTCCCACATATTTGTTCGGTTTATTTACTCAACAGCTACTTTCAGAGCCAAGGGCCAGACAGTATCCTCAGTGCTTATAAATACCAAGTCATTTAATCCTCACAGCAAGCGAGACAAGCCTCATTTGTGGCCCCTCCTCATATCAGAAACCTGAGAGGCACAGAGAGGTGTAGTAACTTGTCCAAAGTGACAAGACTGGTAGGTCCCAGAGCTGGGACTCGAACTCAGGCAGTCTGGCTCCAAAGTCCACCTCCAGTTATAACACAAAGCTTCATGGGTTAGCCCATGCCCTTCCTGTGCTGACTCATGTGTCTCCTGTGTGCTCCTCCTTGCCCTTCCCCAGCCACCAGGACGCACCCCTAGCACCACGGGGTCTCCACACCCTGTATGAGAACTCTGGGGTTCTGAGTGGGGGTCGCATGCCCTGCCCCTGGCGGAGAGCCTCTACACTGAAGAGACATTAAGTTTATTCCAAATAGTTAGGCATCGATCACAATAAAAAGTCAGCACTGTGTAAGGGTAAGAGCAAGGACTCCACAGGCCAACAGCCTGGATTTGAACTCAGGCGGGTCATGTCACTTCTCTGTGCCTCAGTTTCCTTATCTGTAAAAATAAAGAAATAAAATAATAAAACCTACATCATAAGGTTGTGCAAACTGAGAGTGCAAACTTAGAACCAGTAAGACTCCGATGAATGCTAAGGGCCCCACGGTGAGGAGCAGATGCCCATGAGACGTTGTGGGGACAGGTACTGGCAGTGAGACACAGCTGCCAACAGGACTCTGCTCTCTGCCAGCCACACGCAGCAGGGCAGAGCACAGAGGGCGGGGGGTTCAGGCCCAGGTTAGGAAAATGAGAGGCAGTCCCCAGCAGAGGCACAGAGGGGAAAGAGCAGGGGAAAGGGTGGGGGTGGCCCTCCAGGCACAGCGGCACCTTGCACACGGCGCCCCACTGCCACCCGCAGAACAGCTCCTTGCCCTACAGGTCTCCCCCACCGGACTCCGAGTTCACTGTGGGCAGAGGCACGTTCTCTTCCATTTCTATATCCCATGTACCTAGCACAGTGCCTGACATAAGCCACTCTGAGTGCAAATGACTGACAGACAGACATGAGTTAGCTGGAACACAATGACTGTTGTTAAAATGAAATAAGAAAAAGGCTCCAATAAGCAGTAAGGCCAAACCAAATTTATTTGATTACTATAAGCCAGGCATTTCAATACAGAATCCTATTTAAACCTTAAAACTACCCCATTTTACCGATGGGAAAATTGAGAATCCTAGAGGTTGTAGAAGTGGTCCAAAATTATACAGTTAGTAAAGGCTTGTTTTAATCCCAGGGCTGTCTTAGAGGCTGGAACTTGGCTGTTTTTCTACATTCTCTCTCTGTTTGCTTGGAAAACATTCCATGATTTTCTAGGCCAGAAGTCCATCTGCCATGTGCGTGTGGCCCAGGCACCTTGCACAATGCCAGGCACAGAGCGGTGTGCTCCATGGACATTTACAGAGTTGAGCTGTTCCTAATCACCTGGGTCCATCCAAGGGCCGACCTCTTTATAGGACGAGGGCCTGGAAGGGATAGGCCAGGTTATGGTTTCACTCTCTGAGCAGGAAAAGTACCAGATGACCTCCTGGTACTCGGCTATTCCTAACAGCTCTGGGGTGACTTCCACAGTCCTCACCTTGGCATTGATCACCAACCTTAAGCTCCTGTCAATGCAATGCTTTAACTGTGGCCAATGAGATTAGTGCCCAATTAATAACTAATCTGGGAAGTGCTATGTGAAACAGCCTGGCAAACTGCATGAGCCCGCACATCAGCTTGACCCCAGGGCACCCTGCCTGGAAATGGACAGAGCAGAGGGGCTGAAAAGATGGAGCTCAGGAGACACAGGCACTGGTCTCCGGTGCCACTGGTACGTGGTGTGTCCACAAGCAAACCCCTCCCCTCTCTGGGCTCAAGGCCTCCATCACATAGGCCTCTTCCGGCTCCAAAATTCAATAGCTCTGGCACACCAATAAAACCATGCGTCAGCAGAAATTCCCAGGGAACACGTAATTATTGGCACTTAACCAACCCATAGTTACCTCCAGGTAATTTCCAGAGGATTTATTGCAACTCTGAAAGCGATTTTGTGAGGAAGCCATGTATATTCAATATTGACAGTGCAAGAGGCAAGCTCTCTATCTCCAAGCCCATAAATTATCCAGGGCATCAGGAGGACAAAAACTACCATGGCCTGTACAAGCAGGCTGCCTCCCAAACAGAAATCAGGATTTATAGGAGGCTATAAAAAAATGTAGGGGAGGAATTTAAAGCCAGAGCATGTAAGTGGTATGAATGGGAGGATGTGTGGATGTGCACAGCCTCAAGAGATCAAAATAGAAACCTCAGAGAGGAATGTCCAATGCGTCTAATGACGAGGAGTGTAACTTTGATCCAGTCCCACTCAACGAACATTTCCTGAGCCCTGCGAAGGATCAGGCCCCCTGACAGAGGGAAAGATGCGGAAGAGGTGGGACCTGGCCCTGAACAAGCTTATGTGTGGGGCCCTCACTCTCTCCAGTGTGACACTGAGTCACCTTAGAATCCTTCTGATGCTCAGTTCTCTCATCCACAAAAGAAGACCCCAAAAACTTATGTCATGGTGTGCTCTGAAGACTTTATAAGGTGAGGTATGCCAGAAAAAAAGGTCTTTAAAAATTAGTAGTAGCGTGGCTATAAATAACTCTGATACAGGGTTATAAATAACTCTGATAAGCAGGAAAGGGTCATTATAAAGGTACAAAAAAAGAGAAAAGAAAATGGGTGCTAAACTTTTCTGGGAGAGGGCTTTGGAAAAGACATTGTAAAAATGCAGGAAAAGCCAGAGAGTGGAGAGCAGGTGGGGAGGAGGCGCCTCTGGGTGGCAGAGGAAGGACCACACAGGGACTGGAGGCCTGTGAGGAGAGGAAGGAGAGATTGCAAGGGAACAGAAGAAAAAGAAGGAACGGAGACCAAAGAGCCAGAGCGTAGTGGGAGGAGAAAGAAGGAAACACAAACCTAAAGGCGCCACGACAGAATAGGAAATCAGTACAAGTGCCTAAACTTGATTGATCAAGAGACGGGCAGTGGAGCCTCCACGTACAGATGCGGAGAGAACAGACAGTCTAAGGACAGCCGGGAAAAGGAGGCCGCCTCTGGGGTGGGGCCAAGGGTGGGAAAGGATGGGGCAGGACTGTGGCTTCTCATTTTAAACCTTCATGCACAATTTGGGGGTGGAGTTACATATATCCCTTTGACAAAAACAAAAATAATTAAAAACCTTTTAAAGGGATGGAAAAGGAACTTAACACTGCGTAAATACTACGTGCTGGACTCTGTCCTCTGCCACTTACAAATGCTACCTCTCTGTCATCCCAATAACCCCACAGGGTAAGCAAATCCTCTCTTTATTTCCCATTTCACAGCACCTACTTCACGTGGTTGTTGTGAGGACTAAAAAAGTTAACACAGGTCAAGCCTCAGGAAAAGGGCCTGGTGAAATGTAGGTAAAATCTGGGAAGGTCTATTGTCAAAGACGGCAATACTGGCAAGCCCTCTGCTCCCTTTTCTTGGAGATTACTCTGTCCCCGGCAGCGGTTGTCATGCTCTCTCATGATCCCTACCCCCCCAGGAGAGTGGTTGGGAAGGGGGATCCAGCAGTGGGTACCTGAGGACCAAGGTCAGTCCCTCTGCAGGAACAGACAGGTAAAACTCAAGACATAAGATAGGTGACCACGCTTCCCACCACGTGGGTAGAGTCTGCAGAGAGCAGCAGACGACAGGGCGCGTCTGGGCTGTCCTCCGGCCCCTGGCTCCAGGTGTTCTCGGCCCCAGGCGAGGCCCCACTCTGAGCCTTGCTCCTGCTCTTGATCTCCCCTGGGGTCCATGAGCCAGCAAGCTCCCTGGAACTCTTCAGCTGCTTTGAGCAAGGCTTACTTTACTGGCCTCCAAAGACGTCAAGAGGGTTCAAACACCAACAGCATGTAGGTCTCCCCAGGGGGTTCCAAGAACACGTTGCTGAGCCATGGGGCTCTTGAAGTGAAAGAAGAAAGATGAAAAAAAAATAAAAAAGGAGGGAGAGTGTGCGTTCAGGGGATTCAGCACTTGGGATGCTGCTATTTCACTGCAAAGGGAAAATTCAGCAAAGCAATCTCTGGTCACAGCTACCCCACTACTCTTTGCATCTCCATTTTTCCAACCCACGATCTGTGCCACTTGGATTTCAGGGTCTAAAAATATCTCCCCAACTTCCAAGTATGTTGGCATGAGCTGGTGGACTCAGATTTTCAATCCATTTGCAAATGTTTTTACACAACTCTTTTTCCCCCTCTCAAATTCTATTTCTTGCTGAATCACTTCCATCATTCAGTTTGACATTTATTGTGAGCAGGAAGGAAATCATCTTGAACACAAATGTCAACCCTGGCCCTAATGGTTCCTGAAGGCTGCAGAGGGAGTATGAGAGAAAGAAGGCTCCCCACTGGTTGGAGAGCAAGGTGTCCCCACTGGTACAGTGGGAAGAGCCCAGGCTTTGGCGACAGCTGTTCTCAGCTGCACCTTGCTGCAAGGCACTGGGCCTTAGTGTGTTTCTTAACTACAATGTGGGGACAAGGAAGTCAGTTTAGCAGAGCTGCTGCAGGGGTTTGATGGGTTAGAGTTCCACATGCACCTCCTAGCCCAAGGCAGGAGCTTAATAAATGGTCCCATTTTGAATGGTAGCCACCATCTTGGATCAAACAACTACCATTTGTGCTGCAACATTCCCATCCTTTCTCCAGCCAGTGCCAAAGTCATCCTTGTGAAACATAAATCTGATCACGCCACAGCCCGCTGGGAAATCTGGTGGTCTTAGGGTCAGACTGAAATGTTTGCCATGGTCTACACAGCCACGTCCAATTCCCCATCCTCACCTGACACTGGCCTCCTCAACTGCCCCCCTCCAGCTTCCAAGCAGAATGTTCCCACTCCACCTCTCCACCTCACAAGGTTTTCCTTTGATTTCAGGCCCTGCAAATTGGTCACTTCCTTCCAACCCACCCACAGTTTCTCCCACCTCTCCAGACCCCACTCATGTTAGCAAAATGACTGCAGATGCTCCAGACTTCACAGCCTCACACCATACTATTCACGGAAGGCACCTCTTCTGGTATGCTCTCCCAGGTCCTCAAATGCACCCTCTCCTCCCATTGGCTCTGACTGGGTCACATGCTCTTTCTGGTACCCACCACTGGGGCCAGGGGGCAGGCTGACCAGCTTATTCTAAATGGGGCCTGTTTTTGGCATTGGGCATGGGGTTAATCTCAGCCAAACACTGTGGTTAGGAACAGGAAGGGATAAAATCCTTAAAGGAAAAATCAGGGAACAATTGGTGGAAGAAATGGGGGCAAAAAGTGGGGGGCAAATGATCAATGGTCAACACCAATTCCTATTGGTTTGGCAAAAGGCAGGGCCAGAATCATGGTAGGTCAGCTAGCAGAGGCCTTCAAGTTTTACAAATAGGAAAATTAAGGTTCAACATGGGTTCAAGACTCACCCAAGTTCATACCAGGATCACTGCCAAGTGTCCAGACCCCCCTGCCAATGCCTCCCTGTGACTATGACAGAACCCCCTGTCGCCCAGGAAAACACCTCCATGATCCAATACATCTCATGCTCAGAAGTTCCAGCCTCAGGCTTCATAACCGAAGATATGAGGAATGGCTTATCAATGTGAAGTCTGAGGCCCATGGGGGTTAAAGAAGCTAACAGCACACTGCCTCCCATATCAGGCACAGAGCAGGCAAAGCTGATGAGGCAGAAAGCTTGTGTGATGGCTCTCCTCCAAGGGTGGTCTCAGCATTAGAACTTTCCCTCCATTCCTCCATTCCTTGTCTCCTTCCACATGTCTCTGCCCCTCCCTGGCCAAGGCACAGAGGAGGGGGTGGGAGAGAAGACGAGCAGAATTGCCAAGGGCATAATGGATGGAAGAAAGGGCTGCTTTAGAAAGTTCTTTCCAGAGAGGGATGGATTTAAATCCTCTGGAAACAATCCAGGTGATGTCCTTTTTTCTAAAGAACTTCTCCTCATCCCTCAAGATAAGGGCCAAGAATCACCTCCTCTGTGAAGACCTCCATGATCCATCCCTTACCCAGTTAGACTCTATCCATCCCTCCTGTGTACCCACAGGGCTGGGCACACACTTCATTCTGTTTGTGTGACTGACTCCACAGCTCACACCTGTGGGATAGCGAACCAGTCAGTATCCAATAAACGTTGAATGAATTAGTTGAAGCAGAAGGTCATGCCCATATCTCAAGTTCAGGGAAGAATACAGTGTAGTCATGGAATAAACAGAAACCTAGGGAACTCAGGCTGAAAGGAGTCTGTTTGCACAGGGCTCCTGCTGTGGAGCCATGAGGAGGGTCCCAGCAGATATCTAAAGATGGTAACTGTCACAAACATTTAACCCATGCTGTTCTCTCCAATGGATGGATGAGATGAGATGTAATGTCCCCAGGCCTTCAACAAGACCAGGCCCAACAGGAAGGCAGTGCAGACAGGACAAGCATGGATGTCAGCTGGCCTGGACGGTCCAGGGGCTCAACTGGGGCAGGAAAATGGAATCATGGAACATTTTCAAATGAAGTTCATTTTTCATACAACTGAACACCAGACTTGGAGGGGACCTCTAAAGCCATGAGGTCCAAACAACCAAAACTGTACGTCATTTCCCCCACAGCCAATGCTGTATTTTTCTAATTGTAGAAAAGTATACATAACATAAAATGTACTGCTTTAACCATTTTTAAGTGTACAGCTTGGCAGCATTAAGTACATCCCCACTATTGGGCGACCATCACCACCATGCACCTCCAGGACATTTCATCCTCCCAAATGGGAGCTCCGTCCCCACTAAACAGGCAGGCTCCCTGCCCCCAGCCTCCCGGCCTGGGGCAACCACCATTCTACTTCCTGTCTCATGATTTTGACTCTTCTAGGTGCCTCATTTAGGTGGAATCCCATAGTATTTCTCCTTTTGTTTCTCGTTTAATTCATTTGGCAGAATGTCCTCAAGGCTCATCCTTAACGTATGTGTCAACATTTCCTTCTTTTTTAAGGCTGCGTACTGCTCCACACAAGTGCCTCATCACCTCCACTGGAACCTCCAGCAAAGATGAGCCATCCTGCTGCAGTCAGGCCTGACTGGTGCCAAGGTCTTAGGTTCAGCACAGCTCTCTGCTGTGGCCTCTACCCACGGCTTGGAGCACCGGCTCGTGAAACCACAGAAAGTTAGTCCCCACCCATGGCACAGGACCTGAGATATCGGGGAGTGGGGCCCACAGCCCTCCCCACTCCTTCCTCCATCCAGCACGCAAGATGGGTTTGGCTGTCCTCTGGCCATCCGGCTCACCCACATCTAGACGTACTCTAGCAAGCCTGTCAGGGTCATCCCGTCAACACACACACACCAAGCTGGGAGCAGGGATACCCCAGGGAACTTGACGTGGGTTTGCCCACCCGGAGCTCACATTTGGTGAAAGGATAGAAAAACAGTGAAGACTGACATGTCAAAGGCTGCTCAGGGAGTGCCCACCTGGTAAGGAAGAAGCCGTCATACCAGCAGAGGGAGAGTCTCCCAGGCCGAAGAAGTAAGAGCAGAGGACTTCCTGAGGGGAAGTGGGGTCTGAGGTGCCCTGGGCAGGGCTGCAGTGAGCCAGACCCAGGAACGGCCTGGCCCAGGCAGTCGGGGGCCAGGGCTGGATTGCTCCAGGCCTGCGAGCCTCAACAAGGAAGAGGGTTTCGTGCCTAGGTTAACAGACAGCCACTGAACGGCCCTGGCCAGGGGCACATGATCTAATTTACACTGGAAAAGGTCAACCCAGCTACTAGGTGGGGAATGGATGGAGATGGGCAGGAATGGAAGCCAGACTGAAGTTAGGATATTGCAGGAAATGAGGCCCAGGATGCTAGGCTGCCCAGAGGCATTGGATGGGGCTCCTGAGGACAGCCACCATGACAGAGCCTCGGCTGTGGAGCCCAGGGTACTGAGAGGCCCCTTCCGGGCTGGTGGAGCCCCAGAGCCTCAGACACAGAGGCCAGGTAGCTCCTTCCTGGTTCCCCTCTATGCTGCCAACCCCTCCATTCCATGAGCCTGCTCGGTACCCAGTCAACTCCTACTGATCTGTTTATTGCCATCTCTGGGCACAACCACTAGTTTCAAACCTGGACTAGGATCCACACACAACAGACTCTGCCTACGTCCTGCTAATTGGCTGTGATAGTTGTGAGGCACTGGAAGGAGAGCTGACCTGGTCCAACACAAGCATGGAAGCTTCTCCGCAGGCCGCCAAGTTCTGGCGTATTTATAGAGTCCCCATAGGAGTCAGCCTCATTAGGCTTTCTAATAGCAGCTTTCAGTGCCTGTGTTCAGATTTGGGTTTTATTTGGAACTTGGCTTGGATGCAAGGCCAAGGGGATTAGTCAACAGTGTTTGCTAAACATGGACCCTGTGCCCAGCATCATGCCTGGCACTATTAATGAAAAGAAAACACATTATGCATAGCTCTTGCCTGCAGTGGAGCCACGACCTGGTTGGGACACTCATGGCAAATCCTGCCAAGGCAGAGCTTGATGCAGGATGAATTGAGGTGCCAGGTACACTGGAGCTCAGGGAGAAAGGCCCCAGGAAAAGACAGGGAGGGGAAGCACAGGCTAGTTCTCAGGCCCACCTGGGTGCCCATCCAGCATCACAGCCTCCCAGCTGTGTGTCACTGGGCAAGTCCCCTACCCTCTCTGAGCCTCCACTTACTCATATCCACACCAGGTCAGTGAGATGAAATCATAAGTCAAGTTCCCAGAATTTATATAACAGCTTCCATTTTATAATGCATACCCTGTGTCAGCACTGTTCCAAGGGCTTCATGTAAGTTAACTCATTTTATTCTCTCAACATCCTGTGAAGGAAACATGAGTATCCCCATTTTGTAGATAAAGAAGTGGAAGCCAAAGGAATGAAGGAATTGCCCAAGGTTATCCAGATAGCAGGGGGTCACTTCAGTGTCCAGTATTAGTGGGCGCTTCCTCCCCACTCCCTGGAGCAGCAGACGGATGGACTTGCGATGCCAGAGAAACTCAAAGAGGACTGGGACATGGTTAAAAGCATTGATATGGCTCTGCACACACATGCTCACAGCAGCATTATTTATAACTGCCAAATGGTGGATATGACCCAATATCCATCAACAGGTAAACAGATAGACAAAATGTGGTGTATCCACACAGTAGAATATTAGTCAGCCTTAAAAAAGGAACCTCTGATGCATGCTACAACATAGATGAAACTTAGTTAGGCACATTATGCTGAGAAAGAAAACCAGTCACAGAAGGATGAAGGCTGTACAATTCCAAGCATATGAAGCATCTAGAATAGTCAGATTCACAGAGACGGAAAGCAGAGTGGTGACTGCCAGGAGCTGGGGGTGGGAGGAACAGGCGGTTAGCATTTAATGGTGCTCTAGACTGATGGTTTGTGTCCTTCCGAAATTGAAATGTTAACACCTAACCCACAGTGGGTCAGTACTGGGAGGTGGGGCCTTCAGGAGGGGAATGGGTCCTGAGGGTGGGGCCCTTATGAACGGGATCAGTGTCCTTATACAGGTGACCCCAGAGAGCACCCTTGCCCTTCTGCTACGTGAGGATACTCCTTCCTGCTGTGTGTGAAGCGGGAAGCGGGCTCTCCTCTGACACCAAATCTGCCAGTGCCCTAATCTCAGACTTCCCAGACCCCAGAACTGTGAGAAAGAAATGTTTGTGGTTTAAGCCATCCACTTGACAGTATTTCTGTTACAGCAGCGCTAACGGGCCGACACAAACAGAACAGTTTCAGTTCTGCAAGATGAAAAATGCCCTGTGGACGGACAATGGGGCATGGTCTCACAGCAGTGTGGACGTGCTCAATGCCACTGAATTGCATCACTTATGGTTAAAATGGCAAGTTTTATGTTACACCTATTTTACTAAAATATATCATTAAAAAATTAATATAGCAAAAGAGGGCTGAACTTCTCCCACTTAGGTAGCCCATGACTCCCTGTACCCTTATTTGGATTTATTTGTTTCTTCAGTGGGTGTTTTTTGAGCAGCTTTGGGGTTTACAGTAGAATCCTAGAGGCCTTGTCTGTCTTCATCACAGAATAGCAGATACACGCAGCCCTTGCTCTGTGCCCAGCCCTCCTCCACCTGTTTACTGTTATTAACTCATGTAATCCTCATAACCACCCCTTGAGGTGAGTACGGTTATTACCCCCATCTTAGAGATGAGGAAACTGAGGTGCAGAGAAGTGAAATGTCATTTTCCTGAGATTACACAGCTGAGATTCAGACCCTGCAGCCTTGCTAAGACTCTCTGTTCCAATACACCTTACTCATCTGAAACCCCATTTTCAACCACACACCACCTCCCCATCGAGCCGAAGTGCCCCGGCTTCTGGAGCAGTGAGCCCCACAGCCCGGGGTGGGCCTGGGTCTTGGTGAGATCCCAGGAACCCTGCACTGCCACTTCCAACTTCAGCATTTTCCAGGACTATTTTTTTCCAGATGGGAGCAACAAAGTCCCCAGCTTAATTTGTTTCATGCAGTGACACTAATTAACATTCCAAACACTGAGGCTTAGGGACTGAAGGGTGTGTGTGTGTCTATTCATGTGCACTAGTGCATGTGTGGCATGTAGTTTGTATTTTGGTAACTTTTGAAATGATGTATGTGGGTGTCCTACCTGAGCCAAAATGTTTTACCTCAAAAAGCATTTTAGGCTTTCGTGAACTCATAAAAACACTGCACTAACCCCACCAGTATAAATGACCCTCCAGCCTCCTACATTTGTGCTTTTGCTTAGACTCATCACCAGCAGTGTGAATGCTGGGAATGTGAGGCCAAAGACATTAGCCAGAGTCCCACCTTTAGGAGCTAGTGATTCTTAACCAAGGGTGCAACCTCCCCCATCAGAACCTTTGGGAAAGCCTGGAATGGTTTGGTTTATTGTGACTCAGGGGCTCTAATCGCATCTTGCAGGCAGGGCCCGGGATGCCGAAAATCCTGCAAGATACGTGATCTTCCTGCCTGATGGGGAATAGTCCCATTCATAATGCTACCAGCTTCTCCAATTGAGAAACCCTAAAATGTATCCAACTACTTAATTTTTCAGGGAAGTTGGAAAGGCACAGAGACACAGGAATTTCCTGCCCGAGGCTGCATAACAATTCCAGAGTTAAAAAAGGTCTGACCCCTCCAAAAACATGTCCTATGTCATCCTCTGACCACCCAGGATTCCCCACCACCAAGCCAAAAAGCCCCCAGCTGCAGCCTCTGAGAAATGGTCACAGCTGCCCCACCAGCCACGTCTTACTCCCAGCAACCAATGTCCCTCTGCTGTCCACCCTAGCTCCGACTGTGACAGCGCCGCACCCTTCTGTCTAGCTCAAAGGCGGCCTCCTCAAGGAAGCCTGCCAGACTCCTAACTCAGAACCAACCCACAGCAGTTTGCCTATATTTTGACTTCCAGGCTCTGGCCAAGATGTCTTTGTGTGAGAGTCATTTATTATGATTACCATCAACAGTTTCCAGCCAGCTGCTCTACAGCAGCTATGGCGTCCAAGAGTCACAGTGATCTGGCAGGCAGGTCTTATTTCCCCAGGTTACCAATGACAGCAGAGCCCACATCACAGTTACGAGGCCACCTTGCCTCCCTGTGTGGCCATGTGCACGTGTACCTCTGTCTGGACAGTGAGGCCTCTGAAGGTGGGATCTGTGTCAAATCCATCCACACTTACCTTATGGCGAAATCCATAAATGATGGCAAAGGGCCCAGGACAAGAGTCTCTTGCTATCCTGTCTCTTGGTCAAGGGCCTGTTCATTCCATTAGGCCACCTGTGGCCTGGCATAACCTTCTTGCAGCTACATGGTGAGTCAGGAGCAAGGCCACAGAATGGAAAGTCTCCTGAGGCCCCCTGCCTCCCACCTCACCCTGCAACAACGAAGAACAGTCAACTAGACTGGTTTCATCAGGCAAGTAAACAAAGTCGTCATTTCTCTGTGGCTCAGTACGTTGTGCAGGACGTTGCAATGCGTGGGGCCCATCAGGGTGTCCAGGGCTTTGAGAACCTCCTTTCATGCCCTCAACCAGTGTGGGTGAAAGGCAGTTAGTGGACAACTCAGACATTCTCTCTGCAGAGGGCCAGGCCCGGCAGCCTTTCCAGCACGTGGTCCTCTTTAGACAGCCCGACTCAGGGCCCTCCCAACTCAAGGTTTTATGATCAAACCTTCTGTTGTATCAATTTCAACACCTTACCCTTTGTGTGAGAATAAACCAGACCTCCAAGTTCTAAATGTGTTGAGCATGGTTGCACATGAGAAAATGGAGACATGGTCTTTAACCCTGTATAGATGGTAGAAATCGTCCCAGACTCATTTAAACAGCTTGACAACTCTACTTGAGCCCCATGTTGACCCAAGGTATGCAGACATTAGAGTGAGTATCATACCATTTTATGATTACTTATTATCTATTCCCCCCCAGCCCCTCAGGAGCAGAACCTGACTTATCCACTCCTTTGTCCCCGATTCTAGTCAAAGGCCTGGTATCTGCTAGGCCTGAAATCAGTTTCTACTGAATGATTAGCCAGAATACCTTGAGATTGATCACCAGGTATTTGGAGGTATGTATATTAAACCTAAAAGATTAAGATTTTCCCATGAGAATCTCAGCCAAATACGGTGTTGAAATCATGGCACAAAAGAAGAATTCAAGAAGAGATCTCAACACTCTAGAACCTTCCAGAATCCTGAAGACAAATGTTAATGACTTCTCCAGGAAATCAGAACTGAGGCAAAGGGCGGAAGTCATAATACCACACTTCACAACCAAGATCCTGACATTTTCTCAACAAAAGATGTGTTTGTAAGAGCAACTGGAATATCTATTTAAATCTTATTTTGCAAATGCTAATGTTTCTCATGTTATAAATTAGTAAGATTTTTCATTCTTTGAAAGTATCACAAAAGCCACCCAGAATTATAGTGTCAGCAGGACTGAAGTTTTCTACGCTTATTTAAAATAACTCTCCTGTTCTATTTTGTGAGAATTCCTAATATGTGAACACACGATAATTTCAGCAAGGATAGAGCTCCTTCCCTCCCAGGATAACACCAACCATGGCCAGGTTTCCTGAGCTTTTTAAAACTCTAGGATCCGGCACCGAGTAAGAGCTCAGGAGGGTTAGTTATCTTTAGATGCCAGGAACTGAACTGACATATTTTCAAATACTTTTAATTCAGATTTTTTTTTTCCTGAATGACTATCCTAAATGAAAAAGTAATGAGGGGGAAAAACACTACAGAATTACCATGACCCTTAGGCCACAAGACTTCCATTACTTAAGAAACGCTGAGAAAACAGAAACAGTTTTCCTTAAGACCTAAGACAATGCCTAACCCGCTGTCAGCCATAAGGGCTCCCTGCACCTGCCCATGGTGGCCTTTGGGGAACAGTGGCCTTTGGCAAACACTCCATCTTTTTGCCTGAGGGATTCCTCTGAGCAGTACCACCCCCGGGGGCAGCTCTGCACCAACGATGACAGAGTTTGAGGACAATCTGTCTTGTTCTTCGCTGCCTTCCAGGGCTCTGCAGGAGGACTGGGCTCCCACGGCCCTGGGGGCAGCCCTGCTTGATGAGGAGGCCTTCTGCTTCCTGTCCCTCTCCTGTCTTATCTCCCCCACTTTCTCCAATCCACTTATTCCCATTCTTGGAATCAGTTCTGAAATCACGCATTCTCCAAAGGGATGATACTGCTGCCAAGGGGGGGTGGGGGTGGGGCTGAAAAAAATCTTATTCTTTGTATAATCAGCCAAGAAATACAATATATCTGTGGTATTAAAATAGCATGGGTGGGGGCAATTAGGGAAAAAAATGTCCTAAAAAAAAAAAAAACTCCTGGCAGGGGAGATGAAGACTAATGGAGGAATCCTATGTTAAATAAACCACCTGCACTGAGCTGCTCGCCCCAGGGAGCTTGTGGAGGATAAAATCCGTGCCGGCTGCTGAGCAAATTACTATGTTTAATCCTTTCAATAATCTGTAAGGCAGGGAATGTTAGGTCCATTTATCAGATGAGAAACTGAGGCTATTAGAAGTAAAACGACTCATTAAAGTCTGCAGAGCAAATGAGTATAAGACTTGGCGTGAGAACTCAGGCCTCCTAGTGGCTGGGATCTCAGCCCCACCATAGGAGAACCATCGAGAGTACTTAGCTCAACAGGCCCCAGGAGAACAACTCTGTAAATCTCTCAGTTCCTGTTATGAATGAAAGTAAATCAAGTTTCCATGAATGGACCAGATGGTGGTACTGCCCCACAAGTGACATCATAAACAACCCAAATGGATAAAAACATTAGTTATCATTAATATGATGGTGTTGAATACCCCAACTCAATGCTGAGCTCAATGGAGATCAGAGACAATTTGATATGTCTCTTTGTAGAGGATTGGATTGGCGGGGGGTGGAGGGGGTGTTGAGGGATGGAGAAAGGGGTATTTAGGTCCTGGGAATTTTAACAGGAAAATAAACCTTCCTCAGCAAGAGGCCAGCTGGAACCTGTATACAGGTTCCTAATCAGCCCGCACCTGGCTTTACTATTCTGCTGTTATCTGACCCGATCCTAGGCCAGTGGGCGCAGTGGAGTCATGCTGTGGGTAAAACCGCCCCACTGGTACGCAGCTGCTGGACGACCGCTGTGGAGGGGAAGCCGATGTGGCTGAAAGAAAGCTGGCCCTGGAAGACCTGAGTTCAAGTTCTCCATTGGATAGCAGTGGGACCTCAGGCAAGTTCCTGACTGCCCTGGGCCTCAGCTCTCCACAGTGCCTTCCAGCACTGAGAGCCTCTGATTTTTGGAATCTGACAAGTGCCTGTCTCAGTGCCAGGCCCATAAATCCCATAAGCTGCTGTTTGAGTAACTATCTGCTGATGAGTTTGATTAGACTTGCTGATTACTAAACCTTGCTTGTTTCTGGACCAACATCACCAAGCGGACAAGCATCATCACTGATATATGTGGGGGTGAGGTCAAGCACAAGCTGGGGCTTTAGGAACGGGCAGGAGGAGAGAGAGATGTAGTGTGACAGTGCTGAGTGATTTTCCATTAGTGCAGATGGCCTGGACAGATGAGCCCGCTCTCCTCGCGTGGTGTTTTCAAGTCATGTTCGATATTTTACCCCATCTGTAGAGGAAATGGCCTTGAGCGGCTGTGACACCAAACCTAAGGGACCAATGGCAAAGAAACTCTGCTCCTCAGACACAACAACGGTTAGGAAAACCAGACATGGTGATTTTTAAGAGGGGACCTGTTCTAAAAGTGACTGTTACTAATCCGTATAAAACAGGGCCCCTGGTGGTATTGTCCAAGAGAGGATATAATCAACTATGAAATGATGTGAAAATGCTGGTTATTATGGGTATGCTGGTTTTATATGTCCCAACTCCACTGCTATACTCTTACAGGGTCCAGATGATTTTCCATGCCTCTTGAAAGAGGGGAGGGTGGAGAGAAGGAAAAGGAGATCCCGGCCGTGGGGTCTCCAGCACAGAGAGAAGCCCCCTGCAGGAGGAAGCCAAGTAGAGCCTCTGTACGGGACCCCCCAGGGCCAACTTAGGAAGAATAAGAATTTACTCTAATTTTTCTAAACTATGAGCAAGAGGCAATCTTGTTCCTGAGTTATAACCCAATTTATTCCCTCAAAATATTTCCAAAAAACTCCTCTGTCCCTTCTGAGGCAGAAAGAAGTCCCATCCCATCCCACAAGGCCACAATCCAGATGGGACGGGATCGGCATCCTATGACACCTTCAAAACTACAGGTGGCCAGAAACCTTGGTACTGACTTCATCCTGTCACCTCCAGACCTTTCTTCTCTTCACTCTCCCAAAAGGTGATCATCTTAGGGAAGCTGACATCCCTACAGATAGAGGTGTAAAGTTATACCGTTAATGGATTCCAGTAAAAATAAGCAGTGACGCGGCACAGAAATGCGGTGAGTCTGCACATGGTCAAATGCTTAAACCCAACCAGAGAGGTCCAGACTGTGGGACCTAGCTGGTCCTTCTACAGCTGTAGAGCATGCTTCTTCAGAATGCAGCGCCCTCTGTGGGGTCCCAAGGCTTCCCTCATGCCTTGTCTCATGAGGTTCTTAACATACAGCCGATGCTGTGGGTGTTTGAAGACTGGGTGGTAAGCGAGGTGTCTGGACCACATGGTTTATGCAGTTCCCCTAAGTCTCATCCAGTGCACTTCTGACATACCCACAGCTGTCTTGGGCCATCCCAAGCCAGAGCCACACAGCACAGTGTCCACAGAGGGTGTTCTTGTTGTTGTTTTATCTATCTATCTATCTATCTATCTATCTATCTATCTATCTATCTGTCTGTTTATTCATTATTAAGGTATCATTGATATACAATCTTATGAAGGTTTCACATAAGCAACATAGTGGTTACAACATTCACCCATATTATCGTGTCCACCCCCACACCTTATTGCAGTCACTGTCCATCAGCATAGTAAGATTCTATCAAGTCACTACTTGTCTTCTCTGTGCTATACTGCCTTCCCCGTGACCCCCCTACATTATGTGTGCTAATCGTAATGCCCCTTAATCCCCTTCTCCCTCCCTCCCCACCCACTCTCCCCACCCCTTTCCCTTTGGTAACCGCTAGTCCCTTCTCAGAGTCTGTGGCTCTGCCACACGGGGGGTTCAAATCAATCCACATTTGAAGACCTTCCCCTTGCTTCTCTTCACACTGCCCAGCTAATAAAAGATGTAACAACTCTTGTTTTCATTTGGTCAAAATTTCAAAACCCAGACAAAAAAGAGAAAGAGCAGGACCTTGAGTCTCTGGAAAATACCATAAGATTATGCTCACTTTATGCAACTTTTAAACATCAATGGCATATGTTTAATGAATGAAAGGGGGAGAGCTTCCCAATAATTCAAGAAGAATAATTTAGCACACAATTTCACTGAATGCATCATTCAGTTCTCCAAACAGAAGGGGAGACTAGTCATCAATAGTCAAAAAGTAGACATCATCTTACCCTGGTTGCTGAAAACTCCTTTGCAGAAGTCACCCTTAATGGGACACAGAGGGCTTAACGGTGCCTCCCCTTTTTTGCAAGCCTGGCTCCTCATTTACTTTCTATTATTGCATTTGCTAGACTGTTTAAATTTAGTTGTTTCAAGTCTCCCTCTCCATAGGAAAAGAACTATGGCTCATCTCTCTCAAACACAAAGCTTGGCACTTGACTCAGCATGTATGGCCTTGAAAGGAATCACCTTAGCATGCTGAGCTTCCCTTTCTACTGTGTTTGTCCTTACCTGGTCAAAGCACACGGCGGAGAGCAACCTTGACTCAGGTCTGCATAGGATCTCTGAATGTAAGAAAGCCCGTTCAGCTGAGCCAACCATTCTCAGGCCTGGCTGCATACTGAGATCACCTGAGGACAATGTCTGGTCCCCCACAGATCAATGGTATCAATTTCTGGGGTGGGTTCTGTCATCTGTAATATTCATGGATGTGTCCTGTGCTGTTTGTGTGCGTTACTTAGTCTTTTTTTCTTAAAGTAGTTTTAGGCATATTTTTTTAAGTTTTTTTGAAAATACTAATTCTTTTAAGTTGAAAGAGTAATATAACACTCTTACATATACATACACACACTTTACCTAGATTTACCAATTGTTAATGTTTTTGCCACATTTGGTTCCTTCTCTCTCCCTCTGTGGGTATGTATTGTGTATACATACACACATTTACAAATGTGTGCTGAACAATATGAAAATAATATGCATATATCATGACACTTCACCACTAAATATTATACCATATGTCTCTTAAAAAATAGAACATTCACCAAATAACCACAACGCAATTTTCACACTCAAGAAGTTAAATCTTGACTTATCTAACATGGAGTCCATGTTCAGATTTTCTTAATCATCCCTACAATAATATCCTTTATTGTTATTTATTTTTTCAGTCCAGGATCCAATCAAGGATCATGAAGTGCATTTGTTTGTCTTTATTCCAGCTTTACTGAGCTATAACTGACATACCACCTTATGTAAGTTTAAGGTGAATAATGTGATGATTTGGTACATACATATTATGAAATGACATCACGATGTTTCATAAGCACATCCAACACCTCACATACTTATATGTGTGTGTGTGTGGTGCATGAGGACTTAAGACCTACCCTCTTTCAAGTATACAAAACACAGTATTGTTAACTGTAATCACCGTATGGTACATGACATTCCCAGAACTTACTCGTAACTGGAAGGTTGGACCTTTTGACCATCTTCACCCATCTCTCCCCTACCTCCCAGGCTCCGGAAACCTACAATCCAATTTCTGTTTCTGAGTTCAGTTTTTTTAGATTCCACATATAAGTGAGATCACACAGCATTTGCATTTCTCCTAGCATAATGCCCTCAAGGCTCATCCACATCATTGCAAATGGCACGATTTCCTTCTTTTTTATGGCTGAAAAACACTCCATTGTTTATACATATATTTATACCATATTTTATCAATTCATCCATCAGCAAACAGATTGTTTCCTTGCGTTGGCCATTACAAATACACAGCAATAACCTGGAGATCCACATTCCTTGAGACAGTGACCGCATTGCCTTCAGATACATGCCCAGAAGTGGGACTGATGAATCCTCCAGTAGTTCTAGTTTTAATGTTTTGAGGAACCGCCACACTGCTTTCTGCAATGGCTGCACCCTTTACAATCCAACAGTGCACAAGGGTTCCTTTTTCTCCACATCTTTGGCAGCACTTGTTATTTCTTGTCTTTTTGATAACAGCCATCCTAACAGGTATGAGTTGATCTCTTACTGTAGTTTTGATTTGCATTTTCCTGAGGATTAGCAATGTCGAGCACCTTTCTGCAGACCTGTTGGCCACTTGCATATCTTCTCAGAAAAAAAGTCTATTCAGGTCCTTTGTCCATCTTTAAATAGGATTATTTGCTTCCTTGCTACTGAGTTGTATGAGTTCCTTTTATATTTTGGATATTAGCCACCTACCAAATATATGGTTGCAAATATTTTCTCCATTCTGTAGGCCACCTTTCCATTTTGTTAACCATTTTTGCTGTGCAGAAGTTTTCTAGCTCAAGGGAGTTCCTCTTGTTTATTTTTGGGCACCTTATTTTGTTGCCAGGTCTCTGTAGCCTTCTTTAACTGAAACCGTTCTCTTTACCTTTGTCTGTTTTCATGACATGGACCCTTTGGAAGAGACCGTGCCAGATATCTTGCAGATGTTCCACAGTTTCAATGTGTCTATTGTGTCTTCATGACTGCATTCTGGTTGCCTGGGGCACTCTTGAAGGCATGCTGCACATTCCACTCCATCACTTCAGGAGGAGGGGAGGGCCACTGTGGTTCATCCTGCATGGGTTTGCCAACTTCAGTTCAAGTGGAATCTACCACGTTTATTTTAAGGTCCCTCCTTGCGTAGGTGATTTACATGTATATCAGTGTTTGAGAAACGCTGCTAACTCAGAGTGTGGTCTGCACACCAGCAGCATTGGTTTTCCCTGGGAACTTTTCAGAAATGCAGCCATAAAGCACCTTAGTCAGGAAGGCAGAACCTCAGCACCCATCTGTTAGCTTTCTTCCACTGAGAACAATCGTGATGTGGTGACCACACAGGTGGAACGCTCCTGTGTGACGCGTGTGCTGCCACTTGAGTAGCTTCAGGTGCCTGGACAAATCACGAAACTTCCCAGCACCTACTATCCATTTGTGAAAGACAAACCCTGGGTACCCCCACTTCCAGCACCAACGCCACCTGATGTGAGCCCAGTTCCTAGCATTCAGGCACTCGTGGCCATGCTCCCGCTGGCACACAGCCCCACTGCCGCCAAGACAGCTGATATTGTGGGGTTGCTGTTGTCAGCTCCTTACCTGACTTCTTCTTCATTCTACTTGAGTGGTTTGAAATGGTCAAAAAAAGAGAGCCAAGAGGAAGGCAAGGGTTCAGAAAATGAAAAGAAAAATTAAATGGGATTATAAGAAAGGGGCGGGGGCATGGACTTTATGAGGGGTGCAAGCAGAAGGCAGATCAAATATGACTGAAAGGGGAAGCAGAAAGGATACAGTCTTTACTGAAAACCTATGTGTGCTGGAGGTCATGGAAAGGATGTGACCTCCAGTTGACCCGTGAGCTGTCAGGGAACAATCAGAGGCTTTCCCCCTTCCCCTGTCCTTGGCATGGGCACTCTACCCTGTTCCCACAGCGGGAGCTATTTCAAGAATGCAGCCTTGAGAGAGGAAGGTGTTGTTGACATCACCTGGACAGTGTATGTGTGACTGAACCCTGTTAAGGCCCCTATAAACATTAGGATTCTGGCCAGAAAGTGTGGAGATCTCTTCATGTTGGGACCACCCCAGATGAGCCTTGTAAGAAGTTCCCTTTTTTAGCCAACTGCCATTTTCAGACGTGGAGCAGCCAGCCCGCCTCTTTCTTCTGTCTCTCCCTGCCCTCCTGTGTGTCGGGCCCTGTTTCTTATTTCCCCTTGGGGAATGCCCAAGGTTGTGAGCCAACACAATGCCATGTTCAGGTGTTTCATATCATC
Source organism: Manis javanica (assembly GCF_040802235.1). Taxonomy (NCBI): domain Eukaryota; kingdom Metazoa; phylum Chordata; class Mammalia; order Pholidota; family Manidae; genus Manis; species Manis javanica. The sequence goes on from NC_133157.1 coordinate 217,382,912, forward strand.
ATCTCAACTAAATTTCACAACTCTGGGAGGCAGGTATTATTATCTCCATATCAGAAATTAACTGAAATCTAGCAAAGTCGAACAAAATGCTCCAGGTCCCACAGCAAGGACATAGCAGAGGTGGATTAAACCCAGGTCTGACCCCAAAGACCAGGCTCTTACCACACAGGGATACATCACCTCACACCTGCCAGGATGGCGATTATAAAAAGAAAGAGAGACAAGTATTGGTGAGGATGTGGGTGAACTACAAGCCTTGCATACTGTTGGTGGAAAGGCAAAATGGTGTTGCTGCCATGGAAAATACGGAATTTCTTCAAATATTAAAAACAGAACTACCATATGATCCCCCAAATCTCACTTCTGAGTATTGATCCCAAAGAACTGAAATCAGGATCTCCGAGAGATATTAACAGTTCCATGTTCATTGAAAATTGAAATATTATTCACAATAGCCAGTATATGGAAACAACTGGAATGTCCATAAATAGATGAATGGATAAAGAAACACTATTCAGCCTTTAGGAAAAAAAAAGGAAACTCTACATACAGGCCAACATAGATGAACTTTGAGGACATTATGGAAAGTAAAATAAACCAGTCACAGAAAGACAAACACTGCATGATTCTACTTAGATGAGCCATCTAAATTAGTCAAATGCATAGATCAAAGCATGGAATGGTGGGTGCCAGGAACTGGAGGGGGGAGGAAATAGGGAGCTACTAAACAATGGGCTTCAAGTTTCAGCTGGGCAAGATGAGAGACCTGCTGCACAGCACAGTGTCTACTGCCAGCAATAATGTACACGTCAATATTTGTTAAGAGGATAGATCTCGTGTTAAGTGTTCTTACCATAGTAAAATAAAGTACAATTAAAAAAAAAGTGATGCTTTCCCAAAATTCTTGGTTCTCAACAGTGAGAAGGAAACTAACAAAATTGAGGAAAGAGATGCAAAGAAGATGTGTGAAGGGGAACGTGGGGACAGATGAGATGGCTAAGACCAACAACAAGAAATGAGGAAGAGAAAGATACACACAGGGGCAGAAAAGGAGGAGGATGCACTAAACAGAGTGTCTTGCCAATGGGTTTCAGCCCCAGGCAAGTTCGCTGTGGATTCAGTGTGACCAAAGAAATTGACAGCAGAGCATTCTTGGGGTGAAAGGGTTATACCCAACTTTATTTCCAGGTGGCAGGTCAGTCACCAGAATCCCATTCACTCAGAGCGAGTCTGCATGCAGCAAGGTGTTCTCTGCCTCTGGGCCCCTCTGTCCACACAGATGTTCTCTAGGCCTCTCTGCACAGTCGTCCCGCACAGCCATCCTCTGGGCCTCTGTCCTCGGTGCTGCCACCACTCCAGCCTCCGCTCTGCTCTCCTGCAGCCTTGCAGCCCTGCCACTATGTCATGCCCAGAGCACTGGGCAGAGTTCTTTATATAGAGTCAACAGCCATGTATTGCCCACAGGTGTGCAGTGAGCTAGTCAACCAGGGCCAGATGAGAATCCTGGCGACAGGAACTCTCATTTTATCTACACTCCACCCCTCCAGGATTCTCTCCTCTCTATCTATGTGCCCTTAGTCCTCTGCAATGGTCCCTGTGCAAGGAAGCTCAAACATTGTTCTCCAGCCTCTCCAGCAGAAAGTCCTGCAGACACACAGGACAGACTCATGGCTCCTTCTCTGACCTCTGCCTCTTTGGTCTTAATGGCTGGAACTGCTGCTCTGGTTTCAGCTGTCGCCACAGATCCAGTAAGATCCTATTTGGCTTCCCATCTAATTTCCTTCCATCTACTCCTGCCCGTATCAAATCAACCCACATCTGGGTCCTCGTAACCTTCATGGGGCCCCTTAAATTCTTGTAACAGGTCTTATTTCTTTCTGTGTTCTCGTTGCTTCAGCCACTGTACATGTCACCTTGCATTTTGTAATCACTGCCTCAAGGCGGGCTGCACTGTCAGGGAAGACAGCTTTCCCCATCTCTAATCCCGACAGAACAATTCCAGCCACCCCTAAGTCCCACAGCCACCAGCTCAGCCTGAGTATAGAGGCAGACCATAGAGTGCTCCCCAACCTGGGGAAAGGGCTGCTCCTCTCCTTGGGGAACTTTCAGCTGCTGGGTCTTTATTTTCTTTACAACCACTGGGCTTGCTTTCAATACAGGAGGAGCCAGTGCCTCCGGCACCACCCCTTCATCCTTCCCCAGCTTCTCCATTTCTGGGGCTGATGGCACCTTTCTCTCCCCTCCCCCGAGTGCCTCCTCTGCTACAGTGCCTCGCAACACTGCCGGCTCAGTCTTCAGAAGGTCTCTTACCTTCAGCTCAATTCTCCACAGCTGACGTTCTCATGCCACCTCTGCCTGTGCTTCCCTCAGGGGTTCGTCCTTTTCCTTGATGGCCTCTTCCTCCTTCAGAACACCTGGCAGCGCTGCCATCTCGTTTCCAATGGCACCTTGCTGCCGGTGCTCTTGCGCTGCCTCCTCTCGCGTCAGTGCATTTCCCTCCTCAGGGAATCCACAGAAGTTTGCAGCTCACGTTCTGGTGCTGCCGTTTCTTGGGTCTCCTCCGTAGACCTTTTTAATACTGTGAGAAGCAGCCAACCCACAGTCCCCGCTGCCTCACAGGCACTCTGCTTCTCAAAGGATCCGCTCACTCTACCAAGGGCCACCCCTGCTGCCTCAGGTGTCATGTCCACTTGCCTCCAGTCCTGGGGTGGGGCCCAGTCCTCTAGGAGGGAAGCCACCTCAGACCACATACCCATTGGGGAACGATCCACTGTCTCCCCATCACAGGGGCAGCCTGCTGAAGCACCCCTCCCATAAGGGCAGCCTGTCTTTTTCCTTGGTCAACAGTGAATCCTGCCGACTATGCCAACTGTCTTGCCAATGGGTTTCAGCCCCGGGCAAGTTCACTGTAGATTCAATGTGACGAAAGAAATTGACAGCAAAACATTCTTGGGGTGAAAGGGTTATACCCAACTTTATTTCCAGGTGGCAGGTCAGTCACTAGAATCCCGTTCACTCAGAGTGAGTCTGCATGCAGCAAGGCGGTCTCTGCCTCTGGGCCCGTCTATCTGCACAGCCATCCTCTGGGCGTCTCTGTACAGTCGTCCCACACAGCCGTCCTCTGGGCCTCTGTCCTCAGCACTGCCACCACTCCAGCTCTCTGCTCTGCTCTCCTGCAGCCTTGCAGCCCTGCCACCCTGTCATGCCCAGAGCACTGGGTGGAGCTCTTTATATAGAGACAACAGCCATGTGTTGCCCACAGGTGTGCAGTGAGCTAGTCAACCAGGGTGAGAATCCTGGCCACAGGAACTCTCATTTTATCCACACAGAGTCAGAGAAATAGCACAACTGGCAGAATTGAAGCCAGCATTGTGTAGAAAAGAAAAGTAATATCCCTTCTCTGATTACAAGTTGTAGCACTGGCTAAGATGCTTTTGAAGGAATTCCTTTTGCCCAGGTTGGGAGGTTGACCAGATGACCCAACTCTAAGATTTGTTCCAATATTAATGATATTATTGTTAGAGCATATGTTTTACTGGGACAGAGACTGGATTGCTTGCATTTTGTGTTATTCACTGCTATGTCCCTAATGTTTAGTAGAGTGACTGGCACAGAAAAGGCACTCAGGAAGTACCTGTTGACCAGGTAACAATAATAACACCAATAACTAATATTGAACATTTCTTCTATGTTGAATGTTCTTAACTCCACAAAAGCCTGTAAACTTGATAATGTTTTTCAAATGAAAAATCTGAAGCTCAGAGATACAGCCACTCGCCCAAGACCATACCAGTTGAAAAGGCAAAGCACATTTGGAAACCCAAATTTCCCTTACCTCAAAATTGCTAAGACTGCCTGACTGGAGGTCTGACTGGGAACCTAGAGTCTTTCCATCACCTTGGGGACAGTAGATCCTTCAGTAGAGATGCTAAGTCCACAGCCAGGTCCTTTACATTCCCTGCTGGGCCCTTGTGTCTCGCCTCTCTGTTCTGCCTGCAGGTGTCCCTAGGGCCAGCCCACTTAAGAACGCAGTCAGCAGGCATTCCTTGGGATCATTTCCCGTTGCTCTGTCAACAGGTGAGTGAGTGATCATACCCAGCTGACTGTGGAGAGGTGGTGAGGGCCGTGGGATGCTGTGCTGAGCCAATCCAGCAACAAGGCCAAGATGAAGCCAGCTTCTATCTCTCCACTACTGGGATAGGAAGGGGGAGTCCCTGGACAGCGCTGGGCAGCAAAGTAGCTGGTGTGTATAACTTTTCAGGAGACCCCTATTCATAGTTAATAATGGATGCTGAGTGCCTGGTGGGCTAGTTCCATTCATATACACTATTTCCTTTCAGCCTAACCCCTCACCCCACTCCATAACAGGGCAGCGATCAGCCCCAACTTACAGGTCATACCCGGTTTGCCTCATGCCAAATCCCAGAGGCGAAGGCAGAACCCAAATGTAAACTCCAAGTCCAGCACATTTTCCACAACCTCACAATCCTCTTCAGCCTCAAGGCTCAAGAAGCAGAGATACTGTCAGCTTTACTAGAGTAAAGCGTGGTCTCCTATCTTCCTCCACCCTCTCCAGTCCATTTTAGGACTTCTGAGAGCTATTCTTATTGTCGCAATCCTATGCTAACTTTGGCTATTTTCATTGTTGCTGCTGTTGTGATAATGGTAAAGCCACACAGAACAAAGCCTTGGTTAACCTGACAAATACTCTTTCACGCAGCCATGATTCAAAAACTACTTGCCAAGCAAACACCATGGGCCCCATAATCTGCTGGCGCTGAGAATGCTAAAGAACAATGCAGCCCCTCCTCTCAAGTCACTCTCAGTTCAATGAGGGAGATGAACTAGCCAATCAGTCCAGCACAGTGTGCAAAATCCTGTGACTGCAGAGGAGGGGCAATTCTAGCTCAGTCTGGAGAATCAGAGAAAAGCTTTCCAGAGGAGGGGACACTGGGGCTGAGGAGGTGAAAGTGAGGAGCCAGGAGAAAGTAGAGGATGGGCATTTAGGGCAAAGGGAGGAGCCTGGTCAGGGCAGGGGTCTTTGATTTCCCCATTTGTAATCTACCTTTAGGATAGAATGGGGGGAAATCACATCTCACAGTTCTGGTTCACTAAAAAGCATGCACTAGATTGTGAGCCCATGGTCAGTCCCCCTTCATGCCATTAGCTACAGCCCAGAACAGGATAATGGATGCTCGGAAGCACAGATTTCTGTGCCTTGCAAAACCCTGAATCATCAATGAAAGGTTCGATTTTGTCCACTTGACTGGACTTCCTCCTAAGCTGGAGGATGTACAGTGCATCCACTACACCGGCTTCAGTACCAGGAGCTCAAGCCCAACCCAACATGGATTTTCCCATATAACTCCCAGTTCCCCAGAATCCACAAACTCACCATCACCCAGCCCGGCCCACATTTCTCTAACACTGTGGTTCCCTGGGCTCTGACCAGCCCTGTTTTGATCCCAACTACATTTCCAGCTACTTGCCAACTGAGAGCTAGGAATGGGAGGCCGAAGCATTACTGAGAGCTCTGTGTTACCAGTGGGGCACGGGGCATCCAGTGGTATATCTAATGAAATGCCCACAGTCCCCCAATTGCTGGCAGAGGGTCAGAACTGGGATCAGCCTCAGAAACAGAGCTGACCAACAGCATCAGATGTGAGCTCCAGAAACATCAGCTGTATGAACTTGGGCAAGGGGTAGTTTTATCACTTGAAGATTTCATACCCTCATCTACAAAATGTAGATAATAATTCCCACCTCATAGGATCCTGGTGAGAATGAAATGAAATACACAGTTTGTATGTCTGTAAGCACCTGGCTAGATCTTCAACTCTCTCTTTGCCCACAGTGTTACATTGTCCTGACCCTTTCTGAAAAACTGAGGCTGCAGGTTTCCACATTCTCCAAGCTGCTTCCAGGTGATGGGACACTTGTAGAAAAGGATAAAATTGAGTCTCTGTCAATAATAGGCCTTACCTATCCCTTCCCCAGACTAGGGGAGGCAGGGCCAAGGGGCTGGCTGGGAACTGTGGGAGGAGAAAGAACAGGGAGCCCGTAAGCTTCAGTGGGACCCTGGGTTTGGAAGTCAGCCAATACATACAAAATGTCATTTACATGCAAAGGACATATGAATCTGTGTATGCTGTGTGCACTCAAATAATTTCTATGTTTCTTCTTTTTTATTATAGATATTCCAGAATTAGCCTCAGTTCAATTTAACTAAATGCAATGCTGAGAGACAGAGAGGAATGTGTTTTTAATCCCTTTTTACCACCTCAAAAAAGAGTGGAAGAACATTGCTAACCTTTTCTCCAGCCACCAACACCTGCAAGTACATGTGCACGTGGAAGCCACAGGCTGGACCACCCGAAATCCACGTTCCTGGCTGGATGCCCCCCTCCCTCCTGATGGCCCCTCTGTTTCAGGGATGCTTCGTAACCTCTCTGAAAAAACCTGTTGCCAAGCCTGAGGTCCTGTGCAGACGCCCCCACCTGGTGGCCAAATGTGGAAAAGCTGTTCCAACCAAGGAAGATTGGCAAGTAGTGCAACTCCAAGGCCCTCTGAACCCCTTCAGACCCCATCAGTCGCTGGTCAACTGGAGGAAGACAGAGAGGAATATCCACGGCTAAAGGCACAAAAGGGCTCAAAGTCATGGCCAGTTCCCCTCCAAAACCCTGATAATGGTACAGCCTCCTAAGAAGCAGCCATCAAGATGACTAAGCCACAGACAGGAGGCAAGGGGTGGCTGGAAGTGCCCTACCAGCCCTGCAGCGTGCTGACGGCCGTGACAGCCCCTTGGAGGTGAGAAGCCACCGCTACCATTCTCTCCCTCTCCCCAAATACGGGGGGATTTTCTACCCAGGGGGTCAGGTCCATCTTCCTTCTGGCCATGCATTTATACCCTGAGTAGCAAGGGAACTCTTTCTAGGGGAAGGATGCCTGGGAGCAAAGCTCCTGCCAGGCCCCCCTCCCATGTCCCCGCCCCTGCCCAATTGAAGCCAGAGTGCAGCTGATGTTCGGAGGATTTCACGGACCTGTTTCAGCCAAAATAACCCCGCCCCTCTCCTCCAGGCACGGTTAAGCCCCAGACCCTTAGTCTAGGCTTGGAGCCCAAGATACTCGTATTCATTCCCTCTCTTTCTCTTTCTCCCTCAATTAACTTCCCTAGAAGAACCCAAAGACAAGCATTTTAGTAAATCCAAGCCCCCCACTGGGGCAACAGCAGGTTCTTTCCTGTACCAGGAGGGAGCCCTAAGAAGTGAGGCACGAGCAAGCAATTCATACCCGCGCTCATCCGCGCGCGCGCGCGCACCACACACCCCGACTATGGGCAGAGTACCACTCCCACCCCCAACTCCAATAGCGTCTAAACTCAGCAGCGATCCCGAGAGAAGGGACCCACCCCAACCAGAAACAGCGCATGGGAGGATCCGCTTTATCCCGTTCAACCGCCACATTATTTGGAGAAACCACCTCATTCTTTTAGGCTTCCATACCAACATGCGGAGGAGATGCCACATATGCGCACCCGCGCGCGCACAAACATGCCAATCCACTCTCCAAATCAGCTGGGGAACCCTCAGATCTTTAAAGCTCTGGTGTCCAACACCTAGAGAGTGGCTCCCAAACACACGAACACAGCACAGAACAGAGAGGGCAGACCGGTCTGCAGTTCAGCACACAGGCTACCCTCGGCTTTAAAGCCCCAGAGCCGCCCTCAGCTCCAGCCCGCACCCCGCACCCCCGCCTGCGCCGCCGCCAAGGGGCGCCCGGAGCGGTCGGGTACTCACACGAGCGCGTGGTAGAGCAGCGCCCAGCCCCGCGGTCTCTCCAGGGCGTCGTAGATCAAAGTTTGGATGCGCCGGTACTTGGCGTTGTTTCTCTTGACAGGGCGGCTCAGCGGAGTCTTGGCCAGGAGCCCGATGCCCTGCGGGGTCCTCCGCAGCCCCTCGTCACGGCCGCTGCCCTCCAGCAGCAGGGTCCCGTCTTTGTCGGCACCGGCCCCGAGCGCCAAGGTGACTTGCTCCACGTCGCCTGGTGCCAGCCCCACTTTCCGCTCCTCGTCGCCGGCGGCCGCCGCGTCCCCTACGGCAGGGTTAGCGGCCCCACCGCCTCCGCCGCCCCCGCCGCCGCCGCCGGACGCCCCCGCAGCCTTGCGCGCCTTGAGCCCCATCTGCCTCGCCCCCGCCGTCCGCTTCGCCTTCTCCGCTGCTGCTCCGGGAGGAAGGGGCGCTCTGGGTGCGCGGACGAGGCGGCGGCGGCGGCTGCAAGCCCGGGAACTCCAATGCCATGATCCGCGCGCCCCTCCCCACCCACCCCTCCAAAGCAGGCAAAGGCGGTCTCCCCGGGGGGCAGGGGAGACCGGGCGGGGGCCAAGGGGGTCACATTCCGCGCGGCTCTGCCGCGGGACCCCGAGGGGCGCGGGCCGGGGACTGCGGGCAGCGGGCGAGGGCGCGCGAGGCCGGCGCGGAGGCGCTAGGGCGCGCGGCGGCGGGAGCCTGGCACCGGCGCTCCGGGGCGGCGGCGGCGGCACCCGGGCCGGCGAGCCCGAGACAGCATCGCAGTTTATTTACAAGCCGGCTGCCAGCCGCCCTCCCGCCCGCGCCCGCGCCGCCGCCGCCGCCGCCGCCGCCTCGCCCCTCCTCCGCGCTCCCCCCGCGCCCCTCCCCGCCCGCTCCAGCCCCAGCCCCGCCGCGGCAGCCGCGGGCCCGCGCGTCGCGAGCCGAGCGCACGCCGCCCCCTCCTCCCCCGCCCGCTCCGGGGTGGGGCCCCATCGTCCCGCCCCGTCGCGGCGGGAGGCCTGGGCGGGGCCCCGCGTCTCCCGCCGCCTGCGGTTCCCGCGGGCCGGGGGTCTCCGGGGCTGTGCGCGCGGCGGCTGCTGCGCGGGGCTCCCGGCGCTCCAGCGGGCGCTGGGATGCCCTCGGGCGGGAGCAAGGGAACTCGACGGAGGGCGCGGCCCTGGGGCCGGGGTTTGCCTGCTTCTCCGCGTTCGCCTCGCTGCTGCAGCTCTACGTTTTCTCCCCAACTCCCAGCCCTGCTTCTTGACTTCAGAAGTAAAATCCAAGTTGCTGGGTTGGCCCGCCCGCCCTGCGCTAGCGCCCTGTGCTAGCAACACCGGCTCCCTATTCTTTGGTTCCTGGTTCTTGGTGGATAGGTCCGGCCTCACCTCCCCTGCCCTTGAATGGCACCTCCGCCAGCTTGGGCGCAGGGCTGAAGAAATGTAAAGAGCAAGGCGAATCGGTTTGGCTTCTAACTTACGCTCCAGGCAAGTCATTCCCTCTCTTGCCTGAGTTTCTGTTCATTCATTCAGTCGATCAAACCACATGAGTGAGCCCTACGTAGAGGGGTAATGTCTTCCGACCAGGGCATCCTAGGTCCCTCTGCTCACAAAGCCTTCATTCTAGAGAAAGGGGAAGACAGTGTAATTTCCAATATTGGTCAATCCAGCTTAAACAAAATTGCGCGTTGTGTTGGAAGTGGGGGGACTTCTTTTACTTGGCTAGTCCTGAAAGGCCTCGTTGTGGATGTGACATTTTGAAGTGAGACCTAAATGACAAGCGGGGGCCAGAAAGTGATTCCAATATGAGAACGTAATATAAAATAAGAGCCATGACCACCACCCGATGGAGAAAGATTAGTTATTGGTAAGTGGGCTTCAGGGTGGGTTTGGGGAAGATTACCCGAAGTGGCATTTGCAAACAGAAATGTGACTCCGTGCACAGTGGGACAGCAGTAAATGTTTATGAAAATATTAATGCTCAGCAACGGTTTGGAGCATGGTGGGTAACCAGTCAGTGCAAACTCTGGAAAGAAGAAAAGGTTCAGAGAAAAGGAAATATTGCCTGGGTGAGAGAAGCTCCAAACTGAAGCTGGGTGCAATGCAGGTGCACGTGCCCTCCACCCCTTATTGCACCCCGTTCTGTCCCAGTCCAATCCCAACCACCTAGAAAACAATTAGTTCCCTTTGAGCACTTTTCCTAAAGCTGCCCATCCCTCTCCATCCCTTCCCATTTATTTATTCATTACATTTATCACTGTCTGAAGTGATCATATTTATGTTTTGTTTACCTGTTTACTATTATCTCAATAAGCAAGAGCAGGGACTCAGCATCCTATCCCTAAAGCTTAAGTACATGCCTATTATATAGTAGCTCTCAGTACTTAATTACAGCATGAATGAGTGAATGTAGACTGTAGAGCCCCAGAACAATACCTGTCATATGACAGAAGCACTCACTGTATGTTTGTGTATGAGATTTGGGGTTTTATCTTTTACCATATGAAAGTCTTTATTCTTAGGAAGTATTAGTACCCGTTGCAACTTGAGTAACATGATGACAAAAACATTTTGACAGTACTTAAAATAAAAAGCCTCATAAAATAAGCATGAAAGGAGACTCATCAAGGACCACATAGAAAGAAAACTTGAGAATTCATTACTGTGCAACTCATCAAAAGTCCAGATTTCTAAAATAACAGTTTGGACTCTCAGGCACTTGGGGAGGCTTCCATTTTGATGAGAGCTGAAAACTGTCAAATATTAATGTTCTAAGATCAAGTGCAGTGGCTTTGTTCATACCTTCCACAAAGGGTGAGGTAAAGTCAGTATCAAATTCATAACTCTGTTCCATTAAATCCAGTGATAGAGAAACTGCCAGGTTGTTTGGAAATTAATTTGCTTCGATGGTTTTATAATCCAGTAGAGACCCTTGTTCAGATAAGATGTTTGGAAATGTCGTGAAAAATGGGTTGCACTCTGAGTGCCATTTGGGAGGCTATAATCTCAAAACTGTACAGCACACTGACAGCTAATGGAAATCAAGCATCCCGTATCCCATTGGAAGGAATCTTCTTTGAGACCCAAAGTCCCCACGACAGAGTTCCTGTCAGAGTATCCACAAACAATAGGTCATCCATGGGGGTCATGTGCAAACGACAGGACATTTGCATCCCCTCCTGGCTTTCCATCTCAGCTCTGCACAACCTAAGCTCCCATGCTTGAAAACTCAACCACTTCCTAGTCCCCAGACTTGCCACCCGATACTCCTTCTCTCTGCCTTTGCTGCTTTCCCTTTTCCTAGCCTTCTCGTCACTGCACGTTGGGGCAGATCATCTCTTTCTCCCTTGCAGGTATGCTTATTTCTTCCTTCCTGATAATGAGTAAAGAGAGAGGCCAAATGTTCCTTCCTCTGTCATTCTTCCCAGGGTTGTAAGCATCCAGTGGCAAGACAGACAGAACCGTGTTTGCAGGGAGGTGATACTCAGTACGTCGGAGTTGTTACTATTACTGTAATCAGAACAGCAGGCTAGAATTGTAGGTCTCGGGCACAGGCTAATGGGGGCCTACTTACCCTTTCACCCTGTTCCTAAAACACATTCAATAACTGTTTTAGACCCTGTTTAAATTGACTTTTAATATTTGTTGCACAGGAAATGCATTGCAGTTGTAGAGAAATTACAAAATGCAAATCATTACAAAGGCAATGATAATAACCTCGTTACCCATAATTACCCTCTGTTAATATGCTGGGGACGACTATTCCAACACTACTGTAGTATGCCTGATACGCAAACAGTACTGAGTCCCCAACATAGTGCCTTCCCCGGAGAAGGGGGTTAGCCAGCTACCTCATGGCAGGTTGATGACATGGGATCTTCCAGTCGTGGGTGGGGAGATGTGTCCCCACTAGAATGGGGACGGCTCCTGCATACACATCGTCTTCCCAGCCCATGATGCTTCTGCCAACATCCCCATATGTAGACTGATGAATACCTTCTGCACTATCATAGAGTTCCACATAAAACTGCTTCTGATCAAATTATGTATCCACAAAATGCTTGCTTTGCACCTAATTATAAATGGACCTCTGAGAGGAGCCAGTGAGGTAAGTCTTTGCAGCTAAGGAGACAGATACCCTTTGCTGGTTTGGAGGAGACAGGGCAAGCTCCAATTTGGGGTCTGGCAGCAGTCCAGGCAAAAGGGAAATATGTTTGGAATAGCAGCATCCCATGCCTTCCCTATATGTAGTTTTGATTCTTGAAAACCCAACTACAACACATGCCCACGGACGTCTCCATCAGGGCAGAAGAGCTCTTGCTCCCTTGCAGGTGAGAAGCCTTCCTGGAAATGAATAAGAAGACGCAAAAGGATGCCCTTGCGCATGTCACCCTGAGGGTGCGGGCAGCCTGGAGTCTGGAATTTAGTCCTGGCTCTGTGGCTTTGAGCTTAGTGTCCTTAGGCAAGTTGCTGGACTCATATGTAGCCTCAGTTTCCTCATCTACAACATGAGATAGTGTTTCCTGCCCTCCTACCTTAGACTTGGTTGGAGCACCATGGAGGGACCCATGCTCAGCCTGTGATGTGTGCTGTGTACATTTACTACGTTGTTACGCAAAGGCATCAGGACGTAGATGAGGAAGCAGCTCGAGTCAGGTGTGACGGGGAATGAATGAGCTCCAAGTCTGCGACGGGGAATGAATGAGCTCCAAGTCTAGCTGCGCTCACCTTCACTCCAGATGGCAGTAATTAAAGGATTTAGCTTAGATTGTTCTCAACTGGGGGAAAAAAATGTGTCTTTTCCCTGACTCACATTTGCAATTCTTACATCAACTTTTAAATTTATTTTTGCATGTTTCTTAATGTTATTTTTGTCTTTTTCTTTTAATGGCTTATACTGGTGGTCCCCTGCTTTTAAAAGTTCAAGTTATACCACTTTGCTTTTACAAAAGGCCTACTTCGGGATCTGTTTTTGCTAACCATATCTGGGGAGAACTGTCCCTTTTACAGAAAGGGTGGAAAACGACAGCGCTAGTGCAGGTTTTGCAGCAAACCCTGCAGAGGCAGCAGCCACCACTGCCAGCAGCAACGGGGCCAGGACCCACATATGGCATTTCAGCGTCATATCTGTGACCCAGAGCTTTGGACTGTGTCTGTGAGCACCTGTACTTTATCTCAACTTATTTTGTGCCTCCATTAGCAAGATGGGTCTTAAGGTATCCGAAAAGCCTATAGAGAGACATTACTGGGGGGTGCTGGGAATACTCAAAAATCTTTCCATATAAATGAATGGTAATTGCTTCTTTACTTGGTACCATTTCATCTTATGAAAGGCTTCAGAGGAACTGAAGGCTTCAGCTAGCAGGAGAAACGTGTATTGGGTAAAATATCCAATTAATCTACTTAATGAATTCATCCATTCACCCTTCCAGTGAGCATTTATTGGTAACCTGTTTCACGCGTCGCTCTCTTCTGTGGGAAACAGGAGGAAAAAAAGAAAATTGACTGATTAATTCCACATTGCCTTGCCAATAGGTTTCATCCCCGCGCAAGTTCACTATGGATTCAGCGAGACCCAGGAATGACAATGGAACATTCTTGGGGTAAAAGGGTTTATACCCAACTTTATTCCTACAGTGGCAGGTCAGTCACTAGAATCCCGTCCACTCAGAGCGAGTCTGCATGCAGCAGGTCAGTCTCTGCCTCTGGGCCTCTCCGTCCCCGCAGCCATCTAGGTCTCTGTCCTCGGCGCTGCCACCATTCCAATCTCTGCTCTCCTGCAGCCTTGCAGCTGTGCCACCGTGTCACCCAGAGCACTGGGCGGAGCTCTTTATATAGAGTCAATAACAACATATTGCCCATACGTGTGTAGTGAGCAAGCTGTGTAGTGAGCAAGCTGACCAGGGCCAGGTGACAATCTTGGCCATCGGACTCTTCACTTCATCCACACGCATTTAGCTGAAAAAATGAGATAAACATTGCAAAACAATTTACTCACCTCTGTGTGGTTGATGCCTTTCAGTGACCTGACTCATGATAGATGCTCATTCATCATCGTCATTACTTACATTTATTGAGTGCCTACTATATACCTAGCACAGGGCTAAGTGTTTTATTGTAGATTATCTCATTTAATCCTAGCAACAAAGTTATAAGATAGGCATCATGGTTACTGCTTGCTATATTAGCCATGAGGAAATGACACTTGGTGAGGTTAAGTACCCTGCTCTAGGTTACGTGGATAAGAAGTGATGGTCCCAGGATTCAATCTCAGGTTATGTTGCGACTATACTTTTAATCTAGATTGTATTCCTTGCTGGGAATGCTCTACCAGGTGGGAAATTCAGCATAGGCACAGCTGGGAGTCAAGACAAAGCATGGAGTTTCCAAGGCAAGAGGTGAAGGTGGCTGGAGGCAGGTATGCATGGAGAGGGGGCCGTGGGGGACAAGCTTGCCTGTGCACTGAGTTTATGAACTTGGGGACCAGGAGCTCTTCTATGCGTGGACTCATGTGACTGATCCCAGGAAGTTTCAGAAAGCGCTTCCTGATGACTCTGTGGAGGAGAGTTTGGGAGGGGGAGAAACACTTCAGTGAAAGCAATCTCAATCAAGACTCTTGGTGGTGCCCAGCTGGGACGTGGAGGTCCAGAAGGAAACTGGTAACAGATCCTGGAGAGGAGGCGATTGGCTGCAAAACATATTTAGGAAAGAGAGTCCACAAGAATTGGTATGTGAAAAAGGCAGGGCTGGATCACAGGTCCCTTGGCATTTGAGAGGGGGAAACAAACTCACCCAGTGCCTCAGCCCCACTCGTCCCGGTTCCCTGAGCTGAGTATCTCTCCTCTGGCTCCAGTAATAGGCTCCTGGGCTGCCTGTTCCTTTCTCTCCGCCGAATTAAGCTCCTTCTCTTTGGGTCTTGATTGTTAAAACACACTGTGTGCCCATACCATTTACATATTCCAATTACCCACTGCCATTTCCCCACTAATGAGCCATGTACCTGTGTTAAGAGCTTCTGGCCCCAAGCCTGCGATCTGGGAGGGCTGACGGAGCTCCTCACGGAGTCTTCGGACAAGGAGTGCCAGGACTGTTTTCTCACCTCCTTCTAGTCCTGGTGGACCAGACCTTTGTGCCCCACTGCCCACCCCCACAGACATCCCGACGCTCTGTTTACCTTAGTGACAAGAAGGAAAGCTCCATGCCAACAGAAGTGCTCCGTGTTCGTTCTGCGACCATAAAAGGCACATTGTGCCCTTAGTCAGTCACACGTACAGAGCCTCTTGAGTGCAAGGTCTTCCTAATTTCCATCACTGAATTCTTTGCAGAGGAGAAGTTGATGCCTGGGTGCTAAGTAACTGGGCAGAGGATTATGGGTAGCTGCTCAATGATGCTGGATGGGGAGAACCAGGCTTTTGAGAGAGTTTGTTCTGGGCAGGATTTCTGTCCCCGTTTGACCCTGGGCAGGTTAAATAACCGGTCTCAGCCTCACCTGTAAAACAGAAATAACAGTTACCTTAAAGGGATGTTTCAAGACTAAGGGAGTTATCATTTGTAAACCCTTGGCACTTGGAGGCACTTAATACATAAAACTGATATACTATGAATATTAACATATTCATTACAATCATGGCAATTACTATGTTACAGAAATGAACAGAACTTCTGGCTGTCAAGTCCAGGGTTGTTCCACGTTTGATGACAGTGCCTCAGCTTTTACATCACAACCCAATCCACCTAATACAATATCCATATAACCTGCTGAAACAGTGCCGTGCTGACAACAGTGATGCCCTCTGATATTTGCTATTCCATACTTTGTAAAGCGCTGATTTCAACCTGTATTAGCTTGCTAGTGCTGCCGACAAAACACCACAGACTGGGGGGCTTAAATAGCAGAAACTAATTTTCTCACAATCCTGGAAGGTGGAAATCCAAGATCAAGTTTATCTTGGCAGGACTGGTTTCTTCTGAGGCCTCTCTCTTGAGCTTGCAGGGAAGCCACCTTCTTGCTCCTTCTTTTCTCTTTATGCTCACATTCCTGGTGCCTCTTGTGTGTCCAAATTGCCTCTTCTTATAAAGACACCAGTCAGATTGGATTAGGGCCTTAACAGCCTCATTTTAACTGTTTAAAGGCTCCATCTCCAAATACAGTCGACAAAGAAATCAACATAAGAATTTGGGTGGTGGGGGTGCCCAATTCAACCCATAACATGAATCCACTCTGGTGATTTCACATCCCCCTAAAGGATCGTGAACCTAGGTACAGAATGTTAATCCGCGTCCATCTACAGCCAAGTCCTTCAGTATCTGCTTGAATGTTTCCAGTGAGTTACCTTCCAAGGAATCCCACCATCATTGTCATCCACCACCCTCACCACTTCCCGGGGGCCCTGTCGGGGGTAGGCCCTGTGTGGAGCACTTTTTCTTCATTACCTCATTTAATCGCCCCAGTTGCCCACTGAAGTACGCATTACACAAATGCAAATTGAAGAATGTATACAGATTACCCAAAGTCAGAGAACAACAGCTGAGCAATGATTCCAACCCAGATTTTTCTCCAAAGCCCAGAAGACGGTGCCCCCATTGTTGCAAAGTTCTTCACAATGAGAGAGAATTGTCCCCAGGTAATGTGAATGTAACAAAAGATGCTATAATGCAGGGATTTCATAGGACAGCAGTGATAGCACAGGTTTAAGTGTGAACATCTCAGTTTCACTCTCCATACTGGCGCATTTTGGCTAAGTGGCCTTGGGGAAGCTATGTCAGTTTTTTCACAATTAGTTTATCTTCAGGAAAATGGAGAATGTTCATAACATCTGCCTCATGTGGTTGTGGTGAGGCTGACAGCTAACCATGGAGACCCAACTAATTAATCAATGCATTGCAGATAGGTTTTTGGGCCACATTATTATGGCCACCTGACCTATTATCAATCTCTCTGAACCTCATTTTCCATTATTATTATTACTATTATCTCCATATTATATATTAAATATTATATCCAAATAATAACTTCGTCAGAAGATTATTGAAAGATGAGATATTTTAATACATGCATGATGCTACATTATTTAGAATTTCATTGTATTTTGACTTTTCTTTTGATGCTACAAATTGATCAAGAAAAAAATGTGAAGCATACCTCCTTTCTTCTTCAAAGGAAGAACAGCCAAGTTTGTTTTTATCTTGACTTAAAATCCCCTTTTAAACAGGTGTTAGTTTGTAAATTTTCTGAGACTACCCTTGACCAGGCTTCATAAGTGGAAGTCCCGGACAGGGTTTACACCCCGGTGTCAATGGGGACCAGGCAGGGGGCCTGAAGCCAAGAACTTAGGTAAAGTGTAGTGCACAAAACCTACCACAAGAGGGAGCGATTCATAAATGGTAGTGGCAGGTATGATTGTAACCATGGTGACTTTTAGAGAAGAGAAATATAGGAAGAAAAAAGAAATTCAGAGAAGAGGGAAGAGACTCTTGAGCCCCTGGCTCTGGAGAAACGGTGCTCCCCAATCTGTTCTCTATCTCCCAGGTCTCAGAGAGGGCCCCACCGTCACAGCCCTTTTCTAGGTTCCCTGTTCTCTGTTTTGTGCTTCCCGCTCAGGCCTCATGCTCCCTGTGTGAATGTCAGACTGGAAACCCCCAGTTCTTCATCTTTGGTTGTTTACCAAGAAGTGTTTCTCCTACTAATTACTTGTGGCAAAAGGAAGACTAAGACAGCACGGTAGAATAATCCACTAAGTATTATATACCATTTATTTTTTGCATGTGCCATACTACAGCGATCTTCTTTTAATTTAAAACATTTCTCAAAATTCTTCAAGTAAAACCATCTCTCAGGAGGATGTGTCAGGGGTATCCTGTCATTTTGTATTCCCCCCCAGAGACAATTCTGAACACCTTAAGGGCTAGGTGTGCCCTATATAAGAAATGGGTACCTCTACTGACTTTTAGGGCCCAGTACCCACTTCACTCTGCCGGTGATAAGAGTAAAATATCTGCCTGAGAGTCCCCCCACTATTGGAGCTGATGTCGCAAAACCAAGCCGCAGAGTGAGGTCGTTTTCAGACCGAACCTTTGGCTGGCCAACCATATTTTCCTTCACTTCTGGAAAAGGGGGCAGATGGTCACCAAAAGTCTCTGAATGTAAAAGCCCCTTGCTCCTGTATGTTCGCACAATGCTGCTGTATTCAGATTTTTTGCATCTCTTAGCACAACCTAATACGAACTGAAAATTAGGAGAATGATTACTGCTCGGCAAATATTGACTCCCCAGGTCCAAGGAAGCATTATACACCAAGCCCTCTAACATTGGGCTCGTTCCTATAACTTGCTGTGGCTAACTGAATCTGGCAGAAGTGAAAATGTACCATTTCCTAGGTGAGGCTTGAAGAGGTACCACGTGTTTATGCCTGCTTTGCTGGGACCCTTGACCTTCCCACTATGAGAAGAACATGCCCCAGGAAGCTGCGGCCTCCTTCAGCCTGGGCCCCAGATGAGACATGGAGCAGAGCCACCCCACTGCCTTCTGACCTATAAATAGATGAATAAATGCTTATGATTGAAAGCTATTGAAATTGCTGTGGTTTTCTATATCAGGAAAAATTAGAAATTGGCCAAAGAGATTATTCAGACTCTTTTCCTTGGAGTGCTGAAATCCCTGTGGGGTTTATCCGACCTATAGGTATCCACACTTTTGGCCAACTTCCTAAGAAGGATGCTATTTTACAACTCTGCAGGGAGAAAAGTTAACTTGTAGAAAACTGATAGCAATGCAAATGAACTCTGTGCTGTAGAGATATAATTTATTTGTACCCTGTAGAAAGTTAACCCCAAACTAAGGTTATGTCATGTTATTTTATGTCCTTTTGAATATCAACCTGTATTGCATCTTTCAGCAAATTTCAGCATTCCTCATTGTCTATCTATCTCTCTGTTCTTCAAAATCTCTTTTGAACTGGTCTCAACATCTTCCGGATTCTCTCATTATTTCATGAGTTGGATAAAAATCCCTGATGTGTATTCATTTTATATATGCATGGGAGTTATGTTTTTAACTTTAAAATAAACTTCAGCATTTGTTATGAACCATCAGCTGACTAATACACTGGGGTTCTGTACTAGTGTTGGTCATCCATTCACTGAGCAACCTGGAGCAGCTGCATAGCCTGTCTGGGCCTCCATGTCTTTATCTGGAAAGTAAGGGTTTGGGACAGGTAGTTTCTTTATTCAGTCCTAATGTTGGTCCTCCCAAGGTCTTGTGGGGATGGGGAGGGAGAGTGTTAAAACTCGTAACAGAAGGAGATGCTGAGAGTCAGCTATACAAGGATGTCCTCAAGGTCACAGGACACCTCTGCCTCCTATGTTACTTCACCATCTGCTAACTATGCCAAATGGATCACTGTTGCCCAGATAAAAGGCTTTCATGAGCTAATGCTTAGGTTCTTGCTTAACTAAAAGCATAGGGTGTACAGTCTCACAGACTGAACTTGAATCCTGGCTTCACTAGTTAGTAGCTGTTGAACCTTGGGCTAAGAGCCAAATATCTCTGAGCTGCAGTTTCCTGATATGTGAAATGTAGATAAAAATGTGTACTTAGAATGTGGCTCTAAAATGATTAAAAGAAATGTTGTCATGCTGAAGATAGTGTGGGACATAGAGTAGGGGCTCTATAAATGCCAGTTTGTCTTCCATCCCTTCTAGCAAAGCCAGAGAATATAGCTGCGGTCGAGTCGAACCTGCACGAAGTTCAGCTCTTGGCTCTGACACTTGCTGTGACCTTGGGCAGGTTGTTCACTGTCCCATATGTAACATGGTGATGCCAGTACAACTTCTTAGGGCTGTGCTGGAGATTACAGAAGGGCTGAGCCCGGGGGGCTGTGAAATAGGCGCTATTGTTCCCGTCATTAATTGCTGAAAAACACTCAGGCAGAGTAAAGGTCAAAGAGGAACAACAAAAATCTTTGTATGGAATTCTGAACAGAACATGCCTTAAAAGCAGGCCTAACATCAACAGGGGTTCAGAACAAGGACTATAGATTTTGGGAGCCCAATTAGCTGAAAGGAGCAGAATTACATGGCAAAAGAGCTCCTGCTTAATCAAGGAATTGCGTGAATACTGATTTCAAAAAATGTTAATGGGAAATATTACGTATTTGTATGCAGTTCTGAAAGATTTATGCCAGTCTTGATGGCTGGAGATGTCCTTCAAATTTTCCATCTGCCTTGGAATAGGCCTAATGTGATAACAAACAGGAAATTGACTGGGCTCAGGGACATGCAGTTCTGTTTGAACCATAAAATACATGAGGCTGCTGACTTTGCATATTAATTAGCTGATCCATTCCTTTCCAAATTAAGACCTCAGTTTTGTCTTACTTGCATGGATATAAAACTTGGCTCTGTGATTTGGATGCATGGAAATCTCATCCACTAAATATTTTTGGAGCACCAAAGAGTTTCTAGGATCTTCCAGGCTTGGCATGAAGCAAGATAAGATATAACCTAAACCCTGGAAAATCTCTCACTATCTAGGAAGATGATGGAGAAGGATAACATAGGAGTAAAACTGATTGCAGTGAACTGTGCCAGAAATATCTAGGCTTTTCCAAAGCATCCAGTATGATTTATCTTGCAGTCACTGGGAATCTCGTGAGCTTCATGTGACCCTCTTTGCTTTGGCCAGAAAAAGGCTGAGCTGATTTTTCCTGCTCCCCTATTTCTGTGTATATGTTTAAAAACCCAGCTATTCATCTCATAGTTATTGAGCAACTACTGTATGCTGCATACCCTATGAGGTGCTGAAATACAGCCATGAGCAAAACAGGCAAAAATCCCTGCACTCGGAAAGCTTACATTCAGTGTGGTAGATCAACAGTGAAGACGATAAATACGACAGCACGAGTGCATGATTTCATTTCATGTGCCAGTTATCTACACAAACCCAGTGGTGAAAACAACAGTCCCTTTATTATTCTTGGGGATTCTAAGGGTCAGGGCACATTGGAGCTGGCCTGTTTCTGCTCCATGACACTTGGGCCTCAGCTGGGAGGAATCAGATGTGGGGACAGGTCACCTGGGGCAAGAGAATCCACTTCTGAGATGGGATGGGTGGAAGCTGAGGGACTGTGGGCTGGAGTACCCACATGTGGCCTCTCTGGTATGGTCACATAGGATGGTTGGTCTTCTGACCTGGCGGCAAGCATTCCAGTGAATGAAGCAGGAAGGGCACGGCCAGAGGTCACAGAATGTCACTTCCAAGGTGCTCCATTGGCTGGAGGACTCAGAGACCCTGTGGATCATAGGATGGAAGCCACATGTTGAGGATGGCAGTCAATGAATTGGAAGCAGGCCAATTTCCCTTCACAATAGACCCTCACACCATCCCTGAACTGTCTCTAGACTTTCATAAGAAAGAGAAATCAATATGTGGCTTACTCAGATCAATGTATTTGGGGGCCTTATTCTGTTGGACTTCTATAACAATATAACATACAAACAACAGAAATTTATTCTTCACTGTCATGGAGACTGGGATGGCTAAGATCACGGTGCTGGAAGTTTCGGTGTCTGTGGGAGCCTGCTTCTTGGTTCACACACAGCCATCTTCTCACTGCAGCCTCACACAGTGCAAGGGGCGGGGAGGTCTCTGGGGCCTCTGTCAAAGGGCACCAATCCCACTCGGGAAGGTTCTACCCTCATGACCTTGTCACCTCCCAAACCCCACCTCCAAACACCATCACCTTGGAGATTAAGTTTCAACATATATATTTGGTGGAGACACAAATACTCCGTCCATGGCAGGACCTCTTTGCTCCAGCAGCCTGCCCTGTCCCTTAATCATGTAAGTGGTTGTCTGCAGCAGACACGACCTCCTTACTGATCGGACTTGCTTCACATCGACTCTGAGCACATGGCTGAAAAAATGAACAAGTGGGTGAGTGGATGGATAGTTCAAGGTCTAACCAGAACCATCTAGAAAATATAAAAAGAAATGATTTAGTACTTTGTCACAAGAGGCAGATAGATAACATCACATGCTGTGAGGCTGAAATTATTTGGAGCCTGTGCTTCACACAGTGGGCTGAGGCATCGCATCTTCTCCGCTCCTCCATCTGCCTCCCCCTCTGTACACAAAGCCGCTGTGATCCTTTAATTCTCCCTCCGCACACTGTCCTTGTTGGGTTCCTTCCTAGCCTTTCCTGAAGCCCTAGCTCTAATTCGTATCCTCATTACCTCTCACCTAAACCGTGGCACTAGTGAACGGGCTGGCCTTTCCACCTCCCGTCTCTCCCCAGAGCTGTTGCCATGGCAATCTCCCCCTGGCACAGTGACGAGCCAACCCTTTGAGGGCTCCCCATTGCCTCCCTGTAAAAGGCCAACCACCTTCAATTAGCTCCCACCCCACCTTTCCTGCCCGGTCTCCCACTGACTTGTCTCACCTATGCTCTCTGTGCTATCTCGCTGTCCCCCAACACACGTGCATTTTCCTTTCTCAGTGCCTTTTTCCAGGCTAACTCCTCTCCCTGGAATGCCTTCTTCATCCAGCCTCACTCCCATCTCTCCCTGTTAAAACCCTGTTTTTGCTTCAAAGTCCAGCAAATTCTGTTTCTATGTAAGCCTTTCTTACGTTTCAGTGTCAAAAGGATTCTACCCTCTCTGTGGACATTCCCAGCCTTCTGTGTTCCTGATATAACATTTATCATACTTGGATTAAGATTAGATACAGGTGGCAGAGCAATCAGATAATACTAGCTCTGTTATTAAGAATGATAATATCAATACAAAAATGGCAGTGTCTAGCTGTTTGCTGGGGCTTGCTATGAGCCAGGCCTTCTCCCAAGGGCTTTAACTATATTAAAGCATCCCCAGCCTGCAGGGATCAGTCTTGTGGGGTAGGTATTATCTTCTCCACTTTAGAGAAGAGGTCGTAGGTACAGAGAAGGTAAGTAACTGCCCAGGGTCACACTGCTGGGATTTGAGTCTTGATCTGATCACTCAGGAGACACATGAACTTAGTTAAGTCCTTTCCCATCTGGAGCCTTAGTGTCCTCATCTCCCAACTGTTGTGCTGAGACAGCTGTGTGATATGATGTACGGGACGCACCCAGGCCAGTTGCGGGTGCTTAGGACATACTCAGCTCATGCTATGTCCTCTTTTGTTCGCAGAGAAACAGCTTATAGGTCTTGTACCCATGGCTTCTCATAAATTTCCCTATACATGGTAGGTGCCTACAGATGTTTGTTTATGCCGAGGTGTATGTTTCGTCTTAAGATGTCAAAGTCCTAGTCATGCTTAGCCAGTCCTCTTGATCTGAGACACAGCTGCGGGGTGACTGTGACCGGGAGCGCTGGCGGCCCGCTAACACTCCTTCACTACTACATTCCTAACAACAATACATTTTAACTTAAAACAGGCATTCACACGCCTCTCTTGCTGCTCGATAGGACCTCATAACCCATTTCAGGCCAACGGCTCGGGAGCGGAAGTGATGGAGGCAAAGTGCCTCTCCTTCCTCTGACCGCTTCCTGCCGCCTGGGGTGAGGCTGGTGGTGAGTCCTCAGGGACCACACAGCCCGGGCAACAGCCTGTTGGGGGGTGGGCAGAGGGATACCATCAAAGGGGCCCGATCTCTCACAGCTTACGGGAAGACACAAGAGGAAAGGACACAGAAGGAAAATCAACTTTGAGCCTTGAAGCCACTGGATTTGATCCTCTGTGCCAGCACCCTAACTGACCTGCTGTTTGGCCCCACTGAGCACAGCCACACTCCTTGCACCCAGGAGACCCCAGGGGAGGCCCACAAACCCTCAGGGCCCCACAGCCCACACCGTGGGCTGAGAGAACGATGGCATCTGCCGTGGTTGTTGTGCAGATAGGAGAGCATGTGAACAGTTGCTTAGCACACACGAAGTGCTCAGGACGTTTTAGTGATGACTGTTATCCCCGGTGGGCCGGGACTGCAGCTCTCACAGTACCTACCCCTGAGTCTGGCTGCAGTGCTGCCTCTGTTCCTGCAGTAGATGGTTCAGTGATCTCATCCTCCCATGTTCATAGAATGTGCTGCACAACATGTCTCTCTCCAGGCCCTCCCGCTGATGTCATCACTGCCCCCCTCCGTTTGCCTTCTGCAGAGCAGGGAATGGCTCGTCCTGCTCCCAGGAGGCAGTCAGAGAGGAAGGTCGCCCCACTGTTACCACATCAGTCCTCAAATGGCTGGTGGATCTGCAAGGCAAACACTTTGCTCAACAAGGGGACCGGGGCAGGAAACGCATTGTTCTGAGCAGCTCCCGCAGCCTGCAAGTCCCATGCTACCATGCACCTCACGTAATCCTCATTCTCACCTCTGAGGTCAATGTTCTTCATACAGATGCACAGATATGAAAACTAAGGATGAGAGACGCGGAGTGACTGGCTTATGGTCACATGACTGGACGCTGCAGGTCCAGGATGGCAAAGCATGCTACAAGCCATCTCTGACTTTGATGAGAACAGCCTGCCCTCTGAGGACGGAGAAGACCAGCGTGCAAAACTGACATGATTGGGCTTTGGGGGTGATTCCCTTCCGAATAATGTTTCTGTCCTCCTCCACCTGCTTTTGGTAATGAAGTCCCAAGAGGTTCCTCTGCCACTGGGACCCCAGTTCATGCCTCCTGAGCCTTCCAATTGCTGTCCCACAAAAGCTACTGTCTTTCTGAATGACATGCTCTCTCACTTCCGAGGTTACATGTTGCTCTCAAGTTATATTTAGGTTTAAATAAAAGAGAATCCAGATTTTGGCAATGGATCTGTTCTTAAATAAAAGAAAATGGGGTGTACTCAGGGCCTTCGAGGGACAGTGCTGGGGTCCTGTGGTTTATAAGCCCTCATCCTTGAGCCGAGGGGAGGGCACAGGCCCACAGGCAGATTACAAATAGGAGGACACTGGAGCTCAGAAAGGTCCTAGAGGCAAGGAGCTGTGCTCCTGGCCCTCTGCTACCCTAGCAGCCTAATTATGATGTGTTCCATATAGTGGGATTTTACTTAAAACTATCTTGGAGAGAAAAAAGCCTCTGCTAGTAAAAATAACAACCAAAACGTGACCAAGCCATTGATGTTCTTAGAAAAGTCACTGCTAGGGGATGGGAAAATCCTTGGTTCTAAGCCTTGATCTTCTGTCAAGAGTTCTTGGACATAAATCCTTATGTCTCTTTCCTCAATTACCTGCAGAACCTCAATGTCCCCATTTGCAAAACCAAGGTCTCAGTTTGGAGGACTGTTTGGAAAATTAAGATAATAGATGGTGTTATCACTACTGCACAATCAGAAATCTGTGAGCTGACAGGGGTGTCCCCTGCTCTCCTGGCAGGATGCACTCCAAGGCCAGGCAAGAGCAGCAGGAACCCACAGATTACACGGTCCTGAGTTATCTGAGTCAGCATTTCCTAGAATGCTTTCTTAGTAATAAAGTGCTTATTAATAATGTCAATTTCTGAGTTCAACCCAGAGCTACCAAGTAAAAACTTCTGCTGATGGTCTGGTAACTGCAAACACATTTAAAAGAGCAGCCCAGGTAATTCTTATGCACATGGAAGCAAATTCCTGACTTAGGGAATAAAAACTAATAGTATCTGCACATGCCATGAATGGCTCAAATTAAGAACCACGAAATGTCAGCAAGGACACAGACCGACTGGAATGACTGTGCATCCCTGGAGTGCTTGAAACGTTACCATGACTTTGGAAAACTGCCTGGCAGTATCTATTAAAGCTAACTGCAATTTTCTATGAATCAGCAGCTCCACTCCTTAGTATATACTCAAGAGAAGTGAATGCATGTGTCCACAAAAGATATGGGCAAAAAATGCTCATAGAAGCTTTATTCACAATAATTCCAAATTGTGGATAACTCAAACACTCATCAACAAGCAAATGGATAAATAAATTGAGGTATGTTCATACTGTCAGGACTTTTTTCCAAGACTTGGAAACCAGCCAAAGAGATCCCTGGGTGTCCTTCCAGCATAGCACTGGGTATTGTCAAGAGGACCCTCCAGGAATTGTGCAAGTATGGGGGGTACACCTATCTGTTGACTATATGACTGTATAACTCTGGAGAGATGGCAGTTATGGAAAACCGACATCATTGCCAATATTTCCTGTTCATGGTAATTGAAAAGATTCCTGTTCATAGCAATGCCAACAAATTTATCTTGTAGAGGATATAAATCTCAGGAAATCAAATACTCACTGGAACCTATTTTAATGTTTTACTGATTCCCTCATAATTAATGCGTTGAATAAAATCTTTGATACATGGGAAATTTACATTTATTTGTTAATAAGAGTCAAATTTTTAACTTCAGAAAATTATAATTTAGATGCATAATTGCTGACTATATAGTAATAGAAAAGAACAAACTACCGATACACACTAAAACATGGATGAATCTCATAGATCTTACATGGATTAAAAGAAGCTAAATACAAAATAGCACATATTGTACAATCCCATTGATACAAAGAACAAAAATTGGCATAACTAATATATGGTTTCAGAGCTTAGAATAGTGGTTACCTCTGGTGGGGGGCGTAACGACTGAGGAAGAGCACAAGGGTCTTCCAGGGGATGGAAATATTCTACACCTTGACCTTGGCACTGGTTACATGGGTATACATCTATAAAAAGTCATCATAATGTACACTGCAGGTGTGCTCACCTTTCTGTATGAAAGTAGTACCTCAATTTTTAAAAAATGCCAAACATTTTAAAGAAATTAAAGGGCAGTATTTTATCTTCACAGCCACGATGTTGGCCTAAAACAGTGCTGTCGCCTGACTGCCCTGGCCTTCCCGCCTGGAGCTGGTCCAGTGGGAGGTGGGAGAGAGAGAAGCCCCCGTGGCTGACTGCTCATCTTGGGGCAGCTGCTGCAGCGCCTCCCTGACGCTGCTCAAGTGCTGTGTCTCGTCACGCACTCTGTCACTCTAACAACTTCATTAAGGTGGCTGAGGGCAGAAATAACTGTGGGTCCAGACAGCTGGGAGCAGATAGATGCTACTCATTTTGAAGCTCAGCAAAATGTATTTTAAGGAGGCCTGAAAGAGCTTTACAAGGCAAGTCTGTCAAAAATTATCCCAAGCATCCATCTGAAATGGCCAGATCAGCAACGTTTTTTATATGAAATCAAATCAAAACAGAATGTTTGCCTAGAAAGAAAATTCCAGTGAATTCCTGAGTCCTGTACAGGCATCGGTCCTGGACTTCCTCGAGATCCTCCATACCAAGGGACCGTCCAGCCTGTATTACTGAGGAGGGAGCTCCTAGCCTCTCAGTATTTATCACTAGAACTTACTGAGCAGTTACTCAGCTTTTTTTTCATTTAATCCTCTCAACAACCCAGAAAAGTAGGCACTATTATAACTACCAGTTCACAGATGAGGAAGCAGGATTAGAGAGTTTAACTAACTTGGCTGAACCATACAGCTGGTGGGGGTAAAGCCAGGGTCCGCCCCCAGCTCAGCCTACCCAGAGCCAGAGCACAGAAACCCTCTCCCAGATTCCCCTTGCATAGCAAGCCAGTCCCACCCTGAACAGTTCTGAGATTTAGAAAAATTGTCCTTATAATGAAGACAATCTCCCTTTTCATGTTCTAACCTCTCCTGAATTATTCTGCCTCTAACCGTTGGAGTCACACCGAACCACTGATTTTCTCTGATGTGTGAGAACCCTTCAGATATTTGAAAATAGCCCCATTTTCCCCCTACTCTTCTCTTTGCCAGAATAAACATGAATTCCACCTGATAGTAACCAACTGCTGGGATTTTCCAGGGACTGAAGGGGCCCCTGGGATGGGGGACTTTCGTTGCTAAACCCAGGACAGTCCCAGCCAACCAGGCAGCTGGTCAAAACATCTCAGTGCATTTAATGGTGTATCTGATGCACATGGGTTTTTTTTCTGTGCAAGGCCTGCCCTACATGACTATCCCATCATTCAACACTCTGGTTTCAAGTGCAGAGCTGGCACCTCAACTGGTTTAACAGAAAGGGGGTCACGGAGCTGCAAAGTTCAGGAGTTCCAAGTACAGCAGAACCAGGGGTTCAGGCAATGTCAGCAAGCCCAGGCCTCTCTTTACTGAGCAGCTCAGCTCACTCTGTGTCCCTTTTACTCTCAGGTGAGTTCTGTCCAGGCTGTTACTCTCCCAGCCCAGTGACCCCAGCAGAGGTCATCTCCTGCAACCCCAAACACACAGAGTTTTGATCAGACTAGAAGACTTAGTCCCACTGGACTGACTTAGCTCACCTTCCTGTGACCAGGGTAGGACTGTGTTGGTGGAACAGGCATTGATCTCATGACCACCTGTGAGCCGTGGGATGCGGACAGGCCAGCTGCTCCTAAACCATTTGAGCTGATCAGGAGGACAGGTGTTTGTCACCAGGGGACTCCTCGGGCTGTTACTAGAAAGAGTGAGAATGACCGCTTGTCAGGAAAGGATGGTTGCTGACCACAGTGCCTCTGTCCCCTGGGCCCCGCCTACAGGACACTCCCACAGCTGGGTCACTGTGTCCCCACCCACCTGTCCAGACACACCCTCCCTCCCATACCTGCCAAGGGCCCATTTATCCTTTACCTTTCTCTGCTCTGCTCTGTGTCCTGAGAGGCTGACCATGAGGATTGAACCACGCATCTGCCTTTCCCTTCTCCTCTGGCCGGACTCAGCTAGTGGGAGACACGAGAAGGAGGTCAGAAAATGGAGGAAATGTGGGGCATACCTGCTCCCCTCTCTGCCTGCTGTTGCTCTGATTTTAGCATTGCTGTATCCCTCTTTGCCCATGTGCATGTTGGCTGGCCCTTCTTCCACACTTCTGGGAGTGTGGGGGCTCCTCCCCATTTTCCTTACAGGCCCAGGGTGGGTATCAGCCTCCTACCATCTTCCAGTACTTGAGTGCTTTAACATTCCTCAGTGGCGTCCCTTATCCTGAGCAGGCCTCTGTGATTGGACCCTTGGTTAAATTCTCTTCAAAATCCTAGCTGAGCATCTTTCTGTTTCCTACTGGGACCCACATCTAAATTTTCCTTGTTATCTTACGCTGTTATTGCATCAATTTTTGTTTGAACTTTTAAATGTTGCATGAATGTTCTTATTGAATTATTCTATAGCATGAAGCAATCATGACACATCTCTTTCCCCCGCATGAGCTATGCTTTCTTATCAGTTGAGATCTTTGTCTGACTTCTGCACGATGCATTCATTTTGTAAGTATATTCATTTCTTCTGTACTATATTTGCTTAGTCATTGTGCTATGGATTTTCATCTGACCGCTGCATGGGCAGCTCATACAGATGTTCTACTTGTTCTGATGCTGTGGAGCTGATTTCCTGACCCTTTGCTCACTGGATCAGCAGCCAGTTAATTTTTTCCCTCTAAGATACAATGTAAGTCACAGGCGCTTGGTGTTTCCTCCAAATTTGCAAACTAAAAGGGTAGCTGAGATGAATACACACACACACACACACACACACACACACACACACACACACACACACACACACACAGAGGCAGGAGGAGCGTGCCTCCTTGATGGCATCTTTGAGCTACTGGACTTTATAAATGAGGAAAACAAATCCCTTTCTTTTATAGGTCACTATGGTAGGATTAGCTACAAGTCACAAGTGAACACAAACTTACCTGATACAGTGAGATAGTCTACACTTATTCCAAATTTATTCCTTCCAACCCTCAAGGGCCCCCTTCTTGTCCACTAAGCAGGCAAAAACTTGAAATGGAACAAGTCCATGTTCTACTCTGTAAGCACAGCCATGTCCAAGACACTAAAATTACTGCTCATTTTTCTTCTCTCTAATTATCAGAAAAACTGAGCAGTCATAGATTTAAGGAGAAAGAAAGCAAGCCTGTGTGTATTCACTTTTCCCTCACAGACTACAGGGAACCCATCAGCGGACAGAAGGAATTGGTGGAAAAATGTGATTTACTACTTGCTTAATAGTAGTAACCCACATAACCCTTCCAAATCTGTTTTCTGGACTGTAAATTAGGGACAAAAATATCAATGCCCACTGCATTTGTTACCTGTTGCCACTGTAACAAATCAGCACAGACTTAGTTGCTTAAAACCTCACAAATTTATTCCCCTACAGGGCTGGAGATAAGAATTCAAAAGAAGACTTACCAACTAAAATAAGGGAGCTGGCAGAGCCTGCTCCTTCTGAGGCTCCAGGGTAGGATCCATCCCTCGTCCCTTCCAGCTTCCAAGGCAGCCAGCATTCCATGGCCACTTCATTCCAATCTCTGCCTCTCTTTGTCATATTACCTTCTCCTCTGAAGTCAAATGTCCCTGTGCCTCCTTCTTAGGAGGACACTGGCACTGGCATTTAGCTCCTCTCCCCAGTCATCCAGGATTATCTCCCTATATCAAGATGCTTAATCACATCTGCAGAGGCCCTCTTGCCATATAAGGTAACATCCATAGATTCCAAGGACCAGGACGCGGTGCTCTTCGGGGACGTGACTTTACCAGGTCAGTAGGAGGACGAGGTTAAAACAGGGATCGTTTAGGAGAGGCCCGCAGAATCTTCAAGGTTCTTGACAGAAATGAGCCAGAGCGACCTTACTTCCCAGGGAACCCCCAAAGGGGTGGGGCATGTCGCATTCCTGCCCGGTAATGGCCTGAGCAGCATAGGATCCAGCCCGGAGTCTAAGTGTTCGGGGTGTGACTAATGAATTAATAAAGAATAAATGATTAAGTGAACTGGGCGGGAAAGACAGGAAAATACAAGTTGACTCGCCACTAAATTAAGCAGATTCCACACCAGTTCCGTGGCCGCCTACAAGGAAAATGGTTTTCCTGTGGCTGGAGGCCTGCGGGATGGGCTGGGTAATCACAGCTGTCCTTTGCTGGGCACCCACTCTGCCACGGGCTCCTCACTAACTGCTCTGCAACCCACAAGGGTCATTCACAAGCAAGGGAAAGGGTGCCCGAGGTTCCTGACTTCCTGAGGCCACCAACGGAGTACGGTACCACCCACTTGGGATTCCAACTCGGCTCCCAGTCGGGAAATCCCGGAAGTCTGCGATGTAGACGGGAGGGCGGGGCCTCTGGGAAAGGGGAGGGGATCTCATCTGTTGGGGGCGGTTCCTGGGGTCAGCATTTCTCATTTGTGATCTTAGCTTCAGCCCTGGTGGAGCAGTGATATTCGTCCCATTTCTGGAGCAGGAAACCGGAGCGGAGATATGAGATACCCTGCTCGAAGGCGTGCAGATGGTAAAGGGCAGAACCGGACTGGAGCACAAGCGGATTCCAGAGTTGTGTCCTGGGCCATAAAGCGAGGTTGCTGGGCGTGGGCTGAGGATGAAGCCCGCACCCTTGGGGATGGAGAGGGAGTTAATTAGCAGC
This sequence comes from Manis javanica, assembly GCF_040802235.1. Classification (NCBI taxonomy): domain Eukaryota; kingdom Metazoa; phylum Chordata; class Mammalia; order Pholidota; family Manidae; genus Manis; species Manis javanica. The sequence goes on from NC_133157.1 coordinate 217,414,086, forward strand.
AGAGTGATCTCTCTCTTAGGAGAGCTGGGAGGACTTGATTGGATACTGAGAGTGGCATCAAATCGAAACCTACCTACAAAGCTGAATGCAACAGAGACCCTTCACTCCAGGGCGATGCCAGGGGTCTGTGCCTGCTCTGGCCGCCCACCTCAGGGCCAGGAACTCGCTGCAGGCCAAGCCTGAGTTGCACTCGGGCTCAGACACAATGAATTTCACCTGTCTCAAGGCTTCGAGGCACAGACGGAGTCTGCATTTGGGAACAAGGTGCTTATTCCACCAAGGATTTGAAGAGATGACTCAGCAGGACGCCTCTGGGAAACGGAAGTGGGGGCTAGTGAGGAGGCAGGTCAGCCCTGCCTCTGAGGTAGCTGTGCTGTGTGTCCTGATACAACTTCTTTCCCCTCTCTGGGCCTCAGGGGCCGCTAATTTACCACCAGTCTCTGAGTTATTTCAGCTCTGACACTCTGGGACTGCCAGAAATGAAACTAGTGGCTGGGACGTTTTTTTTTGTAGTGTAAAGGCACATTTTTTGTGTCCTTCTAAGAGCATTTGGCTATTCAACAAGTTGATGAAGAACTAGAATGTTCATGGATGTGGGCAGAGCCCCCCTTTGGCTGATGTAATGTGGGTCTCAACTTTGAGCAGCTTGTGGATTTTGCAGAAAGCATACTGATGACTTCTGAGTTAAACTCCCCTTGCAGACCTGCTCTGATTGGCTAGCAATGTGTCTTTTTTTTTCCAACTACATGCCTTTAGATAGGATATGCCCTCACTGCCACGTCACAGGCCCACTCCCTCCTTTGTCTTAGCCCAAGCTGGCATTTGAGTTTCTGCCTACAAATTAGACACCTGATTTGCATTCCAAGCCTCCTCATCCTTCCAGACCTGAGGCAGGCCAGGGGGCAAACTGTAATTTGTGGGTGACCCTGTCACTGAAGCAGGAGAGAAACAAATGCCTGAATGCCCCCTGCCCTGCAGAGCCCTGCCCAGCAGCCAGGCCCTAGAGGCCTGCGTGAGGGGGACTCTCTCCCATGCATTATTCACACCAGTGCTTCCCTTTCTATTTTTAATGCTCAGCGTGAAGCGGTTCCCTCCACCGGCTATTTTTAGCAACGTTGCTGCCAGCTGACGGCAGAAACAAAGGCAGCCAGGCACCTTGAGAATGACAAATGGCGATTTCAATGATGAAAATAGAAAGGCTATTTTTCTTCCTGGAAAGAAAGGAAGAAAATGTCCGTAGTTGCACAGTTGCTGGGGCTTGAATTCAATTTCTAATTGGGCACACATCATCGGCTGCCAGGCACATAAAGGATTTCCTCTCTCTCTCTCTCCCCTTGTCCCAGATCAAATACACCCTCCCCTTTGAAGCCTCCCTGATGCTGCCCTCTGCTCTTCTCTCCAGATGGAACCCCTCCATCATTGTGCTTTTCAAATGGTGTTGTAAATATTTGCTTCCCTCCAGGCTGTGAACTCCCTGAAGGCAGAGACTGATTGCTGCTCTCAGAACTTAGTCCAGAACTAAGAAAGGAAAAGCAGCAGCCTCTGCCGTCTGGAAACAGGCTGGGCTCTCACAGCCAGGATACATCTGTGTCCCGCAGGACCTAAGAAACCTCACAGAGCACCAGCATCGACAGGGTTCCTCTGAGACAAAACAAGGTCACTGGGCCACCCACAAACTACCGGACACCCCGTCTTGGCTGAAACGAGTGACCGCAACTTTCTATCCTCTGCCTGTCTGCCCTCCCTACATGTAAGATTTACCAAGATGCCCAGCCATGGAATTGCCCTGCCTTCTGACAGCACCCGGCCTGGGCTGATTGACCCCTGCTTCTTTCAACCAGCCCCATGTCCCAAACAAAGCCCAGATCCCAGAATAAGTTCATTCTAGCCTCTGTTCCTGAAACTCCCTGTGGTTCCTGAGGGTGTACGCTCTACCTTGCTGCCGTGAGTAGTCACATACCTAACTTCTTCAAGCACAGGTGAATTCCCAGTGGCCTTTGCCTGTAGAGTGTTGACAGCAGTCTCACCTGAATGGAAGGTTCACCCAAGTTGGATGAATAATATGGACAAGGCACGCAGGCAGGGACCTGAGGCCCTCGCATCTCCTGTCACTCCCCCGAGGCCCACCCTGCAGGTAGCTGGCCTGCTGAGCAGTGACTGTGCTGTACAAGTGTTGGTCATCTATGATTATCTAGTTCCATCTCCCAACAGTCCTAGGAGATGGGTATTATTATTTTTGTCCATTTTTCCATCTGGAAACGGAAACTTCAAGAGGCTAAGTAAATAGTCCAGGTTACCAAGGTTTAAGGTTTCCATGGCTCTCTCTCCCTGGAAGAGCTGATCTTCTCTCTTCTCCCCGCTTAGCCTCGTGGGGTGTAGCACTCAGAACGTCGCTACAGCCTTGGCACTTGGGCCCAGGGTGAGGCCAGCTCTGAGCACGTTGAGCCAGCCTCTCCACATGTGAGATGCATGTTTCCAGGCTAACTGGGCCAGTTTACGTCAACGCTGACGTTTCTGCTACCTGCAGGCAACTTACTCTTCCCGCCTTCATGGCCTCACTCCAAGATGTACCTTGCTGCTTTGAGGCTCTCTGTGACTAAAAGGGCACCATCCATCACCTCTGTCCCTTTAGTCCACATAACATTCCTCCATGGTACTAATCATGGCCTCAAGTTGAATCACTCATTTAATTATTATGACTTCATTGTCCATTTCCACACTAGAAGGTAAGCTCCGTCAGGTCCGGGCAAAGCCTGTCTTGTTCATCACCGCAGAATAGCCATCTCAAAGCCTCATACATTGGAGGCACCCAAAGAGTGTTTGTGGAATGCAGTAACAAATGGAAGGTGTTTGAATGAGTAAAAACCAAGTGTCTTTCCATGAACCTTCACCAAAATTGAGCCTTTAATTCTAAGGTAATCTGCAGCCCAGCACAGAGACTTGGGGTGAGCAGAAGCGGAAGGACTTGCAGTTCAGAGAGGAGCTAGCTGTCAAAGGCAGGTGGATCTGAGCCCAGGGGCCTTGTTCTTAACCACTGTGCTCTATTGTCTGGCTGGGCAAGAGGGGTGGGTGTGTAACCCATATGCAGTATGTGTTCTGTATATAGGACATGGGCTTCTAGAAATAAAGGGAAAAAGCTAATGATTCTATTTTATTCTGTATTGTCCAATCCAGACATGGAGACATGGGTTAAATTCTCAGTACTGTGCTTTGATCAAAGTGAACATATTTAGAGCAGAGAAGTTTGGAGAATGAGGTGTCTTGAAATTTTTCGGGGAGCTAAGTATGTTTACACAGAAAAGAGAGGCCTGGGGAGGTCAAAGGAAGAGTGGGAAGGAGGGAATGGGAATTTCCAGGACACTGTATTCCCTTTGATCCTCCACCCCTAACTCAGGGAGTCATATGCCCACTAAAAAGTCACGTGTTCCATGCAAGCAGAAATGGTGTTTGTGTGTGTATGCATGTGATTTTATAAATATGGAATCACACATGTGAGAACATGAATAACATCTTTGACTCCATAAGGAGGTCTTCAGTAATAATTTTTTGGGGGCTGGGTGGTTTCCATATCAGTACTTTTCCTACTACATGGAAATAATAGTTTAAGAGTTTACTTGCGCCTATCTTTGGCCACCTTTCACAGCTAGGCTAATGCTCTTCATCATAATCATCTCCTGTCAGCCTGGAATTCCTAGCATCCAGTCAGCTCTGGGGTTTCTATCTCTCTGCTTCCTATTGGTCATGTTGGGCCCTGACTTATCTTCCACTCCCTGATATCCACAGTCTGGAACTTCCAAAGATGCATCCACAGCAAAATCCTCTTATTTCCCAACCCCTAGAGGTCTTACCCTCTCATATTTACCTCACAGTAACCTCTTCTGGGTCTGCTTCAGCCTGCTGCTGTGGCGGGGTAGATAGCATGAACATCACTGCAAGAGGGGCTGTCATGTGAAAGATGATTACAATTGTCTTCAGTGGGCCCACTGGGGGGAGACCACAGAGAGGCAGATTTCAGGTCAATATTGGGAAGAAGCTTCCAATATTAGAAAGAACAGCCTTTATGAAGTAGTGAGGCTCCCATTACAGGGAGCATGCAAGCAGAAACAGAACTACATTGCAGAAATGGAGAGCACCACCTGCAGGAGGAGGGTGTCAGCAGAAAGGAAGGGATGTTAAAGTAATTGCAGTCTTTGAATCCACAGGCTTCATCCCCTTCCACCCGCTCAAAATGCATATTGGTAAATGCATGCAAATGCTGTTATGAGTCATAAAATAAGACTTATTTTAAAAGGATTACTGAATGTGTAGTAGAAATTTTTTCAGTCAATGAATACTAAAATACAACTACTATTACGCAGGGATCTGTGAAACTTTTTGACCCTAAAAGCACTTCTTATTCTTGAAAAAGTTGGCAACTGTAGTTTTTGTAGATCCAAACATCACAGGGGAGAAATCAAATTAGATGACATTTACTTCCCTTCCAGACTAGTTCCCAGACTAAGTAAGAAGTCACCTTTAATGTAACAGTACTGCACGAACGAGAAAAGAAATAAACAAGCTATTAACAACAATGAGATTTCTATGCATGTGATTTATTTTGTCATGAAGAAATGGATAATTCAAAAAGGGCATGCCCATTAAAAAAAAAATGAGGAAAGAGTGTTTAGCAATTCAATTGTCCATTTATCTGTCACTGACATGAAGGCATTTTTTCCCTTAAATATCCATTTGGACAAGCTATTCAAATGACACCTGTATGGCCCTGAACTTTAGGCATCAACTAAAGTGAAGCATGCGTCCTAAGTCTGCAGGAATAGAAAAATTCCTTGAGGAGACACTCAGCCATTCTTCAGTTCCACTAAGGAGCTACTTAAGATAGCCATGAAGTAGGACTTTCTGAGAGCAAATGTCAGATTCCACAGCTCTTGCTGGATGGGCTAAAGGCCTTCCTAGACAATGGGCATGCATCTTCATTTCTGTGGAGCTTGTGGAGCACATTTGGCTTTTTACCTAGGACACTGAATGGCAGCTAGAGAAAAAATTGCTTAATGAAGCAAAATTTGTAATCATATATTTAAGGGGGAAATCATGTAACCTCCATTTTAAGGTGGTGGAAGGCCCTTTGGATTGAGCCAGGTGCCCAGGTTCTGGCTCAGCTCTCCATCAGAGCTTTAGTCCTGGCCTCAGTTCGCCATGGGCCTGTGTCAACTACGTTTCCCTGGGTGACGTATGGTACAGCCTGGTGCAGATCAAGAAAGAGCAACCACAAGAGTCTTACAGTTTTGCTAAATTCACGGCTCCCTGGGGAGGACCCACAGCGTGCCACTCAGGGTCACTCAGGAGACATACTGAGTCAGTTTTGAGTCAAAGAGAGGGGGATCTGTGTGAAAACGCCTTTACTGTGGTTTCAGCAGGAAGGAATGGGTGAGGGGGTGTAAGCAGGCTCAGGATTGGCTAGTTTGAATGATTTCAGCAGCCCTGGAGCACTGGGCTGTCCCTGGCTGTCTGGTACCTGGCCCTCGGGACTTAGGGTGAGTGTAGTGGTCCAGCGTATGGGCCCAATAAAGGAGATGTTGGAGTGTGGACTCAATCCAAGGCTCAAGAGGGGCAACTCTCTAGCCTCCAGCCAGGGCTCAAACCTAGGTCCAGGCAGCATCTATAAGACTATATTGCATGGACTTGACCACATCACCAGCCCTTTCTGGGCCCCAGTTTCCTCATCTCTAATATAGAAGATGAACTAAAAGGTCTTCAGACTCCCTTGAATTCCAAAGTTATTCATTTTGATGAAAGTGCTTCCTGAGATTATTCGCAACATCTCCAAGAAATCCAATGCTGGAATTCTAATTTAATATCAACAATCATTTTCAAAATATTGCTGGCATTATTATAATAATGCAAAATTATAAAATGAATGTGAAATGTAGATTTAAGTTTTAATATAATATTTGAAGTCCTGGCAGACCAATCATCCATCTCAGCATAGTTCTCACACAAAAGGTTGCAGTTCCAAAAGAGTGTGTGCAAGTTTCCTTTACCTCTGATGTTCTCTCCAAGGATGTGCTTGCTCTCCTCCATGTGAAGTATTATAGTCTTCCTGAGGAGAACGAATGTCTTTGACTAGTCAATCATTCATTCATTCATTCAGTCAGTCAGTAAGTCATTCAACCACTCAACAAACATCTATTGACTCAAATATTCTATGTACCAGGCACATGTAAGCACTGAAGATGCAAAGTAAGTAGGACCCTGCCACCCCTCAGTGATTGCAACATCTAGGTCAGAGAGCTATTCACACACCTGTCAGGGAACCTGAGAGAGAATGAGTCAAAAAAGTTGTCACAATTGCCAATTTGTCCTAAAGAAATGACAATATTTTGTGTATACAGAAAGTGGGAAAAATGTCTTGGCCTTCAATAGAAAAAAAAATGGAGACAGCAGTGATGTATGGTTCCCTCTTTCTGGGCCTCCTCCTTCTCTTCTTTTCTCTTTACAAAACCCCACAGGTTAATTCTATTTCAAAGTGCCTTTCCCAAGGGTGATCTATCTCCTGAACTTGCCCTCACTTTTTCCCATGGCCCAATGCTTTACCAACCCCATATTTCATCAGCAAAGTCTTGCTGGGTGAACAACAACTCAATTAAATTAGAATTCCAGGCTTGACTCATCAGTCCTAGTCTTCAGAACCCTAGCCATTTTCTTCTAAAACTTGTTTATTTATTTTTTAATTACAAAGAGAATATATGTCAGTGCATGACAGGAAGCTCTCAAGCAGACAGAGCCAGCGGCATTTACTGGGCATGCACTGTGTGCACCATGCCAGGCAACCCACAAGAGTGAAATCCTTGGTCCTCACCAGGACCTTCTTAGGTGTGCATTCCCATTTCAGAGATGTGGAAGTGGAGGCTCAGATGGGTGAAGAGGCAATAAGAAAAATTTTGCACTGAGCAGGTCTGACCAATGAAAACAATGTTAACTTTAAGAGAACATTAGTCGGACTAAGGGGAAGGCATTTCGGATGAATGGGTGTTGCAGAGGGGATCAGTGACTACTGGGAAGGACCTCGTTTTGTGGGGATCTGAGTTTTGTTTATGCCTGATTTTTATCGTCCTATGCTGTTGCTCCTGTGTGTTTTCTTTCTCTCAGGTTTTTCTATTTGCTGCTTTCACAGTTCCGTAGCCCAGATACATATACTTAGCACCCTGGGCTTCACACACTGCCTCTGTGCCCGGAGCTTCCCTTCTCTGTGTCACTGAAGCTGGGATTTCCACCTGGAGGTCCCACAGCATGACACGCTCACCCTCGGGCTCCCCTCCCACCTGGCCTCCTTTGCCTTGACTCCCATGCTCACCACAAGCCCACCATGGCTCCAGTCTCCCAGGCCAGGAATGTGGAGCCATCCTGGGCTCCCACCTGCCCCCTCCCCTTGGCCTCCACATGAGTCATCCAACACTGTGAGTCCACCACGCATTCCTTCCATGCTCCTCCCCACCTCCCTCCTTCCAGCAAGATTCTAGCTTAGACCTTGTACCTCCCACTGGGACATCGGCACCAGTTTCCCTGGCCTCCTAGCATCTAGGGAGAGGCTATTTGATGACCAGTCCTGTATTTGGGCAAATGCATTTTCCACCTAATGCAACCAACAGAGCTTGGTTTCTCCAGAACAGACACATGGGAAGCAAGGATTCACATGCAGATGATCTTGAAGGACATGCTCCCAGGAAGATCTGGCAACAGGGAGAGGAATGGAAGGGGGAAAGAAGCCAAGCAGTGGGGCAACTTCAGGCCGAGTCTCCAGTCTGATCCTGCAGGAAACTGGAATATAAAGGACACCACAGGGCTCTGTCCCAACTCGAGTTGCTGGGTTCTCAGATCCTGCACCGATCCATCCATGGCTTGTGGGACAGATGCAGAGGCAGAGGCCCAAGACCACTAAGTGATTCCAGGTGCCCTGCTGGGTAGGTGGGGCCAGGGTTGGAGCCCAGGCACACTGGCTTTGGGGCCCACGTCTTTGACCCCCATCTCTAGCTGCCTGACTCCTGACATGAGGTCACTGACACCCAGAGCAGCCTGCAGAGCTCACCCAGCTCTAAGCAGCAGATAAGGATTGGAATCTGGATCTTTCTAAAGCGCTTTTCCATCTATGATTACATTTGCCAAAGCCTCACAAGGCAGGTACTAAGATCCCACCTTCACACGAGGAACTTGAGGAGCAGAGAGGCCAAGTGACTTGCCTTAGGTTTCCCAGTCACATCGTGGCAAAAATCACAAGTGAACCCCATGTTCTCTGACCCTGTTCTAGGATGCACAGGATGTGTCCCAGGGAGTGATGCTGGGCCCAGTAAAACTGCACACCAGTAGAGATTGGGGATCGGTGTCCCCCTTTATTGTGTCTCCTGAACACCTCAGAACACCCTTTCCTCTCTCCTTCCTGGAGCAGGGAAAAGTGTGCCTAAGCAAGGACTGAATTCTAGTGGTGGGAATGGGTAGATCCTGGGAGCTATGAGCAAAGGGAGGTGGGTGAAGGAGTGAGTGAGCTCACCTCTCCCAGCCCCATTATGGGCCTTAGAGAGACAGGGCATGTGGGGTAGTAGGACAGAGCCCTGCGAGGACCCCCGAGGACCCGCCTCTCACACGGGTTCAGGACCAGAGAGGCATCCTTCCTTGGTCTGCAGTGTGTGTGTGTGTGTGTGATTCGGAGCCACAGGGAGGTGGGTGGATTGATACCCAAGTCTCATGAGATGTACAAGCACCTGAATAAAATGCTTTCACTGCCTGGGAGTGATAGGTTTACCTCTTTACCTCCCAGGCCAGAAGGTGGGCTCCCTGATGGAGGAAGTCCTATTCCATTATCTTTGTATTACTTACTCCCCAGAGACATTTACATTTAAAGGAAAGGAAAACTCTGAAGACACACTAATTTCAGACAATGTTGCAGCTGACAGAGAACAATATCTAATAATATCAGCATGTTTGCTTCTTGAAACACCCCCAAGGCTTGATCTACCCAGCAGTTTGCTACAGTGTACTTACTGAGTGTCAAGGGACAGGCTTGGTAGGTCTCCGGGGGTGGGGGGAGTAAAGCAGTGGTTACAGGGCTCATTTTCCGGATGAGAGGAGAGGCCTCAGCCCCAGATGAGGCTGCTGACTGCCCAGAGGAACCTACACAGAGCTTGCATTCTGCTCTCGTAAGCTTGGCTCAGAGTGCCTTTGAACGCAGTCTCTGCTGCCATCAATCCAAGAACAAATGTCCTCCCTCCTGCCACCTCTGAGAAAACTCACCCACACCCTTCTCCGCTCTTAAAACCCAACTCCTTACCATGAGTGACCTACTCGGGCCCATTTCTTCTGTGGCATCATTCCCCACTCATTCTTCCACCGTGAGCTCTCTGCTCCCAGCACCTGAACCTCTGTCAGTCCCCCCAGACCCAGTACTAGGCTTTCCCTCTGTCCAGACACACTTCTGGCCTCCACTTGTTATTCCTACCGACCTTCACTGCCAGCCTAGCTGCCGGCCCCTGGAGACAATGCAGCCAAGTGGTTACAAATGTGGGCTCTGGAAACAGCTGGGTTGTCCCCCAACCCTGCCTCTCCACGTGCTAACTGTTCTTCCTCTAAGAGGCTGCTGCTCTCATGGACCCCCTGCAGGTCTGAGCACCCCCCACTTTTTTTTTAATTTTTAATTTTGATATCATTAATCTACAATTACATGAAGAACATTATGTTTACTAGGCTCCCCCCTTCACCAAGTCACCCCTACATACCCCTTCACAGTCACTGTCCATCAGCGTAGTAAGATGCTGTAAAATCATTACTTGTCTTCTCTGTGTTGTACAGCCCTACCCGTGCCTCCCCCAACATTACACATGCTAATTGTAATGCCCCATTTCTTTTTCCCACCCTTATCCCTCCCTTCCCACCCCTCCTCCCCAGTCCCTTTCCCTTTGGTAACTGTTAGTCCATTCGTGGGTTCTGTGATTCTGCTGCTATTTTGTTCCTTCAGTTTTTCTTTGTTCTTATACTCCACAGATGAGTGAAATCATTTGGTACTTGTCTTTCTCTGCCTGGCTTATTTCACTGAGCATAATACCCTCTAGCTCCATTCATGTTGTTACAAATGGGGATTTGTTCTCTTCTTATGGCTGAGTAATATTCCATTGTGTATATGTACCACATCTTCTTTATCCATTCATCTACTGATGGACATTTAGGTTGCTTCCATTTCTTGCTGAGCCCCCCTTTTAAACAGTCTTAATGAACTATAATGCATATACCATATTTAAAGTAAGTTATAAATTAAAGTGAGTACATTTCAATAGTTTCTAGTTGATTCATAGAGTTGTGCCATTTATTTTCTAACATTTTCATCACACCCCCACCCAAAATCCTGTGCCATTAGCAGTCACACCCCTCCCCACCCCCAACCCCAGGCAACCATTAATCATCTCTGTCTGTATAGATTTGCCTGGTCTGTTCAGTTCATGTAAATGGAATCATGCGGTATGTCTTCTTGGGTGACTGGCTTGTTTCACTTGATTTAATATTTTCAAGGCTCGTATGTGCTGCTGCGTGTAGGAGAACTTCATTCTTTTTTATTGCCAAATAATATCCCACTGTATGGATATACTACCATTCATTAATCCATTTGTCAGTTGTTGGACATTTGTTTTGTTTCCACTTTTTGGCTATTATGCATAATGCTGTTTGAACATTCATGTACAAGCTTCTGTATGGCCGTATGTTTTCAGTTTTCTTGGGTAATATACCTAGAAGTAGAATTTCTGGGTTATATAACTCTATGCTTAACCTTTACAGAAACTCCCAGACTGTTCTCCAATGGTCCTGGGCATTTTTGCTACCAGATCTGCTCCTGGCACTTCCCCTGCTGTAGGGCCGACGGCTGGCCTCTGCAGGATCCCGTGGCAGCTGTATCCCAGCGGGGTTCAACCAAGCAGGAATCACCCAGTTTCTCCACTTCTTCTTCACTCCAATTCCACCTCTGCACAACTTCAAACTCTTTCTCCCACAGTCATAACCTCATCTCAGGGCTTTCCTGAGAGCTGGAGTGACCTGGGCTGCCTGGAAATGAGCCACCGTGCTCTCCTGTCTAAGTCCGCTTGTTTGGTGGCCTTACCCACTGCGTTGCTTTAAATACAATCCATGTGTACATGACTCAGCATTTTTTATCTCCAGCCCAGATACTCCTCTGAACCCTGTAATTCGCTGCTTACTTCCCATTTCTACTAAGGCACCCCCAATGTGCCTGGACCTGAACTCCTGACTTTCCTCCTACAAACCCATCTCTTACTGTAAAGAGCAGTGCTATTTGGTTAGGTCCATAGACCAGAATCCTTGAAATCATTCTCGTCTCCTCTCTCAAAGCCCGTATCTGATCACCAGCAAATCCTATTGGCTCTATACTCAGAACAGGTGTGCAAAGGGCCCTCCTCCTACCACCTCCGCTGCTACTCTCCTGGTCAAAGCCATCATCATCTCTCACCCGGGTTACTGCAGATCACTCTGACCCCCTTTCTGCCCTTGCCCCTGCAAGTCTATCCTCAACAGAGCAGCCAGAAGGGTCCTGTTAAGAAGACAGTCACATCACATCACTTGTTCTGCCCCTGACCCTCCACTGGTCTGGCTTCACTCAGGGCAGAGGCCGTGTCTTTATGCTGACCTCTACGGCCCCATGTGACCCAGCCCCCCACACTACCCACCACCTGCCCGATCTCACTGCCTCCCCCCACACCCCCTCGGTCCAGCCCCAGCAGCCCTCCTGCGAGGCTTCCCGGGGCTCAGCACGGTCCTCCACGGGCCCTCACCCTTCTCTCCACCTGAGGTGCTCTCTTATCAGACAGCGTCAGATGCTCTATTGAAGGCTCTCAGGTCACTATCCCAACGATGATGACCTTCTCGGGGAGGCTGTCCCGGGCACCTCATCTGGATGCAATCTCCCTGTTACTTCCTATTACTCTTCTGTGCTTTAATTTTCCATTTCTATCATAGTTTTATTTATTAACTTCTTTATTATCTGTCCTCACCTCCATCCTGCCCTCTGCCCTGCCACACATGAAGCTCCCTGAGGGCAGATACTATCCTGCCTCCTTCGCTCCCTGGTGTATCCTCAGGGCTTAGAATAGTGCCTGGAACAAAACAGCATCTAACAGATATTTGTTGTAGCAATGAATGCATGTTCTTTGGGATCGTGTCTGTAGAGTTTCTTATCCACTCCACCAACAGTGGATAAAGAACATGTGCCCTGAATCAGACTGACCTAGGCTCAGACTGAGTTAATATCCATGTGACCTTGAGCCTAAGATTTCCTCCTTGTGATTTAAAGTCTCCTTTTAAAAGCAGGGGTTGCTATTCGTATGTCATCAGGTTTTGGGAAGATTAAGGCATGAAACATGGATACAACATGTGTCGCCTGAGCTCCTCTCCATGTGCATGCCACGTGAACCATGGGTGGGTGCTACCTGAGAACACAGCACAATTTTAAACCCTCGAAATGTTCACAGACCTGGGTACTTAGTCTCACCTCTGAAATTAGCTGTAAGTGTGAAAAAAGCTAGCTAGCTGGTTTTGCAGCATGAGGTCTGAATGTTGCCTTATTATGTCAATCAATAGGTAATTTTAGTAGGCATATTAACAGCATTTAGATAGAAATTTGGGGGTAATTAATGAATAAATGAGAGCAGGTGGAAAAAGTTTTCATTTTCCAAGCTTCCTTTTCTAAACACCTTAAGAAATCCTTTTGCATAGATCTCAATATCTGATATTTTGAGTTTCCTCCTGGCCCCCACACACACTTTAATGTCATTTCAATACATATATTCAATCAAGTATATTTAATAAAAGGCCTACCATAAAAGGAGCATTGTTAGCCTCCCCTTCACTCATTGACTCTACTTCATTCATTCAATGATCTAATGCTTATTGAACAGCTAATATGTACAAGACTCTGTGCCGGCCCTTACGGTATTTCAGAAGTAAATAAGAGATTCTACCTTCATAAAGCTTACAGTTTAGGAAAGGAGAGAGATTAAGACTAGCACACGAATATCAACAACTTAATGTTGAAAGTGATTTAGAGAGATACAGAAAAGGGAGACGGTAATTCAGAAAAGGGGAGATAGTGCTTCCGTGTCGTCCTGCAATTGCACATCATCTCTGGCAGAAATATCCCTCTCTGGATTAGCACTGTGTTCAGTTCCAGCAGGACAAGAAGGGAAAGACCAGAGGTCAACACACAGGAAGGCCTCCAGCTGCCCCACTGTGCTGGCTATTCTGCCAGCTCCTGCTCAGGCCGCTGCCATCCTCCTCCCTGCCACACCCCAAGGCTTTTCCCTTTCCCATCACTATGGTCCTTGTGACGCCCCTGGCCGTCGACTCCAGGAGACCAGTCTGGCCTCAGTGTCTCCTGGTTCAGTCTCTACCCCTTTCTCTGTCCTCTGAACTCTTCACTGAATCACCTGTGATCATGCCTACAGGTGGGGGTCCCTTGGACCTTCTTTGCCTCTCAGCAAAGAGAAACCTCCAAGATTACACAAAACACCACCTCATCCATAAGATCATTTATTTCGTTAGCAGCAATCATATTAATAGTATTTGTAATATGACACATATAAGACCAGGGGCACTGAATGAAGTATAAATTGCTCCCTTATGATGAGAAGACATGATGTAGACCCAGCCATCATTCCCAGCTGAAGCCGGGGAGTATACACGGGAGTGGATCCTAAGGGTGTTCCATCACAGGGACAGAATGCATGATTGGATGGGGTTTGCTGACTTAGGTGCTCTCCTGAGGTACAGAATTTAACATTCCACGAGGGACCCAAAGAGGTGGTGTGAATTTGTGATCAATGTTTTAAGCTGAGCAAGGTTGAAATGCCAGAATGGCCACAGCAGGTGTTGAAAGGAGAGACTGAAGGACTCAGGGGAGTGGGCATACTGGGACTGATTTACCACTCTGCTTTGTCGAGGAGCCATCCCATGATTCATTGGCAGACACAGAACAAGCCATTTACAGAAAACATAAGGACAGCCCTGTTGGGGACATCACTACTGCAGAAGGTGGTGGAGCTCCCATGTGGGCAGGGCTGACATAGAGGAGACTGTCACAGGACTCGGCCTGCAGACAGCAATGCGGGTGACAGGACTCCAGAACAGAGAGGCCAGGCGGCAATGCTTGACTGCCAGAAAACGGGGGGTTGCAACTCCTACAACGGTCAGGTAAGAGGGCTTGACACACAGAGGACTGTGGGGATGTTAAGATCGTGTGGCACCCTTTGTGGGGGGAAACAGGCGGGCAGGGGATGAGGGCGATACTCAGCTTACACCAGCAGACATCAAGGATGAATGACCGTGAAGGTAGGAGCTGAAGGTAAGTTCTTTGTCCTACTAACTTCCATCCCCTCTAAGTTTCCCCTTAGGAAAAGAAGCCCACCAGGCTCCTGGATTGAATCCCCAAACGTATATGGAGAACTGTTTCCAGACAGGGCAAGCGGAGGCCTGTAGTAGACATGGACGTGGGCCGTCCACATGCTTTTCTCAGAAAGAACCTGCTGCCACTTCAGGGACTGTGGCCAGCAAAGCCCTCTGTGCTCCTTTGAGTGTGACCCAGGATCAGGCCTTCCCCAGAGCAGCCAGGGACCAAGTGCAAGGAGAACAATCCCGCTGTTACCAGTCCTTGGGATTCCTCTGTAGGCTTCCCACACTTTGTAAATAGTCTTCTTAAGAAATCCTCCTCCCATTATCCTAATTTGAGGGTGCCCTGACTCCAATACAATGGCCAATAAGACTGGTACACCCAGGGGGACACACATAAATAGACGACTTGGGAGAGGCACATTTTAAGGTTCTGCTTTATTGAGCCGGTCAGTGTAAAACCAATAAAGTCAGCCTGTAAATATAGACATAGGTCTTTAATATTTTTAATATGTGTCCCGCTCTGAATTTGCTGAGATTTGTTTCAGTGTTTCCATCAGCCTATAGATGGGGCATTTCGTTCTCATTCCAAGCCTCCAACTGCCTGTCTTAGATGTCACCCACTGAATGTGGCGCCGACTAGCCACCATCTATCAGCCTGGAGTCAATCTCTTTTCAACACTGTAGATCCTGCCAGGCTCCAGAAAACATTTGTTCTCTGGGGGCTTCCAAAAATATTGACAGTTCTTGGGAGAGATTCAACACTAATTCTGGGGACTTTCTCTTTTTCTTTTCCATGGTGACAGCTTTCCTGACAGCATGAGGCCAAGAGTTTCGGCTGTTTGGATGATTTTTTAAAAAGACGATGAGCTCATCTCTGTAGGTCTGTCTGGGTGGGTATGATTGGCAGAGACACCTCACGTGCCGGGCTGTGTACTGAGTTCCCGAGAGGATGATGACCTCATCAGAGTGCTAGCATGACTACGGCCCTGGGATCAGGTTGCCTTCTGTGTATCCATGGCATCTGGGTTCTTGCATGTGGACACCTTTGCTTCTGAAAATGGCACAGCTGGCATTTTATTTTCCTCTCTGTAGAGATGATACTTGTAGCAGATGCCCTCTTTTCAAGCTACACTAGATATGCCATTCCTCAAATGTGCCCTCACTCTACTGTCTCCAGACCTTCGCTGTCCCCTCCACCTGGAATGCCTGCTCTGGATCTTCCATATGCCCAGATTCTAATTATTTTGCAATTGCCACTGTGTCCGTGAAGTCTCCCCCAATCTCTCACGTTGCATTTAATATTTCCCTTCTCCGAACATCCATAACATTATACTTTCCTGATAACTTGGAAATGTTATTTGTGTAGCATTTCTAAGCACTTTATATGCACATTATTAATCCTTATAATTTATGACGTTATCCCACAAGCTGTTGCAAGGCTTATTTACTATAGTAGTCACTGGTCCAGTGCACTCCAAGTTCCCAGTTCTCCTTTCGGCACATAATCGTGCAGTGCCTCCCTGCCCCTGGGAAGTTAAGTACAGCCATGTGACTTGTTTGGGCCAAGAAAATGAGACTGATGTGTGGTTTCTGTGACACAGCTTTCCGAGCCAGATGCCACTGGTCACATTCCCTTTTTCTCTGGATCGTCGTGGTATTTGCTATTTCTCTGTACCATCCGTGATAGTCTAGGTTGCACCTACTCTGACAGCCTGGATTCTCTGCTGGGTGCTGAGGACACAAGATGGGTGAGAGTGGTCCAGCCTTGGAGATGCTCTGGGGCTAGTGCAGGGTTACTGGTGCTGATGCAGTGCTAGCACAGAGATTACTGTGATCAAACCAGGCAGTTGTTATTACGGAAGTATTTTCAAAATGATGTAGGTATGTGGGAGAAAGACCCTCAATTTGCCTGAAAGGTTCGTGGAAATAGTTATATTTCAAGTGATACTTGAAGGATGAGTCCCAGCCAGGCCAAACAGTAGGAGCAGGGGGCTGTGTGTGAGAGGCAGAGAGGCAGGAAAAAGCCAGCAGTGACAGACGAGATGAAAGAATGAAGGCTACCAAAGAGATCGTGATGAAAGTTAACACTCTGGCGTCTCCGTGATACCTATCTTTAGTAGGGTATCTTTATTATTAACAGCCCAAAGTACTAAATGATCATTCCCAATCTAACTCTGTGCTGTTTTGAGGTCAGGGATGAGGGACGTGTTCACCTCGTGTATATAAATACAGTGCAAGGAGACCTGGGTCTCTTTTCCCCATTGCCTGCCTCTTGCTTTGGAAAATACGTGGCTTCTTGAGTCGGTGTCCTGCAAGTGTCAGTGGCTCTCTGCGATCTTCAGGAAGAAGTTCAAACTCCTGGGGAGGCCTTCAAGGTCATTCCCAGGATAAACTGCACCGTGTCCATACAGAACCACATCCTAAATTTAACAATTCTCTGCATCTTGGTCAATCATGTCCTCTACCTTGAAGACCATTTACCCAAAATCATAGCCATCTTTCAAGGTCCAACTGAAATATCATCTCCTGGGGGAAGTCAGATTTTCCCCTGACTCCCTAGACTTCCTCCCATGGAGAAAGTCCCCCCACCCTGTTGTTGTCTCAAGTTGTGTTAAGGTTTTTTTCCCCTTTGGTTTTTGACAGTTTTCCTATGATGTGCTTAGGTGTAGTTTTTATGTATTCTGCTTGGGGTTTGTAGAGATTCTTAAATCTCTGGCTTGAAGTCTTTTGTCAGATTTTTTAAATTCCCAACCATTATCTCATGAAATATTGTTTCTACCCCATCTTGACCTTCAATACTTGGAGGGCTCCATTTTCCTCTCTTCTGTATTTCCCCATCTTTTCTATCTTCTTGTTTCATTCTAGATACCTATCAGTTCAGAAATTCTCCTCTCAGCTTGGTTGAATCATCTGCTAAAGAAGCCCATTGTGTGTTTAATTTTAGTTACTCTGCTTTTTCAGTCCCAACATTTCAACTTTTTGATAGTTTCTGATTCGTTGCCAAAATTCTCAATCCTGTGTTTTATCTTAGGATATATTATGCCTATTTATTTTATAGTCTGAAGTTATAACTCCATTACTTGTATCACCTGTGGGTCTGCTGCAATTGCCTATTTTGTTTTCCATTCATAACAGTTTGTCTCCTGTGTGTCTGGCTATTTTATATTGAGTGCCACGTACCATGTATGCGAAAAACTAGATCAAGTGGCCAATAGACATTGCATGACTATGATCCCTGAGAAACAGGAAACATATGAAATGAGCTCCATGATTGTTTCAGTTTTCTGCCCAGGGGAACTCTCTAGAATATTGCAGAGGGATAGTTCAGAGAATGTGGAACATTTCTAGAATATTGCCGAGAAGCCCAACAAGAATGCAGAAAGTCGGTTTCTCCTTGTTGGCCTGCACCAGTTTTTATGAGCGATTCTCTTGGCCCCTATTTCCCTTGGCTTTGAGGATGAGAACCTTCCACATGTCCTCCATTCCCTGGCCAGTGGGCGGGGATCAAGTAGGAAAGGAGGAATACAACTATTCCATACCATTCCTGCATTGCTTGAGCAGGGGTCTCCTGTCTTCTCAAGATCCCGTGTATATCGGGGCGAGGGTGCTGGTGGAGCTGGGGCTACAGGGGGAGCTGGCAGGAGCCGTGCTATAGCGGGGGCACCGCAGGAAGCCTCGAGGAGGTGGCCAGCTAGAATGGGGGCACCTCAGGCCTTCTGTTTTCAGCTGTGACCTTGCTTTTCCATTCCAGGAAAAGAGGAGAGGCCCCATTCAACTCTCAAAAGCATCCTTTCACATATATAACATTTTCACTGAATTCTATTAGTGAAATCCAATTTATTTTTTTTACTGGAATATAATTGATATACAATATTACATTGGTTTCAGGTATACAACATGGTGACTCGATGGTTATATACCTCATTACATGCTCGCTACAGAAAGTGAAGTTACCCTATTACTATACAAAGATATTACAGTATTATTATTGGTTATATTCTCTATGTTGTACTTCTACTCCAATGACTAATTTACTTTATGATTTGAAGTTTGTACCTCTTATACAAAAATCACTGCCATATAGATTAAGATGATACCAAAATACAACACTGGATCCTGCCCTTTAAGCCTAACTAACAGAACCGTTTTCCATGACTTTTCAAATTCTTCCTAAAAATAATTTTTGATATTATAATTTACTTAATCATTTCTCCATTGGATATTGGATGCCATAAAAAATTCCAGCATTGTAAGTAGGGCTGTGATGAACGTCTTATGTGATTCTCATTATTTCCTAAGATTAGATGATCAGAATTAGAATTTTGAAGCCAGAGAGCATAGACATATTTAATATTCTTGCTACATCTTGAAAAATGACCGTTCCAAAATTGTGCCCGTTTATCCTGCTGCCAGCCACAGGTGGGAGGAGCCCTGCTGGGTGGGTTCTGAAAGGGAATCAGAGGCACGGGGGGCTTTCCCTGTCCTCAGAGGGTGACAGCAGCTCTTGGGGAGCCTGCCAAAAACAGTTCTCTTTTGGGTGGACTGTGAAGCATGGCTGCTTTTTAAGCCAACGAAAGGCTCTCTGAAAATGGGGATTTTACATTTTTTTTTCAAGTGAGTGGGAGGCCAGCTGGCTCTGGATCTGAGCTTAGACAGAGGAAAGCTTGAGCTGAGCTACAAAGATTTTTTTTTTAATGAGAGATACACACGAGAATTTTCTTTTTACATCTAAAACCTCCAACAGCACAGGAAGGCATTAAGCACTAACGGGTGGTTTCTCAGGGGGGTGCGGATCATCAGCGGATGATCTTGGATGCCATGCCTCACCTCTTACTCAAGTTCCTTTCATCGTACAACGAGGTGAATGACACTGACCTCTCTAGGCACAGCGGCGGCACTGAAAATGCTACCTCCCTCCCACTGCTCCCCCGCCAGTTCCGGACTCCACCTGCCTCACGATTGCCCTGCTTGGATCTCTAATAGGCACTTGCAGCTGAGCTCGGCCAAGGCTGGGCCCCCCACCTCCTACTGCCCCAGACGGCCGCTCCCCTCCACTCTCCTGCTCTCTGTTGAGCTGCCTCAGCCTGCCAGTTTCAAACTGTAGCATCACCCTCGACTCCATGTCTCCGTCTCGCTTTCTCTCTTGTGTGTAAAAAGCACACACACACACTCCTACAAAGCCTGATGTGTGTCTCCTCAAAATACATGCAATCCAGTTTCCTCTCCCAACCTCCACCTCCACCCTGGGCTGAGCCAGCACCGCCTCTCCCAGGACCGTCCCCCCTGCTGTGGGCAAGCCCGGGGCTCTTCCGTGCGGAGCAGCCAGGGTGGGACTGGAAGCTGCAGTACACACTGCACCCACCCTCTGCTCTCCTCCCCACCTGCTCCCATCCATTTGGAATAAAAGCAAGTGCTGGCCAAGCTCTGCAGGGTGCTACAGAGTCTGGCCCCATTAACTCCCCGACTGTGACCCCTCATCCTCTCCAGTCATGTGGTCTCCTGCTCACGCTTCCAAGGAACTCAGCTCCTTCCCACCACAGGGCCTTTGCCTTTTGTTTAATCTCCTTGGAACCCTCTTCCCCAAGAAGTCCATACTGAGTCTGATGACTCATTGTTCTTTGCTTAGACGCTCTCCTCCCTGACCTCACCATTTAAAATCAGAGGGTTCTCTCCATCCCTCTCCCTTGCTTATTTTTCTCCATACCTCTTAGACTGCATGGTTGACTTGTTAATTTATTTGTTTGCCCCTTTATTTTTTGTCTGTCTGCCTTCAATCAAAAACTCCATGAGGACAGAGATTTTTGTCCATTTGTTTTACTGTGCCCTCAGCTGGAACACAGCAAGTGCTCAACCGATGTTTGCTAGCATAAAATGAAGGGCACACAGTAGGTGCTTGATAAATGTTATTATTATTATTAGCATTATTATTTTTGTAACATTAGATTAGCCTCACTTAACCAAATCTGCCATGAAAAGGATGTGTTTCTGGTTTATTATGAATTAAGTCATTGTTGATGAAAGAACACACTTTAAATTGTATTTTTTAAATATTTCTAAAAATAGACACTGATTAAAATGACTCTGATTTGCCTACTGATCATCCAAAGCTCCCAGGGCTTTCAGCAGGGCTGCTGGACACAGCGGCAGCACTTCAGGCCCTCCCGGCATGCACCACTGCTGCCTCTCCCTTCTCTGGAGAGCATTCAAGGTCTTCTGTGGGGATGGGACTGGGCTGAAGCACAGCCAGGTGGGTCCCGCCCAGTCCCCTTCCAGATGTCCGATTTCCGCCATCAGCTGTAGGCAGAAGCTGGAGGTGGGCCGACCTCTCTGGCCTCGTGACACAGCCAGCGCGCGGAGGAGGTGTCCAGGGCTGGGGTTAACTCTTGGCTATTCTGCCTGTTAGCTGTGTGATCCTGAAAAACTGATTAACCTCTCTGCCTAATCAGTTTATCTATAAAATTAGGACTTCATGGAACTGCTGCACAGGTTAGAGATGAGGTTAGACTTCTTAGCCCCATGGCTAGTACACAGCTGGCCTCAGGAGACCACTACTCACCTTTCCTGCCAGATGGAAATGTCACAGGTATTTGGAAGGCCTGAATCCTACACTCACCTTCGGTGCTGGCAGGGCCTGGCCAATGGAGCCACACAGAAAGGTCACTAACCACATGGGAAATAAGAACTGATTCCATGCATCTCTGCAAATCCTTCCAAGCAGGGTCATCTGGCAAAGAACGTGCCCTGAGGCTGAACTCTGCAGCTGGGATGTTGATGGTGCTTAGGGATATGATTGGTCCTGAAACCGTTCACCCACCTGGAGGCAGGGACCCAGATTAGAGGCCCAGCCACAGGTGGAATACAGGGAGACAGAGGAAGCAGCTGCCCTTATTTATGCTTTGAAGACATGTTTCCTGGTTCACTATTCAAGTGTGACTCACTGAATGGTCTGTGCAGACAGATAGGTTTCTGTACTCAGGAAGGTCCAAGCAAGGTGGCACTGTTCTAGAAGCTCTTTGTTTTACCATTCACAGTTAGATCTAAAAATAACCTTTTAGGTGTTGAGTTTTGTGTGAGGTAGGAATCAAGTTTCATTGTCTCCATACAGATATGCACTTGATCTGGCACCATTCACTGAAGCAACTATTCTCTCCCTATTGCTCTCCAGTCTCTCCTTTGTTATAGATCAAGTGTCTGTGAGGAGAGCTGTCACTTTTGGACTCTATTCAGTCCCAATACCACACTGTTTCCTTTACTAAATACTTTATTTGCATCACTCTTCTCCATCATCAAAACAGCCATCACCTTCCTCACCACTGTCACCGTATGTCATCCTCACCACTGTCACCTTGGTAAGTCACTGTTGTTGAGGGGTTTGCCAAGTGTCCATAGCTTTACATGCATTTAATTCTCACACCAACTCTATGGAATTGGCATTATTATTAACGGTACTTTACAGATGAGGAAACTGAGGCTCAAAGGGGGAACGGCAGCTCCCCCTGGCTCATGCAGCTGATAAGCGGCTGGGCAAGGATTTGCCCTGTCTTCATGGGAACCCATGGCTGGTTCCCAGAAAACGGGGTTTCTGTTGTACCACAGTGTTTCCCGTACCACAGTCTTCCTGTCAATGATGGGGCCCCTCTCTAGCCTAGAGGCTGTTTTATGTTTCATCATAAGACAGCAGAACTGGCCTGAGTTTGTTCTATTTTATGAATGAATGAATGAATGAATGAATAAGTTTCTTCTCAAATAGGAATTTTAACCCTTGTTAAACTTTTAAAGACCGAGATTGGCTGCTTTCGGAATCACTGGAGTTGACGCTGGAGAGGAAATTCACAACCCAGGCAGGGCTAACCACAGGTTGGCTGCCTGAAGACCTACGTGGACGAAGCTCCACTTGGAGGGCCCCAGGGAACTCCCCTTTATTTTGCCACACCCCAGCTCCTCTCTCATGAAGCATGGAGGGTCCTGGCAGGTGAGACCAACACTGAAGGCAAGGGCAGTGTTTCCATGGCATCAGGGAGTTGTCCCTGACCTGTCCCATTAGCATAACTCACAGTTGATCTATCCAGATGCCTGGGAACACAGTGCGCTCTGTTCAAGGGCTGAGCCAGGGACAGGATGATGCTGATCAGGAACAATTAGTTCTGCAAGCCTTGGGCCCTGTGTGGTAGGGACAGTGCAATGGAAGGGAGCAGAGGGACTGGAAGGGCACTGGGGGTGCAAGGGCTTCACCTTCTCTGACCCCAGGATTCTGCTGATGGCTAATGTAGACCTGACATTTCTGCTGAGTCCCCATTCTTGTCTGGAGTCAGTAGCTGAGGGGGTGCTAACTGCATTCAGGTGACACTTCGGAAGGTAATTTCACACCCTGCCTCAGTGCTGATGAGGCACTATTAATTTGGGGACACTTTAACACCACTTCACTGTGCCAGCTTAGCAACCTGGCTAATTAATAGGGAAAAAGGAGTGAAGGGTTGATTTAAAGAGACATTGCAATAAAAAAAATAAAGAGTCACTACAAATGTTTTGATACGAGGAGAGAGTTTGGGATTCTTTGTATGTCAATGGAGGTAAGGCTATGATCTTATTGATACCCATATATAGAATTTTGTATATGTTTCTTATAAATCAGTATGGTATAGTATAAAAGAAACATGTAGTAGGAAGTGCATGGTTTTGAAATAAAATAGATCTGAGTTTCAACCCAGACTGTTCTTACTAAAACGATGTGAAGAAGTCATTCGATCTCAATGAAGCCCATGCCCCTTCTCTGTAAAATGGGGCTGATGCTCCCCACATTGTGGGGTTATTCTGCTTGGAGATTTTATCTGTGATGCGTCTGGTGGTAGCATAACTGATAATCAAGTATAAGAACTTTCCAGACTAGAAAAGCATTCTTGAAATGGATTATTTGAATCCAGAGTTTTGGGGACATAAAACTCCATTGCCTTCCTGCACAAGGAATTGGCTGAGGGAACCTGCCGGGTCTGGGGGAAATGGTGCTCTCTGGGGCGGGCTTACCAAGGTATCGACCCAGGTCCGGGTCAGCAAAGCTAACCCAAAAGGGAACCAGACTTCAGGTTCAGAATATCTTGCCTCTGGAGGTTTTTGAGTAAAGCAGTGATGTAAAAGACAGACATTCTGAGGTCAGTGTGGGGGAGTCATTCAAACAGTTTATTACAGGCCAGACTCTGTGCAGGCTCTTGGGAACCACACACGTTAACATATGGCCCTGCTCTCCGGGGAGATGGGAGGAGAATGAAGTGGAATAATTCAGAGGCTGTTGAAGCAACCAAGGCTTACAGAGGTTAAAATCTAACTGGTAAGTCTTGATGAAAGGGAGGATAAGGAATCTCATGAGAAGGTATGGTGTTAAAATATGTGGTGGGTACAATAAATAACACCCCTGTTTTTACTGCCTCAGTTCAGATTCAATGAGGGAGAAGCAAGCGTGTGATATTAATAGATATTTATCCACATGTTGGGAAGTATCAGGAGCGGGGGCAATACACGTTCCCTCTAACAAGGTGTTGGAAAGTGACCTAAAAATAAAACCTTGTAACCTAATTGATCTTCAATGAGATACACTGTGCTTAAGAACCACAGTGCCTCCCAATCAAGTACAAATATCTTTCAAAAGTTAAAATGGATTTTTACTTCCTAAAATTATCACTGCTCTAACTGTAGGATTAAATTGACTACTGTAGTAAGCTGCTGGTTGTCTAGACAATGTGCATTATTCCATTCTTCCTTTCTAACAGAATCCTGTTTTCCCTTAGCGCAAAACAACACACAGTTAAAAATAACAGACCTCTAGCCTCCCTTGCAACAAGCCATGGTCAAGTGTGGCTGTCTGAGCAGAGGGGCTAACGGGCAGCCAGGAGGCAGGGCCTGGCATGTGGGGAACATGCCCTCACACTTCTGTCCTTTTCTGATCCTTCTCCTTCCTCCTGTTCCACCACAGACAGAACCCCTCCTTGAGCTCAATTAATGTGCTAGAGTGCCTCCCGGAACTCAGAGGAACATTTACTTACTCGCTTATCTATTTATTACTTTCCAAAAGTAACAGCAGTTAGTTACCAATAGAATTTGAACACAAGAAGCAGAGAAGAAGTTTTCTCATCTGGGTGAATAGAAAGTAAATCTACAAAACAAAGGCCAGGAAATGAGCAGCAAAGTAAAGTGGCAGGAAAAGACTTGAGAAGGCAATGAACTCAACTGAAGACCAGGAGAGTCATTTGAACTTTAAGAATGAGGCCTGAACTGGACATTTCAGGGGCATGTGCCTCGAGCCGGCAGTGGAAGCAATGGGAACAGGTCCAGTGTCCAGGGACAGGGTGGTGTGCACATGCAGAAAAGGATGTGGCTGGAGGGCCGCCTGGGTAACAGCCTCACATGAGAGCTGGAGGGAGCAGGCACTCAGCAGAAAGCAGATGAGAGCCGGAGAGTAGGTTCTCAGAAGAGAACCTTCCACGGCACTTGATGTGGCCCTGGAACCTAGCAGGTGCTTAGTAAATGTTTGCTGAGTAAAGAGACCCAGCTGCAGAGCTAATGAAAGCCTATTTCTAGCACAAAGAGAACACCAGACCAAATGAAAGGAGCAAAAATTAGGGAGTAGACGTACAAAAGCACAGCTAGTTTAAGCTGAGGTCTGCTACAGGAGTGACAGCCACATTGGCTTGACATGTGTCAACTGGAAATGGGGTAGCACTTTCCATCCAAATGTGTCAGGCAAGCTGTGACAGACTGCAAATGGTGACAGACACACACTGTATGCTGCAGCCCCAGCTGTCAAGTGGAGGGCAGCCTTCCTGGGAGTGAGGGAGGGGGACACTTCCACTCAGACCCTGGGGCCCGAGCAATGCGCATGCCCCCCCTGATAGTCGCTGTCAAGGGGCTCCTCTTGCCCCTCACAGGCCACTCACACGCTGGGGGCCCTGCTGCAGAGCTCGTCGCGGCAGCTGGGAGAAAGATGCAGAGACGCAAACAGCTGTGCTGGGAACAGTGGGTCATGATGGGCAGTGACAGAGAAGGGCCAGCTCATGCTGCTCAGTAAAAATCTGGGAAGAAAAGCAGGAGAGGAAGTGCAGGGACTGGAGAGTGAGCATCGGGAATAGAAGGTGACACCACCTGGTAAGTTCTTCTCTCTCCTGGAGACTAGAAGGAGGGTGAAAGGCACCCCCACCCCTGGTGGAGCTGGTGGGGGGCAAAGCCATGAGCCTTCTGAAAGTATGAAATGAGCGGAGGCAGTGAGTGAGGAGGCTAACACAGGGGGAATCTGGAACAAGCAGCCAATAACTGGAATCCCGAGTTATTATTAGTATAAATCTGATGTTGAATGGTTCACCTTGCAGCTGTGATCAAAACACACCACGTTTTTGTCTTGTACTCAGCCTTTGTCCTTCCTTCAACAGCGTGGCCCTTCCCTACCCCTGGACGGAGATGTA
This sequence comes from Manis javanica, assembly GCF_040802235.1. Classification (NCBI taxonomy): domain Eukaryota; kingdom Metazoa; phylum Chordata; class Mammalia; order Pholidota; family Manidae; genus Manis; species Manis javanica. The sequence continues at coordinate 217,439,966 of NC_133157.1, forward strand.
GGCAGACCCTCTGCACTACCACTTGTTCTTTGGGAATAGATGGATCTTCAGCATTTGAATCATACACTTAGTCTCCATTTGGTAATGAGATTGTCCCCCACGATGGTCACCACCCTGGCACTGCATGTTCCCCACTCCTCTCCCTCTCCTGCCTTGTCTCGGGCTGCTTAGGTTGGGCACTGGCAGCTAAAGAAGGGGGCAGTGTGGCCCCTCTCCGTCCTGCTCACCTGTTCCTCTACGGGACTCCGGGGGCTCTAGCCCCATCCTCCAGTGGGGCAGGCTTGGGAGCGGGAGAGAAGGCAGCAGAGTGCTGTGCCAGCTCCTCACCTTGCCCCCTCCTCTGGGCTGTGCCCTCCTAAGGACCCGCGGCAGGCCCCCTTGCCCCCGGTTCCCCGCTGGGTTTTGCCAGAGAGAAGTCGTCCCCCGAGTCTGGAGGGACAGAGGAGAGGAAGGTGAGGATGTTTCCCCTGACCCCTCCTGTGGGCTGCACCCATGGGAGACGGCCCCAGCTCCCGCCGGTTCCTACGGCCCTCAGACACCTCGCTGGGTCCGAGCAGCCACTCCCTCCCCTTACCCACTCAAGCCCAAGGCTGGGAACTGCCAGGGTGAGAACTGGTACAGATAAGGTGGTTCTTCTGCAGAGCTGCCAGGCTTCCTGCTCTGTCTGCCTAGAGGAGAGTTGAGCTGCCTTTTCTGGCTCTTGAGGCTCTTTCATGGATTCTCAGATTCCCCATTTGTCCTTCCCTACATCCCCTGTCTGGGTTAGTCCTCTGAGACTCCTTCTTCAGCCCCAGCACATGGCAGCTCACCTCCAACCTCCTCCCCAGGCGCCTCAGCCACCAGGCAGCCCCAGCGGAGACCCGGCCTGTCATTTCCCACTGGCCACCCTGAGGAAACGCTCAGAGCCCCCGCCCCCCGTGACTTAGGGAGAGGGCCACGTTCTCCGCTCCTCTGGCCCAGCCCTCATCCAGCTCTCTGCATGAGTCACCCGGCAGTCAGACTCCAGTATCCTGTCTGTTCCAGGCTTCTCAGGTGCCAGCCTGTGTGCCCCCAACTTCAGGAAGCAGTGTGCAAAGACAGTCCTTCAAGAACCCCTCACTAAGCTTGGTTTCCAAAGTCGAAGCCCTAAATGAGGCGGGACACACAGAAAGGAAATAGCTCCCTCCAAAGATAACTGTTCGTCCATCTTCACCCCGAAGTCCCTTGGAAGCCACACTCAGCCAAACAAAGTGGAGACATAACACCACCCCTGCCTACAGCTAGTTCCCAAAGACATCTTCTTCCACAAAGCCCCCTCTACTCTCAAGCCTCTGTTCACATTCCCAAAGAGAGTGAGTGGTTTTAAGATTCAAGAAGCAGGTTTGTAGCTATTTCCCTTGAAAACAATGTCACATGAATCACCTTATTCACTTAGATAGGTAAAATCTTTCATATTGGAAACTCATTCAAAAATGACTTAAGAGAATCCTGTCCTAACAACTCATAATGCGATCTTAGGCCAAGCCATTTAACTTTGGGGAATCTCCATTGTTAGAACTGTAAAACATGAGAATGAGTTCGGAGAAGTTAGCTCAGTTTATTAGTATAATTGATTAACAATTACCTGCACCACAAAAACATAAGCTGGGTGAAACCTGAGACAGTGTTTCTTTTGCTCATGATATACTCCCTGCACCTGGCCCACAGTAGGTGCACTCAAACAATAACTGAATGAAGAATGAACAAATGCTTAGTTTACAGGATTTCTTAGTTAAGATAAAAAATGAGATGGGTATAGGAAGACATTTGGTAAAACGCCCCAAAACCCAAAAAACAAAGTGAAGAAAACACTACAAAACTCAAAGATATTCTTTGGGGGGCAATACAATTCTCCAGCTTTATGATTATCTTTCTAGATTAAGCACTGTCATGACCAGCTCTCTCCATCAGCTCCCCCATCCCTCTCCTAATACTGCCTTGCTCAGCCTGCTCTGGTCACACTGGTTTATTGGCTGTTCCTGAAAGCTGTCTAACATTATCTACCTCAGGGCCTTTGCACTTGCTGTTCTGTTTTGGGGACACTGCTTCACAGTTGTATCCCTTGGGGAAGGACCCCTCTATGCTGCCAAAATTCTATTCTGTAAACCTTCTCCTAGCTTTTTGTCAAGGGGCCCACACTTACTCAGGATGACTGTGCCTTGAGAGAGAAGAAACACTCAGACTTCTCAGGCTTTACTCTTCACTGGTTCTGAATTGTTTAGTAATTCCTGGGGACACAGACCAACATTGTGGTCCACAGGGTGAGGCCGGTTTTTATTTTAGTTGGGAGAGACTGGGAAGAGAAAGGCATATTTTTGAACCAAGCCAGGATAGTTCCTTTATATGTCCTCTAAATTCTGCTTGAAAATAGACTATTTGTGCCTTTTGATTTGCAGCAAAAAGGCACAGGTTGATACTTTTGGCATTCAACTAGGAAATCTCTGTCACTAAATCCTTTAAGTCACCAGGTACATTAAAAACTTTCCATGTGGCCATAGGCAAGAGTTTTGCTAAACTTCCTCTACAGCAGGAGGGTCTCCTCTCCTGCAGCACTGAAGAGTGTTTTCCTGCTTCCCATGCAGCCTCAAGGCTAGTGGCCCGTCTGCAGTCTGTAATCATCTAGGGGCAGCCATGGTGTGCAGCTCAGTTGTCTCTTGGAGAGAGTATATGCCGCAAGGAGCGCAGAGGGCCCAGAGCCCCGGCTGGAGGGCCCCGGATCTGCCACAGCAGCATGCCTGCTGCAGCCACCGATGTCTTGGCAGGCAGCTCTGCCAGCAGCTGAGTATGGCACGGTTCCCAGGGCCCGGCCATCCTGCCCACCACACGCATCTTCCACAGACAGTCCTGGGCTGGCACTCCCCACTGGGCTGAGACCTTCTCAGAGCTTCAGTGCTGTCTGTGGTAACTTTTAGCCAATATTCCTTCTACTTCCACCACCCTCATGTAGCTTATGTCCAAAATCGAAAATCTAAAGGCTTCCCCTGCCTATTCCTGCTCCCTCTTTATCATTTCAAGGCATTATCCCCAATAAATCTCTCCCACTTCTCTCTCAGTGTCTGCTTCTGGAGGAATCAACCTCTCCTCCACCTCAAGGTCCTTCTAGCGTCAGCCAGCTCCCTGGTCCCAGCAATATCACATGTCTTAGGGTTTAGTTAATGGTAGCACTCCACTTCCAGGTACCAAATTCTGTTCCAGTTGCTGTTGCTGCAGAACAAGTCATTCTGAAGTTCAGTGGATTAAAAAAACTATTTTAGTTTGCTCACAACATTGTGGCTCAGATTTTGGTGGGCAGTTTTCACTCGGCATGTCTCATGCAATCGCAGCTGATTTTGGTCATCACTGGACATAAAAGATGGCACGCTCACATGTCTGACAGTTCATGCTGTCAGCTCTGAGTGCTTCCGGGGCTGTGAACAGGAATGCCCACTTTGGCATCTCCGGCACAGCAGTCCCAGGGTAGCTGGACCTCTTACATGGCAGGGGGATGCCCCAGAGAGAGTATCCCAGGAGAATCAAGTGCAAGTGGCATGGCCTTTCTTGATTAGCCTTGTCTGCCATGTAGCATCATTTTATCATTATTCTGTTGGCCGGAAGCAAGTCACTAAAGTTAGCCCATATTTGAGACAAGAGGTCAGACACTCCACCTCTTGATGGGAGGAGTGCCAAGTCACTTGCAGGCATCCCCGTGACCAATGGACAATAGCAGAAACCAACACTGAAGCCTTTACATGGCACTACCCCTCAGGGGCCATCCATCTACCTGCTGGCAGATTGGTTACGCTGGAACTTCCATTACGGAAGGAGCCGCACCTTGTTCTCCCTGAAATATACTTATTTCGAATATGACTTTGCCTTCCTTCCTTACTGTGTTTCTGCCAGAACTACCATCTGTGGCCTTACACAGTGAACGCCACAGTCACTGTCACAGTATTTCAGGAAGCACCGCCTCTGACGGGCTCTCGTCACTCCCTGACGTAGTACGTGTTGGTATATTCAGTTGCTCTGTTACCTCCGACTCCCTGATTAACAGAACAGCCCCTAGACCTGCACAGGTGCTCACCGAGGCCTTGCAGAGTGCGTGTTTGGGGCCCTGATACAAAGTCAGCACGCTGTGATCAGGGTAACAATTACTTTCCCTACAGTGTCTGTGGAATGTTAATTCTAATGTAACAATATGTAATTCATTACATAATTACCTAGATAAAGAAGAGGTACTAATATTAAGAAGGTGAAGGAGGAAGTAGAGGAGGAGTAGGATGGGCAGGAAGAAGGCGGGGAGAAGAAAGAGGAGAAGGCAGACAGGTAACTGAGAAACGGGAGCGATGGGGCAGGTCGGGACAAGGGACGGGAGGACGGCGGAGACCGCGCCGGGCACTTTATTCTGTGCTGGGCACTTTAGGCTGTTTCTCTTGAGGCAAACCTACGTATAAGGTAAGTATTATCATTCCCCAGTCATAGATAAAGCCCCCAATGCTCAGAGAAGTTAAAGGACTTGCTGAAGTTCTTTACAAAGTGACTGAGCTGGAATCCAAGCTCTGGTGTCTCATTTCAAAACTCATCTTCTTCCCTCTATCCCATGTCACCAGAGAAAGCAGACACAGCATGAGGAGAAAAGTGAAACATTGCTTAAAATCATACTAAAGCATTCCAATTTGATCTGAAATGACGGCTTTAACTTCCGACCTTGACCAGTTTGCTGAGGTGGCGATTTAATCATCAGTCCTCTATGACTTCATCTATCTGCATAAGCAGGCACTTCTGTGATTTATCATCAACATTTTTATGTAATAGTCCTAGGTTTACTGAACATTCTCACTAGCCAATCTTTTGTTATAAACAAATGAGTTATAGCATTTTTACACATTTTAATTTTAAACTAGTTTAAGAGTATAGATATACGAGGTAGGAGTTAAAACACTGGAGTAGTGATATTGAAAAATAACTTTGTGTTTACCCCATAAATGATATGCACGCTGTCCACACTGAGCAAAACGGGGTCTGGAAGGTCACAGCCAATGCAGCCTGATGGTTCAAATCAATGGGGGCACTTCAGGATTATCTTCAAAGTCGGGATCTTCCTCACTTGGTATCATTTTGGGTTCAGACTGAATTCTTCTGGGCATGTGTTTCTTCTCTTGAACTATGTTAGCCACGTCGGGGAAGGAGTGCTTGCTAGGATCCACTTCTAGCTTCTCAATTTGCTTGCTTCTACAACAACAGAAAAGGCAAAAGGAAATTGACATGTCATTTTAAATTAAATGTAAAATTGATTCAACTCATTCAATCATTTGTCCAGCAAACATTGGCAAGTGCCATCCCTGGAGCACAGAGACAAAACTCAGAGACTGTTCCCAGTTTTGAGTATCTTAGAGCCTTGGGGAAGCAAGAGTCTGACCCACAGGGAAAGCAAGTGCTGAGAAGGGCCACAGGGTGTGCTAATGCAGGCAGCTGGAGGAGAGGTCAGCTGGGAGACTGCTTACCGCAGAATTTCCTGATAATTGAAATGATACCATAGGCAAAGCCCCATAGCCAGGACCAATAAGACCATTGCCGTAGGCAGGTCTTACTTCCAAATGTAGCTCATCAGGCTCCTGGACCCTGCTGCTTCAGACAATCCAACCTGCTGTGGTTTGCGGGGGCCATGGCTGCTACAAGTTCAGGTGCACAGCAAAGCTTAGCCCACTGGCAGCCCCTCCTGTGAGAACATGCTGCAGCCCCATGCCCGCTTCCCTCAGCAACAGCTGGAGTGAAATGGGCAAGAAGAGCCTCCACTGGCCGGTGATCCTCATATGCCAGCCATGCAGAACACTCTAGATAATGCTGGCAACTAGGCTACCTTTTCTGGCAGTTTCCCTCATAGGTCTGGAGTTGGGCCCAGTAATCTGCATTTATAAAGTTTCCCCCAGAGATTTTGAGGATCTGTCAAACTACTTCGGAATCATCACATTATTCATCCAGCTATTCAACAGAGAAATACTCTGTGCCTACTGTATCCTAGACACCAGTAACCCCATGGTCTGTGCAAACAGGCAAGTTTCCTGGAAATGTCTGACAGTGCAGTGCAGTGCTCTGATGTAAAGTTTATCACATTTTCAAGTAATTGTCTTATTGCTGGCCTGTTCTCCCTGCTTGACTGGCATCTTTGAAGCAAAGATACTGTTTTTTTTTTCATCTTGTATTTTTGGCATGCAGCTTTCTGAATAAATAATTGCTGAGTATATGAAAAAAATTATTATACTATGGTAGGATAATGAAATTAAATAAGAAATGGTCTCTGACCTAAAGAAATTGAGTCACTCTTATCTGGGAGCTCCAAACTGATACCTTCAGACCAAATTCATGCAGTGGACACAATATATTGTGGGGAGGGAGGTCTGATTTTCCATGGAAAGTATAAAAACCTCTATGTTCTTGCAACCCTCCCTTCATTTCTATAAAGTGATCAACCCTTAAAGGCATCTGAATTTTTGATTCTTAGTATTGTCACTAATACACATGGAATGCTGAAGAAAAATACAAAGTATGCAAACAGTATTAAAGTAGTATATTTTTGAAGACCCTGATTGTACATTATAAACTATGTAGGAAGTTTTCAAAGACCTACATTATTAAATATAGCTGTACTTTTTAATTACTATATTTTTGTCTAAAAGGCCATGATATCTGTGGCTTAATTAAGTAAATACCTAAATTCATTTACTATAACTACATTGCCCTTGACTGAGGAAAAGCAGACCCTCTCACTTCCAGGCGTGTCTTCCGGATCTCAGAAATAAGCAGTGAACTGAGCCCACCCACAGTTATCTGCAACTCCCCCACTTCGGGTGTTGTGAGAATAACCTGCAGGCAGGATTCCAACTACTCCTGAGTCCCTGGAGTAATAAACAGTGAGCTAGGCCCAGGGGCACCTGATGATCACGCTAACCCCCACCTAAGGAGGACAGGGGCTTTTCTCCCACTGTTTTCTGATTCAGTGTCGGAGGCCTGGAATCACAGATGCCCATCGCCAGCTTTACCCACCACCTGACCGTCAGAACCAGACCTCTGGAGTCTAGTAAGAATAACTGAAAAAACAAAATGAATAGACTGATTACCATGGGGAAAAGGGGAAAAAAAAGAAAGAAAGTGTCTAAAGTCACTAGGCATAAAACACATCAAAGACTGACTCCTTCTACTAAGGTCCATAAGGAAAGACTCTTCTTCCAGTAATACAGTGGGCTCTCAACTGGGACCAAAGACTCCCACCTCCCCACCAACACTCTGTTGAGGTCATGGAAGATCTAATAAAGAATTACAAGGTCAGAATTCAGTGAAAGGGGGATCCCAGGAAAGAAGGTGGGTCCCTGAAGTCACCTTCACCCTCAGGGCATTTGCTGAGCCTCTAAAGTTGTGCTGTGGTCTTGCTGGCCTCATGGAGTCCTGGGACAGAGGTAACGGCCTGAGCATGCCAGGGGGGAGTCTAACTGGTTGCCTTCTCCCCAGGGGTTCCAAAGGGTTTTTCTGTCATGTGAGAGTGAATGAGAAGTAAATACACTCTGCCCACCTCCCTCAAGGGGCTGTTGGGACAGTTGCCTCAGAGGCTAGAGGAGGGCTGAGCTGTCGCCATGAGCTGGCGCTTCCAGGGCTTATAGCAGTCATGATTTAAAATCTCAGTCCCATATTTAGAGTGAAGTCTTTCCAAATTGGAAATGTCCTCAGGGTCTCGTCAAAGTCATGCCAGTGCCGCTGGCTGAGAGCCTCCCAGGCTTTGGGAAATGTTGACGACTTTCTCCCTGGACATGGCAATAAAACAAAGATGCCTGCAGTCACCCTCTATTCCACATTGTACTGGAGTCTTTCCCTATGCAGTAAGGCATGAAAAAGGAAGAAAATACAGAACATGAGTAAGAAAGAAAGCCATCATTCTTTGCAGCTATACAGAAAACCCAAAAGAACCAACAGACAAATTAATAAAATAAGAGATATTAGCAATGTTGCTGGGTACAAAAATCAAACACAGACATGAATTTTATAGTGGTGATGGTTGTACAATGTTGTGAATATACTAAATACCACTGAACTGTATACTTTTAATTGGTTAAAATGGTGAATTTTATGTTCTGTTTATTTTACCACAATAACAAAATTAATTGCAAAGCTACATACTGGCAATAAAAAATAAAATAATATCTTTATGATAGCATTGAAAAATCACACATAAAAATTAGTAAAACATGGGTATATTTAAAATAAATCTAGATATAGACCTTACAACTTTCAAAAAAATTAAGTCAAAATGGATCATTGACTCAAATGCAAAATGCAAAGCTACCAAACTCTTAAAAGAACACAGGAGAAAACCTATGACCTTGGGTATGGTGATGACATTTTAGGTACAACATCAGGGGCACCATCCATGAAAGAAATGACTGACAAGCTGAACTTCATTAAAATCAAAAACCTCAGCTCTGTGAAAGACAATTTTGGAAAAACAAGATGAGCCACAGAATGGGAGAAACTGTTTGCAAAAAACATTTGATAAAAGACTGTTTCCCAAAACATACAAAGAACTCTTAAAACTCAACAGTAAGAGACCAAACAGTGTGATTGAAAGATGAGCCAAAGCTCTTCACAAACAACTCACCAGGGAAGATGTGCAGGTGGCAAATAGGTGGATGAAAAGAGGTTCCACACCATATGCTCATCAGGGAAATGCAAATAAAAACAACGCTATACCACCACACACTTATTAGAAAGGTCAAAATCCAGAACACTGACACCAACAAATGCTGGTGAGGATGTGGAGCAACAGGAACTCTCATACACTACTGGTAGAAATGCAAAATGGTACAGCACTTTGGAAGAAGGTTTGACAGCTTCTTACATAAACAAACATACATGCATAATCCAACAATCAGGCTCCTTGGTATTTACCCAAAGGAACTGAAAAGTTATTTCTACACAAAAACCTGCACACAGATGTTTATAGCAGCTTGATTCATAATCACCAAGAACTGGAAGCAACAAGGATGTCCTCCAGTAGGTGAATAAATAAATAAATGATGGTACATCCAGACCACAGAATATTATTCAGCACTGAAAAGAAATGCACTAGCAGGTCATGAAAAGACATGGAGGAACCCTTAATGCATATTACTGAATGAAAGAAACCAAAATGAAAAGGCTACATACTGTCTGATTCCAGCTATATGATGTTTTGGAAAAAGCAGAGCTATGGAGGCAGCAGTCCCGTGGTGAAGCACAGGATTTTTAGGGCAGTGAAACTACTCTGTATGAGACTAAAATGGTTGATGTGCATCATTATACCTTTGTCCAAATCCACAGACCGAAACAGCACCAAGTTTGAACTCTAATGCGAACTACGGACTTTGGGTAATAATGATGGTGTCAATGGAGGTTTATCAATTGCGACAAATGTGCCACTCTGATGGGGGATATGGATAACAGGGGGTCTGGGCCTGAGTCAGCACAGTAGGTGTATGAGAGTGTGTATGTGTTTTTCACTCAATTTTACTGTGAACATAAAGAAGAAAGTCTAAAAAAAAAAGACACCATGAAAAGAGTAAGAAGGCAAGTCCAAGAGTGGACCAAGCTTTATAATCCTGGTTCTGCCACTTATTTAGAAGCTCTGTGATATTTGGCAAATTAAAATCATTGAACCTCAGTATATTAGGAATAACATGTAGTTATTTTGAAGATTAAAGATAAGTAGCTCATAGTGTCATGTAGCACAGAGTAGGCACTCAATTTCCAATAAACTCATTTTTGAGAAAGTTGTGTGATTTCCTTCATTCTACAGGGTCACAAGAGTTCACTGAATCAGCTATCTTCCCCCCAAAACATGATCCCATCCCATCCCAGTGCACAAAACCCTACTCCATTCGCCCTCCTCCTTCCATTCATTCTGTCATCACAGCATGAGAGAAGGACCACACTGGCGACAAGAGGGCTGAGGGGCGTATGCAGCTCATCTCCCAGGTGCGTAACCACCATCCTTCTTTCTCTCAAACTAACCGCCTGCTTGACCTTAACAGGCAGCTGTTTGGTTAACAGGGTTGGCCAGCCAGAAGCTGAGATAATGTGGATAATGCACTTTGTCAATGATTAAGGAGCACCATAAACAACCTTCACATAGATACATTATGTGTGGTTGTGAAGTGATTATTTTTCAGTAATAAAAATGAAAAAGAAAGGCTTTGCAAAAATATTGTAGGAGGGTACTACTATGGAGAATTGTGCCAAGACATCTCTAATCCCCAAGTATAACCACGTATAATAGTGGCTTTCCTGGGGTCTGAAAACCAGCTGCAAATTGTCTGCTGTGACTTGGCCTCCCATACCTGTGGTTCCTCACAAATTAGATTCAGACTCTACATGTGTTGGGCCTGCTGGGGGTTAATTATGACTGTGAATATTCATAATAGTCAATACCCTTGAATCTCTAAATTACACATGTATCTGAAATGTAAATCACTAAGCTGGGAAATAGGACAATGGCTTTCCAAGGTTAAAAACACAACCCACTTTTCAGAAGGAATTCAATTCCATACCTGTTGTTCCAACAAGGCCCATGTTTGAAAATCTCCACAAAATTTCAACAGTTGTCTTTGAATATATGAATGCCTGACTACTTGTATTATGCAAGCCATAAATATAGCTCTTGTTCAGGTATTTTTATAATGATAATTCTAGCATATACATTTGTATCACAAAGATAGATTGCCTTGGTTCAAAATAGATTTTGCCATCTGGATGGAAAGAGTCTGGAAATCATGACAAGTAGAAGGAAAGTTGAAAGAATTAGGGTGTTCAATCTGAGGAAGAAGTGGGAAATAATGAGAGCTTTGTCCAAAACACTTAAAGGGATATCCCTGTTTTCAGAAAGTGCACTTTGTTCTGAGGTCTCCATGGACAGAGCTAGAATGTTCAGTTAGGGATCAAAGAGAGGCTCTCTACTACTGGGGAATGGGGTGAGCATTCTTCTGAGAACGTGAGGGCCCGAGGGGAAAGGGGCCTAAGCAAGGCTAGAAGACAAGCTGCGACTAGGAGGCTGACAGGAGGGCACATGACAGGGCCTTTAGGCCCTTGTAGTCCTAAGAGTGTTTGGAATCTTTGAGGTGACACATGGGTCATATAAGGGAAGCAATGTGAGCAGCATTATAAGCCGGGCTCAGCGGAATTGTCCCAATGTGTCACGGCAACACGATCTTTGGACATTCTAAACTGCTCCCCACCTCACTTTCCTATCTGTCACCTGAGGCTAAAAATGGTGGTGATTAAGTGTGTTAATAGGGGTAAAGCATATATAAAAGCGCCGGATGCAGAGCAAGTGCTCAGGGAATGCTAGCAGTCATTGGTGATGGTATTACTACGCTTATTATCATCACAAGGAATTGGGACCTGCATGCACACAGATTTGTTTCTGAGGGATCAAAGACCCTACAAAGTAAAAGTCTAAGTTTTGGGAATAAACACTAACATTCATGGGATGAATCATTTTTAAACTAAATAATTATATCCTTTGGAAAGGGTATTCTAGCCTTGAAATGACAAGAGGAACTATGTAATAAAGCTAGAGACAGACTGGGGAGGTGGTACCTTTTGCTCGTTTGCCCTTGGCTGCTGTCCAAGGTACTTTTCACAGGCTTTGATGATCGTCCACAACCTGTGATTACTTGGTCTACCTAAAATAAAAATACGACACACATTAAGCCGTACATTACTCTCTGATAAATTCTCAAAAATATACACTATATATGTATTTTTTTAAGATGCTTAACATTTAAATTTTCACTACATATTCCATGAAAGTGTCTAACTTTAAGCACCTCTGTGGTATAAGAAATTATATCATCAGTTATATCTGTTTATAGTAGCCTTGCAAAGCCACATGCTATACTTCATTTGCCAAAGGCAAGGCAGGAGATATGGCGAAATAATTCATTTAACAAATATTGTCTGAGAGCAAACAACATGCCAGACACATACAGATGTGACCGAAACACTGCCTTTGAGCAGCTCCCAGAGAATGTGCCAGAACTGGAGGCTCAAGTCCCTGTCCTCCCAGCTCATTGGCCCTGGTGCCTTCCTCTGTAAGATGAGGAAATTAGAGATGCTCTCAAATGCCTCTTCTGGGTCTGAAAAATTCCACTGCTTCTTTTAAACTAAGCTTAGTGTTAAGCATGTTGAGGTCTTGATAAATAAAATTTATTTAGTTCTATAAACATACAACCAAGATTATTCAGACCCAGTACCTTCCCTTAGGAAGCTCAAAGATGGAAGGGTGTGGGAGGGAGAGAACCTGCGACGGTTTACTAGACCCGGACATGCTGGGCACATGTCAACATATGCTTGGTGTTTTGTATATTTTATCCAACCCCATCTCCCAATATTCTTGCGAGACAGGGATTAAAACTTCTCTTCTCCTGTTGCCTTGGTCCACTGACCAAGATGACAGCTTCTTCCCTTTCTTTTTAAGGAAGAGAAAGATCCAGAATGGGTATACATTTCTCTCTCCACCCTGAGCAGCTCCTTCTCTTTGTTGAAGAAATGCTTCATCTCCCGGGCAGGCAGTCAGTCCTCTGAAAGGTGAGGGACACTGTCACCCTTTATCTGTTCTGCCTACAACTTCATGTGTTGCACAGAAGTGATCAGATCCATACAACTGATTAAGAAAAATGCCTAGGCTTGGACTTTGAGGGTCCAGGACCACCCTCTCCCATCTACTGGCTCAGGCGAGCATGCTACACTCACCATGTGTATTTGGGAAGGGAGTTAGGAGCCGTGGGTTAACCTCATTCCTGAACCAGATTCGCAGATCCAATCTTTACTAGAGTTTGCATTGGAGTGCTGGGCACTGAATCAAGTTAATAGAGGGTAGTTCATTTTCCATTTGACCACAGAGTCTTGGTTGGCCGCTCCATTGGTCAGAACCTCAGCAAGCCTCGCTCATTGTTTACCACATGTGTACTTCACAAATGAGTGATGAATGAACAAATGATGAAAGAATCCTAGTCTGGGGGTCTGTAGTATCAAACTCAGGGAAGTGAGTGCTTTTCTGGATGCACCCCTCCATGGCAATCCTTCTATGTGCCAGAACAAGAACCTGTTTTTGAAGATTGCGTGGTTGTATATTTTTCTATCATACTTTATAAAAATTCTATCTGTGTATGTATATGTGGCTTAGTTCAGCTCCCTTACACAGAAGAAGGTGAACCTAAGTTTGCATTGCCCTTCCCACAGACCTCATGGGAGGACCGAAGTGCAATGCAGAAAGAAGAGATATCTGCTTAAACTCTACCCTTGCAATATATGTATGGAACACACGACTGAGGAAAATTTCTTTAAGCATCACAAATCGTTTGTTGCAACAGCTAGACTTTTTGCTGAGCCTCTGGAAGGAAAAAAAACAAGGAACACTGCATGTACTAAAACATTAAATTTCCAGTCTGGAAGAGTTTGTTCAGAAACATTTTAAAAGAGTACAGTCTGCATAACAAAAACCTGTAGAAGAATACTATGGGAGGATCACAACTACACCTGCCGATGCAACGTGTACTGAGTATTACAGAAGGTGACCCACGGAAAGGTTCACCCAACAAAGCAGGTGTTTATCATTAGTTTGTTCTGGAAGAGGTTAATTCTACAATGTTTTACTTGCTATGTTTTAAAATATGTTTAATGTCATACTTTCATTGTTTTCCATTAATTGCTTTCTGGCCAATGATTGATGTTATATTTTTGGATGTTAACGTGTATGTTAATGGGTATGAATGCATGAAAACATAATTGGTTTTCTTCCTTTTCTCTTACTGAGTAGTACAGTGCATACAAATATTTCCCCCTCTTCCTGACCTATCCTTAAGGAGATAGAAAGACTTCTTAGTTGCTATCACTTCCGACTCTGGTTTATTAAGCCATATCAATGTCAAATATGAAAGAAAACATAGATGCATCTCAGTTGAGGGGAGCAGGGAGAGGTCATAGATGTCAGGGCAGTGAGAACTGGCACCTTCCTCCTGAGGTGTCTCGGGGAGGCAGCAGGGCCCTGGGAGGTGTGGCTTCGTGTACATCAGCATCACTGTCCAGCAGAATCTTCTGCAATGACAGAAATGTTCTGTGCTGTCCAATACCAGGCTTCTGAGCATTTGAAATGTGGTTAGTGCAACTGAGATACTGAAGGTTTAGTTTTATTAGGTAATTTTAATTTATAGTGACCAAGCCAGAGAGATGGAAACATGGCCAGAGTGAGCCCCAGATGCATGTGTGGGCTGCTGGATTCTTCTTCAGGGTGAGGGACAGCCATCAACACCAGTTACCCCGAGTTCATCTGTGGTCCTTGACTACATGGCCTTTTCAGTTCTGGAACTCGATACTCCTTCCTTGACATGCCTGGAACTCTTAGGTGAGTGTGAGAACCTGAAGCCCACATTCCAATCACGCTGACCACTGTGGGGTCTAAGGCTGCTCCCTGTATCTGACTCGGGGCAGCTGTCAAGGACCTTGTTAGCCACACAGCTTGCTGGGCACTGATGAGGCCTCTGTCGCGCCTGCACTGCAGCCAGCTTTTCCCTTTCCCCATCCTGGCTCCTTCACACCTGCCCAGAGGCATGGTCCTTGGGGCCCTGCCGAACAGACATTTCACATGCTCATCTCCACCTCAAAATCTGCTTCCTAGGGAGCAGTGGCACCTTAGCAACTTTCAATTTTTTAATATTTTAATTGCATTACATGAGGCCAGTTTTGGTTAAAATGCATTATAATGTCAGCTTTAAGAAAATAGCTCTTAAGCCAAAAGTTTTGTATTGCTTCATGTTTGCAAAGGCACTAATAAGAATGGGAGTACGTGCATAATTAGGCTTAAAACACCCCACTTCTAACACTGTTATTCGTCACATAATAAGCTCAGACAAAGATTCTGCGTGTTTATGGAAATGCAAATAGAATCACAAATTTGGAACTCTTCTTTACAGGGAATTTGCTCTGTACCAGAATCTAAATGTGTTTCTTATTTTTAAAGGATATTGCAGCTCATTTAGTTCCAAAGAGTCTTTTAAGTTTAAAAGTTAGAAGGCATTAAGAACTCATCAGTAAGAAAAATATTAAGTTCAACATTCACCTTAATACCAAAGTTTATATGAACAGCAGGTAAAATGCTTCTGTACAGAGGTCTAGGTCTAATTCTTCTAAGCAGAGGACCATAGGTTGAGAATTCCTAGGGACTGAAGTACTGACATACGGTCCCTAATACACCTGTAATCCTAGAATTGCTTTTCTGCTAGGAAGTGATGTTTATTAACATCAAGCATCTTATTCATTTGTACTAAGTGTGTTTACAGATGACTAATGGAAAAGTTGTAAGGGCCAAAATATGTCTACTAAATTAGATAATGTGGGACAAATGGTTTCCTGAATCCACAGAAAGAAATGTAATCAACTCCCTGAAAATTCAATTGTGGTATAGGCCAAAAAGGTACAGATTAACATTTTAATGATGTTACATTATTTCAATCCTGGTAGAGTCATGCAGTTGAAAGTTGGGAGTGAACATGGAAGTAGTATCAAGTCCACTTTCCTGCAGAATGCAGAAGTCCCTTCCAGGGCTTTTCTGGCAGAAGACTTTCCAGCCTTTGTGAAATCGTACCTGGGAGGGAGTCCCCTTACTTCCTGAGGCAGCACCCCGCACTGAGGCAATCCATCTTTAACAAAATGTATGCAGTTGCTTTGCCATCTGTAAACGCGGTACTTTTAGTAACACTAAGAAACTCTGACTGTGTGAGCTGTGTAAGAACACAGTAAAGATGTGAGGGAGACAGACCTCGCTCTTGATCCTTATTTTTAGGTTGAACCACAGAAATTACCAATAGCTGACTACTGATGACCTACAAAACTGTGAGTTCACATGGTTCAATTTATAAGCTATTTACACAGTTAAATAAGAATGAGTAAACAATCACTCCATTTCAGATGGAGATTTTCTGGTGGTAAATTAAAAGAATGAATGAACAAAGAAAAATGGACTATCATTTGAGGTATTTGTTGAGAGAGGAAATATAAAACAACCAACCTCTTAACTTTTCCTGTGAATTTACCCTGGCTTCTTAAATAACAGTACTCATGAACATCAGAAGTAAATTTTTCTCTTGGATTTTCATTTTGTATCAGTTTCAACTATAACTCTATTAAATTTCTCAGAGAAATATTTGCTGAGCATCTATGATGTGTCAAGCATAGAACTAAGTGGTAAATATGGAATGATTAAAAAATTATCCCTGACCATCTCATGAGGGATAAAGACACATAAGCAATTAAAATACATTGAAGAGAGTGCAACTAATATATGCAAAGACTACTATGAACGCCCAAGGGATTGTGTGGGAAGCAGAGACCCAAGAAGGCTGCCTGGAGGATGTGAGGTTTCATATGCATTTTAAGAATAAGGAGGAATTTTCCAGAAGATGGAGATTATGTAGCAGATGAACACTCAAGGGAGAAAAAAAAAAAACCTGAACAAAAATACAAAGGTGAATGATCACATAAACTAGCACAGAATATTAGTCATGTAATAGCTAGAAATAAGGCTGAATAGGTAGGCAGAGTTCAGATCTTTGGAGAGACTTTATTTTAAAGTGCTTGGATTTTGTGTGGTACGTAGATGGGGACTTTTGCAGTATTTTTTTCTCAGTGACATTGTTTTTCATCTCAGCTGAAAGAGCAATATTCTAAATGTACGTCCTTATTCTCATTAGCCAAAGTGCATGATGCTAACAAAACTACTAGTCCAGAGGAGCGTTGGCTTTTGAGAGAAAGTGTGTCTTTCCCTCTTGATAAAAAACACCTTTTTTTCCAACTATTAGAGTCAAGTTGCTTCCTTCACCACCAAATTCCACTCTGAAAATACTAATGACATAAAGACCTATTGGGAAACTATCTAAATGAGTGTAATGGCCATCAAGTTGACTGTAAGAATACTCACATGTAAATTTTTGGCTGATTAAGCTGTTCTTTGGGGCTGTAGTTTGCCTATGGAGTATCGATATGTACACATTTCTCTAGCTTACCACTATGTCAGGTAAGGTAGGTTTGGACTCTGTATTCAAGATCACTGAGAACTTATACATCTTCTTAGAAAGGGTCATTGGCATGAAGTACCTTCCATTATCCTCAATTACCCCAGAATGGAAGAAGAGGAAAGTTAACTGGAGATTTTCCTTAGAAAGAATTTTACATTAGTAATTGACTTTTACACTCTTCACTCCAGGTCTCTGCAATATGTTAATGAAGGTGTGATAGGGTGTCCTAACTCACAATACAGGTATGACCCTGTTTGCTGTCATATACATTTCTTGCCTGAGTTTTGCTCTCCTCTGTATATTACATGGAGATGGAGCCCTGCAGCCTTCATTATCCTGCATCCCATGCCATTTGGTTCTAGCTGGGCTTGGCCAATGCAAAGCAGTGGAAGGAGGCTGAAGGACCGAGAAAGACTGACTCCAGATGCTTGCCCTATACTTCTACCTGTGTGAGCAACCTGTTCAGCAGTGGTAGAGGCTGCTCTGAGGCTGCCCAAGAGGCCTGTGCAGTTCTGGTTTCTTCCAGATGGCCACCCCCACCTCCTGCCTCTGTCCTGGGAGCGGTGGTACAGGTTTCTGGGTGGTCTGACTTTCCCCTCTTTGGCATCTCAGATCTGCTACCTGTACTCTCAGTAATACATTGCCTGAATTACTCCCATAAAATAAATTCCTGTATGTATTTCCTGTACACATTTTCAACATGTATTTCCTGATTTTTCATTATACCATTACTGATTTACTCCACGATTCTCAAATCCTGGGGTGCTTATTAAAACACTATTTCCACACCACTTAATTACAATCTGCAGATAGTGGCCTGGGAATCTAGTTTTTTTAACAAGTTCTCTCCAGGAGATTCTCAGGTTCAGGCAAGTTTTGAAAACAATCTTGGCTGATCCCAGAGTTTCTAGGTTTTCCTGGGTGCAATTCATTTACACAACCCACTTTCACAGGATGCCTATAGTGTTGCAGGCATTCTATCAGGAGCTGGGATGCTATGGTGAACCAGAAAAACATGGTCACTATATTGATGAAATATTTTCCATTGCACTAAATTATATACTTTGATCTATAGATGAGGCATAATAGTTGTGTGATACTCCATTTTATGTATACACTGTCATTTAGTAGACTGGTTTTGAATATTTAGTTTGTTTGAATTTTCTCATAATTATACTATGGTGTCTACCTATGTGCATAAATTTATGTCATATATCTATTTCATTAAGATAGAATCTAAAATTGGAATTATTAAGCCATAAAGAACATCTCAAGGCTTGAAATATGTTGACAATTTTATTTCCAAAAAGATTAAAATCATCTTCATTTCCTCTAGCAGTTAAGAGAGTACTAACTCATAGAAGCCTCAAAAGCACTGAACTTTATTGTTTTGGTAGGAAACTAGTAGCAGTGGTTGTTTCTAGAAGAGGGGACTAGATGACCAGGGAAGAGGGATGGAAAGGTTTCCTTTATACTGCCAACTACTTAATACTTTGGAATTTTGTCCTATGAACAAATATTATCTAAAAGTAAATAAGAGGTGTAAAGAATCTTTAAAATGTTTGATAATCAGATAGATAAATATTTTGAATTATAAGATACAGTGACCATTTCTCATGCATTTACTAGGCTTTTGTGTTTCTTTTATAAGTATAATTTACCTGTTTTCTGGGGTTTTAATATTTTTTCTGAAACACTTTGATGAGTTTATATATAATATTGATAACATCTCTACTTTTGTCTTCTGTATTTCTTTTTCTCCTGCCAATGGGACAAAGCAGCACTTGAAAAACTGTATATTAATTTGTTGATTCATTTATTGTTTTTGACCTTGCTAAAATTTAAACCCCATGAGGGCAGAAATTTTTGTGCTGGGCACCTAATAGGCCCTCAACAATGATTTGCTGAATGACTGAATCAATAGATGAAATGCAAATGAATAATCAATATTTACTGAAATAGTAGTCTTTTGACAGGCAGCTTTTACATGTTAAAATAATCAAAACTACTGCATTTTCTTGTTGAGTTTTACATTGTTTTATGACTTGAAAGTTGTTTTCTGAAGAGAATGAAAATAAATATCTTTCTTTCTCAAAATGTTTTAAAATAATATCCTAATTCTTTGATCCATATAAAATTTATTTTGGTGTATGGTGTGAAATAAGATGACA
Organism: Manis javanica; assembly: GCF_040802235.1. Lineage (NCBI taxonomy): Eukaryota > Metazoa > Chordata > Mammalia > Pholidota > Manidae > Manis > Manis javanica. Next base: position 217,459,227 of record NC_133157.1, read on the forward strand.
AACTGATATATTTGAAATAGCCAGTATTTCCCAATTTTACTGAAAAATATATATTTATTTATTCACTTAATTCCAATCAACAGGTACTTTTTGGAATACTTACAGTATGCCTGCCACTCATCTAGACACAATTCTTTATTCAGGAAGCTTGTGGTTTAGTAGAAAGAAAACAAGAGGACAGGTATTTTAGGACTGTGTGATAAATGCCATTGTAAAATGAATAAGCATACATGCCCTAGGAGTGTCCTGGACAGAACACATGTGGACCTTGGGGGCCTAGGGGAGGTTTCCTGTGGGAGTGTCATCTGAGCTTGTTAAGAACTATCTGGTTGAAATGGAAAAAGATGCCTCTTATTTACAGGCAAACTTGTACAAAGGCTTGAAGGTGAGAGAAAGTGGGGAAATAAAAAACACTCACTGAATAGAAATAGCAGTAGAATGGAAATGGTAAAGGAAATGGTCAGTGAACTGGAAGATATATCAGTAGAAATGATCCACTCTGAATTAACAGAAGAAAAGTGTTTCTAAAACCATCCAAAGCCACGGGGACAGGTGGGTGATATCAAGTAGCTGAGCACGTATCTGGTTAGAATCTTCCTAAAAGGAGAAAAGAAGGGATTGAATAGGACAAATGTTTAAAGAAATCATGGCTAAAAACTCCAAAATTTGTTTGAATGCATATGCTTAATGATTCATGGACCTCATGGCATCCTAAGGTGGATAAATACAAAATACATAAATAAGTAAATGCAGTCCAAAGATAAGTGATAAAGACAAAATCTTTAAAGTAGAGAAAAGTGATACATCACATTTACTTCTCTTTAGAAATGATGGAAGAGCACCTTTAAAATGCCAAACAATGAGAAAGAAAACCTTTCAACAAATATTCAGAGACAGCATCCTTCAAATTAGGGCAAAGTCCACTAGTAGCCATGTTGAAAAAACTGGTACTGGATTTGATCAGGTGCCCTGAACAACTAGAAAACAAAAACAAATTTAACGGCTGCTTTATGACTGTTTATAACACACAGTGCAGGACTGTGATATATAAGCAGAAGTGAGCTTTACGATCATCTAGGCTTTCTCTGGAGGTATTTTCAACTATAAATAAGTAAGGAATAAAGTTTGGAAAGTAAGAAGTTAAACTCTATTCACAGATGACATGATATTTTTAATACAAGAAATCTTAAGCAGTCTACAACATTTACTAGGAGTGATGATGAGAATATAACAAGATCAATACTCAAAACCCACGTTTATTTCTATATACTAGAGCAAATTATTGATAAAATAAAATTTTAGAAATACTTTTACCTACAATGGTGACAAAAAACCCATAACATATTTAGGAATATTTTTAACAAAAGTTGTGTATGACTTCTATACTTAAAACTATAAACTGCTGTTGAAAGAGAACTTTCAAGGCAGTTAATAGAGAGAAACTCCATGACTGTAGATCAGTGAACTTCTGAAGATGGAAGGATGTGAGTTCTTCCCCAGGTTGACCTGCACATTCAGTGCAATCTTAATCATGATCCCAACAAGGTTTTTGTATGGAAATGGATAAGCTTATATAATTTATAATTTATATAAAATTACAAAGGATTTACAACAAAATACTCATGTTAAAGAATGAAGTTGGAGGAGTCACAGCCTTTAAGCCTTATTCTATAGTTACAGTAGTCAACACAGTATAGTATTTGCATGAGGATAAACAGATTAATGGAGTAAAATATGAAGGTGAGAAACAGACCCTTACTATTGAGGGTAATTGACTTTTGACAAATGTGACAAAGCAATTCAAAGGGGAAAATAAACTCTTTGGGAGCTAGAAGTGTGTATCCATATGGGAAAAAATGAACCTTGACAATTGCTTCATATCTTTCATTAGAAGTAATAGGAAATTACTATTTTTATCACAGATCTAAAGTTAAAGGCTAAAATGATAATGCTTCTACAAGAAAACATAAAAGAGCACCTTTGGAAGCTAAAGATTTCATGAGGAGGAAATAGGAAGAAACAATACAAATGGAAAAATAATTCACATTAGAATTAATCAAAGTTAAAACTTCATCCTATTATCCAAAATAATAAACAAGTGACTGGCTGGGAAAAATAGTCAGGAAAGAAAAGTCATGGTAGTGTATGAATAAGAAGCCCTGGGATTACTTGTATAAAAGTGTAGAAGACCAGAGGGAAAAAAGATGGCAGCTTGAGAAGTGAGGCAGAAATCTCCTCCCAAAACCACATATAATATAAAAATACAGCAAATGTAACTAATCCTAAGAGTCACCAGAAATAAGATTGCATCAGCCAGCCTACATCTGGGAAAAGAGAACATCTCAGGGAAAAGGGTAAAATAACAAAGCTGCAACCCGGCAGGACCTGAGCCCTCCCCCCACCCAAGGTCACTTCTGGGAGGCAGAGAAACAGAGTGGGGAGGGAGTAGAAGCCTGGGACTGCTAAATACCCAGCCCTGGATATCTACTCTGGGAGCACAAACCTATATTGCATGGTGCTCTGGAGATTAGAGGGGTTGGAAAGCAAAGTCAGGTGGAAGATGGGGAGAGACTGAGATTCCACCTGCTTGTGGAGAACACATTTCCACAACCAGCCACTCTGGGACAAAAGAAATTCAGGTGCTTTGAAAGACTTTCTAACAGTGAGAGGGCTGCTAAAGGGGCAAGGATTACACAGAACATGCTTCTCAGGAGAAGGAACACGTGGACAAAATAGTCTTGGCATACTCAGCCCAACAGGTTGAGAACTTTCAGGAGCTTCAGATGCTCCATCCCCTGGCTGGCAACGCAGCCCTGAGGCCCCCTTACTGTGATAAACAGCCTGCCACTCCTTCCTCAGAGCTGGCACCTCCATGCAAACCTGCTGCACCTGCCATCACTCCAGGCCAGCCAGAGGGCAGCTCCACCTTTGGGAGATACAGGGACTTAACACAGAGGCTGCTCTCTGCATGCTCTGCTCACTGGCCCTGACAGTGGAGGCAGGCATCGTAGCCAGGAAGCAGGAAAGAACTCTGTCCTCCTGGCAGGCCAGTGCCGCTCATCTGCAATCCCTGCCATCATTCTAGACCAGCAAGACAGCAGCCCTGCCTATGGCAGCTTAGGGGCTTAATGCAGGGACTGCTCCCTGCATGTAACTCACTGGCCCTGACAGTGGAGGCAGGCACTGTGGCTGGGAAGCAGGAAATAGCTCACTCCTTAGGGTAGGCATCAGCACCACTTGCATGCGGCCACTGCCACCACTCCACATGCTGGAAAGCTCCAAAGAGCAGAACTTCTGGGCACTATAAGGCACCACCTAAACAAACCTCATATTTCTCATTATCCAAAAGTATTATGAAAAAGCATAAGAATCTTGTTCAATCCAAAATCTCTCAAACACCATAAAGAGGGCTCAGTGAAACCAAAATCACCAACCTTCCAGAAAAAGAATTCAAAATAAAAGTCATAAGCAAATGGTGCTGCAGAAAAATAGTTAAGATCTAAGGGATGAATTCAAGAGAGAGATAAACAATTTGAAAAATATAGTAGCTGAAATGAAACATACAATGGAGGGATTTAAAAGCAGATTAGATGAGGTAGAGGAGATGGTAAATGGAATAGAAGTTAGAGAACAGGAATACAAAGAAGCTGAGGTACAGAGAGAAAAAAGGATCTCTAGGAATGAAAAAATATTGAGAACTGTGTGACCAATCCAAATGGAACATATTCACATTACAGGGGTACCAGAAGAAGAGAAGAGAGAAAAAGGAATAGAAAGTGTCTTTGAAGAAATAATTGCTGAAAATGTCCTCAATCTGGGGAAGGAAATAGTCTCTCAGGCTATGGAAGTACACAGATGTCCCAACACAAGGACCCAAGGAAGACAACACCAAGACATATAATAATTAAAATGGCAAAGATCAAGGACAAGGACAAAGTATTAAAAGCAGCCAGAGAGAGAAAAAAGATGACATACAATGAAAACACATTGGGATATCATCAGACTTCTCAGCAGAAACCTTATAGACCAGAAGGGAGTGCCATGATACATTCAATGCAATGAAACAGAAGGGCCTTGAACCAAGAATACTCTACTCAGCAAGATTATCATTTAAATTTGAAGGAGGGATTAAACAATTCCCAGACAAGCAAAAGTTGAGGGAATTTACCTCCCACAAACCATCTCTACAGTGTATTTTAAAGGGACTGCTCTAGATGGAAGTACTCCTAAGGCTAAATAACTGTCACCTGAGAAAATAAAACCACAATAAAGGAAGTAGACTAATTAATTACTAAACAAATGCAAAATTAAATCTGCTAGCCCCAAAGTCAGTCAAGGGATACAAAAAGAGTACAGAATATGACACCAAACATACAAAGAGTTGAAGAGGAAGAAAAACAAAGGAGGGAAAAAAGAATCTTTAGATTGTGTTTATAATAGCATAATAAGCGAGTTAAGTTAAACTGTTAGATAGTAAAGAAGTTGCCCTTGAACCTTTAGTAACCATGAATCTAAAGTCTGCAATGGCAATAAGTACATATCTGTCAATAATCACCCTAAATGTAAATGGACTGAATGCACCAATCAAAAGACATAGAGTTACAGAATGAATAAGAAAGTTAAGACCCATCTATATGCTGCCTACAAAAGATTCACTTCAATTCCAAAGACATACAGAGACTAAAAGTGAAGGGATGGAAAAAGATATTTTATGAAAACAATAGGGAGAAAAAAGCAGGAATTGCAATACTTGTATCAGACAAAATGGACTTCAAAACAAAGAAAGTAACAGAGACAAAGAAGGACATTATATAATGATAAAGGGGTCAGTCCAACAAGAGGATATACCCATTATAAATATCTATGCACCCAACACAGAACCACTCAAATATGTGCAACAAATACTAACAGAATTAAAGAGGGATGTAGAATGCAATGCATTCATTTAAGGAGACTTCAACACACCACTTACTTCAAAGGACAGATCAACCAGACAGAAAATGAGTAAGGAGACAGAGGCACTGAACAACACATTAGAACAGATGGGCCAAACAGACAACTACAGAACACTCCACTGAAAAGGAACAGGATACACATTATTCTCAAGTGCCCATGGAAAATGTTCCAGAATAGATCACATACTAGGCCACAAAAAGAGCTTCAGTAAATTCAAAAAGATTGAAATTTTACTGACCAACTTCTCAGATCACAAAGGTATGAAACTAGAAATAAATTGTGCAAAGAAAACAAAAAGGACCACAAACACATGGAGGCTTAACAACATGCCCCTAAATAACCAATGCATCAATGACCAAATAAAAACAGAGATCAAGCAATATATGGAGACAAATGAAAATAGCTTAACTCCCCAACTTCTGTGGGATGCAGTGAAGGCAGTTCTAAGAAGAAAGTATGCAGCAATTCAGGCATATCTCAAGAAAGAAGAACCATCCCAAATGAATAGTCTAAATTCACAATTAATGAAACTGAAAAAAGAAGAACAAATGTTCAGTAAAAGGAGGGACATAATAAAGATCAGAGAAGAAATAAATAAAATTAAGAAGAATAAAACAAGAGAAACAAGAGCTGTTTCTTTAAGAAAATAAAAGAAGAAAAATAAGAGCTGTTTCTTTGAGAAAATAAACAAAATAGATAATCCCCTAGCCAGACTTACCAAGAAAAAAAGAGAGTCTACACAAATAAACAGAATCAGAAATGAGGTAGGAAAAATCACTGTGGACACCACTCAAATACAAAGAATTATTAGAGAATATTATGAAAAATTATATGCTAACAAATTGGATTATCTAGAAGAAATGGACAACTTTCTAGAAAAATACAACCTTCCAAGGCTGATCCAGGAAGAAATACAATATCTGAACAGACCAATTACCAGCAATGAAATTGAATCAGCAATCAAAAAACTACCCAAGAACAAAATTCCTGGACCAGACAGATTCACCACTGAATTTTATCAGATATTTAGAGAAGACCTAATACCCATCCTCCTTAAAGTTTTCCAAAATGTAGAAGAGGAGGGAATACTTCCAAACTCATTCTATGAAGCCAGCATCACTCTAATACCAAAACTAGGTAAAGACACCACAAAACAAGAAAATTACAGACCAATATCCCTGATGAACACAGATGCAAAAACAATCAACAAAATATTAGCAAATGAATTCAAAAATACATGAAAAAGATCATCCAATGTGATCAAGTGGGATTCATCCCAAGGATGCAAGGATGGTACAATATTCAAAAATCCATCAACATCATCCACTACATCAACAAAAAGAATGGCAAAAATCACATGATCATCTTCATAGATGCTGAAAAAGCATTCAACAAAATTCAACATCCATTCATGATAAAAACTCTCAACAAAATGGGCATAGAGGGCAAGTACCTCAACATAATAAAGGCCATATATGACAAACCCACAGCCAACATCATACTTAACAGCAAGAAGCTGAAAGCTTTTCCTCTAAGATTGGAAACAAGGCAAGGATACCCACTCTTCCCACTTTTATTCAACATAGTACTGGACATCCTGGCCTCGGCAATCAGACAACACAAACAAGTAAAAGTCATCTAGATTGGCAAGGAAGAAGTTAAGCTGTCACGGTTTTCAGGTGACATGATATTGTACATAAAAAACCCTAAATAATCTACTCCAAAACTACCAGAACTAATATATGAATTCAGCAAAGTTGCAGAATACAAAATTAACACACAAAAATCTGTTGCATTCCTATATACTAATGATGAAGTAGCAGAAAGAGAAATCAGGAAAACAATTCCATTCACAATTGCATCAAAAAGTATAAAACACCTATGAATAAACCTAACCAAGAAAGTGAAAGACCTATATCCTGAAAACTACAAGACACTCTTGAGAGAAATTAAAGAAGACACCAATGCATGGAAATACATCCCATGCTCTTGGCTAGGAAGAATTAATTGTCAAAATGGCCATCCTGCGTAAAGCAATTTACAGATTCAATGCAATACCTATCAAAATGCTAACAGCCTTCTTAAATGAACTAGAACAAATAGTTCTAAAATCCATATGGAACCACAAAAGATCCCGAATAGCCAAAACAATTCTTAGAAGGAAGAATAAAGCGGGGGAGACCACTCCCCGACTTCAAGCTCTACTACAAAGCCACAGTAATCAAGACAATTTGGTACTGGCACAAAAACAGACCCATAGATCAATGGAATAGAATAGTGAGTCCAAATATAAACCCACAGATATATGGCCAATTAATATATGATAAAGGGGCCATGGACATACAATGGGGAAATGACAGCCTCTTCAACAACTGGTGTTGGCAAAACTGAACAGTTACATGTAAGAGAATGAAAATGTATTACTGTCTAACTCCATACACAAAAGTAAACTCAAAATGGATCAAAGACCTGAATATGAGTCATGAAACCATAAAACTCTTAGAAGAAAATACAGGCAAAACTCTCTTGAATATAAATATGAGCAACTTTTTCATGAACATATCTCCTTGGGCAAGCGAAACAAAAGTAAAAGTGAACAAATGGGACTATATCAAACTAAAAAGATTCTGTACAGCAAAGGACAGCATCAGTAGAACAAAAAGGCATCCTACAGTATGGGAGAATATATTTTAAATGATATATCCGATTAGGGGTTAACATACAAAATATATAAAAAACTCACACCTCAATACCCAAAAAGCAAATAACCTGATTAAAAAATGGACAGAGGTTCTGAACAGACACTTCCCCCAAGAAGAAATTCAGATGGCCAATAGGTACATGAAAAGATGCTCCACATCACTAATCATCAGAGAAATGCAAATTAAAACCAGAATGAGATATCACCTCACACCAGTTAGAATGGCCAACATCCAAAAGACAAGCAACAACAAATGCTGGCAAAGATGCGGAGAAAGGGGAACCCTCCTGCACTGCTGGTGGGAATGTAAATTAGTTTAATCATTGTGGAAAGCAATATGAAGGTTCCTCAAAACACTAAAAATAGAAATACCATTTGACCCAGGAATTCCACTCCTAGGAATTTACCCAAAGGAAACAAGATCTCAGATTCAAAAAGACAGATGCAGCCCTATGTTTATCGCAGCACTATTTACAATAGCCAAGAAATGGAAGCAACCTAAGTGTCCATCAGTCGATGAATGGATAAAGAAGACGTGGTACATTTACACAATGGAATATTATGCAGCCATAAGAAGAAAACAAATCCTACCATTTGCAACAGTGTGGATGGAGCTAGAGGGTATTATTCCCAGTGAAATAAGCCAGGCAGAGAAAGACAAGTACCAAATGAATTCACTAATTTGTGGAGTATAACAACAAAGCAAAAACTGAAGGAACAAAATAGCAGCAGACTCACATAAACCCAAGAAGGTACTAGTGGTTACCAAAGGGAAGGGTTTGGGGAGGGTGGGTGAGAAGGGAGTGAAAAGGGGATTAGGGGGTATTGTGACTGGTACACATAATATAGGGGAGGGGAAGGGGAAGTCAGTATAGCACAGAGAAGGCAAGTAGTAACTCTATAGCATCTTAATATGCTGATGTACAGTGACTGTAATGGGGTGTGGGGGGACTTGATTATAGGGGAGAATGTAGTAACCACAATGTTGCCCATGTGAAACCTTCATAAGATTGTATATCAGTGATACCTTATTAAAACAAAAACAAAAACATAAAGAAAACAAACAACGAAAATTATAAAAGACCTAGAACAGTTAAAATAATCATGTGGAACAAGAAGTTGGAGGAGCAAACAATGTCACCCCCTACAGTGGTGACAACAAAGCCATAAACATTTAGGGGTGAACCTATTTCCTGTTCATGAGTCTTATTAAATACATACATACATGTATGTATTGAATACAAGACAAACCATTCAAAAGTGAACAAGCACGGCCACCGCTGCTGGTGATAAACATTGTACTAACCACAGCTATGGCTGTGAGAGAAGACTGGGGAAGGCACCTGGCCGTGTCAGCTCTGGAAGTCAGGAAAACCTCCCGTGAAGAGGTGACATTTGAGCTAAGATCTGCATGATACAAAGGAGAGAAAAGAAAAGGCACGGACTAGTCTCCGGACATAGCCCTGTGGTGGGGAATAAGGCTGCGGTGCTCCAGGGAGAGAGAAAAAGCCAAGTCCAGAATGAAATGAAGGAGGAAAGTGGAGGAAGGTGCTGGAAAAGCAGACAGAAGCTACCTCACATGGTGCTTTCTGGGCCATGATGAGAAAAGCTGACTATTATTCAAGTGCTAAAGGAAGCCATTGGTGGGTTTTAAGCAGAAGTATAAAATGATCTGATTTATGGTTTAAAAAGGTCATTTTGGCTTCTATATGGAGAAAGAATTGAAAGGCTGGAAAGAATAGAGAAAGGAAGACAGGGAGAGGGCTGTTATGAGGTGGTGTGCCTGGGAGACGACACTGGCTTGGACAGGGGTAAGTGGGGAGGCGGTGATGAGTAACTGAATTCAGGGTATATGTGGGTGGTAGTGCCAACAAGATGTAGGTTGTGAGGGTAAGAGCTAAGTCAAGGACGCCTCCTGAGTTTGACTTGTATAATTAATTGGGTAGATGATGGTGCCACCTTCTGGGGCATGCAAGCCTGTGGGAGGAGGAGGTCTGCAGAAGGAAACTGTGCGTTCATCTGGCCATTTGCAACCAATCATGCCACTATGCTTTCAATTGGCTTGTCATTTGGTAGGGGCCCAAAAAGTGTCTTTGATTCTAGAGCCTATACAGTTTTCTAATGTTTACATCATTTATTCTCCACATAGCAAATGATTTATTTTTTTATTTCCTTTGTGGTTTAATAGCATTTTAGGACAGTATTTTGAATTTCTCAAATTTATTTGTTGGTTTGCTCTATACTTTCTATTCAACTTTATTTCTTTTGACTTGCAATTAAATATAATTACTGCAATTTTTTCTTTTGGAAATGAAAATGAAGTTTTCATGAGTTCTGTCTACTATGAACTTTTAAAATTTTCTTAATTATATTATTCAAATAATAAATGACCTTACTTTTTCTTGATCATAACGATCAGACAGAAATTGGCTAAAATATTCTAGTAGAGCTTATTCTGGTTATTTTTCCTTATACTTATAAGGCCTTATGCTTCATACCCTTAAATAACATACAAACTAATTAATATATAAGTCCATCAGATCTTTATTTCATATCATTTTTTGTTGCCATAGAATAACCCTTTTTCCATTTAATGCTATCATGTGTGATATTAATTTTGCCATAAGTACTCTAATTTTTTTTGCATTCACTTAATATAGCTTTATCCATTATTTTCTTTATATATTTCCTGTGTCTGTTAGATTCAAGCATGTTCTTGTAAACTGGACAGCATAATTGATGTTACACCTGCTATTTTCTTACAAATTTTCTGATTTTATGTTTCCTTCTTTGTTTGTCTATTCCATGTAACTGTACTGACTTTGGTTTGTATTGGTTTTCTATAACGCTTGCAACTTACACATTTTTATTAATTCTACTAATCTTCCTGGAAATATTTATATTAAATATGAATATGAATAAACAATTTTCCTATTTGCATGTTTTAATCTAAATTTTCTATGTTGCATTTCTTTTTATATTAATCATCTTCACTACTTCTAAGGAAAATAACTTTTTGAATAATTTGAAAAGAATTATAACTGTTTTTATAAGACTATTGAAATACTTTAGAAAGATGACAGTGTCTCAACAGCAGAGGGCTAACCAGTGAGGGATATAACAGGGATGGACAAATGAGGTGTCCTCATTAGGTGTTCAGATCATGCAACATATTGGGGAAGTATCATAGCCTTAGTCCTAACTCTGCAAGACAATATCCCTGGGATAACTAATTCACTGTGAGTCTTCTTTTTTTCTTTGCATTTCCAAGAACCTAGCACAGTGCACAGTAGGTACTCATTAAAATACAAGGAATATCTGAATGAATGAATGAATGAATGGCAACAAACTCGAACTAAGAGGAAAGACCCCCTAGAGATGCCTATTCCTGCCTATTATATCTACAAATTGGGAAGAGGCAGGGGTCTACAAATTGCAGTTTCATGCATACTGAGTCTGTTGATGCTGAATCTAACTAGACAAAAAGGATTTAGGGAGCCATAGAGGATGCCAGCAGTTATGACTCTGAGACTAGTCTCTGAGCCAATAACATAATTTCAAGCTTAAGCATTAGGGAAGAAAAACTCCTTAAGAAAAATCTGAACCTATTTGACACTGGGACTTAGAAGCTGGGGCAAGAGCAGATCTGGGTCTGCAGGGGGTGATGGTCAGTGGATTCAATGAGGAGAGGGGAAGAAGGACCTAAGAGATCTACATCATTTTTCCCCTCTTCTACACTAGTTCACATAGCGCTTTATTCATACTAAGTGCTTAATAAATCTTGGATGAATTGAATAAATATTTTAATTGATTAATTAATAATTCACTAATTGTCTAAAGTTCTTCATAATTTTGCGGAAAGTTTTCTATTTCTGAAGTCTAGCACCTTACTTCCATGTTGTGGCAACCCAAACATGCTAAATAATTCCCTCATCTGATATTAATAACTTCCATATAATTTATTTATGGGTACAGCCTATCTTCTCTCCATCACCATTTAGCTTAAGTATACACTCTTACTGTCTTGACTCATGCTTTTTAAGTAACTTCTAAAAATGTCTCTACATTTTTTTCTTCAAAAAACTGCCCAACTAGCTAAGTCTATTAGATACCAATCCACCTTGATGTAAGTCAATTATTTGATTTGGGGCTTAGGGTAGTTGAATCAGTTACTGGAAGAACAGTACTCAGCAATGGGGCCCATCCCTACAATTGAAACAGATTGTTATTTTCTAACAATTCTTACATCAATGTCAGTGAAATTGGGTCACTTCTAAACTGTCTAGCTTCTTAAATATTTCTGGCATTTACATTTGTTAGTTACTTGTCCATAATATTGGGGTTGGACATTTAAATATGCAAATTTCAGACTCCCAAAAAAGACTGTTATTAATATGACTTCAGAATCAATGAGATATTTTATTTTCTTTTAGCCTTAGAATAAGTTTATATATATCCAAATTTATTCTTGATATTTTTAAGAATTTCATTATTTCTTATTGTTCTGAAGGACTTAACTAAGAAAAAGCATGTAATTCACTGAGCCTGCAAGAAAGATTTCTTTAGAGAATGCATAATATTAGAAAAATGTACAAATTGCCACTGGCACATTATTTTAAAATTTTTGAGCTGATAAATATACCTTATTAAGTCAACTAGTTTTGAAGTATATTCTATCCTAAATAAATGCATATTTGGCAGCAAAGAAAATTTAAATTTTGGAAAAACTGATCAGAAAAGTAAGAAGGACAAGAATACTGGTTTTGGTTTCAAAGATACCCAGATGGTCTGAAAAAATTTTTAAAAAGTGCACTTACCGATTACTTATGTGTAAAATCAATATTGACAGTTACATAAGACAGTTACTGCTTTGAAATTAAACTGGAACAAATCTATCAAATGGGTCCTTTAAAATTCTTTTATACTTGTTAAGTGCAAACTTATCTGACAGTTCTCCATGAAGGAGCGTCCACATACAACAGCCTAAAACTGAAAATATTTTATTAAGTTAGGCAAGGATGATAACTATGTTTAAAAAGAAAAGAAAATATTTTTTTACATTCTTGCTGGAGATAGTCTCAGGAAATATCCTCTGTTCACATGAAAAAGTTCATGATCATTCTTGCTTGGTTTATGCCAGCAAGAGTTCAGAAGTGCTGGGGCATTTACTCCACCCCCATCTCCCCATCCTACCACAGGGAGCAGCCATCAATCAAAAATTCTCAGGGGCTGGTGTGTTGCTACCGGAGTCCCAGCACCCTGCAGAAGGAGTTATCCTGAGGCATGTGTCGTGCATTATCTCCTTGTGCCTCCTCACCGGGGTAGCACCTAATGGAGTATTCCCTCCTGGCTGCCTTCCCTTCCCTGCTTCCTGACCAGCAGTCCCTTATTACTCAAATAAACTACTGTGCTCCCATCTCTCCATTAGGTTCCACTTCTGGGAGCCCTCAAATGAAAACAGTGCTCTACAGTCTGTCTCAACGCAACTGTGGAGCTTTTCCAGTGTCACCCAGGGGGAAGAGCAGCCGCCAGGCATAACCAGACTCCAAACCACAGACTGGGTTTCTACTGGATCCCACTCATGTCTCTGTGTGTGCATAGTTTGTCTTTGCGTGATGGATTTTAGTTGAAAAAAACATACATATTACTAATATACATATATATTGCTAGGCATGTATGGGTGTTACTCATCTGAGACTACTTTCGCTCAAGTTCAAGGCCCAGTTTGAAGGAGGCCATTTCTATAGGCTGCAAAATCTTCTGAGAATTGGCTGGCTTCTCTTTCACCTTACTCCTAGGTTGCAGTACTTCAGAGACCCAAAGTCAGGGTGGTTTCCTAGAGTCCCCATCCATGGAAGGCTCTCGACTTTGACTTTTTCTTCTCACCTCTATGTGGTCACTGGAAGCATGGTTTACCTTCTCAGCCATTCCTTCCAGATAAGTGGACAGTGATTGCTCACTATCTTATTAGGTAATGGTAGTATTAAGATGTTTTAAAAATATGCAGCCCATCTTTCCAAATTTTCCTTGGTGTGATTGTTGTTCCTAATTAGGTAGTTGGTAATTAGCAGATGATGAAGCTCTAGAGATGTTATTTAAAGCCATGAGATCACGCAGGGAATTTATAATAGAGAAGAGAAGGGGCCCAGAACTGAATGTCTGGACGTGCCAACTTTCAGAAGCCTGAGGATGAGAAAGACCCAGCACGGAAGCACCCGGCGGCAGAGGACACCCGTAAGCAGGAGCGTCTAGTGACATAGGAAGGGAACCAAACAAAGTGGTATATCCCATGCCTGGTGAACTAGTGTTCACAAAGGAGGGACTGATCAGTGGTGTAAAAATCTGCTGAAAGGGCCAAGAAGACGAGGGTTGACTGTGGGACTTAGTCACATGGACATGGCTGAAGACCTTCAAAAGAGATGTTTCCGTGGGCGGGAGTTGGAGAGGAGATGAATGCCTAACTGGACTTGGTCTTTTATCAGATTATGGGAAAGAATTGATACAACAAATAGAGACGTCTGTTATATGAGTTTTGCTGTAAACAGATGAAAGCAATAAATAGAGGGGGACATTTTTATTTCATAACACTTTTGTTCTGAAGAAGGGAGATGTTTCAGCATGTTTTCTAACATAAGATGCAGAGAGGGAAAATTCGATGAAGTAGACAGAAGAGAATTGCCAGAGGTAAAAAAAAAAAGGTCTTTTAAAGGCAAGCGGAAATGGGATCCAACACGTATTTGGAGAGTTTGGACAGATCAGACCGGTGTTTATAGAATCAGGACTGCCAAGGAAGCCAAGCAAGGGAAGATATGACAGTTGGTAGAAATTACCTTTCGATGCTTCTATTTTTTCAGTGTTGGAAACTCTAGCAATGAACTGAGGATAAAAAGTAATGTTCTAAGAGAGTTAAGTACGAATAGAATGGGAAAGCCTGTTAAGAGAACCAGGCAGAACCTCTCCACAGACCCACTTTAAGTTAACAATTAGAGAATAAAAGTGAGTTTATTTGGGGTATATCAGAAGTTAGTTTGAGCAGAAGCATTGAGAAGTATGTATCCAAATATTAAGGAGAAGGGAAGCTGAAACTGTAGTTTAGAATCACGGTCTGCAATGTCGGCCTTAGCATGTGACCTTCACCCCCTTTGCTCAGTGTAGCAGAATCAAGATGCTCACCAGCTGTAGTTGTAAATGTATTTTGCTGCTCAGTTCAGATAGCAACTTCCTTAATTTCAGTTAATTATTCTGAAAGAACACCCTAAGGAAATCATGAAGCATATTCTTGGCAAGTGTTCCTATAACTTGTCAATTGAGAATCTAGATGGGAGTTTAATTTAATGACTTGATGCAAGCTTCTCAGTGAATACAAAATTTCACTTAAATCTTATTAAGTTGGACTGTGATGAGCTCATATGCCAAATCTTCCTAGGCTCATGATGATAAGATTGTTCATGTACATATGACTTAGTCTGACCACACATTTAAGAAAATATACTGAAGGCCAAGCATAAACTCTCAGAAGATGCAGTGGGGAATAACCTCATCCAAAATAGGAACTAAATCACATGAATGGTATCTATAAATAAACTTTTGAAAATAGGTAGCAGGTTTGAAGAGAAAACTACAAAAAGAATTGCAGAGGGACATGAAATAAGAGTAATAAATGGAAAAACATACATTATTAGAGATACAGTTTTGATTATGTAAATACATCAATTCATTTTCACAACAATCTATAAATTCAAAATAAATCTCCATAATGAAAATATTGGTTAATCGGAATGGATAAAATTAATTAATTTAACAATATTAATCACCAGGAAAATGCATAGCATTAGTTAACAGTAAACAGTAATACAGTGTGTATTATGTCCCGAATATTCTTCTTGGTGTTTTCCATGTATTAATTTATATAATCCTCAAGATAACCTTCTGAGGTATGAATTATTATTAATATCATTTTACAGACAAGGAATCTGTAGCATCAGGGATTAATAATTCGCCCGAGGCCACACAACTACTGAGTAGAAGTGTCAGGGTTCAGCCCAGGGCCTCGGGCCCCAGAGCCTATTACCTTACTCACTACTTTCCGCTCCTTCTAAACCACAGTGACAATAAAAACTCCAATGGCATTTTTGGAGACAGGATTTGATAAAATTATTTTTAAAGTTAAACCCGAATGATATACATGGAAAAATAATGAGGAAATGGTTGGGAGACAGAACAATTAGGGGAGATAAATTTTGTAATTATTAAAATGTACTTTAAAGATGCATTCAATGTATTCACTTATTCAGCAAAAATTTATTGGATGCCTAATCATTTCTGGGCTCTGTTCTAGGTGCCAGTAACACAATAGAGGCAACAACAGGCAAAAATCCTGTTATCATGAAGCTGACATCCTTGTTGAGAGAGACAAAGAAATAAATGTATAGACTGTGATACACTCTATGAAGAAAAACACAGCAGGAACAGAGGACAGAGAATGCTGGGACAGGAGAGGAGATGCTTTTTAAACACAGAGTCAGGAAAGGTCTCAATGAAAAGATGGCACTTGAGCAGAAACCCAAAAGAGGTCAGAGGGCAAACCATGAGGACATCAGGGGGAGGGCATTCCAGCATTTGCAGGACAGCAAGTGCCAAGGTCCTAGGATAGAAGGATGCTTGCCACGTCTGTGAAACAAGTCACTGTGGCTGGGATGATTAGAGGGTAAGTGGTGGAAGATGACATCAGAAGGATAATGGCAGGGGGAGGTTATCAGGGGATGTTGTCTTTGACTCTGAATGAAATGGGAAACATGACTTGGTATGATTTACATATACTATAAAAAGATCATTCTAGCTGCTGTGTTGAAAAAGGAATTACTAATTCTTCTCCAAAAAAGAAGAGTGAGTTCCTGGTGAGTAGATGACTTCCATGTGTCCCTTTTTCTTGACTGGATACATCTAATGTAATAAAAGCCTGCACACACTGGAAATTGAGATCCTCTCTGCCACTTCCCAAAGCTAAGCCTACTGAATAAAACAGTGCCAGAAACTAGAAAGAAATGCCACTAACCAGTGGGACAGGCCTGAGGAAAGCTCATGAAATATAGACTGTTTCCCACCCCTCTACCACCTGGGCAGTTAGCTTCTATTGCCCGCTGCTACTGTCCCGAGAAAGCAAGAAGACCTCTTCATCCACACCTCCACTCACCACTTCAAGCCAAGGCATCAACCCTGGAAATCTTGGTAGAGTCAGTACAGCATAGGTTGGCATTCTGGGAGACGTGGTACCCACATGTTAAGTTATAAAGGTGGTAGAGAGGGAGGAATTCTGGCTGTATGTTTCGGATGGTGGTATTTGTGCATTTCATCAATCTACAGTATAGGACTCGGTGGCAGATACTGGGAATTATCTGGCATTGTAGAGCTGGCATGAGGGGAAAGCCTCTTGGAATATGGAGCTGAGCTGGGAGAACCCACTGGCATGCCAGCAACAGAAAATTTAGCCATGGCCCCTGTGACAGGGAACAGATTTGATGAAATTTGTCTATTAATCAGCACCCAGTCTGTACAGCCTCATTTAGGGTAAAAAAAGAGAAAAATATCAATTTGACATGTATGACAAAATGCTGAAGAAATATCTTACCATTTTGTGGATTCAATCACAAATTTTATGTCCTTGGAAGATGTACACAGAGTTCATCACTGAATTTCCACAAATAAGCATAATACAATCACCATAGCACAGACATATCATATAGGTCAGCTTGTTACAGTTTTACAAGTATTATCACAAAAGGGTATGACTGAACATCAAATCTGATCTCCTTTTCATTAATTAGAATATCCAAATATTATAAACTACTAGGGACTACATTAGTATTTCTGGAAGTACTAAGTTATCAACATATTTAATACTGACAACACTATTTCATGAATGAATCAAAATTGCGCCTAAATGTCTACCTGGTTTTTACAATATGCTTTAAAATTCCAAAAAAATGCCTCAGTAATTATAATGCAGGCCAGACATAGACAATTCTACAGCAAATTCAAAGCTTAGACAGAAATAGCTCAGTGGATAGAGCTTCAGTACTTCAAATGTTTTGATCATTAGGAATTATGAAGATGTTAATTTTCAGTAATACATATCTTTAATATTAAGCATAAGTGAAGTTAAAGTTTTGTTTAACTTTTGGTGATTTTTAAGAAAAAGTTTTTGTTCTTTGAAGTTTATAGCCTTGAAAATACCTAGCTCATAAATGAAAACAGCTTATTTGGGGCAAGAAGTTATTCTCCAAAAGTTGCTTTTACTGATTCTCTACTTTTAAAAGGAATAATGATAGAGATATATGAAGGAATTATTAAAGGAAATAAATTAATAATACTTTAAAAGGAACAATGAGAGAACTTATACATCATAGTAATCTAAAACCTTAAAATATATAAACCTCAAAGGAAAAATGTTATTCATAGTTCATTACTGAGGAAAAGAAAAGATAGAACCATTCTGAGTCCTTCTATGTAAACTATCTTCAACCAAGCACTTGTATCATACTTTTCCTTTAATAAGTCATTTTTTATACTTTTCACATATATTTAATATGAAAAATTTAGACATAAAAATACAAAAGGGATAATGGAAATAGGATGTTGTGTGTATTTAAAAGATTTTTAAGGAGTGACAGGAGAGGTTTTTCTGATCAGTTGTCTGGTAGGCTTCAAAAGGTACATAAATCCTGTGTCTTGATACCCTTTTAGGAAATAGCAGTTACCATTTAATCTTTGTTAAAATGGAACTTAAAAAAAAAAAGAGTGCTGATCACAGTGTCTCACTAACGTCTCTATCAAAGTGCTGAGGTAATTAAGTACCTCTAACATTTCCTTACAGGAGACTCTGACTAGCATAGAAGCACTTCCTTAGTTTGTTGTGATCACCAAGGACATTGCCATTCTGACAGCTGTGTTTGTTATTTTATTGCTTGACAACAAATTGTATTTACTCTTTTACTATCTCAGAGTAAAGATACATAATTGATAATCAAATGGTTAAAAAACTACCTAAAGGATTATTAAATCACTGCAGAAACCTTATTGGTTAATCACATTATAATCTTTGCAGCAGAGGCTCCTGCCACATCTCCCCCTCACAACCCCATCCCCACTGGCTTACCCACTCTTCCCCTTTGACACCTGAGTGGCTTAGGCAAACCTGACTCCACCTCCAACTCATGGGAGGAGATAATAGGAACCAAATTAAAAATAATGGAAACAAAACAAAGTATCATTATTTCTTTGGTCAGAGATTGGTTTCCATTGCCCAGGGTGCAATTGAGACCTGCTGGGCTCTTCAGCTAAAATGGCCTTAACAGTCCGGAGGAACTTTGATACCATAGTGATGGGTGAGATCCTCTCTGTGTCTGTCTCTGGCTCCCTATCTTCGTGCAAAGTAAGAACAAGAAACCATGTCACCCAAGTTGCTGCAAGTGCTCCTCTCAGGCAGGAAGCCAGTCCGAGGACAAAGCTAACATATGAGGAAGGCTGTGCCCCTGCCCTGTGTAGACCCTCCCTGCCTTCTTGTATCTTAGTTCAAGAGATGAAACATTTCTTCACGGTTAAAGCCAGTTCTTTTTGGGTTTCAGCAGCTTGCAGCTGGAAACCTCCAAACTCATTCATATATCCTCTAATGAGGAATTCAGATACTTCATTAGACAAACTAATTTTTTTTAAGTTTGATTTCCTTAAGTTCTTTAAGGTTGTCATCTATTTATGTCAAGCCTGTTCAGGCTTCTAAACAATTTCTATTTCAGAGGCCCAACTCTGATCAAAGTTAAGGGGTCTGAAAGTCCACAGAGGCAGTTTCACCAGGCTTTAGAAGTTAGCTGTTATCAAAAGGTCATGTACACCAACACTGCCCCCAAAAGACAATAGTTTTAGTTAAAATAATATTTAGTCTGTATGAAAAGTGGTACTAGTAATACTCATTAAGTGCTCACGCTGCTATGA
Source organism: Manis javanica (assembly GCF_040802235.1). Lineage (NCBI taxonomy): Eukaryota > Metazoa > Chordata > Mammalia > Pholidota > Manidae > Manis > Manis javanica. The sequence continues at coordinate 217,478,872 of NC_133157.1, forward strand.
ATTTTATGTATATCATTTCTCTTAAGAACGACAGTAGACAAAGTCACAAAGCTGGTAAGCTCAAGATTTAGAATTCAAACACAATTTTTTAGAGATCTAAGGCCTACTACCACGTCTCGTCTCAAAGTTATTTGTAAGGAAAGTACCAGTCACCATGTAATAGACATACTCAGTGGTACCTCCCCACGTAGGAGAGCCAGGAAACTGACACACCCCAGCTCCCACCCCAACTCTGCTGCAGAGATGGGAAAGGTGGTAGAGGCAAGAACCAGTAGGCAAGTGATGGCGGGATGAGTGTCTACAGGCCCCGAAGACATCCTCTGCTCAGCTCTGTTCTCCCAGGTCTTTGTTCTCCTGAGTTGGGGTAAGTAGATTTTCTGGTTCTCTTAAACCAAAGAACATTGATCAGAAGTCATTGTTAGCCCTGATCGGTCAAATTCATTCAGGAACCAACATATCCAGACATGAAATCGACCCAAATGGCATCGCCTACCTTGGGCATGTGGATCACCAAATGCCCTGTTGTCTGAGATCTTTTAGCAGAGCTGCTGCCAGGCTTGACTTCTGCAGGAAGAACCAGCTGAAATGGCTGAACATGAGCAGGAAGGGTCATGGAGAATGAGCGCATATTACAGGAGAGGGTTACTTCAAGAGGTATTTTCATTACAAATTTAAGATTCACTGCTCTGTTTTAAAAATGTGCTTAGACTTATTAGGAACAAAATAATATATGGGCTATGCTTGATATGCATGCACTGCTTTACCTATTTTAATGAATAGTCTAAATAGTCATGGATCACAAACTGAAATGCTTGGTCCATTTACATTAAATAGGCTGATTACACATAAAACTTCTCATAAAACAACATATTTCTACTTTAATGTCTTTGAGCTAACTCATATTAATGCTCAGAATCAGCAAAAAAATACTATTTAAAAAATGATAACATTAAAGTTGCTATGAGTGAAATCACTGATGATTTACATATATTATTTAAATATAATGTCAAACATAAGCTACCACATGTGTGTCCATCTGACCAGCTGTGAAAGGAGTACTAATGCAATGGACACAGGTTAAAAATGCTAATTATATCAAGATACCCAATGGTCAGCAATCATTTCTGCTGTATAAAATCACGTGCCTAAAAAGTAGTTCTTTGACTGGGTTTCTCTTTTTCTATTTTAATATTACTTTAAAAACTTGAAATTACAGCAGCTCTACTCACCTTTCCTTTGACCATTACTCTCACGTAAGTCGGCTGCACATCTACATCAATTAAAGATGTATCCATATACCTTCAAAATTAAACACACGAAAATCTTACCATTTTCAAAAACATTAAGTTTAAAGAAGTGCAAATACAAATTCACACTTGCAGGACCATTTTAAATGACAGGAGTTTACAATCTCCGTGCTAAACAGGTCTTAAAAAATTAGCGTTCAATTAATCCCCAGACCAAAGGAAATTCAATATATCAGCAATTTCATTTTTAGACCCACAAGTACACTTGGCACTGACTGCCCCTAACCTAAAAATATCTGCAGCCTGGAACACCAGAGGTTTGCAAAAATCAGCCTGCCATGTCCTTTTGTGAGTATTCTATTTTAAGCCCTTAAAACTGACTTGAATAGCCAGGAATGCTGAGTCCATGATGCTTTGGGCCTGCCACCAGCTCCAGCTTCCTTAGCTGCTCTGCAGCAGCCCTGACATTACCTCTCCTGCAAGACTGGCGCTGCTTCTCCCTTTCAAGGCACATCCTGCCCAAGCGGCAAAGCCTTCCATCCATGGCAGTGACCCCAGGATCACTGGTTCACATTTATTTGCCTTGAGCTTATGAACAAATGAAAGATTTCTATTTTTACCTCACTCATTTAGCCATAATAATAAGTAAATTATTTTTTACATACTTATAAAAATTATTATTTTTATACATTTTAAAATATTGATTCTGAACCTTTCGAAATGCAGCAATGATTCAAAAACCACAAACACTGAGGCAGGTAGCACAATACCAGGACTGCCAGCAAGGGCTTCAGCCACACTGACTCGTGAGGCATTGACTCCACCCTTCCTGTTTTATCACCTCTCTGAGCCTCAGTTTTTGTTTTTTTATCTGTAAAATGAGGATATGCAGAGTGCCTATCCCCTAAGATAGCTATGCAGACACATGCATAGTGTCCAGTACATAGTGTTAACAAAACATCATTATATTTTATTTAATAAAAATTATTATAATAAAAAGTAGAGTTAATGTTTCCTAAAACGTCACATTTGATGTCTACCACTTTGATGGATGACATATTTTTGTTCATGTTTAGGGCCTCCTAAAGCGTTCATCTGCCCCAACCTACCAGGTCTTTGCAGGTGCTGGTTTTCTCCGCTTAAAACGATCTTCTGTCAGTTCTTTGCAAAGCTTGCTGCTTCTCATCCTTCAGTTTTCTATGCTCATGTCACCAACTTTCCCTGACCAATTCCTCTACCACCACCCACCAGATTACACACACCGTTGCCCTTGACCCCTGAACTCTGGCCCTTTCCTGAACAGCACTCCTTTCCCTTTGTGATTACTTATCCCCTGCCTGCATACTTATTGTCTTCCTCCTCCACTGGCCCATAAGCTACAGGAGAGCAATGACTGTATTTAGGACATGCTAGTTACAGTCTCCCAGTGTCTGGCACATAGCAGATATTCTATAAATGTTTGTTGAATAAAAGCAGGAAGCATACATGAATGAACAAATGAACTTAACTTTCACATATACATCCATATATACAGGCACTGGGAGACTGTAACTAGCATGTTCTAAATACAGTCACTGCTCTCCTATAGTTAATGGCCCAGTGGAGGAGGCAGACAATAAGTATCCATATATATACATGCCAATGTAGATAACAAGGGATTTTAGTGTAATTAGTTAAGACAGAATCATGGTAATGGAAAGATTTTATTACTTATACAAGAGAAATATCATCACACCCTGAAAATGTACATACACAGTTGGATGAGAAAAGTTTTCATTTGAGGACTGAAGGTGAAACTACCAACAGAGCTAAAATGAGAGAGTGTTATGCCATTCACTGAACTCCAGGAATATGGCCTAAAAATGGAAAGGGCTTAAAAGGATGAAACAGAGAATGGTTAGCTGAAAAACAAGAGAAAGGGCAGCTTGGATTGCTGGAGGAACAGAGGCATGAAAGCAGCTGGAGAAGAGCTAGAGGCTCTTTAAGGGCAGGTGACTGGCAGCACGTAGCCAAAAGAATGGATAGGAGGGGTGAGAGAGGCAGCTCAGTGCAAAGACAGGGCCACAAAGAGCCCCCACTCACGACAGTCACAGGTGGAACAATGCCAACATCCATCAACTGCTGACTGGATGAGCAAAAATGTGGTCTGTCCAAATGATGGAATATTATTCAGCCATGAAAAGGAAGGGGCCTGTGACACATGCTACAACATAAATGAACTTTGGAGATATTATACTATGTGAAAGAAGCCAGACACAAAGGTCACATATGACATTTATATGAAATATCTGGAATGGCCAAGTCTCTAGTGAGAGAAAGCAAGTTAGTGGTAGTCAAGGGAACAGGGAAATGAGGAGTGACTGGTTACTTGGCACAGTGTTTCCTTTTGGAGTGATGAAACTTTACTGGAACTAGCTAGTAGTGATGGCTGCACAACACTGTGAATTTACTAAATGCCACTGGATTATACACTTGGAATAACTGAAATGGTGAGGTTTAAGTTATGTGTATTTTACCACAATTATAAAAACAAAGTTGGACCCAGGCCTGAGAGTACAGATTCTGGCTCCTCCAGTTACTATCTCTACTTTGACAAGACTCACCCTCTGAAAATTTATGCCCTTTTGGGTAATGCTAGGATAACAATCCCTCCTACTTCACTGGGTTACTAAGAGATTAAATAAGACAGAGCATGTAAAAAAGCTTGTAAAAAGAGAAAGGCCTTTATTATAATGCATGCATATAAATGTTCATTGACTCCCATCATTAGCATTCATTCATTCATTCCTGGAATTACTGAACTCCTACCAGGTGTCAGGCTCTGTTTTAGGTGCTGGTGACATAAGTGTTAGGCTGGAGGAAGGAAAAACAAGGACATGCAAACAGAACAGAGAGATACCATAAAAGGAGAACAGACCAGACCCCAAGGTCCGTGCCTTTTATGGAAAGGGGACAGCTCTTCCTGAATTCCATCCTTCTGATGTGCCAACTAAGACCCGGATGTCAGCCTCCTCCCTCTTGGAAGGAACAAAGTTTCTAGTTGTCTATTATATCACAATTAGCCAATCATACCTCTCCACGCCCCCTAGGATAACTTGCCCACTCCTCCCCCTCCTAATCCCTTATAAGCCCCCACCTCCCTGACCGGGTGTGACTTCCCCGGCCTGTGGTACCCAGACTGCGGAACATCACCCAGGAGTTGCACTCAAATAAACTACCTGGCCCTTTGTTGCCTCTCTTCGCCTGCTTATTTCAGCTAAAATTTATCTTACAATAAGGAGGGAGAAACAAACAAAACAAAGTCCTGCCTTGACCACACATTTTTAAAGACAAAAGTGTAGTTTGTCAGGCAGACATCAAAAGGCAGGGAGAGGTGGAAAGAAGTGCTGGGGCAGGGTAGGTACTGTTTCCTATCAGATGCTGGGGCAGAGATGCCTCTCTAAGGAAGTGACAGCTGAGCAGAAGCCGAAGGAAATGAGCACCAAGCCACACAGCCACCCAGGGTGAGAGTGGTGTGGGCAGAGGGACGCATGCATGCAAAGCCCTGAGGCCCTGGGGAAAGAGCCTGCAAGTGGGTGGGTGCTGACATCAGGGGTGTGAAAGGCAGCAAGCTGGTGCCTACGGTCCTCAAGGAAGGAGGCACAGTGACCTGGATGACTTTACACGACATCAACAAGGAAGAGTGGAAGGCGACATAGACTGATGGTGTGACAGAGATCGAAGGAGAGAGCAACGGCCAGTCACGATGTGGCGACGAGGGCAAGCAAGCTGCCTGTGCCATTCCTGCCCACTGGCACAGGGTGCGGGGGACAAGCCAGTCATGATGTAGGACACCACCTGGGAAGAAGTGTCTGCCTGCAGGGGGGTAAAGAGGCTGCTGGGTATATGCTCAGGCCTCCGAGATGGGGGCCCCACCTGCTGTTTATTATTACGTCAAAGTGTTGGAAAAAACACAGAGGAATATAAAAGTGAGTGGCACTACAGAGAGGTCCTTGTGGGGTCAGCATAAGGAAACAGCAAAGCTCTGAGAATTATGTTAACTTTGCCTTAGAGAGAGATATGCCGGAGTCACAGCCATGAGACTGTGCATTTACTTTGCCTTTTATTTTAATTTTCATACTTTTAACATTACAGTAAATTTTCATCTTAAAAAAAACTTCATTTGGTCACATGGAAAAGAAAATTTCATTTCAAAATGTTGCAGAACTCAAGAGATTACAGCTGAGAATGAAAACAGACAGAAATGCCATTAAATAAATACATAACAAAACATCTTTACCTGTAGACAGCAAGGTCCAGGATAATCTGGTTATGTTTTTCATCATCTTTCAAAGAGAAGTCAAGTCTAAGGAATAATCCATTTGGGGGAAAATAGGTTACATCTTCAGCAATATTGTATAGATAACCCATTCCAGTATCAAAGTGAATTTGATAATTATATAATGATCTCTAATGGCAAACTTATTTTGGAAGCTGGATAACAAAATGTGTACATCAACTTAAAAATTTCAGCAGAAACCTACAACATATTCATGTTATTTGTTTACATTGTTTAAACATGAGAGTCTTAAGGTAAATTACATACAAAAAATTAGCATTGCTGCAGAGATAGAGACATCTGGTGGTTAAAGGTTTTTTTTTTCCATTTCATTTGATTTTGCTAGAGGCAAACAGAAACACCAGAATCACTTCTGGAGAACCAAATGTCACATCTGCCACTCCCTTCCCAGCTTTCCAATCCTTACGTTTGAAACAGTCCCTTTTAATTTTCTTGCCATTGTTTTTCTTCCCTTCATTGCTGACCTTTCCGCGGCCCTGGAATATGCTGAAGCACTATGCATCTTTCAGATTTTACAGATGAAGAAACAGAAGCTCAGAGAGGTTGACATGAGCCTGGAGAGGCTGAATTTCAGCCCCTATGTCTTTTAACTAACTACCTAAGGCTGAGGCCTAGGTTTAAGGCCTCAACATATTATTCAGAATTATTTGATTGATTTATTCTGAACATTTCATTAATCCTTTTATTCTGTAAAATATGTAACCCAACAATATTAAAGAATATAGGCCCAATTGCTTGGGAAATGTAAAGTTAGCTATAGGTCTGGCTGCCAGCAGCGTGCCTGCTTGTGGCCGTCACTCACACTACTTCAAACCATCCAGCCATTCAGGACCCTTCGGCTGCTCAAGCGACCCATGCATTCTTGATCTCATCTCAGCTTTTCTGTGTGCTGTCTCCTCTGCCTTTATAGCTTATTCCCCAATTTTCCAGCCAGGCAACTTAAATTCTCCCTTCATATTTTACTTGAAAGGTAGTTTTGGAGAGCTTTTCTATGGCAGAGATCACTATTCATTTCCCATGATCCACTCCCCATTTATCCACAGGGACTCCTGAGTTGAACTAGGAACATGCTTATGCAGAATAAAAGGTACATTTTCCAGCCTCCCTTGTAGCTAGATGAGGTCAGGTGATTTTGATCTGTGAAGGAAAGTGTTGTATGGTGCTTTCCAGGAATTTTCTTAAAGAGATGGAGTGTGTGTCCTTTCCTCCCTTGTTTTATACTCAGCTGAGCAGAAGAGATTATAGGAAGCCAAGAGATGGACCATAGGGACTGTTTAACAAGCTACTGCAGTTGTCCAGCAAGTAGTTCACTTGCTCTAAGGTGGTGGTGATGGCGTCAGTGAGAAGTAGTTGGAGTCTGGATATACGAAGGAAGAGCCCATAGGGCTTATTGGTAAAGTGAGAGAATAATCAAGGGTGAGCCCAAGGTTTTTGGTCTTACCAAATGGGTACAGGCTCACTACTGGGATGTAGAACACTGGGGGACAAGCATGTTATGGGGGAAGGTGGTAGTGGGGATGGGAATGGAAATTAGGACTTCTGTTTTTATTGTGATTAAATTTATGAAACCTATCTTATATCTACAGAGTGATGTCAGTAGCTGAGTATATAAGTCTCGCGCTCAGGGAAGATGTTGGGTCTGGCTGTGGGTAATGTAAAGATGGTGCTTAAAGCCATGAAATTTGATAGAGATCCTCAAAGAATGAATGTAAAAAGAGAAGGCAGCTGAGGACTTTGCCCCAGAGGACTTGGGATCCAAGACCAAGAGGATCCAGCAAAATACAGAAAGATGAGAAGGTAGTGAGTTCAAAGAATCAGAAGCAAAGGGCCTGCTTCAAGAAGGAAGGTAATGATCGTTTGGCCTAATTTTCTAGGTCAAGTAGATGGGATCTGACTCTGAAATGAACAGAGAAGATAAAAATGATGTGACTAAAGAAGGTTTAGGGTGCCGGAATATGCAGAAGAGGTTTCAAGAAGAAACGTGAAGTGAGGAATTGGTAAAGACATCTCCACGGAGAACTCTGGCTATTAAGTGGGGCAGAAAAAGTGGGCTGTAGCTGCAAGGGTCACTGGGGAAGGGAAGCTTCTTGTTTGTTTGATTTTGTTTAAGACAGAAGATATTACATTTGTATAGTGATGAGATCCAGTAGAGCAGAGAGAACTAATACAGGAGAGAAGGGATGATTACATAAGTGGTGTCCTTGATCAGAGAGTGGGTTGGATTTGCACAGCAGTGAGTGACTCAGAAAGGAAGTTCATCTGTCATAGCAAGAGAGACAAGTATATGGCACAGGTCTAGGTACACTGGTAACCTGGATGAGAACACTAATTGATTCTGTTTTTTCAATGAAATAGAAACAAAAGTGTTGGAGGTAAGAGAGGAGGTGGTGTGAAATGGGAGAATGAATTGGCCAAGAAAACAGTGAGATTGCCAGAAGTCCACTGAAATCTGGTTGCAAATTTACAGTAAGACGAACAAGTGGAGTTGAGTGTTTTCTTCCAGCCATGTGTGAGGGCAAGTCAGGAGCAGATGGCATATTAAATGTAAAGGTTGGGAGGGAGGGTGGCTGTGAGGTGAGGATGATGGAAGACCAGAACGACAAGTGAGTTAAAGATGTACATCAAGGACAGATTTCTGTGAATCATAAGCCAAAGCAGGTGACAGAAAGTGGGAACATGAGGGGTGGGTGCAACAGTGGAAGAACAACAGTAGATGGAACGGATTCAGGTCTTAGCAGGACATGTGATCATTGGACTGGAGGGGGTTCCCCAGAGACACAGAAGGTGGTGCTCAGGGAGACACTCCAAGGGAACCTTCTGGAGGTGGAAGACATACTGATGATAGCAAATCTGAGAATGAAAGTAGATAGTGTGGTCAGGCTGAGGTGGAGAGAAAGATGGCTGGGAGTGAGGTGGGTGAGGGATGGGAAGGCCAAGGCTTTGGACAATCATCCACATCTATGATGAGGCCACAAGCTTGATGACAGGGGAGAGGAGAGAGAAAGACACTGGTCTGGTGCCAACTAAGATCTTTAATGCATTGAGTGGGGCAGGGCTGAGTGTTCATCAGGAGGTAAGTAGATAGATGATGGTAATAAGGAGGAAAAGGGGAGGCATATCTAGAGGAAATGTTTAGGGAAGAAAAATGGTCTGAAAGTAGCGATGAGGTCTGCCTTTCCTTGCAGTATATGTGGTGAGGAAGAACAAACAGGGCAGCCATGGAAGCAGAATGCTTGGTTTCCATCAGTGAAAGAAGATAAACGGGACACTGACAGAAAAGGCTGAGGATACAGGTATTGTGGACAAGGCCTAAGCTCCGGAGGGTACAGTGGAAGGGCTGAGGTGGGGGTGGCCAGGGAATGGGAGGAGAATGAGTTGGATTAGGAGGTGTACGGTGCCACAGGACGTAGATTCTGGATGATGACAGATGACCCAGCAGGGCACGGAAGGGCGACCACAGCACGACAGTAGGTGGTGTTAGGGGGTGGCAGAGGTGGTAGGGAGACGCCCCCTAAAAAATTAGTTTAGGGGCAGGTGAGGTGGTCAATGGGATGGGAAGCATGGTGGTTTTACTAGGAGCAGAGAGCTCTGAGGGTCTCCCTAAACTCTGTTGTAGACTGAAAGGAGACATCTTCCCCTTAGATTTTTAAGCTCTGTGAAGGCAGACACGTGTCACATTCACTGCTGTATCCCCAGTGCCTACCATCGTGTTAGCACTGCATTCATGCCTGCTGGTGTGTGTGGGGATAGGAGGTAAAATCATAAACTTGATCATGGAAATCACTAGAACTGAGTTTGCATGGGCAAGTCAGACACACCACCTATTAGCTATGTGACCTTGGGCAAGTCATTTCACCTCTCTCAGGCTCAATGTTTGGACCTGTGAAAAAGAAATACTGCCTAACACATGAGACTGCCATGCAGATTAAATGAATGATGCCTGGGAATGACTGACGACAGGGTCTTTACCATGGTAATGGTGTAGCCAATGAAATGATGAAGCACACAGGGTTTGAGTAATGAAATGCAGCAAACAAGATTTAGTCCATAGGTTCTTTGGTCTGTCTGTTGGCTCCAAAAGGCCTTTTTTCCTACTTTCTAGTTTTGAAATCTAAGACAGCCAGATAGGGTGCATCAATTATTATTATACTTGAGAATTTCCAGTTTGAATATTTTACCTCTCTTATTAACTGTAGAGGTATTTATATCAATTTCTTTTCTTAGCTCTCAAATGCTTTGTAGACATATTCCAGAGTATAAAGTAGATGTAGAGGAGATATATCATATTCTCAGCCAGGTTGTACATGGCAGAATTTTAAAAATGAATAATCACAACAATAATGCACTTGGAATTTTTAGGCATAAAATTGTAGATGGTCCAATGTTTCAAGAAATACATAAATACCTATGATTTCCCTATGTCAAGATCACTTTTTTGCATGCCAAGAAAATGAAATATAACACTATGCATTTGAGAACATAATAGATGTTTTGCTTTCAAATATGCACAAAATCACATTCTTTTTAGGCTCATCAAGGGTGTTAAGAGCAGTCAGATATATTCCCCGCAAAGCAAACTGTAATTGAAACCATTGTAATGATCAGCCCCACAAATTTTGTTTTTTCAAGTCTCTGTTTAGTCTTACGTACTTGGGCACATTTACATTCAGAGCTTTCCCATCTTTGGTGACCAAAATCCTGGGTGGTTTCACTTTCTTCTTTTTTTCACTTAAGATTGGAGGTGGGTAGGAACAAAGGGCAGTGGGGAGAGGGAAAAATAAACAAAGAAAATATAAAAGTAATTAATATTTTTGTGAAACAGTTTAAGAAAAATAAATTAGATATTTGTGAATACATCAACAATTCACTGTAATAAGCTCCATTCTTTTAATTCTATGAGAATTGACAATCAAACCAGATTTCTGTATGATTGTATCTATATCTGTAAAACAAAAATGTGACCAAGACAATTTGCCAGATAATTCAAATGAGGGAAAAAAAACCCTCCTTTTTATAAAATATCCATGAATATTTAAATGAGTCGATTTTATGCATGATTTACCCAGATAACTGTCAATTCTCTATTTGTGTATACAGCTTCTGCTTGAGTTAAAATTATAATTTTTAAGATGCTAAATAGAATCTATTCTGTAGAAATAAAAATACCACTACATAAGGACCTATCACACCATATCTGTAGTGGTGAAGCCCTGGAACCACTGTGAGTGGCCATCAGTGGAGGAATGATTGAATATTCATGCTGTGAAATATTTTGCAGTTACTAAAAAGTGTTTGCTCTTTACCTACTGGTTCAAAAAGTGATAGAAGAGTGTCCATGATGTATATAATGAGAACAAATCTGTAATATATGTTTATTTTTGTTTTTTAAAAAGACCCCAAATCCTGTATTTGAGGAAATGATTTATATGATTGTAGAGAGTAAAGAAAGTTCTGACAGGATCAACCCAAGACTGTTAACATGCACTACACTGAAGAGGTAGCTATAGGAAGAAAAGAAATGGAATGAGAGGAAAGATTTATGGAATAACATGAAAGAGAAACGTAGGCCGTAAGTTTTATTTAAAATGTTACTGAAAATATATTTAAACTTAAAAACGCATTTATGAACAAGCTCTAGAAGATCAGATGGGCAAATCTATTTAGATAACAGAACTGTAGCAATTCTTTGCCTTGGGTTTCTATTGTTCTTCTAATAGAGATTTTGTATCAGTCAGCTTTATTATAAAATATAAATTTATTCACATTTTCCTGCATCTCAAACTGGGTCCTCCGGTCCAGTCAAGTTCATGCTTCCATGAACTACATTATTCTCTATGACCCAGGGTGGTCAGGGGCATCCAGAAGAGGCGAACAGCTCGGGAACCCACTGCGCGGGGCAGACCTCGGACACCAGACAGTGCGGCTCAGGCTTTCATCCTACGCGGCTGCCCTCGTTTCAGGTCGTTGGGGACAGAGGGATGTTCTCCAGATTTCAGGCTCAATACAAATGGATATTTTATGTGTGTATATAAATGTATTTATATATGTGTGTACATATTTATATATGTATATAAATATATTTTATATATGTATATATATACACACATATAAATATAATGTGTGTATACATGTGTATGTATATACACCAGAAATATACTACATATTATATAAACACATAGAATTTCCATTTCAAAAGGTTCTTGAATCTGTAAGGTACCTCCACAGTTATTGGCCCACCTGATTCTCCTAAAGCCTGTTTAACAGATGAGGACACAGATGAGAAGTTAGGTACTTGCTGATATCACACAAAGATTAAGCAGCCAAGTGGCAACATGAACCCACATGTTCTGATGTTATTCCAATGCGCTTTCTGGAGCACTGGGCAGCTTGTTTGAGTACAAAGCATTGAATTTCACAAACAGGTATTTTTGATAAAATTTGATTCTAATTTTTGTACCTCCCTATCTAACTAATAAAGAAAATTTTATGAAAACAGAGATGTCCAATAGATTTTCACTCTTTTAGTTTCTTGCTTGTTGTTTGTAACCATCGGGAGAGAGCATGTGTTTTGCTGGTGTCATTGCCATCCGCTTTTCAGAGCGAAGAGATCACATCCCCAAGTTCATGACTATTCTCCTAAGTGATTCTAAGCAATGACACGAAATGCAATGACACAGAGCCTATCTTTTAAAAAGCTACTCTGAAAATAATATCTTAAGCATTCTGGCTTCTAATAAATCATCAAACTATATCTAAACAATTCAAAGGGAAAATATGCTGCTGAACATCCAAGAAGAGCTGTTAAGAAACTATAATGCCTGATGAAACAAATTTCTGATTGTTAATTTTGCAGATTAATATACAAAGAACTCCTTAATCCCACCTTTTTCTTGGTACCATGATACAGTATCTCTAACCCACACCATACTATGGCTTGATACATTTAAAGTTGTTAAAAAGCTAAAGACATACAAATAAACCCCTACCTAAAGTGCCATAATTCATAACATTCTAAAAAAGGTAGCTTGATATTGATAAATGTTGGCAGAAACATTTCAACAAAAAGCTGAGCTTACAAAAAGCAAAATCTACATGTGATGGCTAACAAAGATTTACCACAGATAAAGGGTAAAAAAATGTGCAATCAGGAAAACACATTCTGAAAGAGAGTGTCACCTTATTCTCAATGATGGGAAAAAATAGAATACCTGGATTTTTCTTGGGCTTTCCGTTGTTTTTCCATATGTCTGAGAGTTTCCAATCTAGATTCAGGAGTAAACAGAGAGGGCTTATTCCAGAATTCCAGGTCATCTTTGCTGACCTCTAATTCCATTTTCCTGCATTCCTCTTCTTGCATTTCTGGTGCCTGAAGGTCTTTACTCTCTACAGACAGTGGGCTAGGAAAGAACGAATAGAGAGACCCATAAATGATGTCTAAGTCTCGTTCTCAGTGCTACCCCTTAAATATCACATACATTTTTCTTATGTTATCTTCTTACCTTTGAATGACAAAACTGTGCCTGAAGAGAGCCTATCTGAGCAGAGCTGGAGGAAATTACTGTCCCACATTGGGGCAGGCCCTCATCATTTATCGCCAGGAGCATTGCAGTAATCTGATTCTAGGGTGCACAGACTGGGTTAATGTGAGTCACGTGGGGAGCTTTATAAAAAGCATTTTTCTGGACTCCCACCAGAAAGTCTAGCCTTGGGGTGGGCCCCAGGAATCTGTGTTGTAAAATATCCTGCAGGAGCAGGAATTTTGTCTAACAAGGAGACAAACTCAGGGACCACTGGGCTTTAGCAATCACCCACTACCAGTCCTGCACTCCTCAGTCCCACCCTTCATAAGCGCCCAGTGGGATCTTTCGAACAGGCAAACCGGATCATATTATTGCCGGGTTCTTCAATGGTTCTTCATCCCCAATATTTTCTAGTGGGACATATGAGATCTCCCATGATATGGCCTCTGCCTACCCTACTTTTTACGGATAACTTCTGAATTTATAGTTTTATATGATAACAGTGTTGTGTTCTCCTTTTGATTCATGTTTTCTGGGTTATCAGAGAATTAAAATGATGTCTCTATATGATATCAAATAGATATTATATGAGATACTCAAAACTAGTTCAACAAAGATTCAAGAAATATTTACCAAGCATCTTGCGCATGCCAGCACAAAAGATGTGACCCTGGTCAGGACAGACACTGACTCTACTTTCAAGAGATTCTATTCTAGCAAAGAGAAAAATGCCATCATTCAAATAGTAAACCTTTCTCCCCTCCCCTCTCCCTAGAATATATACTCTATTATGAGTATATATTTCATGACATTAATGAGAAAACCCACACAAAGCCTTTAGCACCAAGTACGGCAAATAGTAAGTACTTATTAAATGTTAGATTTTGTTCTTGTTCTTACCAAAATGAAATGAGACAAAAGGCTCACTTAGTTGGCCCTTGAATAAGATGCTTTTTGAAGAGAAGAACCAAAAATACTCCATCATGAAATGAAATTTAAATAATGTAAACAGAACACAGAGTAAGATTCTGCTTAGAGTTTTTATATACTATGAAATGCAAATAGATGGTTAATGAGCATAATAACACAAGTGACTGAAAACCAGCGCTTTGCCACATAGCTGTAGTACTTCATGGTGTTGAAAAAGGAATTTATTAAGGGGATCTGTGATATTCTACAATCTTCTAGCTAATAATTACTGAAATAATTGGTTATATTCTCATTTAAAAGAAGTCTTTTATTGCTGTGAAGTGACTAATTGGTTCACTTTTACCTTCTGCAATCTAAAAAAAATAATTATACTTAAGAAAACTATAGACATACCAGCTAAATAACATAAGTCTTCTATGTAAAATGCATAAATGTACAGAGCTGGTTAATGAATTGATGAGCTCATTAGGAACAAACAACAACAAAAAATTTCTCACCAACCCTTCTTTCAAATCTGCCCTCTCACAACTCTCCTCCCGCTCAAGAGCAGATCCCATGGCCCTGTGGTCACTTCCAAGAACAGTCTCATCTCCGCAAACATTGACTTTCAAGTATAAAAAGGCCTGCAGTTCAAATAAACTTCAGACTTACATCCAGATCAAAGCCTTTCACATCCCTCTCCAAACCCTTCTCCCCTCAAACAACTAAGACTGGGTTGTGCATGGGGAAAGGGACATGGACTTCATTGCTCATTTCCTCCATCCCCACTAGTTGAGGGACCAACTAGTCCTGTGGGGTAAGCAAGTTGGTACCTGCAAGAAGCCCAGCTGTGTGCTTCCACTAGAATGCAAGGAGCAAATCATTTTAAACCCTTGTAAACTTTCATAAACCAAAACTAGGAAATGATTCCAAATCCATTTTATGTACCTATTAGAAATCTGATGTAAAACAATAGGAAAAATAGAATGAAAGTGGTTATTGCAGCATAAATTCATTTATGAACATAGGTATAAGCATTATAAATAAAATATTAACAAAATGAATGCAGCAATGCATTAAAATGTATCATGAACAAAGTGAGTTTATTCTCAAAATCAAGAAGGGTTTAACATTGGAAAATCTATTAATGTGATTCAACACAAGAACAGAAAAATGTAATTGTCTCAATAGATGCAAAGGAAGCATATAATAAAACCCAGTATCTGTGGTAATAAAAGCTCTTTATCGACTTGGAAAAAAGGGAAACTTACTTAACTCTACCGAAACCTCACAGCAAACACTATGTACTCAGTGATGAGAAATTGGAAGCATTTCTTTTGAAGTTAGAATACAGAAACCTGTTCTCACTGCTGCTAGTCCAACCCATCCTGGAGGTCTTAGCAAGCACCATAAAGAAAACACAAAACACAGCAGAAGGATTGGAAATTTTTTTAAAGTTGCTGTTTATTAAAAAAAAGTGTGTTTTTTCTACATAGAAAACATAGGCTAATCTACAGACTAATGCATCTTTTTAAAAAGGTCAGCAAGATTGCTTATACGATATCAGTATACAGCAGAAGAACTAATTACAAGGCTATTTTTTAAATCCTGTTCTACAAGATACTTAGAAATAAGTCTAATAAAAGATGGTATAAGACCTTTATAGAGAAAATTATAAAACCTTATTGAAGGACTCTGACGAAGGTCTAAATAAACAGACATATTCCAAAGTTCAACAAGGAAAGAATCAATGTCATGAAGATATCAGCTTTCCCTTAATTAACATATAAATTAAATTAAATTCCAATCAAAATTACAGGAGGGATGTTTGAGGAATTTGAATAGTAGATTTGAAAATTCTTGCAGAAAAGTAAAGAACTAAGAATAGTCAAGATAATTTTGAAAAATAAGAATATCTCCTACACAATACCAAAAGCTATCATAAGTCCATGGAAGTTCAAACCACGTGGAGGTGCTCCCGTGGAGCAGTCTTAGTATGTGTGTAGAGACAAGGATGGGGTTACCAATCAGTGGGAGAAGAGCGCCATGAGGAATGGGGCTGAGACAATCAGCTGATCTTATGGGCCACGATCAGTACTCTGCCCACACCGTGGCCAAAGGTTAATTCCAGATAAATAGATACAATGCTGGGTAATGAAAAATGTCCTAAACAAGACCTAAAAGTACAAAAATAACTTTAACTGCAACACTGTTTTTGAATTCTATAAACAGATGGATTTATTAAAATTAATGACATATCAAAAGTTGGGAGAAGATATTTGTAAAGCATATAACCAAAGAATTTGCATCTAGAATATAAAAGAACTAAAAATCAATTTAAAAAACCCTTACAACTTATTTAAAATAAGGAGAGGATCTGAACAGAAGAAATCTAAATAGCCCAATACATATAGAACACACTTAAGATACTAAAACTCACTAGTACTTCTAGAAATGCAAATTATGCAAAATATTAGGTGCTATTTAACAACCAACTTGACTGACCAATGTTTTAAAATATCTTATTTTCTAGCATTAGCAAAGATTAGGAACTCTCCTCTACTATTGATATATGAGTGTGAATTACAGTTGACCCTTAAACAACACAGCTTTGAACAGCACAAACACTTATATGTAGATTTTTTCAAATTTTTCAAATTAAAATTTTTTAGTTTTCAAATATTGGAAGATTTGGGGGAGATTTGCAACCACTTGAAAAAAAATTTTTCTTCTCTAGCTTGCTTTATTATAATACAGTGTATAATACATATATAAAATATGTGTTATTGATTGTGTTATGGAAAGGTTTCTGGTCAACAGTAAGCTGATAGTAGTTACACTTTGGGGCAGTCAAAAGTTATACATGGATTTCGACTGCACAGGGGGTCAGCACTCCAACCCCTGTGTTGTTCAAGTGTCAAATGTACTGAACTTTAGAAGACAAATGGGCAATGCATATGAAGTTAAAAAGATGTTCACAATTGATGATGCATCAATGTCACTGCTTAATTTCACACCTGCACAAAAACATGTGAGCACCATTGTCTGAGAAAATGAAAGAAGGAAAACAACCTAAATGGCCACAGAAAGAGGGATGGCTGTACCATGACACCCCTAGGAGGGCCATGTGAGTTTTTAGAGCTGCTGCGTATTCTGATTGGTCAGGGCCAATGAATGACTAGCTGTTACATATTCTGAATTATCACCTCTGGGTTAAACTGTAACTTATTCACCCAATGGAATGTTATTATATACTTTGAATGAATGAACTAATTCTACATGCCTTCATATGCATAAGTCTCAAAAAACAGAATGTTAAATGAAAAGCCAAGTTGTAGAAAGATATCATTCATGCTAATGCACACAACTACTCTTGTTTGAGGAGGCATAATTACATAGTAAATATATAAAAAATGTGGATGCCATCAACATATATTAAATACAGACTAACTTTAGATGGTGGATATCCCTGGGGATGAAACCAGGAATGGAATGGGGGAGAAATTCTTAGAGGGCTTCTACTCTATCAGTGATATTTTGTTATTTTACAAAAGGCTCAAAGCAAACATGTGTGGTGGAACTATAGCTGTCTATTTACTTTTTTAACATGTATGTATATCTGTAATATTTTATAATAATTATTTTAAGAGGTTCAAGTAGTTTAAGAGAGTGTATTACCAAAATATTTAAAGCTTTCACTATATGGAATCAAATCAATGAACTTCAGTTACAGTTCCCTTAAATAATTAAATATGAAAAATTCATGTTTGTAAAAAAGACCAATTTAGGGATTTACTAATCACATTAAAAATGTATTCAGTATGTAATTCACAAAACAGAACATTTTATGATGCGATGAAAATTATTCAATTTATAATAATGTGATTTGCATTTTATTTTTCTAAAATATCCCTATTTTATAAATCAAAGCATACCCGTTAATTCACCTTTCCTGTGCATCTTAGAGAGAGATTTGTCTGAAGATAATTTTAGATACAAATTAAAGTTGCTAGTTTGGAAAGGCACTTTTTTCCTAAGAGAGAAAACCTCATAAAATTGTCATAAACAATGGGATATTCATACTCTTCTCCCAAATTCACATCCTAGTTTATTCTTCAGTCATCTTGGAACAACAACATAGTTTGCTGCTTTTCACAGAGGTTAACTAGAAAGTAAACTCATAATTTACATACCGAGGAGCATTCATGTCTGGGTGCCAGTGTCCCTCCAAGTCTGGATGACTTCTTTCCTCCTTGTCTTCATTTTTACCCTCGTCTTGCAGTTTCCTCTGAGCCTCTTCCTTGTCTCTGGTGCGTCTGAGGCAGTAGGCTTTCTCCTGCTCTTTGATTTGTTGTTCAATTACTCGAAAATTCTGCAATGCCTGAATCCTTTCTGAACGCTCTATTTCTTTACCATCCAACCACTTGGATAAAAAAAAAAAACCAACCAACATGACGCAATTATTCAAAAGTCACAATTTGAATCAGCCCCAACTTGAGTTTGATTGGAACATTGCAAACTTAGATATAATAAAAATGCCACTCAGTGATACAGAATTAAAAGCAAAGTTATTAATGGGAAATATCAGAAACTTTGATCTAAATAATTATTTATTTCATATAATTAACACATTTTATAAGGTATCTTTACTGGTAATATAATAAGTAGGTCTTCCATTGAACCCAATTATTAATGACAAACTCTCAAAATATATTAATTTTATAACTGCTCACTATATAAAGAATTTCAATGCCTCAAATCAAATCATAGCTCCAAACTGTAACAATGACACTTCCCAAATGCTCTCCACAAAAATGGGCCTTATATATTACTCAAAATTGAGCTCTACTACCAACCAACCCATGTTCTACCCTTGACAACAAGATGCCCAGAGTATACTATTAATTGTTATGGTCACTGTTTACATTTGGTATTTTTATAGTGATTTTCCAAATTGAAATATTAAAAAGCACAAATTAAAATGTGAGGTTCAAAGCTACTAGTTTAAAGACACCTATCTATTTACCCAGCCTCTTTCCACAAAAAGACGTTAAGGTTGTTTAGAAAGATGCAGTCAGCAGAATAATGGCCCCCCAAGAACGTCCCCATTCTAATCTGCTCAGAATGTCACCTTCCACAGCAAAAGAGATTCTGCAGATGTGATTAAGGATTTTACCATAAAAAGATTATCCTGGATTATCTGGGTGGGCTCAGTGTTATCACAAGGGTCCTTATAGGGGAAAGAAGGCAGCATAAGTGTCAGGGTCAAAGCTAGGGAAATTTGAAGACACTTCATTGCTGCCTCTGAAGATGGAGGGAGAGGCTATGAACTAAAAAATGCAGGCACCCCCTAGAAGCTAAAAAATGCAGAGAAACAAATTTTCCCCTGAAGCAGCGGGAGGAACACAGCCCTGCCAATCCCTTAGTTTTGATTTTAGACTTGTGACATCCAGAATTAGAATTCTCTTTGCAGAAGCAAGGGTCCACGGGCTGGTCAGGAACTCGTGAAATTGCATGAAAATTAACATTACTACTTTAATATGCTCAGGTGTGATTTCTCTAGAAACCATGTTTTTTCCTTGGCTCTAAAAATACTAGATTAGGGGAGAGAGAGCATAAGAGATTAACAGAGAGAGTGGAGGTTCTCAAAGGAGATCCCTGGACCAGCAGCATCAGTGTCACCGGGGAGCTTGTTAGAAATGCTAAATCGCGTGTATCAGACCTACTGAATCAGAAACTCTGGGGTGGGTCACAGCAGATATCATCCACATATTCCAATGCATACCAAAGTTTGAGAACCACTAACACAGAGAAAACAATGATAAAAAAAAACAATAATTTTAGTAGCACAGTAGTTTAAGACCATATAATACAAAAAGTAGCCACTTCCAAAACTCAAAGCTTCTGGTTTGCTATTAGTAATAATGAACGCTCTTCATGATTATTTGAATTCATCAAGAAATAGTTCAATTAAGCTCTGTGTGTTCTGAATGAGAAAGGAGAAGAGTATGTAATTGATTTTTCAAAGGTTTATTAAAGCCATTAAAACAATTTTACAGGTTCAGAAAGACAAATAATTTTCTGGAATATTTCATTTTATAACACAACACATTCCCTGGCAATGCTGTGAATAAACCAGGAATTACTGAAGTTGTTCATGTTCATTTTTCTGAGATTTTTGCACTATTAAAATGAGCATACCTTTAACTGCTGCAGGGTGGCCACCACGAACTGCCGGTAGCCATCAAAGTCAGCACACGGGTTGCCCATGAGGAACAGCTCCTTTAGGTGGATGTTGTGCTGGAGGGTTTCAATGCTGCTCAGCTCACCAATGAAATTGACGGTCAAGTCAAGTTTTGTCAGCTCTTCACATCCTTTTGAGGGAAACGAAAAGAGAAATAGAAAACAGAGCAAAAGAAAGTCACGCTGGTAAGAAAATGTGTGTACTGGCACCTAATAGAAGCAGCAGCTGCAATATTTTACCTCTGCTGATTAATTGCATTGCTTACCACTCCATCAGTGGTTACATATCCCAGATTTCCATCCTTGACCTGATATTCCCTCTCCTCTTAGTCGTCTTTATGACAACAGTCATGATCACTGGTTTAACCAACTCCAGATTCTGATGATTCCCAAACAATAACCCCAGATCTGATCATCTAGCTGAATATCATACTTCTACTTTCAAATGCCTACAAGACATATCACCTTCAACATGTCCAAAACTGAATTCTTCATATCTTCTCTCACTCTCCACTCCTCCAGATAGCTTTTCTGCCTTCCGTATGTCTAGCCTTGGTTAATGTAATCACTATTTTTGGTATCAGATATGAGTTTGACACCAAGTTAAGCCAAGGTCAACTTGAAAGTTCACTTCAGTTATTCTCTTTGCCCCTTCATGTCATTACCGTAAAGCCTTGCAAATCTTAACTCCTAAATTCTTCTCACACACTTCTTATCCACTATTACCCTATTACCAGCATTCCAGTTCAGGTTCTTATCACCTTTGTGTACAACATGGCATATCTTCTAAATCATCTCCCTATTTTGAGAACATAGGAAGAAAGGAAGGAAAGAAGGGAGGGAGGAAAAGAGAAAGGGAAGGGAACTACAGAAGGAAGGGAAGTCGGCTCTTCTCTTCTTCTTACTGCCCTGTCCTTCCCTTCCCTTCAACTCCTTGTCCTTCCCTTCCCTTCTTTCTCTTCCTTTCAGAACAATTATATTTAATTCCTAAATATGTTAAACATATATAATAAACTATATACATATATACATACATATATGTATATACACATACATACATACAATAATTATTTAATTCCTAAATGCACTGGGAAGGGCAGAGCTCAGAAGAGCTAGGGGTAGCTATGTTGGCCCAGAGCAAAAGCTCAAAGAGGATGAGAAAAGCATGCAGAAAACTGCCCAGCGCTGGCAGTCAGAGCCCAAGCAGACAGGGCGCATCCCTGGGTGAGGGTGACCTCAGTGAGGGGGTGGGAGCGAGGTAGGGCAGGGACATGGGACAAGCACCATGATTAACTTTCCCTGCCTATGATGAAAAATGCTGAGGTATAAACGGTATAGTAAGAACAGAAGGGACCCCATCTTAAGGCTAAGATTCCATTTTAAAAAGCAGAGAGTTAAGAAGTAAGATTCCTAACATATTCTCTGGTAATCAGACAATAACCCAACAGCCTATCTTAAGGCAGGGCAGGCAGTCATAACTGATATGTCCCCACTGCTTGAGGGTAACCACTATCTTGGAGAAGAACAGGATAAATAAATTCCTCGTGTTGGGTTTATTGGGCAAAATTAGCTGGAGGACTGATAATAAAGGAAAGGGGACATGGTGTCTCTCACCAGAGATAAGCACCTGGAGACCATGAGTCAAATCTACACCCAACAACCCTCCTCCGCCCTTTGTCCCATTCTTGAAAGCCTTAAAAGACAAAATCACCAAACTTTCAGTGTGCCTCCTCTCTCAAAATACCTGCACTTTCCTTTCTTTAAGTGCGTACTTTCAAATAAAGCTTTCTCATTGTTCAGATAATTGCGGTTTGTCTCTTTGCTACTTCGCTTTATTTCCAAGTATTCACTCTGTTTCCACTTTACTCCTGGTAAGTAGGAAGGGGCTGCTAAGGGCTCAGATTTGGACCTGCATGTTTCTGTCACCTGGGTGACCTGGATGGAACTGCAGCTGTGCCATCTGCTCTTAGCAGCCTGCCTGAAAATCTCCTTTCTTTGGGAAGGTCTCAGAACATAATCTTACTCCATGCTGTGCTCTGTGGCTCCCCCAAATCCTGGAGTGGTAGGGGCTAGTCCCCATGCTCCCCATGCCGTGCAGATCCAAGCGGACACAGGATGCCAGGTGACCCTGGCTTCAGGAGTTGGCAAGGGAATCTGCTCTAAGCTGAGAACTTTCCCTCTTTTCCTCTGCACTTTCCTGTTCTCTGCTGCCTGCAAGGCAGCTGCCATTCCCTGCCACTCTTGCTTTAATGAATTCCTTCCTCACCTACATTCGTCTGACCTGTTCCAGAATTCTTTCTCCCCCAGTCAAGAACCCTCCCCCGTCCAGGCTGTTTCTCTAGTGCTTCACCTAGTGAGCAGGGAGAGACCCCCGAGACGCAGCTGCCCAGCAACAGGAGGCCAAGCCCAGGGAGGAAGGCATCTCTGCAGAGAGGGAAAGGTTTGCAGGAACCTGAGCAGCGTCTGAAAACATCCACACCAGAGACAACCAGCCACGGGGTGTCAGAATCTGAGTGCAGCCAAGGATGGTGTCCCTATGGAAAGACGGGCCCGGCTTTGGAGTCAGAACCCAAGGAGAGTAGGAAGGTACAATATAATGAGTTATAAGAAATACATACTTGGTCATTCACATGATTTCCCAGATATATTTCTCCTCATCCACATTTCCTGCAGAGCTTTAAAAATGAAATGGGTGTCTTGTCATGTTAATGAGAGACTTTTGGATCCCCACCCAGGGCAGGGCCTGGAGGTCAAATCAGACAATGGTCAATGATTTAATGAATTATGATTATGCAATGAAGCCCTCACAAAAGAGCTTATCACTCTCTTAAGTCCTGTTTTGCAGTCAGAGAAGAGCCTCTAAGCTCGGGGAACCAGAACACCTCCATGTTCGGCAAGCCGGACACCAAGATCCCCGAGGATATAAAAGTTCCTTTATTCGGGACCTTTCCCTATGTATCTCTTCATCTGGCTGTTAAGTTGTATCCTTTACGGTATATCCTTTATTAAACTGGTAAACTGTTAAGTGTTTTCCTGAGTTCTATGAGCTGCTCTTGCAAATTAATCGAACCTAGGGGGAGGTCACAGGAACCTCCAATCTGTAGGCGGTAGGTCAGAAGCACAGGGAACTGCCCGCGGCTTGCGACCCCGCATCTGGAGTTGGGGGTGGAGGGTAGGACAGAGCCCTTAACCTGGGGAATCTGGTGCTGTCTCTGGGCAGACCGCGTCAGAACTGAGTTGGGCTCTCAGACAGTGTGCTGGTGTTTGAGAATTGCTTGGTGTCCTGTGTGGGAAGGCCATCCCCCCGCTTTTCCCCTCCACGTGGGCATTAGAATCGGATCCGGGAACCTGAAAGGAGCTGTAATACTGTTATGCAGCCGCATACTATTACTGCAGTGTATAACACTATCATTGCTATTGTTGTACATGAACAAAGACACCGGCGGAAGGGCACTTTCACTTGACGCTCACAGAGGAATCAGAGAGCAGCCAGCCTGAGGCGGAATCCACCCTGGAGGCGAACCAAAAGCCAGGCGTCCGAGTCTGAGCAGGGTGAGCAGGAATCCACAGAGGAGGCTGCCCAGCATGGGGAGCAGGGCAGTGACAAGTGAAGAGGACATCGTGTTGGGGGGCAGTCTAGTTAGGGTATCAGAGATTGAAGAGGGGAAGGAGTTCATGCTGATGCCGGGGTTCTTGTTTGCGGAGTCGAAGAATGAATTTCGCAAACACCCAAGGTAGGAGAGCAGGTCGGAGGCTTTTACTGAGAGATACAGTGAGAGAGTAGAGCTCCCGGCTCACGCCAGGAGGGGACAAGAGAGTCCGTAGTGCGTTGTCTAGGGGATTTATAGGCGGTTGACAGACAAAGGGCTAGGGATGCAGACCCACTAAACAGCCTCTAAATGTTTATCTTTGAAGAGACACTAAGTTTCTTATCAGTTTTCCGGACTATTTTGCAGAGTTAACATAAGAAATTTACTGTTTTGATTCTTTCTCAGAATAGCAGTTTCTTGGTTTGGGAGCATATTAATCAAGGCTGCCTGTCCTGCTCTCAAGGTGGCTGAGTTATTGTGTTTGCTAAATAGTACGTTAAGAATCTTACTTCTTAACTTCTTGGGTGTTAAAATGCAATCTTATCTTGCCTTTTGCTATGTTGTTTATGGCTGGGCCTGCCTGCTATATTAATTGCCCAGGTTGTATATTCCTTGATTAGGGGCTGGAGGAGGAAAAG
Source organism: Manis javanica (assembly GCF_040802235.1). NCBI lineage: Eukaryota > Metazoa > Chordata > Mammalia > Pholidota > Manidae > Manis > Manis javanica. The sequence goes on from NC_133157.1 coordinate 217,503,358, forward strand.
CAGCATCTGGGTGAAGTTAAAGATAACCTGGGCTCTTTAGCGGCTAAAGTAAATTTTACAATAGCCTCATTTAATTGACACAAACAAGACGGGCTATGCTGAGGTATTTTCTTTTCTGGGGGATGTTCAAACATTGCAGGCTAAGTTACTCCTGGCTTTTTAGTTCTAACTAATCTTCACTGAAGAATGCTTATATTCTTAGTTTGATATTTTACTTTAGAGAATTAGTGTGACTCTGACTTTGCTTAATTGTTAAATACGGAGTTTTGGTAGGGGTCTTTTTCCAGGGTCCCTCATCCTACCCTGACTACACCCACAGTCCCTGTCTCAATGCCAGCCATGGACGGGTCACTAAGATGGGGTGTCAGCCATCTCAGAAGTGGATCCTCTAACAGCTGCCCAGCTGATGCCATGGATCAGAGAGGAACCTCCCAGCCACGTCTTTCTGAATTCCTGAACCACAATACTGTATGGGGGGAGAAAGAGTTGTTTCAAGGCTTGGGGTAGTTTTCTCGCTGCAACAGGTATTTGAAACTGTCAGGCAAATGAGCTAAAATATAACAAATATAAAATATATAAAATACAATAAAATATAACAGTTCACACAGCTACTAAATGGAGAAATGGGAAATGAATCCAGGTCTGCCCAGCTGAAAAGTCCCTCTGAACTAGATGGTCTCTTTGCCAGTGTTGGCTATTTATTACTAACAGCAGCAGCCACACTGTTGCCAACACCATCATCATCACCTTAAAACTCCTGAGCTATTGTAGAATACACTCGGGGTCTATAAGCACAAGCAGTTGTAGTTACACCCGTTGATGACGGACCCAGGGCAGGATGTGCCTGTGATTCCTAGCATGGCTGGGAAGAGCCAGACCAGCGTGGAGGAAGGTGGGAGGAAGAAGGGGAGTTAGAAAGGCCAGAGACAAGATGTGGGTCAGCAGGGGAGTAAGTGTCATTCAGTTCACATCAGTCACCATAAATGGGTCCCTATCCTTCATCTCATTGTGACATCCCATTATGTGATATAAAAATATAAGCAAGATGAGTAGGAAGGAATAGAGAACCTTGGGGTTAGTGTGAGAGAACAAAATCTACATCTTCCACAGAGGAAGTCAGTAGATGCCTAAAATGAGACTCTCTGAAAGAGCAGATAAAGCACAATATGAGCATATTATTCAGAAACTCGCAGAAGAAAGAAGGGGAGTGAAGAGCAGTCATCTCTAGGGAGCAGGACTGCAGAGTCTGAGGGTGTTGACAAGAGACTGCTATTTCTCAACATAAAGCTAGGTAATAGTTTGACTTCTTAAACTATGTATTGTATCACGATGGTAAAAATATTAATTAATAAAAAGATGAATACCCAAAGACTTCTATATATTCCAGATTCAGCTTAGATAAGTGAGGGAAATTCAGCAACTTCACATCTTCCAAAATAATCATATAAATGAAAAAAGGACAACAAAATCACTTTCTTTCTAATAAATTATTAAAATAGAGACAAAAATTTTAAAAATATTGGCAAGGCTGTGAGATAACAATTACATTTTTCATCATTCAATCTGTTAATATTTAAAATAGGCTTTTAAATGTTTTTCCTCTCTTGACCCAGATTTTCACTTTGAAAGAAAAGGTCCCAGTCAAATACCTCAACTGGAAACAGAGGTAATTTGTATAAAACTGTTCAGAATAGTTCTACTCATAATAGCAAACATAAGTAAAAACACTTAAGCACCATACAATAAGAAATTATTTAAAACACTTCAATATACTCCATAATTCAGACACTGAATTATAAAAATGTGGATTCAGTCACTATATGATGAATGAGTATGCAACTTTGGATAAGAATACAATTAAGATTATGGTTCTATGTCTGTATGTTTGCTTCATATTGGCAAAAAATGTTAGATGGATTTTATGAAATTTGAAAGATACATTTGGGGTAGTTTGACTTAAGATATGGGTCTGGTATTTCTTAAGTTTATTTTGGGAGACCCTGGGAACATTTTAATTATGTTGTTCTTTTTAAGGAAAGGGTGACATTTGAAAGTCTCCACCAAGTTAAAAAATTCTTATATTTTTGATTTTGCTGAATTTTGCAGACGAAGGACCCGCCCAATGCTCCTTGTATATTTCAAAGTGATGGATCTTAATTTTATCTTCTATCATCCTACACGAAAGAATTAAACCATTTTGCCATATTTGCCATCCTAATGAACAATTCTTGCTGAACTAGCCAGGCTTGAAAAGCCTTTTCTTTGGAGGTAGGCACTCCTTCCTCCAACTGAGTCCCACCTTCCACCTCCTGTTCTGGAAAGATCCAACTCAATGATCCCTAGCGCCAGACATGGTTGACTTCCAAGGGGGGAAGCTCACGCTGTAGAAACCCCCTTCTCCTTCCAGGTTAAGTGTGGGTAAGGAGGAGGGATGGAAAAATAAGCAATTTTATTTTTCTTAGTGAATCCACATGGTGTGAAGCCGTGGAAGCAAAAATCCAACTTATGTTTAAAGTTACATTGAAATTTACTCAAGTAAGTGGGCTGAGTATGCATATCTGTCTTCTCTCACCTCAAACCTTTACAGTTAAACAAAAAGGTCATATTTACCAGCAGATAAGATGCATCCCCCCTCCCTCCTGCCCATTCCCTGGAAAATATCCTCGAACTACCCGGAGCCTAGTGCCTCCACACTCGAGCTGGAAGGTGGAACTCACATAGGAGTGTCCAGGTGAAGGTGGCCTGTGGCCTAGTCCCGAAGTTCAAAAAAGACAATAGTGACGATGCTGCCCTCTAGTGGCAAATATATAAAACATACGCCAAAACAGAGGCCTAAAATACTTAATTAACACCAAAGACAAGCCTCGGACAAGACAAATGAGAGTGACAGTTTCAATTATTACTTTGGAATTACAGATTGACATTTTACTACCACAAAACTTACACACAGGATATATTTTGTTATTCCATTTGTTCATATAAGGCGTGGTAATGGGGAGCAATGACTCCACTTCTAATGCAGAAAATGCCAATTGTGGGAAGGATCATCTCAACTCCAGCACTGGTGATAGGTTTGGGGTTTCATAGTGATAACATTTTAGGTTTTAGGATGAAAATTTTAAATGTATGGTGAACATTTATGTTTTTATTGATATAAACCTTGGTAGTCAATGAAATTATTTTTATACTAGGAGGCAAATAGGTTAAAACTAGTGTAACCTAATTAAAATCCTCATAATTTAAGCTACTGGCAGATAGGAGATGGGTGAAGAGAGCAGCTTGCCTGCCTCTGCTCCATGCCCCTGCCCTCTAAAGTAAAGCCTGCCAGTCGGCATGCCCTGCACACTCACACAGAGCCCGCAGTAGCCCTGCCAGCAAGGAGGAGGTAGATGTGGAACAGAACCTCACAGTGCAGAATAAGCTCACACCAGCCACCTAATCAGCCAGATCCTTTGTGATTATGAATAGATAGACCCGGTTTAAAACAAACAGTAAAAGCACAAAATAGAAGCTTGCAAAGTAAAACAAGAAACTACCCAGAATAACAAAACAAGGAGAAGTAAATAAGGAACACAGTTTAAGAGGCATAGAAGATCAATCTGGTACAACCAAAATCCATTTTAAAAAGTTCTAGCAGAGATCAGAGAAAACAGAGGTAACGCCTATTACCGTAACTGTGGTGATTTCACAGGTATGTGCATATATCCAAACTCAACACACTGTTCACATTAAACACGTGCAGTTTTTTGTACATCAATTATATGCCTCAACAAAGCTATTTTTTTAAAAAAGAACAATTAAGCTCCAAAAGACACCATCAAGAAAGTTGACAAGAAAACCCCCAAGTGGGAGACTATATCTGCAAGTCATATACCTGATCAGACTCTAGTATCCAGCATATACAAATAAGTCTTACAACTAAAAGTAAAATGACAACCTAATTAGAAAATGGGCAAAGGGTTTGAATAAACATTTCTTCAAAGATAAACAAATGGCCAATAAACACACATAAAATGTCCAAACTCATTAGCCATTAGGTAAATGCAGTCAGAACCACAGTGAGATGCCATTTCACACCCATAGGATGGCTACCATAAAAATAAATGAACATATAAAAGCATAAAGTAACAAGTGTTGGCAATGATGTGGAGAAATTGGAGCCCTCATAAATTGCTGGTGAGACTGTAAAACGGTGCAGCTACTTTGGAAAACAATTTAATAGTTCCTCAAAAATTTGAACAGAGAGTTGCCGTATGACCTAGCAATTTCATTCTAGTTATACTAAATTAATTGAAAACATATGTTTATGCAAAAACATGCATTAATGTTCATAGCAGCCTTATTCATAATAACCAAAAAGTGGGAACAACCCAAATGTCCATCAACTAGGGAATGGGTAAATAATATTGTGTAGCCATATAATGGAATGTTATTTAGTCATAAAAAAGAATGACACTACAACAGAAATAAACCCTGAAAACATTATCCTACAGACACTAAAAACCACATACTGTGATTACATTTACATTAAATGTTTGGAATGGGGAAAATCTATGGATATGTAAAGTAGATTAGTGGTTGTTAGGGGCTAGGGAAAGGGGTGAATAGGGAATGAATGTCAATGGATACAGAGCTCTGGAAGTGGACAGTAATAATGGATGTACAACCTTGTGAATACATGAAAAATTTTTTGAATATAAACATTAAAGAAACAGAGTTGCTTATTTTAAAATGGTGACTTTTCTGTTATGTGAATTATATCTCAATTTTTAAAATCGGTCAAAGTATGTCAGTTAACAGATATTTGGAGTAAAAAAACCCACGTTTTCCAAATTCATCTTACTTTGTTTTTAATTATTTTTTACTAGGTATAATAACCTTATGTAGTGCCAGGATACAACACAATGATTCAGTATTTGTACATATTGTGAAATGATCACCACAGTAAGTTTATTTAACATCTGTTACCACACAGTTACAGATTTTTTTCTTGTAATGAGAACTCTTAGGATCTATTCTTTCAGCAACTTTCAAACATGCAATACAGTATTATTAAGTATAGCCACCATCCTGTGCATTACATCCCCATGAAGTATTTGTTTTATAACTGAAGATTGTACCTCTTGACCACCTTCACTCACTTTGCCCATCCCTCACCTGCCGCCCTCTGCCAACCACCAATCTGTTTTGTGTATCTGTGAGCTTATTATTATTATTTTTAATTCCACATATGCGAAGTGAGTAACATCATATGGTATTTGTCTTTCCCTGTCTGACTTACTTCACTGAGCATAATGCTCTCAAGGTCCATCCATGTTGTCATAAATGGTAAGATTTCATTCTTTTTAATGGCTATATAATATTGCATTATGTGTGTGTGTGTGTGACACATACACATTTTCTTTATCCAAAAAATACATGTTGATTCCTTTTTTACATGACAAATTTGAAGTGCATTAGAGATATTAAATGTAGAAAATAAAATCATAGCTTAATAAGGAATGTATTTGTGTTTAGAAACTATAAAGAAAAGGATCGATAAGTTTGAGTATATTAAAATTTAAGACTCCTGAATGATACTAGCATAACTGGAATAAAAGAAAAGTAGTAGATGCAGGAGAAAATATTTACAACCTATATAACAAAGGATTAATATTTGGAATGTATATGAACACATTAAAAAAGATAAATCAAGAAATGTGACCACAAAATATGCACTAGTAACTCACACAATAAGAACTATAAATATTCAATAACCTCTGAAAAGCTCAATAATAATAATGAGATGTGAATTTTAGAAATTATTTGATAACAATATTTTTCAATTTTTTTCCCCATCTTTAAAAACAGTATTAGCAAAGTTGTATAAAAATGGTATTCACATGGACTATTAGTATAAGAGTAAACTGAGACAACCTTTTGTGAGAATAATTTGGTAATAATTTGTCACTATAGTCAATAATTTGACAATACTCATAATATGATCCCATTGACACAAAGCAAAATGAAGTAAAACTACTTTATCCACACCAAACTGTTAACACCACTACTTCTGGGAAAGAATTAAGTTAGGAAGGGGTGAAATGGACTTCCATTTTTGAATTTGTGTCTCATCATTGCTTGAATTTTTACAAGAATAAACACTTATTTAAAATGTTACTTTGAAAAGGTATCTGTTGTTTAAGCAATACTGTGTAATTTTAAATCTCAATTTTAATTCATAATAAAATAGAAGAAAATTCTTACCTTCCAAATTTTCAATTTTTTCAATGTTGTTTAAAGCTAAATTCAAATATTCAAGTTTCTTGAGTTTGCTAACATTTTCTGAAATACACAAATAATGCAATTAACCTTCAAGATAAATGACATTTTTACATAATCTATTGTGAAAATAATGAAGATCTATTGATTATGATGGTCACCAAAACCATATTGCTTGTTCACGTCAGTGCCTGTACATCAGACATTGTTGGTTGCCTATGCAGCATCCACTTCTTTCTCCATCCTTCCTCGTACAGCCCAGTTCTGCTCTCGTCTCTACCTAACCCTAACTCCAGGGGGTTAAGCCTAATGAACCAAGCTAGACTACTGCAGGGCGATCCCATGTTCTGTCAGCTCAGGAACTCAGTCTAACAGACAGCCCTTGGCAATCTCCTGGCAACCAGATGCCGGAGAGGGCACACATACCAAGATATATATTCCATGCTTGGGGAGTTCCTTTTTTTTTTCTGCTGGATGTTAAGAAGGAAATAATATCCTTATTGATTCTCACAGTCATCTTGCAAGCATGAGGAAACTAGCTGTAGGAGGACACCCACCCCATGGCTGATGGAGCAGAGAGAAGGAATCAACTAACACCGGAGACCGCTCCATCTCTAGGCTTGCAGTTGGGTACAATGTTAGATTTCTTTACTGAAAGTCACATTAAGTTGGGTTTTCCTCTACTTGAAGCCAAAATCATTCTGATACACACAAGATTATCATTTTTAATTAAAATGAAAGCCAATATAGGCAAAACAGTCAGCACAAATAAATCAAGGAATTGCTGTAGTGTGGGGCCCTTTACAAACAGCTAATGATACCAGAGCAAACATTGCCACGTGCTCATTATATGCCACATAATTTTCTAAGCATTTTACATATATTATATCATTTAATCCTCATAATAACCCCATGAGGTAAAAATTATTGTTGTCTCTCTTTTACAAATAAGAATACAAGTCACGCAGAATTAATCCACTTGCTCAAGGTTAAGTGGTAGAGCCAGGAGATTTGCCTCCAAAGCTTGGCACTAAATTGTCACACTACACCTTTAAAGAACTGTGCTTTCTAAGATGACGTGAATGTGGAAAACCCTGCTAAGGAATGTGCATTGTGCGCAACCTCGCTCAAAAATGCCTCATTTGCCTATTTTTCAAGGATATTATGAAGATGAAATACAATGATTACAGACCTCACCTTTATCATCATTATGTTCCACTTACAATTTACAAAATACCATGTATTTGTTCCATTAGACCTGAGAATAACAGTTTACCTTTCTAAGCCTCAGTTTACTTGTTTTTTGAAATGAAGATTTTGGAATAAAATGCTGAAGTTTCTCTCAGCAATTAGATTCTTCTAAGTAATAGTGATGTTTATAAAAGGTCCTCTAGGCCGCATCTGGGCATTTGACAGTCATCAGACTTATTGAGCTCTCTGTGTCAAGGATTATGATAGATGGAGTGTCTGGTCTGCACCCTGAATGAAAACACTTGAAGTTATTACTGTTGAAATTGCCAGCCTATGATAAAAGACCTGTTCCTTCCCCACACTTGTTGCATGTATAACCCTCTAAAGATGAAGAGTCATCTGGTGGGAAAGATTTATTGAGGAAGGATTTCTTAAGTTATCCCTTGAGGACAGCGGGCCAAAGGGGTTGGGAAGAAAAAGGCTCTGTAAGTAAAAATGCCTAGAGCCTCTGGGCAGCAGGTGGGGGAGTCGGTGCTCTAGCCCCAACCACCCTGGAAGCAGCTCTCACCAGCTGCCATCCCCAGACCTATAAACCTGTGGTGGACCAAATCTTTCCCCCAGTTCAAACAGCTCAGCTCTCAGCTTTACCCAGTCTTGAGGCTCTGGGAAATCTGTTACAAATGCAAAGTCCAGGAGCCCACCCAACAGGCTCTGGTCAGTAGATGTGGGCTTTAGCAGGACCCCAGATGGGTCCTCAGCTCACGTTTGGATCAACACTGAGCAGAACCTTCCCTGCAGCCCATCTGGACCTTGGGATGACAAAGAGAGCTTCTGGAAAGGCAACTGTTCTGCAAACTCTGTCTACCTCAATCGCACAAGAGCGAGTGTGAATCCTAGAGAAATAGTTTTACTTGCTAAATAAATGCCTAAATGCCTATGGGTGGAGTAGTGCTGAAAAATCCCATTATTAGGATTTAAAAGAGTGTTTAATTTAAGAATACTTTGGAAGCAAAATTTAAGCTTTCTCACAGCTCTGAAAAGGACTGAAATACTATGCTATTAATTAGTAATTGTGATGGACCCAGCTGTGGAGATGAAAATTTCGGGAACTCTTTTAGCTCTGTACAATTAGGATGGGTCTTTAGTGCCCCCATGCATAAAAGCTGGTGGTTTTCTATAACAGCCTTTTTAATTGAATAATATGCCAGAGTTTCTAATTTCTGATAAAGTGAAAGATACCAAAGATAATTACCTGAAGAAATTTAAAGAATTTACCTTCAAAAAATGATATAAATTTTTGCAACCCTAGAGCCAATTTTGAATTATCCATCAAACTAGGGCAAGTGTACCCCCAGGGTTTCTTGGCTCAGCAGTACTAACATTTGGGGCTGGGTAATGCTTTGCCGGGGTGGGGGGCTGGCCTGGGCACTGCAGGACAGTTAGCAGTGTCCCTGAGCTCTGCACACTACATGCCAGCAGAAGCACCCCCATCCCCCAGCCACATATACACACTTGTGACAACCAAAAATGACTCCAGACATTGCCAAACGACACTGTGGAGAACCACCGCAAATCAAATATTAAAATATAATCTTAACAGCTAATCTGTGGACTCTACCAACAGAACCCACAGGAGATGGTGATCTCTGGGATCTCCCTGCTAGCACACAAGACACTGTTTGGAGCCCCATATCTCTATAAAGTAGGGGGCTCCTATGGGGAGGGGGAGCCTGTGGTTATCCAGCTCTGCATGTGACTAGGTGGATGAGTTAAATTCTGGGGGCAGCATTAGAAAGCCCACTTGGCTGCAAGACTAAGCCACGTTCTCCAAAGTGTCACTTCTGTCTAATATTTTGATCTTCATCCACCTGACTCCTATATTTACCTCTCATTTCATCCCAAACTGGGGCACTCAATGGATATAACTGAGGCACCCGCTCAATACCCAACATGGAGCCCCGCGCCATGCACATATACATTCTCAGTAAACGTGGCAGAACTAGCTCCCATAGGCTGTAGGAATCTGATAAGGATTTACTGAACCCCACTTAATCCTTTCTGAGTGGTGTTGAACCATGACAAATTCCTGAATTATATCCTCCTTCCTTTCAAACTTTTGAAAAACCAGGCCAAAAATGAGCAGGTCAACTAATATGCTCCTGCCTTTAGCTGTTCCTGCCTTGATGGTGGTCTTGAGGGGCAGGCAGACCAACCAAGCTTAGAAAGATAGGGGGACATGTTCCGTAACAACTCTCAGGAGATGGCTGCCTATTTCCCCATGTAATTTCTTTTTCAGCTGTTGTTTTCCTCTAAGACTAACACATTTTCCAAAGTTCTCCCAGTCAAAATGTTAAAGAAACCATGAGGAAAAGGCCTGACAACTTACCAATTTTTCCAATGAGATTGTTTTGAAGATAGAGGATTTTTAAATCCCGGCACCATTTGTCAATATGTTCCAGTCTCTCTATTTCTTGCTGATGCAAGGAGAGCTCCTCCAGGGAAAAAATTACACAGTCATTGTGTTCTGCATTCCGTCTGATAAGATCTTCTGTGACTGTAAGAAAATGTGTTGCATATTACATCTCCATCCCCCCATTCATCATCAGGTTATTACATTACTAATGGACTGGTTTTTCTTTGCAGTCAAATACCAATTCTCCAGGCCTGAGTGATATTTTTTTAAAGGGAAGACATCAGAGAAATGCTGCCTTCTGCTGGAGTCTTGTGACCTATGGTGAGTCAGAGCGAAGAAAGAGATGATACCTTTGTCTCTTTTGGCGCAGGGTTTGCATGTATTTTGCTGTGTGGATGGAGACACAGTTGTGGGTAATGACTATAAGACTGCTGATATGGAATATTGTAATAGTATGTATCATACCCAACTGGATGAGGCCCACACAGAGTAAACCAACACAGAGCAATTGCTGAGAGGCACAGTCGGGTGCACAGAGGGCAAAATATGCAAGCACCTCCCATCATTCAATAAGGTAAGGTTCATTCATTCATTTAACTGATATTTACTAATTTAACAAAAGTAGAAGAGAAAGGAGTGGAACACCCTAAATTTTACTTTGCATTTTATCAAGCAACCACCACTGGTTCTGTTTCCCAGAGGGATGAGGGAAACTGCTCACAGCCCTAGGGGTGAGGAGAGTCCCCTCCCCTATGACAAGAGCAAAGTGTAGCACCAGGCTGGCCTGACTCAGCAGTTCAGGACCTTGTGACAACAGCAGACAGCCCCAAGGGGCTGGAGACTGCACCGTGGTCCACAGCTGGAGCCAAGAACAGACAGGAATCCTCTCCCTAGAACATACTCAAATGAAAGAGGCCATGACGATGGAGAAACCCTTCATTTCCCAGTGCTATTAAAAAATTATTAATCCATTAGAACCCTCACATTTTCGGAGTAATGTGAAAATGCCCAGCCCAAGAGACAATAAAGATTATTTACTGACACTTCCAAGGTTCCAGGCACTATCCTAAATGCTTTGCATGTGTAAATTACTGTTTACTTATGTCAGATAGGGGACTGAGGCACAGAGTTTGAATAACTTGCCCAAGGTCTTGGTAATAAGTGCCAGGGCTGGGTTTTAAGTGCAGGAATTTGGCTCCCCACCTTGTGCTTCTAGCCACTGTGCTACACTGCCCCAAACATAAGCAAGTAAGAGCCTCTCAAGACTTCTCAGGCTCCCTAAAGGTACAGGTTCCTCTAGCTGAGACAAAGCTCTTCATAGCACCTTTAGCTGCCCTGTTCTATGCCACATCCTTATTAAAAGTAGAGTTTGCCTTTTTTTCCCAAATGTGTTATATGAACTTGATCATTTGTGTGCAGTTAGTTGAAGCCCCTGCTAATTCTAGTGGTAGGAGATGGGGCTGCACGCAATGGCAGTTCTTTGGAAGAAAGACGGGAGGAATATAGAGGTTGCAAGATTAAAATACCACACATAGGGAATGTCCTGCTGCTCTAAGCTGCGGCTCAACCAACAGACAGACGCGACTGCAAACCAGGCCCTGGGGAGAGGTGGGGCCAAAGTGTCTGAGAAGGAGGCTAATAGGGCAGCCCACCAGCCCTGGCTCAGAGGTCCCCACTGCCAGCTGCACTCTGCTATCACTGCACGTCGCCCCTTGTAGGTAAACCGGCTTAAATAGACTGCTCTATTCAAGGAAAAGAAACAGAAGTTTCTGAAAACCAAACCTGTAAGAGAAGGGCACCAAAACTACTCTCCACACATCTCATCACCAAGCTGGTTCTAACAGCTTAAATCAACTGCTAGTAAGTGGGTGCAGCCAAGTGGAGGACACAGCAAAGCTGCTGTGCAGAGTCAAACGTATTATCTGCCTCTGCGATTTACCTACAAGAATTCTCTTAGCAGGTCTGCAACATGGGTTAAAGGGTTAAGATGGTGCAACTAAGTGTTATTTCAGCTACCTTAAGGAAACGTGGGAACTACTCACCACTCTAGGTGAGATCCAGCTCCCCTCAGGCACCATGTTCTGGCACAGAACCCAGGGAGTTTGAAAGATATGTATTAAATATAGCCTTCTGGGTGTTATGAAGGTATACTAGTCAAGTGAGGAAAATGCATTTTATTTGGCAGTTTGATTACAATTTGATACATGGGCCTCCACTTACATGCTTTCTGTGGATCCCCAGTCATCCCGAAAGGCTTAATGGGGGATCCACATTGAAGATACAAGTCTGACTCTAATCCCACAGAAGCTGCCATCTCTAAGTACAGGTCAGTCAAAACTGTCCGGGGGAATTCTGAGAGCATTTTGTTAAGCATCACTTGGTCTCTGGCCTCGGATGACTGTATCAGCATCTGCAGAACCCCTATGGGCTTCTTGGATCTCAGGGACACTAAAGGTGTCACAGGCCCCTCCAGCACTACAGTCTTAAATTCTTTTCCAATTTGTTCGACCCTAATGGCTGGCAGGTTCCTCCAACTGCTGACAAAGTTACTACTGGTAACAAACAGCCTTTCTCTGTTCTCTCACTACACCTTTCTTAAAATTTAAGGAATTCTTTTCATTATGCTTTTATATGTGTGAATTTGATCATTTCCTTGCAGTTGTCAAATATTCCCTTTCAGAAGCATGGACATATTAGGAAGAAATTATGTTGATCCCTCTCTCTCTCCTAACCACAAGAATTAAGATAACAAAAATCACTCTGAGTTGAGGGGGGTGGGGGACAGGAACCTCCCTTAGCACAAATTACTAATTCTCACACACACACACACACACACACACACACACACACACACACACACGGGAAAGGAGGGACTATGAGTTCATTTAGCATCACATGCAAGTTTGCTCAACATAAATCAGGATAGATTAAAAGAAAACGGAGAATCACAGAGAAAGGAGGTAAAACTGTGAAGGGCTAGAATTTCCCAGTGGCCCTTTTGTGAACTTTTGTAAATTAAGCAAACCGCTGTGTGGCATACCGTTTCCTGGCACTCGAGAAATTGTTGTTGTACAATACTGTCTCTCCTGTAATGGCAAACATTTGTACAAAAATCAGAGTCCCCAAGAAGAAATGTGTAAGATGACCTATACGATATATGGAGATGATAGTGTTTCATACTTGTAATCAGGAAAGCATTTGGCAGTTTTATATACTATATCATTTAGACCAAACGTTCTTTAATTCCAAGGAGCATTGTTTACCTTTAGAAAGTCCTATTCCGAATAATACTGGATTTCTAAGAAATCATTCTTGAAATTTTAAAATGTTTTGGAAGCATTCATATGTCAACATGAGATTATTTCGAGAGAGATAGCATTACAACACCTATCATCTGGTGCAGAAGAACAGGCCAAGGCACTACACAAGACAATGCTCCCACTTTCCTATTTTATAAAAGTTCAAATAGGAAATAAAGCATTTGTAAGAAACGTGGATTGTAAGAAGTGCCTCACTCATAGAGATGCTGACCGAAGCGTGCATGGCTACTGAAGCGAAACACTGACAGTTTCAACCACAGATTCATACTTACAACATTAAAAGAATGCTGCTGTGGAATCCAAAGGTTTAACCAAAACTCACCGGCCAGCCTAGGCTTCTTTTCAGCTCCTTGCCATGATAAGCTTCTCCTTAACCTGAGAGGGAGCCGATGCAATGGCTTCGCAGGCTAAGGAGGCAAAAGGCAGAAGGAAGTTTCTGGAATCCTAGAGTTTGTCAGGTCGTGTTGCTTCTACAAAGCTTCCCAGTGTATTAAGCAGAATTCTAGAAACTTCCAAAGCCAACAATTTAGTGTTCATTCCGTCAGGATATCTATCATATTTTATAAACAGCACTCTATTTCTAGCTGGATTAGAATAAAGTCAACAATAAATGTTTATGGCAGATTTTGCATAATTTTTAATTATCTTGAAAGACCTAGCAGATAAATAAATGAAATGGAGATTTAAGAGAAATGAAAGGATTATAAAAACAAGGTAGTTACTTCTTACGGCATCTAAACTTTTTCTTCTTTTATTACTTTTGATGGAAACTTTTAAAAACAAAATTACTCACTTTCTGGGTTTTTTTTTTTTTTTCACTGGTTCTGGGTCATCACAGGGAGCGTCAGGATACCGGGAGGAGCCCCAGAGTAGAGCCTGCTGTTAAAGAGCATGATAAAGTGCTAGGGGGCAATGACAGTAAAGTGCAGAAAGCACACCGAGCACAAACGAGGGACAGGAGGGCATCACAAGAGGCAGCATGCAGAGGCCTGAGCTGAATCTTGAAATGTGAGTAGGTATTTGCCAGATAAACAAATGAGGAGAGGGCACTTCAGGCTTCAGTAGCTGCTATGATGCTCTGCCCAGCTCCCCCTTCAGAACTGAAGGACTCATTCCTCTAGCTCCCGGGAGTTCTGCCAAGAGACAAACATCAGCCACCCTCCTTTAGACGTCACCTCAGCTGAAAAGACACCTCAACCAAGGTCAGTCCCCCTCCCAGGAAAGTCCAGACCCAGTGCTGGTTGATGGGGAGCTAGCTATGAAGGCTCAGCCCTCTCATCCCAACTTGGGAGAATTAGAAGGTCCAGTCCAAAGTCAGAGCTCTTTCCAAACTCCAAGAAGTTTAGCTAAGGCCTTTGTTAAGATGTATCAGAGCCCAACTGCCCTCTCTGCCCAGTCTTGCTCTCTCCCCTCCCCACTCCCTAATAAACCTCCTGCATGCTAATCACCACCAAAAAGCCTGCTTCTTGGGGAGCTCAACCTGGAAGAGCTGATCCCAGAAGGGGTACATAAAAGCAGATCTAGCTAACACAGGACTTTGAAGCTGGATTCTGCTGCCTAAGAGGCAATGAGGACACCATTACCATGGTAGGTGGAGCACAGATGCATCTGGCACAAGGCAGCTGTGCAATGTATAATGTTTGTAGTGCTGTTGAAGAGATGTGGCATCTTAATCCATTTGGAATACTAACAAAAACCCCATAAACTAGGTGGATTTAAACAACAAACATTTGTTTCTCACTGTTCTGGAAGCTGGAAGTCCAAGACCACAGCACCAGCAGATTCAGCGCCGGCTGAGAGCCTGCTTCCCCACTGATGGCAATCTCATAAGGAGAAAGGGGCAAGCTAGGCTCTGGGGCCTCTTTTGTAAGGGCAATAATCCCAATCATATGAGCTCCACCCTCATGAACTAATCACCTCCCAAAGGCCCCACCTCCTAATACCACCACCTTGATGGGTAAGATTTCAGCATGTGGATTTGAGAGGGAGGCAGAAATATTCAATGAATAACAAATGAGACACTACAGAGGGAATGCACTAGTGAGAGTGACACACCAAGCATTTGAGACTATGGAAAGAAAAAAGGTCTCAAGCATCATTTCCTTTTTAAGAAACCAGAAAATGAACAAATTCAATCCAAAGGAAGCAGGCAGAAGAGAGAAAAAGGATAATACCAGAAATCAATGAATGAAAAGCAGAAAAATAGAGAAATATCCATACAAATTCCTTAAGAAAAAAAGTTCATAAACTTGTAGCCAGACTGACCAGTAAAAAACAGAAAAGACATAAATTACCATTAGGAAAGAGAGTGACATCATATAGATTGTACAGACATTTAAAGGTTAATAAGTAATATAAAATAATAAATTCAAGAACTTAGATTAAATGGAAAAATCCCTTAAAAGGAACCAACAACCAAGGCTCACTCACTAAGACATAAACTGAACAGCACTATATCTACTAAAATAATTGACTATGTAGATAAAAATCTTCCCACAAAGAAAACAATAGAACAAATATCTGCACTGATAAATTCTACCAAACATTTAAGGAAGAATAATACCCAGTATACAAACTCTTCCAGAAAATTTAAGAGGAAGAATATGCCCTAATATATTCTATAAGGCCATTACCCTGAACCCAAAACCAGAAAAATACATGGCAAGAAAAGAAAAGTACAGATCAATGTCTCTCATGAACACAGATGCAAAAATACTAAAAAAGAAGTGTAGCAAATCAAACCCAACATTATAATGGAAAGATAATGCATCATAACTAAGTGGGTTTATCCCATGCATGCAAGGTTGGTTTAAGGTTTAAAAACCCATGAAATACACAACATTAAGATGTGAAAAAAAAAGATAACACTAGTAAATGCAGAAAATGGTTTGATAAAATCCAACATCCATTCCTTATTTTTTTCAAAAAAGAAGAAAACTTGCAGCAAACTAAGAATACAAAAGAACTAACTCAACCTGATAAAGGGCAACTACAAAAGACCTACAACTAATATCACACACAAAGACTGAATGCTCCCCCTAAGATTGGGAAAAAGGCAAAGGTTTATGTTCTCACCACATCAACATTGTATTGAAGGTTCTTGCAAAAAGGAAATAAAAAGAAAAACAGATGACACAACTAGCTATGGACAACATCCAGTGGAATCAACATAAGCTACTAGCACTAGTAGCAGAGGCTAGAAAGTCTGCAGGATATATAAGATCTATTGAAAAAGAGTATATGTCTGTATACCAATACCCATTTACAGTGGCACCAAAATATGAATGGATACATCTGACAAATATGTGCAAGGTCTATCCACTGAAAATTACAAAAAAAGAAAAGAAAAAGTTCTAAGATCTACATAGATGGAGACATATGCCTGTTCATGGGTCAGAAGATTCATGATTGTCAAGATGTCCACTCTTCCCATATTGAGATACAGATTTAACACAGTTCCAGTCAAGATCTCATCAGGCTTTTTTGTACAAATTGACAAAATGATACTAAAACCATATAGAGATGCAAAGGATCTTGGATTACCAAAACAATCTGGAAAGAGAAAAATAAATTTGGAGGACTAACACTACCTGATTTTGAGATTTATTATAAAGCTACAGTAATCAAGACAGTGAGGTACTGGCATAAAGAAAGACAAACAGACCAGAGACTCAGAAAAAAAAAAGTCCCAAAATAGATCCATACCTATATAGACAAGTGACTTATCCAAAGGTGCAATGGCAATTTGACGGAGAAAGGACAGTCTGCAACAAATGCTATGACTGGAGTCTCACATTTTAAAAAAAGAACTTTAACCACTTCACATCATATCCAAGAACTGAGTTAAATGGATGATAGAATAATGTGAAGCCTAGGAGGGGCTTAAAGATGGCAGTATGAGAAGTAAGACAGAAACCTTCTCCCAAAACCACAGATAATAAGAAAATATAGCAAATACAACTAATCCTGAAAGAGCAGCAGGAAAGAAGACTGCAACAGACTGCCTACATCTGGGGAAAAGAGAAAACCTCATGAAAAAGGGTAAAGTAGCAAAGCTGCAGTCCGGCAAGACCCAAGCCCTTCCCCCACCCCAGCTCACCAGCAGGAGGAAGAGAAAGGGAGTGGGGAGGCGGTGGAGGCCTGGGCCTGCTGGACACCCAGCCCTGGAGGTTTGCTCTGGGAGCATGGACCTATACTGCATGGTGCTCTGGAGACTAGTGGGGTCGGAAAGCTAACACAGGCAGAACACTTGGAGAGACTGAGGTTCCAGCAGCTTGTGGAGGACAGGTACCCACATCTGACTGCTCTGGGACAAAAGAAAGGTGGGCACTCTGAGAGACTTCCCAACAGTGAGAGGGCTGCTAAAGAGGCAAGGATTGCACAGAGTTTGCTGCTCAGGAAAAAGGATGGGTGGATAAAATCATCCGGGCACACTCAGTTAGGCAGATTGAAAACTTTTGGAAGCTTCAGGTGCTCCATGCACGTGGCTGGCAACACAGCCCCAAGACCCCCCACCACAATATTCAGCATGTCGCTCCTTTCTCCAGGCCAGCACTGGCTCCCAAACCTACTACCCCTGCCATTGTGCCAGGCCAGCCAGAGGGCTGCACTGCCTATGGCAGCTACAAGGATGTAGCATAGAGACTCCTCCCTGTGCACTCAGCCAGCTGGCCCTGTCAGTAGAAGCAGTCACTGTAGCCGGGAAGCAGGAAAGAGCTCTTTCCTCTCGGTAGGCACCAGCTCCACTTGCCTGCTGTCACCCCCAAGTGCTAAGTAGCTCCACAGAGTACAGCTTCTGGGCACTAGAGGGCGCTGTGTACACGAAGTAATTATTCCATATTATTCATTAAAAATATGAAACATTAAAAGAACCTGGTACAACCCAAAATCCCACAAACACCAGAAAGAGGGCCATGTGAAACTGAAATCACCAATCTTCCTGATAAAGATTTCAAAATAAAAATCATAAGCATGCTCACAGAGCTACAGAAAAATATTCAAGACTTCAGGGAGGACTTCAAGAGAGAGATAGAAACTTTGAAAAATACAGCATCCAAAATGAAACATACAATGCAGGGATTCAAAAGCAGATTAGATGAGGTAGAGGAGATGGTAAATGAAGTAGATACTAGAGAACAGGAACACAAAGAAGCTGAAGTACAGAGAGAAAGAAGAATCTCTACGAATGAAAGAATATTAGGAGAACTGTGTGACCTATCCAAATGGAACGAATAGAAGTGCATAGATCTCCCAACACAAGGGACCCAAGGAAGACATCACCAGGACATATAATAATTAAAATGGCAAAGATCAAGGACAAGGACAGAG
The DNA here is from genome assembly GCF_040802235.1 of Manis javanica. Lineage (NCBI taxonomy): Eukaryota > Metazoa > Chordata > Mammalia > Pholidota > Manidae > Manis > Manis javanica. The sequence goes on from NC_133157.1 coordinate 217,521,871, forward strand.
TATTAAAAGCAGCCAGAGAGCCATCCTGCCCAAAGTAATATACAGATTCGATGCAATCCCTATCATATTATCAACAGCATTCTTCAATGAACTGGAACAAATAGTTCAAAAATTCATATGGAACCGCCAAGGACCCCAAATAGCCAAAGCAATCCTGAGAAGGAAGAATAAACTGGGGGGGGGATCTCGCTCCCCAACTCCAAGCTCTACTACAAAGCCAGAGTAATCAAGACAATTTGGTACTGGCACAAGAACAGAGCCACAGACCAGTGGAACAGATTAGAGACTCCAGACAGTAACCCAAACATATATGGCCAATTAATATATGATAAAGGAGCCATGGACATACAATGGGGAAATGACAGTCTCTTCAACAGATGGTGCTGGCAAAACTGGACAGCTACATGTAAGAGAATGAAACTGAATCACTGTCTAACCCCATACACAAAAGTAAACTCAAAATGGATCAAAGACCTGAATGTAAGTCATGAAACCATAAAACTCTTAGAAAAAAACATAGGCAAAAATCTCATGGACATAAACATGAGTGACTTCTTCATGAACATATCTCCCCAGGCAAGGGAAACAAAAGCAAAAATGAACAAGTGGGATTATATCAAGCTAAAAAGCTTCTGTACAGCAAAGGACACCATCAATAGAATAAAAAGGTATCCTACAGTATGGGAGAATATATTCATAAATGACAGATCCGATAAAGGGTTGATATCCAAAGTATATAAAGAGCTCACACACCTCAACAAACAAAAAGCAAATAATCCAATTAAAAAATGGTCAGAGGAGCTGAATAGACAGTTCACTAAAGAAGAAATTCAGATGGCCAACAGACACATGAAAAGATGCTCCACATCGCTAATCATCAGAGAAATGCCAATTAAAACCACAATGAGATATCACCTCACACCAGTAAGGATCGCCATCATGGAAAAGACAAACAACAACAAATGTTGGTGAGGTTGTGGAGAAAGGGGAACCCTCCTACACTGCTGGTAGGAATGTAAATTAGTTCAACCATTGTGGAAAGCAATATGGAGGCTCCTCAAAAAACTCGAAATAGAAATACCATTTGACCCAGAATTCCACTTCTAGGAATTTACCCTAAGAATGCAGCACTCCAGTTTGAAAAAGACAGATGCACCCCTATGTCTATTGCAGCACTATTTACAATAGCCAAGAAATGGAAGGAACCTAAGTGTTCATCAGTAGATGAATGGATAAAGAAGAGGTGGTACATATACACAATGGAATATTATTCAGCCATAAGAAAAAAACAGATCCTTCCATTTGCAACAACATGGATGGAGCTTGAGGGTATTATGCTCAGTGAAATAAGCCAGATGGAGAAAGACAAGTACCAAACGATTTCACTCATATGTGGAGTATAAGAACAAAGGAAAACTGAAGGAACAAAACAGCAGCAGAATCACAGAACCCAAGAAGGGACTAATAGTTACCAAAGGGAAAGGGACTGGGAAGGATGGGTGGGAAGGGAGGCACAAGGGCGGGAAATAGAAAGGGGCATTTCGATTAGCATGTATGGTGTGTGGGGGGCACAGGGAGGGCTGTGCAACACAGAGAAGACAAGTGGTGATTTTACAGCATCTTACTACGCTGATGGACAGTGTCTGTGAAGGGGTATGTGGAGGGGACTTGGTGAAGGGGGGAGCCTAGTAATCATAATGTTCTTCATGTAATTGTAGATTAATGATACAAAAAAGAAAAAGAGGTCTATCAAAGTGTTTGAAGACATGCCAGACTAAATGCAGCAATAATCCTGAGGTGGATTCTGTACCAGGTAAAGATATGCTAGAAGAGACATTGGACCATGTGGGGAAGTTGGGGTTCCTATGGCCAGGATCCTCACTGAACTTAAACCACCTGATGATGTAACTGGCCTGTTCCTAGGCTACCGCCTCCACACCTGTAGGCAATAAGCTATTATTGCACTGTATAGATAGCTTGGCCCAGTGCTCTGAGAAAAGGCAAGAGATGCTAGTGCTCGACCTACTGCCGGGAGAACAAGCTGGGTAATGAACTCTTTCACCCCAAAGAACGTTTTGCTGTCAGTTTCTTTGGTCACATTGAATCCATAGCGAATTTGCCTGGAGCTGAAACCCATTGGCAAGACAATTGGTGAAAGTCGGCAGGGTTCATTGTTGACCAAGGAAAAAGACAGGCTGCCCTTACGGGAGGGGTGCTTCAGTGGGCTGCCCCTGTGATGGGGAGACAGTGGATCGTCCCCCAGTGGGTATGTGGTCTGAGGTGGCTTGCCTCCTAGAGGACTGGGCCCCACCCCAGGACAGGAGGCAAGTGGAGGTGACACCTGAGGCATTAGGGGTGGCCCTTGGTATAGTAAGAAGGTCTTTGAGAAACAGAGTGCCTGTGAGGCAGCAGGGACTGTGGGTTGGCTGCTTTTCACAGTATTAAAAAGGTCTACATAAGAGACCCAAGAAATGGCGACTTGAGAACACAAGCGCAAACTTCTGTGGATTCCCTGAAGAAGGAAATGGCATTGATGCGAGAGGAGGCAGCACAAGAACACCGGCAGCAAGGTGCCATTGAAGAGGTAAAAAATTCCTCACAGAATGAGGCCGCAGTGCTGCCAAATGTTCTGGAGGAGGAAGAGGCCATCAAGGAAAAGGAAGAACTGAGGGAAGCACAGGCGGAGGAGCACAGGCGGAGGTGGCACGAGAATGCCAACTGTGAAGCATTGAGGTGAAGGTAAGAGACCTTCTGAAGACTGAGCTGGCAGTGTTGCGAGGCACTGTAGCAGAGGAGGCACTCGGGGGAGGGGAGAGAAAGGGGCCATCAGCCCCAGAAACGGAGGAGCTGGGGAGGGATGAAGGGGTGGTGCTGGAGGCACCTGGCCCCTCCTGTATTGAAAGCATGCCCAGTGGTTGTAAAGAAAATAAAGACTCAGCAGCTGAAAGTTCCACAAGGAGAGGAGCAGCCCTGTCCCCAGGTTGTGGAGCACTCTATGCTCCGCCCCTATACTCAGGCTGAGCTGGTGGATTTGGGTTCCTCATTTAGGCAGAAGCCCTTGGAGTCAATATTAGCTTGGCTCCTGTGTCTGTGGGACTGAGGGGTGGGTGGAATTGTTCTGTTGGGATTAGCGATGGGAAAGCTGTCTTCCCTGACAGTGCAGCCTGCCTTAAGGCAGCAATTACAAAATGCACATCAGACCCCAGGGAGTCACTCCCTCCTCAATTGGCTTATGGCCACACATCATGCTGTGTGGCCCAATCTGGGTGATCTACCAACCTCTCCTGTTAGATGGCGGACATATGTTGAGCTCCAACAGGTGTTACGAGAGCTAGGCATAAGAAATGCCATCTATAGTCCAGAGAATTATGGCCCATATGAAGAGATTTTCACTACTGGGATGAGAAATATTGTACTTCAAATGGCTCCTACATCCCTCTTTGGGTCTCTAGTGGCCATTCTTTCCCCTCACTTAGGGCATCCCGTAAGCGAGGTGACATGTACTAGCAGACTTAGGAGAGGCTGAAGCAAAGAGAACCTAGAAAGAAATAAGATCTTTTATTCACAAGAAGAATTTACAGGGCCCCTGAAGGTTATGAGGACCTAGATGTGGGTTGATTTAATACAGGCAGGAGCAGATGGAAGGAAATTAGATGGGAAGTCAAATAGGATCTTACTGGAGTTATGGCAATAACTGAAACCAGAGCAGCAGTTCCAGCCATTAAGACCAAAGAGGCAGAGGTCAGAGGCAGAGCCATGAGTCTGGCCTGTGTGTTTGCAAGACTTCCTGCTGGAGAGTGAGCCAACCTCATTGAACCCACACAGGAAGGTGATTGGGGAACATGGTTTGACTGAGGGGAAGGTCAAGGTATCTGCCCTGAGGGACCGGGGGGAACTGGAGGCCACATGTTAAAATAGCTATCCATTGGTCCCTAGCGAACATACAATGAGTCCTGGCTCTGGTGGACATGGGCTGAATGCTCACTGATTCATGGTAATCCTGAGCAGTTCCCTGGGACCCCCAGTATCATAGATGGATACAGGGGTAAGGCTGTCATAGTGAAACAAGCCCAAATCCCTTTGGGAATAGGGCATCTACCCCCAAAAGAGTATACTGTGTATATATCTCCTATCCCTGAGTATATTTTGGGGATTGATATCCTGCAGGGTCTATGGTTGCAGACCACTGCAGGCGAGTTCAGACTGAGAGTACGTGTGGTGAAGGCAGTTCTGAGTAGACATGCTAGGTACCCACCCATAGCTTGCCTGTGCCTCAGCGGGTGACTAATACCAAACAATATAAACTGTCTGGAGGGCATAAAGAGATTGGAGAAACTCTCCAGGAGCTGGAAAAGGTGGGTATTATAAAGCCCACTCATAGTCCTTTCAACTCCCCAGTGTGGCCAGTAAAAAAGCCAGATGGCTCCTGGCATATGACTGTGGATTACAGATAACTGAATAAGGTCATACCCCCTACACATGCTGCTGTCCCCTCTATTGCAGGCCTGATGGATACCCTCAGCCATGAGTTAGGAACATACCATTATGAGGCAGATCTTGCTAATGCCTTCTTTCACATTGACATTGAGCAGGGAAGTCAGGAACAGTTTGCCTTCATGTGGGAAGGATGGCAAATCACTGTCCTCCCACAGGGATACCTCCACAGCCCCACCATCGGTCATGGACTTGCAACCCAGGACTTGGCTACATGGGAGAAACCACCAACGGTGTGATTGTACTGTTATATTGATGATGTCATGCTCACACCCGATTCTCTTTCAGATCTAGAAGGCGCAACACCTAGACTGCTGCAACATTTGCAGGAGAAAGGATGGGCTGTGAATAGTACCAAGGTTCAGGGTCCTGGTTTGTCTGTCAAATTCTTGGGGGTCATCTAGTCAGGTAAGACCAAAATTATACCAGAGGCAGTTATAGATGAAGTCCAGGACTTTTGTACCCCTACAACTGTAGCATTGCTACAGGAGTTTCTGGGTCTTCTAGGCTACTGTAGAGTGTTTATCCTGCACTTGGCACAAATTCTGAAGCTGTTATACCAGTTGGTATGAAAGGGCATCAGGTGGGACTGAGATGAGACATGTGCATCTGCCTTTACTACAGCAAAATGGGCAGTCAAGGACGTTCAGGCCTTGAGTGTGATAGACCCATCATGGCCCTGTGAGCTGCTGGATGTTCATGTCACTGAAGATGGTTATGGCTGGGGTCTCTGGCAGCAGCTTGAATGAACTTGCCAACCCGTTGGATTCTGTTTACAACTCTGGAAGGGGGCAGAGGTACGATACACTTTGATAGAAAAACAACTGGCTGCCATGTATCATGCCTCGCTGGCTACAGAACCCATCACTGAAATGGCCCTGATAAAGGTTTTAACCACCTATCCCATCTTGGGTTGGGTATGAGGCTGGAGTTAAAAGCCAAGGAGTGGTGTGGCACAAATGCCCACACTAGCCAAGTGGGGTGCTTACCTATAGCAGCATAGTGCCTTCTCTAGTAGCCCCTTGAGTGTAGAGTGAAGAACTCCAACGCTTATTGCGGCCAGGGACATATACTACTGAAAAGCAGGAAGAATCTGCTTTTGAACCATTAGTAGCAGAGAGTCCCTATCGGGAGGGAAGAGCCCCTGTACCCAAAGATGCATGGTACACAGATGGCTCCAGCCATGGGCAGCCCCCAAAATGGAAGGCCATAGCCTTCCATCCTAAGACTGAGACAATATGGATGGAAGATGGTGATGGGAAGAGCAGCCAATGGGCAGAGTTGTGGGCTGCGGCTTGTGATCAGCCTCCCCTTTAGTTGTCTGCACTGACAGCTGGGCTGTCTATTAGGGCTTGACCCTGAGGCTACCAACCTGGTACCATGCCAACTGGCTGGCTGGTCACCGACCCCTTTGGGGGCAGGAATTGTGGCAAGACTTATGGGCCTGTGGTCAGACAAATAATTACAGTATATCATGTGACAGGTCATTTGCCACTGGCATCCCCAAGAAATGATAAAGCAGATAAATTGTCCCAGATACGTTGGTTAGAAGGAAAGCCTGCCTCTGATGTAGTCCAATGGTTACATCAGTGTTTGTTGCATGCAGGGCAAAAGACAATGTGGGTTGTAGCCCATCGGTGGGGCTTGCCTTTGACCTTTAAAGAAGTCAGTAGAGCCCGGCAGGAGTGTGTCATGTGCTCCGAAAGGGACTTACACTGAGTTCCACAGCAACATGGGACAATAGCAAAGGGGCCTATACCCCTCTTCAGGTGGCAGATAGACTATATTGGGCCTCTACTTGTGTCAGAAGGATATCAGTATATCATGACTTGTGTGGACACAGCTACTGGACTTCTGGTTGCTTTTCCTACCCATTGTACAGACCAGCAGATGACCAAAAGAGGCCTGGAGTAACTTTTTGCTACGTATGGCCAACCACAGGTGATTGAGAGTGATCAGGGCACCCATTTTACTGGACATACACTGCAAGAATGGGTGCGACAGCTGGGAATCAAATGGAAGTTTCATGTGCCATACAATCCTACCACAGCAGGCATGATAGAGAGGCACAATAGCTTGTTAAAATCTGGACTAAAGTCAGATACCAATAGTCTGCGGGGATGATCAGTCCACCTATGGACCGTGCTATGGTGTTTGAATGAGAGATCCCTAAAGGGAACCCTGAGCCCCATAGGCATGTTAACACCTATGGCTGCCTCTCCTATACAACTGCAAGTACAACCCAAGGAAGAATCACTGAAGCCGAGGTTCAGCCACCAGAATAACATATTGCTGTTAGCACAACTGCACTGAACCCTGGAGACTCCATTGAGTGGACATGGCCTTGGACCTTCCGACACATGAACCAACGAAGGCTGGCTCTCCTGGAACCTTGGGGACAAGGCCTGGAAGCTGGCCTCCTGTGTATTCCTGGAATAACAGCAGAGTGGCCGCCAAAGGTCACAGTAGTATATCCTGAATGGCCAGAAGGTAGGAGCATCTTACTGGGGAGTTTTGTTTTATCATTATGGCCAGTGCATGGACCTCCAGTAGCATTACATATAGACCCTTCAGTAACTCCCACAGGGAAAGGAGTAAAAGTATGGTATACTAGATGTATACTAGACCTGGAAGGGACCCTCTTCCTGCTACTGTCATATCACAGGACCACTCTTTTGCACACATCCTACTTGATGGACAAGATTTGCCTATGTTGGTGTCATTAAAACATGTGTCTTATCACCCCTAAAGTCTTTGTGGATTGGGAACTTCCTCTGGCTTGAGGATTATTATAATTTTTTGTTAATAGGAATCTCCTCTGGCTTGAGAATTATGATTTTTGTTACCTGTATCAAAATCTTGTTGTATCTTAATTTTTGTTATTATCTCTAAGTTGTTGATATCCTCTGTTGCTGTAGTGGAATCTGGTTACAGTGCTCCAGCTTTCTCGCACAGGAACCACTGTGGAAGACTGAATGTGTGTAGATTGTAAGGCGAGAATCCTGGAGGGGTGGAGTGTGGGGAAGTTGGGGTTCCTATGACCAGGATCCTCACTGAACTTAAACCACCTGATGATGTAACTGGCCTGTTGCTAGGCTACCGCTTCCACACCTTTAGGCAATAAGCTATAATTGCTCTATATAGAGAGCTTGGCCCAGTGCTCTGGGTGGAAGCAGAGATGCTAGTGCTCGACCTACCACTGGAGAACAAGCTGGGTAATAAACCCTTTCACCATCCCCCCCAAAAAAAATAAAAATAAAGGCAGCCAGAGAGAGAAAAATGATCACATACAAAGGAAAACACATCGGGATATCATCAGAGTTCTCAGCAGAAACCTTACAGGCCAGAAGGGAGTGCCGTGATATATTTACTCCAGTGAAATATAAGGGCCTTGAACCAAGAATACTCTACCCACCAAGATTATCATTTAAATTTTGAAACCAGATTAAACAATTTCCAGATAAGCAAAAGTTGAAGGAATTTACCTCCCACAGACCAGATCTACAGTGTATTTTGGAGGCACTGCTATAGATGGAAGTGCTCCTCCTAAGACTAAATAGCTGTCACCTGAGAAAATAAAACCACAGTAAAGGAAGTAGGCCAACTAATTATCAAGCAAATGCAAAATTAAATCAGCTAACTCCACAGTCAGTCAAGGGGTACACAAAGAGTACAGAATATGATACCTAATATAAAAAGAAGGGAGAAGGAAGAAAAAGAAGGAAGAGGAAAAAAAGAACCTTTAGATTGTATTTGATATAGCACACTCAGGGAGTTAAGTTAGACTGTAAGATAGTAAAGAAGCTACCCTTGAACCTTTGGTAACCACAAATCTAAAGCTTGCAATGGCAATAAGTACACATCTATTGATAATCACCCTAATTGTAAATGGACTGAATGCACCAATCAAAAGACAGAGTTACTGAATGGATGAAAAAATATGACCCATCTATATGCTGCCTACAAGAGACTCACTTCAAACCCAAAGTGAAGGGATGGAAAAAGATATTTCATGCAAATAATAGGGAGATAAAAAGCAGGTGTTGCAGTACTTGTATCAGACAAAATAGACTTCAAAACAAAGAAAGTAACAAGAGACAAAGAAGGACATTACATAATGATAAAAAAGAAAGTCCAACAAGAGGATATAACCATTATAAATATCTTTGCACTCAACATAGAACCACCCAAATATGTATGTAGAACAAATACTAACAGAATTAAAGGGGGAAATAGAATGCAATGCATTCATTTTAGGAGACTTCAACACACCACTCAATCCAAAGGAAAAATCAACCAGACAGAAAATAAGGAAGGAGACAGAGTCACTGAACAACACATTAGAACAGATAGACCTAACAGACATCTACAGAACACTCCAACCAAAAGCACCAAGGTACACATACTTCTCAAGTACACATGGAACATTTTCCAGAATAGACCACATACTAGGCCACAAAAAGAGCCTCAGAAAATTGAGAAGGATTGAAATTGTACCAACCAGCTTCTCAGACCAAAAAGGTAAGAAACTAGAAATAAATTATGCAAAGAAAACAAAAAAGCCCACAAACACATGGAAGCTTAACAACATGTTCCTAAATAATTAATGGATCAATGACCAAATAAAAACAGAGATCAATCAATATTTGGAGACAAATAACAATAATTCAACACCTCAAAAACTGTGGGATTCAGCAAAGGCCATGCTAAGAGGGAAGTATATTGCAATAAGGCTTACCTCAGGGAAGAACAGTCCCACATGAACAGTCTAATCTCACAATTTAATGAAACAAGAAAAGAAGAATAAATGAGGCCCAAACTCAGTAGAAGGAGAGATATAATAAAGATTAGAGCAGAAATAAATAAAGTCGAGAAGAATAAAACAATAGAAAGAATCAATGAAAGCAGAAGATGGTTCTTTGAGAAAATAAACAAAATAGATAAACCACTAACCAGACTTATCAAGAAAAAAAGAGAGTCTACACAAATAAACAGAATCAGAAATGAGGTAGGAAAAATCACTATGGACACCACTCAAATACAAAGAATTATTAGAAAATACTATGAAAAATTATATTCAAAGAAATTGGATGACCTAGAAGAAATGGACAACTTTCTAGAAAAATACAACCTTCCAAGGCTGACCCAGGAAGAAACAGAAAATCTGAATAGACCAATTACCAGCAATGAAATTGAATCAGTAACCAAAAAACTACCCAAGAACAAAATTCCTGGACCAGAAGGATTCATCACTGAATTTTATCAGGTATTTAGAGAAGACCTACTATTCATCCTCCTTAAAGTATTCCAAAAAGTAGAAGAGGAGGGAATACTTCCAAACTCATTCTATGAAGCCAGCATCACTCTAACACCAAAACCAGGCAAAGACACTGCCAAAAAAGAAAATTACAGACCAATATCCCTGATGAACATAGATGCAAAAATACTCAACAAAATATTAGCAAACCAAATTCAAAAATACATCAAAAAGATCAGCCATCATGACCAAGTAGGATTTATTCCAGGGATGCAAGGATGGTACAATATCTGAAAATCTGTCAACATCATACACCACATCAAGAAAAAGGGCAAAAATCACATGATCATTTTCATAGATGCTGAAAAAGCATTTGACAAAGTTCAACACCCATTCATGACAAAAACTGTCAATAAAATGGGTATAGAGAGCAAGTACCTCAACACAATAAAGGCTATATATGACAAACCCACAGCCACCATCATACTTAACAGCGAGAAGCTGAAAGCTTTTCCTCTAAGATTGGGAACAAGACAAGGATGCCTGCTTTCCCCATTTTCATTCAACATAGTACTGGAAGTTCTAGCCATGGCAATCAGACAACACAAAGAAATAAAAGGCATCCAGATTGGTAAGGAAGAAAGTAAACTGTCACTGTTTGCCAATGACATTGTATTGCACATAATAAACCCTAAAGAATCCACACCAAAACTACTAGAACTAATAACTGAATTCAGCAAAGTTGCAGGATACAAAATGAATACACAGAAATCTGTTGCATTCCTCTATACTAATGTTGAACTAGCAGAAAGAGAAATCAGGAAAACAATTCCATTCACAACTGCATCAAAAAGAATAAAATACCTAGGAATAAACCTAACTGAGGAGGTGAAAGACCTATACCCTGAAAACTACAAGACTCTCATGAGAGAAATTAAAGAAGACACCAATAAATGGAAATACATCCTGTGCTCATGGATGGAAGAATTAATATTGTCACAATGGCCTTCCTGCCTAAAGCAATCTAAAGCAATCCCTATCAAAATACTGACAGCATTCTTCAATGAACTAGAAAAAATAGTTCTCAAATTCATATGGAACCACAAAAGACTCTGAGTAGCCAAAAGCAATCCTGAGAAGGAAGAATAAAGCTGGGGGGATTACACTCCCTGACTTCAAGCTCTACTACAAAGCCATAGTAATCAAGACAATTCAGTACTGGCACAAGAACAGACCCACAGACCAGTGGAACAGAATAGAGAGCCCAGATATAAACCCAAGCATATGTGGTCAATTAATATACAATAAAGGAGCCATGGATAATTCAATGGGTAAATGACAGCCTCTTCAAAAACTGTTATTGGAAAACTGGACAGCTACATGTAAGAGAATGAAATTGGATTATTGTCTAAGTTCATACACAAAAGTAAACTCGAAATGGATCAAAGGCCCAAATATAAGTCATGAGACCATAAAACTCTTAGAAGAAAACATAGGCAAAAATCTCTTGAATAAACATGAGCAACTTTTTTTCTAAACACATCTCCTCCAGCAAGAGAAACAAAAGCAAAAATGAACAAATGGGACTACATCAAACTAAAAAGCTTCTGTACAGCAAAGGACACCATCAGTAGAACAAAAAGGCATTCTACAGTATAGAAGAATATATTCATATGTGACATATCTGACAAGGGGTTAACATCCAAAATATATAAAGAGCTCACATGCCTCAACACCCAAAAAGCAAATCATTCAATTAAAAAATGGGCAGAGCATTTGAAGAGATACTTCTCCAAAGAAGAAATTCAGATGGCCAACGGGCACAAGAAATGATGCTCCATATCACTAATCATCAGGGAAATGCAAATTAAAACCACAATGAGATATCACCTCACACCAGTTAGGACAACCAGCACCCAAAAGACAAACAACAACAAATGTTGGCAAGGATGTGGAGAAAGGGGAACCCTCCTACACTGCTGGTGGGAATGTAAATTAGTTCAACCATTGTGGAAAGCAATACGGAGGTTCCTCAAAAACTAAAAATAGAAATACCATTTAACCCAGGAATTCCACTCCTAGGAATTTACCCAAAGAAAACAAGATCTCAAATGCAAAAAGACATATGCACCCTTATGTTTATCGCAGCACTATTTACAATAGCCAAGATATGGAAGCAACCTAAGTGGCCATCAGTAGATGAATGGATAAAGAAGATGTGGTACATTTACACAATGGAATATTATGCAGCCATAAGAAGAAAAGAAATCCTACCATTTGCAACAACGTGAATGGAGCTAGAGGGTATTTTGCTCAGTGAACTAAGCTGGGTGAAGAAAGACAAGTACGAAACGATTTCACTCATTTCTGGAGTATAACAACAAAGCAAAACTGAAGGAACAAAACAGCAGCAGACTGACAGACTCCAAGAAGGGACTAGAGGTTACCAAAGGGGAGGTATAGGGGAGGGCAAGTGAGGAGGGAGGGAGAAGGGGATTGAGGGGCATTATGATTGGCACACATGGTGTGTGAGAGGATCACGGGGATGACAGTGTAGCACAGAGAAGACAAGTAGTGACTGTGGCATCTTACTACACTGATGGACAGTGACTGCAATGGGGTGTGGGGGATACTTGATAATATGGGTAAATGTAGTAACCACCATGTTGCTCATGTGAAATCCTCATAAGAGTGTATATCAATGATACCTTAATAAAAAAATAATAATAATGTGAAGCCTAAAATTATACAACTTCTAGGAAAAAATTACAGAAAAATCTACATGAATTTGGTTAGGCAAAAATTTCTTGGATATAACACCAAAAGCAAGATCTATAGAACAACAAATTGATAAGCTGGACTTCAAAACTGCAATCTTCTGCTCTTCAAAAAACAGTGTTAAGACAATGAAAACACAGGCCTTAGATGGAGAGAAAATATTTGCAAATCATACATCCAATAAAGGATTTCCAGACTATAGAAAGAACTCTTTTAATTAGTAATAAGGAAACAAATCAATATAAAAAGTAGGCGAAGTATTTGCATAGATGCTTAACCAAAGAACATATATAGATGACAAATAAGCACATAAAAACATTCTCAGTATCCTTAATCATTTGGAAAATGCAAATTAAAACAACAATGGGATATATTAAGCATCTATTAAAATGGCTAAAATAAAAAAGACTGACCATACCCAGAGCGGGTGAGGATGTGGAGGAACTGAAATTCCTGTATGCTTCTAATGGCATGAAAAATGGTAAATAGTTTGGCAGTCTCTTTAAAACGTCACCATAAAGGTACCACATGAACCACTCCCAGGTATTTACCCAAGAGAGAGCAAAAAGTATGTCCATACAAAGATGTGTACAAAATGCACAGTGCAGATTTATTTGAATTAGCTCCAAACTGGAAACACCCCAAAGATCCAGCAATCGATAGATGGATTAACAAATTTTAGTATATCTACACAATGTAGTGCTACTCAGCAATAAAAAGAATAAACCATTGATACATACAACTACGTGGATGGATAAGAATAATTATTTGGAAAGAAGCCAAGACAAAAAAAAGGTGTGTACTGTATGATTTCACTTACATAAAATTCTAATAACTGCAAACTAATGTATAGCGTCAGAAACCAGATCTGCGGCTGCTGGGGAGAGCGGGAGAGGTGGGAGGGAGGAATTACAAAAAGGCACAGGGAAACCGGTAGAGATGATGGGTTATGTTCATTATCGTAATTGTAGGGATGGTTTCATGGGTGTACACATATGCCAAAACATCAAATTATCTACTTGAATATGTAAGTTGTTAAATAAAAGAGAAGCAGAGCAATAAAGTTAAACTCTCAGTCTAGGCAGGTCAGTCATACAGAGGTCAGGTCTTAGTTGGAAAGAATGGGGCCCTGAAAAAAGGGGTCAATAAATCTGGGTGATTCACCCCAAAATCTCAAGCCCAGAGTTCCCTAAACTCCACTCTGCAGACAGCATACAGGAGTGAGCCATTCCTCCCTGTTAAGGGCCAGCACTCCCCTGTGCAGACCAGGAGCTCCTGTCAGGACCTGCATGCACGTGCCCTCCCAGCCTCTTGGCCAACAGGTACACTGAAGTCACATGGTCTGGCTGAGGACGTACTGGGCCTGATAATGGAGGAGAGGGACTGTCTCTCAAAGGAGTTTCAGGACATAATTAATGAGGCAGAAACACAGATGTGGGAACAGATATGTGGGTGCTAAATCAAGGAGGCAGGAATACAAAGTCAGATAGGGTTCTGATCTGTGGACACTCTCAGGGAGTTTAAAGGGTTCAAGAGCTCTGAGAGCTATTACAAGCATGCTGCCAGGATGGGGCCTAGAGGCATGCCCAAAGCGATAACCATGCTCTCTGAGGCAGAAATGACAGTTTCTGTGGCAAACAGTGGAAGAAGTACATGAAAGGCTCCTAGAAGTATTTGTGCTCGGGTGGATATACTGTGAGGCTGGAGATCTGGTAGATAATGTCCCAGGGAACTAAAGCAATAGCGGATGTTCTGGGGAAAGGGCACCAGCATCACTAAAAAGTTCACTGGTAGCTCTGCTCTGAGGCCAGGCTGACCACGGGACAGCCTGAAAGAAATGGCAATGATAGACTCCCAAAACAATGAAAGCCAGGCAGCAGTTTAATCTGAGAAGTGAACCAATGTTATAAAGACGGAAGCCTGGAGACATGGGCATAAAGGCCCTGCTCTATCTGCACAATCAAAATACACCAACGATTGCTGACCAGCAGGCTGAGTACAATGGCCTCAAAACAAAACTCACAATTTCTTATCCAGTTTCCAGACATTAGCCAGTTTGGGGACCTGAAACTAGAGTTGCCTGATTTAGCAAATTAAAATACTGGGTATCCTGTATTTTGTCTGACAACCCATTGACTAAAAGAGAGGCCCAACCCCGTCTTGGCCATGATTCCTCCAATCCTTTCCCCAAGAACTGATGGCCATTTACTCGAGTGACAATACATTGGGAAAAAGCTGAACACCAAAACATGTTGGGGCCTGCGGGACACAGGGGTTGAGCTGACATTAACATCTGGTAACACAGAGCATTGTCAAGGTATTCTTGTTAGAGTGGGAACATATGGGGGCCAGGGAACAAATGGAGCCGTGCGCCTGTCCGGCTTGCAGTGAGCCCACAGTTGTTAATCCATCAACAAATGTTGAAGAGTATCTGGGTTGTTTCCATTTTTTAGCTACTGTGAAAGCAGTTGATATAAAAATTTGTATACAAGTCTTTGTGTGGACAAAGACTTTGTTTTTTTGGTAATATGTGGGAGTAAAATGGGTGGGTCACAAGACAAAAATAAAATTTTCATTTAAGTTTTTACTCCTGTTTGTCTATTTTTTTTTTTTTGTCTGGTGTGTTAATGGAAGAGTGTGAGACTAAGTATCAGTAACTGGTTTAGGAAAGGGGCTTCACTTTTACAAATCAGCTGCCTCTCCACCAACAGGCAATCAGCTCTTCCACACAGAAACCCTGCCATCTAGCATACGCAGTCTCTTGACTTAAAAATGTTAATTATGACACTTTTACAAGAAGCAATCAATTAGGCTGAGCAGTGCAAACCCATCATTTGGGGAGGTCAAAACGGTGTTGGTATCAGAATGGTTCTAATATAAGTAACTGTTGGTCCCATCACTTTGCACATTCTCTTGGTGTATTTTTGAACAAACACTTTACAACATTTACCCTGTTTGTAAAACAATACCACTCTTCCCTTGGTGTTGGAGAGGAGGAAGCTTAGGCCCCCAGGGGTGAAGTCCACTCTCAGTCCCTCACAGCTAGTGGGCGTAGGAGGCAGGCAGGCCCCAGAGTCGGTTCCCTCAACCACCTGACTGCACCGCTTTCCCGATGAGCCTGAAGGCTGCAGCCCCAAGTCAGCGACTACCCGAGGACCACGCGACCAGGAGACGCGCGGGCCTGAACCGGGGTGTCCGGCGCCACCCCCCTGAGCCCTCCACTACCCCTTTCATCAAGCCCAACGCCTTTCTCACCCACCCCAAGTCCACCGTATTTGACGGATGAGGGGCCTGAGCCTCCAAGAGGCAAGGCTGCGGGTCCCGCCAACGGATGGCCTGGCACAGCCGGTGTGCGGAGGACGAAGGGCCGGGCTGAGCCAGGCGTGGAGGACGGGACGGGGCGCGGTGGACTGGGCTGGCACGGCTGGGCCCTGGGACCCGGGACAACAGGCCGCCACGGCCGGAAGGGGCGCCATCGAAGGAGGAAGGTGGGAAGGGGCGCTTACTACGGCCCATGTCGCCTCTCGGTTTCGCGGTCCCGTGAAGTCGACCCCGACTCTCGGGAACTCCCGTCAAGCTTCCCTGTCAAGCCTCTGCACCTGCACTCATAGTCTCGGGAGCCATGGCAACGGGGACGCTACGGCGGCCGCGCCGGGCCAGACGGCGCCGCGTTTCCTGACCGCAGGAGGGGCAGAGAGAGGAGACTCCGAGGGCAGGGGCTCCCGGAGAAGACTGAGGCTCTCCCCGACGCCGGCCTAGCCTTGTTCCACGTCTCCGCCTCGGGCTGCCGCAGACGGCTTCTCTTTGTCCAAGTCATCTGGCCAGACTAAACAAGGAACCACAGGCAGAGTATTTCCTGCTGCGCTCTGCCTCCTCGGCATGCCCCTTAGCCCGCCTTCTACTTTTGTTCTCTTCGTGTTTAATTTAATGCCCTCCAGAGCCAGATCTGTATTTGGCCCCCACTCCGTTTACTAGCTGCAGGATAAACGTCCCTTATTCTCAGTTCCCACATATGTAAAACGAATAATAATAGCCTCAAAGGATCATTGTGAAGCTGTTTAACAAAATAATTTTGAACGAATGAAAGATACTTCATAAAAACAGCAGGCTCAGTATAAAGGTTAGTTATCACTGTTAGATTTCCTCTGTTTAAGATCAAAGCCCAATATCAGTGAATTTCCTACTAACAAGTTTTCTAGAAACATGTACCCACCACTTTCTTAATTGTAAAAGGTAGGAGTGTTATTTCCTACAGCTCCCCCCCACCCCGACCCCGCTCTCCCATTTCCCCAGACCTCTCTCCAAAGTGTCAGTGTGCCTCATACAATTCTGACCTAGAACCAGAATTCAGCCATACAATTCATCCTCATCATGACAATTCATCTTCATTCACCCTCAGATGTTCATATGTAGCCGTTTTAATCGTTTCAGTGTAGCACACCTCCCCAGAGTTGTTTTATTTGTTTCCACCTTCACTCATTTTGGATCCCCTTCCACGACTCTCACAATCAGAATCAATTTGTTCTGTGTATATGGTTTCTTTGCAGAAGGTGGGGGCAATGGGGAGTTTGTTTTTTAGATGCCACATGTGAGATCATACAATATTTGTCCTTCTCTGACCTATTTCACTTAGCATACTGCCCTTAAGGTCCATCCATATTGCCATAAAATGCAGGATTTCCTTATTTTTTTATGTCTGGATAATATTCCACTGTGTGTGTATATATTGGTATCCATATATCACATTTTCTTTCTCTGTTCATTTGTCAGTGGACATGTAGACTGCTTCCATGTCTTGTCTATTACAAATATTGTTCAGTGAACATAAGGGTACAGGTATCTTTTCTAATGAGTATTTTCATTTTCTTCAGATAAATGCTCAGAGGTGGAATTGCTAGATCATCTGGTAGTTGTAGTTTTAGTTTTATGAGGAACCTCCATACTATTTTCTCTAGTGGTTGTACCAGTTTACATTCCCACCAACAGTGCACAATGGTTCCCTTTTCTCCACATCTTCATCAACACTTGTGATTTCTATGCCAGTCATTCTAACATGTATGAGGTGATATGTCATTGTGATTTCGATTTTCATTTTCTTGATGATTAGTGATGTTGAGCACTTTTTCATGTCCTGTTGGCCATTTCTGTGGCTTCCTTTGGAAAAACATCCCTTCACATCCTCTGTCCATTTTCAAATAATTTTTTTTCTATTGAATTGTAGGACTTCTTTATATATTTTGGATATTAATCCCTTAGCAGATATATAATTTGTAAATATCTTCTCCCATTCTGTAGTTGCCTTTTCATTTTGTTGATTGTTTCCTTTGATGTGCAGAAGCTTTTTAGTTTGATGTAGTCACACTTGTTTATTTCTGCTTCTGTTACTTTCAGTTTTGGTGTCAAATCCAAAGAAATCATTGCCAAGACTGATGTCAAGAAGCTTACCTACTATGTTTTCTTCAAGGAGTTTTATAGTTTTATTTTTAATATATTACTATTAATTATTGCCCTCTATGCAAAAAAAAGTGCAATATGTAAAAGATTTTTAAAATTTCCTCCCTCACAATCATAGTAAACAATACAGAGTGCATACT
This sequence comes from Manis javanica, assembly GCF_040802235.1. Lineage (NCBI taxonomy): Eukaryota > Metazoa > Chordata > Mammalia > Pholidota > Manidae > Manis > Manis javanica. Next base: position 217,539,994 of record NC_133157.1, read on the forward strand.
TTTTTTCTGACGTGTGTATGTTTACATTATACATTATAAAAGAAGATTCACAGAACAATGTTGAGTGTAAATAAATGTATTTTTTTTCAGCAGACACCTGTTAAGCATTCACTGATGGCAGTTATTAGGGTTTGCCAAGTGGAGACAAGAGCACAAACTCTTGTTCTGAGGCAGAGAGGTAGGAAAGCCTAACAGAGTAGATTGAAAGAACAGCTGGGGAAGCTAGTCAGTTTGGCAATAGAGAGAACTGCATGGTGGTGATTTTTGAACAGCAATCCTGAGAAATTAGATCAGGGGTAACAGGGGCCTTAAATGTCAGGCCAAAGGAATTAAACCAGAATGGTGGGATTTCAGGTACTACATCCATACAGTGGGAGGAATATTTGGAGTTCCAAGACACCTCCCCAAATCACTCCAACTATGAACTTAGGTGACATCCACTGCTCCTACCCAAAAGTCTGGTTCCCATCATTTTACTATTTTTTGGAAGCAAGACAGGGTAGGGTGAAGAGTATGAGCTTTTCAGCATAGGCATTGGAGACCTGGTTCAAATTCACAAATTTATTACTATGTGGCATCGCACAGATGACTTCACCTCCCAGAGCTAAAACTTCCCCATTTCCACATAAAGATAACAATTTAGGCAACCATCTGTGGCTGTCCCTCTGAGAGGTCTGTGTGCTAGTATCTGATCACTCCTGTAGGAGATGACATGCGGTCAGCAACAGGCTAGTTGAGCAAACACGACTATGTCGAAACTGGTGCATTATGACATTAAAGGGTTCACTAAGGCTGAAATAGGTCTAGCTTCTGGCAGGAAGCTGGTGCCAGGGGACAATCTAGTAGAAAGGTAGTTTCTGAGCTGACAGAGGCATGAAGTCAGGGGCAATATAAAGGACCTCAGACTTCTGTGTCAGAAGAGACAAGAGGGAGGCAGTCCAGGACTCTACATAAGTTCTCAAGAGCAACTGCAAACCAGGTATCTGTTATGTCGGCTCTGAGCTTCTCTCTGTACATTCAGACAAACTCATTCATTAACATTCAGCCTCACTCTTAAACTCTCTAGTGGTCAAAGAGGCCTTGAGTTTTTTCTATGAAACTTAGTATCTGAGGAATTGGAGTATTTTATTCATTCATACCCAAGTGAACAAACTATGGAGCTGTCATCTACTCTAAAATCATATCTGTGTGCTCAGTACTGCCCGAGAGCTTTAAAAGTGTTAATTCTCACATCAACCCTTAGAGGTAGGCAATGTTATCATATCCATACTACAGATAAGGAAACTAAGGCCCAGTGAAATTATATTACTGGGATTTTGTGCCCAAACCTGCACTTTACTGCATCATTTTTGAGACTAAGAAGCTACTTGAGGTCACGGCGGGGGTTTGCTTTTCATCTCTGAATCAGCTCTCAGAACAATTCCTGACACTTCTAGGTGCCCAATAAGTATTTGTTGAATGATTGAATGATGAGTCAGTGAGCTAACCTCTCCAAAAGCTTGACTGTCCTGGATATAAGGACCACATCTCATGACTTAAGTAAGATCACCACAAAGGTTTCCATGGTTATCTAGCAAGCCACTCAGGAAGGGTGCTGCATCCATATGGTCATTGGAAATTTCCTACTTTGGGACCTTTTCAGCAAAATCTAGGATAAGAGCTCTGTCTGGGAGCAAAAAATTGATAGATTGTTTCACCACTCTAGTGGAAAAGAGAAGAGCCTTGGGTAGTAAAGCCGGGAAACCACAACCATCTACCTCATGATTTGTCAGGAGCCAGGCTGGGCTGGTTATATTGTGTCCATCTTCAACCCAACATCACAGTCACTGTGTTTCTTAGAAACAAAGGGCTATGGGGCATGAAGGGCAGGTGTACAGTGTTCTGAGATTGTCATAGTCCACTGGCAGGGAGGGAAACTGGGAAATAAATCACAATGTGACAGCTCCAAATAAAGTCAAGTTCATTTTACTCAAACTGAATGTGATAGTTTAAAGAATCATGGTGTGTGTCTATTTATGCAAATCATTATTCAAAACACTTGTTTCCTTGGCTCCTGCAAATATAACAAGATGAGTGTTGCTTCCTGAAGAAACTGCTACCGTATTTTTTGTCTATATAAGTAGGAGAAGTAAATATGGAAGATGGCTGCTTTTTTAATCCTAGTAACAGTAAAATAGTTCTTCTACTCCTTATGGGCTGGATAAATTCAAAGAACATTGACCTAGAAAGCTAAGTGGTTTTTATTATTTTCATTATTATATATAATTGAGTGTTTTTATGATGTGTAACTAATACTGTGGTTACAAATCCTTGTACTTCTCATTAATTCTCCTTCAGAAGAGTTTCCTCATTGCAACTTTATGACAAGTGAACAAACTCCTGTTCAGCATCTCTATAATAACAACGTCTCCCTCCCTCCCTCCCTCCCTCTCTTCCTTCCTTCCTTCCTTCCTTCTGCAGATACTTATCAAGTGCCATCCACATACCAAGCACTTTGAGGAGTTGAGACAATACATGCAAAACTTTCAGAAGAGCACTTCCTGTGTAGGAAGCACTCAGTAAGGGTTATCTACTCATATTTTGAAAATTAAATTATCTCCTCCATAGACGGTGACCTTGCATAGTAGGCACTATTGTCATTCATTTTACAGATAAAGAAATGGTCTACTATGTATCAAGCCAATGAAAGAGTCCTGAGAAAAAAAACTTTAAGTGTTTTGTTTGTCCCAGGGTAGATTTAGAGATGGGCAGCATTATCAAAATTGGTCTACTGTATCCATCTGAGGGATGACTTCTCCTGGCTGGTAGACTGTAGACAGGAAATGAGAAGAGGGGTGGAAACAGATCAATAGGTCATTTTCTAGTGCTTCCTTGACCCATATCCATGGAAATGAATCTACGTTATTGTATATGTGTTCCGCAAACATCAGACACTCCAAGAAGCAAATGGAAGTATAAAAGCATGTCTCCAAATCAAGTGTAAAATGGTTGCTAAGTAATTTTCTTTACCTACCCCCCTCTCTTAAAAGATAAACTGAGACACATTAAAATTTCAAGAGTTTATTGGAGCAAACGTGGATTTGAATCAGGCAGTGCCAAAACCAGGAGTGGTTAGGAGAGCCCCACCTACAGGAGTTAGGGTTTTTTATGGAGAAGAAGTGGAAGCAAAGCAAAGCAAGTATTTGATTGGTGGTAGCTTAAGCAGTTGCCTTATCTGCCTAGTTGGCTGTTTTTGATTGGTTGTTTTTAGGTTTGGATTTCTTAACCTTGAGATATTTACAGAAATTGCCTTTACTTACATAGGTTACCAAGACATTAGAGTCACTGCAGTCTACTGGTCTCCCTGTTTAATTACTTTAACACATCCAGACTTCTACGCATCTCCATTAGCTTAATAAAAGCAAGTGCTGACATTTTAGGAAGGACTTTTACTAATTTGAATATACTCAGAGGAGAGTAACCAGGATGTCCCACTCCACCAGGGAGGGCCAAGCACTGGGCCTTAAACAATTTACTTGACCCCACTGTTCCCTCATGTAAAATAAGGAAAGTTAAAGTGCCTGTTTGATTAAGAAGAGATTGTGTGAAGTACTTGTCCACAGTAAGTACTTATTGTTATGTGTGAAGAAAGATGAGGTTATCTCAGAGAAGATGTGGCAAAAAAGAGAGTTGTCTTCTGGTATTTGAAAGGCTGCTGTGTGAAAAAGAATTGAGAAATGCTTTATCAGGCCTGAACAGAACCAGTGACTTGAGGATGAGGCAAATGTAATTCCAGTGCTAGAAAAAGCTCTTCAAGACACAAAATTTTCTAATGGCGGATGTAAAAGCTTTAAACATGCATGGCTGCAAATTATTTTACATTCTTCTCATTGAAAGGTATCAGGCCCATGGGCATGCTTCTGCCCACTTCAACCCGTATAGTGCAAAGGAAGAGACGCTATGTGATTTGCAGAGCTAGTTCATAAAATCTGTGAAGCTTCCACCATGCTGAATGCTGGCTTTTGGAGTCCTGAACCACCATGTAAGAAGTCTGATTGTTCTAAGGCCACCACATTTGGAAAGCTAGGTGCAACTGTTTCCTCCAGTCAAGTGTCGGGCTACCAGCCTTCTCTGTCCATATGCCAGATGTTAGCAAGGCTGTCTTGGACCCTCTAAACCAGCCTAACCATCTCTGACTGTCACTAAATAACTGACCTCTGTCAATGCCACATGAAACAGGAGAATCACCCAGCTGATCCCTGCCAGAATTCCTGACCCACAAAATCATGTGAAATATTAAAAGAGTTGTTTTAAGTTTGGGACTAATTTTAATACAGAAGAGATAAATGAAATGGTGGAAATGACCACTGTGGAAAGTCTCTTCCCTTACCCTCCTTTGGTTGAAGTGGTCAGAAATGCTCCAGGTTCAAGGGATGGACAAATCCCTTTCACTACCATGTTTAATGGATGGTTTAGTTGTGTTCAATTAAACACAATTTGTTGATAGAGTTTAATTAATGAAAACCTGTTTCACCTGTTTGCATAGGATTCTGCAGATGGCAATGCCTCACCTAGGTAGGAAACTGGGTTCAGTGGCTTCCAAGCTTTGCTTTACCAGCCTAAGTCTTCTGTTCAAATCCTAATACGTAAGACACATAAAAGGGAATCTTCTCAGGATGAACCTGGTGTCAGTGTCCGTGAACACCAACTGTGGTGAATGGAGACAAGTCAATTAAATTATTTGTCCTTGTGGACCTAGGAAAAAAACAGCATTTGATTTTGTTTGCTATTAGAGGACCAGCTCATGAGACACTCCCAGAAGTAGTGTTGAAAACCCACTGAGCTAAAAGTCTTCCCCTAATCCCCTCCAAGGCTACTGAGACCCATCCTTTCTGTGCCTGATCAGCCTGCCTCCTCCACCCCCACTGTATGGTCTCCAGAGTCCAACATTCCATACCTGTGGATTTTCTTCCTGCTTAACTAGGGCAGTAATGCTCACCTGAAAAGTGGAACAGCATAAAATAGAGCCTTGTGTTTTAAATCCCCTTATTGAAACTTAACACTTTCCTGTCATAGCAGATTGTTACACATCTGTTTAGGCAACCCTCCTGTAACATCCCCACAACACCAGAGGAAAAGGGTTCAGACCCAGTTACTTATGGTCATGAAGAACAGAGTCCTTCTAGTGGCAGGTCACAAATGCATCCAGAAAATACAATAAAATGCTTCTCTGCATTTTCCATGAGGTCAGCCTCTCTCGATGGGCACCTACATGCCCTCTCCTTTTCGGTTCTCCTGAACTGTCCCCTGTCAGCCCAGCCTTCTCCACTGCCTCCCAGCTCCATCCTGCCATGCTCCTTGGGCACTGTTGTTTCCAGTTTACCCCAAGCCTCACTGGGAGGAGGCTAAGTTCTCCAGAGTCTTCTACATAGAGCACTGCTAACAGAGTAGAATCTTGCACATACTGTCTCGTAGCCTTATTTTTGAGGTGGAAATCTATCATTCTTTGGTGCCCAAGCTCTGCTCCTCTGGGTCCTGTTGGAGGGCAATTCCACATGCCAGTTTCCTGATACAGAAGCCAAAGGTATTGCTAGTATTTTTCTCCCACTCCTGATCAACAGCTGGTATAGGGGCACATGACCTCAATTTGCTCATGTGAACTATCTCTTGAGAGCTGTGGAGAGAGAGGTGGGAAAGTCATCACCGTGGTGTCTAGTCAGACAGTTTTACATGGCAGGTGGTTGCTCTGCTTTCTGGTTCCAGCTTCTTGGCATCCCATGGGCACCTGCAGTCTGCCCATTGCAAATTTTGGTATGCCTACTTACAAATTGTTAAGGCCACCCACAGAGTTTAGAGGGCACGGTCTTCACATCAGACGCCCCTCCCTTATGACACCAACTTCAGGTTTGGGGGTTCATGAAACCACTCTCAGTCTTAACAGCTCACTAGAGGACCCACAGACCTCCCTGAAAGTCGGCATACTCACACTTAGAACTTGCTACAGGGAAAAGATGCGGAGTATTATCAGCCAAAGTAAGAGACAATAGGGCAGAGTCCACGAGGGTTCCAGATGTGGAGATTTTGTCCTCTCCCCATGGACTCAGGACACATTACTTTCCCAGCATCAACACGTGACCATACATACGGAGTACTTATGGTACCAGGGAAGCTTACATGAGCTTCAGTGCCCATAATTTTTACTGGGACTTCATTATGTAGGCATGATTGATTGATTGTTTGATTGATTGTTCATTGAGATTGTTAATCTCAGTCTCCAGATCGACTAACACTGCATGACCAAAGCTTGGTTGATCTTTCAGTTACACTGTTGGTCTTTCTGTGGACAGCCCCACCCTAAGACTATATGCACGTTGCCAGTGGTTACATAACAGGGGTTCAATCCTGCCTCTGTTACCATCCAAAAAAATCTGACCCACCAGCGCATGTTTCCACAGAAGGAAGACATTATCAATCTCAGAAGGTCGGTGACCAAGATTTTCCCTTGATTAGTTTATTTGCCTCCATCTCAGGACTTTTGTCATTTTCTAGTACTTCCTGGAAGATAAGTGGTAGCAGGTGCTGAAGGCCTAAAAAAAGTTACCAGAGGAAAAAACTGAAAAATTATATCCATTGATTTAATTGTCTCTGAGAATTGGGTAAACAACAGCTTTGTTCAGTTTTAGTGTGAGAACACCTGGGTCCATCTCAGAAAACGTGAGATCCACAGGATTGCTACTTGAGGACCGCTGAGCTCTACTCACTATGGATGGGATGTGAGAAAATGAAATCCACCAAAATTCAAACTGTATATCCAAAAACATTAATCCTGCCTTAATATAATCTACAAGGATAAACTTGAAATGAGGGCCCTGGGGAAATTGCATGTAACTGCCAATTTTGCTAATGATAATAGGTTTATTTTAATTGCTAATATATTCCTAATTACTCTAGCTCTAAAATGTTTACTTCACTGTCAGTCATCTTCTTTGATTTACGTTCTTTGTGAGAAGACTTTGTCACATCCATCAACCCTTTTCAAGTTTGGTGGCAGCTGCTGAAAACGATCTCACCTTCCTTGTCACACAGCTCGGCTGGGCACCATTTGTCCCAAGGCAGACAGAGGCCTTCTCCACAAAATTTTCTAGAATTCATAACTACACATTTCTGTTTAGAGAAAAGTAGTATTTTCAAGACTTTGGTTACATGAACAAAGAGGATTAACACTGTTCATTGCAAACTGTTTTTAATCTAATCTACTTGCTCTGTCTCTTCTCATTTACCTGAGTTCGTGTGTACTTGTGAGTGTGTGTGTGTGTGTGTGTGTGTGTGTGTGTATGTGTGTGTGTGTGTGTATGTCCAAATAACTACCTGAAAGGGCATTAGAGGGTCTCATTAACCCATTTACTTATTTTTTGTCTTTCAACAAGCATGAGTCCCTAAGCCTGAGCATAGGGTGGTGACCAAGATCAGAAAGGTTTTGACCACCCGGAACTTGTACACTCATAGGCGGAGACAGAGGCTAACCAAGTAAGCAAATAAAGACTACACAAGATGCTTGCAGATACTGGTATGTGAAAGAGAAATGGGGGGACAGATTTAGTTTGAAGGATGGCTACTTTGCATATTCCTGGTGTGGGACCTGAGGCAGAGAAGAAGCCAGTTATGTGAAGAGCTGAGAGAAGATTTTCCCAGGGAGGGGGCAAAACGAAAGCTTTCAGGCTGGAGAGAGCATTGCCTGCTAAAGGAACAGAAAAAGACGGCTAGTATGATAGGGCAGATGAGCAGAGAGGAAATGTTCAGGGGTGTGTAGGATGCCAAGAATCACGTAGGAGCGTGTAAGGAGACAGGGTATTATTCCAAACATGAAGGACATTTAGAGACATTTCCAGAGGGAAGACCATGGGAAGACACAGGGAAAAGAGGCCCACCTACAAGCTGAAATGCATCTTTCCCTCGGGGCCCTCAGAAAGAAACAAATTTTTCTGATCTCAAACAAATACCTTGATCTCAGATTTCTAGCCTCCAGAACAAGAGAAAATACATTTCTGTCATTTAAGTCACCCAGTTTGTGGAGTTTTGTTACAGCAGCCCTAGAAAACTAATGCAGGAGTCAAGGATGACTCCTGATTTTTTATTTGGAAAATGGAAGAAAAAAAAAACCTTGGCAATTCTATTAACTAAGATGGGGAAGACAGCTGAGGGGCAGATCTGGAGGTGGTAGGAGTTCAGAGCTCTGTTTGGGACATGTTAAGTTTCACATATTTTCCCTAGTCTGGGAGCTTTTGTTTTGTACCCTCCCTGGGAAAATCTTCCCTTAGCTCTTCACATAACTGGCTCCTTCTCATGCTCAGGTCTCATGCCAGGTATGACCTACTCTGAATACCCAAAGTAGCCATCCTTCAAACTAAATCTATTACCCCATTTTTCTTTCATATATCATATGTTAAATAAGACACACAGGTGGAAATTTTGAGAAGGCAACTGGAATATGAATATGGGGCAGAGGTCCAGGCTGGAGATAGAGTTGGAGAGGTCATAATTTACAGAGGTATGTACCCTAATGCAGATGGATGAGACCATTCTTGGAGTGACTTTAGAAGAGGTCCAAGGACTAAGCCTGAGCATACTCCAAAATTTAAAAGTTTGCAAAATGTGAAAGAATAAGCAAAGAAGATGTAAAACCAGTGAGGTAGGAAGAAAAGCCAAGTCAGAAAGCGCTTCATGAAGGAGGGAGAGACTGTGTCAAATTCTGCTAGAGATCAAGTCAAATGAGGCCTAAGAATTGACCCTTGCATTTTGCAACATTGCAGGTTGTTGTAGCTTTGATAGGGGCTGCTATGGTGGATGGCAGGGGTGAAGTCCTGATTGGAGTGGGTTTGAGAAAGACTTGGAGGATGAGAATTGGGGACAATAAAGTATAGAAGACAAGTCTACCAAGGAATTTTGCTGCTCCTGGGAGAAGAGAAATGGAGGAAGAGAATAGTTATAGGGGATGTGAAATCAGAAGAGAACTTAAGACAGGCATAACTGCAGCATTTGGCATGCTACTCTTGTAGAAGAGAGGGCAGTTCCTGGAGCAGTTGCCATGAATAGATAAGAGGGGGTGGTGGCAGTGCATGAGTAGTAAGTTGGCCTGAGATAGTGCCCAGGAAGGAGAGTAGGGACAGATGCTTGTTGGTGGATAGATACAGTGCCAATGGCTAGTTGTGTCTTCATAATTGCTTCTATTTTCTCAGCAAAGTAGGAAACAAGGACATCAGCTAAGAATGCGACACAGAAAAAGATTCCCTGAAGGCTTAAGGACAAAGGACAAATTATGAAAAAGTCATCTGGGGAATGGACGAGTAAGTACATCGGACGGGGTTAGGTGGTCGCCAGGTGCCACCAAGCACTCCCTGAGGGTTGGAGCCCCACATTTAAAGAAGTGATTGTGTGCTTTTACTCAAGCCATGTTTGGTGTGTGGGTAAAGCTGCATAACAGATGCACCTTTGGATGCAACCAGAGATGTGGTTTTACCAGGAAAGCACAATGCACAAACAGAAGTGGAAGGGAATGACTTTGATGTTAGCTCATGGAATCTAAGTTGAAGAACAAAAGTGAAGACACGATAGAGGATGACGGTGAAATGTTATCAGGATCGGTAGAATTTGATTCCAAAAGCAAGCATTGAAATATTATTGAAGGTGGAGAGTTAGTTAGCTGGAAAGATGGTTATAGTTAAGGATGGAATGTTCAAAACTGAGATAATGAGGGTGGTAATGACAAGGTCCAGGGTTTGACTGTGAGAGTATGTGACCAACCCAAGGAGGAAGAAAAGATTATAAGCACAGAGGCAGTGAAGAAAGTGAGTGGAAAGATAAGAAGCACATGAAAGATGCTCAACCTCATTAGCCACCAGGGAATGTAAGTCCAATCCACAGTATCATTCACTGCCATTAGGGCATGGCTATAATCAGAAAGAGACACTGCCAAGTGTCAGCAAGGATATGAAGAAACTGGAACCTCAAGCACTTCTGGTGGGAATATAAAGTAGTGAAGCTTCTTTGGAAAACAAGTTGGTCGTTTCTTAAAATGTTAAACATGAACTTACCATATGACCTAGCAATTCCATTCCCAGGTATCTACTAAGGAGAAATTAAGGCATTACATCACCACAAAGGTTTGCATGTGAATTTCAGAGTAGCCTTATTCATAATAGCCAAAGAGAGGAAGTGACCCAAACACACATCATTTGGTAAATGGATAAACAAAATGTGCCATGTCCAGAGAATGGAATATTATTCTACTGTGAAAATAAATGAAGTTACAATTCATGCTACAACATGGATAAATCTTAAAAGCATTATGCTAAGTGGAAGAATCCAGACACAGAAAGCCACATATTGTATGATTCCATTTATATGAAGTGTCCAGTACAGGCAAGTCTATACAGACAGGAGGTAAATTTGGAGTTGCCTGGGGCTGAGAGGTGGGAATGAGAAGTGAAGGCAAATGGGCAGGAGGGATATTTTTTGGGTGATAAAAATGTTTTAAAATTGGGTGGTAGTGATGGTAGAGACGGTAGTTGCACCAATCTGTAAATTCGCTAAGAACTCTTGGATGTTTTGGAGCCAAACATATAATTGTACACTTGGAACAGGTAATGTTACCGGTTGTAAATTATAACTCAACAAAGCCATTCTTAAAAACCAAAAAATAAAAAAAAAAAGAAAGAAAGAAACTGAGGGGCCAGAGCATTAGAGGGGATACCTGTGTACATACTGATCTCCAGAAAGGGCAACAGGAGAGAGTGATAAGGAAAGAAGTGTCAGTAGTTAACGCACCAGGAAATGGCAGGAATGGCAGCAGATGACGCAGTCCAAAGGCACAAGCTCCAAAACTAGAAGTTTCAAGGGAGAAGGGAGGGAGAAAGATCCAGAAGTAGCCATGAGAAGCAAGAAGGAGGACACCTGCTGTCCAAGCATAGGGATACCGGGGGTCTGAGAGAGAAAACTGAATGCCTGTCTTTATCAGTTATAATTGATCATCGCGACAGCAGAGGGGTAAGCAGGGTGGTGCAAGTGGGGAACATCTTGGACTTGGCACCAAACGTGGGGACCTCGTCTTGGCTCCTCCAGGGGTAACAACTGACCTCAGGCAAACAGCTCACCCTCTTGCATGTTCAACTGTAAAATGAGAATAATGATCACTGTCGGTGCCACACGGGTGCTCTGAAAGTGAAACAAGGGTACTTACGAATGCTTCTCACATTTTATAAGATGCCAGGGAGACCTTGCATCCTTGTATACTCTCTGTGCTTGCTGAGAGGCTTGAACCTCAGAGAAGTTGGGTGATTTGTTCAAAGCTACACAGCACTTAAAGAGAACCCAATTGTTCTGACTTCTCCCATCCTCCATGCTGCCTCCCCTTTGCAAAGCCATCTTTCAGAAACAGTTCTCTTCCAGGGTTTCTATGTTGGCTCTGAGACAGAAATAATAGGTAAACATTGCGTTCCTGTGGTTCTATGAAATAATCAAATCAGAGAATTTCTAAAACTAAATTAGAATGAGCCCGGTATAAAGAAGGCATGTTGGTAAATCAACACACAGTCATTGTTTCCACCACAAGCCATGGACCCCTTGCTCTTTCTCTGCACTAGCCACACCATGTTCCTGGAAGGAATAGGTGGTGCCCAGCCATCTGCTCATTAAACAATTATTCCTAGAGTACTTTCTAAATGCCAAACACTCTTCCATGCCCTGAGGATTCAAAGAATTCCTGACCCTCTTAGAGTTTAGTTCTGGTGAAGAAAAGAGGGCAGAGCAGGGGAGATCACAGACCAAAATCAAACCGAGCCAAAAAAAAAAAAAAATACCCTACACACCACAAATAAACAAGAAACGTCATTTCAGAAAAGGAGATAGTTACACGACCTGGGGTGGGGGCGGTGGATGGGAGAACATTCTTAGAGTGGTTGGGAAGGCCTCTCCACAGAGGCGGTATCTGCCTGATGAGGGGAAGCTGGCCTTGAGAAATTCGGGGAGAAAAGCGTTTCTGCCAGAGTCTAGCAGGTGCAAAGGCCCTGAGGTGGAGGTGAGTTTCGTGTGTTACAGAAACAGAAAGGAGAGGGGTGTTGTGGCCTGGCACAGTGAGCAGGAGAAAACCTGCTCACTAGTGTGGGAGGGAGTGTTTCCAACAGGATAGTTAAGTGATCTGATGTACATTTAGAAAGATCACTGTAGCTGTTGTGTGGAGACTGGATTGAAAGAGTGAAAAGGGGAAAGGCCAAGAAGGAAAACTTCTCTGCCAGGGAATAAGTGGGTTGCTTTTCTTCAAATGTCCCATCCCATATTCTTCACCTTCTCAACACATAACCCTTCTTCAAGAGTATTTCAAAAGTATTCACAATAGCCAAAAGGTGGAAACAACCCAAATATTCATCACTGAGGGGATAAACAGGTGTGGTATATCCATACAATGGGATATTATTCAGCCATAAAGGGACTCAAATACTGACACATGCTACAATGTAGACGAATCTTGAAAACTTTATGCTAAGTCAAAGAAACCAGACACAAAAGGTCATGTATGGTATGATTCCATTCATATGAAATATCCAGACTAGGTCAATCCAGAGAAACAGAAAGCAGACTGCTGGTTCCCAAGGGCCAGGGGAGGGGTGCGGGGAGGGCTGCTTTGTGTGTGCAGGGTTTCCTTATGCGATGATGAAAATGTTTTGGCACCTGAAAGAGGTGGTAGCTGCACACCACCATGGCTGCACTAAATGCCTCTGAATCATACACTTTAAAATGGTTAATTTTATGTTATTTCACTTCAGTTAAAATTTTTAAAGGAAAAAAATATATTAGTAGATAATTTTTCTTCAAGGTTCCTCAGAAAGTCCAGGGAAGCTGTGGAGCTAAAGGGTGGTGGCCACAGGATGAGGGGCCCTCACTCCCTTGCTCTGTCCTTCCTCTAATTACTGCTGTCGTGAGAAAGAAAATCTGATTGGCCAGGCTGTGCTCATGCCTCCAGGCTCGCCAAGGCTTGGGGTCTGGGTTTGAGAACAGCAGCCCCACTAAGACCACAGATGAGGGAGGGGTCATTGAAAGAGGCTCTCTGGAGACCGAGAGGGGAAGACGGGACATTGGGTAAGACAAGACAAGAGCTGCCCACTCGACACCCTCAGCTCCTACCCTGCCATCAGCCCCTGCCCTGTCACTGTTTGCTGAGCAGCTGCCCCGCTGGCACTGCTGGGCCCTAGGGATAGACATCGTCTCTGCCCTCCTGGAGCTTACAGTCATGAGGAAAGATGGATCCTGGCCCTGTGTCAGGGGGCTGAGTGCAGGGGAGTACAGGGGCACCGGGAAGCTCCTCTGTCCGTCTCCTGCCCAGAAGTGGGAGCATCACACGCTCTTGAGGGCTCCACGTCTGCCTGGAGTCACCTCCGTGTTGTTGCTCATCACACTGTCCCTTTGTCTGCCTCTCCCAGCTGTCACTAGACTGTGAGCCCTGAGCTACATGGAGCTCAAAACTAACATAGGGGCTGAGGGTGGGAGGAATGAAGGAAGGAGGGAAGGAAAGAAGGAAGGAAGGAAGGAAGGAAGGAAGGAGGTGGGGGGGGAGGGAAGAAGGAAGGAAGGAAGAAAGGAAGGAAGGAAGGAAGGAAGGAAGGAAGGAAGGAAGGAAGGAAGGAAGGAAGGAAGGAAGGAAGGAAGGAAGGAGGAGAGTGGGTGGGTGGGAAGAAAAGATACACTGATACACTGCATATACTAGATTTTAGCTCATGTCCTGCTTCTCTTCTGATGAAGGTTCTTCAAACTTGACTCTTGTTGGGTGGCCATCTTAACCTCCACGTTGAGAGTGGGAGTGAGATGGTTTTCTTGCAGGGTGACAGCTGATGGCACTGCCCTTACAATAAATCATAGCAGGGGGCTGGGCCTGTCATCTGCTGGAACCCTCTGCTTCTAACAGGGCAATGGCCACACGACTGACCCCAGATGGTGGCTGTTTCCATGTCCAAAGTCTTTCTCACTAGGTGGCCTGTTTTCATATCTCATCAACCCTGGAACCAAGACAGTTTTCTTGGATAAATCCCAACATGGTGGAGGTGGCTGTCTTTGTGTTGAGGAATTATGGGTAACTTTTTCTCATTTGTTCATTTGAATTTCCTCATTTTTATTTAAATAAAATAATGGTGAATCACTTTCAAAATAAAGAAAATCAAATTAGTTATTTTTAAAGGGAATCTTTTCTCATGCACTAAATAAGCTCACTTTCTCCATGACAATAAAGTGCTGCCACCCCTGCCACTTCAGAGAAAACCACGGGCATGAACTCCCGCCTGTCTCCCAGATGAGGATCGAAGAAGCTGAGTGACAGGCCCAACAGCACAAAACTATAAATAGCAGAGCAGCCAAGTCAAACCTGTCTGTCTGATTTCAAAACCCGTGTTCTTTATGCCGCCCTCCCTTATGTTGAACATCGCAAGAAGTGTTTATTCAGCCAGATGGACACAGCAGAGGCTCAGCCCACTGCTTGTTTCTTCCTTCTACCGTCTCACCCTGGAACTGAAAAAAATTCACATGGTCCCAGAAATCAGAAAAACGACTTCTGCTACTACTCAGGCTAGTTACCACTCCTAGTCACAGCCGCAGTGTTAGTAATGGCAACTCCACCGTGGAAGAGCTCACTAAGTACCTAACGGTGCTAAACTTTAAGTACTTTGACTGCATGGACTCATCTAATACTCCTAAAAGTGCTATGAATTACGTAATATTTTGATCCTGCTTATGGGTGAGGAAAGAAGGCTTAGGTAGAAAGGTGAAATACCCTGTCCGAAGAGACACAACAGTTAAGTAGCAGGGTCAGATCCCAGCCCCAGGTCTAGTCTGACTCCAGAGCAAAAATACTGCACTGTACTGTTGTGCTAGTGTCCGAAGGCTGGGATCCCGCAGAGGGTGAAACAGGAAGATGGGGAAGGTGGAAGGCTGTGAAATGTGGTCCTTGGCTTTTCCTTTCATAAAAGGAGAGAGACAGAGAGAGAGAGAAACAGAGCTGCTGGGCTGAGCTGTAGCTCCCTCCCCCACAGCAGATCACTTGCCACCCAAACTTGAGTTTCACCCACACACAAGTCTGCAGTTTCAATGTGGGTTAGCATGCAGGCTGGGTCAGGGTCTCTTTCTCTTTCTGAAATGCAAATGCAAAATGACATTTTGCATGAAAGTCCTGGTGCCCCAGGCTTTGCTCCCAGCCACTGCATTTCATTTTCTTTGTTTTGATTTCTTTTAAGGCTACACCAGGATAAGAAAATTTTTGCAAAGTAGCTGCTCGTTTTTAGTATCCACCTGCTAAATTGTCCAACCCCCACCCAAACTACCCCTCCTGTTTCTATAGCAGGTGTAGCTTGTAGCTGCAGCACATTTCGCCCAGCATGGGACAGATGGAGGGGACACAGCCATCACAGTGGGACAGAGTTTTTTTAAAATACATGTTTAGACCTTCCTCAAGGCCTGGTAGGGAAATGTGGCATTGATGCAAAACATGCCAAGTTAGCAGGTGTCTGCTCTGCTGTGCTGTATGAGCAATGGAGGCATTCCTCTTCAGGGGGGAGGGAGGCGGTTGTCACCCCGGGCTGCACAGGCAGATCATCTTTCATCTGATTTGTTTAGAAGTAACTGCATCAGAGTATACTTGGAGAAGCATGACTGGGAAATGGCACAGGAATCTTACGGACCTGGTGAATCTGGCTTCACCAAATCTGAGTGGTATGACAGCAGAAGTCAGATTGTTGCTGGGCAGTTGCGTCTGGGGGGTCTCTCCCTGCTCACTAGGTGAAGCACTAGGAGAAACCTCAGCCTGGATGGGGGAGGGCTCTTGACTCTGAAGGAGAAAGAGCTCTCGAGCAGGTCAGAAGGGTATAGGTTAGGAAGGAATTCATTAAAGTAAGAATGGCAGGAAATGGCAACTGCCTTGCAGGCAGCAGAGAACAGGAAAGTGCAGAGGAAAAGAGGGAAAGTTCTCAGCCTAGGGCAGATTCCCTTGCCAACTCCTGAAGCCAGGGTCACCTGGCATCCTGTGTCTGCTTGGATCTGCAAGGCACGGGGACTAGCCCCTACCACTCCAGGATTTTGGGGAGCCATAGAGCACAGGGTGGAGGGAGATAATGTTATGAGAACTTCCAAAAGAAAGATTTTCAGGCAGGTTACTAAAAGCAGATCACACAATGGCAGTTTCATCGAGGTCACCCAGGTGACAGAAACATGCAGGCCCAAATCTGAGCTCTTAACAGCCCTTTCCTACCTATCAGGAGTAAAGCGGAGAGAGAGTGAGGACTCAGAAATAAAATGAAATAGCAAAGAGACAAATTGCAATAATTTGAGCAGTGAGAAAGCTTCATTTGAAAGTACGCACTTAAAGAAAGGAAAGCACGGTCATCCTCCGAGTTGGGAGGCACACTGAAAGTTTGGGGATTCTGTCTTTTAAGGCTTTCAAGAATGGGGCAAAGGGCAGGAGGGTTGTTGGGCGTAGGCTTGACTTGTGGTCTCCAGGTGCTTATCTCTGGTGAGAGACCCCATGTCCCCTTTCCTTTATTATCAGTTATCCAGCTAATTCTGCTTAATAAACCCAACACAAGGAATTTATTTATTCTGTTCTTCTCCAAGATAATGGTTACCCTCAAGTAGTGGGGACATATCAGTTATGACTGCATGCCCTGCCTTAAGATAGGCTGTTAGGAATCTTACTTCTTAACTCTCTGCTTTTTAAAATGGAATCTTAGCCTTAAGACAGAGTCCCTTCTGTTCTTACTATACTGTTTATATCTCAGCATTTTTCATCATAGGCAGGAAAATTTAATCATGATGCTTGTCCCATGTCCCTGACCTACCTCAAAATGTTTTCTCTGAAGTTCACCTTTCTCATCTTTAAAATGCAGGCATGTCACAGTCTGTTTGAGCTCACCAAAGATCCCCATGCTTCCCTACATATCCCAGCCCCACATCCCCGATATGTGAGGTCAAGTGACTAACCCTCACTCAGGGCAGGTAAGAGAAGGGACATATCACTCCTCAGCCTGAGGCAGTGAAGCAGGCAAACTTAGGGGCCATCTGTGGCCAATGGCATGGTTATAAGACTAAGGCAGGCTGCCTGGCCCACATCAGGAATTACATGGGTTTGCCTGTTGTGGCAGCTCACACAAGTAATCCTTGGCAGGACTGTGAGGAGGATTATAAATAAGGCAAATAAAGCATCTGGCACATAGTAGATGCTCTATCAAAATGGCAGCTCTTCCATGAGCTGGCCACAGCTATAGAAACCTCTACAAGCAGAGGTCCTAAAGCAAGCCAGATATGGCTAAGTGATTTCTCTCTTACATGGTGTCTTATTCATGTTAAATCTCCGAGCAACTAGATTTGGAAAGTTTGAGATACAAGACAAAGATAAAGGTCAATTTGGCTCTTTTCATTTAATCTCTTGCCTCCTGGAAAACTTTTTCCTAAGTTAGTATTTCCAGAGAGTGACTCAGGCAATATGTGATCTTGAAGGCACCAGCCAGCAGACTGGGCAAGCCAGCAGACAGACTCAGGTGAGAATTGATACTGCGGCCTGGAGTCCACAAGCTGGAAACTCAGGCAGAATTTCAGTGTTGCAGTCTGGAAGCAGGATTCCTTCCAACGCAGGAAACCTCAGTTTTTGCTCTTAAGCTCTTCAACTGATTAGATGAAGCTCACCCACGTTTCAACTGATTAGATGAAGCTCACCCACGTTCTGGAGGATAATCTGCTTTACTTAAAGTCAACTGATTGTAAATGTTAGTCACATCTAAAAAATACCTTCAAAGCAGAATGCAGACTAGTATTTGGCAAACAATACAGCACTACAGTCTAGTTACAAGGACAGAAAACAACCCAAACATGAATGAAGGGGCTCATGTAGAGAATACTTCAGGGGAAATTCTAATTTCAGATGTACCTTGAAAAGGTCTCAGAGTCACCAGGACCCAATCTCTTCTCAACTCTGCCTTATTATATATATATATATATACACATAATATATTATTATATATATTATAACACACACATATATATAATTTGCCAATGACTCCATTTATTTATAATACTTTTCTCAACCCAAAATGCACTAAATACATGTGATATAAAAAGCAATATTCTGACATTACTATTTTAAGCAAAAACAATTTTCTCCACACAAGTTTCTGGCCAGAGAGTTTCAGATAGAACAAATCTGAATTGCAGGCAACATTTTCTTTGGGAATATATACCAAACAAGAGGGATGGGAAGAGAGCATCTTCTACGACCCTTCAGTTGATTGTGCAATGGCACCATTTTTCCACGTTTCAAAGCACTCTGGTGTTTTGCCTTTATTTTGTCCTTAAGGGGACTTTTCTGTGTTATATCTTTATTTTAACTGCAATTTCAGTTTAAGGTAATCATGAGACCCAAGAAAATTGGAAACTTGGTAAAAAAAAAAATGATTCAAAAGAAAAATGTACCTCCTAAAAAAAGGGTGTCTGCTGTCCATTTTTCATTGACCGTCATCTACTGTGGAACCACCTCTCTGGGGAGAATAACAAACTTTTTATACATTATATTTTATGTGCAAACTGCAATTTGTTTACTTTGAAGTGGATATTGATTATATAAACTTGCAGGGAGAGGTGCATGCAGACTCGCCATGGTTACAAGCTCCTCATAGAATCCTTTAATGAAAATTAATGTTCGAGAATCATGGCCTGGGATAATTATAGGGGAACATTTATCCAGGTGGTTTGCTCTTCATCGCATTTCCCAGTCCTTTCCCTCTCAATGGCTAGTGTTTGCAAAAAGACAAATTAATATTACTTTCATTATTATAACGAAGAGCAGCAGATTACAATTAGGAGGGCAGAGCTGATTATTTTTTTAATCAGAGCACCAAATTAAATGTTTCTTCTCAATTATCCAGTTGCTCATTCTCTTTCAGTAAGGCAGTTGATTCCACGCAGACTGCAAATTGGACAGCTTCTGGATATTCAGATTGAAAGCATTCATCAAGGCACTCCTAAATGGTTGTCAAATTTTGGCAAACCTAGATCAGAGAAAGGAGAAAAGAGTATCCTGTGTATATGAAGTATTCATCCATATACACAGAAAATGCAATATCTAGTACAATCATTATGCACTCATGTGCAAGCACGTGCACGTGCACACACAAACAAATTAGCTCAAATAATCATAAGTAGGAAGGATGGAACTTCAAGTTGGAGTAACATTTTTTTCCCTAACAGTTCCTTTGAAAGGCTAGAGGTTTTTGCCCCTGTTCCCAGCTTGGTACTTAGTTAACTACCATTTCATGTTTTTTCTCTCCACCTGTACCACTCCCTCTAAAACAGAAATCCTGATAAGGTAACAGGTGGGTTTTCCCCATACTTCTAGTCCCTAAAGTTTATTCATTAATTCATCAACTATACACACATACATTTTTACATGTAAAAGAAGACACATTACCCATTTTGTTACTATGGAGTCATAAATGTGCAAAACATACACTGCTGATGTGAACTCATTATTGGCCACAACAATGTAGATGGTCCCCAAACTCACAGACTTTAAATTTAACAAAGGTGGTTGAATAACAAAAGCATTATGGTATGAAAAAGGATATGACTTGAGAAGTATAAAATGGGAAACACTAAGGAACTAATCTAATCTAATTACCCTCAGCCCAGTACAGGTGTGGAAATTGCCGTCCACTCCTTTAGATTCTCATCCTTGAGTGTTGGAGGAGACTTGTGAGTCATTCTTGACTTCTGATATCAACTAGACCCTTGGCTTATTAGCTTCTGGATATGTTCATATGTGAGGGAGAGGGCTGTCAGTACTATAGGGACACTGAGCTCTTGGCTTTAAAAGAAGTACTTCAAGAAATGATGCAGCAAATACATTCAGTTGAATGAATATTTATGACATATCTACTATTTTCAAGGCACTGAGATGAACACAAAAATGAAGTCAATAGTCCTTATTTCACAGGTCTTAATGCAAGAGTATGTATATATGAGGTCAGGTGGACAGGAAACAGGAAAAATTGGAGAGGGCATTAAAGAAAAACAAGTCAAAGTATGTACACAAAGAATCAAAGGAGGGATCTTATTCCATAACGAGGCTGTATATGAGAGTGTGTAGGATAGAAATATCCTAATTCTGATCCAAGTTCTTCTGGGAGAAAACAAATAACATGATCAGAACAGTGGGTAGGGGGGTGACCTGAAAGCAACAGATGACATAAACCCTGCAGCTCAGATATTGGCATTCCAGGAAGCCTTCCCTGCCCACACTCCCCACTCTCCTAGTCCGGCAAAACCTCTTTACTGGTGCTGACTCTGTACTTGACTTACCCGATTTAAATGCAACTGTACTTTGCACTTTCCCTGCCTCTAGACTCAGAATCTCGAGGCCTCAGCATTGTAAACTCGGCACACAGAGGCAGGGTCTGGCCCTTGGTAGAGACTCCATAAACGTCTGCTGAGCACAACTGGATGCCCAGTGCAGCACAGAATATATCATAAGTTCTCAATAGCTAGTAGACTAGGTGCTGCCACTTCAGAAATGAAGGGGTAAAAGTTTTACAAACCATCTTTCCAAGCTTCTCACAGTTACTGTACAAAGAATTAGCCAGAGAGATTGGTGAAAATGAAGACCCCTCAGAAATTTGGATTGGAGTTTAAGCTCCCCAGCTGATTCTAAAGCAGGTATCCCCACACCACACTTTCAGAAACTCTGTTCTCATTGCAGAACTTCCTAGCAAGTTGATGCTTGCCTTTCTGATTAAATTGTTCAGGCTCATGTGGAAACCCAAAGAGAAGGAATTTATGCAGTTTGTACCATCAGACAAACAAAAATAATGTTTTCACTTCTGACAGTTGGGTCACAAAATGGCTCTTTAGGTAAAAATGTTCTGTTGAGACATTACTGGTCAGTCTGGTTCCGACTAGCATGATAGTGTAGCCCATAAAGCTGAGCACACATGCAAATGTGTAGTTACCATCGGGTGAGGTACATGGCAAAGTCTCTGCACAGACCCAGAGAGCAGCCTGCAGCCACACGACAGGAAGTGGGTATCTTAGAAGAGCTTTAAACAAATGTCATTAACTTACAAGAGCTGAAGAATTAGGATTTCTGGGTTGACTTCAGGACCCAATTTTCTAACTAGCAGACTCAACGAAACTTAGCTATATCAATACCTGACCCCAGAACCCTGGAATGCCAAAAAATTAAAGGAAGCATCGATCAGAGTGTCAGCAAATCTATATAGGCTGGAGTCCTAAACAAAACAAATTTCATTAAGCCTTATTGTGATTTCAGAATTAACACAAAGATTTCATAAATAGGGCAGCATAATGTCCAGAGCAAAGGCCAATAAACTAATATGAATTGCAGACCTCAGTCTCCAAGCTATGGGAGTTGGCCCCTGGCAGCCGTATTGAAGTGAAGGTAATTAACACAATCCATCTTGCAATGGGTTGGTTCTATGTAGGCTGTTTGAAATTCTGTATGCATCTCACCCAGACCCCAGTAACCTGTTGAAAGATGATGAACCGTGGCAGTCAGCACACAGGGGGGTCGTTAAATGACTAAGAGATGGTAGAGAAATCACAGTTTGTAACTGAGGTCATTTCATGGGCAATTTGCCAGCTATTTGGGAAACTATAAGATAAAGGCCTCTTAAAATGAGGTATTTATAAAGTGCAGTGCTATGAACCTATAAAAGTATTTTTAAAACGATTTAAAATTAAAAAATTCATATTATTTCCTATGTCCTGATGCCTGAACAGTTAATTCCATCTATTTTGATGTAAGGATTTTGGAGACAGGATGAGAATACTATTCAATTTGAGCAGGAACAGAAAGTGTTCTTCAGGACAGATCACCAGGACCCTTCCCGTATGTAGTCCTTGCTCTCTATTATTACTCAGCAGAAAGCCTTCTCAGGTAGGTGATTATGCACATCTTTGTCTAGACATTGATAACAGGGAAGACTTACTGAGCACAGGTGGTGGCTTTGAAGTAGCTGGCCAGCCTGGGAAACAGTAACTTGACAGCATCTTGGAAAAGAAAGAAGAAATATTTCAAAGTTAGTTTTAAATGACCCAAGCTGGAATGAAATACAGGAATCTGAGTAATAATTTGGGAAATGATTACTTACAGGCAATGGTTATCATCAATAAGCATGTGAAGATGGGGGCTAATATTCCTCCCAGGAACCATCTGAAACAGGATTGCTCAGGTGAGCTGATCATACATTTTCAGCACATGAGATGTTCTTTAGAGTTACTGTAGACTTATGATTTAAAAATCTATAAAACTACATTAAGAAAGATAAAATGGTATGGGGAAAAGGATAGACATATAGATCAATGGAAGGGAATTGAGAGCCCAGAAATAGGCCCATACAAATACAGTTAACTGATTTTTAACAGAGGCACAGAAGGGATTCCATGTTTCAACAACCGGTGTTGAAACAATTGTGTACCCACATGCGGTAGTGCAAGCCTCCACATATGCATCACACCTTAATGCAAAATTTAACTCAAAATGAGTCATAGTCTGAAATACAAACCGCAAAAAGTATAAAACTTCTAGAAAAAAACAAAGGAGACAATCTGTATGCCTACTGCTTCAAAACCTTGCCAAAAAAAGTGTGTTAAAATTTTGGGGTTTTGCCAGTCTGACAGATGATTGTATCACAGGGTGGAATTTTTAAAAAAAGAATAAGGTTTTTATTGTTTTTATTTTCAAAATATGAATTGTTGGAAGAAACTGGAAAAAAAGTACTAAGGAGAATGGAAAATATTGTAAAAACCTCTATCGCCCCGAAGTAGTCATTATTCAAATTTGATCAATATCCTTTCAGACAGTTTATTTCCATTTTTAAAACTTTCTAAATTGAGATTTAACAAATGTACTTACAAAGCATATAAAGTACACATCCTGTTTGCCTGCTTTACCTAACCCCTATAATCGCTATCCAGACCAAACTATGGATGATTTCCAGCACTCTGTAAGATTTCCTTTGTTCTTTCTTCCCACTCTTACCCAGCAGAATGAGCCACTACTCGTACAACTGTGGTCATTGATTAGCTTTGCCTCTCCTTGAATTTTACATGTAAATACAATTACACTTTTCCATCATCTTTCACTTCCATAATGTCTATGAGATCCATCCATGCCCTTGCCCATATCAATAATTCCTCTTTAAACCAATTTTTTACTTAGATAAGCTTTTTAAAATTTTAGAATAATTTAAAATGTACAGAGAAGTTGCAAAGGGTAGTACCGAGGGATTTCTCATACCCCTCAGCCAGTTTCCCCTGTTGTTAGCATGTTACAATATCAAGGCAAGTTTGTCATCATTAAGGCACCAGCATTAGTGCATGACTATGAACTCAGTTCCACACCTCATTTGGACTTGACAGTTTTCCCATAATTTATCCATGTCCCAGGATCCCATCTAGGATGCTACATTACATTTAGTCATGTCTCCTTAGATCCCTCTGGGCTTTGATTTCTCAGACTGTCTTTGGTTTTGATGACTTGACAATTTTGAAGAGCACTGGCCCATTATTTGTAGAATGTCCCTTAATTTGGATGTCTCATGGTCACACTAGGGTTCAGAAGATTATAGAAGTTCACCTGCAGGTGCCATACTCACCGCATCATATCAAGGATATATGCTATCAACATAACACATTCCTGTTGATGTTAACCTTGATCATCTACAGTAGTGTTTGCCAGGTTTTTTGTCTGTAAAATCACCTTTTTTCCATCTGTCCAAACTTTTTGGAACCAAGTTTCTAAATGCAGCTCATATTCGAGGGATGGGGAGTTAAGCTCCTCTCTTAAGGGAAGAGTATCTATAGAAATTAACCGAACAGGAATGTCTCATTAATAGTCCCGCTGAAATAAAGGAAAGGGTTCCATGATCAACTAAGTTGGGGCACACTAGGTTAAAAATGCTCGGGGGGCATATTTCCTCACTACATTTCACTGGGCCTTTAGTATGCCAATGCATGTTGTGATTCTCCAACATGACATATATTCAGCAGAATTTTGCAAAATTATTTTTAACCACAGGACCTCACCTACTTTTTGTTTTTTGGTTCCACTGTGATCTAAAAATACTTCTCAAACCTCATAATTATCTAGGAGGGTTGATTTAAAATACACATTCTCATTAGACCCAAATTAGTATCTTAAGGGATGGGATCCAGGACTTTGTATTTCAAAACACAACTCCCCCCAAGTGATGTGAGGTATTTGACTCTCAAGAGGTGGGACTTGAGAGTAAGCAGCACTTGCCGACCAGGGTGCCAGGATCACAAGAATCGCAGGACTATGCTATCCATCCCCGTTTCACTGATTCAACAAATACCCATGAGCTCATGTGGGGCTGAGGATACAGAAGTGAAGGTGATGCATGTCTCCGCTTTTAGGGGGCTCACATTCTTGTAGAGAGGGATAGATCATTAACATTTAAACAAGTGAACATAGAATAGGTTAAGCGGTGGTAAGTGCTCTGAAGAAAAGTAAAGTGACAAGTGTTATGACAGAGTGGTGTGCTTTTTATACAGGGTTATCAGGGAAGGCCTCTCTGATGGTGATGTGACAGTTGAACAGATTCCAGAAAGAAGTAGGGGCATATGTTATGAGGCGTTCTGTAGTAGGCAGAATAAACAGCAAGTGCTAAGGCCCTGAGGCATGAGTGGGCTTAGCACAGAAGAGATTTGATCACTGCCCTGGAGACTTGGTCAAGAAAATAATAGGAAAGACATACGGGACAGAGAGCAGAACAGAAAGACTCCTGTAATCAGGCAAGAGCATTATGTGCTCTGAGACGCTGAGTGGGCTTCTCTGGAATAGAACTTTATGTTGGGATACACAAATACAATGGGAAAGATGGAATCCCAGTAAGGACTCCAACTCCCCTACTGCAGTCTTCAAGTGCCCTTGAACTCCAAGCAGGGTTACGTGGACTGTATCTGAAACAGGGAGTCACTGGGGATTGAAACAAAGGATGATACATGGTAAAATGCAATTTGCAAGATCCACTGGCTTTTGTGTGCTCTGTGAAATAATGGGAGGAGGGAGGTGATAGACACAGGGGCACTTATTGTGGACAGGCAAATGGACAAGTCTTAATCACAGAGCAACCTGAAATGCTTTGTGGAATAAGGCAAGGAAATTATCAATCAATTACAGCTTCATTAATTATGAAACACCACTGCGAGAAAATAAAATCTGAATTACCTCCCACATGCAGAAATGATTAAGCAGGCAGCAAGCATAATTGCCTGAAAAGAGACCTCTCTCAACAAACTGGTTCCTAAAAGGAAAAATAAAAATGAATGAATTAGAAACCATTGCTGACAAAATAGTCTTGGAACAATAAAATCATACTAAAACTTTTTCACATTCTAAAACAAAAAAATTTTCAAATGTATGTCAGCTCAAGCTATTTGTCATAAGTAACAAGACAAAATGATCAAATGTACAGAGCTATTAGAAAATTTCTGCAAATAATCATTTTTTTCTATCACAAAATAATAAATGATCACGTTACATAAACAGTTTGGGGCATTCTGTTCATTTTAATTTGGGGAAAGCCTTTATAAAATGTATGCTAATGTCAGAAATTGGATTCTGGTGATGATTAATCATACCTAAAATTTGTAGAGGGCCATATAATTCACAGAGTTTTTATAGATTGGTTCATTTAATCAACAGAACAAAACTATGAGGTAGGAGCCATTATCACAACTATGCAAATGAGGAGACCAAGACAGAGAAATGAGGACGTTTGTCTAAGGTCACGCAGCTCTGAAGTGCCAGAGCCAACATTTAAAAACCACATCTAGCCAGAACATAGTGTTTTGCCTGAAAGGGGGCAGGGAAAGAGAATTGGAACTTCGTATACTGGGAGTCTTTAAAGGGCAAAAAAGAGACTATGTATTATGAACTATTTGTCCTTGCAAAACTCTTTGCTATCAGCAAAATGCCTCGGTGTTATTGAAGCACAGCAGAAATAACAGCAAACCCTCCAAGAGTTATATAAATAAAAATGTAAGAGTTAAACCAATTAGGTACCTAAATGAGATTCCAATCACCTAAATGAAATCAGAGCTGGCTTAAGGATTACCACATAAAGATCTACAGGAAAGTATAAACAGACCTCAATTTTGCCAAATGCTTTAAAACCTCAAGTTTGTAATGGCTCTTTTAAACTTGGAATGACTTCATGCTCTAAATATATTTATTTTTGCTATTTATGCTGTGAATGAACAAAACCTACTTAAGCGCATAACACAGGTGGACTACTAAAGCTTGGCAGTGCAAAACGGAGCTGTTGTGAATGATGTCACAGCAAATGTACAGTACTTCATGTCTACTATGAACTGAAAAGTTATTGTGGATTCAGTTGAACATTCGACCATGCTTCCAGAATATGTTCGTATTCTTAGCCTCCTTTGATTTCATGTAGAATTTGGAAAACATTTCCTCAAAGCAACAAGTCTAGCTTGACATACTGCAAAGCTCACTAGACTGAATACTGAAGGGCACCTGGGTTTAAATTTAAGTTCTACAAAGATATGTATTGTAGGATTTGGGCCAGGATATTCATTGATTCATTGCACCGGTAGCCATTTGCTTAGTATCTATTTTGGCTTGGTGCAAGTGTAACCTCCTTCAGGAAGTCTTCCTTGACTGTTTCAAGTCCCCTTGGCCCTTCCATGTCCCCTCTCTGTACTCCCATCATACCTCATGCATGTCTCCATCAGCAATTGCTGTTTCATTTCTCTGTATTTCCCCACTAGACTTCAATGAGAATAGTCAGCAGCTACTTGCTGCCCTTTGGTTGAACTTTTCCTTGGGGAATGACGGCTCCCCTTCTCTTAGTGAATGTTTCATGTGGAGAGACGGATTCCCTCCCAGCATTTGATCCACTCCAAGATTTCACAGACTTAACAAAGTGATTGGTTTTGTCAGGTAAATGGGAGCCTTCCAAAACAATGAAACCGGGCCTCTTGTTATAACTTGAGAAGGGTTATTATAATCTCTTTGTGCCGGACTGGAAATTGGGAAGTTGTAGGCACAAAGCATCCCAGAGCCACCACGGATTAATAGCCTTTTAAAGAGTAAAGCTGACGTGGAAGAGCAGAGAGAGCAATTAGAGACTCCTGGAAACCTGAGATCTGCCTGGAATTTTCATGAATATGCACCACTGAATTCTGTTACTGACTACTCCATTTTGAGCTGGGTTTCCATCTACCAGAACCCCAAAATTCCTGGCTGAGAAAGGTGATGCTGCGTGTATCTCTATCCTTAGCATGTGGGGCATCACCTGGAGCAGACTACACACTCAAAACCTACATGTGAAGGAGATGCGGCAGAAGCTGCTGGAGACTTTGTCCACCCGAGGCTTCAGAGCCGGTGAGTAAGAGGAAGAATTTCAATACAGACAGACATGGAGGGAATCACAGGGAAGCGCTACTTCCCACAGCCAGAGGGGGCAAAGAGGGACCCACAGAGGTGCTCTTGTTGACTTGGGCCTTGGAGAAGGAATAGGGGTCTTACAGATATAGCCCGTGGGGGACACATTCCAGACACAGCAAAGAATAGGTACAAAGGCTTACCTGACCTGTCTAAAACTTGAGTATTCATAACTATAAAATGGAGATAGTAGATTTAACTCTCTTCCAACAGTCATGGAGCACCTGCTCTGTGCCAGGCACTATGTAGGCAGTTTGGAATCCATAGATAACTTAAGACAGTGCCAACCCTCAAAGAGCTCAGAGCCTGGTGGGTGAGACACAGAAGTAAATATGTAACAGCAGTTCAGGAAATGGGCATGAGAGAGGGAAGCCCTGGGAGCTAGAGGAGTACAAAGAAGGGTCACTTAAAACCTCCTCCCCAGAAAATAGGGTGGGCTTCCTGGAGGAGGTGGTGTGGGGCTTTAGTGGGTGTCAATCACCTGGAAAGTGTCTAAAAAATAAAAACTTCTTCCTCTGTCATCCCAAAACCTAGAAAGGGAACTAAAAGACCCTTTAATACTTATCTAATAGCTGCACTGGGAATGAAATGGAGCAGGGCGTATTGGTCTTTGGGAGTAGAAGAGGGGATGGTCAGTGAAGTGGATATTCATGATTTTGTGAAAACAGAGAAGATAATATCTTTCTGTTTAGCTTCAATTTTATGTAATTATAACTTTACGTTTAGAATATATGATACATGATGCTAAGTACTTTAATGAATTACTTTAGTCATTACAAGGTAAGAACTCTGATTATGTCCGATTACAGATGAAAATGTTAAGTTTTGGAGAATTCAGGAACCTGCTTCAGGGTCACAGCTAATAAGCGGGAGCTGGGTTCTGAACCTCGGCAAGCTGGCGACAGAGCCTCGATGCCACAGTGTGCGTTGTCCTGATTCATGTAGCAAGCTGGAGACTGAAAAATATGCTCATTTGACTTATTTCAGATTTTCTCCTGGCAGGAGATACCAACACCTTTATGTCTTTTGACTTTTTCTCGCCAGGGCATAGCATTAAAGGATTTTTTTTTCTTCTCTCATTTTCTTTCCTTCTTATAAAACATGTCAAATACACAGCTAAGTATAAAGAATAAGATAACAGGCAACTGCGTATGTACTACCCACTTTAGCATAGCTTATCACTTTGCCAAACGTCTTTGGGGCTTTCAAAAAATAAATAAAAGACTGAAAACCCTGTCCTTCTGGTACCTCTAAGATGACTACCTCCCCTGGGCACTGGAAGCACCCTGGGTCCTGCCCGCTTCACACAGGCCAATACCAGTTCCTAAGTGTACTCACCTCCGGGTCATTCTTTGGCCCTGAAAGGCAGAGTTCTGTGGGTGTGGGGAAGATTTAAAAAGAACTCACTTGAATGGCCCAAAATACTGCCTTGGACCAGCGCAGAAGACGTCAGCTGGGACTGAAGAGACAGGCTGTGGGAGTTGTCTCTGGGCGCCTGAGATGTGACATGCTGGGAAGAGGAGGCTGTCACACGCTCTGCATTCGGCTTCGTCGTCTCCGCGTTACCAGTCAGAAAACAGTCAAAATCACCTCCTGGAAAAGCAGAGGGGCTCACTAGGGAGTGAGTGAGTGTGTGTGGGTGTGTGTTCGGTGACCAACACATGGTACCTAACAATTATAACAAAGGCTGCCCTCTTGAAGTAGGAGGGGAGATGGGTCTCTAGATGAGACGGCATTTCAAATTGTCTGCCTCCTTGAAGACTGAAGAGGAAAAGGCCACTCAGTGAAGAGATAAGCAAAGGCCAGAGGCATGAAAGTTTCATGAAGGAGGCTGATTCCATTGTGGGGAGAACAAAGTGACCAAGGAAGGCCCAGGGGAACATGAAGCTGGAAAACTTGACTGGGGGCAGGTCACAGAAGGCACTGACTTCCAGGCAAAGAAGTTTGGAATTTACGCTACAGACAACAGAGAGATGGAGTGTCTCTGAGTGAGGGTGTACTCTATATATACTTCCATGGCATTTTTTTAGTGTACATAAAATAATGTGTGATTTTGATATGTGATAAAATCAAAGTGGCCTTGCCAGAAACCATGAAGTGTAGCCTAAGATACGTGCAGAAGAAGGCACAGTATCTCAACCCTAACCCCCAAGTGAGTCAGGGGTTGTATGGATGGCATCTAAGCCTCTCATCTTTATAAGACCAAACTCTACAGTAGAGCCAGCTTCTTTAATTTCTAATTCATTCATTCAGCAAACATTTATTGAATGTGACTATGTGCATCAGGAACTGACTTAGCTGCTAGGATACAATGGTGAATTAGATAGATGTTGTCTCTGCTCTCATGTGCCTTACATTCTGGCAGGGGAGAAAATAGCTCATGAGTAGTGTCATGAAGGAAATTCTCCCTCTGTAAAATTCCAGCATTGAAATGCTGGATAAAATATAATAAACATTTAAAAAGATTTTTTTCATTCAAAAGGCTATTTACATATAGAATTTCAACATGTGCCCATATTTTTCTATGAAGGCCCATACATAAATACAGTTTACTGACCCTAAAATTTGCTTGACAGTCCCTCAAAACAGAAAAAGTCAAGTTCACTTTAAAAGCATACAACATCAAGTTTCAAACATGCTAAGGTAACTCCTACTAAGGATTGAGGTCTTCAACGCGAGGTCATCAAGGAATGATAGCTAATCCTTGGTTCTTGATTTGAGTCAGAATTACAGGGTACAGAACTCCCCAAAGCAAAGCTTCACTGGAAAGAATGAACATGTTAAGAATGTCTTTCAGTCACAGGGAAAATTACACACAGCACTTCGGCTCAACTACTGGAAGTCTTCCATTTGGCACATCTGGCAAAAATATGCCTCGGAATTCCCTTGATTTTTTCTGTGGTGGTCTGGGCGATAGCCACTCAAGGTTCAGAATGGCCTTGGATAAGAATTTGAGGTAATTTAGATTTCCTGGCTTTAAGCATTGAGCACTGGGTATGGCATCCGGGGAAACTGTCCTAATTTTCTTTTCCTTGGGGAAGCTCTGAAAAGGGCCTATAAAATTAGTTTTTTCCTTCCATAGAATCTTCTTATTGTGCTTCTTATCTAACTAGAACAATTTCTCTATGGCCCATGTGAATCTTGGTTTCATTACTAGGAAAATACTCCAATCAACTAGGCAAACATTTACTGAACACAAAAAATTATAGGATACTCAGATAAACGGGAGAAACACAGGTATAATAAAACACAGACACTTCTGAAATTCTAGTTGAGAGAGAGAGAGAGAGTGCGTGTGTGCTGGTCGGGCCCGTGAGAAGGGGTCAAGCACAGGGGATATATGTAAACAGATGCTATCAGTTTTTAAAAAGAAACATGATATGCTTTGGTGGAAACTTCAAGGACTTGGGCTTCAGAAAGACCCAAATATAACTTGTCATAAGGGTAATACAGGACAAGCTGTTTAATTTTTCTGACCCTGAGTTTCCTCATCTGTAAAATAGAACAATAGCTTCTACTTTTTCATTTGTGTGATAATCGAGTAAGACAAGGAAAAATGTAGACATTGTGAGATAAAATATAAACCAAGGTAATTGAAGATTCCATCGTTAATAATCAGATATAGTTCCTGGTTGTAGACCAAAAGGGAAGGTCTACTCCATGGAGGGGGTGGGAAAATGATGGTCAGTCATCAACAGATGCTTCAAGGTAGAAGGGATTCTTAAGAACTTATCACTTCAGGAAAAAAATGTGTTTATTAAACCACCTTGGGAAAGGGAATGTTTTACTTTGAGCTGGTATAGCTAGGAAATTGCTGTACAGTGACCTGGTCCCAGACATTTCCAGGCATGGAGTCTATCACATATGGCTGCTTTATTTTCCTGACTTCACTGTATGACAATGTCCCCTGTAGAGGCAAGTGCCCTAGAAGAGGGAAAGGACTATAACCTCTGCCACCTGCCTCATTGCAGAACTGAATACACCTAGCAGGAGGGTCTATAGGAAAGACGGACTTGAAGGTGGCAGGGAGTAGGCACAGCTCCTAAGAGGAGTTTAGACACAGGGATAAAGGAAGAGCAGTGCAGAGGAATGAGGAATCTAGGAGGTTATTTTCACTGTGAGGTAGAAACTTCAAGTGGAACAAGAATTTGAGCAGCCCTCGTTTAAAAACGGACAGGCTTTCTCAGCACTGGGAGCTGTCATGGATGTCACCGCATAAAGTGAGTCAGGAAAGCTGACAGCGGAGAGGAAAGACTGAGGCAGCCCACAAGTGACATCTCCAGAGAAGTCCCCAAAGCCAGAGGGCTTCAGGGAGTGGCGCAAGGGCAG
Source organism: Manis javanica (assembly GCF_040802235.1). Lineage (NCBI taxonomy): Eukaryota > Metazoa > Chordata > Mammalia > Pholidota > Manidae > Manis > Manis javanica. The sequence continues at coordinate 217,571,831 of NC_133157.1, forward strand.
AGCAAGAGGCAGAAGCTTTAGGGACACAGGGCAGGTGGGCCTACTTACTGCTCTACAGCAGTTATCACCCAGCTGCACACACTACACTGTTCAAGGAGCCGGGGTGGGAAGTCAGAGTAGCTGCTGTAGTGCCCGCCTCCTGGTCGGGGAGGCACAGACGGACGAATGCCCACAGTGCGGGTACAGAGGCAAGGCCACAGCGAAGGCCCGCGGAACGTATCCAGTGGGAATCCAGCAAGACGTGCCTAAATCTGTTAGGGGGAATCTAGGGAGGCTTCCCAGATGAGGCAGCACTGAAGTGGAGACTTGAAAAGTAGGAGTCCTTCCAGAGAGAGAGCAGGAAGAAGGCCAGCAGAGAGATAAGGAGGAGGAAGAAGAGAAGACAGCAACCCACGAGGGAACAAGGCGGGTTCCCAGAGGAGTGAGCTGCCCTCTGTGGCGCGCTGAGTGTGGGTGGTCCTGGGAGGTGATTCTGGCCAGCCTGCTACATAGGGGTCAAGTCATCACGGGTTACACTTGGGAGCTAAGATTTATTCCATGGGCATTTGTAGCATGAGGTAACTTAAGAACCATTGTGTGTTGAAATGCTCCCTCAGCAGTGAGACTCCCAGCCCCGTTCTGGGAGCCGGGAGGGACGGTGGCAAGCCAAGGGACACTTTGGGTCCTCATGTCACAGAAGTGAGTTCTTCCCCCCAGGAATGTGGCAATGTCTGGAGACATTTTCACAACATGTGGCAGGAGTGCTCGTCCTGGCACCTAGTGAATGCACACCAGGGACATGCTACAGTGCACAGGACAGTCTCACCGTGAATTGCCCAGACCCAAGTATAAATAGTGCTGAGGCCGTGAAGCCATGGCATGGAGAGCAGACCTAACTGTAGAAGGAGTCTTGCTCTTCAGCGCTCTTTCAGCAACTCTGCTAGGCATTTACAAGAGCACAACATCTGTATTTTCCTGCATTTTCTGTATCTTCCTGATTGCTTTTACTCTTGTTCAAGCTCCCTGTACTTGGCCTTCATAGGGCAAATCACAATGTGTGATTTTGTAATTATTACATTCACATATACTATACAATACATAGTTTGTGTGATCTTTAATGCCTGCCTCCCTTACTAGACTAAGAGGTCCATGAGTAAAAGGTCATCTCGTCTGTCCCAGACACCAGCAATAATACCTGGCTTCTAGTTAGCACTCAGTAAGATATATTAGTAAGTGGAGAGTTCTGGTGGGGGTGCAGAGAAGTTGAGACATGCAAAGCTGCTACACCCCAAATCTAAACTGGACCTGCTGGGAGAGGGCCACAGTGACATGGAGAGAGTGGGTCAGTCTTCACCGTGTGACTCTAAAGCTGACCTGAGCTTAAGGCTTCAAGCAAGAATGGCCTTCCTGCCTAGGAAGGTGGGCTGGCTGCCTCTGGGGTGCCTCTCCCATTCAGCCTGGATACTGAGCTAAGGAGCTGGTGCTTTCAGACCAGGGAATTCCTGCCAGTCCTGCAGGCTCCCTCCCATCGTCCCACACACAGCTCTCAGCCACTTGACAAAGCGGTCTGCAGAAGCCTGCCTGCAGGTTGCCGGAGAGAAAGGGGACAGCAGGAAGTGAGACATGCAGACCGCCCAGCAATGACCACGCCACAGGGGAGATCCTGAACCATGCTCACGATAGCCAGACACAGAAAGAGCCCAAGTGCTCATCAGTAGACGAATGAGTAAGGAAAATCCTGCCATTTGTGACACCGTGGATGAACCTGGAGGATACGAGGTACCGTAAGTGACACAAGCCAGTCACAGAAGGAAAACACTGCATGAGTCCATTTACATGGGGTATCTAAAATCATCAGTCATAGCAGCAGAGAACAAATGGTGGTTGCCAGGGACTGAGGGCTGGGGGCAATGGGGAATTGTTCCATTGTTTCAGTCTTGCTAGATGAGTAAGTCTCAGAGATCTGCTGTACAACATAGTGGCTATAATTACAACACAGTATTTTATGCAATTCAAAATGTATGGAGAGGGCAGATCTCATGTTAAGTGTCCTTACTATAAAAAACAAACAAACCAAACATGCACACACATGCGCACACACACACACACATACAAAGGGACACAAGAAAACTCTAGAGATACTGGGTGTCTCTGTTACCCTGATTGTGGTGATGGTTCATGGCTGTTGCGTATGTCCAAACTTCTCAAATTGTACACAGTAAATATGTAGAATTCTTTGTATATCAGTTACACCTCAATAAAGCTGTTAAAAAAAAAAAGAGGCCTCATGGTCAGATTGACATGGGATGGAAAAGGAGCTGGGAACCTCCATGGCTGATTATTTACTCAAGAGCGGCATTTACCTAAACTCTGGAGAGATGTGGATGAGACTGGGGCAATAGTAAAAATGTCCTTATGCTTTCCCAAAGGCTGCCCTGTTGAGCTGACAGCTTTGCCACCTAGAGCCGGATGAAATAAAATAATGTGTCCTCTCTGGAATACTGGAAATACTACATAGAATTTTCTGAATGAAGAGATGGCATTAAAGAGGGAAATCACAGAAAAAAAATCTTAACATTAAAAATCAAGGAACTTTTATCTCTGAAAAGACACGGTTTCACCCCATTTCACACTTTCCCTAGCTGACATTGAATTTTTTTCAACAACCTTAATGAAAGGATCATAATACTGAAGACATTTCAGCAAATAGTTTTTTGTATTATATTTGAGATATTAATTTCATTGGGTCTCCTGATTTATTTAAATTCAGTGTAGTTTCCTTCTGTTCTAAAAGGGTGAATCTATTTCTTCCAAGCACATTCCCATATCCTTGCATGTAAATTGGGCATTGTTGTGTGCTACCGAGGAAAACACAAGGCCACATACAGATGTTGCTATCAAAGATACTTACGGAAGAGAAATTAACTCTAGAGAAATCAGCAGACCTCAAGCTGGGGTGTCTTGCTTGAGGCCAGCTTGCCTTCCTTTCTTAGGACTGGCAAAAACGGAGCAGGAAGTCCTGATCAGTCAGTCCTTCCAGCAAGAATCCTCTATCCTCTTTCAGTATGACTCACGGACTCTGGGAATGTATCCCAAACTTCAGTAGTGGGGTCTGGGAGCTGCAGAATGCCATGGCTAAAGAATGAATTGCAACTAATGAGGAAAGGTGTCTCCACAGCTGTGGAAGGGGTGAACCAAGGATAAACAAAATAGGAACAACAACAAAATCCTTTTTAGCCTGAAAAATGAAGCAAGAGAAAATCAGGGGAAGTAAGTTTTGATTGCATCCATTGCCCAGAGAGAAAACAGCAAAAACAGTTTAATTTTGAATTCTTCTTGAGTCTTCTAACGAGGCAACATTTCCAGAGAAAAATAAATTGCTGATAAAAATCACAGGGCCTTGGGTAAATCCAGAAAACATGAAGTCTGGGGAAGATGTGATTACAATTGACAGCAGAGATGAGAGATTTCAAAGTCCTGTGTGCACCCCGGTTGACTAATTGCTGATTTTGGAGGCGGGGCGGTATGATTTGTTATATTTAGAAGATGTTTGGAAACCATGAGAATTTTAACGAGATACCTCATGCACGTGCATGGCTGCTGTAGTCCAATTGCTTTAAGATTGTTTGGACATATTTTGAGGAGGAAACTATGGGAAAACTAGATGTTAACTTCCAAATATGAGAAACACTGCCTTTAGAACAGTGATTCCCAAACTGTAGTTATTCAAGCATCATTTTCCTGATTTTTGCTGTATTCCAGAGTCTGCTTACTCTTCATCATTTAAAATTTTCTTCATATTTTTTCATTAAACTTTGTACTTTAAAGGAAACACCATATCAATAACTTAAATGTCCTAAAGAGAAAGTAAATGTAAAAATAAGTACAATGAAAATGAGACCTTATTGAATTTGCACTAAGTACTATTGTAGCAGAAAGCTCTGAGCCTGTTCTTTGTTAAAAGAATTTCGTTGAACACTGAGCCCTTCTCCTTGGGTTTATCAGAAAGACTGTGGGAATTGGCAGAGGGGCTGCTGCTTCTCTCTCACTGCGAGATTTAAGTTTATTTCTGCTGTGTCCTGATGGCAACTGCCACCCCACCCCACACTTTGGGAAATGTTCCTTTAGAACAGAGAAGAGACTTGCCTATGTGCTCCAGAAAGCCAGACTAGAACCAAGGGATGGAAACTTGCAAAAGGCATGTGATGGGTCAGCATAAGCAAGCCACTTCTACAGCAGCATTACCAGTGAGAGGAAGAGGTGGCCTTAAAAGGTCATGAGAGGATACGATTAAAGATGGCAGCATGAGAGAGTGTATATCAATACCTTAAAAAAAAAAGTCATGAGAATCCAAAAGGCAAAGCCTTAGAGAAAGGAAATAGACTAATGGCTGTCAGTGGCTGGGAGGGAGGGATGGGGAATGGGGAATGACTGGTGGTGACTGTGGGATTTCTCTTTGGGATGATGAAAATGTTCTGGAATTAGAAAAGGGTCACTGTTGCATAACCTACCTTTTGAGTATATTTTTAAAAATCATTGGATTGCACATGTGAAGTGGTAACATTTATGATATGTGAATTGTATCCCGATTCAAAGGCAATGAGTGCTCCTTGATGCTATTGGTCTCTGTGCCCATCTGCCAGGGATGCCAAGGGACAGTCACATGTCCTCTACATTGCCTGCTCATTGCAGATTCTATACTTATTTAGCAGAGTCTTTGGTACGGCTACAGGACACTTTGACCTCTTCATTAGGCTATACATCATTAGCCATTTCCTTATATTCTTTTTTTTCACAATAGCACGCTGTCTTATTTCTCTGCCTGACATGTCTTCCCCAAAAGAGCCTCTCCTGGGTGTGGCATAGATACCACATGCTCCAGACTCTTGGGTTTGAATCCACGCTACACTATTGACTAGTTGTGCGACCCTGTGAAAAGTATTTCATCTACCTCTGCTTCCCCCTCTGTAAAATGGCGATAAAAATATTTCCTCCATGTTGTTGCAAATGGCATGATTTCCTTCTTTAATAACACTGAATCATATTCCATTGTGTGTATTCCGTGCCATGCTTTCTTTACCCATTCATCTGTTGATTGACATTTAGGTGGTGTCCATATCTTGGCTATTGCGATTAATGTCACAGTGGACATGGGAGTGTGGATTTGAGACCCATGGCTTTCAATTCCTCTGAATACATACCCAGAAAGGGGATTGCTGGATATTATGATAGTTCTATTTTTAATTTTTTGAGAAACCTGTACACTGTTTTGCATAGTGGAAGCATCAATTTACATTTCCACTAACAGGGCACACAAGGGTTCCCTTTTCTCTGTATCCCTTGCCAACATGGATGAAACTGCAGGGTATTAGCAAATAATATCAGGCGCAGAAGGAAAAGTACCACATGATCTCAGGAGTCCAAGTTTCCGTTGTACAAGATAAATAAGTTCTGGTGATCTACTGTACAGCGTAGTGCCTGTAGTTAAAAATACTGTGTTGAATCCTTAAAACTTTACTAAGAGGGTCGATCTTATGATAAGTGGTCTTCATATGCATGCACACCTGCACATACACACCACTGCCCCTGCAGACTTGGGAGAGAAGTGAAGACGTGAGGTAGGGAGGTGTTGGGATGACGCCGCTCCAGTTCTCATCACTGCTCAGGGAAGTTACTGCTGGAGCTGCTGTTCAGCCTCCTGAGTTCCTGCCTTCACTCGCCTTGTGCTCATTCACTTGTTTTCCATAGGTAGACGCCTTTCATCTAGAGACCGCTACTGCTTCTCATACCAGCTTCCAAATCACTCTCTGCCCTTTCCAAGCCTCTACTGGCTATCTTTCCACTTCCCATAGGTACCTCCAGTTTAACTCATATGAAGTAGAATTCATGGTCTCTTTTCCTGACCCAAATATGTCCTTATTTTGCCTTTTAGAGCTGCTTTGTATTGAGCAGAATACCAGCCCCCAGGCTAAGATGTAGTTTTCATGAATTATTGCATTTCATATTTACAAATTTATGTGTTATTATTTTTCTATTGTATATACTAGGAAATGGAGGATCAAAGGGGCTAATTAACTTGCCCAAGAATACTCAGATTGGAAAGGTGTTTCCAGGGCTTGAATGCAGGTCCATTCAGCTCAAAGGCCAGTCGTCCGTGTTACTCCACCATGCTGTCCTCTACACCTTCAGGACTGGCAGGACTTTTCATGTATCTCCCAAACTAAATACATCAGTTTTCTTTGATTCCTCCCATTTTCTCATCACATGCTATTATTCAACAACCTGTCCATTTTACCTTGAAGAATATTCCTCAAATCTCTTCCTTCTTCTCCATTTCCAGAGCCATTTTCTTTGTTTCTGAGCTTCCACTAGGAACCTTCCATCCAATCTTTACTTCATGTTGCTGTGAAGGTAATCTTTGAAAATCCAGATCTAATTGTGCCATTGCCCTGCTGAAGGGCCTTCTAAAATATCCTTGATATTTCAGACTATTATACTATTATGTTATTTCACTTCTCTTGCTTGCTCTTTGGGCCTAGGCTATGAAGCATATGCTGGATGTCTTCTTGGAAAGGAGAGCAAAACAATTACTCCTGGCAGTAGAGCAAAGGCCGAGCTTCAAACTAGACAGACCCACGTTGAATTCCAACTCTGCTTTTCATAAACTAAATGAACCTGGGCAGGTCACTTAACTCTGAACCTCAGTTTCACCATAATTATAATAAATAGCATTTTATTACCTCATTCCCAGGGATTTGGAGATACTTAGACATGATAATGCATGTGAACAAGGTAATATACTTAGACAAGACAGAATGTAAAGTGCTTATCATATAATAAGCTCTCCTGACTTCTCTTTCTCTGAGCTTGCTTCAACTAATCCTATTGGCTCTACCTTGGAATTAGATCCAGTTCTTACCTCCACCTGCTATCATCTTAGGTCAAGCTACCATTATCTCCCACCCAAATCAATCCAATGGCCTCTTAACTGGTTTTCCTTGCTTCTGCCCCCAGTATCCACCTTATTTCTGATCTGAACACAACAGCCAGAGATAACCTGTCAAAATGTAAATTGGATCATGTTATTCCTATGCTCAAAATCCTCCAGTGGATTCTCCTTTCACTCCGAGTAGTAGGCAAGGACTTTGAAATGGCCTCTAGCTCCCCTGTGCTTCCTGACTTGCACCCACCCGCATACCCTGAGATCCTGTCCACCCTTCTCCCCAGGACACCCTCCTAGCCCAGAACCTTTGCACTTGCATTTCCTCTGCCTGGATGGATCCATACTCCCCCCAATTCCCCGCCCCGATGCTTCACTGCCACTTATAAGTCAATGCTCAGAAGTCACTCTCAGTGAAGCCATCCTGATCACCTGTTTAAACTTGGAATCCCCATCTCTCCCTCTCTGTTGTTGCTTTAATATTTGCTGATATGTTATATGATTTATTTATTGTCTGTCTCTCCCGACAAAGACGGAGTTTCCAAGACAACAAGCAGTTTTGTCTATTTTGTTCACCACTGAGTTGTAGTGTGTAGCACAGTGTGTGGCACATGGTCGGCCTTCAATAAAACCTTCCCAATGAATAAATAAATAAATGAATGAATGAATTCCAGCAGACTGAGCAATATGGCAAAGCACAGAGTGTGGAAGGACATGGTCCATTCAGGATGCTGAGGGCAGATCAATGTGATCAGAGTCGAATGCGGGTAGGTGAGGGTTAGGTCTCTCTCCTTCCCTTCCCAGAAGACATCTTGAAGGGGCTGTAATACCCCATGCCTCCATTTCCTTCCCTCTTTGCCTGCTTGGCCCGGCTCCTGGTCTCCTCTGCCACTTTCCCACCACCACCGATAACCTCCAGGCCAATGATTCCAGGGACTCCTTATCATCCTATTCAACCTTTGGGCTTGATTTGCCACGTTGCCTGCCCCCTCCCTCTTGGATCCCGATTTCCCCTCGATTCCATTACATGATGCCTCTCTTGGTTTTCCTCTCACCTCTCTGGATGCCTCCTTTCTATCTCTTGCAGGCTAGTCCTGTCCTATTCACCCATACAATATTTGAGTTTGTAAAGTTCCATTCTAGGTTCTCTCTCCTGCGAATTCTACCATCTTCTTACTCTATTTGATCCACTCCTTTTCTTCAATAACCACCTACACTGAGGTGACTCCCGATGGGCAGCTTTGACTCATACAGACCTCCAGATTGACTGGCCCTTTATGTCCCACAGGAACTTAACTCACATGCTCCAAACCACACATGTGGCTTTCCCTCCCCCAGCAAACCTGCTCAGACCCTAGCCTTTCATGTCTCTTTAGCTAAGAATGCTCTTACCTTCCCCCTTTGCCCAGAAAAGCCCCTCTCATCATCCAGAACTCAGCTCAATTGCCACTTCCACAGGGAGACCTCCTGACTTCCTAAGTGGGTCAAATCTCCCATTACATCACCTACCTTTTTTTCACGGCATTTACCACAATTATTATTTTGTATTTGTTTGTGTAACTGTTTAAGAAAGGTTTGATTCCTACCCTCCTGCTACAGTAAACTATAGGCAGGAGTCATGTTATCTGTATGTACCCTTGCACCCCTAAACCTAGCACAGTGCCTGACAGATGGTTAGGTGCCCAATAAATATCCATTGTTTCCATTCTAGTAATAAAAATAACTGTAATTACAAATTCTTGAGTACCAGGCATTCAGCTATGCTTGACATTTTTGTCCCATTTAACCTTTTGATATACTTTGAGTTCCCATCATTGTGTTTATACATATATATTTACATATATTAATATATAATATTCATAATATGTATTACATAGTATGTATATATTATATAGCTATACATACATATGGCATATATGTGTGTATACATATATTTTTAATTTTGGTATCATTAATCTACAATTACATAAAGAACATTATGTTTACTAGGCTCCCCCCTTCACCAAGTCCCCCCACATACCCCTTCACAGTCACTGTCCATCGGCGTAGTAAGATGCTGTAGAATCACTACTTGTCTTCTCTGTGTTGCACAGCCCTCCCTGTGCCCCCCATGCACTATACATGCTAATCATAATGCCCTCTTTCTTTTTCCCTGCCCTTATCCCTCCCTTCCCACCCATCCTCCCCAGTCCCTTTCCCTTTGGTAACTGTTAGTCCATTCTTGGGTTCTGTGATTCTGCTGCTGTTTTGTTTCTTCTTTTTCCTTTGTTCTTATACTCCACATATGAGAGAAATCATTTGGTACTTGTCTTTCTCCACCTGGCTTATTTCACTGAGCATAATACCCTCTAGCTCCATCCATGTTGTTGCAAATGGTAGGATCTGTTTTTTTCTTACGGCTGAGTAATATTCCATTATGTATATGTACCACATCTTCTTTATCCATTCATCTACTGATGGACACTTAGGTTGCTTCCATATCTTGGCTATTGTAAATAGTGCAGCGATTAACATAGGGGTGCATCTGTCTTTTTCAAAGTGGAGTGCTGCATTCTTAGGGTAAATTCCTAGAAGTGGAATTCCTGGGTCAAACGGTATTTCTATTTTGAGCATTCTGAGGAACCTCCATACTGCTTTCCACAATGGTTGAACTAATTTACATTCCCACCAGCAGTGTAGGAGGGTTCCCCTTTCTCCAAAAACTCGCCAACATTTGTTGTTGTTTGTCTTTTCGATGATGGCGATCCTTACTGGTGTGAGGTGATATCTCATTGTGGTTTTAATTTGCATTTCTCTGATGATTAGCGATGTGGAGCCTCTTTTCATGTGCCTGTTGGCCATCTGGATTTCTTCTTTAGAGAACTGTCTATTCAGCTTCTCTGCCCATTTTTTAATTCGATTATTTGCTTTTTGTTTGTTGAGGTGTGTGAGCTCTTTATATATTTTGGATGTCAATCCTTTATCGGATCTGTCATTTATGAATATGTTCTCCCATACTGTAGGGTACCTTTTTGTTCTATTGATGGTGTCCTTTGCTGTACAGAAGCTTTTTAGCTTGATATAGTCCCACTTGTTCATTTTTGCCTATGTTTCCCTTGCCCGGGGAGATATGTTCATGAAGAATTCACTCATGTTTATGTCCATGAGATTTTTGCCTATGTTTTTTTCTAAGAGTTTTATGGTTTCATGACTTACATTCAGGTCTTTGATCCATTTGGAGTTTACTTTTGTGTATGGGGTTAGACAGTGGTCCAGTTTCATTCTCTTACATGTAGCTGTCCAGTTTTGCCAGCACCATCTGTTGAAGAGACTGTCATTTCCCCATTGTATGTCCATGGCTCCTTTATTGTATATTAATTGGCCATATACATTTGGGTTAATGTCTGGAGTCTCTATTCTGTTCCACTGGTCTGTGGGTCTGTTTCTGTGCCAGTACCAAATTGTCTTGATTACTCTGGCTTTGTAGTAGAGCTTGAAGTTGGGGAGCAAGATCCCCCCGAGTTTATTCTTCCTTCTCAGGATTGCTTTGGCTATTTGGGGTCTTTGGTGGTTCCATATGAATTTTTGAACTGTTTGTTGCAGTTCATTGAAGAATGCTGTTGGTAATTTGATAGGGATTGCATCAAATCTGTATATAGCTTTGGGCAGGATGGCCATTTTGACGATATTAATTCTTCCTAGCCAGGAGCATGGGATGAGTTTCCATTTGTTAGTGACCTCTTTAATTTCTCTTCAGAGTGTCTTGTAGTTTTCAGGGTATAGGTCTTTCACTTCCTTGGTTAGGTTTATTCCGAGGTATTTTATTCTTTTTGATGCTATTGTGAATGGAATTGTTTTCCTGACTTCTCTTTCTATCAGTTCATTGTTAGTGTATAGGAAAGCCACAGATTTCTGTGTGTTAATTTTGTATCCTGCAACTTTGCTGAATTCCGATATCAGTTCTAGTAGTTTTGCAGTGGAGTCTTTAGGGTTTTTTATGTACAATATCATGTCATCTGCAAATAGTGACAGTTTAACTTCTTCTTTACTAATCTGGATTCCTTGTATTTCTTTGTTTTGTCTAATTGCCGTGGCTAGGACCTCCAGTACTATGTCAAATAACAGTGGGGAGAGTGGGCATCCCTGTCTTGTTCCTGATCTCAGAGGAAAAGCTTTCAACTTCTCGCTGTTCAGTATGATGTTGGCTGTGGGTTTATCATATATGGCCTTTATTATGTTGAGGTACTTGCCCTCTATGCCCATTTTGTTGAGTTTTTATCATGAATGGATATTGAATTTTGTTGAATGCTTTTTCAGCATCTATGGAGATGATCATGTGGTTTTTGTCCTTTTTGTTGATGTGGTGGATGATGTTGATGGATTTTCGAATGTTGTACCATCCTTGCATCCCTGGGATGAATCCCACTTGGTCATGGTGTATGATCCTCTTGATGTATTTTTGAATTCGGTTTGCTAATATTTTGTTGAGTATTTTTGCATCTACGTTCATCAGGGATATTGGTCTGTCTTTTTTGGTAGGGGTCTTTGCCTGGTTTTGGTATTAGGGTGATGTTGGCTTTATAGAATGAGTTTGGGAGTATTCCCTCCTCTTCTATTTTTTGGAAAACTTTAAGGAGAATGGGTGTTATGTCTTCTCTGTATGTCTGATAAAATTCCAAGGTAAATCCATCTGGCCCGGGGGTTTTGTTCTTTGGTAGTTTTTTGATTACCACTTCAATTTCATTGCTGGTAATTGGTCTGTTTAGATTTTCTGTTTCTTTCTTGGTCAGTCTTGGAAGGTTGTATTTTTCTAGGAAGTTGTCCATTTCTCCTAGGTTTCCCAGCTTGTTAGCATATAGGTTTTCATAATATTCTCTAATAATTCTTTGTATTTCTGTGCGGTCCATCATGATTTTTCCTTTCTTATTTCTGATTCTGTTGATGTGTGTTGACTCTCTTTTTCTCTTAATAAGTCTGGCTAGAGGCTTATCTATTTTGTTTATTTTCTCAAAGAACCAGCTCTTGCTTTCATTGATTTTTTTCTATTGTTTTATTCTTCTCAATTTTATTTATTTCTTCTCTGATCTTTATTATGTCCCTCCGTCTGCTGACCTGAGGTCTCATTTGTTCTTCTTTTTCCAATATTCATAATTGTGACATTAGACTATTCATTTGGGATTGTTCTTCTTTAAATATGCCTGGATTGCTATATACTTTCCTCTGAAGATTGCTTTTGCTGTGTCCCTCAGAAGTTGGGGCTTTGTGTTGTTGTTTTGATTTGTTTCCATATATTGCTGGATCTCCATTTTAATTTGGTCATTGATCCATTGATTATTTAGGAGTATGTTGTTAAGTCTCCATGTGTTTGTGAGCCTTTTTGCTTTCTTTGTACAATTTATTTCTAGTTTTATACCTTTGTGGTCTGAAAAGTTGGTTGGCAGGATTTCAATCTTTTGGAATTTACTGAGGCTCTTTTTGTGACCTAGTATGTGTTCTATTCTGGAGAATGTTCCATGTGCACTTGAGAAGAATGTGTATCCTGTTGCTTTTGGGTGTAGAGTTCCGTAGATGTCTATTAGGTCCATCTGTTCTAGTGTGTTGTTCAGTGCCTCTGTGTCCTTAATTATTTCCTGTCTGGTGGATCTGTCCTTTGGAGTGAGTGGTGTGTTAAAATCTCCCAAAATGAATGCATTGCATTCTATTTCCTCCTTTAATTCTGTTAGTATTTGTTTCACATATATTGGTGCTCCTGTATTGGGTGCATATATGTTTATAATGGTTATATCCTCTTGTTGGACGAGCCCTTTATCATTATGTAATGTCATTCTTTATCTCTTGTTACTTTCTTTATTTTGAGGTCTTTTGTCTGATACTAGTATTGCAACACCTGCTTTTTTCTCTGTGTTGTTTGCATGAAATATCTTTCTCCATCCCTTGACTTTTAATCTGTGCATGTCTTTGGGTTTGAGGTGAGTCTCTTGTAAGCAGCATATAGATGGGTCTTGCTTTTTTATCCATTCTATTACTCTGTGTCTTTTGATTGGTGCATTCAGTCCATTTACATTTAGGGTGATTATTGAAAGATATGAACTTATTGCCATTGCAGGCTTTAGATTCGTAGGTACCAAAGGTTCAAGGTTAGCTTGTTTACTACCTTACTGTCTGACTTGCTTACTGAGCTGTTATAAACATAGTCTGATGATTATTTCTTTCCCTTCTTTTTCCTCCTCCTCCATTCTTCATATGTTGGGTGTTTTGCTCTGTGCTCTTTTTAGGAGTGCTCCCATCTAGAGCAGTCCCTCTAAGATACCCTGTAGAGATGGTTTGTGGGAGGCAAATTCCCTCAACTTTTGCTTGTGTGGGAATTGTTTAATCCCTCCTTCATATTTAAATGATAATCATGCTGGATACAGTATCCTTGGTCCAAGGTCCTTCTGTTTCATTGCATTAAATATATCATGCCATTCTCTTCTGGCCTGTAAGGTTTCTGTTGAGAAGTCTGATGATAGCCTGATGGGTTTTCCTTTGCAGGTGACCTTTTTTCTCTCTCTGGCTGCATTTAATACTCTGTCCTTGTCCTTGATCTTTGCCATTTTAATTATTATGTGTCTTGGTGTTGTCCTCTTTGGGTCCTGTCTCTCAGGAGTTCTGTGTGCCTCTGTAGTCTGAGCAACTATTTCCTCCCCCAGGTTGGGGAAATTCTCAGCAATTATTTCTTCAAAGACACTTTCTATCCCTTTTTCTCTCTCTTCTTCCTCTGGTACCCCTATAATGCAGATATTGTTTCTTTTGGATTGGTCACACAGTTCTCTTAATATTGTTTCATACCTGGAGATCCTTTTATCTCTCTCTGTGTCAGCTTCTATGCATTCCTGTTCTCTGGTTTCTATTCCATCAATGGCCTCTTGCGTCTTATCCATTCTGTTTATAAATCCTTCCAGAGCTTGTTTCACTTCTGTAATCTCCCTCTGGATGTCTGTAATCTCCCTCCATACTTCATCCCTTAGCTCTTGCATATTTCTCTGCAGCTCTGTCAACATGTTTATGATTTTTATTTTGAATTCTTTTTCAGGGAGACTGGTTAGGTCTGCCTCTGCAGATCCTTTCTCAGGTGTTGTTTGAACTATCTTGGACTGGACTAAATTTTTTTGCCTTTTCATGGTGATAGTGGTGGCTGTAGGCAGGTTGTGGGTGTGTCAGCTGGGAGAAGAAAGTCCTTTCCTGCTTGCTGGATGCCTTGCCCTTCTCCGCTGCCTGTGATGGTTACCCGCACTCCTGGAGCAGCCACTGGGTTAGTCCCCTAATCTGCTGTGGGCAGGGTCTCTGTCAGAGCAGCACGGAGCCCTGCGGGGAGTGGCAGCCATGCCAGGTGTGCTCTTCCGTGCTAGCAGCACCCTTGTTGGGCAGCTGTGTAGCACCAGCAGCCTTTGGGTCTGGCCCGGGTGGCTCTGCATTGGGCTGGGATTCTGGTAGGCTGCTGGGAGCACACCTGCTCCCTCTGGCTCCACTGCAGGTGTGCGCGGGGCTCTCCTGCGCATGCCTCAACCGGGCTCCTCTGGCTTCACTGCCGCCGGTGTGCACGAGCCGTGCCCAGGCTGTCCGGTCATGCCACTGTGGGCTCGCACAAGTCTCTCCCAGTCTTGTCTGGCGCTGTTGGCACATGAATCTGCTCCTGGTCCCTTCCGGCACTGCCATCCCTGGCACACGCTGCCACTCTTTCACTACTGGGCCGGTGTGTCAGGGTCTGCGCCAGTTGGAGGAACGACTGGCAGGCTGCTTAGTGCTGTGAGGTGCTTCAGAGCTGTGCTGCCTCCCCGGGGTTTAGTGCACCTAAGTTTCCCCGGGATTCCCAGCTGCTGGTTAAGTGTGCCGGGACAACTTCATGCAGCAATGGGGTCCCTGTCTCTTTAAGACTTGCAGAAAGCATTCACTTTTCTTTTGTCTCAGGGGTGCCAGTTGCGGGGACCTACCCATAGGTTTTGCTTTTCCGTTTCTCTAATATCCAGCACCCAGTGCACCTTGTGACTGCGTTCTGGGTGCAGATTTCTAGAGCTGGTTGTTTAGCAGCCCTGGGCTTTCACTCCCTCCCCATTCCAACTCCTTTCTTCCCGCCAGGTTTTGTGATTGGGGAGGGTTTGGGTTCTGCCTGGCCGCAGCTTGTATCTTACCCCCTTCATGTGATGTTGAGTTCTCGCAGATGTAGATGTATCCTGGCTGCTGTACTGCATCCACTGGTGTCTCATTTAGGAATAGTTGTACTTATTGTATTTTCATAAATATATATGTTTTGGGGAGGAGATTTCCTTTGAACTACTCACACCACCATCTTCCCGTGATCCACCCATATTGCACATATTTTAACAAGAATATATATTATAATTAGTCTATGTATAAATATCTTGTTTTTAAAATGAGGAAATTGAGAGTTAGCAAAATTAAGTAACTATCTCAATGTGCCCAGTCTCCTTTCTCCACCCAAGTCCTGTACAGAAAAGATATATTAGAAATGTGCAAATATTTTCCACGTATTATCAGCTTAATAATTTATGCATTTAAGTTAGGCTATTTTGCATGACATGGATACATATATATTTGGATCATATAATTTGTGTGGAGAGAATTTTGGGTGAATTTTTTTTAATGTGGCCCATCCTCTCTATCAAAATAACTGTCACCTCTGGATTTTACACTGGTCCAGGACCACATCGTTGCTATTGCCCATTTGGAAATACTATTTCACTCTGGACAAGGGATTCAAACTCACCATCATCATTGTAATGATGCATGTCCAGCCTCCTGACATCCTCCAACCAGATATCCTCACTGAGGGAAGAATCAGCATCACCAAAGATACTTCCACGTAGCCAGGATTTGGAGGTACTGAGGTTGAAGAGAGAGGCTAAAGGACGGCGGATTCTCTTTTTCTTTCTAAATATTCTGGGGAGAAATTAAAGTAGCATGTGACTAATGAATAGCAGGTTCAAACTGGAAAATTTCGTGAAAGTGATTTAAAGTGCAGAGCTCATCTCTATAACCCAGGTCCACAAAGCTAATTTCACTTATTCCCTCCATTAATTCCACAGAAATTTCTTAAGTTTCTATGTGCACCAGGCACTTGGATCAATGTCAAGGATATTGAGATAAAAGACAAAACCTTGTTTTGTAACATCTTTCTACGTTGACAGATATTAACTGCTTTAGAGGGAGTGAGGATTTAATAATATGGGTAATAACTGTTGAACTACTGTGCTGTATATTTGAAACCAATATAAGATTATGTATCAATGATACTTCAATTAAAAAAAATAGACAAAACCTTATGTACAAAAAATTCACAATCTTATACAGGAGAAAGACAAGCAGAGTACAGATCTCTATAGAGCTTATTCTGTAGAAGAATGCATGAGAGCATCTCTATAATGCTCTCATAGAGCTTATTCTGTGTCAAGGGTCTTTATTACTGGTTTCATATAGTAACTCCCATTATCCTCAGAATTGCCCTGTGAGGTAGGTTCTATTGTTATCCCACTTTTCAGATCAGGAAAACAGGTTAAATAACATGTCTGAGGTCAGGCAGCTAGTAAGTGACATTATGGGGAGGCAAGCCCAGCAGTCTGGCTCCACAGCCCCTGTTCTGGGTCACTGTGCTATGTGGGGGTGGGGGGTGTTCTGGCAGAATTAACTGGAGGCTGTTCCCAGAGCACCAGGAGGGGCATTGCTAACAGGGAGTCAAGGGAGGCTTTCTGAGATAGGAGAGCATTGGGCTGCATAGGGCCATTAGGTCTACTCATGGAAGAACAAGCCAGTCTTATATTAGGAGATGCTGGAAAGGTAAAAAGAAGGCAGATATTGAAGAACCTTGGATGTTATGTGAAGAATATGGGATTTGAAGGTTGGGAAAAGGGAGACACTGCAGTATGTCGGGGGAAGGAGGCGGTGCTGATGTGATCTGGTTTGCATTTCTGAATGAGCCGGACTACTCACTGCCCCCAACCTGCTCCCTCCACACACACTCCCAACAATCCGTCCTCTGTATCGTAGTCAGTGTTATCTTGCTAAGGACAAATTTGATGATTTGCCAGTGATTCCTCTTCATCTACAGAATAAAGCACAAACTCCCCAGGCCTGGGACTGAGCCCGTCTATTCAGCCCCTGCACCTGTGCTCTGTCTTCTCTTGCGGAGCCGTCCTTGCCCACCCTAAGCTCTTTCCCTACCTGCCATTCGCTACACTGTATCAGGGGCTCTCAGAACTCCATGCTTGCTCCCTCTCTCCAGATTCCCCTTTCCTATTTCTATTTCAACTAATATCCTACATCTCTCAAGACTCAAACCAACCACCACCATCACTAGGAAGCTTGTTTTAACCTCTTCCTCCCAGTAAGCAGGCCTCCTTTCCTTTCGTCCGCCTCTACTCCCCATTCAGACTTCACTCCAGCACCCGTGTCCCCTGGTCACTTTGCGTGTTTCCCTGCAGGCTCCCCTGCCCTTTGGTAGTCCTTGTGTTTCCATAGTTGGCTTCTTATAAATGACTGTTGAGTAAACAGATGAATGGATGGATTGGCCTTCAGAACCTTTCATGTAATAAATACCCCCTTCTTACCTCACTAAGTTCTCCTTGTACAGAACACTGGTCTGGGGTGGGCTCAGGGTCATGCTGCCATCTTTGTCCCAGAGGAAACTGTCTTCTGTCCAAACATAGTAGCCATTGGTAAGAAGTCTGGGGCTTCGGCGACAGGTAAAGTGGGGGCCAGTCAGGGGATCTATGGAGCAGCATTCAAAGGAGCTGTCGCTTTCCAGGAAATCACAGGTCAAACTAAAGAGGAAACAAGGCAAATCCTTTAAATCTCCATCCAGTAGATCCAACCCCATGAAATCCCTGTTTCTAATCACTGAAAAGGAAAACATCACTTTGCATTCATGGCTACTAGTTACTTCTGCAGCTCTAAGAAGGTCACTTATCTTCTCAGCTTCATCTCCTCACCCATGAGAGCATTAAGCTACAGGGCATTTAGCGCTTCCTTCTGTTTTAAACACTTTAGTGAAAATGTTATGGCTTGTCAGTTTCTTTACTGTGTTAGGCATCTACACCATTTATAGTAATCCATTTTCCTAGATGGAAAAATTACAAAGCTGCCCATCTGGGATGTTGGGAGCTCGTAGTCTCCTCCACTCCCCTTTCTTTGATTAGCCCTCCAATTGCCATAGTCTTACTTTTGTCCCTGTAATAGACAAATTGTATCTCCGTAGCCACCAGACAGTCAAACAGATCTTTCTGGCTTTTGCTGTTTTCCCTCTGGGTCAGCTGCACAAATGATCATGCGGTTACCTTCCCTGATTCAGTATCTAGGGAATTCTTCTATTTAGTTGGGTAAATCTGTATGTGTCTCAGGTTTGAAAAACAATCACATGCCTGTGTGATTGAAAGGCAAGCTCACACCTCATGCTCTACTGAATATCTGATAAATCTTTAAATTAAAAAGCCTGTTCACAATAATTACACTGAAGTTAGTAAAAAGACTACTTTAAATGGGTATTATTTATTGAGAACCTACTATGGGCCTGGCCCATACTTCATGCTTCATCTACTTTACACAAACCTCCCCAAAAATTAAGTATTATCATCTATACTATAAAGCAGGGAAAAAAAATGAGTTGAAGAAAGGCATATATATCTTGGATATTTTGCATAGCTAGCAAATGGCAAGCTAGGATTGAGCCTTGGTCTGTCTGATTCCAAACATGTGCTTTTTCCACACAGCCTGCTTGCTCATCCTCGGCTAGTTCCCTCAAGAGTTACAGAAGACCTAGAATTTACAAAAAGGGGCAGGTTCTAATACCAATGCATGATCTCTTATCGCCATTGGCACATTTCATAAAATACTAGACAATACATCAACTGATATCTGCATAAGGAATCAAAGACAGAGGGACAGAAACAAGAAATGCAAGGAAGGAGAAGAAAAGAGGCTTCTCTGCAAGGAAGAACTTGAACAAAATGGTTGATTCTACGTTTTCATGGAATGTGACATTTGGTCAACTTGTGCACTAGTGCAGAATCTTGTTGCTCTTATAAAGTAGAGCATGTTTAAAGGAACTCCAGTTTGAGAAGAAGTAACCATACACCAGTATTCAGTAATTTCCCCAATCATCAAATAAACAGCTCACATTTGCCCACACACTGACACCCCACCCCCCAAAAAGATTCATTGTTAGGTTAAGCAAGTTTCCATTTTGTGTACGCATGGGACTGAATATTTATACCCACCAAAACTGGATGATAGCTACGGGGAATATTTTTAAACCATGAATACAACAAAGTAAGACACACAGGAAGAGAACTCGAGTTTTCTTGAGAAAAGCCCCACGAAGTACCTTGGGAAAATGCACGAGGGAGACAGCTGTCCAGTACATTCTCTCTTGGAGCCAGAAGAACCTGTGACATTAAAGCAAATGAGGGAGAAGCACGAATTTGTCATTAAGCATATAAGAAAGAAGCACACATTCATCACACCTCACCCACATGCATGACTGCCACCTGTGGACTTTAAAGGAGGTGTGACCAGCCAATACACCAGCAGTGGTCGCTCCAACTGGTACAATCATCCAGGGTCAGTACTAACGCAGCTTGTCACCAGGCTGCTACTTCTGGGAAGCCAGGGGTAATCTAGGAGCCTCTATTGTTTCTTCTCTCACTCAACACTCCTTGTGAGGTTCCGTAGTACAAGAGGGGGCAATAATAAATCATTAGCATCAAACTGACTCATGAAAAGGAGGAAGAATACATCTTGTGTGAAGCTGTAGAAAACCCAAATCAATTACCCAGTGTTCTGGTTATTTCAGCTTACTCAGTAATTTGAGCAATTCAATCATCTGCCTAGACTCTCTCTCATTAGTGCCTTTTAAGGCATTTCTGTTATAAAATAATGAGCAGAAGACATTGGTTGTGGAAAAAAAATAGTTTTGTTTTATATAAATGGTTTTCCAGTGTATAAAGCCTGTAAGTATTCTTAATTAAAAAAAAGAAAACCATTCATTCTTTGCAGTTTAACCAAAGCTATGCAACATATTTCAATTGGGGAGCGTTTCCTTTGATTAATTTCCTAAGCTCTAAAGCAGATTTTACATCGTAGGGTAATGGTGCGAATACTTCTCATAGACAGGCTCGGTGAAACTTGATTCCATTACTGACAATTAACATCTGAGACAAAGAAAAGAATTTAGACTTTCAGATTGGGCTGGTTGATTTGTCAGGAGAAAATTGTAGGTGTGTGAGGGAGGGTTAGAAGCAGGGTTTGGGGAGAAAATGACAAGAGGAAGGAAGGAACTTGAAACCACTACCGTTTGAACAACGCCCTTATTTTCTGCAAGTAGCTGTCAAAATCATTCAGTATTTTTTTTTATAGACAAACAGTTTTGCATCTTAATAGTAGCTGATAAACAGTCTCCTTTCACATTTATGCGCAGGCATCTAAAAAAAACGGTGATTTTTTTTTCCTACTAAAAGAAAAATACCACATGTCTCTCAAGGAAAGAAATGAAGTCAAAATCCTTGCCAAAGGGAACACTGGCATTTACAAAGCACAAGCAACTGACAGATGGTTAATGGTGTGAGTCTCAGCAAAATCAAAGCAAGGAAATTGCTAAACGAAGTCTCATCATTCAAAAGATAATTGCGTGTAGCAGTTCTCCTACATTGACTTGCCACTGGCGTTGACATCAGTTGAGATATTCGGTACATCTTGGGGAGGATGCTTGCTCAAACTTCACAGATTTTCTGCAAAAGACATTAAAAAAAAGGTGAATTATATATTAAAAATAGAAAAATGATGCCAAAACAGATGGCATCTACTAATTGCACTAGGCAGATTTGTTTACTGAAGTAATACAGACATGAAGAACATAATAGGACTGAAGGCAGGAGCTGGCCTGAAGGGCCGCTGAGGTTGTGTCTGCCTCTACAATTTTGCATCACGCTTTCTATTGTCTTGCTTAGTGCATCTCAGCAACTTCTGTCTGTAAATAAGAATAACATTTTATTGGGGAAAGCTACACTCAATAAAGGTTGACTTTTAATCAAAGTAAAATAATAAAAATGAGTTACGTGGTTAGGAAATCTGAAAAGCAATTGGTTCTAGAGCCCCCTGAAGGAACATCTTGCATTTTCATCACCCAAGACACATCAACCTCATTATCAAGTTTCAAACAGTGCTTGGGGATTGGTGTCTGTCTTTCCCCTAACACCTGGAACCATTGACAGGTAGTCATACCGAGGGCGGGTGGTGTTTGTACTTGTTGACAACCTGCACATTCCTAAGCAGAAACAACATCGCACTAAAATAGTGTGCCACTGCACAGATTTCAAAGCTCTGTTTTCATTAACATACAATTTACTTTCTCAACTACAAATTAAACACATATCCAAGTGTGTAAACAATGTAAACATTGATCATTTACCGCTCAGTATGTAGGCCTATCTTCTGTTCACTATTACATTTTGTATCTATCATAATCCTAATAGCTCTATAAGATAGGACTACATTCTTTTCTGATTTATCACCTCTATCCACATTTTTAAAAGGTGGTGACTAGTAATGGACTGTTCTTGAAGCCATCATACATTAAATCAAATCAGGATAATTCTATAGCTCCAAATGCATTCTTTCAATAGACAGCACAAAAACCTGTTAGAAAATATAGATCCTGGATTATACAGGGATGTTTGGAGAAGTGAGACCTGGAAGATCTCTAAATCAAAGCACACTTTCATAGATTTCATTAGTTTGGAATATAAAATAATATTGTTTGCACTATAATATAATGGTATATCATTTGTCCTTCTGATTTTTTGATTGATACAATATGAGTATGTGCAACTCAAATTACCCTGTTAGTTTTTCCCAAGGATTAAGTTTAATTTTTTAAGCCAACAAGTCCTGTGGCAGAAAGCAGAGTCTTATCACTGTATCTTACACATACTTGCAGCAGGCTACAGACACTATACTAACAGTTTATCGAGTATCAGTAACATTGAAAAGAAAAAAAGACTTCAGTGACACCTCTAAAACTTTTCAAGACACAGATCCTATTTACTAGTTCCATCAAAGCAACAGATCTGTCCTGGAAAATAATTTGCCCATACATGTTCCTTCCAAAGGGAGTTCCCAGTCTCCTCTTCCCACTGATAAGTAACAAAATAATTACTGAAATATGAAGCTTCCTGTGGTTGACAGCGGAGAAGTCCAAGACTTCAGCAGTTCTTCAGCTGAAAATAATTTCAGAATGTCAACAGGTAGATACGTCTCTTAAGAAAGGAAAATCCCATCTTTCCCTCCTTCTAAGAGATGCCTGCACACATCTCCATGTGCAGGTGTATGCAGAGAAGTTTCGTGTTGTTCTTTTGGCTGTTTCCTGGAATAGAAAAGCATGTAGTTCTTGGGAAAGCCAGCGTTGTAACTGCTTTTGTTTTCTTTCAAAAACAGCCTGCGTCACCAGCCGCTGAGAGGCAGAATGAGGTCACACTTCCTGTCGGGCTCACATCAGTGGCATTCATGCTGAGGAGCATGGGGAAGGCTCAAGACAATCTCCTGGACCGGCAGTGGGAGGGTAGGCAGCCCATGAATCAGGCCAGCTGGATACATCATGGCCACTGGAGAGATGCTTTTCTGAGCTAGCTAATCACCCCTAGTTGCGAGAACATGAGAAAAGCTTTCAGAGTAGCAACATTTTTGCTTATCATCTTTTGGCCATTTTCAGTAATGAGTAGTGCATAGTAATGGTAATTTGCCTAAACCAATTAAACTCAGTAGGGATAATGCACTGATGCATTTAAATTCAGAATACTATTAAATGCCAGTAGCTGGATCTTATGTAAATGTCTGTAGTGGCAATATGTTGATTTAGCAAAGGCTGGGCTTTACAAGAAACTCTGTGGGTGGCATTTAACATTTTATATTAATATTTTAGCAGAGTTCAAAGAACTTCACACTGTTGGGGGGGTCCTTATAAATCTCTGGAATTGCATGTAATAAAAGTAATATACATTGAAGCAGTATCGAGGTGCTTGAAAGTCACAGAGATGGAGATTCAAATTTTGTCAGCCCTATCCGTTCTGTGACCTCAGATCTGTGATTTAACCTCTTTGAGAAAGTGTGGTATTTAGACACAATGGAATATTATTCACCTTAAAAAAGAAGGAAATCCTTCCATCTGTGGCAACATGGGTGAACCTGGAGGCCATTTTGCTAAGAGAAATAAGCCAGACACAGATGGACAAATATTGACATAAAATATTTATGTCATAAATACAAAAGCAGAGGGTAGAATAGTGGTTACCACGGGCTAGAAGAAGGGGAAAACAGGAAAGTATTGGTCAAAGAGTACAAAGTCTTGGTTATGATAGATGAGTAAGCCCTAGAGATCTATTGTGTGGCACAGTAGCCATATTATCGTTAGCCATATTGCATTGCGTACTTAAAAATTTGCTAAAAGAGTAGAACTTATGTTGAGTGCTCTTATTACAAAATAGATGATAGGTAGGGCAAGAGGAAACTTTTGGAGGAATGGATATGTTTATGGCATTGATTGTGGTGATGGTTTCATGGGTGTATACGTATCTCCAGACTCATCAAATTGTATAAATATGTACAGCTTTTTGTATGTTAATAGTAGCTCAGTAATTTTTTTTTAAGTTCAAGAAAAATAGGTTTTTAAAATAGAGACCACTATAACACTATAAAACTTTTTAAAACGATAATGTGCTTTGTGACTACACACAAGGGAAATGTTCTCACCATTTCTCCAAATCATTTGCAATGGAAATGTTTTGTCCAAGTAATATCCCTGAAGACTTGTGTTTTAGGTCCGTTTTTCAAAAACTTTAATGTGCTGTGAATCACCTGGGAATCTTATAGAGAAGTAAGTAGGTCTGAGGGAGCAACAGAGATTCTGCATTTTTAACCAGCTCTGCGTTAGACAAGGCTGCTGGTCCACTAGCTACTCTTTGAGAGGCTAGTGACTATACTTTGGGAAATGCTATTGACAAATCAATACAAAAATACTACAGCCAATAAACAAACACACTCGTGTGCTTGTTTAAATCCCTCATGTGCTCATTGATGTCCCTTCTACCTAAGCCCCATCGTCTTCTGCTCTTGTCTGTCCCTTTAAATGGCATCACCTTCCATCCAACTACGCAGGCCAGAAGCTTGTGAGTAGTCAACACCATCCCCTATGTAGTTTTTGAATGTGACACTGTCCATCTCCTTTGTCACCTCTGGAGCTCCAGCTGCCACCTTCTCTCACCTGAAGTTCTCTGTCTCCAATTCAACCTGTCGTTCGGCCTCTTTCCAATGCATTCTCCAAGCCAGTGCTGAATGAGCCTTTCTTTATAAATATATGCTTACGTTGTTTCTCTGATTAAATCCTTCAGTGACTTGTCCTTGCTCCTCTCAGATAAAGTTCAACACCATCTCCCTAGCCTACAGGGCCCTGGGGGATCTGCTTCTGCCTATTTCCAGTCTCATTTTTTCCTCCCCACCCCACACCCTCAACCAGACTGGCGTTATCTCAGCTTCCCTAGCTTGGTCCCACCTCAGGCCCTTTCAACAGGCTATTTCCTTTGCCTCTGGCCTGTCCTTTCCCAGACTGTCTCTCCTACTCACCTTGTAGGTGCAAATAGCTCTCTCTTGGAGCAGGCTCCCTGCCCCTCTCAGATGGGGTTCTAGGTCTTATAGCGCTTGGTACCTTTCTGTTGAAGTGACCATCATTAATTATGGTTCATGAACCAGGTTTTCACTGGTGTTGGTCTCTCCTGCTATACTGTGAGCTTTGGGAAGAGAGAGGGACAATGCTTTTCTAGTTTCTATGTTAATTATAGTTTCTATGATTAGCATAGTCTAATGCATAGAAAGCACTTAAAATAAATGAAAAAGATCTTTATACAATCTAAGTCTGGCTGGGCTCTTTGCCACACATAGCACAGAACTTTTCTGGGGCCAGAAGCAGATACATGAGCCAAAGCCTGGAAAGGCTAATGATCTGGCAGGTGCTGGAAGCTGGACATTTGATCAGAACAATTATGCTATAGTAAAAATCAACCCCCAAATCTAAGTGGGTTGTAGCAATAACCTCTTACTGTCCCACATAGTGGCTCTGAAATGTGTCAGCTTGGCCAAGCTGAACTGTATGTCCCAGGATTCCTTTCCCTATACGTTCTAGATTAGGAATGGGCTGCAAGTACAATTTGTGCAAGATTTAGAAGATGGAGTGGAGCAGGGGCCACAGTTATCTTTCAAAGGTCCACGTGGGCCAGACTTTGTTATAGCTCGTGTACTTTTTCACCAACCTGCTTTCTGACTGCATGGACTGCACCCAAAGCTCCGGTCCCCATGGATGGCTTCCCTCAGCTTCCAAAATCCTGATCCAAGAGTGTGGCTCTGCAGCAAGAACACATGCTTTTCCTGCAGGGTATCCACAGCAACGGCATTGGAAACTCTGAGATGGGAAGAGGCCAACGTGGGGTTCAGTGATAAATGGATTCCTGCTCCAGTTGGTTCCCCATAAATTCCTGTTGCCCTTGTTCACCCCCACCTCATGCCTATCTTTCGATCCTGACCAACTGCCTTACAACTTCAGGTTTGGCACCCCTGAAATAGTCAAGCTGAAACTCTTTTACCAGTGTCTGTAATTTAAGGTTCAATCCTTACTTTAAAAAATTACATATTCTTTGTCATTCCTAGTGGTTTGACTTCTCAGCTTGAACCTGATCAATACACTTTGTCTTACATACAAGGTCAAATCCTTATTTAAAAGTCTCATATTCTGCATCATTCCTAGTGGTCCTGCTTCATTGCTTTAATCTGACCAACCCACCTAGTTTTCTGTTGGCTGCAAGTTGGCTGTAGCTCTGTTCCTTGTGCCTTAATTCCAGGAGCCAGGCTGGAGGATCAACTTCGATGGGTGTCATGTCCTTCTTGAGACAGAGGGAAAAGAATAAAAGAGCTGGCAGAAATAATAATGGCTTTGTAAAGCTTTTTTTCAAAACTTGCAACAGAAATTTCTACTCATATTTCATTGGTCGAAGCAGATTGAATGGCCAAGTTCATTGTCAAAGGGGTAAGGAAGCACCCTCCTCCACAGGGAAGCACTGCAAATCTGGGGCAGTGGGTGGGGACCAACAGCAGATGTGTATTGAAAGTAAGCACAATGACTTGAAATGGTTATGTGATTTAGTACAGTCCTCCATGTTGGTCACAAATATTTACCTGCCTCTCTTACTTTCCAAAATGCTGTATTTAACTTCCTCTTCACAGAAAACACTCCAAAATCCCATTCAATGATGGCAACAGACTTCAAGTCCAGGATTTCATAATAATCTCTACACCAGTGTGGTTCCTCTTGATATGGAGGCTTCGAATCAACCTTCCCCCTATGCCCAGCATTCAACGCTGGAACACAGACAATCACTTCCACTGAAACTCTCTCGTTAAGAAAAGGGAGCAATGGTTGTTCCATGGAAATTTGAAAACTGAATGGTCAGACACAAAGAGCCCTGTACCCTGTGGACAGGATAAGAAAAGACCCTGGTTTTGCTTCCCAAGAGGGGCAACTCAGGCAGCTGTTTGTGGCTCTTGGCTCCACCCTCTGGAAAGTAAAAGTCTTTCCTTTTCCCTTGTTCTCGTTGGCTACCTCTGAAGGTTAGAGAATGTGTCTTCCTTGGGCCTGAGCAACTTTTCCATCCGCTTTCTGTTCCTTGAAGTTGGAAAGTGGAGAGGTTCCTTGAGCCCTGAATTGTCACAATCTCTCTGATACCAAGCTGCCACCTCTTTGGCTACACATTTTATTGAAAACAGTCCACAACTTTATATCTATTTGATCACAAGAGATATCCATACTTCTAATCCTTTTGAGACATACCTATTACTCTGTTTTCAATTGCTGGCAACCTGAACTTGTCAGACTATCCATTTCCTGAGTATATGTGATGTGTCATGTGAATAATTCATGGGAACTATCTTTGAAGGGCTCTCAGATTGTTTGGTTTTAAGAGAATTAGATTATGTTGCCTTTAGATTGTGTTGCCTTTAGTTCCTTTGTCATAACACCGGAGTATCTCACTTACAGATGGTTGTTGACGAATGAACTCTCTAATGGTTTCTTCTGGTTTCTAGTACCTACAATTTCTATACAATTTGATTCACTGCAGTATCTTCATTATTGCCTTTACCTTTGATTTTTCTTGTAATTGAGGTTCTTAAACTTCCTTTGTAACTAATGTGTCTTTTTAGGATTCGAACAATATTTCTTGCAAGTAGAATTCCAGTCTCTCAAAAATGTTCCAGATATGTTTGCTAGGGTTGACATTTATTTGAACTGCACTAGGAATAACATTTTTTTAAGAGAGATGGACTGAGAAATGGGGGGTGTGGTCAGAGGAGGAGGGTGGATTCGCTAGTGAAAACCCTACCATAAAGCCTGAATGAGGGCTTACATTCTTGGTGGCAATAACAGTGTTTTATTCATGTCTGTAATCCTTAGCAGCAAATACAGGGCTTGACACAAAGTGAATCCTCAGAAAAGGTATGCTTTCATAGAATCCTGGAGAGTGAAACTGGAGTTACCCTCAGAGTTTCCAGTGACTAGATGTATGGGTCCCTCTGCAAGGTGTGAGAGGAAGATTAGGAAACAGCTGGCACTTGTAGATCCGTTACAACTTGCAAAACATGAAAGCCTTGCTCCTTTGAATTTAATTCCCATTACAGCTCTGTGAAGTAGATTTAAAATTCCCCTTTACATAGAGGGAAAGGAGAATCAGAAAAGGGCCTATTCCCCAAAATTCTAGTAACAGTGTCAGGTCTAATTTACAACTCCCAGTTATTTCCAAATCCCTGGCTCTAATATGCTTCACTATTTTAAGTTGCTATTAAAAAGATGGCAAGAAACAAGTGAATGGATTTATTTCCTTCAAATTTATATCTATGATCTTCACAATAACCTATAGTTTTCAAAAAAAAAAAAGAAGAAGAAGAGAGAAAGGAAATAAAGTCAAAGGGCGTTTACCTTCATCCTGGTGAAACTGGCTCTGTTGAACGCTTTGCAAAAATACGAAAGAAGAAGTAATCCAATACCTGAGCACAAGGTTGTGTTGCCTCAATAGTTTTTACTAAGGCAAAACCACGGACTGTGGCAGTGCTTGTTCTGACAAGTTCTCAGCCCCTGCCAGCTGTCTTGCCTCCCTCAGAGGGGTAACTCTTTCATGTGAATGTCAAGCAGTTACCACGCGGTCATTGGTATTGTTTTCTGGTCCTAACCGAGAGGAAAGAAACTTAGACAAACTGCAAATGGCCACTTAGAGCGCATGTTCAGACCCTGCACATTCCTGCATGCTGACACTTCTGTATCAAAGACTGTGTTGGCCATCTGACTACTCTGCTAAGCACCTCAAGATCAGGAACTAAGCTGATTCACTGTTATGTTCCTTGTTTCTAGCACTGTACTTGGCACACTGCAGATTTTCAATATATGCTTGTGGGAAAGAAATGAAAGTAGAATATTTTTTTGTCAGAGCTTAAATCACAACTATAAAGAACTATAGGGCAAGAGTAATTTTAGAGTCTACAAAGAATTCTTTTTGAAGCTTACTTTTCCTCAAAACATATATATCAAATGCCCCTTCCTCTAGGCATTTTCTTTGATTTGCTGTGTCAGATTATGCATATGCCTATCGTACCTCTATTTCAAACTGATTAATATTTAGCTTCATATGTACTTTCTTATTTCTGTATCCATTATGGCAAGGCACCTTAGAATTGGGCACCTTGTTTCACTTTTCTTCCTCTTCTCTCACTCTGCATCACTCTGAGTCTAGAACTTCAATAACAGTTTCTTGGGTGACTAAACAAGTAAATGAATGGTGAGAGAATGCAGGCAGGCATGCTGTCCGCCATTTTTGACGATGTTACTGTCATCGTGGCTAGCTCCATTCTCGAGGAAGATACCGATCACTAGGAAGTCCAGAGTGTTCACTATTGATTTGCTATGTTCTGTCACCTGCCCTTGCTCCCCCAATCTTAGCAATCCTCAGCAACGTGTTTCTACACTGTAAAGACTGCCTCTAAAAACAAGCACCTAAGGAATCAGGGATATGACGGATCAGTCTCTCACGAGATCTGCGCCTCACTGGGCTTGGCTTTCTACCTTTGCAAAAACCAAGAAGAATATTCTCAGGTTTGCTGGATGGCTGTAAATTGTACCTTAGAATTATAGTCAGTATAAGCCAGTTGCAATCAACATTAGTTATTTTTGTTGTTTGCCTTCCATTCTCTTTCTTTCAAATAATAGCACCCCAATTTTCTTTAAAGGACCCACTCATTTATATTTCTTAGTCCTTGAGGTTTGGATCAGTCTCCACTTCCACCTGCCTGATTGCGGGATTGGACGCACGTCGGAGCTAAATCCTTCAAGTCATTCCCATGGCCATTATGCTGCGGTTAGGCACCTGACTTAATTTAGGCCAAGGAAAGAATGACTTCTAGGATTTGTTCTCATGTTCACCAGGATGTTGTAATGACAAGTCTGAAGCTGTTGGGGGCCCAGATGCAGATCCTGAGAATGGAACCAGCCCATGGGAAGCAGAGTAAAAGCTGTTATAATTTGATCCAGAATCAAACTTCCCTAGAAGGCAGACTTATCCCTTACCCCTTCCTCATTACACAAACATAAATGCTTACACCTGTTTGCATTGAATTTTCTGTCACATGGAACTAAAAGAATCCTCACACAACACAGGTCTGAAGCTTTTGTGATAAGAATCATTTAGGATCCTAGGCTTTTCAAATGCATATTTCCAGTCTCAAAATCCAAGCTACAGGTTGTGGCCTAAGAACTTGCATTTTTAACAAAGAGCTCACTCAGGTGGGTTCAGTGCAGATGATTGGTGGACCAGTGCTTGGGAAATACTAGTACAGTTAATGGAAGTAATAACAGTAAATAATAACAGTCAAAATTAGAGGAGATGCAAAGTATCTGCAGAGAAGCTGCAAATCAAAAGCCTATCCTTTGTCCTTGTATTGCAAGGGGAAAATCCATTGAGAAATTGAGAGTTGATACCTTACTCAACGCTTTTCCATTTAGGAAATCTTTACCTTATTTTTCTTTATTATTTCTTCCCGCTCTTAGGTAACATGATCATATGTCTCAGTTTGCCCAGGAGTGCCCAGAAATCCATCTGTTCTTGTGTAATTGTTAATAGCACTTCTTTCCACTTTCAAAAGTGTCGAGGCTTGGATGACAAGTTTTATGGTCCCATCACTGCTTCAGGACAATCTCAAAAAGTGTAGTTCTTTGTCAGTCACGTCTCTTGCTGCATCTCCAAGCTTTTGTTGGGTGAAACATATATTTTTTCTATTTTATGACCTTTACTAACAGAGACTGATATCTTAAAATCATTATTGCCAAGCTAAAAAATAATTAAAAATCTCAGAAACTCAGAGAGCTTCTGAGTAGCATATGGAGTTCCAGTAAAAATAAATAAAGTTGTCTAAAATGTCCTATCTTCCTTATGATTGACTCCTTCTAAGAAAGCAGCATATAAACCCATAAATCTCAGTGCAAAATACATTAGAAATGTGAGCAGAATGCTGTGTGGACATAAGGGAAAGATGATATCCCTCTTGACAGGTTTGTACATGGCCCAGAGGTCCAATGATCAGAAAAGAAATCTGGAACAACTATCACTTCTGGTCAGTTGATAAAGGGATACAGTGACAGAGGGACGAGTTCTTTGACAGGTGAAGGAAGTGATGTTAGTACTACATGCAAAGATTTTTAAGCACCTGGGTAGAGAGATATGCTAGAGGTGTCCACTGTAGCAGTTTAGGGTCATACTCAGTCACCAAATAAAAAAAAAACTGCAAGCTTTGAATCGCTTTGATTTTCTTCATTGGTGCTAATTAGAAAGATTAAAGAA
Organism: Manis javanica; assembly: GCF_040802235.1. Taxonomy (NCBI): domain Eukaryota; kingdom Metazoa; phylum Chordata; class Mammalia; order Pholidota; family Manidae; genus Manis; species Manis javanica. The sequence goes on from NC_133157.1 coordinate 217,602,695, forward strand.
AAACACAAAAACAGATTTTTTGTGTGTTTTATATGTGATCAAGAATATATGGTAGTTAGTAGTGACTTTTTCTCCCTTAAAATAGGTATACATAGTTGTGAAATATTCCAGGAGGTATTATAGTGCCATATTCATATTTTTAATGTTGGGAGGAATTTAGTTCAGTGATTTCTGCCTAAGGACCGTTGTTTCAAGATAATTTGCCCCTTGCTTGTTTGGTTCTGTTCAAACACAGCTGTAAGTTCTTGCTTTCTATATTTGGAGATGGAGCGATGGCTAACATTAACCATCTGGTTGAGGGGTGTGTTGTGTGAGAGAAGGGGATATAGCAATGCATAGCTTGCTTCACCGTATGGCTTGGGAGTCATCTCTAGACTTTTCTATGTCTTGTATCCCTGCCCTGATCCTGACCCTTAACTCTTATCTGGCCAAATGTCTCACCTGATGGGTTCAGCCCCTGGCAGGTTCACTAAGGATTCAGTGAGGCTGAAAAATGACAACAGAACTTTCTTGGGGTAAAAGGGCTTATACTTGACTTTATTCTCACAGCAGTAGGTCGAGCACTAGAATTGAGTCTGAATCCAGCAGTCTGCATATCTGTAATGCACCTCCATCTCTGCCTCTGCCCAGGGTGGAGCTCTTCATACAGTGACTCAGTCAATATGAGCTCATTGCCAAAGGATGTGGATGCATTAGCCTAGCAGTAGGCTAATTACATAATCAAGTAGTTCAGGGTCAGGTGAGGATCCCGGCCATTAGGAACTTCCATTTTCCCCACACTCCATATGGTCAAAAGAGTCAATGATAACCTACATGAGTTTTCTATCAGTTTTATCAGATTAATGCCTCCTTTTTAGAGTTAATATTATGTAACACCCTCTGCAGTTCTATTAAATTCATAGATGATATAATCAAGCTACATACATTAACTTGAAAAATAAATGTAATGACCTAATAATAATATAAGAACAAACTTTATGGAATTAATTCATAATAAAAATAACACAATATTGAAATAAAAATATTTCATTACACAAGTGTCCAGCCATGACTCACAAAGAGACATAGTGAAGTAGTCATGTATTTGCATCTAAATTTAGATTTACCCTGAATGTAAGTTACAAATGTAATGATACAGGTGCATTCTCTCAGTGCCTCAAATATTATGAGCCTTGACATTGGTGACATGATTTTTTAAAATGGGATAAACTCTTGGAAATACTTATTAAAAGGGACAATCTTCCCTCATATTACACAGTTGCTTCCTTCCTGGAAAACTGCATGTACATTAAAACCTTGAAAAAATACTTTGTGCTTATGTGTAAAACTAAGTTCTAGGCTCAGGCAATTTCAAACATATTTCTCACCAACAAGAATGTTTGGAGGTGCATTCAAAAGTTACACATGACCTGGGGCAATTCTTCAAGTTATGGGACCTCACTGTGCATTCAGGATGTTAGCAGTGGTGGTCCCTCCCCACTAAATTGTAGCTGTGCCCTTCCCAGCCATGTGACAAATAAAAATTCAACCCCTCCCCCTATTCCCAAAGTGTCCTCTAGGGGTTGGTTTTGACTCCATTGAGAACATTCACCTATACGATCCACTGAAGCCAGGAATTATTTATATAAGCTCATTTCCATTTTTTTTTCTTTCAAGTTACATTACTGAAGGGGTCCCTTGTTAAGTCCCTATTAAAACAGAAAATTCATCTTTTCAGAATACATTGGTGGATTCTCAATGAAGAGTGGAGTGTGGATATAATGTACATTATCCTTTATGTGTTTATCTAAATTATAAACAACCTCAAACTTTCAGTGATTTATAACAACACATATTTTATTTTTCTTTCATTTACTGACCTGTGGCCCAGTAAGGGTTCTGCCAGGGTTTACTTAATTAGCTGTAGGCTGAAGCTTAGAAATTTGATCACTGGAACTACCACTGCTGCTGGAGAAAATTTTTTTATTGTGAACATTACTAGCAGCTTCTGATAATATGGTATTCAGTGAGAGAGTCTAATTAGTTTGGCTGAGAAAATCACTTTAGCTTCAAGGAATACTGGGTGTCTTGCCAATGGGTTTCAACCTCAGGCAAGTTCACTATGGATTCAATGTGACTAAAGTAATTGACAACAAAATGTTCTTTGGGGTGAAAGGGTTTATTACCCGGCTCATTCTCCCGGCGGCAGGTCAAGCATTAGCATCTCTGCCTCCGTGCATAGCACTGGGCCCAGCTCTCTATTGCCTACAGGTGTGGAAGCGGTAGCCTAGAAACAGGCCAGCTACATCATCAGGTGGTTTAAGTTCAGTGAGGATACTGGCCATAGGAACCCCAACTTCCCCATACTCCACCCCTCTAGGATACTTGCCTTACAATCTACACACTTTCAATTTTCTGCAATGGTCCCGGTGTGAGAAAGCTGGAGCACTGTAACCAGATTCCACAATAGCAACAGAGGATATCAACAACTTAGAGATAATAACAAAAATTAAGATACAACAAGATTTTGATAGAGGTAACAGAAATTATAATAATCCTTAGGCCAGAGGAGGTTCCTAATAACAAAAAATTGTAATAATCCTCAAGCCAGAGGAAGTTCCTAATCCACAAAGACTTTAGGGGTGATAAGACACATGTTTTCATGCCACCCAAATAGGCAAATCTTGTCCATCAGGTAGGATGCATGCAAGAGAGTGGTCTTGTGATAGGACTGTAGCAGGAAGGGGTCCCTTCAAGGTCTAGTATACCATACTTTTACTCTTTTCCCCATGGGAGTTACTGAAGGGTATATATATTATGCTACTGGGGGTGCATACACTGGCCATAATGATAAAATAAAACTCCGTGGTAAGATGCTCTTACCTTCTGGCCATTCAGGATATACTATTGTGACCTTTGGTGGACACTCTGCTGTTACTCCAGGAATACACAGGGGGCCAGCTTCCAGGCCTTGTCCCCAAGGTGCCAGGAGAGCCAGCCTTCGTTGGTCCATGTTTCAAAAGGTCTACGGCCACATCTACTCAGTGGAGTCTCCAGGGTTCAGTGCAGTTGGTGCGGGCAGCAAGATGTTATTCTGGTGGCAGAACCTTGGCTTCAGTGATTCTGCCTTGGTGTGTACTTGCAGTTGTATAGGGGAGGCAGCCATACGTGTTAACATGCCTACGGGGCTCCCTTTCGGGGTCTCTCATTCAAATGCTGTAGTATGGTCTATAAGTGGATGGACCATCTCTGCAGACTATTGGTATTAGTCACCTGCCGAGGCCCAGGCAAAGCTATGGGCAGGTGCCTAGCTTGTCCCCTCAGAACTGCTTTCACCACACGTATTCTCAGTCTGAACTCACCTGCAGTGGTTTGCAACCATAGACCCTGCAGGATATCAATCACCAAAATATACTCAGGGATAGGAGATATATACACAGTATATTCTTTTGGCGGTAGACATGCTATTTCCAATGGGATTTGGTCTTTTTCACTTTGATAGCCTTACCCCCGTATTTATCTATGATAGTGGGGGTCCTGAGGAACCACTCAGGGTTACCATGAATCAGTGAACATTCAACCCCTGTGTCTGCCAGAGCCAGAACATGTATGTTCACTGGGGAGCAATGGATAGCTATTTCAACATGTGACCTCCAGTCCCCTCCTGGTCTCTCAGGGCAGATAGCTTGACTTTCCCTTCAGTCAAACAGTGCTCTCCAACTGCCTTCTTGTGTGGGTTCAAGTGAAATTGGCTCGCTCTCTAGCAGGAAATCTGGCAAACATACAGGCCGGACTTGTGGCTCTGTCTCTGACCTCTGCCTCTTTGGTTTTAATGGCTGGAACTGCTGCTATGGTTTCAGCTGTTGCCATAGCTCCAGGAAGATCCTATTTGACTTCCCATCTAATTTCCTTCTATCTGCTCCTGTCCGTATTAAATCAACTCATATCTGGGTCTTTGTAGCCTTTGTGGGGCTTTTAAAATTCTTCTTGTGAATTGGGGATCAACAGAGGTGAGGCTTAGAACCTCACCCCCCCTGTTTTGAGAGAAATCTTCTGCATCCATGGATGTTTTGTTGCCCTTGTCTAGCTTGGATTAATACTTAGTCTATAGGCACAGACCTGATCATCTACATTTGCCCTCTTACAGCACTAAATTATGTTTTCTACCTTTATCTTGCATCTACCTACCACTTCAGCATTTTATTTAAAAAAATAAAAATAATAAGGGAGAAATGTGGGATTCACATATAAATCAAGTATAAAAATCAAATGAATAATCATATCTGACTTGATTGTTTATAGTTCATGATGCATGATCAAAACTGAAAGTTTCTGTGATATGACTGTCCTTGCACTGTTCACCATGTAAGAACTTATTCACTGTGTAAGAACTTGTTCACCATGTAAGAAATTGTTTGTTATGCTTCAGAAGATTGGAGACAGTTGAGAATTAGGCTTGGGGTTGATTAATGATTGTGCATTGAGTCCCCTATACAGAATTTTATTGTTGTTAACAACCATTTGCTCAATAAATATGAGAGACGCCCTCTCAAAAAAAAAATTCTTCTTGTGAGTAACAGATCTTATTTTTTTCTGGGTTCTCATTGCTTTAGCCTCTCCTAAGTCTGCTACTATACGTGTCATTTTGCTTAAGGAATGCCTTAAGTGAGGGGAAAGAATGGCTACTAGAGACTTAAAGAGGGATGTGGGAACCATTTGAAGCACAATATTTCTCATCCCAGTAATGAAAATCTCTTCATCTGGGTTATAATTCTCTGGACTATAGATGGCATTTCTCATGTCTAGCTTTTGTAACACTTGTTGGAGCTCAGCATATGTCTGCCATCTAACAGGGGAGGATGGTAGATCACCTGAATTGAGCCACACAGCACGAAGTGCAGCCCTAAGTCAATCGAGGAGGGAGTGACTTCCTGGGGTCTGATGTGCATTTTGTAATCGCTGCCTCAAGGCAGGCTGCACTGTCCGAGAAGGCAGCTTTCCCATCGTTAATCCCGACAGAACAATTCCATCCACCCCTCAGTCCCACAGACACAGGAGCCAAGCTGATATTGACTCTGAGGGCTTCTGCCTAAACCAGGAGCCCAAATCCACCAGCTCAGCCTGAGTATAGGGGCGGACCATAGAGTGCTCCACAACCTGGGGACGGGGCTGCTCCTCTCCTTGGGGAATTTTCAGTTGCTGGGTTTTTATTTTCTTTACAACCACTGGACATGCTTTCAACACAGGAGGAGCCAGTGCCTCTGGCACCACTCTTTTATCTTTCCCTAGCTTTTCCATTTTGGGGAATGATGGTACTTTTCTCTCCTCTCTCCTGAGTGTCTCTTCTGCCACAACTTTTATTTTTCCTTCTGTGCCTCGCCACAATGCTTGCTCAGTCTTCAGAAGCTCTCTTACCTTTACCTTAATGCTTTGCTGCTGACGTTCTCATGTCACTTCTGCCTGTGCTTCCCTCTCCCTCAGGAGTTTGCCTTTTTCTTTGATGGCCTCTTTTTCCTTTAGAGCACCTGGCAGCACTGCCATCTCATTCTGTAAGGAACAGTTTACTTTTTCAACAGTACTTTGCTGCCGGCGTTTTCAGGCTGCTTCTTCTAGCATCAATGCCATTTCCTTCTTCAGGGAATCTACAGAAGTTTGCAGCTCGCGTTCTTGTGCTGCTATTTCTTGGGTCTCTTCTGTAGATTTTTTTAATACTGTGAGAAGCAGCCAACCCCCAGTCTCCACTGCCTGACGAGCACTTTGTTTCTCAAAAGACTTATTTACTATACCAAGGGCCACTCTTATAGCCTCACGTGTTATTTTCATTTGCCTCCAGTCCTGGGCTGGGGCCTAGTCTTCTAGGAGGCAAGCCATTTCAGACTATATACCTACTGGGGGACAATTTACTGTCTCCCCATTTACAGGGGCAGCCTGCTGAAGCACCTTTCCTATAAGGACAGCCTGTCTTTTTCCTTGGTCCACAGTGTCCTGCTGACTATGCCAATTGCCTTGCCAATGGGTTTCAGCCCTGGACAAGTTCGCTATGGATTCAATGTGACTAAAGAAATTTACAGCAAAACATTTTTTTGGGTGAAAGGGTTTATTACCCGGCTTGTTCTCCTGGTGGTAGGTCAAGCACTAGCACTAGCGTCTCTGCTTCCACCCAGAAGCAGAATGAATGTCTTCTGAATAAGAGGAAATGAATATAGTTGTTTAAATTACCAAATCTCATTGAAATTGAAGCTTAAAGAGAAATACTTTGTTATTTTAACTCCACAGTGAAAAGTGTGATAAATATAAGTTTTACTTGCATGCAGTGTTGCATTTTGAAAGCTTGAGATCCAGTGTGGTACCCTGGAGAGAGGAAAAAGATGGTTCATCTCAATATTGCTTTGACTGTATTGTTGGTTTCTCCTACAGTGGGGACACTTTCTACTGTTCCTAATATAGAACAGTAAAAGTAGTTCTGTCACTAGTCTTGGGGAAGTCACATCAATTTAACCATAGGTTCTTCAGCTGCACACAAGACACACACACAATCGTTTTAGTAATATCTGCCTCTCGTGCTGTAAGGATCTCTGGATTATGTAAGGCAATACGATTGCGCGACTGTGGTTGACATGTGACATACTGCACAGTGCTGGCCCACAAAGTATCCATTCAACAGACGTTTACTTACTTTATGGTAGCTACCTTTTACTCTAACGTGGAATTGAGTGGCTATCTAAGAAAGTGGGTAGTGCATTTACAAAAGTTTGCCCAGATTGCTGGCGTTAAGGAGTTTAGGGAACCTGGTTCCTATAAAATCAGCAATAACTTTATTCAATAGGGTTCGTCCTCCTTTCTCGAAGGTCAAACCCTTCAGAACTACCAATAGGCTCGCCGACCCCGCGTTCTTTCCTTGGCTGACCACGGCCCCCTCCCTCTGGCCGTCAACCAACTGCCGCAAAGCCCCGCCTCCCAGGCCGGCCCTCCAATCGGCCGCGCGGTCCGGGCCCAACCCCGAGAGTCACGTGACTCGAGCAGGCCCACTTCCGGCGCGTCGCGGGCAGCTGACGTCGCCGGGACCGGCGTCGCGTTAGGGCTGGCCGGCAGCAGCGGCGGCGGCGGCGGCGGCGGCGGCAGTGGCGGCGGAGGTGATGGCAATGGCTGCGGACTCTGAGCGGGCTTGAGGGCTCGGGTCTGCCCCCTCCTGCACGACCTCGGGCCGACGCGGCGCTGCGGCCCCAGCTCTCTCCGTTCCTGGTCCTTCCCCGGCAGCTGCCCGGGCGGAGGTGGTGGCGGAGGCCCGGGCTGGCCGCCCTGGTCGAGCCCCGGACGGCCCGGCTGCTGTGCGGAGAAGAGGCCGAGTCGGTAAGAGGCGGCGGGGGCGGGGGCGCCTGGAGACCGCCTGGCCCCTGCCTGGCCGCCCTGGACGCCCCCGCGGTGGTGTCTCCCTCTGGTCCGCTCCCCTCTCGCGCCCCTCCGCAGAACTCGCCGTCCCTATTGTCTGGTTGCTGCCGCTCCCTCTCGCCTTCCTCCCTCCCTTCCTTACCCCCTGCCGAGGGCCAGACGACTGTCAAACCTGGAGGCATCTCCCGCTCCCCGCCAGCGCGGAGCCTTTCCTGTCTGTGTCTTGCCACCCCCCCAACACCTCGTTTCACGCCCCCCCCCCTTTGGTCCCGCGGACATTCTCTGACCATCGCTTCACTTTCCCGGTGTTGTTGTAGCTTCTTGCTGATTTTCCTCCCATTTGTCATGTCCCGCAACTTTCACCATCCTTACATATTTTTGCCAGTCTTTTTCACTTTCCTTCCTGGTTTTATTCCTCTTCGTCCTGTCCCCTTTTGTCTTTGTACTTCAAATTTGTACGCCCAATGGACTATCATACTTTATCGTACTCTTAATTCAAATCCCTCCTCCTTTCTTCCTTCTCTATCCAGGAAAAAAGGAGATCTTGCCTTTTCTGGTATCTCATCCTGAAGGAGATTATGTGTCTTAACTCTATCACTTCTATGGGTTCTAAGTTTGATAATAGAAAATCTTAGTGTAATTTGCAAACCACCCCTTAGGAAGTTCTTCCTGTCCAAGAACATCAGAGAAGGTTGATTAGATTTCTACGTATTTAAGTAACTGCCTTATATGTGGCACACTGACCAGACATCTTAAAAATATTCATACTTTTGTTCTTTTTACACCAAAAACCCTCCTCCTGAGCTTCCTGTTAACTCTAATGCACTAATCTGCTGTGTTGCCATGGCAGGAAGATATCCCCCACAATCATGAGTATTTAAATTTGTTTTTACATGTTTTATGGCAAGTATTGGTGTTCTTTTTTTCCCTTACCTATCACATTCTTTTAAAGAGGAAGAACAGTTGGTTTTATGTTTGCTGTTGTGTCTGTCCCTTTTGAATTGTGACCAAACCATTAGAAAAAAGGACGCTGTTGTGTGTTTTCTGTTTTAAACTGATAGGGAACATAGCCATATTAGTAATTCTAAATATCAGAAAGGTTTTAGGGATCTCTCCTCTCCCCTAATAACAGTAGGTTTGCATTCCTGATTATCTGTTATATTTTGATTAGGCTATTATCTGTTATATTTTGATTAGGCTATCTCAAAATGCATTCATATTCCTCAAGTACTAATTAGTGAAAAAGAGACTATCTCAGGTATGCGGGGTGCTCACTGTGGCCAGAAGGATAGAAAAAGTGCACGTGTCAGTGATGTAGACAGGAGTAGATACTCTTGTAGTTTTTTGTTTGACTATTGCAATCACTTTTATTGTCAATATGGGCATTGTCTGTATTAAAATAGAGTGGAAATAAATTCTCAGAGCTAAAAAAAAATCCTGATTGTTGCTTATTGAATGCTTAGTGGAAAGAAATTTCCTTTGCAATGTTATATATTAAATTAAAATAATTGAATCGTGTCAACAAGGTGGGAGATAATAGGTAATGAACAATCCTAATCACCAGAATTATTAAAATCACTAGCACAGAAGTTATGTCTCCTGCTACTTCCATCTTTGTGTGCTCTTTAGTGTGTTAGTGTTTTGTGTTATGAATACAAATAAATATTTGTTGAAACGTCATTGATTTATTCTCTTAAGAATTCCGGTAATCATATTCCAGAACACTCAGCTGTCTTGATTTTCCAAAGGCAGAAAATCATTTTCAGCTATTGTGAAGAATTTTCTTTGGTATTTTTGAGTTAAAATTTAGAGCCTTTTAGCCATTAGCAAGCTTTAATGCCCCTGTATTCTTTTCAAGGAGGGAAAGATGCAATTCCCTTTATTAAGAGACTTCTGTACCTGTTGACATTCTGGCATTATTTTCAATGTAATTATCAAGATTGCCTGCAAGTTGCACAGTACTTTACCTAGAGATAGTGGTAATCATCATACAAATTTCTTTAAAATATGGCAATTATAATAAAACTTCTCATTTAATGTTTTTAAAATTCTGTTTAATTTCCTGTGCATTTTATGCATTGTAATCTAATTTTTTCTTTCTCTTGAGGTAGTGAAAAGAAAATACTGAAGAATAGGATCTCAAGATGAGCAAAAAGCCCCCAAATCGTCCTGGAATCACTTTTGAGATTGGTGCTCGTTTGGAGGCATTGGACTACTTACAAAAATGGTATGGAAAATATGGAGCTCTTGACCTAAAGCACAATATCCTTACCCTTATATTTGTTGGTTAGTTACTGTTTTCCTAACAGTGGTAGAAGCATAATGTGTTCACATTTGAATACACATACTTTTTATTTTTTGGTTTTCTATGTTTCAACAGAATCTTTGCAGGTTTAGCATTTACGAACTATTTTTAGTCTGAATCATTTTAGTCATGATCGTTTTGGGCATTTGAAAACTGAAAATAATTACCTCGAATATGAGACATAGAGTATCACTACCCTTGTGTACCTTACCCTGGGCTGTTTGGCAGTGGGAGGGAGGGGACTAGTTCAGATAACCAGCTTCCCAAAGTTTGGATAAAACTTGATATAAATCTTGGCCTCTGTTAGAAGTGGTCTTTCAAACTGCAGAATATGTTGATTAACATAGTCACTATTCACTATCCCACCTAAAACCAAAATCCAATTTACCTCCTCCTCCTTCCGCAGAAACCAGTGGCCTTAAGGTAGGTTATTACTGTATTCTCTACTAAATAGGCAGTCCTTTCAAACCTTTTGTTTCTTGTTCTATTCTGGCTCCCTGTGCTAGGTGGTGAATTTAAACACCCCCAATATACTATCTGTTATACAAAGGTATAGGAAAAACCTGTTTCCTGGGATAAAACCACTACCTGGAAAGGAGAGAAGGGGAAACAACATGCAAGGATCACCAGACTGCTTTAGGAGTAATGCAGATATCTTCTTTTTCTTAAGGAATGCCTTCCTCATTCCAGTTAGCTGGCCTCTGATTTGGCTGGCTGGTAGGATTTCTCTTGTTCGCTTCTCAGTCCCCTGCCCTGAGGAGGCATTAGAGAGGTACCTCCATGGGAACAGTGCTTCCTCAGCTCTTCTTGAAGCCCACTTAGTTTGATAAGGGGTCTAATGGTTCATCAACTTCAGTATTTGTCTACCAGACTTTTTGACATGTTCTCTCATTATAGCTTCTTTAAAAACATAATGGGCATTTTGTAAATTTGCATTAAGCCAACTTCCTTAATTGGCATTGGTAAGCAGAGAAATAGTGTTTAGTCATGGTGTTTGACTTTATACCAGCCTGGGATTTTTTTTCTCTTAGCATCTAGTGTTAGAACTTGAGCTCATGTCCCTGACCCCCAGTTTAGTGGGCTCTGCTTTGGGACAGTTTGAAGTGGGAAGGCATAGTTATTTTGGCCCCATGACTCCGAAGTGCATTTCAGTTGGTAGTTCTGTTTCAAGGACTTGTTTCCCTCATCAAGTGGAAGGTGTACACAGTAGTTCTCAGGAGGGACTTAGGAAGCACCTGAGATCAAGCAGTGGCACCTCTCAGAGTCATGAAGCTAAAAATTATCTCCACACATTGCTGAATGTTCACTGGGGATGCTCTTGATTGAGAACTGCTCCATTAGACCATACAGCAGAAGATGGCCAGTTTAGTCAGTAATTGGTGGTTAATTTTTTTTTATTTGACCATAACAAGCTTTTTACTGTCAAGGCCCACTATGGAATCTCCATGTGATACAAGGGTGTGGGAAATTATACTTCTTCTTTTATGTTGATGTTAATTAATCTTAAGTTATTTTTTTCCTAATTAAAGTTGCTTTTTAAATCACTAGTTAATTCATATTAATATATATTTTTAGGCTTCCAAACTGACAAAGTTGCAATTGTACTCACTTCTAGTTTGAGAGAAGCACAAATTTATTAGTTCTCTTAGTGATTTTCAGAGGTATTAGCATAATTAACTTTGGTATTCGTGGAAAATTGATTTTTAGTGATTAAATTGACAATCCAAAAGAAAAAGATTATAAAAAAGAACTACTTTAAAAATCCAACCTGACTCTGCTTTCAGAGGATTTGGAATTTGAGAGAACAAATGAGAGTTGGCACTTCAGTTTTTACATTGTCTTGTGCTTTTCACTAAGAAATTCCTAAGTGCTTAGGTAGGGTGATAACAAGCAGATGTACTCATTGATGAAGTTTAGATTTAGTTTTAATGACTCCAGTAATAATGTTCTCTAAGTAAACATTCAGAAGTAGACTTACAAATATAGAAAACCAACTGGTGGTTGCCATATGGGCAGAGGGTGGGGTTACAGGACAAAAGGTGAAGGAGATAAAGAAGTACAAACTTTCAGTTAAAAAGTAAGCAAGTCACAAGGGTGGAAAGTATAGCATAGGGAATATAGTCAATAATGTAATAACTTTGTAAACAGATGGTATCATGGTATCTATTTTGTAATGTTTATAATTGTCAAATAGCTATATTGTGCACCTGAAGCCAATATAATATTGTATATCAACTATACTTCAATAAAAAAATAAGCATTAGCCAAAGTAATCACGTATGATAATCACTGAAACTTGTCAATTCGATTTTTTGCGAGTTCTTTTATATGAAGATTTTAACATTCTGCTGTAGTTGGTTCCTTGATTAGAAAATAATTGTTATATATACATATTCTAGGTAGTTGAAAAAAAGAATTTTCTTATTGTGACTTTGTTTATTAATGTCAGTAGTCTCAAGAACTATTAGGCTTGGGTGACCCTTTAATTTAGTATTAAAGTGCTTTACTGTTGGACAACTAATTAATTACTTGCTAAGATTTATTGAATTTTATAGGAGAACAAAAGTTCTATGAAACAGCCCACTTAACAGATTTTACTTCTGAATGAGATAATAAACTTCCATTTATTAAGGAAATATTCCATTTATTATTGGCCATTCTGTATTTCATGTAAATTCTACCAATTTTTGCTTTAATATCAAGTACCAATGTAGAAGGATTATTAGAGTGTTAAGAAATTTTAACCTTGTATGGAGCAAAATAGTTAATTACTGAAAATACATTGAAATAATTCCCCTGTTTCATGCCTCCTTCCCTCCTGTCACATTCTCTTCTGTTGCAATCATATTGAATGCTTAGTCTTCCACATGTATTCAGTTCAGTTGGGAAAGTATTGACTCTCTATTTGACATAATGCCTTTTGAACTATTGCAGGCATTGGCTAGGGAGGGATAAGCAGGAATGCAAATATTGCTTACTGTCTTTGCCCTTAAGACATTTACAATAAACACTATATTATTAACAGAACTAACTTACTGCATGTTGATACATTAGCTCTTAAGGAGAAATGCTCTTAAGGGAAACTTGTGGTAGTGGAGTACCCAGAACACCAATTTATCTTATATATGAAAGGTTTTTTCTGTATAAAAAAGGAAAACAATTTTTACTATTATATACCTAGCAATAAATGGATAAACTCTAAATTTACTGGGCAGAAATAAACTGAGGTTAAGCTCCCACTTCTAGATTTGGGGTAGATCTAATAGGAAGACTCACTCAACTTTTCTTAGGAAAAGTACAATATTACTCTTGAGAATACCTATCACTATCTTTAAAGTTCAGAAAGATATTTCATCCTTGAAAATACATTTTTAAGTAGTGATTTATTACCTTTTTGTTTTCAAAGTAACTTTACAGCTACATTAGAAAACTCTGTTGTTGTTGTTTTTTTACCAAAGCTATTGGTAAATAGTTTATTTACTAATACTAATAAATGGAGAGCCTGAGAAGCCGTTGAGAGGCTGGTCGTCTTCAGTTCCAGGATGTGGTTTTTGATCCTTGAGTCTGTTCTCTACTGACTAAACCTAACTCCTGCTGAGTAGTGTGGGTTGCTTTAATTAGAAAAAAAGTTTGTGGTTTTACTTCAAACATTCTGTTTAATTTCTTTCTCAACAGTTTTTTGATTTAAAAGTCTTCTAAAGGACTTTTAATATGTTAATGTTTACAGCTAACACAACCTTTTTCTATTTTATTTGCATCATATTTTCTACCACACCTGTGTACATCCAAACCTTGACATACCGGTTTTGTAATCTCTTGAATAAAGTGACATAATAAAAATGAAAATGGAGATAGGTTGTTGATACAGGAATGTATTTGGGGAAAGAGAAAGCTCAGAATTTAAGTTATATTGGAAACGCTGTAAAGAGATTCTGAAGACAAAAGAGGCAGATTTCAAATCAGACTTACTTTCTAAGCCTGTAAATATGGGTAAGTCCTTGAATTTGGTTGGCTTATTAGTAAAATGGGAGCAGTGTTACTGGCTTTTGCGTACAAAATTATTTTAAAGATCAAATAAAATAATGTATGTTTGCTTAAAATTCAACAAAATGGTACATCATCATTATAAAGCAATGAAGTAAATGCAACAGAAGAGGGAGGGTTGAAAAATGAATTTTAGAGGCTCTGAAGACTTAAAACTGTAAGTTTTTAAATGTGGTTTTAATGTGGACATGAGAAGGCTGGAATGTAGAGAGAAAATCACATCATTACAGTAAGCTACAAGCCATCTTTTTTGAGGTGATAATAAAATCTTCAGGTTTCTGCAGAGTTTTATCATTTATAGAGAATATTAAACTATATAATCATTCTGAATATTGTTCAGTAAGAATAATGATGAAATCAAACTGGTTTGGACTACTGATTTATCTTCTGCCTTTTGACTGAAATTAAAATAATCATCCTGTAATAATGATTCAGTTATGAAAACAAAACAAATCAATTGTTATACTCTGGAAATTTGAAGTCAATTTAAAACATTCAGATGAGTTAGTTATGCTCTTCCTACCTTTCTTGGAATATTTCTATATAATTCTCTTATAGATCTAAAGGAAAGAAATATGAAAGATTAAAAAATGAAGAGATGTCTCCAAGTATCAGAGTTTGATAAAACAATATAAATTTGAATTGGCAAATACTATTTCCACACATCGGGAGTTTTTAAACGGTATGAAATATTTGCAAATGTGAGTTTATAAAATGTTCATGGACAGAATGGGAAAATTGAGAAAGTTTAGATTGTGGAAGTAGAAATACCTTCTAATTTAAAAAGAAGTATGTATTTTCTGGAAAAAAAAGGTTTGCATTTTTCTATTTGGATTTAGCTCTTCAAAGGAAAACAATAGAGATAAGTTGTATGACTTCTGTTTGGAATAGCAAGTGCTTGTGAAAAGTAGTGTGCAGATAAAATTTAAAACCTGAAATTATATTTAAATTATATTAGGTGAGTTTGAAATTTGTAGAAACCTTAGGTGAATACTTTGAAAAAAGAATAATCTTTGGTTATATGAACGAAATCTCATCTTTTTGTATTGGGTTTTCCTGGATCTGTATATACTTGAAAGGTATTATCTTGCTCAGTGACCTCATAGAAGGTTTTGCTCTTATGTGCTTCCCTTCATTATACTGATACATTTCTTATAGAGTGTTTCTTATCTGGTCATATTTTTTGCTTATCCTAGTTTTCTTAAAAGGTGAGAGAAAAGGAACTGGAAGTCAGAAACTGTGGGTTCTCGTTGTTCTGCCATGAACTGTGTGATTTTGGAGAGTTACTTCTCTGCTTTAATGTCCTTAAAATGAGGGTGTAACATATTAGATGATCTTTCACATTCCTCAAATTAGAAACCCATCTAATCCAGATGAGATTTTTTAATCTCATTTTCAGGTAGGTAAATAAACAGACTTGAGGCAGAAGTAAGATAGATAAGGAGCAGAGGTCATAGATAGTTTGCTCAAAACTGCTGGTTACTAGGAGAGAAAATGAGTTGAAAAAATCGGAAGAGGTAAATAATTTGGAACAAAACTGCAGAGGTATGAAGTCTTTGTAGTACAGTGGTGTTGGGTAGGTTGTTATCCTTTCTCCAACCTACTCTCCAACTAATTTAAATCCTTTTTTGTTAACTGTTTAATTTTGAAATTACTTAGAATCACAACTGTTGGCTTAAAAAGTGTGTTTTTCCAGTAGGATATTCTAACTCACTAAATTTGCATATGGTAGGAATTCACTAACAGTAGGATAGAACATACTGCCCTGCAGTTACTTTGAGGTACTTCAGTTTTCTTGTTCTTAGTCTTTCTGTAACCTCCAACCCTAGATGGCTGGATAGTTGTTGGGGTTTAGGCCTTAGTTGCTAAAAACAAACAAAAAAAACCCAAAAGAAGAAAGCTATCCATGGCTATAGTTAATCATGGATCGACTATTAGGTAATGATTCAGGATTTATAGAAAATATTCCGTATATCACTTGAATTCTACAAGAAAACTATCAGGTAAGGGATGATCTTTACTAGTTGAGAAATGACAGATCTGAGGTTTGTGGATGTTAGCTCTTTTATCCCAGTTCATCTGACTAGAAAAACTAGTCAAGCCTCATAGCCTGGTTCTTTTGACTCCCAAGTCTAGTCATCTCTTTATTACCATTGCCTCATATATAGATGAGCCTTTGAGCCTTAGCTTCAGGAAGCAAATGGGCTCTGTGTTCACAGGCAACCTTAATTTCTGACTTTCCCTAGTGATATGTATTATTTCTGGTGTTTTAGAAAAGCCCTGACAGTCCAGCATGCCTGTGTCACTCTGTTCTGTGGAATTAGCTTCTGCTGAGCAGGTAAATTTTAGGCCTGTCCTCCCAAGCTTACCTTAGAATCAAACCTTCAAGCTGATGATTTCCTAACCTCCTTCATAAACATATAATTGTAAAGTCCAGGAACCTCAGGTTTATCGTGCTGTGGTGTGTGTGTGTGTGTGTGTTCATATAATGGGGGGTTAGACTAAGAGAGAAGACAGTTTTATTTGCTTCTCTGACATTTGGTTGAAGTCATAAAAGTGAACCATTGCATATCATATACCCATCCAGCTCCCTAATAGTTACATCCTTCCTGTTGAATATTATTTATTTTGAGATTTTACATTTGTCACATCATATTAAATAATGGTTTATTTTGTGGTAGGGAGTTGGTTAAAGCTACTCATTTGGAAATAATTTATCTGTGGGGGTAGTCCACTCTTCTAAAAATAATATTTTGCAATTCTAGTTTTGCTGAGTAGACAGAACTGTATCTGCAGATATTAGAGAATTTTTAATTTTGTTTTTAAATGACTTTTTTAAAGTAAGGGGATAATACTAATTTTAAGTTTTAAATATCTTTAGTATACTTTAAAAAAAGAGGTCTGGGGAAAGGTGATATTGGAAAGGTGACTTAGGTTTGCTGTTCTTCATGAGTCCTAGTTTTTTAGTATTCTTATATGACTTTATATTTGAAGAACTATTGACCATCCCTCATTTAACTTCCCACAGATCATTAGCATACAAAATTTTTTTTTAATTAAATTAAAAATTGATGGGAGGTATTACATTATTTAATTACATTAACTCAACTTTGAGAGAATTGTTGCAATAAAACTGAAGAAAATGTGGGTATTTATTGAATATTCAGTGTGTCTTGCAAGTCTCTTTCTCACTGACAAAAAACCAACCCTCTTCAGTTAAAAATGAGTATGTTTCTAGCACCTCATGGTTAGGTAAGGTTCTAAAGAATAAACTACTTGTATGAAATGATATACATACAAAGCTTAGCCCCTAAAAGGTGCCCAGCAAAGTTCATTGAATTTTGGAGGGTTGTAAAGAATGAACCCAAAAGTTTTAGGGGGTATCATGAAATCTGGTTACTTACAGAAAACTATGGCAAATGAATGTGACTTATGGGTTGGAAACTAAGCATAGGATGATATTTGTCAAACTTGATTAACACATTTAATTATATCTTTAAAGTCACATAGTTGTTTTTCTTAGTTCTGTAACAAATCATATCCTAAATTTCCTAATTTTTAAGTTTATATTACAACAGTTTTTAAATCATAAAAGTTAAGTTACTTCCTTTTCTCAGATTCTTTCACTTTAATTATATGTTGTTTCATACTTAGGCATAGTTGAAATATAGTGCAACTTTTGAGAAATTTTAATAATAAGACAAAAGAGCCTTTCTGCATTGCTCAGTCCTTCTGTGCGTTGGATGATGTTTTACTTTGTACAGTATTAAAAAAAGCTGTTTTCTATACTCTCTGGGCTAATGAAAACCACCTTCAGGTATTTGTTTATATCAAAAGCAGAAGGTTAAAATTAAACTTGTAAAGAAAATAACCAATATTATTTGATTTTCATACTGTTATTTTTATCTGTTTTCATACCTCTTTGTAAGAATCCTCTTTATCTGAAACACTGCATTAAGTGTGACAAGATGAAAATCATTATTGGCAAGATGTAGAATATATATTGATCACAAGCAGTCTTTAAGGACAGACAAACCTCAGTTCAGGGATCCATCATGTATTACCTGTACTAACTTGAGCAAAGTTACTTATCCTTCCAGAGCCTCTTTTATACATCCCTTTAATATTTGGGAAAAATAATACACCTGATTCAAAGGCTGTTGGAATATTAAGCAAGACAATGCATATTAAGAGCTTATGAGTTTTGCCACATGATGGACACTTAATAAATGTTAGCTTTAATTATAATAATAGCATGAATATTAGCTATTCTGAAAAAGTACTGTTTAGTGGGAGAGGCGTCAATGTAAATTCTTGAGACTTTAATCAGTAGGTATATAAACAGGACTATGTGTAGTAGTGAAGTAATTTTTTAAATGCTAAATATTAAGAAACAAACTGGGTGGGTTAAAACCTGCTAGTTTTAAATTTTGTGACAAAACTAAGTAACAAAGAGTTTGGTCATGTTAGTCTGAACAAATTATATGAAATACAAAATACTGGCGGCCTCTTTTTGGTAGAGTAGGAAAGGAATTCTTGCCAGTCTGGTAATTCTTATGGTGGGAGATAGTAATGAGTGAAAAGGCAGCAGTACAGGCATTTTGATTTGCTTAGAACTGACGATGTGAATGAATGTAGGCACGTCAGGAGTTTAGGTACTAATGAGGTAGAGAGGAGGAGTTTCAAACCAGTGATATGAAATGAAACGTTAATTTCAAAGGTGATTGCCACATGGTTCTAAAGGAAAATACACAGGTCACTCTGACCGTAGCTCTTCTTTACTGCATGGGTTGTGAACTGTAGAAAGCAGGGTGGTCTGGTAGCTTGTACTTGTGTCCTGCAGATAAATGGGTCTGAAAGGAGGACCTGAGGGATAATGTGACAAAACTCTTAGAATTCAGTGTTGGAGAAGGTATGATTTTGACATAAAAACTATCATCTGAATGTTCTTAAAATGCTAGATTCTTTTGTATTTATGCTTTATTTTGGAATATCAAGTTTGAATTAATCAAAAGGGTTTTGTTTTCCGGGTGTTAATTCTTAAAAGTGTGAGGAGGAGAATTTTTGGCCAAATAATAAATGATGAAGAATGTAATCCAAAGCGAACATAATATTCTTATAACAAAAATCAGAAGGGTTTTCAGTGTTAATTCTTTTTATTTTTAAAAAATTTTGGTATTATTAATGTACAATTACATGAGCAACATTATGGTTACTAGACTCCCCCTTTTATCAAGTCCTCCCCACAAACCCCATTACGTCACTGTCCATTGGTGTAGTAAGATGCTACAGAATCACTACTTGTCTTCTCTGTGTTATACTGCCTTCCCCGTACCCCCCCCACCTGCCCCCTGCTACATTATGTGTGCTAATCGTAATACCTCTTTTTCCCCCTTGTCCCTCCCTTCCCACCCATCTTCCCCAGTCCCTTTCCCTTTGGTAACTGTTAGTCCATTCTTGGGTTCTGTAAGTCTGCTGCTGTTTTGTTCCTTCATTTTTTTCTTTGTTCTTATTCAGTGTTAATTCTTAAAGTATGAAACAAATTAATATGCAGAATCTAAAAGCACTTCATCTAAAAATATAACAATACTAGGTGATGTAGTTTAATCCATGATTGAATAGATGAGAAAACACTTTTGAAAATTATAAAGTATAATATAAATTTAAAAGCAAAAATATTTAAAATGTTAGTAGGTTATAAGAATATTATGTTTGCTATGGATTATATTCTACATCAATTTTTATTATTTGGCAAATAATCCTTCTGACAGTCTATGTAAGGAAATTCTTACCTTTGTATTTCTAACTCTTCTAATACGTTTCAGTCATTTTTTATGACATCATGTTACAGTTTCTTGCTTATGAAGTTCTTAACCATAAAATAGGTTTGAGTTATTAATCCTAACTCCCTAAATTTCTGCTAACATTAGATTATGTTTAAATCATATTTCAAGCATTTCATATTTCATCCTTTGAAGAATGACTTTCTCCAGGAGAACATCCAATTCAGGTTCTTCCTGTGCGCTGCTGTAATGTAGGTCTACTATACTAGCTGTAACATTATATCGTAATTGTGTTCATTTGATTATCTTCTTCTCGTCCTCCCCTCTGAATTTGAAGTTTTGATTGGAGTAATATCTTACTTGTATTTGTCACTTTATTCCTACTTTAGTGTCTGGCACACAGTGAATTAGAGACTCAGTGTTTATTGAGTTACGTGAAACAAATGTGGAACTGTTAAGTATACATTAATGAGAAATTTTGTCTTACCAATATAAACAAGAAAATGACTGTTATTTAAAATACATAATTTGCATAATTTATTGTGGCACTTTTAAAAAATACTTTGTCTTTTGATTAACGTGGCACTTACTCAAATGATTAGTTAAAACACAGAGTGAATTCTGATGGACTTCAGGACATTTGATCATGTTGTCTGGCCTTGCTCAGTGGATTGTAACAATGAATAGTTAACAACTCTGCCCTGTGGCTTACATGCAGGAGAAGGTAGGCCATACGTATATCAAGGAATTTTTCTTGTCGTTTCCTCATGGTTGACTTTTATCAATACAGGTAAAAATCTGGATATTTCAAACTAGATGACAAATCAGAATGGGTTCCCTAAATTCAAATAGTGTTTGTTTTATTGATACTACATTGAATAGAAAAGTTTTTTTTAAGTCTCTCAGATTGTAGTTCTGACAGAGCTGCATGCTCATCATTTCTTTCTTCCTTCTAAGAATAATGGAGCACCTATAGTTTGAGAGTTGCTACATGATCTTGCCAAATTTTTTTTTGATCATGAACCCCTTTGAAAATCTAAAGTTGAAAACCCCTACCTCAAGAGAATATTTATATACATCTATACCAAACACAGAACATTTTGCATAGAGCCTCCAGAAATTATGGTCTTCTGACCTAGTGGGTGAGGCAGGACCTGTCTGTGTAGAATAGTTACTAGTGTGAGCCAGTATAGGGAGTTGTCTGTAATGGTAACTCCCACTTTAGGAATCTCATGCTCTCTTTATGTTTTAGCAGTACTCAAAGAGTTCATATTATAAGGGAACCAGTACAGTGTATTCAGTGTATATCTAACTTCTTTGGACAGCATATGGTTCTTATTAAATTGCAGGTTTATTCCAGAACCCATAGATAATTTGCTACTTTCTGAACAATGTTGTGCAAATGGGAGGTACCAGTGACAGTGTTAAGTTCCTGGTGTAATCAGATGAAGCAGTGAAGCCTTCTGAGTTTAGAGAAGGTGAAACAATTTTTATTCTTGTTAAAGCCCTCACTTTATTCTGTAGTTATAGCCACAGTTTAACTTGACCATTAGTGGGCCTTGATCACACTGATTCAGAAAGGCTTCTAAAAAATCCCTTGAGAGACTTACAGTAGTAGAATTGCATGTATGAAAATTCTGTTAAATTCTGAAAGAATCACTGTAAAGTCTCCTCAGTATTTCTGAATGCTGTTTATTTCCATTAAGCCTCAGAATCAATTTTAGAGTTGGATCATCTTTCTTTTAGCTTGCGGAGAGTAAACTCTGCTCTGTAGAGTTCAAGTGTAAAAGACAAATGAGAACAAGGTAAAGCCACAGCAATGGCGGCAAGCCCCACTTTTCTATACAAGTAAATATCATTTAAGCAATGCCTGCATTTTGAAGTGAGATTGTTATAGAGAAGATAATGGAAATTTTACGATATTTTGTAGTAACAAATGATAAGGGGTAGCAGATTTCTGTGAAGAATTTTGGCATTGAGAAATCATACTTCTAGTGAAGTTGCCTTCTCTCCAACTCTTTCTTCTGAACCCTTGGGAAATCCAGCTATGGTATTTTCTTTTTTTTCTTAAGCCTAATTGTTTTAACTATGAAACCTGTCTCCCACTTCTCAGCACTTTTCCCAAATTATTCATAAATGTCTGAGAGTCAGCCTAATCATTATTCCTTACTTTAACAGCTTTCCATGACTCAGCCTTTAAAAAAAAATAGCAAAACAGTAACATTACATCTTCCAAATTCAGTAAGAAAAATCTTACATTCCTTTCACACTCAGTTGTAATAAAACATAAATTGTACATTAAAATAATATTGCTGTCTTTGAAGAAAGAGGCATTTAGGGACGTATTTGTAAAACAGTATTTTTCATTCACTGTATCAAAGCATTATTACTATGGGCCATCTTTGAGAACGGGAAAATCATCTCAGTGTGTAGAATTATACACAAATTGCCATTTTATGCAAAGATCTTAATGTTAGGATTTTTTTTTTCTCTAAGGTGGAACTGATAACCAAATTAACAACAAACTTAAAGGGATTCCCTGTTGTTTGTAGAATGAAGGGTCATTTTACTAGTTTGCTTTTTTAAAAACCTTTCGTTTGACCTAGTTAACTAGTCCCATCTGATGTTCTGCTGTTTTCCTTTATTCGCCTTACTACTTGTCATGTAGTCTGGCCAAGGGGAACTGTTTCCTTAAAGAACCCCTCCAGTCTCTGAAGTCTTTAAGGACAGAAACCACATTCTGTTTGTCTCTGAATCTTCATTGTCTGTCTTTGTCTCACATTGAATTACATGATAGTGTTAAGTAAATAAACACTGATGGAATAAATGAAAGTGTATATACTTTACCTTTGTACCATGTTCATTAAGTCTAAATCCTAGAAATCCTGTAAGACCAACATAGATTATGTCTCCCAAGGACCTTCAGTGAAGTCTCCAGTTTGCTCTGAACTACTACTAATAGCATCTTATATAAAATTTTTGTATATACTTACCAGTTTACTAAATATGATATACCTACTTTGATTCGGGTCTCATCCCATTTCTCCTATAGGTTTCTGTGCCAGTTACATTGGGCTTTGAATATTCTATCACATGTCTCCTCCTAGACAGTCTTCATCTGTTAAATGGGAACTGTGATATCTGTACCCTGAATGGCTACCAGGATCTAATGAGATAAGGTATATAAAGAACAGTTGATAGTCAGTAAGAAAAGAACATAGAGCATAACAAACATGTGACTCTTAGTAAATATTCTGTTTCTTTTCTCTGTCATCTGACTGCAAGCTAAGCCTCTTGAAGGTTGGAGTTTTTGTTTCCTTTATACCTACCAACAGTGCCTAGCAAATGCCTTAATCTTACTAGATGCCCAAACATACGAATGAATGAACAGAAATTTGGACACTCTTGACAAGTAATATTTAGGAAAACACCTTTAAGATTCAAAATTTGATTAGTAAACATTATAAAAATTAACATAGTTTATCTTGGGAATTCATGTTACTCGTTTTTAACTATAGGCCTTCATCTGAATTTTACCTTATCAATTTCTAAATATTTATGTGAAGAGTATAACATTCTGTCAATTATCTTGAAGAAGTTCTCCAAAATATAATTTTTAGTCTGGTTGTTGCATTAGGCATCCTGTCAACGAACAGAATCTGAAATATTTTAGGAATATTACAAGTTACTTAAAAATCCAATCCAGATTTAAATTTTTTGAACTCAGATTCTGATTCTTGGCTGATTTCAGTCATTTTATGAAAATAAAAATGTGTTTGACTCTGTTTCTGTGGACTATTCTCACTTTGAGAAATGTCCAAGTAAAGAGAGTTCTGTACATTTAGAATTTGAAGGAACTGAGAGACTAAACTCTAATTTTTTGTTCAAAATTAAAAAGATTGTGATAAACATGCGTGGTTAGAAAGAATTTTACCAATTTTTATAATAGAAAATGTCTTTATAGTAGTTAAGTGGCTAGTGAATGTTGAAAAATAAAGGACACCTCCATTTCTAGCCTTCCCTTAATGCTACTGACAATTTTTATGTTTTAAAAACCACAGCACAGCAGCACAACCTAGTCAGAACAATACTACAAAAGGCAAGCGTTATTGCATTTATTGTAAATGGGTGGGGTCCGCGTGTCCACCTCAGGGCATATGTTTATCCACTAGGTTTTCTATTCTTACATGCTTTCTTTAACAATGTTTCCTCACCCACACCCATTTTCCAAAAAAAGACTGAAAGTAAGACCTGACCTAAGGTTATGATTGGGATGACAGCCTTCTTAGTTGTGAAGAAGTATGCAGATTTTCTTTCTATCACATCACCTCTTATTCATGCTAATCAGTCCCCGAGTGACCAGGGTGTGCCTGTTATGGCGCTATATGCTGAGGGATACAAAGATGGACATGACTCAGTTACTGCCTGAAGCTCACAGGCCAGACATGCTTCTAAATCATGTTCCTTAGATCTCTACTTTCTTGAGAAATATGAGAAATGTTCCATAATGAAAGGGTTACTACACCAAGTTTGGTAATAGTGAATGTTTTATTTCAATCTTGTTAAGGGACCAAGAATTCTTTCAATAAAGAAAGCAGTTTAACTTTTTAAAGTTCAGTATTTTCCTAGTTAATTTGACGATAGGACCCTCTTTTGGGTCACACACATTAATGTTTCAAGGGCTCTGAACACACTACTGCATCCAGTTGAGGAACCTTCCCCACAGGTGGTCATGGTGAGATGGATGCAGCCAGAGTGGGGGTGGGGTGGGGTGGGGTGGAGTGGTGGTCTTAGGGAAGTCTTCCTATTAAACCAGATCTTGAATAGTGAGTATACAAGGGAAGAAAGGGCAGCCTAAGGCTAGGCAGAGAACAGAATGTACAAAAGAAGGAATGTTTTGACAGCATAATGTGAGGAAATTGCAAGTAGTTCGGTATCATTAAACCAAAATGAAGAAAGAAGCTATACTAGAGAAAGAGGCAGGGCCCTCTGAATGTGTCAAAAGCCTTGAATAGTATGAGTGACCTATAAAGCAGGTAGTGAACCAATTTCTAAATTTCACAGTTATGTAAGTTCTATTGTGCTTTATAGTTAAAGCTAATTTTCCACAAGGAAAAGAAAATCGCAGATTTATCAAACCCTAGCAAAAATATGAGATAAACCATTATGACTGAATCATCCATTAAGTGCTGCTATTGAATTCTTAAGGTTATTTAGTGATATTTAAGAAAATGTGAGTTCTGTGTGAACATTTAATATAGAACATTAGGAATGATGAAGCAACTCTCCTTGCTAAAAGTTTCAAGTTAACTAATTTCTTTTTTGGAATTAATCATCGGAGAATCATCACACATGAAGACAGAACAATGTAATGTTATTTTTATATTTTTAAATACAAGGTTTAACTGAGCCTTCCCTACCAATCATTGATGCTTATTATAAAATACTGGAAATTATATGATAAAAAATAGAAAAAAAGTACTTTTTTGCTACATAGAGACAAATGAACATGTTGGTATTTTTTGCTAGACAAGTTTATTTTACATACTTAAAATTCTGTTGAACACTGTGCCACTTCTTTTTTACATTTCTCCACATAAATTTTTTGCAAATGCCACATTTAAAGACTATATAATACTCTATTTAGTAGATATACCATTGTTTGTATAGCTGTAGACAGTCTTCAGTTTTTCTAGGCATATTTTTAGGTGGTTTCTATTTTCTTTTGTATATGTAGTTCTACAATTAGAATTATTGGGTCAAAAAAATGGGAATCTGTTTAAGGTTCTTGAAGCATGTTATCAAATTATTTCCCAAAATAGTGCAGTAATTTGTATTTCTCAGTGTATAGAGAACAGTCATTAAAAAAAAGAAGACTAGGTATTGAGAACAGTCGTTAAAAAAAATGGTAAAGCAAACTTTGTTTTATTTGGTAGTTCAAAAATATGGACCTATATTTTTTTATTTAGTTTTAATGGTAAGCAGTATTTCAGTTAAATCCTCCTTGTTAATACTTCGTGTAAACAAATCTAAGAATTTTCTCTTGATTCGAAGCTCCTTTTTAAATTTTGAGGTATCCATCACGAATTGAAAAAATTGACTATGAGGAGGGCAAGATGCTGGTCCATTTTGAGCGCTGGAGTCACCGTTATGATGAGTGGATTTACTGGGATAGCAATAGATTGCGACCCCTGGAGAGACCTGCATTAAGAAAAGAAGGGCTAAAAGATGAAGAAGATTTCTTTGTAAGTAGCAAGCCTTTTCATTTTGCTTGATTTGTAATGATATATTTTAAAAGGAATTCTGATCAGTTTTGCAAAGCTTGTTTTTATTCAGGAAAGATTACTTATTTTACATGGCATTGACCTTAAAAGTTGTTTAAAATAGGATTTTAAAGCTGGAGAAGAAGTGCTGGCTCGTTGGACAGACTGTCGCTATTACCCTGCCAAGATTGAAGCAATTAACAAAGAAGGTATGTGTTTGAAATGATCTGAGATTTAAAATGGTATTAATAGTAATTTAACTGTTTTCTAATTTTAATTAATATATCTAAGTATTAATGTATGTAGCTGTTTCTTTGTTTTATACTTTGCTTAACGAATTTCTTGCTAATACTCTTTTTTTTGGGAGCATTTGTCATGCATTGTAGAGAGTAAGATGATACATGATATACTTAATGCTTAATAAACTACTTAATATAGTAGAGGTAAATAGTTTAAGATTTTTCAGCTTTTTGTTCACAGGTTTATATTATATGCATTTTATTTCTACTTTGTTTTCAGCTTGTTGGCTAAGTTGTTCCCATGAGCATATCAACCAGAGTGTGAGAAGTTAATGATATAGGGAAATTCAAATCAGTTCAGCTTGGAAGCAAAATACAGTACAATATTTTCAGATGAAAAAGTATGGAACTTAATCATTTTGGGGATTTCCTCTATTGCATCTTTCCCTTGCCCCTGTTTTCTTAATTTCTATAGATTATTGAGAGTTAATTTTTTGCAAAGCTTTTTGTAGTATCTACTATTGATACTGAGTACAAGTTACTGACTGATCAAAAATATTGGCAATAACCCAGAAAGCAAGTGTGTCAGTGTGGCATAAGATGAGTAAATCTGTTGGACAGATGACATATTTAAGAGAAGGAACTTTGTAGACTGATTAATTTGGAAAGACAGGAGAATTAATATTTAAATTAGTAGTGGAATGTGCTTAAATGTTTTTAAAATTTGTTTAAAATCTCATTTAAAATAGTTGTGAAAACTTGTAAGTATATTTTACAAGTTGGTAATAATGTATTTGTTTTTTATTAAAGCTATTTCTTAAACTTGATCACTCATTCATTCTTTTTACTAAAAAAAAAAAAACACACATTGAGTGGCAGCTTCTTTGCAGGAAGGGAATTTAAGATGACCCTTCCTTTAAAGACGACCAAGTTAGCTGCATGAGAGAATGACAGACTTTTCTGGCAGAAGAAATAGTATTTGTAGAAGAACAGAAAAGAGGCATATCACTTTTCAGGAAGAGCAAGTCTTTGATGTGACTAGGGTAAAGGATTCCTTTAAAGGGAATAGAACAGAAGGAGAAGAGGTTGGAGAGAGAGGCAAGGGTCCATATATAAAGTGTCTTGTAGTCTTGCTAAAGAAGTTGAATTTTATTTGGATGTGATGGGAACTATGGAAGGGGTTTAAGCTGAGGATTTAAAGTAACAACAAACAAAAAAAGAAGAAGAGGAAAATATTTAAAAAGAAAATATTTAAAAAGAAGTTGAATTTTATTTGGTTGTGATGGGAACTATGGAAGGGGTTTAAGCTGAGGATTTAAAGTAACAACAAACAAGAAAAAAGAAGAGGAAAATATTTAAAAAGAGTTCTATTAGTGAATGTTAGGTGTGAAAAAGTAAATTGTAATTGTTTAGTTAGAAATTACAACTTTACAAAGGCTTTATTCCAATGTATCATTTTAATGAATTGAAATAACAAATATGGCAATGGTTTTATTACCATTAGTCACCTTCCTAGAGAAAGAGTTGAGGGACGTCTCAGTTGTTAGGTTTGCAAGTTACTTTTTCTTTTCTCGTGGAGCCTTTATCTTACTGTTTGTTCCCTACACTTCTGGAGAACTCTCTTATGGAGCTCCTGTTCCTGTGTCTTACACAGGTGGGCTCCCCATGTCCAGCACAGAGTGTCCAGTCCAATGTCTAGCACAGAGTAGGCAGTCCGTAACAATTTGTGGAACAAAAGGAAGAAATAATGAGTCAGTTCTGTTGGATAATAGGATCCACCCATATAAAACATGCCAAAATTAAACAGTGCTCCCTGTTTTAATTGAGTGGTTTATTTACATGTGGAGAGCTTTGTGACCTTTTTTCCATACTTAAAGCTCATTGGGAGTATGCACGTATACGTACATCATAGGCACACATACAACATACTCAGAAACAAAACTACCCTCATTTTTCTATCCTATTTATCCTTGGACATGTAATATGGAAAATTAGGCTTACATTAGTGAAAGAGTGAGGATACTGATTAAAGTATCTGCCATTTCAGCAGTTTGAGTGAGTCCTTAGTGAAATATTGGCAGATATAATTTGTTTATTAAAAATCTCCACTAGATGTATTTATTTTGTGATTCTATATGCCGCACCTATTGGACAAGCCTGCCCATCCACCATCTCCCCCCAGAAAAGGCCGAACCCAAAACAAAGCAAGCCTTCAAGGAACCTTCTGTTCACCGCAAAAGCCAAACAAAACTAACACATGTGAACATTTGGGTATTTGTAATGTGTCTTGGAGAAGTTGATAAGAGGAGGCAAATCAGTGGAGCCTGGAGTAGTTAGCGAGGTTTTTCATGTTATGGGTGGGGTTGAAGCACCGATCTTGAAGAGTGGGTTGGAGTGAGGAAAGGAGGAAAGGAGGAAAAGAGGAGGGCATCACACCAGAGGAAACAGTGGGAGCCACAAACAGCAGGGAGGGATGAGTGCAGTCGCCATAGCGAGGAGCCTGATCTCATCTGGAATGCCATATCGAAGAAGGAAGAGGACAGGTGCAGGGACGATGGCAGCAGTGTAAGGTGTGCGTAAGGCTTGGCATTCTTAAAATCTTCCCAGTGTCTTAACGTCCTTGTTACTCAGCTGATCAGTTTTTTTCATAACTTGGGTTTAGATCTTTATATCTGCAATACTGGGCATTAACATTAATTATAGAAAAATATGAAATCAAGTGTTGTCATTCAAATTACAAAAAAAAATTTTTTTAAACATATATGTCATTGGCTTTGGTGCCAGCCTCAAAGCCAGTAATACCAATGATCACATTTATTATTTATATTCTTTTGTAAAGGTCAAGTATCTGTTTACTTAAAGGGGCACTGTGCCCTCATTTGTACAGGAAATAATAGAAAAACATTGGAATTTTCAAAAGTATAAAATCCATGTAATCTGTACATTTTTTAATAGTGCTGACTTGAAAGCATGGATTCTAACAATCCGTGTGATAGTCATGCAAACAGAATCTTGAGTCCTAAGAGCTAAATGAGTTAGAGGAAAGGCATAAGGATTGAGGTTATTAGTTTTGGCTGCACTGCACTTAGCTGACTGTAACTGGACCCAGCATTTAGCCTCGCTGGAATTCAGTGTTCTAATCTGAACAGGAAGACTTTTATCTAGATAATCTGTAAAGTATTTCCTAGCTTTTAAAAGCCTGTGAACCTAATTCTTATTTGCCAGATTATTAATATTGTCAAAAGGATAACCCCTTCCTGAGAAAATGATATTTTCCCTTTATCAGATCTTTATCTCCATTATTTGGAAAGAAGCATTCAAAGAGAGCAAATGCTAATTCCTATAGAAATTTTTTGCATTTTTGTAAATAATTACCTTATTTTTGTCACTTATGTTTTATATTTGACATGTTATTTAAGTATATATTGAAATTACTACAAAATAAAATTTAAAATCCTTCAGGAAAAATCAGATTTACTTTCAGTTAATCAGGTTTTAATTTGTGTTCTTTTTAAGGGAAATCAGAGTTATTTTTAGAGGGAAAGAGAAAATAAACTTAATAAGCATGAGTCCTTAACAGGGGTGTGTGTTTGCAGTTACGACAGAGTGTATTTATTTCTCTCAGGGTGTTACTTGTTAGATTTCAAGTGTTTTCTTAAGATTGATCTATATTTCCTAATGATTCTGACTTGCTCCTATTTCAGGAACATTCACAGTTCAGTTTTATGATGGAGTAATTCGTTGTTTAAAAAGAATGCACATTAAAGCCATGCCCGAGGATGCTAAGGGGCAGGTAAGAGTGTTCAGCATTCCTAGCTACCCAAAGGGGTTTCTCCTTGAATGGTGACCAATCAAAAAAAAAAAAAAATGTATACACACACACACACACACACACACACACACACACACGCATACATACATACATACATACACACACACACACACACACACACACACACACACACACACACACACACATTTTTAAAGTGAACTAATTGTAGGATTATGTGCTGATAGCCCCAAATAGCAGCAAGAAAAAGAAGCTTAGAATGTAAAATAAATTATACACTTGATTTTTGCTTCTTTGGTTTTAGACCTGCTAAAGTTATAGGTCACTAGTTTCTGTTCCAGGTGAAATCCCAGCATCCACTAAGCTGGTGTTGTCCTATCGACCCAGCTGGATCGTGTAACCAGTCTATGGGAAGTGAGGTAAGTGCCTTTTTTAAATTTTGTTTTGTTTTTCCTGGTATATGGTATTTAGGAAGTTAATTTTTAATATAAAATTTTATATTGAGTTTCTTATCTTCTTCTTTCCTTCTATAAATCATAGCCATTAATCTTCTTTTAAAAGGCGCTTACCTGACACTCTGTAGGCTGTTTCAGGTAGGGCTCTGTGAGTCATATGATGTAAGCAGTGTAGTACTACATGCTTTGTCACTGCTCAGAGCAAGAATGAACGGTAAGCATTTGAAAGAGACCCTGGGATAAGGTTAAAACCATGATTCCATTGGTTGAATATGTTTCCTGAAATACTGGAAAGAAAAGGTGCCAGTAGAAATTTAAAATATTTTCTTTCATGTTCTGCTGTTATTTGGGATTTTCAGCACCTGGACCTACAATTAATTTTAAGAAATTGAAAGCAATCTATAAAAATGTCTAATATGGATGTATGCTACATATTTATCCCATACCAAGCAATGAAAAATTTCATCCTGAAATGTGTTGAAATAACCCGGTCAGCTCCAGTCAAGTATATACATTTAGTAATCTAGAAATATAGACCACCACATTAAAAAAACTATTCTTGATACCTTCTGAGAAGCATGATTGTTTAGATCACTTGTTTTTCAAAAACTCATTTTGAAACTACCAGCTGGCAAGAGTTTTTTCCCAATTAATATGGGAAAGCAATTTAAAATGGAAGTTCTTTTCATTAGGAAATTGCTTTGTGTCTGCCTACTTGTATGTATAAATAAAATGTTCTTTTAAGCATTCATTGGTGTGATTTCTTGGTTGCTGCATTGAAAGATTGGTTAAAACATTGGGAACTTAATATATACGTGTTTATTTAAACAAAATTCTCAATTTTGTTTTTTACTTTAAAAGTATTATTTTGTAATTCTGGTTTTTCAATGTTCATGAGATTGGCATTAAAAAAAAAAAGATAAGCATAAATCTTCCTTTTTTTCCGAAGTGAGACATTGAGCTAATTTGCTTTGTGGTTAAACGATAAAGTTGTAAAAATAAATTTATTGGATGTATTGGATCTTTATTTTTAGGAAGTATTTTATAAGTATTTAGTAAGTATGTTAGTCACACCATGATATGTTAACATTGAAATCAATGCTATAGTACCACTCTGAAAGAATATGTGGGTAAATAAAAATATGGGAAAATATGTGAAAATAATTTTACATTTTTCTTTATAATTTTTACACACATATTTTAAGCACATTAAAAATATTTATAGAATTTTTTTAAATGAAATGTTTTCCTTTTACGAGTGTCTTTTTCCCAACAAGTTTTTTACTTGTTTTCATCTAGGAAATACATTAATCAGGTGTTGCATGGACAGTGCTAAGAGTCCTACTTAGTCTCTTCTAGATTTTGAGTACTTTGAGAATTCCTTTATAAAGATACACAGTAAAATTAATTTTGCTAAATTAGCAAAGGATAAGGCATCAACTAAATGCATTATGGAAATGATATAGCTCTTTCCTGTTCTTTTTTCTTCTTGAGAGTATGCTGGTAGAAAATTTGTATTTGTAAGTTATTAGTATGAAAGATTAGCTTGTATAAGGTCCTTTGCTATTTATAAAACATTTTTTGCATACATGGTTTTTTTTGAATTCTCATAGCAGATCCTTTGACGTAGGTATGGCTTATATTTCTATTCCATAGTTGATGACTTCTGAATTTAGAGAATTGAGTGACTGAATTTACTTAAAATTTCACTCAACTGTAATATGCAGAGTGACTCTGAACTCACTTGATTTCAAACATTACTCGTTACGGAGCAGTACTATGTTATCTTCAGGGAGCTTTACCACTAGTCCTAGTTCATGGAGGGATCACACCAGTTGTTTTTTATAGTGAATCTTTCCTATTTAAAAAATAGGAGAGCAAAATTATGGGGGAATTCTTGAATCACACAACTGCAGTGATCCCATGATTAATAAGTCATATGATCAAGAACTTTTTTGTTACATTTAATTTCACTTTTAAAAGGTACAGCATGAATCTCTTTGTCCTACTTTTCTCTTTATTGGAGATAGAAAACAATTGGGAATGGAATTTACCTTTGGCATTTTTCAGCATTTCTCTAGCAACTTAAAATTGTCCCCACAATGTGGAACCCAGAATTAAATGCTCTGCTCTTAATAAAACTGCAAACACATGTTCTCTGTTGAATTTAGCGCTTTGTAGTTACTCCTGTTGCTCTCTTTTGCTTTGTTGATTGTTCCCTATCAGTCTTTTTCATTGGTGATGCTTGCTTTCTTTATTAAATGTCAGTCTCAAGGCTCAGCTCTGCCATACTTGAGCTGTCCAGATTGCTCCTTCACCCCTAGACCCCTCTTTCCCATTTTATGTGCACTTTGACTGCCATGTCTTAAGTTGTTTTCCTTTTGCATGGAGTGCCCATTTACTCCTTTCCTCTGCCCTTTTTCCTAGCCAATTGCTACTTCAGGGTTTCAGCTCATCTATTGTTTTTCCCTGAAGTCTTCCACTGGTCTTTATCTTAAGTCAATCTTTTCTTTTTTCTTCTCTTGTGCTGTTCTATTGATTCCTCCACTATGTCTGCTGTCACATTGTCTTGCAGTTAATTTTATTTCCTTACAGTCAGGACCAAAAATGAAGATGGCTTTAAGTAAAACTGGGGTTGGACAATACTGGTGCATCTGTTTTTGCTTTGTTTTTTGTTTGGTTTGCAAACTAGAGATATAAACCCCATGACACCACCTTGTCATAATTCACTTTCTAATAAGACATGTACTAGGGACATAGTTTAAAATAGTGGAAAAGCTGGATGCTGGGTATCTTCTAGGCAGGAACAAGGATGTGGTCACTGCAGGGCCAGTGCGTTCCTGGGGCTTCGAGGCAGCGTCTTTTATCAGCTGTTGTCTCATTAATGCTTAGCATACTTGCTGGCACATGTAGCATGTTATTCAATAGAAGATTGGTGAACGAATGTGTTAGGTGCAGTCATATGATGTTTTCAGTTTATTTCAATCATACTGGGGAGAGAGAGACATAGATTTTGTTTGTTTTTGATGGCTTATTGTCTTCATCGTGTATTTTCAAGATTGAGCAGCTATCAGCCTGTATTGCTTAATTATCTATGTTTGCTTATGTAACCCATGAGTTAAGTGTATTTGATGTTGTGAAATTGTTTTTAGTTGCTTGGACTAAGAATTTAGTATATTATGCATTTTGATAGAATCTGAATTGTTGGGTTTATTTGACAACTTAGTGGCCTCAGTGGAAGATAACTCTATAGAGATATTACAAATAGTTGTTTTGAAAAAATCTTTTTGATTATTCAGATTTAAATGTTAACACCACTTCTTTTCATCTTTCCATTTTTTTTACAATAAGCATTTTTCATTAAAAGGAGTAAAAATTATTTAACAACAAACAAAAAATGAGCACAAGAAAAATAAATATTCCCTCCTCAGAAAAGTGGTAACTAATACAGACACAGTAAGCTGTAGAGAGAGGGAAATTAATCTGGAGCCTGACGGTGTGTACTTTACCTTGGTCAAGACAAGTAACTCTTTTTTCTTTTACTGGTTATATGAAGCTGTTGTGATAAATTGGTAGCTGAACTTTGAAAGCTTTAAAAACTAATAAAATCATACCTTGATTGCTATGAAATTGACTATACTTTGAGTGGTACATATTCTTCCTAATAAGGAATAGTAACTTGCTCAGTGGGAATATGTTTCTTTTAATCTTTGCAGAATTGCAACATAAACATTTTTCTCTTTTTTCTTTTGTAGTCCGTTGTGTTACAGAAATGCAACTTGACATTTAAACTGTCAAGTAATTAAGGCCCAATATCATGGAATATCCTTATTTGTCATAGGCTTCTCTGTTATTTTAGATATTATTCCTGTGAAAATATATCAAAGGAATATTTGTTATTGTGTATTTTCCTGTTTTATGTAAGGTTATATAATCCAGCTAACCCATTAGACTGTTAAATTTGACAGTCTACCATGTCAGTTTACCCTGTAAATATAGTTAGTTCAGTTTTTATATTTGTGTGTGTATAAAAGTAGCTTTGAAAATGTGATACATGCTTTTGCTCATTAGTGTGATTAAATTTTGATTAATTTTTAATGCTTCACATGTTTTGTGTTTTTCCCTTGGAGGATTGGATAGCTTTAGTGAAAGCAGCTGCTGCAGCTGCAGCCAAGAATAAAACAGGGAACAAACCTCGAACCAGCGCTAACAGCAATAAAGATAAAGATGAGAGAAAATGGTTTAAAGTCCCTTCAAAGAAGGAAGAAACTTCAACTTCCATAGCCATACCAGAAGTTGAGAAGAAGGAAGATCTGCCCACATCTAGTGAAACATTTGGTACAAAATACATTCTTAAGTTCTTTCCTTATGGCAGTGGTAAACTTACACAGTGAATAAGTCAAACCCTTTGGCTACCTGTAATTTGAACATGTAGTTAAATTATTAGGCTTTTTTCCTAGCATAATATGATGGTTAACTTTTTTAGCATCTTACAGATTTGAAGACTGATGGTCTAATGTGGGTACTTGCTAATGGATGCCCTCAATATTCTTGAAAAGAAATGAGTTGAGAGATTGATTTTTAAGTTTTTGGTAGTAGGTTTCAGGTTTTCGGTTTGTTTATTTTGTGTTTTTTCTTTAATCTTTTAAATACTTCTGCATGTATTTCAATATATCATACAGAAAAAGCAGTAAGTCATTCTCTTCCTGCTTTTCGTTCCTAAAAAAAGTAACTGCTTAGTAATTTTTAATTTCTGATACATCAGTCTGGAGAGATTTGTGTTTTTTAAAGTTCTGTGTTAAGCACTAGATTAAAAAATTAAATGTAAAGCATTTTTACTATTTTGCTATTTAAAAAAGAAATTCATGTGTTTTGACTTTGAATTCTAGATAAACTCTCATATATATATTCTATTAAAAGTAGGACTTCATGTAGAGAACGTTCCAAAGATGATCTTTCCACAGCCAGAGAGCACATTATCAAACAAGAGGAAAAATAATCAAGGCAACTCATTTCAGGCAAAGAGAGCTCGACTTAACAAGATTACTGGTAAACTACAATGATTCTTTTGGGGAGGGAAAGGAGGGTTGGACTTGAGAGTAGTTTATTTTTAATAAAGCAAAATGTGTCTTTTGGTTAGTGTAACAAGCTGGTTAATAAGAAAGACAGTTACTTTATGGTTCTTCACTATCAGCTTTCTCTTTCCTGAAATGTGGAAAATAACACATATTTTCTACCTACCTCACAGGGATGTTGTGAGGATTGATAGGATCAAATATTATAAAATTCCATGGTTTTTAAATCATCTTGGTGGTAGGAGTAGTTTCTGTAAGAACTGAATTACTAGCTTTTGTCAACCTGTGGTGACACAGTGTCTGAGGTTCTAAGTATGACAAACATTCTTACTCTTGACCAGACTCATGAAAAATGGTGCCATATATGGCTGGGAAGATGAATGCTGAATTAAATTCAGTTCCTGAATCTGTTAATTGCCAATGTGAAAGCACTTCTATATGTGTTTTAAATTTCTATCCTTATCTTCAGGTTGGTCTTTAGAATCTGGTCTCATTTCTCTGTGCTTTCTTGTAATTTAGGAAGTAGAGTGTTAGTATGATTAAAAAAATACTGAAAATCCTAGCCTGGTTAGTGTCTGTAGAAGAAGGGATTTCGGCATTAAGAGCTGGGGCCAGTCATACTAGGCCCTATCACCTCCAGTGTCTGTTCAGCCTAATGACTCTAGTCTTTCAAAGAAATTGTAAACATACTTTATTTTTCTGAATATATCTCAAAAGCAGAGTTAAGATACTTTAATTATTTAGTTATATGTTCTCATTTTAAGGAAAAATGGTTTTTAGGGCCTTTGGCCTAATAAAGCTATATAAACCTTTGTTGGCATTCTTTCAAGTCATTTAAAGAAGCTTAGTTTCATTGTCAGATCTAAGAATGAATATAAATTAAACATTTGATCATGTTCTGAGGGGTAGAAGCCCACTGAAAGACAATTCTGCCGTTGAGGTTGTTTAGAACCATGGTTATTATATTAGTCATCTAAGTGATTATCATTGGTTTCAACAGGTGAAAATATTTAGTCTTTTTCCATGTGTTAATATTATTTTTTGTACCTTTCTCTGGTAAGGGTTGTATTTGGCCCCAGGACAAGAAATATTTCAAGTCAGTTTACCCATTCCACCTTTTGCTTAGAGACTTACTACCTTTGGAGAAAGCCAAAATGTTGTCCAGGTGATTGTGACAAAGGCAACTTGAGATTTCAGTTTTGCCTTAGAAAAATGGGAAGTAGTGCTCCACACTGTGGCGGAAGTGGGATAGCATTTCTAACTCTGTGACACCAAGATTGAAACAACATTGTTGGAGGAGCCAAGACCAACCAAGCAAGATGGAAGGGACACTGATGTGATATAACTACCATCTCACCAGCATCACAGTTTTTCCTATCTGGGATACCTGATTTTAGGTTCAGTCAATGTACTCTTAAACGTGCCTTACTGAGAAAAGTTCAAGCTCAACATTTAAAGAAGTGAAAAAAAAAAGAAAACGCTCAGTCCACAATGACGCAGTATCTCCACATGGCCTTGAAAAGACAGCAGTAGGGAAAAACACATTTTACTGTGTGCCTCAAGGAATTTCTAATGCTGATTGCTTAGTAACACCCCGTGCCTTCTGTGTGGAGGAATGTGGCCCTCACATCCCTTTGGGAATCTCAAATGAACAAGTGATAATTTGGCAGCAGTAGAAAAGAATAGGACTTTATGAATGTGAAATCATGACTTTTTTGCTTTTTTTACCCAGAAGATTTAAATGTATGATAATCCTTTCAGGTCATCTCTGCATCTGTTTGTGATTTCATGTTACAATTATGTCATGCAAAAAGACAATAGCTATTATAGATTGGCTTCAGCAGTTGAAACTCAGACTTGCTCTGTTCAGTAAACTTCATTTGTAGACCATAAAAAGATGAGAAATACTATAAAATAGTGATTTTTGTTATGGAATCACAGTGTATTTTATATTTGTCAAGCTCACTTACATGTGTCTTTTTGTCCCTTTACTGTGGAGAGGAATAAGACTATGATCATGGCAGCATCTCAGCTTGCTCTGATATATTTCCTCCTGCTCTATTTTATTTATGCTTTAAATAGTTGTAGCTGAAAATAAGTGGACCAACCATTGGATAGATTTAACTCATATATTTATTCACTGTCTTTCAGTTCTCTTCCCCATATACACACTCTGCAGTGATTCTAAACCTGATTTTCTGCTCAGGAAATATGGGATGGCTATTTCCAAAGTTTACAAATAAGTAGACATTGATATAGTTGTGCACTATATATGTTCTTCCAGAGTCGCACTATTTTTTATTATGCAGTGTGCTTTATGGATAGTTATATGCTTTATGCATACTGATTTAGAATGGACAGTTTACCAGAGAAATGAGTCCATACTTTGGGACAAATTTGCAAGCAAAATGCAGGCAACTTTGAGTAGATTTTAAGATACAGGTTGTTAAGGGAAGAAGAAAAACATCAGCAGTTGGTAAATGGTATGTTTCCAATAGTTGTAGTTCTTCGAAATTCAGCCAGCTTAGAAATGTTTATGTAACCTAAAAATTTTTTAAAATAATTTTAAAACTCAAGAGGTTTGAGTTGGCCTGTAATGTTATTGATAATAATATCAATAATACTTGATTTTTTTTATCCCAGCAAGAATATTGTCTTTTGGAATCCTTAAATGAAAAGTAGACAACAAATTTCACCACTTTGCTCTTTCTTTCCACACTTTTGTCAGTCCAAGGTGCTTTGCCCTCTCTGTTCTCTTTAGTCCTATTGGCCATGAGAGACCAAATGTATATTTTATAGCTGAAGTTGAGTATTTTAATTGTAACTTTGTGGGTGGTACTCATGAATATTCAATATCCTTCTACCTGATATTTAAATCATTTCTTGAATCTGCATAATGCATTTTATTAAGATAATTACTCTATAGGTACAAGA
The DNA here is from genome assembly GCF_040802235.1 of Manis javanica. Lineage (NCBI taxonomy): Eukaryota > Metazoa > Chordata > Mammalia > Pholidota > Manidae > Manis > Manis javanica. The sequence continues at coordinate 217,640,951 of NC_133157.1, forward strand.
TAACAGATTTTTGGCTGCTTATCAAGGTAGCAGTAGTCATAGTCCTCTCAAAGACATTTTATTTTTTGTCCCCTTTTTTGTTTATGTTTGTTATCTCTTTTGTAAGATAGTGTGCATATAAAGTATGAAAAGCTTTCTGTTGTTCATATTTGAGGGTTTTGAATTCACTATATAACTTGTATTTTCTAATCTAATTTTATGTAGTTTTTATTAAATGCGCCATTACTTTTTATAAGAACATTTTGAAGCTTTTTTATTTCCTTCATAAACCATTAACTGGGGATTGCTTTTAATTATTTGGGTCTATAATACCTAATTTAAATTCACAGAGTATGGCTGAATTATTTTGTTTCTTTTAAAACTTGTAGTATCTTATTTTTAATTTTGTGGTTTGCGATCTATTTCATCAATTGATGAGATTTAAAAACGATTATACCACCTATATGAAAGAAAACACAATTTAAGATATAATTTAATAGATTGAATAGCAAATATTTGTCCTGTCTGCATAGCCCTTCGAAGTGGAGCCTCTACTCAGTTCCCTGCAAAAGAACAACTTGGGGATCACTTACCTTTGGTTTTGGTAGTATTGAGTCTCAGAAATATTAGCTAGAGAAGAAAGACCTAGTGAATGTAGTCTTTAATGTTAAAGAAATATTCCATGCTACATCTTTTTTCAGTTATCTAAAAATCACTACAGAAGTTACATTTATATATTGAGGATTGAATTTATGGTCTATAAACTATTTTTGTAAGATTATTTATGTATATGTTCCCATTTAAATCAATTTGATTTTGTTTGAGACTTAACTGTGTGGTTTGTTATCTCAGAATTTGATATCAATGTTAATAACCATTATTGATAAAGTAAGTCATTGTTTTACACTCCGCCTTTTCTATTTTAAATAACAATTCCAAGTGCTAGATGTTCAGCTTTCCCATAACGGAAAGGTAGTTTTTGTCTAATTTAACACTTGACTCTAGTACCGCTTTAAGAATACAGGTTTAATATTTGAAGTCCTACTTCAGCCGCTTAATATCTTTCTTTGAGATAGTTATCTGAAAAAGTTGAGATATTGCTTCTTGGATAGCTTGAAATTATGTGGCATTTTGGGGCACTCTTTCCCGCGTATTAAATAAGCTAGTGTATATAGGTGGTACTGCTGTGGTGAGTTTACTGTTATGTTATCAGTTATTAAACAGTCCTCCTTTGAAGGAAAGGTTTTATGTGGCTCACTTTGAAATGACACAGAAATTATTTTGGTGACCTTTTATGTGCCTGTTGGCCATAAGCAAAAACAAAATTTATTATTATGCAAGGGTTATAAACTTGGCTTCATTGAAGGTACTATCAGGTGCTTAGCAAAGAATCTTGACCAAGTAAATGCCTTTAATTTATAAATTAAAGCAGAGTTTTACTGTCTCATAAAGTTAATTATGTGTTCTCCAGATAAAATATTCTTTCTTCTCCAATTGAGAGTTAGTGGTATGCATTGGAGAAAATCGGAACTCCTGGATTATTTCATCATTTCTAGAATTTCCTTTTAAATAGTATCATCAGTGTATTCAGCACTTTTGTAAGAAGATAACCTGCAATTGGGTGTAGAGATAAATTGGTAAAGCTTAGGTGAAAGGATCTGAGTGAAATTAAAAATTTTATATTCTAGATGTTTGGAAGGATTTCTCATATTTTAATATTCTATATTTCTGTTGTATAAACAAAGCCCATGTTATGAGTATTAACAATCTAAGCCATCCTAGGTTTCTGGACCTTAAGCCATAGAAGTTTAAATTTTTACAGAATAAATGTCTACATGTGTGGTTTTTAAAGGATATCTTTGGGATAATTAAACTGTGTAAGCACCTCTCAAGTTCTAATTCAGTCCCTTGAGTCACTATTAAGGATGTTTGTATTTTTGACATGTAAATATTTGAGAAAATATTTTTTCTATACATTAAAATGTATGGAGGATTTCAATTCTTAAATTTTTGAGAAGTTAATTAAGGTGAAAGTATTTTTCTAATAAGCAATTTCTGTACAATTTTTCTCAAGGTTTGTTGGCATCCAAAGCTGTTGGGGTGGATGGTGCTGAAAAAAAAGAAGACTACAATGAAACGGCTCCAATGCTGGAGCAGGTATGAAATGGTAGCATTTGATTTTTTTTCAAGGTTCCCAACTGGAATGATCACGGAGCTATATTATCCACATAATTGAAATTGCCCTTTTGGTCAGATATGGGAATAGGAAGCTAATTAGTTGATGATATGTTTTTAGCTCTGCCTTCTACAAGGTATACAAATAAAACACAAATTTCATTAGTGTTTGTTTTCAATAGACTGGCATTAAAGCCTTTGTCTCCAACATTTGAAGGCCTGGAGACAGACATCCCAGGGTATATAAGCTTATAGCTAGATCACCTTTAACTAGCTTACAAAAAGACCCTTACACAAATACTTTTCATTTGTGAGTTAAAACAGGGTTTTTGACATCTAATAAAGCTTCTTTTGAAAGAAGTTTCTTTTATATTGTAACAATTGGTGTTGTTAGACTATGTGTTTTATGAATTGATCAATGAGCCATACATTTTTGCTAGGATGTATATTTTAATAACTACAAAAAAAGAATTTTAAAAAGCTATTAAGGGTCTGTCTTTAAACCACCTAATAGAGGAATTTAACAGTGAAGGTTGCAGTTGCTAGATTTTGCCTTGGCTACCTTCAGATTCCCATAATACCTGTACATAATGAACTGTGCATGTTTTTACATTCTCTAAAGGGCTTAACTTCTTGGGCACTGTAAGACTATAAGAACATAGTAATAGCCATAACTGAATTTCTTTGGTTCCCTTATTTTAAAATCTGAGCCTTAATGTAGTTTTAATACATCCCTTTTGTATTATTTTAAATTTCTTTATTAGTAGTCTAATAAAGAAGACTTTAAAATGAGTATATTTTGCTCTTATCTATATGCATTTAAAAAAAATCGTCCAAATTTAATTGATATTGTATTGAGTTTTTCAGGGTTATTTAAGGCCTGATTTGGTAACAGTACATTGTTTTAGTGAGTCCATTAATGTTGTATTAAATCAATGGTCTTTTAAATTGATGAAAAATGTCAGTGAATCATACTTTCTGATTTTCTGTGATCATCAAACGGTTAAGTCTTTGCCGTTATTGTCAGTGTATCAACCAAATTTTAAGTAACTTTTTTACTGTGTATTACTATATTCGATGTCCCAGATAAAATAACAGTATTTTGTATTTTCACCAGTGTTTATGATATTCTCAGAATGCAATAAATCAGGGACTTGGGTAATAAAATGTTTCTGGAAAATTCATTACAATGTCAATCTTCATATGCACAATCCTGCTGAGGTAAATGTGATTGTGAAAATTACTTATTATGTGCGGAAGTTAGTGGAGAGGGCAGTGCCCATTTCAGAGAGAAGTACAGAAAACATTTTGAAATTGAGGTAAAAAGGAAAGAAAAATTGACTGACTCGGCTGTTTCTATTTGCATAATTAAAACATTTTTGAGAGTCCTTGCCAGTTTTGTAACAAAGAGACCAGTGATCATTAATGAAAACTGTAAACTATTTTAGTTATTTAAGGAACGTAATGCTGTTCCCTAATTTATTTGTCATTCAGGTTGATTTCAATGTGGAAGTGTTTTGTAACCAAACTCTTAATTTTTATGCTAAGTGTTTGCCCTGCTTCAGAGTTAAAAAGCCGAGTTATAGAACTCTGAATTACATCTCAGTTGGTATTAACAATAGTTTGAAGGAGAGGTATTGATTGTCACTAACCTCTGTTGTCTTAATGAGTAAAAATAATGTCACTCATGACATAGATTTATAATAAGTCTATAGCCAGACCTTACTGTGCAAATGGATTTATTTTATTTACATTAAAAAAAATTCAGTCTCTGTGGTCTTGAGCCCCCTATTTTCAGATTATTAATTATAGGTCATATAATTGTATTAGGGATTGTCATGTTATATTTACTTTTGGGTAAAACCTGCATTAGATGCATAATTCAGTAAATTTTTAAAAATGTTAATTTGTCCTTGTTTAGAAGTTAAGCACCTTATCAAGATATTAATTTAAGTTTTAAAACCTTGTTTTATAACTTTGTAATGAGAGTAATGGATGCTGTAGTGATGTCTCTCACATATGTGAAGATGAACAATAAAATTGTTTATTTACAAGTAATGGCTCTAATTACTTTTCTGGCAACACCTTTAATAATAAGCTTAGGAATCCTTTCCATTTATGGAGTAGCTTTTCAGATGGTTAATCTGCACTTACACATGTGTAATGAGTAAATTCAAGTATAGAAATGATGACAACTGAATGAATGGGACACTTGACACCAGCCCTTTTATATGGTATGTCAACATGCCATCTTTAGAGCGTTCAGAGGTACCATACATAATACCAAATAATACACCATTTTTCCCCCACCAAAATTTGAGCACCTTGTATTTTAGTGGGAACAGAAGCTGATTGCTCCCCAGACAATGATCTTTCATATTCCAGAAAACTGGAGACTGCAGACTGATGGTCATTCCTCACAAAATATATGGAACTAAAAAGGTTTCTTGGGGACAAGCATGTTGTTCATAGTGCTAGCAATTTGATTCTTTATAGAGGCCTGTCTTTGTGTAGATTTTAAACAAGTGTTATCATATTTTGCTGTCCATTGCCTATGTCAGAAGGAGATACAGTATAGGCTTTCCAACACTATATAGATTGCAAATCCATCTAATGTGGCTATTCTCTGTTGTCTGTGGACACATTCACATATATTTTTATATATGTAGGAAATTTTACTGCCAAATGAATAAAGATATTCTTTATGAGAGAACTGACAAAGTTCTGATTTTTTTTTAAAAGTATCAGTTGGCAGGAAGAAGGTAAAAACTCTCATCTAAGAATGCGACGTATTTTGTTTTTAAATCCAATGTTTTTAACTTACACTTGGTTTTACTCCTTTTTTTTTTTCGTTGTTGCTTGTTTTGTATTGTTTTTTAGTCTCTTAACTCAGTATTGCTGGTGGCTTTGATTTCATGATGCATTATGCTTATGAAACCAGCTTTCAGCACTAAAATGAGTTAAAGATAATGTTTCGTTAATTTGGTCATTGTTTTCCTGTTGAGATCTTTCTTTAAAGGGAAGCTGTCTATTTAGACCTCTGCCTTCAACTTGATAAAGAAAATTATCTGATAAAAAATATGAAAGTCAAAGGCTTAAATATATTCCTCTAATGCTCTAAAACATGAAAGTGTTTATTTAAATAATTCTTATTAATATCATTGATAATAATGATTTCAAAAGAGGTATATTTCACTTTAATACCGAAAAGTAAGATAACATTTCACATTCTGAGAATATTATGAAGAATGTATTTTTAAAAAACCAAATTTAGATTAAAATTTGACAGCATCCCATTAAAGACAGCCTATTCAACTTTTAGTTAATAATTTGTGGGGTTCTTTTTGGTTTTTCATTTGTAATAGAAATGTTATATGTTGCTTAACAATGTTTTTTGGATACTAAAGTTGCTTAACAATCAAAATAGAATACAAGAACAAAGATGAAGAAACCAAAATAAAAATATCAATTTTTTATTATTTATTCAGGCGATTTCACCTAAACCTCAAAGTCAGAAAAAAAATGAAGCTGACATTAGCAGTTCTGCCAACACTCAGAAACCTGCACTGTTATCCTCAACTTTGTCTTCAGGGAAGGCTCGCAGCAAGAAATGCAAACATGAATCTGGAGATTCTTCTGGGTGTATAAAACCCCCTAAATCACCACTTTCCCCAGAATTAATACAAGTCGAGGATTTGACGCTTGTATCTCAGCTTTCTTCTTCAGTGATAAATAAAACTAGTGAGCACAGATTTTTAAAAAATAGTTACTTATCCTATAAGATACATTAAAAACAGTTTGATTGTAGTTATATTGTATTTTTATGAAGTTGCTTTTTAAAAATTCCAACTTAAGTGCATATGATAGGCAAGGCTTGAAGCTATTTCAGGGGCAAAAACCATATACATTTCTGACTGATTTATTGTACAGAGACTGTACTGCTGGTTGAGAAACCTTACAATTTAATAATGCAAATTCCACTGACTCTCCTTATTTAATAAATCCAAGCACAATGAAAGGCCTGATTCATTACAAAAAAAAAAGACATAAAAGTCCTATGGTGGATATTTTTCCTCATTCCTAAGACTCTTCTTATGGATAGATTTGATTATTGTCTCCACTTGTCTGAATTTCCCTCTGCAATACATTTTCACTCTTATTCTAGGATGTAGAGTGCAAACTGAAGTTTAATCTTAATGGAGGGTGAATGCTTCCTTGATTTTCGTTTTTTCTAGATTTTACTATTTCAGTATCACAAAGCTTTTGAGAGTTAAGTCTTCTTAAAAATAGCCTTTCAACATGGGTTTGGGTATATAGAAGACAAGGTTTCTATTGACCCTGTGTTTCTTATATTAATATTCTAAGAGACATGAAAAATAGTTACCTTGAAAGTCACTGGGTAAGATACTTTTCCTCTGCTGTTTATACAACAAATGAATTAGTAACCTGATTAGTAAATGAATATGACACATTTCCTTATGAACTCTTCCGTAACAATAGAAACATGGGCATTGAGAAGACCTTGATCAGTCAAATATGTTAGCCTCCTCTTCCATTCAGTTGCCATATTTTCTACAAAACCGTAATTTTCAATTTCTGATCAGATTTTGATACTTTTTTTGTTTTGGTCTTACTCTTTTTAATAAGTGGGTAGGAAGAATATGAATAGAAAAACTCAGTTGTTCTCTCATAAGCTTCATTGTGACATTTGTCATGACAGAATGTCATTAGTAGTAATTCTGGTTTTTGTAAAATTACTTTTAAATACTCGTTAGACCACACATTTCCTCCTCCTAAATTAACATGAATATATTGGCCTAATGTAATCCTACGTATTCTGAATAATCAAACTTGTTTACATGCCATGTAAAAGAAAACTAAAGGTTAAAAAAAAAGGCAGAAAATTTCCATACTTTTGTGTTGCACAGCTAGAAGATGCTTAAATGACTCACCAAGTTAGTTATTAAAAAATGAAACACATGATTGCAAGATCAGTGTCATATTCTTTTAAAATCCTCAATATTTGCCCATAATGTAAATATTTGAAGCTATTTGTGTTCAATTTTTTTTAATGAATCAGGCCCAAATATATGTTTATAAAAATCCATTAGGGGGAATGAGGGTGGGATAAAATTATATTAGTTTTACTTTGGCAAGTAAAACACTAACTCTACAATGCTTGTCAGATTTTTGTCACCTATGCCCCCTGCCTTTTTTCTTTTCCTTAAGAGTTTCTGGATTTGTAATATAGCAAAGGAATATAAATATATATATACTTATATATATATATATATATATATATATGGAAAATGAAAAAAAAAATCTTTGGCTATACAAAGACTATTTTCCCAAAGGAAGAATGGCAAGTACACAACAATCTGCAATTACAGAATTAACTGTAGTCTGTCACATGGGAAGCTACCTGAAATTAATGTTCCATGTTATTTTCTTCTGGTTGTAGTAGGCTTTAGATTTTAGAAGTTTTGGTTAGCCGTTTTTGTGAGTGAGGGCACAGTTTTTGCCTTTGATTACTTTTGGAACATGCTGTTCCTTGTGGATACCTTACAGCATCAGAGGGCAGAATTTGAATCGTGTTTCCCATTTATCTCCTTAAATATTATAAGATGATCCTGGCATGTATCTGCTTCGTGAACATTGAGGATCTTTTTCTAGGTTCTCTGCAGCCTGTGAACCCCCCTAGACCTTTCAAGCATAGCGAGCGGAGAAGAAGATCTCAGCGTTTAGCCACCTTACCCATGCCTGATGACTCTGTAGAAAAGGTTTCTCCTCCCTCTCCAGCCACTGGTGGGAAAGTGTTCTCCATCAGTTCTCAGAATCAGCCAGAGTCTTCAGTACCAGAGGGTAATGTATATTGATTTCCTATAGAACCAAACATAAAAGAAGAGTAAGAAAACACTAAGACAGAAAGACTATTAAAATATTAAGAAATTTCTGCTTTTTCCTTCTTAACATCATTTGGACTTAAAAGCACTTCATTTATTTTACAGATACTTACTGAATGCCCTCTTTGTGCCAGGCACTGCTTAATTATATAACATTTTAATGCACTTTGATATTAACGAGCCAGTTTATCTATGTTAATATTATATTACATTCTTTGTTTTGTGTAGTGCCTGATGTTATACATTTGTCACTTGAGAAGCTGGGACCCTGTCTCCCTCTTGACTTAAGTCGTGGTTCGGAAGTTACAGTGCCACTAGCGCCAGATCCCTCTTCCCATAATGAATGTCCCAGGGCAGAAAAAGAAGATACCCAAACGCTTACAAATCCTTCTTCCAAAGCAATAACTGATGGAAGAGGAGCTCCAACAGTATCAGGTAAAAAACATTCATTTTAGAAGTACCTAGGCTTGCGTTCATGGGGTAGAAACATTTTGATGCGTAGTTACATTACTTTAACTAATTCCTTGTCTTAATTACTCTGTGGAACATCTGTGGAGATAGGGTTTCTCAGTTGAGAGCGCTTTCCTGCTACCCTTTACTGTCATATTCCTGGGCTGCTTACTTTGTGACTCTACTTCCTTCTCCCTACTTCTTTCTTCTGTCCTATTTCTACTAAATAGTAGTTGTTGAAACTAAATATAATGACAGAAGTTCTTGGTTTTGATACCAGAAAATACTTAATGGGATCAATACTTAGGTTTAAGGATTCTAATAGAATTTAATATTTAAGAACCACTTGGTTTACATTTAACTATATACCTTTCTTAACTATAATCCCATATTGTGAGAGAGAATCTTCCAAATTTTTTTTTTTTTTTTTTTTTTTTGAGAGGGCATCTCTCATATTTATTGATCAAATGGTTGTTAACAACAATAAAATTCAGTATAGGGGGGTCAACGCTCAATGTACAATCATTAATCCATCTCAAGCCTAATTCTCGTCAGTCTCCAATCTTCTGAACCATAACGAACAAGTTCTTACATGGTGAACGAATTCTTACATAGTGAATAAATTCTTACATGGTGAACAGTACAAGGGCAGTCATCACAGAAACTTTCGGTTTTGATCATGCAATATGACCTATAAACAATCAGGTCAAATATGAATATTCGTTTGATTTTTGTGCTTGATCTATATGTTGATCCCACATTTCTCCTACTATTATTATTATTTTTATTTTTAATAAAATGCTGAAGTGGTAGGTAGATGCAAGATAAGGGTAGAAAACATAGTTTAGTGCTGTAAGAAGGCAAATATAGATGATCAGATGATCAGGTGTGTGCCTATGGACTAAGTATTAATCCAGGCTAGACAAGGGCAGCAAGACATCCACGGATGCAGAGAATCTTCCAAATTTAAATGTAAATTGTTATAACATTATTTTGGGAGTCTGATATGTAAAATCAGCCATGCTCAATAGCACATTCTTGGGCTGATTTCATGATACTTACTGTAATCTGAAGCCATTTAGAGGGATTTTTTTCAAGTTGATATTTTCATCTAATAGAATATTAATTTGTATTTCCTTTGTATAGTTACATTGTTTTATTGGGAAGTTTTATAAAATTTCAACCTCAACCAAAGGGTACATATAACAAAAAAAGGCACATAGTAATTTCAAGTGCTTTTCTAGTAAATTACTAATTTGGAATTAGAGGGGTGAAGGTCTGAATTGAGTCAGTTCTGAAATGCAGAACAACATAAAACTGTTTCTTGATTTGCAGCCAAGAGTATTGGGGATAATTGTTTTTAATAGCATATTCTGAAGTCACTTTATTTACCAGCTCCTTGGGTGAAGCATAAAATAGAGCTTGCCCTTTTCTGGTGATGGTATGTATATATTAAATTAATATGATTGAAGTAACTTAAGAAACATATACTTTTTAGATAACTGCCTTTGCCTTCTTATTCCTTCTTTCAAAGTGAAAATGTAACTAATATGAAACACAATTTTCCACAGTTCCATTTTACCAATAAAGATTGAAGTTGTTTTGTACCTGATGGTATTTCCATATCTCGTTTTAAAAAATCAGTGTGCAAATCTGAAGATTTGTAGTTTTTGAAACTATTCACCTCATTTCCCAAATTTGATACATTGTTTTGTGACTCTTTTTCTAAGCCCCCTCTATCCTTAGGTTAGTTAATTTTTCTTTCCCCTTTCCCACAGGATTTCTGAAATAGCACTGACCCTTTGAGACATTTTTTGTCATGGAAGTCTCATGCAGTTCTTTAACAGTCTGGAATTTGTTGTCATACTTAGTGTATAAAAAATATGTGAAGGTTATAATTACCTGTATCCATTGGGGAAATTATTTTTAGATGTGACTTTGAAAAAATTTGAATTTTTTTATATATTCTAATAATAGTAACAAGGCTAAAAGAAGACCAATATATCTGTGTAGTAACTAAAAGTTATGTTAGCCAGAATATATATCCTAAGATGTCAAAGTAGTGACTGTGCATAGAAATCCTTGATTCCAATGATTGTGCTTCTAATCAGAGTTTTAGCCTAGTCTTTTTTCAGAATTTCTACCATATTTGTGGAGATATGGCTAACTACCATTTGGGGTGTGGTTTCTTGTTTCTCATAATGGCTAAAATGTACTAGGATAAGAAAAGGCACAATATTTTTTCCTTTTAAGTATTAGAAATAACTGTTGAGGAAAGTCAAAGTAGTAAGACAGCTTTCTGCAAAAGAGAGAGGTGGAGAGGACTTTAGATTTGTAATGTTAATTTGTAGATTTGTTGAAGAGTGAGGATTGCCTGGGTGTGGAGTTGGATGGCAACTTACTTAATTAAGGAAATGCATGGTTTTAAATGTTAATTACTGAAAGTCTTTATTAGTGTGTTGAACCCAGTTACAGTATTGGAAAGTAGAGTTGGGGGATGTCTCTCCTGAAGGGGATTGCCCCTGGGCAAGTTCATTCTGGGTTCAGTAAGACTGAATTACAACAACAGAATGTTAGGGGTACAAGGGTTTATACCAAGCTCTACTCTCATTTTAGCAGGTCAGGTGCTGGAATCTCATCTGCCTCTAGGATATTAGCAATCTATCTCTGTCTCTGCCTCCGGGTAGAGCATTGGGTGGAGTTCTTTATATAGTAACACCGACAATAATGGCTCATTGCCAATGGGTCTGTAAGCATTAGCCTAGCAGTAGGCCAATCACATCATCAAGGAGTTGAGGGTGAGGTGAAGATCCTGGCCATAAGAATTTTCATTTTCCCTACACTCCATCCCACCAGGATTCTTGTCTCACGATCTGTATACCCTAAATCTTCACAATGGTCCCTGGACCTTTAGTGCTGTTCACAGCCCATCCTTTCTCCTGTACATGTTGTAGCAGTCTAGGTGGTATTCCTTGTAGGTCTGTAAGTGAATCAGAAGCATGATATCATCAGTATAATGTTACAGTTGCAACATTGGTGGTTTCTTCCATGCTGCCAAGTCCATGACAGATGGTGGAACTGTGAAGGTAACCCTATGGAAGGAGAGTGAAAGTCCATTGCTGTCCTTCCCACCTGAAGGCAAACTGTTCCTGACTTTACTGTTCTATGTCAGTGTTCTGTGTCAATGGAAGAGAAGGCATTAGCAAGATCTACACTATAATGACATGTCCCCATGACTGAGGGTTTCCATAAGGCCTGCAGAAGAGGGGACAGTAGTGTGCAGATGGAGTATAACTTTATTCATTTCTCTATAATCCATGGTCATATGCCAGGAGCCATCCAGCTTTTTTACTGACCACACTGGGATATTACAAGGGCTGTAGGTGGGCTTTATACTACCTACCTTCTCCAGTTCCTGAGGTTTTCTCCAGTTACTTTATGCCCTCCAGGCAATTTGTGTTACTTGGTATTAGTCACCTGCCAAGGCACAGGCAAAGTTATGGGCAGGTGCCTAATATGTCCCCTTAGAGCAGCCTTAACTACACGTATCCTCAGTCTGAACTCAACTATAGTGGTCTGCAGCCATAGGCCTTGCAGAATATCTATCCCCAAAATATATTTGGGGATGGAAGAGATATATACATTATACTCCTTTGGGGGTAGATGCTCTGTTCCCAATGGGATTCAGGCTTGTTTCACTCTGATAGCCTTACCTCCGTATCCATCTATAACAGCAGGTGTCCCAGGAAACTACTCAGGGTTGCCAGACATCAGTGAACATTCTGCTCCTGTGTCTTCCAGAACCAGGACACGTTGTGCAGTCGCTGGGGACAAATGAATTGATATTTCAATATGTGACCTCTGGTTCCTCCCTGGTTCCTCAGGACAGGTACCTCAAGCCTTCCCTCAGGCAAACCATATTCCCCAGTCATCTTTCTGTGTGCATTCAGGTGAGGATCACTCATTTGCTAGCAGGGAGTCTCTCAGACACACAGGCTGGACTTGTGGCTCTGTCTCCAGCCTCCACTTCTTGGTCCTCAGTGGCCAGATCTGCTCTGGTTTCAATTGTAAGATTCTATTTGACTTCCCATCCAATTTCTCTTTGTTGCTCCTACCCCTATTAAATCAACCCACATTTGGCTCCTCATGACCTTCATTGGGCCCTTAGATTCTTCTGTGCTGCATCGTTAACACCTTGCTCAAATCTTGTACAGTATGGGTAATTGCATTTATGGACTGCCCTAAGTGAGGGGGGCAAGAATGGCCACTTAAGAGCCTAATGAGGGACAAGGGGCATTTATAGTACCATATCCCTCATCCTCATTATAAATAGCTCCTCATCCAGGCCATAATTTACTGGATTATAAATGGCATTTTTCATGCCTAATTTCCATAACAACAGTTAGAGCTCTGTATATGTCTGCCATCTAATGGGGGAGGATGGTAAGTCACCCTGATTGAACCATACAGTGTGAAGTGTGGCCATTAGCCATTTGAGAAGTGAATGATTCTGGGGGTCTAGTGTGCATTCTGCAGTCACTGCCACAAGATAGGATGAGTTGTTGAGGAAGTCAGCTTTCCCATCTCTGATCCAGACAGAATGATCCCATCCACCCCTAGATCCCAAAAGCTCAGGAGCCAGGCTGTATGGGCCCTGAGGGTTTCTGCCAAAACTGGGAGCCCAAATCCACCAGCTCTGCCTGTGGATAGGGGTGGAGCACAGAGTGCTCCATGAGCCGGAGAGGAGTATGGACCTCTCCCAGAGGAACCCACAGTTGCTGCGTCTTTATTTTCTTGACTATAGCTGGGTAGGATTTCAATAGAGAAGGGTTGGTGCCCCTGGTACCACCTCTGCCTCATTTTCCCCCAGCTCTTTCACCATTTCTGGGCTGACGGCAGCTCTCTTGTTCCGCAGAGTGCCTCCTCCCCTCCATCCTTTACCTTGTCCACAGTGCCTTGCAGTGATGCTGTCTCAGTCTTCAACAGCTCTCTTACCTTTTCCTCGATACCTTGCAGCTGGCATTCTTGTATTGGCTCTTCTCATGCTTCTCGCAGGAGTATGTCCTTCTCCATCAGGGCTTCTGCCTTTTCCACAGCACCATGCAGTGCTGCTGTCTCATTCTGCAGTGCTAAGAATCTTTTACCACCTCCATAGCATCTTACGGCTTGCATTCTCACGCTGCCTCTTCTCATGCTTCTTGCAGGGGTACGTCTTTCTCCTTCATGGTCTTTACCTCTGCCACAGTGCCTGCGACAGTACCATCTCATTCTTCAACAAATCTTTTACTTCCTTCACAACACCTTGCAGCCTGTGTTCTTGTGCTGTCTCTTCTTTGTGTTACCATTACATCCCTTACCATCTCCATATCACCTCACAGTGAGGCCATCTCAATCATTAGTGAGTTTTTTTCTTCCTTCATTACCTTTACCTCTTCTTGTGCTTCTTGCAGAAGTGCCCTCTTCTTCTTTATAGCCCTTCTTAACACTGAGGAATAGCCAACCCATGGTTCCCTCTGCCTCGTGGGCACATTGTTTCTTTAAGGAATTCCCTGTTTTACAGAGGGCCTTCTCTACTGCCTCAGGCATCACCTCCACCTTCCTCCAGTCCTGGGAGGGGCCCACTCCTCTAGGAGGCAAGCTACCTTGGACCACATGCCCATTGGGTGTTACCCAAGTGCCTCCCCATCCACAGAGGCAGCCTGCTGAAGTACCCCTCCCATGAAGGCAGCTTATTCCATTTTTTTCCCCGGTTTGCAGCAGATCCTGCCAGTCACACCATTGTCTTGCCTGAAGGAGATTGCCCCCAGGCAAGTTCACTCTGGATTTGGTGAGGCTGAATAATGACAATGGAACTTTAGGGGTAAAAGGCTTTATACCAAGCTTTATTCTCGTGGTGGTAGGGTGAGTGCTGGAGTCACATCTGCCTCTGGGATGTTTGCAATCTGTGTCTTAGTCTCCTGGCAGAGCACTGGTTGGGGCTCTTTACATAGTACCACTGACAGTAATGTCTCATTGCCAATGGGTGTGTAAGCATTCGCCTATACAGTAGGCCAGTTACATCATCAGATAGATTAGGGTCACATGAGGATCCTGGCCATGGAAACTTTTATTTTCTCTACAGGAGGATTCTAATTTATTTCTATTACCTTCTTTTATTTTTTGAGGGAAGTCATGGAAATTGGGTCATATTCTAATTAGATGTCTTTTGATTTTGAGCCTCTCTGACTTGCATTGAAATTCTCAATGGTTTGCATATTTTCTCTCTTAACAGTTTTGTTATATATCCTCTTTAAACTGTTTTGTGGTATTTGTGGGGCTTCTGTCTGCTCCCCCACTTGTCTTTCATCTAGAGTCAGAGTACGAGGTGTTTTGGTTTTACTTTTGCTTTTGTGTCTTCCTTTTTTTTTTTTTTAAATGTGCATATGCTTGGTTGGTTAGTTGGTTTCTATCTTAATTACAAAAAATAAATTTTGTTACTGTTGAATTTTACCAGAGCATGTATCAAAGACATTTTCTGGGGTATTTTTTGTCAAAACTCTTGGGGTGTTTTAGAATGGTGAGGATGTTAGTCATTCATGAATAGTGAAATAGTTAACAGACTCAAATTTCTAGTTTTTTGTGTGAGAGGTAAGTGCACACTGCCAAGTTTAGCAGTGTTGGTAAGGGATTGATGAAATTATGCAAATTATCCAATTACATACACCTGTTCTTACTGGGTTAAAATTTGCTTTTAATGGTTTTTCTAGTAGAGATAATGAGCTTGCACTATCCTTCTGCATTTTTTCCACTGAGAAGCATCCCAATATTATGATTGGCCAAGAATATTATCACTGCCCACATTACCAAAAAATGTCATTGGTACCCTTGTAAAAATTGATTTCTTTAATGCTTTATCCAATAGAACCACTTGGTTGTAGGTAAGGATAGAGTTTAGTTCTATTACTATTTGGGAATGTTACCCAGTTTTCTTTCTTACCTACTAAGTGTATGTATAACAAATACTGAATCACTCTAACCTCTTCAAGCAGTTAAAAGATATGGAAGGGTGAACCGATAATAGTCACAGAAGCTCTGACTTGGCAAGGACTTGCCTGTGCCCAGCACTTGTGCTCATACTTTAAATAGATGATTTTTAGTCCAACATCTTACATCAAATTTACATTTACTTTTTAAAAGACTTTTTCTTTTAAAGTGACTTTCAATTCTTTTTGCAGAATTGAACAAAGCAAAATAAAACTACAACCAGAGACTCCATAACTGACCTCTGCCCCCACACCAAATAGTCATAACTTGTGTAGAACCTAGGGTTTTCATGGAGAGTCTCAGTGATAGCTTCTTGTTTAGCTAGCGGCATCTAAGATATTTAGCACACTGAAAGAAACTTGAGAAACCACTGTACATGACTATTGCGTTTTAAATTGTGTGCCAGCAGCTGCGGTTCAGAGAGCTGCCTCTCTTACTTGAATCTAAATAGCTCCATTTTTAAAAATTTTGTTCATTTTTTTTATTATATATTGGACTGTCATGTATATTTTGTTTGAAGAAAATGTGCTGTTGATAAAGTTTAGTTTAAAAATCACTTTTCTATGAACGAATATCCTAGTACTTTTGTTCCCAAATTCTAGCACATAATAAAATAAGGACACTATAGTGAACTTCTCATAAGACTAAATTTATTCTTTTCTTAAAGTCATGAGTAGGCATGTTTTGTTTTTCTATTTAGGTATGAATGCTTTTAAAAGTCCTGATATTTTAATGTCTTTACTTCTGTAAAGTTTTGACAAGTGTTCATCAGTCTCCCAGTTTTACTTATGAAATTTTATGCATTAAGAAATCTAAAGGTTTGGGAACCACTAGAATGTGTGAACTCTGTGTCTAGAACTGGTCATCCTGAAAGCACTCTGGGAATGACTGTATCTGTGCTGACCCCTATTGCTGAGCAGGTTCATAACCATTTTATTTGTAGTACCTGAGGGATCTGGTCAGAAAGGCAGCCCAATAAGGCAATTCTTTTCATTTGAGTTACCCCAAGGGGTTCTAGCTCTGCTCTACCTTTCACCCTGGAGATTAGGTGTGCCAGAGAATTAGGGACCTACAAGGCAAAGATCATGATCAAGTGCTGCTTCTGAATATATCTGTATTATTACAGGATCTGGAAAACAAACTGCATTATTTACATTGTAAATGTCATCACTTTCAAGATTATCAAATCTGTAAAATTTTCATGGTGCAGTAATTAATAGTTGGTAAATAGTACTTAGTAAAGAGAAATGACCTGTTTGCTCAACAATCTTAGTAAAATTTTATTTGTATTTCTCTTCACTCTGATGTCATTTTGTCATAAGAGTTTTTAGTCTTGGAGGTTATCAGTAGTCTACTTTATTTGATACTTATTAGATCCTTATTAACACTGAATTGCAATTGAATGGTATTTTTATATTTACATAAAATATTTGAAATGAGATAAAATGCTGGCTTTTTTTGATACTGTATTGAAATAATTTAAAAATGAAAGAACTCATAAATGGTGACATTAAAGCATAATGTTATGGACTGAAATTATATTTTAAATGCATTATAGTATATTTCTTAGATTAAACCTAGATACATGTAAGATATTAGCATTGGGAATGGTCAAATATGAGTTGAGAACTTGGTTAAATCTGTGTCAGCTGTTAGTTACTGAGATGCACTACTGGTTTAAAAGTGTATAGGCTGAATATTTTTTTTATGTGTAGATAAGCCTTTGTATTTTACATTTAGATAAAGACCAAAAGTTATTTATAAAATAATTTTTTTGTTACCTAACAACACATTCATGATGAATTTCAAAGATACAAGTTTGTTTTAGGTAATGAGGTAGATATTTGTTTAAAATTACAGATTGTTGAAAACCAGTATACTTCAATATGAAGGTGAATATTTCATTTGGATGACCTGAGTAGCACTCATGTTATAACTGTTAAAGAACTGAAAATGTTACATGGACCCGCCACTCCAGTTCATTTCAGCATCTTCTGGATTGCCAAGGGCTGTCATGCCAGAGTAGATCTTGATTGCCCAGTACATTCATCTTAACTTTTGTTTTATGTTTAGACCTTTATGTAGTTATATCTAGATATCATGTAGTCTCAAATTATTACCCCACCACAAAGAAAATTAAAAAAACTTATTATTTGACTTGAGATTAAAGATGGAGGCATGAGAGAGTATATATCAATGATACCTTAATAAAAAAAACGTATTATTTATCAGACATTGGTTTGAGCATGATAACACAGGTAGATGCTGTTCGTCCTCTTTGGCAGATAAGGAAGCTGAAGCATAGAGAGATGATATGGTTAACTAAGGGCCATACAGCTAATAAATGTTGGAAGCAGGATTTTAATTCGGATAGTCTGAAGAAAAACAAAAATCATCCCTAATTTATCAGTTTTTTGAAGTAAGAAACCCCATTTCTTTGTTACTAGTTTAGGCAATAAAATAATGTAAACCTTTAGGAGAAGAGAGTCTTATGTACAGTTTTGTGAGTAATTGTAATTTAAAACGTTGTCCCACACTTTTAACCCTTTCTGACTAAACTTACATATTTTCCCCCTAAACCTGCAGGAATATCGAAAACAGAAAAAAAAGTGAAATTGGAAGAAAAAACCTCAACAGCATTTGGTATGAACAGAAAGTAATCTTTAAACAAGAACTGTAGATGGCTTGACAGTGGGAGGACGTAGTCTGTCCCTTACCTTTTACCTGTTGGTGCTCCCTTATGTGCAAGTGATCATCGGCTTTACTGTTTATTAGTGTCTTTCAGATCCAGATAGATGATTTCTTAAATATATATCTTGTATTACTAGGTATTTTTTTGTCAAGGGAGTCTCAGGCTTTCTCTGGGAACTTTGTGTTTTTGAACATTTTAAAGATTATGGCTACTTAAAAATAAGCCACCATTTAATATTGTTGAGACTTAGTGAATGGATAAAATAGTTAATTTTTTTAGACTTTCCCTAATCTACCTTATAAAAAGCTATTCAGTTTTCTGCTATTTTTTTGATCTTCTGTGCTATAATGTCTAAAAGTTTAGAATAATGGATGATAGTCTTAAATATTTTAGATTGGTAGTTAAGTGGAACTTGGATCACTGGAAGTTGGTTAAGTATAGTTGATAAATTATAGACTAATTTATAAATCCACTCTGAGTTGGAAGGAACAACAGGTGAATATATGTGATGAATTAATTTTAAATGAAATATTCTAGGATACTGCTTTAGCATACATTCATTTTCTTCAAAGTTCATATAATTGGGGAGAAGGAATATTTTAAAACGTTGGGAAAAATCAGTTTAATGAATATAAGCTTTTTTTGTTTCTGTTCATAGCCTTCATTCTTGTACACATTGGGAAAGTATTGAAAGGTTGAGGAATTCTAGGTGTAACTTTTTTATTTTTCCAAAAAGAAAAGTTATTTTTTTGTTTATCTTTTAATATATTTTCTCATTAAATCATATATGGAAATGCTGAGTGTCCTCAGTTAGGTCCTTCTTCTTAAACTTAAGTTTATTTTTTCCTTATCAGGAAACTGAGCTGTATTAAGATTTTTAACTACTGTCTGTGTTAACTTGAAGGTGTCAGGAGTTGGGATTTCTCAACACTGCTAATGAAGATCCCCTTTTATAGTCCAATAAGCTAATCAAGAGTTCCAGACTCATGACAGGAACTGTTTAATTGAACCCATCCACTCTGGGCAGGTGACTGGAATGGCTGATTAAAACATAATGCTGCTTTTAGGTTAAACACAGAGGAACAACTCAGATCAATAATGGTTACTAACTTATTTCCTTTTTGTCATTTAGGTAAGAGAAAAGAAAAAGATAAGGAAAGAAAAGAGAAGAGAGACAAAGATCACTACAAACCAAAACAGAAGAAGAAGAAGAAAAAGAAAAAGAAATCTAAGCAGCATGGTAAGTATGCTAAAATGGTGATTCCCATTTTTTTTTAATACTAAGATTCTTTCAGTTTTCCTCTTTTACCAAAATGGTAGTAGGACCAGATCTCCATGTTGTTGAGAACTGAGAAGTTCCTTTAGCTTTCCTTTGTCTTGCTAATTTTGAAAATATGTAGCTGTTTTACTATGGTCTACAAATTAACTGTTACAGCCGACTAGAGACTTTCATTTTCAGCACTCTGGTGTACTGGATACCCTGAGGAAGTAACTTTCCCTGTATGAAGGAATTATTTTCAAAGTAGAATTTTATAATTCCTTAATTCGCTTTCATAAATAATGGTAAAATAAAAATATTTTTAGAAAAAGCAAAAAAAGAAATGATTTTTCTATCAATAGCCTGTCTCTAAAGGGTATTCTAATCCTCTACTTGAAGACAGACAGTCATGACAAAAGGGAGGTTTAAGATGCTAGAAGAAATGATCAACAAAGAAAATGCAAATATGTGGATAAATCTAGACATTGATTATGTAAATCAATTTGATATATGGGAGGAAAACAAAATGGTAGAGAACAAAAATATGTAACACTAATAATAGCTTGTAAATTAAGAGGGGCATGCTTATATTTCAGTGTTTTTAAGATCTTGTATTGTTTGGAAGAGTAAAAGAAATGTTATGCTTTTAGACTCTAATAAGTTAAATCTGCATTTTTGAATTTCTGACATGAATAATTAAGGACTAGAAGCATAGGGTATGATTTCCAAGTAGTAAATGTACAAAAATGTAATGAAATGAAAGGTAAAAAAAGGGTAACAATGGTTAAAAAAAAGGAGAAAGGTCAAAAACTGTAATGGAAAAAAATCCAAAAGAAGGCAATAAAAAGACAGAAAGGAAGAAAAGTACAAATTACAAAATACGATGTTAGAAATGTATCAGTAATTGTAGCTGTGTAAGAGAGATTATCTTAATAGATTTAAAAAATCCAGTTATATGTTATTTCCAAGAGATAAATATAAGTATAAGGATAGAAAGGGCAATGTTGAAAATAAAAGTATGGAAAAAATATGGTGAGCAAGTACTAATCAAAAGGAAAGTGGGAGTAGATATATTTATATCAAATGAAATAGTCATTAGGGCAATAATCATTCCTAGTGATAGAAGGTTACCATATGATGATAAAGGGTCAGTTCATTTTATATTTTACTAGATATAAAATTCTAAATTTTACCACTGAATAATATCATCCTATCTTTCTTGAAGTAATTAATAAATTGACAAAACTTAAAAATATTCTTTAAGGATAAGAAAGATGGCAGCACAGTTGATTTATTAGACCTACCAAGGACACTGAACTCAGCAGATACAGAGTAGATAGTTTTCTCAGACACATTTATTAAAATGGACCACTGGATTCAGGTTTAACTGAACACATTAATCTCAACACATTTTAAAGATTGGTATGATAGAGACCATGATTATCTGTCTACAATATAGTTAACAAAAATCAGTATAAAAATAAATAGAAAAACCCCATGTATTTAGAAATCAAGGAACACATCTTTAAATTACTCATGATTCAAAAAGTAGTACCAAAATAAAAATAAATAAGAAACTAAGAATCTCAAAGATGATGAGAATATTACATATCAAATCAAAACTTAAGGATGTATTTAAAATGGCACTTATAAAAAGAATATGTATCGATTGCCATTTGTGCTTATATTAGAAAAGAAGGCTGAAAATCAGCTAAACCTCCAGCTTAAGAAGTTAGAAAGAACAAGTCCAATAAAAGAAGTAAATGGTAAACATATGAGTAGAAACTAACAAACTAAAAAAAATGCCAAGAAGAAATTAGGAAATGCCAAAATTAACATTTCATGGAAAACTAATAAAATCAATAAGTCTCTGGAAAGACTTAAGACAAAAAGACAAAATGCACAAATAAACAGTATTAGTGTTGAAGGGAACATAACTACAGATAAAGAGAAAGAAATATACCATTAGGAAAAGTCATCAAACCACAAAGGGAGAGAGCAAGAGAAGAGGAAAGGAAGAGAGAAGAACTACAAAAAGAGCCAGTAAACAGTTAACAACATGGCAGCAATACATTCTTATTGATACTTATTTTAAATGTATGGACTAAATTTTCCATTCGAAACAGAGTGGCTACATGGATTAGAAAAACAATACCCATTTATATGCTGTCTACAAGAGACTTACTTTAGATGTAAGGACCACACAGACTGAAAGTGAAGGGATGGAAACGATACTCCATGCAAATTGAAAGCAGAAGAAAGTTGGAGTAGTTATACTTCCATCTGAAAAAACAGACTTTATAACAAGGGTTATAATAAAAGATAAAGATGGATGTTATATAGTAATAAAGAGTCCATTAAGAGAATATAACATTTGTGAATATTCATGCACCCAACATGTAAGCACCTAAATAAATAAAGCAAACATTATCAGATCTAAGAGGAGAAATAAACAGCAGTACAATAATACTTGGGAACTGTAATACTTCACTTACATCAGTGGATAGATGATCCAGACAGAAAATTAGTAAGGAAGCATTGGCCTTAAATAACATAGTAGACCATATGGGCTTAACAGATGTATGTACGACATTCCATCCAAAGCAGTGGAATAGGTATTCTTCTCAAGTGAACATGGATTATTTTCCAGGATAGATCATACATTAGGTCACAAAACAATACTTAATAAGTTTAATAAGACTGAAATCATATCAGTAACCTTTTTCAACACAGTGGTATGAAATTAGAAATCAATTACATGAAAAAAATCAGAAAATTCACAAATATGTGGAAATTAAACAACATGCTCTTGGACAACCAATGGGTCAAAGAAGAAATCAAAGGAGAAATAAAAAATTACCTTGAGACAAATGAAAATGAAAATATACCCAAACTTGTGGGATGTAGCAAAAATAGTTCTAAAAGGAAAGTTCACAGCAATAAATGGCCAGCTCAAGAAACAAAAGTCTCTGTAAAAGACTTAACTTTACAACTCAAGGAACTAGAATTAGGAGAACAAAGTCCAAAGTTAGAAGGAAGTAAGAAATATTAGAGCAGAAATGAATGAAACAGAGAATAAAAAGACAGCAGAGAAGATCAGTGAAAGTAACAGCTGGTTCTTTGAAAAGATAAACAAAATCTACAAGTTTGTAGCTAGGCTCACCAAGAGAAAAAGAGAGAGGGCTCAAATAAATTAGCAATGAAAGAGGAGACAATACAACTCATACCACGGAAATACAAGGGATTATTATTAGAAACTTATAAGCAATTACATGCCAATAAATTGGACAACCTGGAAGAAATGAGTGAATTCTTAAAAGCATGCAACCTACCAAGACTGAATAATGATGAAATGGAAATCTGGACAAATTTACTAGTAAGGAAATTGAATTAGTAATCAAAAACTTCCTAAAAAAGAAAAATCCAGGACCAGATAGCTTCACTGGTGAATTCTAACAGACATTTAAAGAAGAATTAATACCAATCTTTCTCAAACTCTTCCAGAAAATAGTAGAGGAGGGAACTCTTCTAAACTTACTTTATAAAGATAGTATCACCTTGATACCAAAACCAGACAAGGACACCAAAAGAAAAGAAAATTATCGGCTAATATCCCTGATGAACATAAATGCAAAATCCTCAGCAAAATATTAGCAAACCAAATTCAACATTAAAAATATCATGCATCATTTTCAAGTGGGGTTTATTCCAGGGATGCAGGGATCGTTCAGCATCCACAGATGAACACGTGATATACCACATTAGCAAAATGAAGGATAAAATAAGATCTTCTCAACAGATGCAGAAAAAGCATTTGACAAAATTCAAAATCTATTTATGATAAAAACTCTCAACAAAGTGGGTGTAGAGGGAACATAACATAATAAACGTTGTATTTGACAAGCCTAGATCTAACATTATACTCAGTGGAGAAAAGTGAAAGCATTTGTTCTAAAATCGGGAGCAAGACAAGGATGCCCACTCTCTGCACTTGTACTAAATACGGTATTGGTAACTCTAGCAGTTAGGCAAGAAAAAGAAAGACAAGGCTTCCAAATTGGAGAAGTAAAATTGTCACTTTTAAAGATGGCAAGATATTATCTGTATAAAACTCTGAAGACTCTATCAAAAAATTGATAGAATTAATAAATTAGTAAGGTTGCAGGTTACAAAGTCATTATTGCAAAAACCTGTTGTGTTTCTGTACACTAATTACTGAAAAAGAAATAAAACAATTGTAACATACAATTGCTTCAGAAAGAATAAAATACCTAGAATAAATTTAACCAAAGAGGTGACAGACTTGTGTATTGAAAACTGCAAGACATTAAACAAAGAAATTGAAGAAGACACAAATAAATGAAAGGCTATTCCATGCTCATGGATTGTAATCATGAGTATTGTTAAAAACATCCATAACTACCCAAAGCAATCTATATATTAAGTGCAACCCCTGTTGAAATTCCAATGACATTTTTCAAAGAAACAGAACAAATTATCCTAAAATTTTTATAGAACCACAAAATACCTGAAATAGCCAAAGCAACATTAAGAAAGAGGAACAAAACTGAAGGCATCACACGCTCTGATTTCAAGCTATATTACAAACCTTAAATTCTTAAAACAGACATAGGTATTAGCATAAAAACAAACTTATAGGTCAGTTGAAGAAAACAGAGAGCTCAGAAATAAAATCACACGTATATGGCCAGTTTATTTATAACAAAGAAGCCAAAAATATATAATAGGTAAAGGATACTATAGTCTCTTCAATAAATGGTCTTGGGAAAACTGGATAGCCACATGCTAGAGAATGAAACTTGACCACTGTCCTACAGCATACACAAATATTAACTCAAAAATGGAATAAAGACTATTTTTTGTTTTTTTGAGAGGGCATCTCTCATATTTATTGATTATGGTTGTTAACAACAATGAAATTCTGCATAGAGGACTCAATGCACAATCATTAATCAACCCCAAGCCTAATTCTCAACAGTCTCCAATCTTCTGAAGCATAATGAACAAGTTTTTACATGGTGAACAAGGTCTTACATAGTGAATAAGTTCTTACATGGTGAACAGTGCAAGGGCAGTCATCACAGAAACTTTCGGTTTTGATCACACATTATGAACTACAAACAATCAGGTCAATTATGATTATTCGTTTGATTTTTATACTTGATCTATACGTGAATCCCACATTTCTCCCTTATTATTATTATTATTATTATTTTTATTATTTTTAATAAAATCCTGAAGTGGTAAGTAGATGCAAGTTAAAGGTAGAAAACATAGTTTAGTGCTGTAAGAGGGCAAATGTAGATGATCAGGTGTGTGCCTATAGACTAAGTATTAATCCAAGCTAGACAAGGGCAACAAAACATCCACGGATGCAGAAGATTTCTCTCAAAACAGGGGTGGTGAGGTTCTAAGCCTCACCTCTGTTGATCCCCAGTTTCTCACCTGTTGGCCCCCCTGCGACTGTGCCTGTCTTAGGTTGTTCCTCCCTTGAGGAATCTTACCCGTCTCTGGCTAACCAGTCATCTTCTGGGGCCATACAGGGAAATGTAAAGTTGGTAAGTGAGAGAGAAGCAATATTGTTTGAAAAGGTTAGCTTTTTACTTTTTTGCAGATTTATGCCCTGTGGCTTCTATGCCCAGCATTTGTCTTGAGGTGTCTTTACCACTTGGAAGAATTATGATACTCGGTAATTTCGATATGAGGCACAAATTCTACTTAGGGGTTGTAATTATGAAGGAAGAAGAGAAGCTATAGAAGTAGCAGACAGAAGAAAACATGGAAAGATTGATTATTTCTTTGACATATCTTCTTGTAGTATAACATAAGCGTGTATAGGTTTTAAATTACTAATTAAATTGTGTGCACACATTAACATAATAGGAATACAGCTGCATAACCAAAGCAGACCTACAATTACCAGCCATATCCAGTGAAACCAAGAAAACCAGTTAGGCACCCTAGGCATTTGTGAAAACTTATCAATGATATGATGGATATTGTCTAACTGAATTTGAATATTTTGAGAAAAATCAGACAAATTAAAACAAAACATTCCTGGGAACTGTTCACATCCCATATGTTCTTTTAACAGTAGATAGTCTATAGTCGCAAGATTTTGAAGCACTGCCACTTGCCCTTCTTCTAATTCTTGGTTGAGTTCTGACAGTATAGATCCAGTCAAATTTGTTGTTTTACTGTATGCACAGGCCAGCTTAGATATCTCCTTCTTCATTCCAATGGCAAGTCCAGGAACCGGTGGGATGAATGCAGCTACAACTGCAACAGCACCAGGATCTTTGTTGAAGTTTTTTGATGATCATCTTCTGGAATGACTCTTCCAGAGAATGTTGATGTTGGAAGTTCTTCTTCATATCGTATCTTAGTTCATTTTCTGGATAGCCAAATTAGGCTTTGATCCTCTGTATAAACACAAACAAACCCTTTGCCCACACTTTGATATGCCCTTTATACCATTGTGAAGAACTTACTGGAGATCACCACACAGGAACTGCTTTTTTTTTTTAAGAGAAAGAAATATTATCAGAAAAATGTACTTCCATAGTTGACCATCTGACACCCTTTAAATGATCAAAATTAAGGATATTTAAAGCATGCATTAATTGGTGATTTGCAGTTAGTTTTATTCTATCAGGGAGTAATCCCCCTTTTCTATATTTCTTTTTTTTTTGTTATCATTAATCTACAATTACATGAAGAACATTATGTTTACTAGGCTCTCCCCTATACCAGGTCCCCCCCACAAACCCCCTTACAGTCACTGTCCATCAGCATAGCAAAATGTTGTAGAATCACTACTTGTCTTCTCTGTGTTGTACAGCCCTCCCCTTCCTCCCACCCTCCCATTATGCATGCTAATCATAATACCCCTTCTTCTTCCCCCTCTTTATTCCTCCCTACCCACCCATCCTCCCCAGTTTCCTTTGGTACCTCTTAGTCCATTCTTGGGTTCTGTGATTCTGCTGCTGTTTTGTGCCTTCAGTTTTTCCTTTGTTCTTATACTCCGCAGATGAGTGAAATCATTTGGTATTTCTTTTTCTCCGCTTGGCTTATTTCACTGAGCATAATACCCTCTAGCTCCATCCATGTTGTTGCAAATGGTAGGATTTGTTTTCTTCTTATGGCTGCATAATATTCCATTGTGTATATGTACCACATCTTCTTTATCCATTCATCTACTGATGGACACTTAGGTTGCTTCCAATTCTTGGTTATTGTAAATAGTGCTGTGATAAACATAGGGGTGCATCTGTCTTTTTCAAACTTGAGTGCTGCATTCTTAGGGTAAATTCCTTGGAGTGGAATTCCTGGGTCAAATGGTAAGTCTATTTTGAGCATTTTGAGGAACCTCCATACTGCTTTCCACAATGGTTGAACTAATTTACATTCCCACCAGCAGTGTAGGAGGGTTCCCCTTTCTCCACAACCTCGCCAACGTTTGTTGTTGTTTGTCTTTTGGATGGCAGCCATCCTTACTGGTGTGAGGTGATACCTCATTGTGGTTTTAAATTTGCATTTCTCTGATAATTAGCGATGTGGAGCATCTTTTCATGTGTCTGTTGGCCATCTATATTTCTTTTTTGGAGAACTGTCTGTTCAGTTCCTCTGCCCATTTTTTAATTGGATTATTTGTTTTTTGTTTGTTGAGGTGGGTGAGCTCTTTATATATTTTGGATGTCAAGCCTTTGTCAGATCTGTCATTTTCAAATATATTCTCCCATACTGTAGGGTACCTTTTTGTTCTATTGATGGTGTCTTTTGCTGTACAGAAGCTTTTCAGCTTAATATAGTCCCACTTGTTCATTTTTGCTATTGTTTACCTTGCCCGGGGAGATATGTTCAAGAAGAGGTCACTCATGTTTATGTCTAAGAGGTTTTTGCCTATGTTTTTTTCTAAGAGTTTTATGTTTTCATGACTTACGTTCAGGTCATTGATCCATTTTGAATTTACTTTAGTGTATGGGGTTAGACAGTGGTCCAGTTTCATTCTCCAACATGTAGCTGTCCAGTTTTGCCAGCACCATCTATTGAAGAGACTGTCATTTCGCCATTGTATGTCCATGGCTCCTTTATCAAATATTAATTGACCATATATGTTTGGGTTAATGTCTGGAGTCTCTAATCTGTTCCACTGGTCTGTGGCTCTATTCTTGTGCCAGTACCAAATTGTCTTGATTACTATGACTTTGTAGTAGAGCTTGAAGTTGGAGAGTGAGATCCCCCCTACTTTATTCTTCTTTCTCAGGATTGCTTTGGCTATTCGGAGTCTTTGGTGTTTCCATATGAGTTTTTGAACTATTTGTTCCAGTTTGTTGAAGAATGTTGCTGGTAATTTGATAGGGATTGCATCAAATCTGTATATTGCTTTGGGCAGGATGGCCATTTTGATGATATTAATTCTTCCTGGCCATGAGCATGGGATGAGTTTCCATTTATTGGTGTCCCCTTTAATTTCTCTTAAGAGTGACTTGTAGTTTTCAGGGTATAGGTCTTTCACTTCTTTGGTTAGGCTTATTCCTAGGTATTTTATTCTTTTTGATGCAATTGTGAATGGAGTTGTTTTCCTGATTTCTCTTTCTATTGGTTCATTGTTACTGTATAGGAAAGCCACAGATTTCTGTGTGTTAATTTTGTATCCTGCAACTTTGCTGTATTCTGATATCAGTTCTAGTAGTTTTGGAGTGGAGTCTTTAGGGTTTTTTATGTACAATATCATGTCATCTGCAAATAGTGACAGTTTAACTTCTTGTTTACTAATCTGGATTCCTTGTATTTCTTTGTTTTGTCTAATTGCCATGGCTAGGACCTCCAGTACTATGTTAAATAACAGTGGGGAGAATGGGCATCCCTGTCTTGTTCCCGATCTCAGAGGAAAAGCTTTCAGCTTCTCGCCGTTCAGTATAATGTTGGCTGTGGGTTTATCATGTATGGCCTTTATTATGTTGAGGTACTTGCCCTCTATACCCATTTTGCTGAGAGTTTTTATCATGAATGGATGTTGAATTTTGTCAAATGCTTTTTCAGCATCTATGGAGATGATCATGTGATTTTTGTCTTTGTTTTTGTTGATGTGGTGGAAGATGTTGATGGATTTTCGAATGTTGTACCATTCTTGCATCCCTGGGATGAATCCCACTTGGTCATGGTGTAAGATCCTTTTGATATATTTTTGAGTTCGGTTTGCTAATATTTTATTGAGTATTTTTGCATCTACATTCATCAGTGATACTGGTCTTTAATTTTCTTTTTTGGTGGGGTCTTTGCCTGGTTTTGGTATTAGGGTGATGTTGGCTTCTAAGAATGAGTTTGGGAGTATTCCCTCCTCTTCTATTTTTTGGAAAACTTTAAGGAGAATGGGTATTATGTCTTCTCTGTCTGATAAAATTCCGAGGTAAATCCGTCTGGCCCGGGTTTTTTGTTCTTGGGTAGTTTTTTGATTACTGTTTCAATTTCTTTGCTCATAATTGGTTTGTTTAACTTGTGTGTTTCTTCCTTTGTCAGTCTTGGAAGGTTGTATTTTTCTAGGAAGTTGTCCATTTCTTCTTGGTTTTCCAGCTTGTTGACATATAGGTTTTCATAGTAGTCTTTAATAATTCTTTGTATTTCTGTGGAATCTGTCGTGATTTTTCCATTCTCATTTCTGATTCTGTTGATTTGTGTTGATTCTCTTTTTCTCTTAATAAGTTTGGCTAGAGGCTTATCTATTTTGTTTATTTTCTCAAAGAACCAGCTCTTTGTTTCGTTGATTTTTGCTATTGTTTTATTCTTCTCAATTTTGTTTATTTCTTCTCTGGTCTTTATTATATCCCTCCTTCTGCTGACTGTAGGCTTCATTTGTTCTTCTTTTTCCAATTTTGATAATTGTGATGTTAGACTATTCATTTGGGATTGTTCTTGCTTCGTCAAGTGTGCCTGGATCGCTATATACTTTCCTCTTAAGACTGCTTTCACTGCGTCCCACAGAAGTTGGGGCTTTGTGTTGTTGTCATTTGTTTCCATATATTCCTTGATCTCTATTTTAATTTGTTCGTTGTTCCATTGATTATTTAGGAGCATGTTGTTAAGCCTCCATGTGTTTGTGAGCCTTTTTGTATTCTTCGTAGAATTTATTTCTAGTTTTATACCTTTGTGGTCTGAAAAGTTGGTTGGTAGAATTTCAATATTTTGGAATTTACTGAGGCTCTTTTTGTGAGCTAGTATGTGGTCTATTCTGGAGAATGTTCCATGTGCACTTGAGAAGAATGTATATCCTGTTGCTTTTGGATGTAGAGTTCTATAGATGTCTATTAGGTCCATCTGTTCTACTGTGTTGTTCAGTGCCTCTGTGTCCTTACTTATTTTCTGCCCGGTGGATCTATCCTTTGGGGTGAGTAGTGTGTTGAAGTCTCCTAAAATGAATGCATTGCAGTCTATTTCCCTCTTTAGTTCTGTTAGTATTTGTTTCACATATGCTGGTGCTCCTGTGTTGGGTGCATATATATTTAGAATGGTTATATCCTCTTGTTGGACTGAGCCCTTTATCATTATATAATGTCCTTCTTTATCTCTTGTTACTTTCTTTGTTTTAAGTCTATTTTGTCTGATATTAGTACTGCAACCCCTGCTTTCTTCTCTCTGTTGTTTGCCTGAAATATGTTTTTCCATCCCTTGACTTTTAGTCTGTGCATGACTTTGGGTTTGAGGTGAGTTTCTTATAAGCAGCATATAGATGGGTCTTGCTTTTTTATCCATTCTGTTACTCTGTGTCTTTTGATTGGTGCATTCAGTCCATTTACATTTAGGGTGACTATTGAAAGATATGTACTTATTGCCATTGCAGGCTTTAAATTCGTGGTTACCAAAGGTTCTAGGTTAGCTTCTTTAGTATCTTACTACCTAACTTAGCTCGCTTATTGAGGTGTTATATACACTGTCTGGAGATTATTTTCTTCTCTCCCTTCTTATTCCTCCTCCTGCATTCTTTATATGTTGGTTGTTTTATTCTGTGCTCTTTTGTGTTTCCTCTAACTGCTTTTAATGGGTAGTTGATTTTATTTTTTTGCCGTTAGTTAGTATTTGATTGGTCTGCTTTCTTTGCTGTGATTTTATTTTCTCTGGTGACATCTGTTTAGTTTTAGGAGTGCTCCCATCTAGAACAGTCCCTCTAAAATACCCTGTAGAGGTGGTTTTTGGGAGGTAAATTCCCTTAACTTTTCCTTGTCTGGGAATTGTTTAATCCCTCCATCATATTTAAATGATAATCGTGCTGGATACACTATCCTTGGTTCAAGGCCCTTCTGTTTCATTGCATTAAATATATCATGCCATTCTTTTCTGGCCTGTAAGGTTTCTGTTGAGAAGTCTGATGATAGCCTGATGGGTTTTCCTTTATAGGTGACCTTTTTCTCTCTAGCTGCCTTTAAAACTGTTTCCTTGTCCTTGGTCTTTGCCATTTTAATTATTATGTGTCTTGGTGTTGTCCTCCTTGGGTCCTTTCTGTTGGAAGTTCTGTGTATTTCTGTGGTCTGTTTGATTATTTCCTCCCCCAGTTTAGGCAAGTTTTCAGCAATTATTTCTTCAAAGACACTTTCTATCCCGTTTTCTCTCTCTTCTTCTTCTGGTACCCCAATAATACGGATATTGTTCCTTTTGGATTGGTCACACAGTTCTCTTAGTATTGTTTCATTCCTGGAGATCCTTTTATCTCTCTCTCTGTCTGCTTGTATGCATTCCTGTTCTCTGGTTTCTATTCCATCAATGGCCTCTTGCATCTTATACATTCTGCTCATAAATCCTTCCAGAGTTTGTTTCACTTCTGTAATCTCTTTCCGGGCATCTGTGATCTCCCTCTGGACTTCATCCCTTAGCTCTTGTATATTTTTCTGCATCTCCATCAGCATATTTATGATTTTTATTTTGAATTCTTTTTCAGGAAGACTGGTTAGGTCTGTCTCCTTCTCAGGTGTTGACTCTGTGATCTTTGTCTGCCTGTAATTTTGCCTTTTCATGGTGATAGAGATAGTTTGCAGAGCTGGTGCGAGTGACCACTGGAAGAGCTTTCCTTCTTATTGGTTTGTGGCCTTCCTCTCCTGGCAGAATAGCGACCTCTAGTGGCTTGTGCTGGGCAGCTGTGTGCAGACAGGGCTTGTGCTTCCTGCCTGGCTGCTATGGAGTTTTTCTCCGCTGTTGCTGTGGGCGTGGCTTGCCTTGGGCTGCTGCTCTGATATGGTGGAGCTGCTTATGGTTGGAGGCGTGGTGGCCGGGAGGCTATTTAACTCCGTGAGGGGCCTCCATGCTCCCTGCTGCCCAGGGGGTTAGAGTGCCCAGAGATCCCCAGATTCCCTGGTGCTAGACTGAGTGTCCCGGGATGCTTCCGTCTGGTTTTGGGGTCCCTGTCCCTTTAAGACTTCCAAAAAGCACTTGCAGAAAAATAAAAAATAAAAAAATTAAAAATTAAAAAATAAATAAATATATAAATAATTTAATGAAAAAAGGCACTCACTTTTCTTTGTCCCCAAGCGCCGGCCTCAGGGATCCGCTCACAGGTCTTGCTGTCCTGTTTCCCTAGTATCCAGGTCCCCACATATGCACTGTGTCTGCACTCTGGTCTGGATGGCTGAGGCTGGGTGTTCAGCAGTCCTGGGCTCCTTCTCCCTCCCTGCTCCGACTCCTCTCCTCCTGCTGGGAGCTGGGGTGGGGGGCACTCAGGTCCCGCCGGGCTGGGGCTTGTATCTTACCCCCTTCATGAGGCGCTGGGGTCTCGCAGGTGTGGATGTGGTCTGGATGTTGTCCTGTGTCCTCTGGTCTCTATTCTAGGAAGAGTTGTCTTTGTTATATTTTCATAAATATACGTGGTTTTTGGAGGAGATTTCCGCTGCTCTACTCATGCCACCATCTTGGCTCTACCTTTGGAATAAAGACTTTAACATAAGACCTGAAACCACAAAACTCCTAGAAGAAAACATAGGCAGTAGCACCTTGCTGTAGTTCATGGTGACCATTTTTTTAATCTGATACCAAAACAAAAGCTAAAATAAATAAGTGGGACTACATTAAACTAAAAAGCCTCTGCATAGCAGAGGAATCCATCAACAAAATGAAAAGACAACCTACTGAATGTGAGAAAGTATTTGCCAATCATACATCTGATAAGGAGTTAATACCCCAAATATATAGGGAACCCATGGAGTTCAATAGCAAAGAATCTGATTAAAAAATGGGTGAAGATCAGTGTTGGCGAGAATGCTGAGAAAGAGGAACCCTCCTACACTGCTGATGAGAATGTAAACCAGTTCAACCATTGTGAAAAGCAGTATGGAGATTCCTCAAAAACTAAAAATAGAAATACCACTTGACC
The DNA here is from genome assembly GCF_040802235.1 of Manis javanica. NCBI lineage: Eukaryota > Metazoa > Chordata > Mammalia > Pholidota > Manidae > Manis > Manis javanica. The sequence goes on from NC_133157.1 coordinate 217,673,809, forward strand.
TAGGAATTCCAGTCCTAGGAATTTACCCTAAGAATGCAGAAGCCCAGTTTGAAAAGGACAGATGCACCCCATATTTATCGCGCTCTATTTACAATAGCCAAGAAATGGAAGCAACCTAAGTGTCCATCAGTAGATGAATGGATAAAGAAGATGTGGTGCATATACACAATGGAATATTACTCAGCCATAAGAAGAAAACAAATCCTACCATTTGCAACAACATGGATGGAGCTAGAGGGTATTATGCTCAGTGAAATAAGCCAGGTGGAGAAAGACAAGTACCAGATGATTTTACTTATGTGTGGAGCTTAAGAACAAAGCAAAAACTGAAGGAACAAAACAGCAGCAGACTCACAGAACCCATGAATGGACTAACAGTTGCCAAAGGGAAAGGGACTGGGGAGGATGGGTGGGAAGGGAGGGAGAAGGGGAATACGGGGTAGCATGATTAGCACACAATGCAGGAGGGGGGTACGGGGAACACTATAGCACAGAGAAGATAAGTAGTGACTCTGTAGCATCTTACTAGGCTGATGGACAGTGACTGTAATGAGATATGTGGTGGGGACTTGATAATGGGGGGAATCTAGTAACCACAATGTTGCTCATGTAATTATATATTAATGATACCAAAATTTTTTAAAAATGGGTGAAAATCTGAATAGAAATTTTTCCAATGAAGACATACAGATGGCCAACAAGGTACATGAAAAGCTGTTCAACATTATTGAGTATCAAGAAAATGCAGATCAAAACCACCCTGAGATACCACTTCATACCTGTTAAAATGGCCTTTATCAAAAAGAAATAAAAAGTGTTGGTGAGAATGTGGAGAAAAAGGAATGCTTCTGTTGGTGGGAATGTAAATTGGTGCAGCCATGCAGAAAACAGGATGGAGATTCCTCGAAACATTTAAGACAGAACTACTGTATAATCTGGTGATTCTACCGTTGAGTATTTATCTGAAGGAAAAACAAAACACTAACTCAGAAATATGCATGCACATGTTCATTGCAGCATTATTTAAATTAGCCAACACATGGAAATAACCTAAGTGTCCATCAATGCATTACTGGATAGATTGTGTACACATACACACATGAATATTATTCAGCAATAAAAAAGAATGAAATAATGCCATTTGCAACAACATGGTTAGTACTCAAGGGGCACTCATGATGTAAGTGAAATAGTCTGTGAAAGACAAATACATAAGATCTCTCTTATGTGTGGAATCTAAGAAACAAAAAGATGAGCTCATAGATACAGAGAACAGATTGGGGGTTGCCAGAAGCATGGGGTGGGGAATCAGAGAAATGGATGAAGGGGATCAAAAAGTAAAAAGAAGAGAGAAATAATACAATATAAAAAGAAAGAAATTAGTTTTCCCCTTAGAGGAGAAAAGACTAAAAGAGAAAAACATTATTAAGAGAGTGAAAAGACAACCAAACCATACTTGGAACACATGCGCCTGACAAAGGATTACCATTCAGAATATATTTGGAACCATTACAAAATAAAGAGAGAAAGAAAAATCACTCAGTATGAAAATGGGCAAAAGATTTTAGCGGGTACTTCACAGAAGTGAAAACCTTAAAATAAGATGAATATATAATATAATGCTCAGTCTTTTTAGAAGCTAGATTTATGCAGTTTTTAAAACCTAGTGAAACATACTTCTGATCTGCCATGTGGACAAAAGTTACAAGGTGGGTGATTCCAGGTGTTGTTGAGGAATTGGGAGACAAATGTACAACTACACTGGTGAACAGTTGAGCATCACTGGTAAAGTTGAAGATGTGCATACCGTGTGAACTAAAATTCCTGACTAACCTCAGACACTGCATCAGGTGGCATCTGTAAGAATGTTGATAACAGTACTGGCATCAGCCCAGATGTGCATCAGAAGTCATATACCATTAGTGGATTCCATGTCACCATGCATATAAATGTATTATATCCATAGGAATCTAAGCAACCAAATGATAAGCCAAAAGTCAAGTCACTGAAGAAAACATGTATGATTTCATTTATGTAAAGATTTAAAAAGTTGTAATACTGAGCCATGTAATTTTTAGAGATTCAACTGTATGGAGCAAAACCTTAAAGAAAGGCAAGAAAATGATGAGCAGACGTTCAGGATAGTGGTAACCTCTGAGGTGGGGGAGGGAATTGATCACTTCTAATTGGAGAATGTTGGTGATGTTCTCTTAAACTGCATGATGGGTACCTAAGTATTGTCGTATTCATATGCTGTATGTCACGCCCATTTTTTTATATTCATTAAACAGTTTAAAATCCAGTTTTAAAACCTGTAAAGTCAACTGAGTAATTTTAGAGTTGGCAGCCATTGTAGGCATATTCTTCTGATTTTTTTAGCTCTCTCTATAGGACAAAAATAACATACAATTTTTCCAAAAGATGTAAAGCTTCTACATTTTCTAATTCTAAAGCTGCCAGATTAAATTTGAAGATCTAGGATCAGAATGACATTGAAAAGCTTGAAACCGCTTCCCAGAGTAGCTTGAATGTTCTCGAACACTCCTGTGTCTGCATTGTCCCTCACCCATTCTCTCCCCAGCCCACACCTTCACGTACAGCTCTTTGGAACTAGAGCGATCCTGAAGTTAGGAGACACTAGAACTCTGTAAGCAGAAACCATTAGCCACCAATTCACTTGACTCATGAATACTCTCCTGTGATTATGTATCATAATGCAGAAATGAGAAGCTTCCAAATGCCAGTAAAACTGCCAGATGACCTCCCAAGGCTGAGGGGATGTGGCTGGTGTGGATTCTGGTGGGGACACTGAGTTGTCAGGGCAGGAACGGCCAGCAGGCTAAGTCAGCTGACAGACTTGGGCAACAGCTCTGCTGCAGAACTCAGGAGCAGGCGCAGACTCTTACACACTAAGATCCCTGTGAAAGTGGGGAGAAGACTACAGGAAGAGGCTGATAGCAAAATAAGAAATGGGCCACACTTTGTAGCAAAGTGAAGGATAGAGTTTATGAGAAAGGAGGGTGATCAGGATTAATAAGACTCGGGAAAATTGCAAAGAAAATTTGTGCCTCAGAGCTGTGATTGTTATTTGGGTTAACCCTATTTATGAAGAACCATTAGCAGAATACTTTAAAAATGCCAATACATATTTTATTTCTTAATTAAAAGGAAAACCTCATATCTTTGCATTTTAAAATTGGACCTGTAAATGAAAATCTTCACTTTGTTAGTCGAGTCCTAGTAAACACTGAAGCTGCACAGAAGTGTTGCTCTGTAAACAGCAGGTGTTGAGTCAGGTCATCACCAGCGTCTTTGGCAATAATTACTGTATTTGAGGAGAATCTATTCATCCTGGAAGCAACACTTTTCCTTAGATGATTAAATCAGAAGAGTGGTCTTTAAACTGGAAATACAGGATTTTAAATGACTTCAAAATTTTAAAGAATTCGCATTATTCCTACATGAGGTTCCTAATATAATCTGTATTTTAGTCTACAGTTACTGCCACCAAGGCATTTTAAGAATTCTTAATTCACTCAAGTGTTATTTTGCATATTGTGCTGGTGCTTGTTATATACTAAACACTAGCTAAGCATTTTATATATGCTAGTTCATTTAATCCTCACATTAACCCTTTATAGAAGGGCCTGTTGTCCCCATTTTACAAACAGTTAATAGGTGTAAAGAGAGTTGTCCAGGCTCACATGACTACTAGTAATTAGTAAAAAGAGATTCAAACCCTGGCAGTCTGCCTTCAGGGTCTTAATTTTAATATTCACTGTGATGGTGTGTTATTAATCTTCCTGTAACTTAAAGATTGTTTATTAGACTGTGTGTTCTTCCCTCCAGCAAATTTTTACTTGTCTTTGTTGGGATACTAAGGTCTTATGGTTATCTGTTATTTTAAAAGAAGTTATAAAGAGTCGTCATTTAGCTAAGTAGTTCATTGTAATTATTCCATACAATAATGGGTTGCTATGTGTTCTGATAACCAGTATTAGTTTATGAGATACAAAAATTAACATCATGTTCAGTCTCTGTTTCAGTTTCATCATATGAAAAATTGCCATCTTGGGATTTATTTGAATGTTATCTTTGCCAGGTTTTAGTTTTGTCACTTTGAGCAAGTCACTTCAATTCTTTGTCTGTAAATAATGAGAAAATGAAGGCATACAGAGACTTAGAAGAGCTAGAATAATAAATACGAGGAAAATTCAAGGCATTGCACAGTAAAAACAAATTCCCTTCTAGGAGCTTATAAATGTATAAAAGCATATACTTTTATAGTAAGAGTGATAAGCATATTTTAAATACCTACCAGGAAGGTATGATATGTTATGTATGGTAAAAGTGATACAAAATAAATTCTATTTATAGTTTAGAGAGGCTGTAGTGACCATGGATGGGCTTTATGTAGAAGACTGCTTGATCTAACCCTGAAACACAGCAGTGGACTTTTATTCGTTTATTTAGCCACATGGGATTGGAATGGGAAATCCAGTTCTGGTTGTAGAGTGCTAGGAAATTTGCTACGCATATGCCAATGTAGCATAGAGATTCAACGTCAGCCATCTTTTATTTTTAACACCAACTTAAGATTTCTACCATTATTTTTACACTCAGCCTCTGGTACTTTTCCTTTTGCTGAGAGGGCAGTGTAACATGTAGTTGACTGAAGGGCAGCTTTGAAAAGTGAGCATGTGGGTTCAGATCCTCATTGAAACACAGCTTGGGTGACCTTTGGCAAGTTATTTAAATTCTATAAACCTCAGTTTCCTTACTTCTAAAGTGGTAATGAGAGTTCCCACTGTATTTTCATCATGTCGATTATTCTTAGGATTCAATAAGGTAATCATTGTAGGCACTTAACACAGTACCTATTAGCGTTTAACAGATGGGCTTTCCCTCCATACTGTGCCTGGATAATGCTGTGTTGGACAAACTGCTGTTACTGCGAGGCCACCAGAAGCCAGATAGCACACACAGTGCTGCTCAAAGGTTGCCCTGTAGTCTGACAGTGTCAGCAGCGTCCAGGAGTGTCCCCTCTCCTGACCTGCAGAGGGGCGGGGAGGCCCAGGAATCTGTTGTAACAAGTTTTCCAGTCTGTGTACCTGTGAAGTGTTGCAACTCACTGATAATGGGTAAGAGTAAAGCTTCTGTAGTAGGGCTGCCTGGGTTTGAATGCTGGCTTTGCCACTGTTAGCTGTGCATTCTTAGACAGTTTACCTGTTTCTGCCTCTGTTCTTTCATCTATAAAATAGCACTGGCAACTGTAGCCCCTTTATTGGATTGTTGAGTTAAAAGATACACATAAAGCACTTAGAATCGTGTTTGGTACACAGAGCACCCTCATCAAGTGTGGGCTATGCTATATATATATTATATATATATAATATATATATATATATAATGACCAGTGTATTAATTTCCCATTGCTGCTGTTACAGATCACTACATAACAGTGACTTAAAACACAAATTTAGTATTTTAAAGTTCTGAAGTCCAAAGACTCACTGGGCTAAAATCAAGGTGTCAGCAGGACTGCACTCCTTTCTGGAGTCTTTTAAGGTCAGGTGATTAGCAACTTAAATTCCTCTTTGCCACGTAACCTAACGTATTCACAGGTTCTGGGGACTAGGACATGGACATCTTTGGGGACCATTATTCTGCTTACTACTACCACCAGCTGCAACTGGGTTACTCAGTACACATTAGCATTAGTGCCCCGTTTACCTCGTGAACTTGCTTTCCCACTCACTGCCTTCCCTCAGCCTGTCTACCTCTTATTTATTCCCAAACCTGCCTCAGTTGACATCCTTTACCTCACTCAGTTGAGGGACTAGGGAACTTGCTCATCTTCTGTCCACACATCTCTGTACTCACCTGAATATGTCCATCTTCTTTGCTTCTACCAAAATGGAGGGAATGTCTGTCTTTCTTTTCTTAAAGTCCTGGCATCTCTCACCCCACCTTCCCACATTTTCTAGTGTATGTAGATGATGTGCATGGTCTCCCAGCTCTCTGGCTTCTCCACCTCCCAGTTACCCTTCAGCCCCATCTCAGAACTGTGCTTTTGTCACCTAGTTGTTGAAGCAGAAACCTGGAAATTGCCTTTGTTGATGCTGTCTCAGCCTCTACCTCCAGTCTCCAGATCAGTTCATCTGCCTCTGACTTCACCGCAGCTGCCATCGTTCCAGCCCAGGCCGCTGGTGTCTCCTGTTGGTGCTCCTGCGGCTGCTTCAGAGCTGCGCCGTGACTCCGGCTCATGCCTGCTCTCCTTTCTCCACTCCACAGTGGGAGTGACCTTTGGAAAGGGAATGGGGCTGTGTCACATCCGGCCCCCCCTTAGAAAATTCAGATGGCTTTTTGTTGCATTTAGGATAAAGCTTAAAACATCTTTAACCTGATCTGGCCCCTGCCACTCTGGCCTCATTTCTCGTCCCCCTCCCTCACTGTGCTCCAGCCATAGCCTTACAGTTCATCACATGTGCCAGACTCTTCTGTTTCAGAACCTGCCCGCACACCTTCCGGTCATACCCTCTGTCTTTTCCTTCCCCTCACCCATGGGCTACGTGTGGCTTCTCCCTCTCATCCATTTGTGTGACTCATTCCAGGGTGAGGAGAACAGAACTGTAATTCATCTCCTTTCAGACTCAGTTTAATATCAAAGTATCACAGTAGAAACCGACATGCTGGACATATGAGAACCTCTTTATGAATTGCAAAAGGAAATTAATTTCTATCTTGCATGTCTTCCTGCAGATATAGCTGTGATTATATTGAGAGAAAATAACCCTTCTTCATTTCTGGACTACTTAACAAGAGTTTTACTAGTATTAGTTAGAATGCAGCACTGTGTTCTATATTGTGTATATTCTGCCTGGAGTATATTTCCCAGGTTTTCTTGCCAAATCCAATTAATCAGATATATAATAATAGAGCTGTTTGTGGATAAGAGAGGGTGGTGGCATGATTATTTTATGTATTGGTAAACATGACTTTCTCCTGATTACCTGACACCTTATTAATATTTCTTTATGTATCTTATGTTTCAGACTATTCAGACTATGAAGACAGTTCCCTAGAATTTTTGGAAAGGTGCTCTTCTCCACTAACTCGATCTTCCGGGAGTTCTCTCGCTCTGCGAAGCATGTTTACGGAGAAAAATACAGCATATCAGTACCCGAGGGCAATTTTGTCAGTTGATCTTAGTGGTGAAAGTATGTGCAACCATGTAATGCTCAAAACAAGTCTCAAGATTCTTAAATGTGGAACTAAGAACAAAGCATACTTTATTGAGGGCCTAAGAGCAGAGCACACAGTTTGAAGACTTATTCTATAAACTAATCTGAAATCTCAGCATTAGAAATTTGAGTTGCTTTTTAATTTATATTGAGTAAAATTGGCTTTTCTATAATTGTAGCACAGATGGTAAGGAAGGAATTAAGTGTCTGTTATATACTGGTCTTCTGTAGGTGTTTTTACATATATTTTCATATTCTTCACTACCAAGTTATAATGTGTTATTTTTACACAGAAAAGCCGAGGCTTATAGATTAAGTGTTAGAATTAAAACTTAAACCAAAGTCTAAACTCCAAAGATAATGCTATTTTCTACCAAATATTTACCAGTCTTAAAAATGCACTTAAAATTCCTGGTCACAGATCCATCTGTAACCAAAGGTCTGGGAATGTGGTCAGATGAATGATTTGAATGCACTCAGGTGTTAGGTGCCCTTCGGTACACAGAAGGCTGTGTCAGGTGGTGGAAGGAGCCTGGGAGCAGGGATCTGCTGGGTTTTCCTGCGAGTCCTGTCCCAACAATGGACAGTGTTGAGGACTCCTACCTGCCGTGTTCCATGCGATGAGAGGAGAGACTCTGAACTGTAGACATTGGTGGCAGTGTCTTGAGACGAGAGCTCCAGCACAGTTGGAACCAGAGTCAAGGAGTGAAGGAAAAGGGATGGGGTCTTCATCTTAGGGAAAAACCAGGGACACTGGTGAGCGCACTTCCTGTCCTTTCCATTCTGAGTGCCTTACACCGTAGATACTAGGTTATGTGTTCTTTTGCACTATTAACTGTGCTGTCTTCAGCCCAACCCTTTTCTAGCTCACTGTGGAGAAAAGCGTGTTCTTCCCTTTACCCTAAAATAAGCATACAGTACTTTAGAAATTTTTAATTAAAAAAAAATTGAAGCAGGGAGGATTAGGAAACCCTCTTCCCCCTTTCTAACAACGTAAGTCCCCTTTTCCCTTTCAGGCCAGTGGTTCTTAACTTCAGGTGTACGTGATAATCATTGCTGTGATGCTTTTAAAATACACTGATACTGGGTCTCCTGCAAAGCACAACTAAATGAGATCTCTGGGAGGGCAGATCCTGGCAAGATACAGCTTCTGGTTGGTTCTGTAGGGCAAAGTTGCAGAGGTTGAAATCACATAAAAACACCTGTAGTGTGAGCCATCAAGGTCTCAAAATCGCCTTTATGCAGAGTCATTGGGAGTGGGAGATTATATCTGAACCGGTTATTATGTTGCTGGAACCTGGAACTAGGATACTTTAGACAGGAATGGAAACGGCGTCATGGATATGTGCCCTCGGTGCTGCTGCATCTTTCCCCTGCCTTTCATGTGATTAGCGTGGAGCTAAGAGAAGGAAAAGATGCTAAAAAGGGGCAGAGGTCTTAGGCCAGAGGTTCTCAAAGGTTATCATGCATCAGAACCACCTGGAGGGTTTGTTAAAATGCATTTCTGGGCCTCACTCAAAATTTCTTATTTCTAACAAGTCCCCAGGTGATGCTGATCTGGAGAGCACACTTTGAGAATACTGGTCTGGGCACATAACAATAGCAGTTCTAGGGGCAGCAGTTGAAAGTGGTGTTCCTGTAGCCCCTTAATTGGAGCTGTTGGCCAGGTAGCTCTTTCAGTGTGAGAGGGAACTTGCTTTTCTTATGTAACTTTCAACCCAGTTACCTATTTACTCAGTCCCTCTAAGTCAACCAAGGATTTGTTTGATGCTTGGGAGTTAGTTATCCAAACTGAATTTTCTGGCCAATATGTAAATTTACATTCTAATACCATAAAACCTGGTTATTTTGGCCATGCAAATGTGAGTGTATGTGAACATATATTGAATTCCTTTCATTGATAATAGTTTTGAATGAAATTCATTATTAACTCTAATGATTGCCATCCATTTAATACCACATATTAATATTCTAGTCTGACATTTTGAAATATGAACTTGTATTCAGGAAAGCCCAAGAGAAAACACTAATTTTGGATTTAAGCTAGTAAGATTATGAATGAATGAAATTTCCTCTTTAGGTTCTGAAAAATACTCATATTGTTAACACCAGAAAGATTTTATAATATCTAGTTGATTTATTCCTTGTTCCTTGAATATTTTCCTGTATTTCTCTGCCATTTTCTTATTTCAACTGATTGTACTCTGTCCACAAAGCCCTAAGAGTCTAAAGAGAAGAACACATTTTCCTATAAAATGTTAGTGCTTTATAAATAGAAAACAAATCTTTCAAAAATGTTGAGTCAGGAAAAAAAATAAGCAATATTAGAAGCTGATAAAAGAAACGCGATATCTTATGAGATATTTAAAATAGTGTGAATTTTTTTTCAACCAGCCAACTCCCATCTGCTCTGAGTAAACCTGAAAAGAAACTTATGTTGACTCCTCCCTTACCTCTTCCAGAAACATTCTGGGATTTATTCTAAACACTGGATATGGAGCATTCAACAATAAAAGCTCTTCCTCTCATGGATTCTTGACATTCTAGAAAGGGGGAGGTGAATAATAAGCAGATGAAGGAATAATTTAGAATGTGTTCAGAGGATAGGATGGGGAGGCTCCATCTCTATGGCTGGAGTGCTCCGCTGATGATGAGAGGAGCCTCGTAGTGGCACCAAGGTCTTCAGCATGTGTCTTGTGATGACTCAGTTTCCCCAGTATTTCTCCATCCATAGTGCTGCAAAACCTTCTTTAGTCCTGTCATTTCTTTCCCTTTGTCATAAATAAATATTTCCTATGTTTGCCTCAATTTTTTTCACAATAGCCTGAGCTTAATGGTAGTCTTGGACACCAACACTATTACAAATATAAGTCTAAAACCTGTCATTTAAATCAAGTTGTATGTAGTGATCATCCATATGTAGTTTGTACAGTATGCCTATTTTTAAAAAGATTTTTATCAAAATGAAACTTTTAATTTGTTCTTTAGGGAATTCATGATTGTAGTTTAAGAAGTAATGATGAAATTGTTAAGAACATAGACTTTACAGTTAGGCATCCTGTTATGCTATCAGTTTTACAACTAGCTGGCTGTGTTACTCGAGCAAGTTATAAACCTTACATGTGAAGTGCTTAGTGTAGTACCTGGGGTATGTTAAGTGCAATGGCAGTTAATGATACTGTTGAGGATGGTAATGTTGATATTAAAACCTAGGCAAGCTCCTTCCCCTTCTGCAGTGCTGTTTATCTCTATGGTACAAATAATGAAACCTGTTCTCTTTAGAGCCCACGGTTCCTGTGAGGACCAAAAAGGAAATGTTTGTGAAAGCATATGCAAATTTAGATTATTAGTATCAACTTTAGGCATAACTTCGAAACGCACCAAAACTAGGGCTACTTTGAGTTTCTTGTTAGAGTGTGCATTAAGATGTAAAGCAATTACCTACACTTCAAAAATCATTTGTTTCTTTGTCCAGATACAGATGCTCTATTCCCATTTGTTTGTCCTCTCTTTCTGAATACTTAGTAGCTTATCATCACTTCTTATAGCTCTTTTCTGGAAAATGACATAAAAATGGAAACAACACACTAATTATACTTTTGTGTACATTCTAGACTTATCAGACATGGAATTCCTAGATGATTCTTCAACGGAGAGTTTGCTTCTAAGTGGGGACGAGTACACTCAGGACTTCGATTCAACAAATTTTGAGGAATCCCAGGATGAAGATGATGCTCTTAATGAAATTGTGCGATGTGTTTGTGAGATGGATGAAGAGAATGGCTTCATGATTCAGGTGCCCTGACTTCCCCAGAGTACCAGTCAGTCAGTGCAGGTCCTGAGCCCATGTGTTGGGCTTTGGTGTCTCTCTTTACTAACCTGTTGGAGATTGAGGTTTCTAACTTACCATCATGTTTGAAATACTAATAGTATGATTGGGAAATCCCTTCATCGAAGGAAGTAGACAGTTTTCTTATTTGAGAACCAACTCCCTTTGCTAGGATGTTTGGTTTGAGGCCTTCAAGCTGAAATTCTTTTCAAGAACCATTAAGACTGAAGGATAGACCATAGCAACCCTGGTCTTACAGGTCTGGATCCCTGTTCAGTCATTTATGTTACATAGTCACCCATTAGGCATATGTTGAAATACAGAAGTTTCCACTGTTCTCCAAGATTAAAGGAAAACTTTGTTGTAAGGATTAACCATTACAAACAACCTCTCCCTATAGAATAGTGTCTAAGCAGAAAGGGAAGCATAACCCGTGTTTTGTGATGACATCTGGGGGATGTGGAGACATTATTTACAGAAATGAAAAAAGAGCAGTCTTTTTCCCCATTTTTCAATGGTTTTCTGAAATCAGGGAACTAAAAAATGAGCCTCACCACATACAGGTCGTACTCTAGGAGGTCATTGCTCCAGGCATTGCTAAACGTGCCTTCTTTTTCTTTTTAAACTACTCTTAAGATTCTCAAGGATATAATTATCTAAAAATCAGTGTGAAGTAGATGAGAGGAATGGTTTTATGACTTTTTGTGATTTAAGTAATTTTATCAAAGTACATTTTAATAGATGCAACAGGAGGAAGTTCTTGAAATACTTGACTTAAAAATAAAATTCACCGTGAATCATCACTTGCTGTTACGTAGAGTGAGAATTGAACTGGTGGTGGCAGTAAGAGACTAAGCCAGCTAATTGAAAGAAAGGGAATCTGTCTGTATCTGCATGAGTAAACTGGTCCCTGTCCTCTCTTCTCTGTTTTCTGGCAGTGTGAAGAGTGCCTGTGCTGGCAACACAGTGCGTGCATGGGGCTGCTAGAGGAGAGCATCCCTGAGCAGTACATCTGCTACATCTGCCGGGACCCTCCTGGTAAGCCCTTCGTCCCCGAGCTAGTGGCGGCCTGTAGGGGTAGCAGCTGCATGAGACACCATTACTTCTCTGTCACTTAGACTCTGCTTCCAGGTTAAAATCTTTAAATATTTTTCACTGTTTGTTATAGTTTTATTTTTCAATTACTTAGACAAAAACATGACCAAAAACTCATCAGCATGATTACTACCTTACTGTAAGACACAGTTGTGGCTATTTCCTGAAAAATTAGCCCCTTAGCATGCCCCTGTATGATGCTTTCTAGATAGGCTTATATGTGGCTATTTAAATGGAACAGTATTTTGAATTTACTCTCCTCCTGACATGGTTTAAAAAAGTTTCTGATCATGCTGCATATCCACTAATTTTAAGCAGATAGGATCTCGTAATACCATGTACAACCCCTTTATTTTACTGATGAGGCAGCTAGGGCACAGAACGTTCTGTAACTTGTGCACAGGAACAGTACCACACGTGGCAGAACCAAGCTGAGCACCTATGCCTTTGGGTCCCACCCATTGTCCTCTCCACTTAGTGCCTTTCTCCAGACAGAGGCTCTTGGAGTAGCAGTGTTCTATATATTTGATACACTTTCAACTGCTGAGCAGAAAATAGCTAGTTATTCTCAAGGAAAAGGCTTGTTCTTTTATGAATTGTTCTCATGTCTTTAAAAAAAGTAACGTTAAGAAATGAGAATTATTCAGATCTTTATGGCAGCATTTATTGGGTGCCTTTTTGCCACATACTGTTGTAAGAAGTAAGATGATTGATTCTAACCATGCTTTCCACTATCTCATATACTATGTATACAAAGTATGTATAGGGACATGGACACATCCTAATTCTAATAGATATAATTACTATTGACACTGAAGATACAGGATCATATAGGATTTTGTGAGATCTCAGACATAGGAGAGGTGTCCCTGATCACTAACTAGAACTCTTAGTTTCATCCAGCTCAAAACAAACAGTAGTGAGAGAAATGGGAGAAATGGCTACCCCTGCCTAGTTTCTGTCCAGCCCTTTCAGCCTTTTTAGAGGACAGGTGACAGATAACATAACAAATGGGAAGCAGTACACTCAAGTTTCCTTTGCAAGGCTCATCTGCTACAAATCATCCTTAATGGAGTTTGTTCTCGTAGTGGGCAGGAAACGGGAAAGCGTGGAGGAACACTGATAGCACCAGCTCCTCAGGACATTGTGAGTTTGTTCTTAGTACTAGAGCTCTCCTTCCTTGAGTAATGTTAGGAGGGTAGCAGCTGAAGGGTAATCTAAGTAAGGGGGAATCCTTTGTCATTTTATGTCAACTTCATCTACAGGTCAAAGATGGAGTGCAAAATATCGTTATGATAAGGATTGGTTGAATAATGGGAGAATGTGTGGGTTATCATTTTTGAAAGAAAATTATTCTCATCTCAATGCCAAAAAGATAGTTTCCACACATCACCTGCTCGCTGATGTCTGTGGTGTTACAGAAGTTCTGCATGGGCTACAGCTCAAGATCGGGATACTAAAGTAAGTGAAAGGTGACAGGGAGGGTAACATTTGAGTATAAACTGTAACTCAGGCTAAATCAGCTGGCCTTTGAAGGTTCAGATTAACGGTTTGGAAGACAGAGTAGACACTTGAATATATTGTAACTTAAAAAAAAACAGGAAAGGTTAATAACTTTTTTTGGGGTGGGTAGCTGCTTCATGCCTGTTGTCTTGGTGTAAATAAGCATGGTTGACGTTAAGATGGCTTTTAGTATTTCAACAAATGTTAATCCATGGCCCTCTGGTTTGTGTGCTCCCCATATGCACAGAATTAAGTGCTGTTGCCATTTTGTTTGCTGTCTCTTGTGTCCTCCCTCAGGAGTGATGTTAAGATGAAACACATTAATTGGTGTATTTCTAAATTACCTTAAGATTGACTTTGAAGGGAGCTAACAGATCATGTTATCCATCCCTATGCTGTACACCAAATAAGTTTTTGACATCCCAGATAATTTTCTCTTAAAAAAAGCAAACTTGGGCTTCCCTAATTAACATATGAGAATGTTCTTGAAGTCTTTGTTTTCACCTAATACCTGGCTAGAATTATTCTTTAAAAACAAACTAGGATGATTCACTGGTTCTTCCCAAGCTTTTCTTCATTTTGACTCACTTGCCTGGGCCAGAATCTTGACCCTTCCCCTCCTTCCATTCCCATCCCACTACTGCCTGCGTGGACTTGGTGCCCTATGTGCTCTTATCCATTGTGATTCCTCAGCGTTATTCAGGCCATGTCATTCTCACTGATAAGTCTGTCAGTCTAGGCTGTTCTTTTCATACAAACCATTGCCATACCTTTTTAATTCTCTTTGGTTCTAGCCTTGTGCTGTTTATGTCATGCTCATGCTATTGCCAATGTGATTTGAGTAAAAGATAAATAGGAGCTTGTTTGTTTCAGCTTAATATACCATAGCATCTTCCTGGTGTCTGATGAACAAAGTCTAAGCTCTTCAGCATGCATTCTGAGTCCCTCCATGATATGTATTCTGTCATTTTGTTGCTGTGTCTTCCTTCTCCTAATTTTTTCCTCCAAATGTCCCAGCTACACCAAACCATAAACCCTGAGTGAAGCATGCTTTCTCATAGCTCCAGGCCTTTCCTCTCACCCAGAATAATCTGCTGCTGCTTGTCTTTCTACGAGATGGTTTTGCCAAATTAGAGTTGACTGTGCTCTCCTTGGCAAACGCTTGGCATACTGTTTTCATGCATTTTGGAGCACTTTGTTTTTTTATGTCTGTTCCCTTACTAAACCGTGGGTTCCTTTAAGGTAGGGCTGTGGCTTATTCAACATTTTATTCCTAGTGCTTAGTGTAGGGATAAGTACTCAGTAACTGTTTGTTGAATGCAGTTTACTTCTGTTTTAGATCAGAAACCTGAATATGGATTTCTTTATTAAAAGGCCATGCCAGTGCTAAAACTTGAAAGAGGAACTAACTTATTTAGCTAAGCTTTTTTTTTTAAACCTGGTTGTTCTTGGTATCACTGTGAATTGTTATACATTCATAATCTCATTAAGGATCTCAATTGGACCAATGTTGCTTCAAACCTATAGCCTCACTTCATGTTAATATTTCTGATAATAGTAATTACTATTATTAGCTACTATTTATTGAAAGTCTACTACATGCCAGACATTGATGCTTTCATGTGATATTTTAATCCTTAAAATATGGCTGAAAATTTTTATCTTGTTTGATTGATGGATAGTCAAAGAAGAGAGAGATTATATATCTTGTCCAAGCTCACCAGTGGCACAGCAGGATTCAACCCACTGGACTGTTGGACTTCAAAGCTAGCTTTCTTTCTACTATGCCTTTTACTTTGGAAGAATTTTAGTATTTCTGGATATAATTAGGGATTGAAAAGATAAAATTCTTAATTTTAGAAACAATACTCTGGTATTATCAGAAGAACACTAATTTGGTTCCTGTTGTTTAACTTGGAAATCATTAATTTGCAAACATTGAGCCTTCTGAAGGGTTGATGCCTCCCGAAGATCTTCCTTGCACATCATCTCTGGTGAACGGATTCCTGTTTTACTTACCAGATAATGTAATTGCTGCAGAAGTAACTTTGCAATATGCTCATGTTTAGTGAGGGTGGGGTTTGTAAAAGGGCACTATCCTAGGCATTTGGTGAGAGTGCCACCTGAACAGTACCTGTCAAAATTAAATGTTCATATGTTGCTCAGCAATTCCATTTAAAAAATTTATCTAACTGAAATATTCCTGTTTACATGCGAAGATACACACACACAAACATGTACACACATCTATTGTAGGCAATTGGTTGGCTAGACCAGACTGTGGTACATTAGTACCATTCAGGTTCTAGAAGGAAAGTAGGGAAATTTATATGTACTGCCATGGCAAGGTGCCACATGTATTATATATGAAGAACGCCAGTTGTATGAGAATCCTGTTTATATAAAAAGAAAACGTGTATGCTTACCCATTTTAAAAATACATGTATAGAAAAAATCTGGAAGTTTATACATCAGCTATTTATGATTGCCATGGCAGGAAGTTTTTTACTTTGTTCACATTTATAGTCCAAATTTTTTGTCATGAGCAAGTATGATTTTTTGATTGAATAAAGATTTTTAAATATGCTCACATAAAAGTTTTTCATGTTGTACAGTTTTTAAAAATACAATGAAAAATCAGAAAAAGAAGTACATATATCACATGATGATGTGAGCTATCAGCAGAATTACATTCATTATTTTTCTATGTGAAATTCTGGGGCAAGTCAACCTAACAAATACCTTTGCTTTGTTTTGAGTCTCTGATCTCCTGAGTTTCCTCCCTGGTTGTGGTATATGTTTTCAACAGGGAGTTGAGGATCAGTCTGCCTGAATCAGTACACTCAGCATACAAAAGGCATGAATAACCAAAAGTTATAGTAATAATAATAATTATATATAATATATAATAGTTATATATTACATATACAATATAATGTATATTATACTATATATAGTTATTAACTATAATTTTACATTCCGAAATTTACCATGGCATTAAACTTGTTACTAGATTTCTTTTTCTCCCAAACTGCCATTTCTCCAACTTTGTTTGAAGGAATAAACATCATCCTGACCTTCATCTCTGGGCGTGTCCTGGAAAGAGAAAAGACCAAGGTCAAGTAGTTGCTGGCACAGAGAAAAAAATAGCAGTGCAAAACATGGTTAATGTGGAAGAAAAGAAATATCATGTACAAAACCATAAGGAGCCACCTCGTTTGCCCCTGAAAATGGAAGGCGCTTATATAACAAGTGAGCACAGCTACCAAAAGCCACCAAGTCTTGGGCAAGACTGCAGATCTCTTGCGGACCCAGGGGGCTCAGATGATGACGACGTTAGTAGTTTTGAAGAAGAACAGGAATTCTACATGAGAGAGAAAAGCCGTTTACAGTACTCAGTGAAAGAAGGTGGAATGCCTGAAAAGGTATAACTAGTTCATTTGTCTGTGCTTGGGAAAATATGATAGAACAGAGGAACATTTCATAAATAAAACACACCGAATTCCCAGATTTTACCTGTACTTCTAGGTTCACAAGTACCTTGTTAGGTAGGCATGTTTTGCTTTCTCTACAAGAAAACACTGGTTATTTGAACATCAGTTATCAGAATTTCATCAATTCTGTAGTCTTTTGCCCTAACAAAGGTTTCAGTTTTATAAGCACACTTAGATACCACCCAAAATCATGAGCCATTTTTCTCCAAATGAAAATGTTGGTGAGAACATGAGAGTACATATGGGTGTGTATGTATGAATGTAATTTGTGGTTCTTTAATATGTGTTTCAGATGAAAGGTAGCACTGTAATCCTCTTTTTAAAAATTTTTAACATATTTGTATATGGGTATTAATCTCACTATGCATTACGCTAAATTTTTAGAGCTCTGTGTATAATGAATGTTTATAAATGTATATCCTCTTAACTGGGATTGTCTTGGAGGTGTTGTGCCTCTTTTTTTAAATTGATTTTCAATTAGCAATGCCACTCTAAAATTAGTTCTTTATTTTTCTGTGGTCTTCTGTCAGGTAGTCACTATAGATAAATATTTAACTGAACTTGAGAAGCTGATATTTTATGAAATCAGTGGAAAATTATTTTGTCAAAATAATATCCCTCTTATAAAATGAGTTAACTCTAGTGAATCTGAGTTCATATTGTGTGTGGGTGTTAAGCAGTTGTACTTTTTAAGTTTTTAAAAGATTATCTTTCCTCCACCTCACTTATTTTATCTAGCAGTAAAGTCCAGTCTACTGTGAATTAGAGCCTTTACTGGCCTTTGCCAATTTTCTGGATTTTTCCATCATTGCTTTTTGCCTTCATTCCACTTAAGTTAGCAGTTTAGATTAAATGAGGAAATGATCTTAAGTACCTGGACTTTCTAATTATAGAATATGCTTTGCAACTTCATTTATTTAGTGCATCCTATTGAGTGAATTGTATCCTACGTAGCACTGTGCTAGGCCTAGTGGAGAGAAAAGGTGGGCACGTCTACTCTTAGGACCAAATGTTACTCATTTAATAACGTACAAGTGCTTCCTTTAAAAATATTCTAGAAGTCATATTCGATATCACGGATCATTGTGAGTAATGCGGTTTTCATGTATCTTTCCCTTTATAATGTTACGTTTCATCCAGTTCTTTGTTTTTTTTGCAATGGTTCTTTGGAGAAGAATCCAACTGAAAAGAATACGGTATTTGTTTATAAGGATAAGAAGGTCCCTGAAGACCCAGGAGACTCACATCTCCAGTGGCAGCTCAACCTCCTCACACACATAGAGAATGTGCAGAATGAAGTCACCAGCAGGATGGACCTAATAGAAAAGGAAGTTGATGGTAATTTTAAGAAAGAACAAAAATACAATTACTGTAATATGTAAAGTGTGTTTATGATTATAATGAAGTTATTTGAAGTTCTTTAAACTATGGGATGAAAACTATAGATGTTCCCTTTACATTGTGTTTAACACAGCTGGCATTTGGGGTCTTGTAGGCTCAAGGCAGTATGACTGGATATTACCTTAGGTTTTTTTTTTTTTTAGGTGCCCTTTAAATACTGTCTATGTACCAGGTTCACTATAGAGCACATACGGAATATTTACTAATGTCATTGAACTGGGTTGTCTTTGAAAACCCGCATAAAGACTTTAAACGTATTTACGATATGGGGAAAAACATTTGTATCTTTGTTTCACTTTGGTCAGTATTTGTTAAATGAAATTAGTAACAACAGAAAAGTCCTGCAGGATTAAGTAGGAAAACGGTACAGAAAACTTACAGATTTTTGTACAGACTTTCAAATGGTTTTCTTCTGTATTTTAATTTTATTGCATAGGAGCCTGAGGAGTACAGAAAAAAGATATTATCCCCATTTCATAGTTGAAAAAATAGAGCAATTTATAGAATACCAAATACATAATCCAGTATTTTTCCTGTGCTTTTTGACTTGTTTCCTTCCCCTAGCTCATAGATTGTATTTATGTTTTTGTTTTTAATTTGCAAAATCATGTGTCACCTCTGTCCCACACTAAGCTAGGGCTTCTACTGCTTTGCTTGAGAAAAGGGGAAATGGAAATCCATGTCAGAAGCATCTTCCATTTGGTTTTTATTTAGCTGCAGAGTTAATTTAATGTTTTGAGTAGACTTTTGAAGAAAAAAGTGCAGCTTGACACTATCCTCTATTGTTGATAAAAATGTAGAATGTAATTAATTTTAGTCTGCCTGGATTTCTAATATGCTTGCATTTCTTTTTTTAGTAATGATAATAGACTGAAAAGGATACTGAGAAACTGCCACCACCTTTCCTTTGTTAATAAGAACTTTGGGGTTAAAAAAATATGTATGGTTAGAGTATCTAAGTTTTCATGTAAAATGAAGTAAAGATGATTTAAGCCGAAATCAATAGAAAGCTTGATTGGGCTCAGGGAGCTGTTGCTTTTATTGCAAAAGAGAGTAAAAGTTGGCATTCAAAATGCAGTTAGTTTATGTCTGTAACAGGAAAAATTATCTACTGTAATAGCAGATGACATAACAGATAAAGGTTACCAAGAGGGACTAAAACTCTTGTGTGGTAAGATTTAAAGGATGCTAAAGTGCCCAGAAATGGCTTGAATATATTGTCTTTCTGAATAGAAGTGAATTCTGGCTCCATCACTTTTGCACCTTTCTAATTGTACCACTTTGTGGTTGTTCTTCCAGGTACTGTTTAAATTTGATTATCCTCTCCTCTCTTTTAGTTCTGGAAAGCTGGCTTGATTTCACAGGAGAGTTGGAGCCACCTGATCCTCTCGCAAGACTGCCTCAACTTAAACGCCACATCAAACAGCTCCTAATGGACATGGGCAAAGTACAACAAATAGCAACCCTTTGCTCCGTATGACGGTAGTGAAAACCTAATGAAAAGAAGGTGGCTCTTTTCCGTGAATGATTTTCATTATCCACGTGACTGCAAGTGGATAGTTAACAAGCTTAGTGATGTTTGGTCGTTTACTGATTTGTGGCTTCAGTAGTAGAATGGTACCTTAGAAGGGAAAATGGAAAACAATTTATCAAGGAATCTAATATAAAAAAACAATTTATGAGCAAGCTTACAAATGTTAATGTTATATGCCAAGGATCAATGAAGTAGAATATAATCTATACAGAGGGAATTGAATTGGCAGGATTTTTGAGTAGTCACTTACATGAAGCTTGAGATATCTATAGAAAGAAACATGGTGTATTTATATAGTTTTTAGTAGAAAGATTCATGTTTATAAAACAGCATTTGGCCAAAAACAAAATTGCAGAGGAAATTTAAATTCTGGAGAGTTCTGTAAGGTTGCTGTAAGAACTATCTTCTCTGCAGTTGATCCAGCTGCACAGAGTATTTTAACTTACATAGGATCATGAGCTGTTTCTTAGGTGATGATTATCCTTAATCAGAAAACTGATAGTAGAAACCTCACTTCTGAGGAAAACGGTTGAGGAAATTCTTACTTCATTATGATATTTTAAAAACAAACACCAAATAATTAGAATTTATTGCAGGCATTAATCTCGTTAAAAACCAAATGGCTTGTAGAAGGATCATTGTGCCAAATGATGAGGACACTGCTAGAAAGAGTATTTTAAATACTGTGGGAGTTCTCTCAGCTGAAGTCTTACATACACCATCAGTGCGTCAGAAGCGTGTATGTCATATGTACGACATATGTAATATATATAGTTGAACTGCAGTACTCAGGCTTCAGTGTACAGATTGAACCTGAGTATGCTTGATGTTTGCCTTCAGAAAAAAAACTGTAAATAACCTCAGCTGGGATGAGGAGTGACAAAGTAACAAAATAATTTGTGGCTGTGGATTTTTTTAACTGCTGGTAGTGGAATTCTGGGAAAGCTTCATTTTTGAAGGTGAATTTTATTTTTAAAAAATAGGTGTGCACTCAAAACTTTAGCTTTGATCACAAATGGACAAATCTCTGAAACCAAAGGCAACTAAGTTGCTGTGTTAGCTCTTGCTGGATTTTGAGCCTCGGTCCTCCTGTCTGCCAGTGCTCTTGTGAGGTGTGTGCTGTCCCAGTGCTACATAATGCAGGTGTGCGGAAGTGTGTATGCTTGTTTGAAACAAACACTCAACGTACATATGTACATAATCTACACATATTTATATCTACACATATCTAGTTTTAATACTATAGACTATAAGAATTGGTGGTAAACATGAAATGTTACCTTTTAACAGACTGTTTTTAAAAATTAAAAATGTATGTACAGGTTTTGAAACTTTTTTAAAAAGGGGGAAAAGACTGTTAAGAGGAGGCTATTTGATGACATATAACACTTGAATATTTTATGCCTCATTCTGTTTATCAGTTCTAGCAATTTGTATAAATGCATTTTAGAACTGATAGACAGTAAACTTGAATTTATCTTTGATAAGAATACATGCCACTGTACATTCAGATAATATTTAAATTTTCAAACACACTGTTCTGTATGTAAGGTACTGTATGTAAAACTCTTTATTAAAACTATTCCATATATCCTAAAATTGCAGCTTGCTTTTTTGCGGCCTTACATTTTGGATGTAAAGACAATTGAAAGAATGTGCAGAACAGTCATTAGACATTTTCATTGCTTTTGATATTCTCCAGCTTGACAACTGTGCCAAAGATCAACAGACCTAAAATGCAGTTCTGTGTATTTACTTGTGATACGTTGAGTTTGCCAAAGATTTTACTGAGAAATGAAAAGCTTTAGTAGAGTTGATGCGGGGTAGTTGCTTAAATTTGCATATTAAAGTAAAAGGAATAGTGGGTACATTTCATGTGTGGAGTAAACTTGCTAAGGTCTGTATTTCAAGATTGATACTCTTATCTTTCATTTGTGTTTAAAAATAATGGCTCTCATCTTTTACCTGTTGTGGTTAAATTCTAGATATTGAAATTTCTGTCTCCTTTTCTCCTTTTTTTTCAGAATGGAGCAAATAGCAACTTAACCTATGAGTAGTGGTGCTGCCTAGATTCTTGTCACACAGAAGACCTTTAATGCAGTAGCACTTAACCTCTCAATCCCTGGTGACCATTATTAAATTAATATGCATTTTGTTCTTGTAGTATCCTAAAATTAGACCACCTTTTTGTTAGCAGCCAGCAAACTGGAAGTTCTGTTAATTGGATTGCTAAACTTTTGCTTTGCTTTTATGTATATGAATTGAGAGTCTGAATTTTTTAATTTAGATTTTTAAAGTAAATCTCTATCAGATTACTTGTATACACATATCCATTTGATACAGAATTTACCAACAATAGGTTGAAACCTTTTAGCAACTATAGGCTGCACCTTTGTTTAAGAGAATGAATTTGTTTTTGAGAAGTCCATTGTGAGAGGTTTCAGATGAGTTAATTTTCTTAAAATAGTCTTACCTAAAATTATAAGTATATGTATTTAAATATAAGCAATCAAATAGGGTATTTCTTGAAAAGATAGCTTTTCATTACTACCCAGACATAATAGAATGAGCATTGGTTGGGAGAGGTCCTTCTTATTATGTTACTGATAAATGCAGTTTGTACTGCCTCACACTTGAGGGTGGTTGGTTGTACTGACTTGCTGTTTTCAAACTTAAAAACAGTGCACTCTTTCTTTAAAGGAACTTGGTTATCCTCATAACTTCAGGTAAAGTCCTTTTTCCTACCACTGTTACACTTGGTGTATTTCAGATGTTCATATTCCACATATTCAAAATGGGAACACCCTCACATCCCCTCCAGTGAACTGGCTCTCCTGCCAGTTTACTCTCTGCTGTAACATTGCCCTGAGGGCCCCCGCTTGAAACTCACAGACCTCCCCATTTCCATTTCACCACTCATGTGCTGGTTCCTCAAAGTGGTAGTGTAATTTTTCTCCCCAGTCCCACTAATAGCCCACCATTTCTTATAAAACTGCACTATGGAGGTATTGCTGCTGTCCTCTGAAATTGCAACTTTGTCTTCATTCTCATTCATCAAAATGGTTACTGCCAGACTAGAAGATTAGATTTGCGTGCCGGCTCTGTGCCAGATGTCCATGTTACCACAGTATCTAATTTATTACTTCTTTTGTGGGCAGGTAAAACAGGATTATGTTGAAGATAGGGAAGCTGAAGTTGAGAGACATTTAGAAACTTGTTCTGGAAAAGATGTAAGTGACAGGTTGAAGATGGCAAGTCCTGTGCCACTCAAGCTCATGTTCTCTTCCTAGTAGGTGTGTTTCAGCTAGTCTTGACATTACCGTTTTCTTCTCTGAAACCTCTAGTGACTACCTACTTCAAACCAAATTAGGTCTGTGTAATCTGGGTCTTTTTTATTTTACCTAACCAATTCTCAAATTCATATAAGTATAGCCTCACTGTTAGACAGACAGTGTTTGTTCCATGTCTTGCCTTCATATCATTTCCCTCTTCTGAAAAACTCTTCTTTGTTGTGTCTCTGCAAATCCAGACACTTCTTCAAGTTTCAGTTCCTCCTTGTAAGAGAAGCGGTCTGTGATTGAAGGCCTTGTGGTTCTGCATTGTACCAAGCTATGGAGGAACTATGCCAGTGAGTAAGAGCTTGGTATAGTGGAAAAGGCAATCCTGGTGAACTTTGCAATTCCTCTACTCAAATTTTCACTCTGGCAGTTTACTAGCTGTGATCTCTCTGAGCTTTGGTTTCCTTCTTTCTGAAATGGGAATAATGCCTAACTTAGAACTTTGTTTTGAGGATTAAATGAAGTGAATCAAGTACCTAGACGCTCTTACTAGATTATGTAAAGTTGAAAATTAAACATAGAATGTAATGAGTGTCTACTTCATAGACACTGTGTTTTATGCTAGCCATTAAATTATGTTGCTGGATATGGAGTTAATGTTAAGATCACAGGCTATAGGCTAATAGAAGCATAAAAAGCATCTTTTTAATGAGATAGGTGATACCAAAGAGGCAAAAGAAAGTAAAGATAATTAGACTTGTAGGTAGACGGTTTCGGGGGAAATAGAATACATATGTTAAACAGTGGTCTTTAAATGTTTTTTGACTGACTTCTCTTAGGAATTTTGAGAAATTATTATCTACTCCTGGTAGTTGTCATCTTTGGGCATCACTGAAAGTAGATCTGGAGACAAAACTTAAGTGTACTTAGTTTCTTTAGGAGACCATCTAAGGAGATTAGAATGAAGAGAGGAGGAAGTGTGGGCGGGGAGGCAGAGGCACACTTGAGGCACTGCTACACGCCATGGGCTTTGATTTTGCCACTTGGAATTGTTCACCATAAATTTTAACAGTTGCAAAGGCTATGGTATCCAGTTTGTAAATCCTGGCATATTTAAATCAATCTGTTATCACTTTTAAATGTATGTAATAGAATCAGTACAACTTTGCTACTTAACATCTACTTAAAAAGACATAAGCCACCCTTCCTTAACATTTGAAAATTTTACATATTTTTATATTTTCATTTTTGCCTTTCCATTTATTTCCTAACAGATTAAGTATAAAAACCTTCTTTTATCCTTACAGGTCCTCATCTATCATTCTTTCATACTTTTTTCCACACACACATACAAAACAGTTAACTACAATTTAAAAATGTACTTAGAGGCTTATTAATACAGTATCAAAATACATGAGATAAATGCTAACATCACTGAATAGAAAATAGAAAAATATACAATTATAGTTGATATCAATCCTCCTTTAACACTAACTGATAGAACAAGTAGATAGAAAATCAGTATACGCAAGACTTGAACAATAATAGTCAGTTTGACCTACTTGACATTTATAGAACATTTCACCCAACAACATGAGGACACAAATTTCCTTTTCCAGTACACATGGAACACTCAAAAAAGTGGACTGTATGCTAGGCTGGGCTATAAAATAGATTTCCATACATTTAAAATAATTGAAATCGTGACAGTGGAATTAACTGGAAATCAATCTTAGATACCTGGAAAAAAAAAATGGAAATTATCAACATACTGGTAAATAGCCTGTGACTCAAAAAAGCTGTAAAATTAGAAAATATTTTTAATTGAGTGAAAATGAAAACAACATGCTAAGATTGGGATGCAGCTCAAGCAATATTAGAGGGAAATTTATTTTAAATGCTTATATTAAAAAGAAAAGTTCACAGATTTTTAGCCAGCCTTATGGGGTGATCATTTTGCAATATATACAAATACTGGATCATTGTTTTGTAAGCCTGAAACTAATATATATCAGTTATACCCCAATTTAAAAAAATGAAATTAAGGTACAAAATCATTGAGCTAAAATTGGAAAACTAGAAAAACCAGCAAAGCCAAAAAATAAGTAGAAAAGGAGGGGAAATGATATCTGCTGAAATCAATGAAAATTCTAAACAAACAATAGGGAAACCAATATAAGCCAAAAAGCTGGTTCTTTGAACAGACAATAAAATTATTAACTCCTACTTAGACCAATAAAAAATTAGAGTGGAAAAGGGGACATAACTGCATGCAACAGACAATTATTTTAAAAGGGATATCATGAAAAATTATATGCCAATAAATTTGACAGCTTCCATGAAATGGAGAAATTCCTTAAATTACCAAAACCTGACTCAAAAAGAAATTAAATGGAATTTTTAATTAGAAATGTTTCCTCAAAACTCCAGGCCTGAATGTGGGTCCTATTGAATACTTAAGGTAGAAATCTCAATTTTACACAAACATTGACAGAGAAGAAAGAAACACATATTTTTCAAGACCAATTTTGACCTCATGCCACAACCAAGAAAAGAGACCTCAAGGAAAGGAAATTACAGGCCAATACATATATGTGCCCCTTGACAAACATCACATCCTCAACAGAATATTAACAATCTGAATCCAATGGCATATAGAAAAGCTAATATATCAAGATCAAATCATATTCCACAGTAATATAAAGTATTCAAAAAATCAATGAATTACATCATACTCATAAAAATATAAAAAGTATATGTTAATCTCAAATAAAAGGCATTTCATAAATTCCAACATCCATTCATGATTAAAAACTATTAGAAAAGGAATGGATAGAAATTGATATAACTATAAAGGGCATCCACCAAGAAACTTACCCTAACATCATAATGGTAAATGGATACTTTCCTCCCTAAGATAAGGAACCGGGCCAGAATGTCCACTATCGCCACTTCTATCCATCATGATCTGGAGGTCCTGCTAAAGCAATATGTACTGGACAATGAAGAAAACTAGAAGGCGTCACTTGGAAGGTCAGAAGAAACATTTGCAGGTGATGTGTACATGGAAAAATAAGGTATCTACCAAAATACTACTAGAACTAATTATTTAGCAATGAGCTATTGGAAATTGGAATTTTAAAGAAATACCATTTTCAGTAGAATCAAAAATATGTATACTTAGTGGTAAATCTGAAAAAAAAATAATGCAGAACCTGTACACAGAAAACTACAAAACAAAGACTAGAATAGAGAATAAAAAGATATACCAAGATCACAGGTTGGAAGACACAATACTGTTCAAATGTCGGTTCTCCCAGAACTGACCAGTGGATATAATACAAGTAAAACCCCACAGACTTTGAGAGACAGAATAGCAGGCTGATTCTAAAACCTATATGGAAATGGACAAGAATAGCCTAAGCAATCTTGAACAAAGTACTTAAGAGTTTCTGATTTGGGACCTTACAATGAAGCTAATCTTGATACTGTATAAGTGGCATGAAGATAGAGACGTAGACTGATGATACAGAAAAGAGAACCCAGAAATGGACAAAAAATTACGGGCATTTGAATAAGTGAGAGTCCATTGCTCCACATCCTTGTCATCATTTTGTGTTGCAAGTGTTTTGGATTTTAGCCATTTTAGTGAGTGTGTGGTGGTATCTCATTCTAATTTGCATGTAAATATCCAATTGCTCCAGTACCATTTGTTGAAAAGATGATCTTCCCTTTGAATAACCTAGGTGCCTCTGTTGAAAATCAGTTGGCCATAATTATGTAGATTTATTTCTGCCCTGTATTCTTTATGCAATACTACACTGTCTTGATTACTGCGGTTTTATACTAATGTTGGAAGGTAGCATAATTCCTTTAAGTATATTCTTTCCATTTTGTTTTTGCCATTTCCAGTTTTTTTTTTTTTTCTCATGACAGTTTTATGACCAGGTGGTCAACTTCTTTTAAAAACCTGCTGGGGTTTTAACAGGAATTGCTCTGGATCTACACATCAATTACCATCTTAACACTTTGAGTCCTTTGATCCAAAAGCATGGTATATTTCTCCATTTGTTTAGGATTTTTATTTTTTTTTGTCAGCAATGTTTTATAGTTTTCAGTGTTCAGATTTTGCACTTATTTTGCTAAATTTATTTCTAAGTATTCTTGATGATATTGTAAGTGGAACTGTTTTCTTGATTTTGTTTTCAGATGTTTAATTTCTAGACTATAATTAACTTGATTTTTAAAAATATCTTGTATCCTCTGACATTGGTAAACTCAGTAGTCCTAGATCTTTTGTATATTCTGTAATATTTCCTAGGAGACCTTATGGGTAAATGAAATGTATGATCCTGGATTGGATCTTACAGAAAAAAAGGACATTAGTAGAAAAATGGATAAATTCTATTGAAGTCTATAGTTAGCATTGTATTGATGATAGCTGCAGTATGGTTATGTCAGATATTGACGTTGGGTGAAATTGATTAAAGAGTATTGAGAACTCTACTAGTATTTCAGTTTTGGATAAGTTGATAATTTGAAGAATTTCAAAAAAATTACAACACAAAGAGTGAAATAATATAAACTATAAACTTTAATGTGTAAATATTCTTTCATTAAGTACAACAAATACACCCCACTAAAGCAATATGTTAGTAATAAGGGAAACCGTGTGGAAGAGGGTATATGGGACTTAGTACTATGTGCTCAATTTTTCTGTAAGTCTAAAACTGTGAAGTCTGTTCATTAAAAAAAGTTAAAGGAATGTGAGAGGATAATTATAATATGCTATCTTTGTAATTTGAGAAAGAGAAGAATTCATTGAAATTACTACAAATTTTAAGTTCCGTCTTTGAAACACTGTATCTCTAGGAGTCAGGCTTGCCCAGGAAATCAAAGGGGAAATGCAGTTCTTAGAAAGGTATGCTTCCTTCTTACAATCAGCACCGAAGCCTTGGACGATGGAAAACAGGCTTGAAGAAGATAGAACAAAGGAGTGCTGCTTGGGAGAAAGGCTGCGATCTTAGAAGGAGGACTCGCCAGATTTCAAATAGAAAATGGGGCTTTGAAGGCCAGGGTAGGCTGATTCAAGTGGGCAGCTGAGTTCCATGGGAGACAAAATTGCTTTGAACAGAGAGACTAGAGAAACACACATCTTCAGTCAACCCAGGAGAAGGTGGGGTGTGGCTCCTAGGCGGTGGGTAGTGGGAGGCGGGAGAAGCTGCCCAGTGCAGCAGGACCCCCAGCAATGGGGAGGCAGGCTGGGTCAGGGAGAGACGGCTGGTAAGTGATTCTGTGGGGGGACACACCTGATGGGTGTTAGCAGCAGTGGCATCTGATGTTTGTTTCGAAGCAATTTCCTCTTCTGTAGTCCAGTCACTCTTCATTCCCCAAATCTTGACTAAGCACTAATGGTACCCAGTGCCCTGGTACAGAGAAGGAAGGAGCAGAAGGAGAAGTCTGAGCGGTTGGGTTCAGGCTAAGGAGGATGGCAGAGGTGGCAGGATGGTGATGAAGAGGTGACCAGAGCAATGGTGGCCTGGGCCAGGGGCAGGTGGAAAAGGTCAGGTGAGGGCATTGCAGTGGGAGCCTGCGTGTTCTCCAGCTCAGTGGGGACCAGGTGAGAGCAGCAACAGACAGCTGAGTCATTCTGAGAAAGGTTTTCATGGTGAGGAGCCAGAGCTGGTGGGGTTCTCTCCAAGCTCCCCGCTCTGTTGCCGGGGCGGAGAAAAGCACCTCTCCTCGGCGCTGTGCATCCAGCCCACTGAGTGTGGTGCTGAGGAGCTGCCCCTGCTCCAGGTGGGGTCTGCAGTGGAGCCAGCTCCCAGGCTGGGCTAGCCTGACTGCTTCTTGGCCTGAGGCCAGCGTCCCTAAAACACCAAACCCAGTGGAGCAGAGCCCCCCGGCCCAGGCCGGGAGCGCAGATTCTACTGTGTTGCTTCCCAGGCGCCAGGCCAGTGAGAATGACTCAGCACACAGGTTGACCTGTGCTAGCTCTGTGTGTATTTTGGGGTGGTGGGGAGCATGGTGAGTGGGGTTTGCAGTAAACTCCTAGCCCTGTTACACATTTTATAAAACTAATCTGCTTTAGCATGCCTGTCAATGGAGAAATGGCAAGGCGCACACAATGCTAAACTTCCTACGTTATCGGAGGAAAGATGCTGCTGGCTCCCCATAGTGTGGCCTATGTGACCAGGCAATGGGGGCTGGTGGGGGAATTCTTCCTCTCTCAGCCTTCTCTCCTATCTCCTTTCAGTAAATGCTGACACATATGCTCGAATTATCTTGGTCTGAAACCTACGTCTCATTCTGAAGTAGTCCCCTTCACTCCCCCCAGTTAGTGACCTCCAGTACCTGTCAATGATGGATGATCTTGAGCTCCCAAACACCTGCGTTGTGTCTCCATCCCCGGCCCCTACAGCTGGAGCCGCAGCCTGCCGAGGACCGGGTGGGCGGGAGGCCCAGAGAAGGGCTTGCTGGTGGGATCTGGAGGCTGATGAGATGCCAGGCAAGAGGTTGAGGAGGGCACTCGGATTTGCTCTTAGAAGCAAAGGCATGCTGAGGTGCAGCACTGGCTGGCGTGTTGGGGAGTTCTCTTTGGGACGTGACTGTGAAAATGCGTGCAGAGCGCCCAGGCAGAGTGGATCTGAAGCTGCACGAGAAGTCTGGCTGGAGCCGGAGCCACAGCCACAGCCACAGCCACAGCCACAGCCATAGATGTGCGGGTCCCTTGGAAGGGTGTGCACAGCAGGGATTCTCACCCGTCTTTAATCCCACACCCTGCCAGTGAAAATAACTGTCAGGTTTTACATCTGTAGTTTGTATCAAGTAACTGACGCTAATGGCCCCCACTGGGTACATCTTATACTCAGGGGCTGTGTCAGGCACTGTGATACTCCCAGCAACTCTATCAGGCGCTACAGCCCTCTGGTCAACGTCCTGCCGTCTTGCTGGAGCAGAGCTGTCTGCTGGCCTCTCCCTGGGACCATGTCCCTCCCGACTTGCGCCCACCCTCCCTCTCCCTTCCAGGGCCACCTCAGCGAGGTCTCCCTTGCTCTTAAACCACCCCTGCCCCTACCTGTCCCTGTCCCCTAACCTGGGGGTTTCTTCAGCACACCCATCTCTGCCTAACATGATGTCATCTGCAAAATGAGAAAACCAATAATATTAACATCCCAGCATCTCATGAGCATGTACTTTTTTCATGGTCTCACAATCCCCTGAAAGCCACCATGGCCAGCAGGCACTCATTCTCTTATTTGTGTTTCCTAGAGGGTGGTAGGGGCTGGGCACGATGAGGTGGGCACAGGGACAGGATGGAAGGAAGGAAGCTGGTTTTGCTAAGAAAAAAGGCACTGATCTGCAGGCTCCATGCAGAAGGCACCATTCTGCTCCCCTTAGGCTTACAATGTCTGAAGTCCTGGGACAGAGGGAAAAGGAGGATAAATAGGAGTGTGAAGGTGTGTGTGTGTGTGTGTGTGTGTTTGGCTTCCCTCATGAAGATTCTCACTTTCTATATTAATGGCTTTGCCTGTTTCATTTTCTGTCATACCCTCAATGCCTAGAATGGTATCTGCTCTGTTGGGCTTTGCACAGTACTGGTGGAAGGAAGGAAGGAAAGAAGGAGGGAGGGGGGGAAGAACGGCTTTTCTCCCAGTGGGCCCGAGCCTGCTGCCCACGGAGCTTTCACCCGTAGACATGAATTTCAAAGCCACCCCACCCAGTTCTGCTCCTCCACATCCTTGAGAAGGTGTTCATCCCCCACTGGCCACATGAGTGTCCTCGGTGGGAGCAGACGCAGGTGGAGGAGCTCCTTGAAACCGGCAGGGTAAACAGGGTGGGCACTGCTTCACTGAGTGTCCTCAGGCGGGGTGCCAGCACCCACAGCTGCTCTATAAAGGCTCCCTGCCTAGAGCTCTGGGGTGGCAGCCCCTTCCACTCCTTCGTCCCCGGAGGGGCCCAGAGAAATGGCCTTGGCCCTGCGGGTCTTCAGTCTGCTGGGCTCAGCCTGCTTGGTGTCTGCCAACATCTTTGGTGAGTTCTGAGCCCGAGGCCACGGAGCAGGGGCCCTGGTGGGGGCTCTCAGGCCGGAGCTCTGAGATCGCCTCACTCTGCCCCAGGGCCTGAGAGCATTGATGGTCTCATTTAATACCCGCCCCCCCACCCCATGTCCCAAGGTCTGTTATTCGCTCTTTCCTTTCAGAAGAAGAGACAGTTTTTGAGAGGGAGACTGCCTGCCTGAGGTCCCAGAGCCAGTGACTGGTGGAGGGGAGATGGGACAATGGATCTTTCTAATGCACTTTTAGCTCATCCCAACCCCTACCCTTTTAGCGAATTTTGACATTCACATTGTTTTTTAATTCCCTTGGCTTTCTCAAGGCTTAGGTCATCCCTGTGAGGTATTCAAGAAGTAGTCAGCAAGTAGTGAAATAAACCAGTCAGGCTGTGGTGTGAACTGGTCTGAGATTAGCTGTGGCTCAGCCAACTACTGTATGACTGGATAAGTCTAAGCTTCAGTTTCCTCCTGGAAAAAGAGGCAAATGTCACCTCCCAAGCAGCAGCGGTTTCTGAGAAAGCTCCTGTATGTTACCCACACTCTTTGTGGAAAATAAGACCCACGGGAGTTCCTCGTGTTCCTGCACTGTGCCAGGAAGGTGCCATCTAGTGAGGGCTTGATGGGTTCAAGAACACCTCCTTTAGGGGCTCCTGAGTGAGACCCACCTTGGTCTGGGGGAATGTGCCATCTGAGGGTTTATTTCGAATCCTTCCCTTGCCAGCTCATCGCTGTCATTGCCCCAGGCTTTGTGCCCCGTGGGTAACATGGAAATATCGCTTCCCAGGGGAGTGTTGAAGATTAAGTGAGCTAATGGCATCTTTGAAAAGTGTGAATAGCAGCAAAATTGCAAGTTAGAATCTAATTATGATGGTGCTGCTAGAAATAAAACCCAGAAGAGTGTCTGTGCTTAAGCAAGCCCTTCAGTGTTGCTGGAATCCATCCCACTCTTTCCTGATGAGTCGCTTCCTTTTTTGTAGAATATCAGGTGGATGCTCAGCCTCTCCGTCCCTGTGAGCTACAGAGAGAAAGTGCCTTTCTGAAGCAGGCAGACTATGTTCCTCAGTGTGCAGAGGATGGAAGCTTCCAGTAAGGCTCATTTCAGCCACATGGGCTCTTACGTCCTAGGGGCCTTAAAATGCATCTGCCCCACTCCCCTGCCCCACACTTCTCCCAGGCCCCGCTTCTCCCAGCCAGCACCTAGGGCACCCCCTCTTCCCTGCCAAAGCTTCTACCACAACTGCTTTAATGAAAGGTGGTGGGGAGGAGATGATTTGTGCTTTGGTGTCTCCTCTCCTGTATCCTCTACTCCGAGTGGGGGAAGCAGAAGCTGCTGGACTTCCAGGTCAGTGGCTGCCTCCAAGCCCTGTTGAGTGAGTCCTGCTTTCGGGGCTGCATGCTCCTCTCCAACCCCTCTCTGGTGAGCTCCTCTCTGAATGGGGTTTTTAGCTGCCTTAACATGAGCTTGAGTCTGGGATTGTTTGCTGTAGAGTGAAGTGATGGTCTAAACAACTCCCCCAGCAGAATACGCAGGAATCCTGTGCATGTGTGTGCAATTTCACTTTCCCTGGGCCGTGCCCTCACGTTGAGCTAGGAGACCTCCGTCTGTACTGTGTTCCGGGAGTCATCGTGAAACCTCCCTCCCTACACTCTTAACATGCCCAGCAAACTCCTACAGACCCTCAAGAGTGCAGACAGTTACTTCTTCCTACTCCCTGCTTGGATCTCTGGGAATTCCGGCACCGCAGGACTTGGGAGGAAGGTCCGCCATACCGGCCTTAGTTACGCAGCTCTTCCCCTTCTCTTGCTCCAGCCACTTGCAGTTTCCAGTCGCCCCTGATCCTCCTCCTCGGAGGCTTTGCATGTGCTGTTTTTATCACCTTCTTACGCTTCTAGTATGACACCTGATCATCCAGTTGGCCTTAGTTTAGCCATCACTCCCCTTGGAAAGCCCCACAAATGTGCTTCCCTGTGTAACCCCCAACCAGGCCCTGCTCTCTGCTGGCTCTGACCCCCCTGAGCTTTCACCTGCCCCCGGTGGGCACTGCCTTAAGCCTCTGCCGCCTCGTTGTGGCGGTCATGCACCATGGCAGGCACTGCCACAGCGCCTGCAGAGCAGATGGGTGGAGAATCAGGGACGGATACTGCAGAGTTAGCAAGACAGGAAAAGGGGTGCTTTTCCTTCCCCAAGTCACCCACCCCCTTCACTCCTCTCTGCAATGTAAATGAACTAAAACTTAGAAGAGGTGAAAGGAAGAAAGGTAACGGGTTGTGGCTCCGGGAGCTGACAGTGGCGTCGGCCTGGTGTGTCTCTCCTGTCCTCAGGTCTGTTCAGTGCACCAATGACGGCCGCTCCTGCTGGTGTGTGGACACCGACGGCAGGGAAGTGCCTGGCAGCCGGCAGCCTGGGTGGCCCGCAGCGTGTGAGTGGGAAGGAGGGAGCTTGTGCCTGGGCAGGTCTCAGTCTGGCCTGCTGTATCTCCCTCTATGAATTGGGATGACAGTCCCCACACATGGGCCCCATTTCTTATAGGAATGCTGTGATAATCAAATGGGACACTCAAGTCACTGATTCAGCAATTAGCTGCCCTGCATGCCAGGCAGGGGAAACAGTGGTGCACAGACATCAAAGGCCTCTGATGCCAGAAAGTTGCCATGTATACATGAAGTGTTTTCATACCTGAAATGTTTCTAAAATTTGAGACTTAGATTGAAAATTTCCCCGTTAAAATAATTACTGTCATGAGTAGTCAAAGAAACACAGTCCCCATTTAAAGCAGGTCATAGTTACGCCTTGAACAAAGTTTAAGAGTTTAAACTGGTCACCTTAAAATGGTGAAATTGGGCCTGGTAACAAAGCTATTCCTTAAGAGAAAAGCTGTTTGGGACACTGATTTTTACACAGCCAGCAGGGCTGGTTGGGGAGCAGGCTGGCTCCCCCCACCCTCTGGCTGAATGACCCCGGCCGGGTCTCTTGCTCTCATGTTCCTCATCTGTAACAGGAATATAGGATCTGCCTCAGAGCGGGTGTGGGGATTTAAAACATTTTGAAACACTGGGCACACAGTAGGTATCAATAGGGGCAGAAATGACTAATGTCCTTAATCATGCCCCCGAAGAAGGCGTGTACTTCAAATCTGCTTGTCCCTCACTTGGTCCACAGGATGCTGGAAGGAATAAAGCTGCATAGTCAGAACGCTGGTCCTGAGCCTACTGCCAGCTCATTGGCATCCGTAGGCTGGTGGTTCCCTGTCAGCTGTGGGAGGCGTGCTCTCCCAGTTCTAGGGCGGGAGCGGGGTGCTCCTGGGCTTGGCCCTCTATCTGTCTCCACAGCCCTGCCCTGACGCTGCTCTTTGTGCCTTAGGTCTGTCCTTCTGCCAGCTGCACAGGCAGCAAATCTTGCTGAGTGGCTATATTAACAGCACAGCCACATCCTACCTCCCTCAGTGTCAGGAGTTGGGGGATTACGAGCCTGCGCAGTGTGACCTGCAGCAGGAGCAGTGCTGGTGTGTGGATGCCGACGGGATGGAGGTGTATGGGACCCGCCAGCTGGGGAGGCCAGTGCGATGTAAGTGTCTGGAGCATCAGCATCCCAGAAGAGGAGGGTGTGGGCTGCTTTCCACACACAACCACACTTGGTCAGGTCTCCATGACCAAGGGCAGACCTCCTGGCCCTCAATGCAGAAAGCAAAAGCATTTGAAGAAAGGTTATGTTCCTTGTAATATTTCCAGCTGGTGGGCGAACAGCATTTGCTGGCTGATGGTCAGCACGTCAGCAGGATTCCAGTGAGCATTTGCAGGACTCCTGTTGCAGACGTTAGTCCCTGTGTGGTCCCTAACGGTCACATGTGTGGTATGACCATGTGCCTTGAGGCTACAGGAGCACACACCTTCCTCAGACATAAGAATTTAACATCTTTTCCTCGGAAATGTGTAGGTCCGAGGAGCTGTGAGATAAGAAACCGCCGTCTTCTCCATGGCGTGGGAGACAAGTCGCCACCCCAGTGTTCTCCAGATGGAGGGTTTATGCCCGTGCAGTGCAAGTTCGTCAACACAACAGACAGGATGATTTTTGACCTGGTCCACAGCTACAGCAGGTAAGGGCAGCCGGTCCCTGGGGCGTGCCCGAGGCTGGGCCTTCCCTTCCTCTGCCAAAACTCCTACTCATGCTGGGGCTGGAGGTTTTGATATGGAATACACACAGCCTGGTCGGAAGTGAGAGAGGCCTGAGCCTCATATTCTGCGAGTGGACATCTGCAGGGTGCCAGCATTTTAGCTCAGCAAGCTGGCAGTAGTTATTCAAAGGAGGAGTACGTGGACCCTCTGGCCCAGCTGGGGAAATAATGCCAGAACATGGAGACATCTCTATTAGGATGTCCACTGCATCATTTCCCATTTGAGCAGACAACTGGGAGCAAAGCAACTAAGCACCTTAGGCTGAGTAAACGTGTATCCACCATACATGTTTATGTAGCCATTAAACAGGATGCATCAGAACTACACCAGTTGATTTGGAGAGGATTCCACAGCATATTATGATAATATGACATAAGATATGAGGTACAGATAATATGATTTAATTTTTAGACAACCAAAAACATCCTTTTATATGCATATATGGTTATATGACTGCTTGTATCTGTATAGGACCAGGTGAGCACAGAGAATAATATGACGAAGCACATACTGGGGGCTATTACAGCTACTTTGAGGGTCAGAGTTGCTATGGATAAGGAGGAATAGGGAGGAGAGGGAGTCAGCAGAAAAGGAAAAAAAGTCACTCTAGAAAGCATAGATTTTTGTAAATTGTGTATATGTATGTATGCACTTATAACTAAGTTTAATTTAAATATTTAAACAACAACTATAAAAAGGGAGATGCATTATAGATCTTGGCCCAGATAATTGGATAGCTTCTGGTTATTCAAGATGGCTCTTTTATTATTGTACAGGGTCCACCCAGACTTCAGATATGATTGAAATGTTCTGAGTAAAAATAAGTAAGAATATTAGTCTGTGAGTACTGATAGGAATTCTCTGGAAGAACCTGAGCCTTTCTGGGGCCGACCTTCAAACGACCAGTTTCTTTGCTATGTGAGAGAGCGAACGCTCATGGGCTGTGCCAGGAGGGGTCATAGACAAGCAGCCTGTGAACAGGAACTCTTCCATAGAAAGGCCTTGTTTGAGCTGCATGATATTTTAAAAACTGGAGAATCCGAAGTTGAACCCGATGAAATTTCTGTCTCTGTGGGTAAAAATAGTTGAGCATTAGCAATGTCATGTGTTCAACCCAACACACACAGAATGCCGAGTTTCTGATTTTAACAAGGGTGGAAGGCTGTATGCATTCTTTCATGGCACCACGACACTGGTCTTGGGCGGTTCTTTTTGGACGGAGTACATCCCTTCAGTGCTCTCGGACCCTCTGAGTCCCGTCGCCATACTCCGGCCGGCTCCCTACTCCCTCTCTCTGCATTACCTGCTTGTCCCTATAGTGTTGCCTCTGTGACTCTCCTTCTGATTCTGAACTGTCATTTGCCCTGAGCCGCAGGGTCCCCATCTGTAAAACAGAGACAACATCCCACTCACCAGGTCCTGGTGAAGATCTGACTGCGGAAAGGGTGAATCATTATGCGTCCGTAGGGGATCCTTGCTCATCACCTGATTCAGCAAACCCAGAGGAGGTTTCTCCTCCAGGCCTAGAGTGGGCCTGCCTGTGTGCTCATAAGAAATCCTGAACAGCCTGATTCACAGGGCTCATTGATGCAAACCAGTGTGTGCGCAGTTAAGTTCAACTGCTGCTTACTATATACAGGGAATTTGTTGTCCTTTTGCCTGCTTTAATACTTCCAAAAATAATTGGGCAATTATGTTCTCTAGCATTAAACGAGGACTTAAGGCACAAAGGTTCAAGAGCTCACTCTGGGAAGCAAAATTAGTGGGTGCTAAAGCTGTCTGGTCCTTTAACTATCCCACACAGCTTGGGTCCAACTCTGCTCCCCTACAGTGCATAGCACAGAGCGGTGCACACATTAGGCCTACAGTCAGTGAGTGCTTTGAATCAAAGCATCAAAGAACTTTGAGGGTGCGAGCTTGGGGCACCGTTCACAGCTCCTTCCACAAGAGGGCAGCAAAGTTCAATGCAAGAGATCAGGACTAAGCATCTATTGTTGAAGACAGACCGATGCAAACATTTAGTCCTGAAATGGGATCCTTTTTTCTATGTAAGCAAGCATATCTCAGAGCGAATTCTGATTTAGGAAGGTCCTGGGAAAGGTCAGGCGGTTGGTTACTGGAAGCTCAGCTGTAATCAGAGATTTTCTGTTAAGCAGACCTGGGCAATACCAGGTCCAGGGACTCCAGCACCAACTGGAAGGAGTGGAGAGTTTGGGCTTAGCACCAGAGCTGCAGATAAAGCACAGGATGACCAGTTACCTTTGCAGTTCAGAGGAGCAAGGACTAAGGTGTTAGTATAAACCTGACCCCAATATTGCATCAAGAATGTTAAGCCTGGGGTGTGTGTGTGGTATATCTTAATAATCGTCAGGCTTGGGTTTAGGAAAGAATGGCCTGTGGTCGGGGAAGAGCAGAGCTGGTGCTCAGAGGCAACCCTGTGAGTCTGGAGGCTACGTCACTGCTCTAGGTGAGAGGTGGGCTAGAGAGGTGACAGGGAGGATGATGGAGAGGTGAGGTGGGGTTGGAGGAGTGTGTACTAGGCAGAACCCATAGAACTTGGCGAAGGAATAGGTATGGAGGGTGAGGGAGGAAGAATGAAGGATGACTTCGAGGTCTGGTTTCTAGATGGATCCTAGGGGATAAGTTCAGAGAGGAAAAATCATAAATTTGATTTTGGAATATTGAATCTGAGGGCATTCTTTTGGGAAGTTCACAGATAAGTAGCTCAAGTTGACGTCTTTCCATGGGGTGATGAGGGCCCATTGGGCTGGAAGCCTGTCGGGAGCTCATTTGCCAAACTGTGGTAGGTTGCTAATGAGTTGGATGATAATTTGCAATGACCTTGGCCATAGTCCTTGCCCATTTGAAGCAGGTCCTTTTGCCTCTGGAAGAAGACCACTGCTGACTACACCTGTATGACTGGTGACTCTTAAAAACCATGTTGTGTTGAGGAATAAGCTTCAGTGTTTCTTCTGACTCCCTGCTCTTGCCCAACCACGAACTAGAGTGATGCACTCTGACTACGCGGATCGTAGATAAACATTGTAAGAGTTGACGCCGTTACCAAGACCTTTGCGTCTGAGTTAAAATTAAGTTAATTGGTTTCCTTATCAGCCCTTGTCCTCAGTGACTAAGCTCATTCAAACATCCTGAGCAACCAGCCTCACCTCAAATATCTTGCAACCCATGTTATCCAGGGAATCCATTGAGAAGGACCAGACACACCTTGGCATGTGGCAAAGGGGCATCATTACCTGAACTTGTGGGCAACCACATGGAGAAATCCTCACTGATGAACCATCTGATTATCCTCCCATAAGTCTTGTGCGGTGTGGTCTGCACTGCACCAGGCTCTAGGCTAGCTTACAGCTCCTGCCTTGAAGAGCGGTCCTCTAGTAGGAACGAAATAAATTGCTAATTTAGTAACTGATGGTTAGATTTCTGGAGGGACTGTCGCAGGTGGAGAATCTGACTGAGCAGGTGTGTCCACTACCTGAGCCCAGAAGCAGGAACCCTGCTCTGCAAGGGAGCACAGCCTGTTGCCTGCAGGGACTGACATTTTGTGTTCCACAAAGCCTTATTTGTGATTTCTCTTAAGTTGGCCACAATCTGACAGAAACTCAGAAATCATTTCCCCACCCCACTGCTATTTGCTTTTGTGAGTACTCTTTTATGATCATCCTGACACTTTGCTTTTTATCCAGCAAAAGGGAAGCATCCTTTCCCAGTAGATGAAATAGATACGTATTTTGTTTTTAAATTTTGTGTTGATTTTCTCTTCCTGTTCTGATATGTCCAGAATCACAAGGAAGGCAAAATAAGGGTGGAAAATCAGAATAAGGAAAGGCAAAGATTGATACATACCATTCATTCTATGAAGTTATAGCAAATGTGAGGGGCTGCATACTGGTCTCTGAGCTTCCTGGAACCAGAGAAAGAGGAAATAGTGTAAATTACTTGGTTCTTACCAAATAAAAATAGTCTCTCAGAGGAACACAGTTTTTTACTCTATGAGGGTGGAAAGAGCTTTGTGTCTTGGGTGCTCGTTAAGGGGATAATGGGGGTGATGTGCTATGGGACTTGACAATATGCTGCTGCCAGCAAGACCATCCATCTCCTAAGGCCGGTGCCTGGAGGAGCAGTGGGTGGAGCATGTTCACGAATGGCGTTTCAGTGATGGAGATGCACGGGTCCTGTGGTCTCCGGCAGACTTGGGCCTCCCTCTGTGACATCCACCTCTCAGTTTTCTCTTCTGCCCACACTTGCCCTCTGTCTCCCACCTTGAAGTTGGAGGCATGTCAGTGATCCTTCTAGACATGGTCCCCAATCCATTTTCTCCTTGTCAAGTCGTTATTCTCAGCTTTAGAATCCTGCTCAAGACTCCGGTCCTGTGGGAGCACTCTTTGGCCACCCAGCAGGTCCCAGGTATGAGGATGGAGCCAGGGCTGCCCACCTCTCCACAGGACTTGAGGTTCATTGCAGTAGTTTGGCTTTTCCTGGGGTGGCAGAGAAGGGTGGAGTCTAATAAGCAGAAGGTTGAAAGTGTTGCAAAGGCCCTCATGCCCTAGGCGACAATAAAACACCAAATAGCAGAAGCAGCAAGCAAACCATCTCAGTGCCAATGATCATGCCGGGAGAGGGGACCCAAATTCGTAGATGGGAATAGTGGTTCAGAAATCAGCCACGAAAATCAGATTGTATTAGATTGAGTTGTGGGATTCAGTTTGAATTTACAGTCGTGGGGCAGGACGCTCTGAGGACCATGCTCTGTTTAAGTGGGGGCCTCCCCATCCCACCAGCTGCTTTTGTTGAAAGAACATTGCAGATGTTCTCAGGATACCTGGCCCTGGTCTTGGCTGAGGAATCTTGAACCAGTCACCTCACCACTCATGTCCCAGTTTACTCATTTGTAAAATGGAGGTTTATACAGGTTGTTGTGAGGATTTAATGAGATGAAGTATGGAGAGAGTTAGGTTAGTGTGTGACCCTCCAATACCTGTCACCTGTTGTTATTTTCATTCATGACAATTAGTGGCAATAATCCCACGTATCTAGGCCCAGAATTCTGATATGTCTTGCTCCAGACTCTGAACTCTTCTCACTGCATACAGAATTGGGGGGCCAAGGATGGCGCAGGGTGTCTGCCCAGAGGTGAGCAGAGGACGGCCCTAGAGTGTCCAGGTGCCAGTAGCTGGACTTCAGCTGGTCTCCTTGGGACAATGGGAGGACCCTCCCTCCAGCTGTAGCCATGGGAATTTCCAGTATGCAGGAAGCAGGGATGTCAAAAGAGAGGGCCATGCAAAAAAGCCCAGGGAAGCCCAGGTACTGGGTAGCTTTTAGGACCAGGAACCCAGAGAGGACTTTGGCCCTGAAGCTCTGGGGTGAAGATGGCTCAAAGGTCCTGCTGGTTGCAGGGACAGGATGTCGAGGTGGGCCTTGGGTTGAATTGACAGAACACGGGCCCGGAGCGATATGAACTTCCTGTGCCTCCTGGAATAGGTTTCAGGACCTCAGGCCAGCGACCCATCAGTGCATTCATTCAGCGCCTGTGTCTTCATCTATTTGATGCCAGGGTGAGCTAGGTGCCAGGCATGCAGAGAAGACTGTCAGAGCAAAACAGTCATGTGTCTTTCAGGATATGAGACAGGAACCAGGTATAGCCAAACCCATGTTGACTGACACCGTTGGCAGAGATTATTATGTGGTGTGTAAGACCTGGATCTGAACCCTTAGCTCCCACCACTATTAAGATGGTGGCCGACTGCCTTACCTTCTTGGCCTCTCAAGTGGGGATGAAAAGCACCACCAGCCTTTTAGGCACATTAGCTGGATTAAACAAGTCA
Organism: Manis javanica; assembly: GCF_040802235.1. Taxonomy (NCBI): domain Eukaryota; kingdom Metazoa; phylum Chordata; class Mammalia; order Pholidota; family Manidae; genus Manis; species Manis javanica. The sequence continues at coordinate 217,715,259 of NC_133157.1, forward strand.
CTGTATATTAAATATTCTGCAGGTTGTCTTTTACAAAGCGGTGCTCAATGAATGCAAGTGGTTGTTAATTCAATACTAAGTGTATTAATAACAATTATCCTAGGTTCCAGTTAATGAACTTTTATTATATATGTCTAAGTAGGGGCAGCTAGGCAAAATGAGTTTTAGTTTCTATTATGCATAAGTCACCATAACATTCTTTTTTATTTAGCTTATACATGCACAATAATAAACCAACAACCTGGAAAACACCCATAATACTATAGTTTTTTCATAGGATTTGTGTCCCATGTTCATTTCCATTCAGATGAACTAACACGTGTTGTACCCCTGTTCAGCCCCTGAGCAGTTAGCTGCACCATCTGTTACCTTCCAATACAGGCTCGCTTATATAGTAGTAATTGTGGTATAGGTACAGAACATTTTGCATTCTGTCCTTTTTATATAATGTATCCATTTAAGGGATTTACTATATAATTTGCCTATCACTGGACATTAAGGTTGTTTTCAGTATTTTCTAGAGTAGATTGCACAGCCACAGACCTATTTGTGCAGAGAGCTGCTGGTTCGGCTAACTTACTATCCAGGGAGATATTTCCAGACATACTTGGGTCTCATGTACTAGCTATGTAGGGCATAAAAGCAAATCTCTCAATAGAGCATAAAGATGAAAAGTTTCTCTCTGGTTGCTAAATCATTGCACCTGGGAAAAACTCCTTACTATGGCTTTACATCAACTAAGCTCCATATTACTTCCAGCATCAGGAACCCAGCCAAGAAGCTTCTTACAGGAATTGTCAGTTCAGACATGATTTAGGCATACTTTTTATCAACTATGGAAAGAGGTGTATAGCTCTCGTTAGTGATGTCATACTGATTTTTTCAACTGGAACTGAGAAATGTCTTGAAGAATTTCCTGTGGTGGAATCTGGCTTCTTTTCAAGCTCATGAAAAGTTGTAAAGGGCCCTGAAGTTGTTTGATTTCCCCACATGAGATCATCTACAATATACCATATGTTTGTAAAGCAAATTTGGCTTGTGGTGTCTGGGGTTATACTCTAGTAAAGGAACTAGTTAATGTCATGTTTATTGCCTGTTTTCTGCTTGATCCAATGAGACACATGCTTGGGTATAAATTGGTCAAATGCCACGAATAAGGACAATGGCTAATTAGTGGATGACAGCCAAGCACAGTTCTCTTTGAACAGGTCCAGCCTAGCTCTGGCCAGGTAACACCAACTTAGAAAAGAAATACATTTACTATGGGAAACATGGAGCAAGTGGCAGAAGATAAAAAAGCAGATGTTACTTCTCCCCAGATGAGATGAGACCACATTAACTTATTTCCACAGGAGGAAGTCCTGATGACTTGACTTTTATGAAAAGGTAACCATAAATCTCATTCTCTCAGATTTCCAGATGCATTTGTGACCTTTAGTGCCTTCCGGAGCAGGTTCCCAGAGGTGTCTGGGTATTGTCACTGTGCTGACAGTCTAGGGCGGGAACTGGCTGAGACAGGTAAGCATACCTCAGGCAATCTGAGGCAGGGAGGGAGTAGCACATGCTAGGCCTGAGAGCCTAAGTATCATTACCTGCAAATCATAAACCATAGTGACTGCCTGACCTCAGGCTGCTGTGGGTATTGAAGAGGGCATGGTTAGCAAACTTTCATCTATGGTACTTAGAATGCAGCTCCTGCTGACCCATTTGGTGCCTTTGTGCACACTGGAAAGAGGCCCCTCCCTACTCCCCCAAGGAAAGCTTGAGAGTGGAACACAGGATGGATGGATTTCTCACACTCTGACATTTGAGTTGTGAACAACCTGTACAGCCATACATAGCAACACTGACTTTGGAAACCATTAAAGTCTTATTTAAACCCAATGCATTAATGATGCTTGTGAAGGCTTGGGCCCTCTTTATTGTAATCTGTTTGCCCAGCAACATCAGGGCTTCCTTTTTGAATGAGTCCATCTCTTGAGACACTCACTATCTTTGTTTAGGTTTGGAGCTGTTACTTGATGACATTTATGACACCATTTTTGCTGGCCTGGACCTCGCTTCCACCTTCACTGACACCACCCTGTACCGGATATTGCAGAGACGGTTCCTAGCAGTTCTACTAGTCATCTCTGGCAGATTCCGATGTAAGTAATAAGCTGACAACAGATGTGCATGTTTCAGCTAGGAGGAGACCACTTGGCTTTTCAATTTGCTGCCGTCTCCATGGCTGTTCCACTAAAGTGGGTGTGGAGATTTGAAAAAATTTTAACAGCAAAGACAATGCATGCTGTAAGCATCTCAGGTCTTGTTTACACACTGTACACACTATTTCTCCTAGGCCCCACCAAGTGTGAAGTGGAGCGGTTTACAGCAACCAGGTTTGGTCACCCCTTCATTCCAAGCTGCCACCGAAACGGGGACTACCAGACCATGCAGTGCCACAAGGAAGGGCTGTGCTGGTGTGCAGACACCCAAGGAAAGGAGATTCATGGGACTCGGCAGAAAGGGGAGCCGCCATCCTGTGGTGGGTTCCCTCTCAAGGGCTTTCTCTTTCCGTCTCGTCAGGTCATGTTCCCTGGACTGTTTCTCCAGACCAGCTGCTGCAGAACCTATTAATTACACTGCCTCCTGAGTGCACCCCAAAGGCCCTATAAGCACCACCTGCTGGAAGACCTGTTTATTGTCATTAACTTCCAGCATGTTTCTCATCCTATGTCAGACATAGTTGCTTCCTCAGGTTGCTCAGAGGCTATTGGAGGCCTCAGAGGTGAAGAAAACAATAGAGAAGTAAGTGTACATGTAGTGTGACAGAAGTGTGTGCTGGTAACTAAATGAGCACAGAGCGGGGTGGGGTCAGTTCTATCTTGCTGCATATAGGAAGATGAGACATTCAGGAGAGCTTCATGGAGGAGGTGACACTTGACTAGCATCTTCTAAAATAAAGATACTTCCTGAAGGAAGAAAATTAGGAAAGGTGTTCTCTATACAAAGAGCAGGAGAAGACAAATCATAAGGACATAAATAACAGGCATTAATATGCTACCCCTCGCATATCACTAAATTTGCAAGAAGGATAGAAGAGAAAATTGTTGGAGTATGACAGGGTGGGGCTCTGAACTCTAAGATTAGGCACAAAGCCAGGGGTAGAAGAGTGAGGTCTTTCATATCAAAGTATGGGCCTGTGGGCTTCATCCTGGAGGCCAGGGGGAGGTAATCAGGGCTTCTAAGCTGGCGACTGCGTCAGGGGTTTGTGTGTAAGAAGGCCCTCCAGACATTTTGGAGGAGGGATTGAAAGGTGCATTAGACTGCAGGCTGTGGGCTGGTTTGAAGGTTATTGCAAGGCCTGCAGAGGACTGAGGGGACCCTATTACTTTCCTGGGGCTGCTGTGACAGAGTACTACCGGTTCAGTGCCTTAGAACAACAGAAATTTACTCTCACAGTTCTGGAGCCTAGAAGTCCAGCACAGAGGTGTCTGCAGGGCCACAGTCCCTCTGAAGGACCCGGGGTTGGGTCTCTCCGTGCCTCTTCCCTAGCTTGCAATAGTCACCAACAGTCTTCGGTGCACCTTGGTTTGTTACGGCACCGCTTCTGAACTCTCTCTCCTCCAGTATGACCTCTTAACTAGTTCCATCTACAATGACCCCATTTCTAAATAAGGTCGCATTCTGAGGTTCCAGGAAGGGCCTGAGTTTGGGGAGACACTATTCAACTCAGTTCAGGGACCAATACTAAAGTAGAAGCAGTGGGCCGGGGAGAAGGGAGTGGGTTTGGACACATCTCTAGGCATTCCAGTAAGACGCCAGTCCACCTCCCCGGTCAGACTCCAAAGGGTGCGGGCGACAAGGGAGAGGCGGGGTCCGGGAGCGCTTGCAGGCTTCCCACCGGGGCGAGCCGGGTGCATCCAGGAAGACATGAAACAGTGAAGGAGGACGGTGAGTCTTTTTATAGCCTAAATAGATACGTATTAAAGTTCATTAAGTAATTCCTGTTAAATCATTTGACTTCTCCAACTTAACATTTTGAGTATTCTGCATGGTGTTTGGTAGTGAGAAAATATAGAAAAAGAAAATTGAAAAGCTCTGCCTTGAAAATATTCACAATACTTCCATTAAAATCTAGAGAATATTGTACTTTCCTGTTTTCAGGTGGAACTGAAGAACTATAGTTTTCCAAATGAAAATCAAGAGTACTCCCAAATATAGGGATCATATAATTTTACTTTCCTTTCTGGCGTATCAGTCCTATTTCCAAGGTAATGCCACATGGAACCAATATCAGAATATTTTGCCTTGGAAACACTGTATAACAAATGAGTTAGAAGGGATATGCTCTTAATTTGGAAAGAGAGTCAGCAAAGCCACGACCTTTATTTCTTCCATGCCTCCCTGTAATATCCATTAAAGGAGGCTATGGTCTGCTTAAGGGATGTGTTATGTGTTTTGATGTTGCCAGTCTTTTTTTCTCTGACCACATGTTCCAGTTCTTTCTCTGTTGCCTGGCTACAGAGGGAAACTGGCTGACTTCCTTTTTGGCATCCATGTGAACCAAGGGGAAAGAATTATTTTATAAAATTGGGGGTGGGTGGATAGTTGAAAAGGACATCTGAGATTTAAGGTTTTATGGAGAAACGTGGAGCTAATTGACTTGCACCCATGTGGAATTTGAATTTAAAATATTTTTTCTTAATGTGATTATATGATCTAGGATATTCAGATAGAATGACCTGACTATGCATGAAGGTGGCTGAACTGATCACTATTTAATTAGTGTTTCAAGGAATGGTCAGGAAGCCTAGAAAAATGCACTAAGTGTGCTTACTGAGTGGGCATTATCATATTATATTATGGGAAAGACTGTATTTCCCATAATACATTATAATATATATTACAACATTGGAAAATGTTTCTTATTGGAGGAAATACTAGTAGCAGAGAAAGCATGGTTCTTATTCTCAAAGAGACTATAAACTAGTTAGCCTTGACAAGACTGCCCACAGGAGGAACAAGGCGACCACATGAAGAGAGTATAGTGAAGCATTCAAGTCTGTTAAGAATTCTAACCAGAGAATGCTAGAAAACATTTCATTAAGAACATATTTGTCAGTGTGTTAGTTTCCTAGGGCTGCCTTAACAAATTACCACACACCGGGTGGCTTAAAACAACAAAAATTTATGCTCTTACACTTCTGCAGGCCAGAAGCCTGAAATGAAGGTATCAGTGGGGCCACACTCCCTCTGAAGGCTCTAGGAAGGACTCCCTCTGCGCCCCATCCCAGCTTCTGGTGGTTGCTGGCAGTCCTTGGTGCCCTTGGCTTGTCGCTGCATCTCTCCAATCTCTGCTTCCATCTTCACTTGCCCTTCTTATGAGGACACCATCCTTGGATTTAGGGCTTACCCTAATCCCCTATGATGTCATCTCAACCAGTCACCTTTGCAAAAACCCTGTTTCAAAATGAGGTCACGCTCTGATGTTCCCGGTGGACACGGATATTGGTCAGTGAAGAGGGAAGGACACCATTCAATCCAGTATGTTTGGTGCCCATGTGTGGTCAGGTTTACAGAAGGCAGGCCGGTGTCTATGAGCCCTGCCTCAGAAGGCGGTCACCCTCTCGTGCAAGCTAGGAGAAGAAGTCATGTCACCTAACTTACTCACTGCCCTCAGATGGCCTCCACATATGTGTTCAGAGGGAAAGGACAAAATAAAAGGATGCTGGGAAGAGGTACCAAACGCAGGTGTCATGATTGAATTTTTTGACATCTTTCTCTCAGAAAGATCTGAAGGGTTGTCTCAGTGTTACTTGTGATGTTAAACCATTTCTCCCACTCGCTCTGTCTTGTGCAGCTGAAGACGGATCCTGCACCTCAGAGAGGAGACGGGCCCTGTCTAGACTCCACTTCGGACCCTCGGGTCACTTCAGCCAGCACAGCTTGTTCCTGGCTCCCAAGGGAACACAGGTCTCTCGGAGAGCAGCCAGAGCTGCGACCTCCTGCCTTCCTTGGATCAAGGAGCTCTTTGTGGGCTCCAGGATTCTCCGCCCATTGGGAGAGCGGCAGGGTGAACGCTTGGCCTCCCCAGAGAGTCTCCTCAAAGAAGCCATCGGAGTGATTTTTCCCTCCCGGGAGCTGGCTCGTCTTGCCCTTCAGTCTACCGCCAACCCAGAGCGACTCCAGCAAAACCTCTTTGGAGGGAAGTTTTTGGTGAATGTTGGCCAGTTTAACTTGTCTGGAGTCCTTGGCACAAGAGGCACCTTTAACTTCAGTCAATTTTTCCAACAATTTGGTCTCCCAGGCTTCCAGAATGCAGGGGCATTAAGAGATCTAACTAAGCCCCTCCCAGTGGGATTGGATTTAAATCCTGCCCCGGAAATCCCCAAAGCCTCTAAGAAGGTTGTTGCTATGAATAAGCCAATTGTGGGCAGCTTTGGGTTTGAAGTCAATTTACAAGATAACCAAAATGCCCTGGAAGTTCTTGCTTCACTCCTGGAGCTTCCAGAATTCCTTCTCTTCTTGCAGCATGCTATTTCTGTGCCAGAAGACATAGCAAGGGATTTGGGTGATGTGATAGAAATGGCGTTCAGCTCCCAGGGCTGCGAGCAGGCACCTGGCAACCTGTTTGTCCCCTCGTGTTCAGCAGAAGGGAGCTATGAGGATGTCCAGTGCTTTGCTGGGGACTGCTGGTGTGTGGACTCCCGGGGCAAAGAACTTCCCAGTTCCAGGGTTAGAAGTGGACGGCCACGGTGCCCCACAGAATGTGAAAAGCAAAGGGCTCACATGCAAAGACTCTCAAGTAGCCAGCCCTCTGGGTCCAGCTTGTTTGTCCCTTCTTGTTCCAGTGAGGGGCATTTCCTACCCGTCCAGTGCTTCAACTCAGAGTGCTACTGTGTTGATGCTGAGGGTCAGGCTATTCCTGGAACTCGAAGCTTACTTGGAGAACCCAAGCAATGTAAGTCCATTGGGTATTCAATCTACAAACTCTGATTCTCTCTTGGGGCCCTGCATTATAGAAACAAAGAATTCAGTCATAGCTAAAGCCCAAACTTCTGTTAATGACAACAGTTGGTTAAATGGCTAAAATAAAAATTAAATGGCTAAAATAAAAATTATCCAGGAAAGTCTTGATAACATTAACCATTCTAATGAGTGAACAGGGAGACTGATTTGGTCTTAAGGAGCTGCTGCGTGTGTTTCTGCAGTGCTGGCAACAGCTGCCCTCAACAGTGCCAATTTAGTGATACAGGTGCACTCTGTCTAGGTGTTATGTACAAATTTAAGGTTGATGGGATTTCTATGGATGTATAAGGTCTTTGATGGAGTTTGGACAGCTAAGGGCTTCTATCTAGGACTTTTAGACTTACTAAACTTTCTTGGGGAAGTGGATAAAGCAAAAAAGTATATTAATATTGCTAGGAACCAAGATACCAGCTGTATCAGTTATAGAAAAAAGATACAGTACAAATTTGAAAAAGCTAAGTAATTGGGCTTGTTAAACTTCTTAACCTCATACATCTGCTTATTGTTCTTCCTCCCCAGGCCCCACACCCTGTCAGCTGCAGGCTGAGCGAGCCTTCCTTGAGACAATGCGGGCCTTCACCTCTAATTCCAGTCTGGCACCCTCCCTCTCCAGCACCTACATTCCACAGTGCAGTGCCAATGGGCAGTGGAGACATGTGCAATGCGACGGGCCCCCCGAGCAGGCCTTCGAGTGGTATGAACGATGGAGGTCTCAGAACAGTGGTGGCCAGGAGCTGACCCCTGCCGAGCTGCTGATGAAGGTCATGGGCTACAGAGAAACAGCTTCCAGAAACTTCCATCTCTTTATTCAAAGTCTGTATAAGGCTGGCCAACAAGACATCTTCCCAGGACTGGCAAGATACCCTTCTCTCCAAGATGTCCCACAGGCAGTGTTGGCAGGAAACCTGACCCAGCCTGGGGGGAACATCTTCCTAGAGCCCTACCTCTTTTGGCAGATCCTAAATGGCCAGCTTAGTCGATACCCAGGGCCCTATTCAGATTTTAGCACCCCTTTGGCACACCTCGACCTTCGGAGGTGCTGGTGTGTGGATGAGGCTGGTCAAGAACTGGAAGGGACCCGGACCGAGCCAAGCAAGGTTCCAGCATGTGAGTGAAACCATGTGAAGACCTGAATTTGTGCTGTTTAAAAAAAGATGTCTGGGGGGAGGGTAAAGAGTGTCAAAGCTGGAACTGAGTTCAGGTAACAACCAGATATCCCTTTAGTGTATGGTTGAGGAAACTGAATATATAGTCAGCTTGGGCTGCTAAAACAGAATATGGCAGGCTAGGTGGCTTAACCACCAGACAGCTGTTTCTCACAGTTCTGCAGGGTGGAAGCCAGATTTAGGTGCGGGCAGACTCAGCTCCCGGTGAGAGTCCACGTCCTGGCTCTCAGGTGGCTGCCTCCTTGCTGTCTACTCACAGGGCAGAGGGAGAGAGAACTCTGGTCTCTTCCTCTTCTTATAAGGATACCAATCCCATCACAAGGACCCCACCCTCAGGACCTCATCTAAACCTAATCCCCTCCCAAAGGTCCCACCTCCAAATACCATCACACAGGTGTTAGGGCATTAGCACATAAGTTTTGGCGGACACATTCAGCCTAGAACACTGAAGCTTATAGAAGGGGAGTCATTTCCCCACATGTACAAAGTCAAGTGTTGGCAAAGTTAATGTAGTTCACTTTTGAGTTTTCATATAATTGATTATTTAAACCAATGTCCCAAATTTTAATTGGATGTTTTCTATAAACAAGGCATTATCTTAGGCCCAATGAAGGCTGTAAAGTGAATATGACCTGGCTTTGTCCCTTTATGCTTTAGTAATCTCTCCTAAGTTAGCTGTACCATTTAGTTAACCAACACATATTATGAGGGTCTTGCTGCTTACAAAGACACAAATACTAGGTGCTCAGGACCTCAGGAAGTGCTTCTGCTTTCAAAATGCCTTTAATTTCTTGGAGGGGTTTAATTAAATGACTAATTGGAAAGCTGCTGAATGAGGTCACTTAAGTTCAGCTTTGTAGCATGTAGACTTACTGGGAAGTTGTGGTGTGTGAGGCATAAAACAGAAGAAGGGTGATTTTGTGTCTTCAGTTAAAATGCCTTATTTCCAAGTAACCATGCCAGCAGTTTGAAAGAACCAGGCAGATTCAACAGTTATTATCATATCAGAACCTCTCTAACCAGCCATTGCAAATATTATAAATAATATTATAGCTGTTCAAGTCCAATGAAATCTCTCAGTTCATTCTTTGCCATATTCAGCACTGTCCAGACTTTTCTATTTTGACATTAGCCAAGTCCCCCCTACATACCCTATTACAGTCACTGTTCATCAGCACAGTAAGATGGTATAGAGTCACTACTTGTCTTACCTGTGCTCTACTGCCTACCTTGTGTCCTCCCCTATTTTATGTGTGCTAATCATAATACCCCTCCCTTCCCACCCACCCTCCCCAGTCCCTTTCCCTTTGGCAACTATGAGTCCATTCTTGGGTTCTGTGAGTCTGCTGCTGTTTAGTTCCTTCAGTTTTTGCTTTGTTCTTATGCTCCACACATAAGTAAAATCATTTGATACTTGTCTTTCTCCACCTGGCTTATTTCACTGAGTATAATACCCTCTAGCTCCATCCGTTGTTGCAAATGGTAGGATTTGTTTTCTTCTTATGGCTGAATAATATTCCATTGTGTATATGAACCACATCTTCTTTATCCATTTATCTCCTGATGGACACAGGTTGCTTCCATTTCTTGGCTATTGTAAATAGTGCTGCATTAAACATAGGGGTGCATATGTCTTTTTCAAACTAGGCTCTTGCATTCTTAGGGTAAATTCCTTGGAGTGGAATTCCTGGGTCAAATGGTATTTCTATTTTTATTTTTTTGAGGAACCTCCATACTGCTTTTCACAATGGTTGAACTAGTTTACACACCCGCCAGCAGTGTAGGAGGGTTCCCCTTTCTCCACAGCCTCACTAGCTAACATTTGTTGTTGTTAGTCTTTTGGCTGTTGGCCATCTGAGTTTCTTCTTTGGAGAAGTGCCCGTTCAGCTCCTCTGCCCATTTTTTAATTGGATTATTTGCTTTTTGTTTGTTGAGGTGCATGAGCTCTTTGTGTATTTTGGATGTCAATCCCTTATTGGATATGCCATTTATGATTATATTCTCCCATACTGTAGGATGCCTTTTTGTTCTACTAATGGTGTCCTTTGCTGTACAGAAGTTTTTAGTTTGATATAGTCCCACCTGTTCATTTTTGCTTTTGTTTCCCTTGCCCGGGGAGATATGTGCATGAAGAAGTTGCTCATGTTTATATTCAAGAGACTTTTGCCTGTATTTTCTTCTAAGAGTTTTATGGTTTCATGACTTACATTCAGGTCTTTGATCCATTTCGAGTGTACTTTTGTGTATGGGGTTAGACAGTGATCCAGTTTCATTCTCTTACATGTAGCTGTCCAGTTTTGCCAACACCAGCTGTAAAGAGGCTGTCATTTCCCCATTGTATATCCATGGCTCCTTTATCATATATTAGTTGACCATATATGCTTGGGTTAATATCTGGACTCTCTATTCTGTTCCACTGCTCTGTGGGTCTGTTCTTTTGCCAGTACCAAATTGTCTTGATTACTGTGGCTTTGTAGTAGAGCTTGAAGTTGGGAAGCAAGATCCCGCCTGCTTTATTTTTCCTTCTCAGGATTGCTTTGGCTATTCAGGGTCCTTTGTGTTTCCATATGAATTTTAGAACTATTTGTTCCAGTTCGTTGAAGAATGCTGTTGATATTTTGATAGGGGTTGCATTGAATCTGTAGATTGCTTTAGGCAGGATGGCCATTTTGACAATATTAATTCTTCCTGCCCAAGAGTATGGGATGAATCTCCATTTATTTGTATTATGGGGGTATTCTTATAATTTTAGATGCTTTAAGACTGAATTTGGTCTTCTTTGGATCTAATTTTTGGGGCCTGAGTTACTAATACCAAAGCCTCTTGTAACTTTTAGTAGCTAGTCTTATTCACCTTGGCCTGAATGATGGGCAAAGCGTGAGAACTGGCTTAGAATATATATTGACTTTTCCACTGAGTAACAAGAGGCTGTGTGGAGAAAACCACCTGGGTGTCCAAGATGACCCATTAGGAAGTAAATACTAGAGATGACACCTATATTTAGTATTATTGTCTTTTCTTTTTGAATTTCTAATTTTGTTTTTGCAATTAAGTGTTTGCTGAAACAGCTGAGAAAACTGTACCTAATTTATTATATTATCATAGCGGTACATGTGTATATGTTATAAAGAAATACACATATTTTGGGGGTGCATCTTCAAACTCTTTTGTTGCTAGTATTGTATTATCAAAAGGGTTTGGTGACCACTGGTTCAGAGCCTTGATACTCAGAGTGTAGTTCAGCAGTATCCCCATCACCTTGGGAACTTGTTACAAATTAAGAATCTCTGATTCCACCTGCTGAATCAGAATTTGCAATTCTACAAGATCCTTAGGTGGAATGAATGCTCCCTAAAGCTTGAGAGGAACTGGCCTAGAGGACAGGGCACTAGAGTCTTGAGTCCTGGTTCTGTTAGCAGCTACTCTGTGAGCCAGAGGAATCTTAGTTTCACCTGTAAAATCTAAGTTATGATAAATAACCACCTCAAAAGTTGTGAGCGTTATAAGTTAATAGATGTAAAGCAACAAGCCTGGTACATAAAAAGTCCTTAATAAATTACTGGATTAGCACAACTGATAGTAAATAATGAAGTGAACCATAACTTCCCATGCACAGAGAGGATAATGGCTTAGGGGATGAGATCAGGTCCTGTCCATATCACCATCTCTGCCCTGTTTGAAGGTTAATTTTCTTTCTTTAATATGGACTTATTATCTATCTACTGTGTGTACTATGCTGTATGATGGGGAGACGGTCATGAGAAAGGTATGATTTCTGGCCTAAGGGGCTCAGGGACCAGTGTGGGAAACAGATGTATTATCAGGTTAATAACAGACTGAAATGGTAGAACAGAAGTGTGAACACAGTAGAGGATGCCCAGAGAATGGGCTACTCACTGATTGGGCATTGGGTAAAGATTCACATGGTGTCATCTTCTGGATTTTATGGGGTGTTTTCTCAGGTAAAAAAATGTGGCAGACCTTTCCTAACAGGAAATAATATGTGCCAAGTCAGGGAAGCTGTAAGAGGTCCTCTTTTGTTGGGAAGGTCAGTGTGGTAAGAAGGGAGAGGTTTTAGGAGGGAATAATAGAAGAAGAGGATAAAGGGAAATTGGGGCCTTTATTTAAAAAGGTCTTATGTGTCCAGTCACAGAATTTTCATTCTATTCTTGAAGAAGTGGACAGCAAGCATAGATAATTTAAGAGTGAGTTTTTGCTTCAGGGATTCCAAACCCCTGGGATTGGTGTAATAGACTTTTTGATTGGGGACATCCACAGAAGGTTATAATGTCTTCAAATCCCAGAAGTCAAAGGTTTCTGTTGTGCCTGTGCTCTCAAAAGAATCCACTGAACACCTTGACTGTTGAATTCACAGCATGATTGGCTGAAACAAATATGGCCAGGGTGGCTTTTGTTAGTAGTGACAATTTCAAGGGCAACATGCGCCAGACACTGTGCCAAGCACTTCAAATGCAATAACTCATGGAATAATTACGAAATTCCTATGGGGTAGATGCCCCAAGTTATCCTCATTTCACAGATCACAGGACTGAAGCTCAGAAGAGTTAAGTACGTTATCCAAAATCACATAGCTAATAAGCAATCAAACTGGTATTTGAATCTCAGTGGTCTCTGAGAGCCATGCTCTTTTCTCTTTATAAGAATAATTCTGTGCTCACCTACTATGCCTCCCTTCAACTTTGGATACCCATCCATCCTCTCCCCAATCCATTCACTCACCCGTCCACTCATCCATTCATGCACCCATCCATCTGTCTATCCTTCCAGTAGAAGCATCTGGTTAAGGATTACTGGTTCTAGAGTCATACTGACTAGAATTCCAAACCAAATGCTTGCTAGCTAGGAGCTTGTTTAAGTTCTATGACTTCTCCATCTGCAACACACAGTTAATAAGGTCTTACTGGGCTGTTGCACAGATTAGATTAGATTGTCTGTGTAACTGTGCTTAGTACAATACCTGGTGTGGAGTAAACATTAGCTATTAGTAATCTTCTTATATTGTAGGTCCTCCATAAGTGTTGGGTGAATGAAATTGTGAAGACAAAACAGAAAGAACATTCCAGGTTATGGGAAAAACTGGGGCAAAGGAACTACCTGAGGCGGAACGTGTGCTTGTGTGTATGCACATACACTTCAAAGGGGTCAAGGGAATTGTCTGTGGTGGGTGAATTCACCCGTGATGTCTTTATTCCTCTAGGTCCTGGCTCTTGTGAGGAAGTGCAGCTTCGCGTCTTGCAGTTCATTAAGGAAACAGAAGAGATTGTCTTGGCTTCCAACAGTTCTTGGTTCCCTCTGGGAGAGAGTTTCCTAGCAGCCAAAGGAATCCAGCTGACCAATGAGGAGCTCGCCCTTCCTCAACTTTCCCCATCCCGGGAGGCTTTCTCAGAGAAGTTTCTGAGTGGGGGCGATGACGCCATTCGTTTGGCAGCTCAGTCTAGTGAGTGCCATGCTCTTCTGGTTTCTTGTGCCATCTCTCTGGGGAAGCAAGAGCTTGAATTACTTCCTCTTCAAAACTTTCCTGCCTTGATTTCCCAAGGCTGATGGGTTCCTGGGAAAGAAAAGGAAAGTGGTTTTGTACACCAGTCAAAGCTGGAATGTGTGCAACTCTCCAATGTGCTCCCAAACCCATCAACAGAACCTTGGGGGGCCAGGGCTCCACCTTTTGTATTGCAGATGGTGTCTGCTGCTCACCAGGAAAGCCTAACACTCATGTGAAAGTGTGGGGGGGCCCCAGTCCCAAATGCTCACACTCCCCTCATGGCCTGTTCTGAAGCTTGCCTCCATTTCCAAGGACCCGGGAACACCCCAAAGCAGGAAGGAGAGGAATCCTCATTACTGAGGAGCTACTGGGTCTCAGGCACCTTCCACACGTGATGTCACCTAGTCCTGAGTGTAACTCCAAAACTCACAACCTGCACAGGACAGAGAAATGTGCTCAGAGAGCAGACGATGCTCTAGCCCATAAGAACAGCTCTACATTACTGGAAACCTAGCCCAGCCAGGGCTAGTGGATCACCAGAGCTTGGCAATCGATCCTCCCAATGTACAGGAGATCGGTGCTGTAATCACTATCTGTGATTCTTCACAAATGTGGAAACTGAGGTTAAGTCACATGCCCAGGTTCCCCCAATAACAAGTGGCAGAGCCTGGATGCTCTGCTGGCGGTTTGGCCTGTGGGCCTCTGTGCCCTGCCCAGATGATCTCTGGGGGGCTGCGCTCAGAGCCCAGTCTGTCTCCTCCCAGAGGCCCTGCTCTTCCTCCACCACCTGCAGCCTGTCTGGTCCCAAGTCCCTCCCAGTTCTCTCATGGACCCCCACCCACTGACAGGGACAAACGGCTCATGGCTTTGCCAGCACGCCCAGGTTCCCGCCCCTTGCAAGATCTCAGCTGATCCCCTATGTGGGGTTCTCTGGGCTTGGTTAGTCTCCAGGGGACGCTGGTGGCAGGGCAGAGAACGCCTGCCCCCACAGGCCAGAGCCCTGCCGTCCGGTCCTGGGTCCTGGGAGGTGTGCTGCCACCCAGAAGCCGTTTCAGTTGTTTGTTCTCTTAACCCGCCATGAGAACCTCCCCAGCGCCGTCTTGTCCTGCCTCTGCCCCTCACCTGTCATTTGCCTTTGGAGGACAAAGCACCTTGTTTTACCCCCCTTTATATTCTGGGCCTGGCAGCGCGCCTGACAAGTGGGAGTCCAGTAAATGCTGGTTAATCCTCCTTGTCGCTTCCTCCCTCCCTTTCTTTCTCTTCCATCCCCTCTGTGCCCCACAGGCTGAGGCACTTTTTTTCTCTGTTCCTCAGAAACTTGGGGACTTCTGCTTTTGGCAAGAAACCAATTACTTTCAATTGTGTGCACGGACAAGATCTAATGTGATCAGAGAGGGGAGTGGGCCACTTTGTTGTGGAGTTGTGACCACTTGTGTAGGGTGGGAACTGTGAGGACAGGGCAGAAAGTTGTTGGTGCACATCGATCTGCCCCCTGAATGGCACGGTGACCTGTCCGGAAGATGGGCTGAGGTGATGCCCTCCACCCAGCCACTCTCTCCCACCTGGCACGTCCGAGGCTGCAGCAGGAAAAGGAAGTGTCTATGAGAGGGACCAGGGGTGCCCAGTTTGCTCCGAATCCCTCCATGGGAAGGGGTGTCTCTGCTGTTGCAGAGGAGGGGATCCTGGAGAGTCAAAAGAGACGGAAGCCCTCAAAGTGTCTTTGGCCTACGTAATGTGGCCACCATGTCCGTGGGCCTAGTGAGGGTGAGGGAGCACAGGCACGTCGCTGGGCCTGCCATGAGCTTGGTGTTCAAGCTCTTCTGATGCAGCACACTTCACCTGTGAGTCTGTGTTAGGGCCATTTCACAGCGGGGGACACAGGCTCAGAGAGGGCTTGTCACAGTGGTGAGTCCCCAAGTGCCTTCAGACCAGCCCCCAAGGGCAGCCGGACCACCCTTTCCCCAGTCCCCAGGCCTGGAACACTCTCCCTAACCTTGACCCAAGGTTCGTGCTCCTTGAGGCCTAGATGGAGACAGGCAGCTGAGAGTGGGAAGGGGCCCTAGGTTCCCCCGCAGCCCCACACCTGCTCCCTGGGTAGTTTCAACGTCCATCTCATATCTGTTTTCCAGCATAGCCTTACTTCTGAGGTTTGGACCCACTTTACACCTCAAGGGTGATGTTCCCTCTGAAGGCACTTCTTGACCTAATCAGCTCTTTACGAAAGTTACGGGGCAAAGACTATGACTCCTTCAAACTGCAGCCTACATTTTTATTTTTAAAGCATAATCTGCTTACCCACTGTTTAGGCATCCTTTTCATACTTTGGGTAGAAATTCTTGCCACCCCAATAAGAAGTCCTCCTTATGCTGGAAATGGAACAGGGACATGCTTGGTTCTCAACGACGAAGCCCACATGGCCGGGATTTTCCAGGCCTGGCGCTCACATGTCTGCCCGTCTCTCTCCAGCCTTCGACTTCTATCAGAGACGTGTTCACTTCCTCCGGGGTGATTCAGCACCAGCTACAGGAGCAGCCCTTCTGTGGTCCAGCCCCTACGTGCCACAGTGTGACGTGTTTGGAGGTTGGGAGCCCAGGCAGTGCCATGCCAGGACTGGTGAGGGGGCAGCATCCTTGGGAAGCTGAGGGGTGGCCCTCCTTTTCATTTAGGGGAAAGAGCTTGGCATAAGGGGCAAGTGAACTGGACTCTAGGTCCTTCTTTGGCAACTGGTAGCACATCCCTTAATTTCTCTGGCCTTTGGATTTCTCATCTGTAGAATGGGAGCAGTGACCTTCTATGAGCCTGAAGGCCAAGTGAGTGGTTGCTGGGGGGATTGGGCCTGTGGTTGTGGACAATGTCAGGTAGAGGGGACAGATGGCAGGACCTTTGCTGGCACTGCTGTGAATGCAAAAAAGGACAGGACACAGGGGAGTAGGGGTGGGGAGGCAAGTGCACCTCCTGAACTCCTGGCCTGTGGCTCTTTCCCAGGACACTGCTGGTGTGTGGACAGGAGTGGAGAGTACGTCCCTGGCTCGCTGACTGCCCGCTCCGCACAGGTCCCCCAGTGTAAGTAAAGCCCGCGGAACTCTACCGCTTGGCCCCAGTGCTGGGCACTCTATACTGGGGGGTGCCAGCTGTTGTTACCCCCAAGTACCTTCAGACCAGGCCCCAAGGGCAACCAGACCACCTTTTCCCAAGTCCTCATGCTTGGAACACTCTCCCTAACCTTGACCCAAGGTTCATGCTCCTCGAGGCCTAGATGGAGACAGGCAGCTGAGAGTGGGAACGGGCTCTCAGTTCCCCCCAGCCCCGCGCCTGCTCCCCAGGCAGTTATAACATCTCACATCTGTTCTCCGGCATAGCCTCACTTCTGAGGTTTGGACCCACTTGACACCTCAAGGATGATACAGCCCACATGGGTCTTTGGCCCTGAACCTCTGCCTGCTTCTCCTCTGAGCTTCCAGCTATCTATGCAGGGCACCTCCATCTATCCAGATGCTCAGCTCTGAAACTGTGGGCCACCCTGGCTGCCCACGTCCCGCAGCACCCACTGCCTCTCTGAGGGCTCCCTTCTCTCTCCCCAGGCCCCACCACCTGTGAGAAATCTCGAGCCAATGGGCTGCTTTCCAGCTGGAAACAGGCTGGATCCCAAGGAAATCCATCTCCAAAAGACTTGTTCATCCCAACCTGCACTGAGGTAAGGTTCTGAAAGCCCATGAAGAGTTTGAGGAGGAAAGCCAGAACTTTCTCCTAAAGGCTGAGGATGATTTGTCTAGTTTTTGATAAATTTGTTTTAGTTACAAACTCACCGGAAGTTGTAGGTCCGGGTTTTTGTCCTCACTCTGGCCAACCCAGGCTGTGTGACCTTGTGTAAGTACCTTACCTTCTCGGTGCTCCATTTGCTTTATGGTATGCCAAGATGAGGCCGTATTTTTATCCTGCCCAGTACTAAGATTGTTTTGAGGCCCCAAGGAAATATCTTCCATGCAAACTGAAAGATAATCTACAAATGTACAGGTGCTGCCGTGCCTTTCCTAAAGTCCTTTTGGCCACGTTGCTAGCCCTGTTTCTTAACATAAATGGAATACATCATACTATAACCCTTGCCAGCTACCTGGATGATTGTAATACCCGAGGGCCCATGGAGAAGGAAAGGTAAAAACCAGAGCCTCTGGCAGAGGGAAAGTGATTCCGAGCTGCTCTCAGAGGCCCTGCAGTTGGGTGCCTTCCCGACCTGGCTCCCATATGGAGGAGCTCAGATGCCAGGTGCCAGGACCTGAGATTCCCACCGACCAGACTGGATGGCTATGTCTTGACCCAGCTCCTCAGGAAAGGTAGTTGATGGCTAGAATATTCTCAATTGTAAAGCTTTATCCCATGAAATATTCACAAACCTTTGCTTGGATTTGAGTCTTAACTGTGTAGCTTACAAGCTGTGTAACCAGGGGCATGTCACTGGCCTTCCCTGGGCCCCTCTGTGCAGACTGAGGAGAATATGGTCCCTACTCCTAGGGATTGACTCCACCCCGGGGGTGCAGGGTGCTTAACACAGGGTGAGCTTTATGGTCAGGCTTCTCGTGAATGTCAGGTGTGACTATTATTGTTGTGTCTTGTCTACAAACAAGTCACAGCAGAGTATGAAATAAACAAGTGGTCAGAAAAAAACCTCAAGGACGCACAGTGACGGCCAGGGAGCTCGGAGGTGGCTGCTTTCCTCTAGCAGTTAGTGAACAAGCAAAGCCCTGTTTGTTCTTGAGGTTTTCTGTTACAGATGTAGGAGAGAGGACATGTTCCACCGTCAAGAGTTCCTAGAAGGAATGCGTTCAAGCCTCAATCTAGTCCCACCTCTTCTTCATAAGATGGGGCAACTGAGGCTCAGAGAACTGAAGGGCCCTCCCCAGCCGACCCAGGACAAGCTGGGGAGAGGGGCCCCAGCCGGACACATGGTCTGGGTAGCTGCCTTGTACTGTTTTCTTTATTCTCTGTTACACATGCTAAGGGCTCCCTTTCTCCTAGGGATGCTTGTTGAAAATCATTTCTGGAATTGGGAAGCTCAGTTTGGGAGAGTGCTGGGGCTTTGGGCTTTGGGGCTAGGTGGGTTTTGGCCTTGGCTGTCTCTGCCATTCCCAGCCCATGGGGTTGCTGCTCTGTCGCTTTCCTCTCTGACTCAGCCTCAGTTTTTCCTGTTATAACCATCAATTCCAATTATACGTGTCAAGGATCTGGGACATGATGGGGCCGCCTCTCCATCTACCCCCTCCCTTTGGAGAAGCCATCACCAGGAGTTTTGAAAAGGACATTTGACATCTGCCCACTGACCTGTGGGCTGCAAAAGCGTTTTCCTGGCTGACATGACCGACTTTGTCTCAGACAGGAGAGTTTGCCCGGCTGCAGGCGTCGGAGGCTGGCATGTGGTGTGTGGACCCGGTCACGGGAGAGGGCATACCTCCTGGTACAAATGGCAGCGCCCAGTGTGAGTGGTCGCCCCCTGCTCAGCCTCCCAACCCCTCCTGTGAGCCCTGGTTGTGGAGCCTGGGTGCTGGCTTCCTGTCCCTGAAGCTGTGGGAGCCTCTACCCTCACTATGCCTCAGTTTTCTCATCTGTAAGATAGGAGCAGCATCCCTAAATGGGGTCCTGAGAGAGACCCTTGGGCCAGGGAGCAGGACTGTGCTTTGCAGCTGAAGTGGGCGCCAGCACTGGTCACTATGAAACTGCGTGCTGCTGCTTTTGGGGGTGACCAGCTGTACAGCACTGATGCTACAGCAGGGCCCCCACCTTGTCCTCAGCTTCCAGCCCGGCCCTGCAATCTGGTTTCCATGGTGAAGCCGAAACGATGCCCCTAAAGTGCAAATGTGCTGATGTCCCTCTGCCTGAAAAGCCATCGTCCCTCCACAGGCCCTTAGGGCCAGGCCCACCCTCCTCGCCACGGCTCTGCGGCCCCTGCAGAGGGCCTGTATGTCTGGCCCTTGTATGTCTTTTGCTTCTCTTGTGTCTCTGTCTCTCACTCTTTAGGATCCAAGTGCAATAAACTACATCCAGACTTTTCAGGAGGGCAAGGCCTTCAGGAGTTCTGATTCAGCCCCTGTAGTACTAGTACTTCCTCCCTACACCCACCTGATAATTCTTACTCAGACCATACACCACTCCCTCCAGGAAGTCTTCCAGGCTCTCTCTTCCATAGCTGAGTTCACTACCTTTCTATGGGCTCCTAACTGTCCTGCACATCTCCTATTGTCTTCCTTGTCACTCTAAGCTATCCTTTCTCGCTTCTTAAATCTCCTAGAAGTCTCTAAGATCCTTGAGGGCATGCAGTGTGTGTGTGTGTGTGTGTGTGTGTGTGTGTGTGTGTGTGTGTGTGTAATACAGAGCTGATCAGCCCCACTCTTTGCTCTGTCCTAGTTCAATGCCCCATTGGGGAGGGAGCCCATACTAGGTGGGGTTCCCTGCAGGTGGTTGACAGGTGGGTGGTGGCAAGGGCTGTGGCCGCGATAGCGGCCAAGCCCATCTGTCTGGTCTTTGTATCAAGGCCCAAGCCTCTGTGAAGCGCTCCAGAGTGGAGTCCTCCCCAGAAGAGCTAGCCCAGGCTACACCCCAGCCTGCAGGGCAGAGGACAGCGGCTTTTCCCCGGAGCAATGTGACCTGGCCCAGGGCAGCTGCTGGTGTGTTCTGGACGGCGGAGAGGAGGTGCCTGGGACCCGTGTGGCTGGGAGCCAGCCAGCCTGTGAGAGTAAGATGTGCCCCTGGAGGGGCCCCCGGGGCTGGGGTAGGGGGATGCTCATCTTTCCTTTGCTCAGGATAGGGGGACCCCAAAGGCACCAAGACTGGGGGGAGGATGGGAGGGGGAAGGGGAAAGAGTGTGAGGGCTATGGTTGCAGTTGATCCCCGTGGTGTTGAGATGTGTATCTCCTTCCTAACAATGCTCAGCCCTGGAGTGAAAATCAAGGAGAGACTGTGCAGGGATCCCCACAGCTGGGACCCCAGGAAGCCCGGGCGCTGGCCAGGAGGGGGGTTCTGGGTCTTGGTCACCCCATCCTCGAGGTGGGGAGGGGCCTGATAACAGTATCTCAGTAGGGGCCGGGGTGGGGGGTGGGGTCCCTCCCGTGGGGTCCCTCCCAGCTGGGCAGCTTCAGGAGTGGGTGGAGGCGTCGATTTGTTAATTTTTATTTCTAGTTAAAAAAACTGTTTGGATATTAAGTATTGAAATATATGTCATATATATATTAGAATTTTGAAGTACATTATTACATATTAATATATTATTTATCAATGACTTTTTTTAAATTTCTCCTGTACACTCAAATCACAGGACATGATATTCATTTTACAGTTTATGTGAGCAAGTAGGTTGAATTTCCTATCTGTGAACTTCCTTTCAGGACAATAAACAAGGACATTGCAAAATATTTATTACAGTTGGGGTATTGGATCTGGTGGGTTGAAAATACTGCAGTAAGTGATTCTGATTTTATTGCAGTTACTTTTCTTTTGCTGTCCTTGTTGTATTGCTTTATTTAAAAATGTTGCAGTCTCGAAACAATTAATTTGGCATTGCTGAGACATTTAATTAGGTCTAGAGATTTATAGGTAAAAAGAGAATTTTTGTATATTTGTAAATTTATATTTACATTTAATGAGCAAGAAGGAGCCTTCAAAGGAGGGGTGGGCAGGTAAAGCTGCCCTC
Organism: Manis javanica; assembly: GCF_040802235.1. NCBI lineage: Eukaryota > Metazoa > Chordata > Mammalia > Pholidota > Manidae > Manis > Manis javanica. Next base: position 217,736,617 of record NC_133157.1, read on the forward strand.
CGCGGAGGCTCCTTTGCTTTGTCCACTTCCTCTCCTGCTCCTGACTGGGGGTGCCCCAGGCTCTCCCCACAGGCCTGTTCTCCCAGCCCCTGCCTGCCCTGCTGTGCATGGGGCCTGCTTCCAGGTGGGACCCTGTCACCATCCAATCACTGTGGCCCTCAGCAGCCTCCTCGCAGGCAACACAGTAGGTGCTCGATGGATGTTTTTAAGTGGAGTTCCCTGCCCTGTGCTCTCAGGAGGAGGGCAGCATCAGCCTCAGGGCTGGATACAATCAGCCTTCAACTTCCAGGGCGTCTAAGATGTGGGAGCCAGGGAACAGACTGCCATGTCTCTGTCAGGAGCAGGTCTGGCAGCACAGCTCTCTCAGGGCTGGGAAGACCCAGTGTGACTCGGCCCTCAGGATTCCATGATAATAGCTCATGTGTGCAGAGAGCTACCTGTTAAAAGTGCCTTTTACATCCTTTACCCCATTTTTGCCTCCCAACGATTCAGGAAAATAGATGGAACAGCCTGTCTCCCCATTTTACAGATGGCAAAACTGGGGCTCACAGAGATTCATTAACATTTCCAAAGTCACCCAGCCTGGCAAGTGGAACAGCTGGCATTAACATGAGTCCCCCAAAGGCACTTCCTCCTGCCTTACTGTGGGGTGTGGTGGAGAAAGCTCAGATGTGGGGCCAGACAGGCTTACTTGAATGTCAACCCTGCCACTTCCTTGCTGGGTGGCCTTGGGCTAGTCCCTTAACCTCCCTGGACCTCAGTTTCCTACTCTGTGAAATGGGCATGGAGAATTATATCTAGATTTTGGAGTCATTGTTAGGATTAATTCAAAATAGTCTCTGTAAACTGCTTAGCCTGGTGCTCAGAATGCACTCTGGGGACATGCCTGTCTCCCCACTTGCTGCCGTAGGACTTAGGTCAGAGAAGTTAGCCTCCCCATGCCTCAGTGTCCTCCCCGTGGGCTGAGGGTGGCAGGAGTCTTGCCTCACAGGGTCACAGTAAAGATGAAGTCAGATCCTGGGAGGCATGTGGGCCAGACCAGGCCCATGGCGCGTGAGCTCTCCCACAAGGGCCGGAAGCCAGGCCTGGTTTCCAGTCTAAGTTCCAGCTTGTGCCCCTAAGTAAGCCACTGTGCTCCTCTGAGCCTCCACCTTCCCCATCTCTTCCTCATGGCGATAATGGTTCCACTTTGGAAGCACTGCATGAGATCAAAAGGGGATGTGCCCACTCCAGAGCTGGCCCATGGTGGGTCTTTGGTTCATTTCGGTTGCTGCACTTCTCCTTCCTCCCCTCAGGCCCTTGGTTTCCCACAGCCATGCCCATATGCTGAGCACACTGGTGGAGCCCATGGGCTCTGGGGCCAGAAGGATGAGGGTCAGGCCCCAGCTTTGCCATATACTAGCCCTCTGATCATGCAAGGTGTTTCCCCCCAGTGTGCCTCAGTATTGGCATCTGTGAAATGGGGTAACGGGGCCGACTCCCCCCTCCCCCACAGCACTGTGGGAAGAATTAAATGAGCCGATATTAGTAAGACTCACACAGGGTACCTGGCACATACAAAGTGCCACACAGTTTAAAAACATAGTTTTAAAATAAATGCTCCCCTTTAGAGATACGGTTTTGGAGGTTCAGATGATGAAGGGTCCTCCCTGTCCCTGCTCAGGTTTGAGCCCACATGTAGGTCAAGCTGGGGATCCTGCACGAGTCCTCAGAGGGGCCCAGCTGAGTCACTGCGGGAAGTCACAAAGGGCAGAGGAAGGAGCAGGGGCTTGAGGTGCTCTTGGAAGCCCAGGCCCCAGCCTCTGCTCTGACCCACGTGAATGGGGGACTCGGCCTCATCAGCCTCAGGGACTTAGGCCACACCACGGTGGCCTTGCTGATGGGTGTCTGAGGACCTTCGCAGGTCCTCGGCTCCTGGCGGTTCTGCCTCTGTCCGATGCCCACAACCTCCCCTCCAGTGCTGGGGCCACCTTTGCTGTTGGAGGTGCCAGGAATCTTTGCTGCCTGCCTAGAGGTGGAGCGTGGAGGTTGTGCGGGATGGATCGCTCAGCACGGAGGGGTCCGTGGGCTCTCCATGCAGCCCGAAGGCAGCAGGAGGGCTGGACTCTTGGAGACATCAAGAGCCCCTGTAGCACCAGTGCTGAGGGCCCTGGAAAGGGTATGCAAGCAACCAGGGCGCACAGAGGAAGGCTGTCTGCCCTTCTCCAAACGGTATTCCACTAAAGAGAGCATGGTCTTTGCCTTCGGGGGTAATGCTTAGATTCAAAGGGCCTGTGCTCAAATCTGGGCTCTGCCTTTCCAAATCCTCAAAACTCAGTTTCTTTATCTGCTAAGGGGGTGATAGTCTTAGTGCTGCCTACTTCAGAGGGTGATTGTGAGTAAGTTACAATTCAGTGTTGATCATGCCAGGGTGTCACCAACTCTACAATTCATGGTAAATATCAGTTATTATTTCTATTGGAAGTTCTTCCTTATAGTGCACTAAATGCTATTTCATTGTTCTGAAAATGTTGATTTACATGCTAAAATTTCCAACACAGGTAATAACACATTACTCTTATTGTTAATAATAATAATGACTAACACTGATGATCCTTTATTGTGTGCAAGGAACTCCTCTAAGCTCTTTTCGTGCCTTAGTTCATTCTGATTCACCCCATCCCTGGGAGGCGGGCATCATTGCCATCCTTGCCATTTTATGGGTGAGCAAACTGAGTCCCAGAGAAGTGAGCTAACTTGATCTAGGGTGCACAACTACCGAATGATCGGGCCAGGACTCAAACCGCAGTAGGCTGGCCCCAGAGCCCACAGGCTGACTCTCCCCACCCCTACGTACACATGGTACTTGGTAAATGCCAGCTCAGTAAGTCCACTGCAAATTGTGGTGCACAATCTTGGCTGAAGGCCATCCTTCTTATTAGATCGGAGCCTGAGCTGCACCCCAGAGGTCCGGATGGGTCATTCTCCATCTGTGAGGCCCCCATTCCCCTTGGAGTGCACATCAATTGCAGGTCTTAAAGCAAGGCTGTGCCCAAGAATCAGATAACTAACTAAAACTGTAGCCAGGTGTGAAATAGTCACACCGAGTGTCTGTTCTTTAATTTACTCACCCACTTATTTAATACGTATTCTTGGAGCTCCCTGGCCACCAGCATATCCTTTTCAGAGCCCTCAACACTGGTGTTATAACGGCTTGTTGATGTCTCTAAGAGTCCAGCCCTACTGCTCCCTTAGACAGAGATCTTGTGGCCACACAGTAAAGCCAGGGGGGCCCAGGGAGGACCCCACCCCTCTGTGCTGAGCTATCCATCCTGCACAGCTCCTTATGTCCCCGAGCCTCCATGTTCCACCTCTAGGCAGGCAGTAGAGATCCCCGGTACTTCCTAGAACAAGGTGGCCCAATGTTCTGGTCAGCATTGTGCCATGGCCTGAGTGACCAGGGGAAAGGCACCCTCTTTCCTGCTGTGGCTCAGTCCTAGTGGGGAGACCAACATGCAGATGGTCAGGACCTTGAACAATTGATACCAGGGAGGTCTCTGCTAAGAGACCTGAGGACTTGGAGCAAGGAGACCTAAGTGTCCTGGGAGAACCACAGAAGGCATTAGAAAGTTAGGGATGTGAGTGGAAAATGAAGGGTCAGAAAGGAATCTTCCAGCAGATGAGCAGGCAGAGAGAAGCGGATGTGGCTGTGCAAGCAAGGTTGTTCAGGGAATGACAGGCACGCCTGGGCCAGAGGAGATGAGAGTGAGAAGGACTGGGTCAGCAGGCACACAGGAGAATTGAAAACCTGTGTCCTGCTCCATTATAATCTCTTCCCCAGCAGCGGGGACTGTGCAGACGTATGAGGAGAAAGGCAGGCGATGGGCCTCAGCTGCAGGGAGCCTCGTGCAGAAACTTCAGTAGCAGTTCAGAGTAAAGATGATAAACTTCTAAATGAAGGAAGCACGGTGGGGATGAGGAGAGGCTGAGAAGGGGCGAGCCGCAGCCTGGGCTGATGCTAGGGCAGAGGAGGTGGGCCATCTGGGGTGGCCACTGGGACCACCAGGTGCTTGGGGGTGCCACGTGTTGACCTTGGGGCTAAGGAGCAGCTGCAGGCCTGGGCAGCACATGACAAGTTCTGACATGCTGGCTTCGTGGGGAAGGCCAGTGGGTAACTGGATTTAGAGATGGGAAGAAACTCAATAGGGTCTGAGCTGGAGATGAAGATACAAGAGTCATCCATGCTCAGGTGTTCATGAAAAGTGAGAGAGGGTGCACTCACCCAAGAAGAAGGTGACAGGTAGGGAAGCCGACCAGGCCAGCACCCAGCGGCCCGCGCATCCTGGGTGCCGGGCAGAGGCCGCAGTTGCCCCTCTCCTTCTCTAGGCCCACAGTGCACCCTGCCGTTCCGCATGCCAGATGTGGCTGGTGGAGTGATCCTGTGCGAGCGAGCATCAGGCCCAGGCGGGGCGGCCGTCCAGCAGTGCCAGCTGCGGTGCCGCCAGGGCCACTGGAGCGCCTTCTCGCCTGGGCCGCTGGTGTGCAGCCTCGAGACTAGACGCTGGGAGTCACAGCCGCCTCAGCCCCAGGCCTGCCAGAGTGAGTACCCTTGGGAAAGTCTGCCCAGCAACCGCTCCCTCCCAGGGCTCAGGGCCGGGGGCCTTCCTCTTCCCAGCTGCGTGCATTGTTTCCAGACAGCCAGGGCATCATGGCAGCAAGAGCAGGGGAAAGGGCCCACAGGTGTTCTCTTCTAGCAGGAGCAGGGGTTAAGCTTTCTCTGTGGCTTCTCTTGCGGTGTCTGCTCCTTGGGAAAACTGTCAGTATTTCAGGCTCTTCTGGCATCTTGGATAGGAATTTAAGAGGAAGAGGAAGGGACTCCAGTGGCCAGATTGATTACACTGGTGTCGCCGAGCTCCGAGCTGCTTGTTTGGCCTCTGAGAGGCACAGTAACACACCGGCCTCTCCAGGAGGCCCATCTGGAGACACAGGCTAATGCCTGACAGAGTCAGGCCACACCCTGCCCCAGGGTGGGGGGCGTCTGCCTCGTGACTGTGGGCCTGTGCCCTGCTTAAGTGTTGGCAGAGCCCTTTTCTTCTGCTTTCACACTGAGCCCACTTCCACACGCACATAAGCGTGAGGCAGCACTGGGCTCCGACTGCATCTGCCTTGGCAACGGCCATCCACGGTTACAGCCAGACAGGGCAGGGGCGGATGCTGGGACCTGGCACCGGGTCCACCCAGTGCACTGGGAGGGGTGTCCACTAGAGAGACAGGTCCTAGACTGACTGCCACAGGGCCCTGGGTGGCTGGCAGAGTGTCAAAGGACTGTTGTAAAGCATTCTGGAATAGAGAATTATACCCAGAAGTTCAAAATATGATTTGGACAAATAAATGGCCTGTTTTCCTGACTATGACCTAGTAGCTTAAGCTGAAATGAAGACCAGTCTGGTCACAATTAGATCTAGATCAAGGGACTTGGGAGAAGAGTGGTGTGGGTCTTGAGCTCCTGATGTTGAATGCAGGGCCACTGTGTATGACTGAGCAGGTTGTGCACTGATCAACCTTAGAGTATGCCTTTCCCATGATCTATGGTCTGTACTCTTAACTGGTAAAACCACATGGAGTGGTTCTGTGTGAATGCAGCATAGTATGGAAGATTTTCCAAGAAGATTGTCTAGGACCTCAAAATGTAAAGCAGCTTGGTTTAGGGGCCAAGGCAGGACTGAGCTTGCTGTGTGGGTCTCAGTAACTTCAGAGACAAGCCATCATAATTGGATGTATTTAGACTCTGGGGATGACAAAGCAAGATGGCAGTGCCTGTACATTCCAAGCTAAATGGAGAAGGGTTATTTTTTCAGAGGAAAATCCAAAGCAAGGAAAAGAATGCCACAGGTCTGTTGCCTGTGGCTGCTGACCTCTGTCACTTGCCTATAGGGCTCCAGCCATGGCAGACCCTCCAGACCCAAGGACAGTTCCAGCTCCAGCTCCCACCCGGCAAGATGTGCAGTGCAGACTATGCGGGCTTGCTGCCAGCTTTCCAGGTCTTCATATTGGACGAGCTCATGGCCCGTGGCTTCTGCCAGATCCAGGTATGTGCCTGGCTTTCCCAACAAGTGGAGACTTGCACTGAGCTCAGGGCCACCTCACGGTTCAAATGAACCCACAGTTCAATGGGAAAACTGAGGCCCAGGAGGAAAAAGTGATTGAGTCAAGGCTAATTACACAGCAGCAGAGGTGGGATCCCCACTTGTTACTGGTCATGCTTTCTGCATGTAGATGTCACATCACACATGTGCTGAGTGCTTATTATGTGCCAGGACTGTGTACTGTTGGCATGGCTTAGCCATCCTCACAGGGCCTCTGTTATGACTGCCTTCTGTGGATGAGGACGAATTGGCCAGAATCGCAGGGCTAGGAAATGGCAGAGCCAGCTGACTGATGTGCAGATGGAGCTGCGACCATCCCGTAGAACTGTCACCACGCATGGAGGAGAGCAAGGGATGTGGAGCAGGAAGGCTGCGACATGGTGATGTGCTCCTTGAACTGCTGTGCAGGACACGTCCCTTAAGAAACCTGGGAGGAGGCATTACAGATCCTCCCAGAAGGAAACTCTTAGATGCCAATGGGAAGGACACAGAACCATAGATAATGCACATCAGAGTTTTTGGCAAGGGTTTTTGTGACTTGAAGTCACAAGTATTTATAAGAGGGAAACATCAAAAGTCAGGTAAGTAAATCCATGTTCTCATCAAAGTTTGGTAACTCAGAGCAACTCATTTGTAGCACTTCATGTGAAGAATTTTGGAGAAGACAAGATTTCCACAAAACCAAATACAGAGAATATTGGTTCTAAAACAAAAAAACCCATATTGCCCAGTTTTCTTCAAAGACATGTATTCAACAACAATAACAATAATACCTATTAATTGTTGAGTGCCAGCTGTGTTCCTGGCATGATGCTAGAATTTCTACATTCCTTATCTCTAATTATTACAGCTCCCTGCTCAGTGGGCATCATTAGCCCTTGACTTAAAAGTGAATTAACTAAAGCCCAGGGAGGGTCAGTTGACCAAAATTTTGCAAAGCTGAGTAAATCCAGGTCTGCCTAGACTCTCTCTCTTCCTCCACTTCTGCCTCTCTGAGTTCCATGAGCAGGTTCTCTGACCTGGGAACTTCGCTTTCCCTAGGTGAGGACGTGGAGTGAACAGCGCCTTGTTCCCTGAGGAAGGGTGGAAGGGGGATTATTGCAAGTTACATAAGCCAAGTCTGTTGTCTGGTGTGAGCACAACAAATCTGGCTCCGTTTTCTGTGTTACTGAACTGAGGGCATCTGTCTCCATGTAGGTGAAGACTTTTGGGACCCCCATATCCATTTCAGTCTGCAATGACTCCACGGTGCAGGTGGAGTGTCTGACCAGGGAAAGTTTAAGAGTCAATGTCACGTGGAAATTGCGGCTGCAGGATGTCCCACCAGACTCTCTTCCTGATTGGCTCGACGTTGGTATGTTTTCCTGCACTGCTGCCTTGAGGAAGCCATGCAGCTTCTCTGAGGCCCGGTTTCCGCGCCCACCAAATGGAGCTAGTGAAGCCCATAATGCCTTGCCATGAGGATCTGGTCAGAGAATGATGAACCTTACCAGTGGGAAGGGCTAATTGTTAGAAAGTATATCAGAGTGAACAGCTTTCTGGTTAATAGCTTACGAGAGTTAAATGATGTCACTTACTGTATTTCCTTACTGACATTCCTGTATTTATGTGAATGTTTTCAGATTCTCTCTTTTTTCTGGGCACAGAGGGAGATAGGTATGAAGAGAATGGATTAAGGGAGTCTATTGGTATATAATTTATGTCCTGCACACGTTCAGTTATAAAACATCTCAGACCACTTACACTATTTAAGCCTCTTAGTACACTATTTAAGACAAGGCAATTAGGATATGGGCGGGTGAGAGAGTAGATGGATCTAAGGAGGAGAGAGTGCGTTTTACCATGGTACTGCGAGCCAGGCGAGCACGTAATCCATGAGTTTCTGACCAGAGGGTGGGGAGCAACTCCAGCTTCTCTTCTGCCATGCAGTGGCCGAATGCCCACGGTCAGTACTGGCTGGGGCTAACCCTCTGTTCTGTGAGGAGGAACTTCTGGAAAACGTTGCCAGAGTGTAACCCAGGGGGCAGACTGCATCTGTCATCCTGAAGTCCTTGTGGCAATAATACCACCCAGAGCGTTTTGAAGTAGGGGTTCCCTTTTCGTCCTCCTCTGGAAAAAGCCTGGATAATCTGGATTTGTTTAAAGCTGCAAAAGGATGAGATGTTTATTCCTGGTGCCAATGCGATGACTACGGCTTCAGGGATGACCTCCTGGTAGCCTGTTGTAGCATGAATGCTTGCTTCATGCTGGGATCTGTCTCCTAGGAAATACATTTCAGTAGGAGGCCTTCTCAACACTTAGCTCAACACTGATGCAGGAGGCCATGTTGCCCCCTGGCGGCTCTGCCTTCTCTTTGAATGGCCCCATCACACACATTCTTTCACATCATCCTCACCAACTGCAAAAGAGGTATTCCCAGCCCCACTTTGCAGATGGGGAAACTGAGGCTCAGAGATGCTGGCTTGCCAATAGTTGAGACAGTTGTGTATCTGGATGATGCACCTTAGATTAGTGATTGAGATGTGGTGTCCTACACCAGGGAAGATCATCTTGATGCCACAGAAGTGACAGGAGCCAGACCTGTGCTGAAGTCCTCATTGTGCTACTGAGTTCTGTGTGAGGTTGGGCCAATCAGTCCTGTATAAAATGAGACACGGGGTAATGCCTGTGTCTCCTCTGGGCATGGATGTTGTAGCAGCTCTGCTCTTGATCCTGGCTCTTACAGAAAGAATAAAGAGATGACATTCCTGTTTCATCCTGTGTCTTACAGAGGAGGCCTTAGTGGGCAAAAATCTCATTGGACGCTTCATAGAGCTGATCCAGAGTGGAGTGTTCCAACTTCATCTGGATTCTAAGACGTTCTCAGCAGACACCTCCATCAGCTTCCTTCAAGGGGACAGCTTTGGCAACTCTCCTAGGACATGGTTTGGGTGCTTGGAAGGATTCCACCGAGTCTCAACCACCAGCAATGCCCGTCAGGACCCACTGGGCTGTGGTAGGTCCCCCAGACCCCAAGCTGAATAATAATCGCTGCTATTATTCAGCCATGTGAGGCTGTGGGAAGGGCCACCAGGGCTCTGGGAGAAGTCGCTGTATGCATACGGAGTGGAGAATCATTCATCCTCTGTGTGTGGGCATGTTGTCACCATCTGCTAGGTAGCTGCTGAAACTAGAGTCACAGATGACATGAGGAAGGAGAAATGATGTTTGAAGTTACCCTTCTGCTTAGTTCTTGACAAGCCTGGGCTCTGCGACCTGGCTTTGTGAAGAAGACTATGTCCGCCTGTGTGCTCCATGTCCCTCCTTAGTCAGATTATGGCGATTTGGTACTCTCCACCACCCCCACACAGTCACTGATCAGCCCAGGGCCTTCCCACTTGGGAGAAGGGGGTCCTGGTGGAGGCTTACTGGGGCTGCTCTTGCCCTTACGCGTATGTAGGGCTGGAAGTCATTTTCACTGGAAATCAGCTGCAAATTCCTTGAGTGGAGGCTGTTTCCTGTAGCTACTGTAACAAGTGACCGCCAGCGTAGTGGCTTAAAACAGCAGGCATTTATTATCTTACAGTACTGTAGGTCTGAATTCCTACACGGGTCTCACTGCTAAAACCAAGGTGTCAGCAGGGCTGCATTCCTACTGGAGGCCATAGGAGGGACTCTGTGTCCTTGACTTTTCCAGCTTCTAGATATTGCTCACATTTCTTGGCTTGTGGCTTCCTTCCTTCATCTTCAAAGCTCGCAACATTGTAGCTCTCTCTGAACAGCCTTCCATAGTCACGGCTCCCTTGGGCTCTGTCTTCACTTCTAAGGCCCCTTATGATGACACATGGCTGGACACCCCAGAACACTCACTCTCCTTCAGGTCAGTTGATTAGCCACCTTAATTCCGCCTGCAACCTTAGTTCCCCTTTGCCATGTAACCAAACATATTTACGGCCTCCAGGCATCAGGACATGGATGTCTTTAGGGGCCATTGTTCTCTCTGCTACCAAAGATTCCAGGGTCTCGTGACGAGAAGTCTTCCTCCCATGTGGCATGGAACAGAGAAGCATTTTTATAGAGCTGAAAACAGAAAAGACGTTTCTTGGTTATTTGTTTTTCCATTATTTATATTGGTTGAAACACAAAAACTACTTGGCCTTTCCTTTTATGAAATCCATGCCAAGTTCTAAACTCCATGGTGGATTTAAGATGCAGCTAAATCTTAACACAGAAGCCAGAAACATGACCACTTCCCACTAACATTTATAGAGGATTTTGCAGTTTATGATGCACTGTTACAAATATTTACCTCTCACAATAGCCCCCGGTGGCAGGCAACTTCCCTGCATGACAGATGAAGAGCTGAGGCTCAGATGAAATGAGATCATGCAACTGTAGTGCCCAGAGCAGGGCTGTCTCAAAGGAGGGCCTCAGGTTTATGAAACCAATTATCCGTGGGTGAGTAACCCTGGGGCCTCTGGAACCAGAGCTCATGATCTCTCCTCCTCATCAAAGCTGCCCAAACAAAAAGGACGAGAAGTGGGAGGAGGGGTGGATGGTGCCACCCGCCAGGGTAGGTGAGACAGGGCCACAGCAATGACGGTGTTCAGAACACCCACAGAGGAGCTTTGGACACAGCCGACAAAGGCTGATTTTAGTAGCTCTGTGTGTGTGTGTGTGTGTGTGTGTGTGTGTGTGTGTGTGCGTGCGTGCGTGCGTGCGTGCTGGGAGGAATGAGGACCAGTAGCCCTCATTTTGGGTCCCCTCAGGTCATGCTGATAAAGGCTCACTGAACTCAGGTACACCCCTGGAGCGCGGAGCCAAGAGGTGGAGAGACAGGAGGGAGAGATGCATACTAATTGAAAGGCAGGACACGGACCTGTACTGACTCTGGGCCTTAAAGCAGGTCCCATTTCCTCTCAGGCGCCATTTCCTACCCATAAAAGGCAGGTCTGGAAATCTGATCTCCTGTTTCCTTCTGAGGAACCCGATTGGTTATTAGATTGTTATGTCCCGTCTACCAGGATGGGTAGCCCAGCTCAACTGGGAGGTGGGGAAGCGAGCTAGGAGCACAGGCAGTCTTGCCTAAAGGGCGTCAACCAGTGTGCAGGGAATCAGAACCGGGCCTCAGGATGACAGGGCTTCAGAGGGAGTCTGGCCATCTGGGGAAGGGGGTGAGTGAAAGGTTTCGCTCCAGGTGCACCAGAACAGGAGTTGGCAACTTTGTGAAAAGGGTGGGGACAAGTGATTTAGACTTCGCAGACTGCAGTTTTTGTCATAATGACTTAGCTCACCTATTGCAGAGAGAGAAACTTGGCTGTGTTCCAATAAACTACATTTGCCAAAATACAGGTGGGTTGAATTTGACCCATGGGCTATAGTTTTCAATCCTAGCTCTAGAAAAATCTACATTTGGTTTCAACTGCTGCAGCTTTTTTTTTTCATGGACTCAAAAGGAGTTGTCTGCCCACCACACCATTTATCCCTGCTTCCTTACTCCAAGTGGTCAGGCGGGTCCAGAATGGAATTCATGAAGTGCCGCCCAGTGTCGGGGACTTTTCCCAGTGTCAGCGGTAATACCTATTTATTACTGAGTTTCTGAAATGTGCTGGGCCTTACCAGCATTCCTTTGGTCCAGTATTACTAACTTTGGCAGGTATTACTAACCCACAGTATGGATGAGGCCACCGGGGCATTCAGTGAAGTGTTAGGAAACTGCTCTTTGAAGCCATGTGGACCTGGGCTCAAGTCTGGCTCTGACACCTTCTAATCGTGGGCTTTTGGAACATTGCTTGTCCCCACTAGGCGTAATCTAAAAAATAGTGATGATAATACCTATTTCATGGGGGCTGTGGTTTGGATATTATAATATAGTCAATACATAGCACATCCCTTCACACACAGTTAACTCTCAACAAATGGTCTTGTTGTTAATTGTCCATGCTGAGATTTAAACTCAGCTCTTGGGGTTCCAAATTCTCTGCATCACATGTCTCCCATCCCAGTAAGGGGGTTCTTAGTGAATTCACACCCTCGGATTCTTGCATCTGTTCTTATCAGCTTTTTCCTTCTGGAGCACATCTGGAACATAGCTGTGAGGCTACAAGCAGAGCATTGTCCTGTGGAAATGGAGCAGGTGTCATCTCAGGGGGCTAGTCTGGACATGGCCTCGGGGGGCAGTGACTCGGGGGGGACTGGTGGGAATATCCACCTCCCACAACTCATATAGGATGGCATCCTTCATCCAAGGAATGGATACTGTGGGGCAGGGTTGGGCAGAGGCTTTGTTTGCAGCTCTGATCGGGACATTTATGCTCACGCTCTTGCCTCCAGGCCAGCCACATGGCTTCACCCCAGATTGCATCTGGATGACTTCATACCGGGTTGGTCCACTAAGGAGAATCCCAGAGAAACTGTCTGAATTCTTTTCCATCTGGACAACATTAACTACCACTCTTTCTCTACAAGTTCTTATGACAGAGCTACTTCTCTCTGATTTTTTTCAAATAATATAATGTCTGTTTCCTCCCTCCTTCCCTTCTCCCTGCATTTCCTTCTTCCCTCTCTTCCTTCATTCTTCCCTTCTATGCATCCATCCATCCATCTTTCCATTCATTCATCCATCCAAACTTTCACACTATAATTATGTGTCACCTAACAGGAAAGCAAAAGTCATAGTCCCATTTCCAAGGAACTCAGTCTAGCTGGGGAGGAGAAGGTGAGCAGACAGCTGATAGCTGTGAAAAGCCTTGTACACTCTGCCCAGGGCAGTCAGGGAAGGCTTGCTGGGATCGTTAAAGCTGGCATGAAGTCTTGAAAGCAGAGTCAGAATTGCCCCTCAGACCAGAGCAGACGAGAAGTGATGGGTGTGTGTGCACGTGTACCTGCGCTTGTGTTGAGGGTGCTAATGTGATGAGTGACTTTCCGGAAATGGAGATTAGTGCAAAGGCAGGGCGTTGTGCAGTGGTGTGCTTTAAGGGGACAGGGTTCCTGGTTTATATGGGTGGAGAATGGGACGTGGGGAATGTGACAGGAGATGGGGCCAGAGAGATAGGCAGGGACACATGGGAGAGGCCTCTGGGCACAGTGAGTGCCCGGCCCACAAGGCAGAAACAGAAAGCATGTTCCTGGAGCACAGCTGAGAGGCCTGACACATGTGAAGTTGTGGCAGGACTTCGTGCTTAGCTCTGGGCTTCCTGTCCCTCCTCCTGCACCTTGGGTTTGGAGGCGGGGCACCTCATGCTGGCAGAAAACACTTTGTTTTCCTTTAGCACTAAATTTGGAGTCACAGTGTTGGGATTAAAATCCTAGAGGTGATCAACAATCTGACTCATAGGAGTAGTGAAACCCAGCTCTCGGAGGGAGGATATGATGCCCAGGGCAGACCGGAAAACTCGTCATTCTGTTTCCAAGATGCGTCTCGAGTTTCTGATTTAGTCAGAAATGCCAAGTATACATGCACACCTGACCTGAGATAGTAGTTGTTAAATCAACATGGACTTCATTTCCGGCATGTCCTACGTGTTTGTGTTTGCTGCTTTGCCAAAGGAAGGTGGTTAAACTGGTGGGTGGAGAAAGGTTTCAGTTTGAAGAGACGGGGGTTCTATCCCTTTGCTGCCTGCCTCTATCAACCGAGCTTGAACATCAGTTTTCTCCAGCCTAGCATGGGATTGTGAGCTAACACATGGAAATACTTGCCACTGTGCTTGGCCTGTAATTCTACTTGCCTCCTGCCCTTTGCAGAAAAGCATGCTAGGGAGTCAGGCATGAATGTCCCATGGTTCAGCTTTCTCATCAGTGAAATGGGGATAAAATAGTACCTCACAGTGTGCTGTGGTCATGCCTGTAAAGAACACTGTAGAGTGCCAGGCACATAGAAGGGGCTCCCTAGAGGGGACATGTTTTCAGCGGCTACCTTCACTGGGTAACAGCTAACTTCTTCTAGAAGTTATTTGGCAAATTCTAGCAAACACAACCTTGAACTGATAACCTCCTTGTCCCACCCGCTTCTCTAAGCCGACAGAACCAGTGTGGCCAAGTTCGTGCGCTTCCCTCAGATCCTGCCCTAGAACTCCTCTGAGACACGCATCTCTCCAGGTTGGGTTTCTGGTTTCTCATGTCATGTTAGAGGAAGCAAGTAAGGAAGAACTGAGAATGTCTGAATCCGAGGGTGGGAAGCACTTGAGAATCTGCAGTTAACAGGGGCAGCCCAGGGAGGAAAGACGGAGACAGGTAAGGCATCCAAGGCGAAGATGTGCAGAGGCCCAACTCTCAGCATCACACTTGGTATTTCTGAACAAATCAGAAGCCCAGCAACCTGACGGGGAGGCCTCCATGAAGCCTGGGCATCGAGTGCCTCACCCTGCCGTAGTCTGAGCAAGGCCAGTCATGATTGGCCAACAGGGAGAGGCCGCATGAGTCAAGTGAGGTGGTGCTGAATTGAGAAAATAGGGCCTCAGAGAAGTCAAAGGTCATTTAGTTATGGTGGGGAAAGGGCCTCTAGTCAGTCTGTCTAACCTCAGAATTTGTGCCCTACCCACACTGTGTTCCACCTGTCCTGAACTTTGGGAAATGTTGCTATGGCAACCTGTGGCTGGACCCTCCTCTTTCATGCTGTTCTCCAACTTCATCTCATGTCATTCTCCCCTTTGTCCGTTAGACTCTAGCTTAGTAGCTAGCCTTGTTTGGCTTTTTTCTTTCCATTCTTTGAAGAATCCAAACTCATTCCTACCTCAGGATTTTGCATGTGCTGTTCCCTTTGCCTGGAATTCTCTTCTCCTAGATCGTTCCTGGGGTACTCGTTATTCAAGTCTCATCGTCACCTCTCAGAGGTGCTTTGCTTTTCAACATGCCCTCATCTCCTGCTTCATCTTACCCATATCTGAAATTTTTGTCTGACACCCTCTTGTCTTAGCAGCTCATCATCTCCCAGAACCCTGTCTGCCTTCTTCGCCGCCTGTCCTGACTCTCAGAGCCTGACACACAGCAGGTTCTTTATGGGCATTTACTAAATGAATGAGCTCATATACTGGTTTTGGGATTTCATATACCCTTTGTGTTCTGAGGTTGTAACTGTAAAACAAGTCTTTAACTACAGAGTCTTGGTCTTTAACATCATTTCTCTGTTTATCTTTTCTAGTTAAGTGTCCGGAAGGAAGCTATTTTCAGGATGAACTATGTATCCCCTGTCCTGTTGGATTCTACCAAGAACAGGCAGGTGGCTTGTCCTGCATCCCATGTCCTGTGGGCAGGACCACCATTTCCATAGGAGCTTTCAGCCGGACTCACTGTAAGTTCTGCAGGGTCCTTCTTTGAAAGAGAAACCCCAAGTGCAATGGGGACACAGCAGGGTGCTCGACCTCAGCATTACTGAAATTTGGGGCCAGATAATTCTTCATTTGGGAGCTGCCCTGTGCATGGAAGGATGTTTATTTAGCACAATCTCTGGCCCTTACCTATTCAATGCCAATAGCAACAACCCCCACACCAAGTGTGACAACCACACATATCTCCAGATATGGTCAAGTGTCTCTTGCATGGGGAGCAAAATTGCCCACTATTGAGAACCACTGGGAACACAGTACAATAATCAAAGGGGCACCAAATTTAAATGCCTGTACACTGCCAGGATACAAGTGAGGCATTTTACCTGTGTTGTCTCATTGTGTCCTCCCAACTCCCTTTCTGGGTAAATATTATTAGCCCACCTTCTACAGAGAAGAAGGCTAAAGCTCAGAGAAGTAATTTAGCCAAAGTCCCCTAGCCAGTAAGTGACACGGTTTGCCTTTGATCTCAGTATTGTCTGATTCTGAAACTTCTGATTTTCGTAAGTCAACCTTATCAGATTGAGAAGTGGAAGATATTTTCCACCTATAGTCATTACCACTGTGTAGCTTATATTCT
This sequence comes from Manis javanica, assembly GCF_040802235.1. Lineage (NCBI taxonomy): Eukaryota > Metazoa > Chordata > Mammalia > Pholidota > Manidae > Manis > Manis javanica. The sequence continues at coordinate 217,752,624 of NC_133157.1, forward strand.
ATTTCTGGCCCTAAAAATTTTTCAGGACTGTGTGTACGTGTGGCCTTCCCATATGTCATGTGATTTCATTTGGCCTATTTAATAGTCACCTGGGTATTGCTGGGTTTTTCCCAGCAAGGGCTCATAATGTGCCTTATTATGCATCTTTTTATGTTAGTCTGAAATTGTGTCAATATGAGGCAAACCGTCATTACTTAAAATCTGAATAGTTTTTAGAGTTTTAAAATAATTAGTCAAAAGAAACCAAATCCCCTTCTCAGATAAGGGCAGTGTCCTTATGGGTGCAGTGGTAATAAGATGATAATTCCAGTGTTCCTGGAAACTAAGAAAATAAGAGGGATTTTACAAGCCAGAAGTTTCACATTCCTGCAGGGGAAACTGTCCACCAGGGATTCCGTGTGTTCCTGACAGCCTTGCGTCACCCTCAGTTTGCACACATTGACTCCATTCGCCGTGGTTTGAGGTGACTTGGCACGCCGTCTCAGTGCCAGAGGAACGCTCCTGTAAAAGGGGATCCATGTAATGTACTGATCCTTGTTTATGGAGGGACTGCGGCAGACGTGGCAGGGCACAGAGGAAGAGGCTGAGGCTTGGCACCAGCCAGGCCCAGTTTGACCTGCACTTCCTCCTACTGGCACTGTGACCTAGGCCAGGCCACCTTCCCTCTCTGAATGTCAGCTTTCTCACCAATTAGATGGAGCTAACCATACCTTACTAATCATTATAAAGCCTATCTTAGTCAATTTGGGTTGCTATATACAAATTGCCATAGAGTGGGTGGCTTCAACAATGAAAACCTCCTCATGGTTCTAGAGGCTGGAAGTCCAAGGTCAGGGTGCCGGTATGGTCAGGTCCTTGGTGAGGGCCCTCTTCCTGGTTATATCCTCATGTGGCCCTTCCCCAGTATGTGCGTCCAGAGCAAGAGATTTCCTGTGTCTTCTCTTTTTTATAAGGGCGGTAGTCCAATTGTGGGGATTCCACCCTCATGACATCACCTAACCCTAATCACCTCCCAAAGACCTCACCTCCACACACCATCACATCAGGGTGAGGCGTTAACCTATGGATTTGGGAGAGACAGAGACATTCAGACCATAGCAAAAAATCCATTAAGATGATTGAAGTGAACAATAAGTATTCATCCTTACCCCACTTTGGGGGTGAGCTTTGATTGCATTTCCATGTGATGGTGGAGTGCTGTCTCATCATTACCACTCTCCCAGACATCTTCCATGAGTAGCAGAATAGATTTCAGTGAATGGGTCTCCAGGGTCAGTGGTGGAGTCTATGCTAAGGCTATGTTTATGTCTAAGAACTTCTCTGTGACTCAGTAACTCCACCATTCTGTCTTGTGTTACCTGGCCTGTGTTCTTAGATGGAATCATATTAAAGAGAAGCATAGAGCAGGAGAGCTGCTAAGTTTTAAGTGATGTTAAATGATTCTAATATTTCCTTGGCTTCATTTTGGTGTTAGGATTGCTTTTAGAATCTCAATTCCTCTGCATTGTTGAAGGCTATGTTACAGTTTTCACTTACAAATACTTTTCTCCTTTATATTCTAACCTTGCAGGTCCATCAGATGATTTTTGAGGTGTTGTTGATAACTGAGTAGCTATTTATTTATTTGTTTATTGATGTTCTAATTCATGTATAGTATGTATGGCATGCAAAATATTTTATTTAAGAAGTAGCCTTTTTAATCTCTCCACAAGAAAGTTGTCATTAATCAATGGTTAGTCACATAACAAATAGTCCTAAAATATAGAAAATATGATGTTCTCTGGGCTGCCATAACAGAAAATCTTTTATCTACTTCCCAGCCTTGGGAAACCAAGTCAAGGTATTCCCTTTATATATCATTCATCAGAAATTTATTGAGCCAGTAAACTTGTGCCAAGTGTATATTGGATATGTAAGTAAAGGTAAATTCTCTGTCCTGAAGGAGTTTAGATCTGATAGAAAAAGAAGAAGTATAAGTATATAACTATAATATAGTGTACTTAATAATAGAGTAGGGAGTGTATGTTAGATCTTGTGATAGCAGCTAGTACTGGGTCCTGAGAGATGACTGGGGATTAGCCAGGCACTGGGCAGAGAAAGGAAATAGCTTGAACACAGAATAGGTATTCATCTATGAATTCAACTAGTGTTTATTGATTGGGTGTAGTATTTTTGGGTGTTTGGACCCAATTCCAATGAGGGGGGCCTTCCCCAACATGAATAGCAAGTTATTCACAGACAACAGCAGGATTTCGGAGAATTCAACTCAGTTCTAACACTACTCAGAGACAGCTTCAGACTCCACAAGTTGAGGGCTCAGTCCTACAAGAATACTCACTGCCCAGCCCCTTCCCATTTCAGACCTCGTCCAAAGCCCAGCTGATAAGCTATAAATTGGAGACTCCAACAACCTCCTCCAACTCAGGATGCCAAACACAAGTCCAGCGTATCACCTGTACTTTGGCCTGACTGGCTATAAATCAAAAGTGTCCACTACCCCCTCCTCTGGTTTGATTATTTTGCCAGAGAGGCTCACAGAAGTCAGAGAAACATTTCACTCACTAGGTCACCCATTTATTATAAAAGGTGATAACTCAGGAGCAGGTAGCTGTAAGAGAGGCACAGGGCACGTGTGAGGAAATGGCACTGCTTCCATGCCCTCTCCAGGCACACCACTCTCCACACATTTCCATGTGTTCACTACCAGGAAGTTCCCTGAACCCCGTGCTTTTGGGGTTTTATGGAGACTTCATTACACAGGCATGACTGATTTAATCATTGGTTGTTGGCGATTGATTCAACCTCCATGCCCTCTTCCCTCCTCCAGGGACATCAGTGGAGAGGCTCAAAGTTCCCAACTTCTAATCACATGGTGAGGTCCCCTGGCAATCAGCCCCCATCTTTTGGTCCCATCCAGAAGCGACATCATTAATATAACAAAGACACCTCTATGGCTTTCTTTGCTTAGGAAATTCCAGAAGTTTTAGGAGCACTGAGCCAGAATGGGGACCAAGACCAATTGTATATTTTTTATTCTAAATCACAATATCACAGTGGGGGAGCCTGTATTATGTGTCAGTAGCCAAGAAGGCACTGGGCTACAAGAAGGAGCAAAACCAGATTCTGCCTGCTTGGAGCTTCTACTGAGTGGGAGGCACAGCTGTCAACCATTCATTCATTCACACCGACAAACGGAAACCTTATCTGTGCTCCATGCCTCCAGGTGTGGGTTTATAGGAGCGTGTGTAACGCTCAGACAGATGTTAGGGGTTTGGGGGTCTTCCCTGAGGAAGAGTGCCGATTGGGTTGACAGCTGATGAGCCATGAAGAGCTAAGCTACTGAAGACGGATGAGCTGTGGCCAGGAGGGCAGAGCGCTCAGCACCTGCAGCAAAGAAGGCGCAGGTTGCGGTGCCCTGGACAGGGCACACAGGCGCATGTGCAGCTGGGTGGGTGGGACCAGATCCGGGGCCTCCTTGCCCAGGGCGTGTGGACATGGTCCTCCTCCTTCGGTCAGTGAGGCGCACTGTCTGTGTATTAAGATGGAGAGTGTCTAGTCAGACGTGTGACTCGGACGCCTGAACAAAGCCTGGGAGGCTGAGTGGCCAGAGGGGAGGGTCACAGGGGCTCGGCGGTGACAGTGGTGTCCCTCTCGTTGTTCCAGGTGTCACAGACTGTCAGAGGAATGAGGCAGGCCTTCAGTGTGATCAGGACGGCCGGTACCGAGCCAGCCAGAGGGCTGCGGGCAGTGGGAAGGCCTTCTGCGTGGATGGCACGGGGCGGAGGCTGCCGTGGTCGGAGACAGAGGCCCTGCTGACTGACTCCGAGTGTCTGAGTACGTGCTGGTGGTCATATAAGCCTCTAATCAAGGGCCTTCTAGAAGGGGAGACGCCTGGGGCATGCATTTGTCCCCAACCTTTTATTCTGAAAGATTTTAATCTACATAGGAGTTGAAGGAATAGTAAGATGAACAATACCTGTTATCTGTATTCAAAAACTGTTAGTATTTTGCTCTTTTTAATCATTGGAAAATAATTATCAGACATCATGAAACCTCACCTCTAAATACTAAAGCATTCATGAGAAATGAATTTGAAAAAAAAACTAACCTGTTGAAGTTTCCCTTCTTGTAGGCAGCTTCCCTCAGAGAAGCTGGTGGGCATTTCTCCCTCAGTGGGATGTTGTGCAAAGACTTGAATGTCAGTCCTGGTTCCATAACGTTCTTGCTGGGCAACCCACAGCAAATTGCTCACCTTCTCTGATCCTCAGTACCCCCAGGCCACCTGCCTGCCCCCTGAGACACTCTGAGGGTCAACATCATCCTGTGAAGATGGCAAACAGTTATTGGGCACTATCATCTGCCAGGCACAGCTCCTCAGTAACAGAATGGGTGGGAAGGATCCTGGTGAACCTGCAAATGTCTTACAATAATAGGTGCAATGGGAGTGGGAACAGAATTAGTTAATCTCAAAGGTGTCCTTTCCTGGCTGTGAAGTCTTGAGCAAGTCACTTACCTTCAGCATTTTCCTCATCTGTAAAATGGGGATGCTAAGGTCTACCTTGTAGGGGAGCTGAGTGTGTTAGCAATGATGTGCCTGACAGGGATAAAAAATATTTCAGGATGAGTGGAGGACTCGGTACTACTTGTTGCCTGGTTTCCTCATCTGCTAAACAGGAGCAGGCTAAGACAATCTGCAAGGCCTTTTAGTTCTGGTCTCTACATCTTCAGGATCCAGCTCTACCTTTCCATGGAAGCTCCTTCCTGCCAGCGGTCCTAACTAAGGCTTACCTTCGCATACTTGATGACCCAGAGCAAGCTCTGGCTGCCAGTCTCTTAGATTTCTGTGTAAGAGGGTCTGATATGAGCGGGCTTACTATGAGCCAGGCCTCCTGCCAGGCATTTTATATAGACTATCACATTAAAATGTCACAGTAGTTCTAAGGGATAAATATTAGGATCCCCAATAATTTAGCTGAGGAAACTGAGGCAAAGAGTATTTAAGTGGTTTGTCTTCATCTCATGGTCAGGATATAATATACCTAGAATGTGAACTGTTGTATGTCTGACTTCCAAGCCCATTCTTTCCATATCATGAATTTGTCTACCTAGATTTGTCTGCTTCCTCATTAGACACACACCTGTACCCACACATGCACACTTGCACACACATATAACATGCACACTCCCACTTGCCCATAGCCTGGCTGCTCCCTAGGGAAGCAGCTAATGACATAAAACACCTGAGAAAATCCAAGAGAGAAATTTTCATTTTCTATTGCTCAGAGCAATCATTTCCTTTCTTTAGCAAAGCGCTAATGAATCCTGAATGTGTGTGTGTGTGTGTGTGTGTGTGTGTGTGTGTGTGTGTCCCCATGGATAGTTGCAAATCCAAGGAAAGTCTAATTATTTTTTCCAGTGTTCCTTCTCTTGGGCACAAATAGCCATCAGGGGAGTTATAGCTGGAAGATGCTTTAAGTGATCAGGTCGGCAGATATTTGCTGTTCTTTACAAAGGGGGGGCGGACGATGTCCTTGGGGGAAGCAACCTTCCCAAGGGCCCTGGTGATTCCATGGATATCTGGGATTATCACCTAAATGCTTGCACTTAATTCCAGCCTTCTTTGCTTTGCATCCCTGTCAGTGGCTCAGTTGTGAAGGTTGTAATACATACTTTGTAAAGCATTTCTTGGTTTGTTCTGCACTGTGTTCCTCTAGAGCAGAAAGGAGTTTAATCCATGGCACCAGGAGCATTCATGAGTAACAGCTCAGCTTTGCCAACTTTAGTTGAGGTTTAATTGAGGTTCTGACTTATGAGTAGCCTCCAGATTGGTTCACAACATCTGTGGCTACTCTTGCCAAACTCTGAGCTTAGTTTCTCTAGATACACAGGAGGATTTCCATGTTAAGAAGCTGGGTGCCCAGTGGGATGTCAGCATACCTCTTCTCAGAATCCTCTTGACTTGCCTTTGAGAGGAACTTTCTCTTTGGGAGTAGAAGTGCAGTCTCACTTTTGAGGCTTTTGTCTTCTAGATAAAGTAGAGGGTATAGAGGTCAGCTATGTAATTCCTTAAACAGGTACGTACCTGAGAGGGATTTGCCCTTTCTTCACCCCACTTCCACGCTGTTTGTCCAGGTCTGGTTACCACCCACATGGATTACTGCTTCCTAATTCATATTCCTCCCCCAGTCCTGCCTTCTGTCCGTGATTTTTCTGCAGTGCTTCAAAGCTAATATTCTAGAAGGCAATGCTATTTATGCAGTACCCCTGGACCTCCTCAGGGGTTCTGCTTCGCTCTCAGGGGAGAGTGAGATGATGTACTCCAGCTCCCCTCTGCTTCCTAGCGTCATTACGCAGTATCCTCCTCTGAGACTAGAATTGTATCTTATTTTTTAGTCCAGAGTAGTTGGTTCTTGTTTACAGATGAATGAATTGCTGTAATTATATGGGCTTCTTTGAGCTAATGGCTAAAGGTCATCAGGCAAGGAGATTCTCCCTGAATTCCTGTGGCCAATTTTACAAGCCCTAACACTGGGTGTCCCTGCAGAGGGACCTGGCACTTAACTAAGTTGCGACTGTGTTCCAGGTGCTCTGTGTTCTTCGTTTACTCTTCACACCCAGGAAATAGGGACCCTCTAAGATTGAAACATGCCCTTGGACACAGAACTGGTGAGAGGTGGATGTGCAGGACAAAGAGCTGCTGAGGGGTGGTGGCATTAGGATTTGAACTGACCCCAAATCTCATGCTCTTTCTCCACTGCCCACTGCTGCCCTCTGACCTCTACTGCATCTACAGGGTAGGCTCCATGGTCTTCTCTATATTGCTTCTGGTAAACGTGTTATTTACTCACCGAGTTAGTTGTTTGCTCACTGACCTCGGCCAGTTGAAATCCTTCAAGTTCATCTTCCCTTTAACTGTGGATCCAGTTTTCTAATTCTGGTCTTTGTGACCCATGCCAAAGACTTCATAAACCAGATTGAGTACCCAGAGGTAGATGCTTACCGTTGGAGCTACACCATCTTCGTGATCCTCTCTCCAGGGTTCCTGGTGTTGTAATGATCACCGTAGTCATCCATCCATCCAGCCAATAAACAGGAAACTAGCATCTGTCACTCTCCTCACTAGTGGAGGTTCATATATTCTCAGTACTGCATTTTCAGCCTCTGGGAAGACTTTAATTAGGAACAGAAAGACATCACATATTTTATTTAGTCTCCTAGAATGTTGTCAGCTTCTTATCTATACCAATCAAACCTTAGGGGCAAAGGGCTGAATTTAGCATGGTGTTTGCTAGACTAGGGCCTGCAGTCTCTACAAACAAGATGCCAAGGAATATAAAATAAAAAAGGGAGAGTTGAGAGCAGAAGGGCTGAATATAGGCTGGACATGTGAACTTGGCAACTTCAGGGATCAGTTAGAATTTTTTTCTATATCGAAATTTATGAAGGCTTACAGCATATCACTTCTATCACATTAACACTCTTTTCTCCACCTCCATCCCAAAAGTAATAAACGTTTTTTCTGCAGTTATTATGAAAGCTGAGAAATATTGCTTTGGATAGTCTTGAATTTACTGACATGATAAAAATCAATTTAGACACAAGTTTCTTTTATAAAGCGATAGATGTGTATGAGAATAAGGACTTACATGGCATGTTTATCGTTATGTCTGCAAAAAAAGAATACTCATGTACTTTGGGGCTTGTTTTTTGATGATTACATGCAAAATACTGACCTTTGGGCATTTTTGCCTTATAAATTGAGTCTCTTTCTTTGAGAATTATTCACAATGCTTATGACTTGAAGAATGAGTTCCAAGTCTCACAGCCTTGAGAAATTATATTGATTTCTTCTCCCATGTCTAGTTCCATGAGCATGTAACTGTGTTATTCCTACCAGATAAGAGCTCAGGTGTGTTCATGGTGGCAAGAAACATAGATGCTAATATGTCACTTAAAGAGCATCATAAAAATGCCCGAGTCACATGACACATGTTCAGATTTACATGAACCCTGTAATGTGCACATTATCTTTTTAAAATACCTCGTTCTAGAAGGAAGTGAAGTTGTCCTATGGAAAGAAAATTTTCAATAAAATAATTATAAACTATAATCAGCACCCAAGATAAGTACAGGGACATACAAGTTAAACTTGTATAACTAGGAAATGAATATCAGCGGTAAGGACTAACATAATATTAAATTTTCTCCTTACTTTGTGACAATGAGGTAGAAAAAGGAGACATGGTAAGTCATAGCTCTCTGCATTAGATGTGAGGCAGTGTGCTGGAACTGCCTGAAAAGGGAATTTCTCTCCTTGGAACATTTGTGTGACCAAGGCTGCGAGTGGGAAGTGATTCCTTGACATAGCACTCTTCTTGGCTTTTCCACAAATGCCCTCTACCTTTCAGAGTCAAATTTCATGGAATCTGCTTTTCTTTCAGTGATGCAGAAATTCGAGAAGGCTCCAGAATCGAAGGTGGTCTTCAATGCCGACGTTGCTGTGGTGGTCAAGTCCAAAGTCCCTGCTAACGAGTCCCCGCTCGTGCAGTGCTTGGCAGGTAAGAGGTGGTGGGGAGATGGTGAGTGGTATAGAAACACCCACTCCCGATCCTGGAAAGACAAATCCAATAAAGCCATGAAAACTACCATGAAAAAGATGTACTTGCAAAGGATTCCTCAGATGTATGGTCAACTCCTAATTCCACTTCCACATGTGTGGTGCATCTACTGTATGCCAAGAACAATGCTATGCTAGATGTTAGGGAACAGAAATGAGGATGTTAGTTCCTAGTAGGGTTATTAGTTCCTTGTGCAGGTCAGGAGATATGTCTGCCTATAGACCCTGAGGCCAGAAAGGGGTAATAACAACTTCCATTTATTGAGCATGTATTTTTACAAGGATTATCTCACAGTCCATGTCTAGTCATTGCTGTCTGTGTTACAGTTGAGTGCATTTGCAGGGTGTGTGGGTGTGTTTGAGCATATTGGGGGCTGTGATGGGGGTATGTGTCTATCTTTGGCCTCCTTGAGAGAGGGTAGTGACTGTCCCCTGGTGTTTGCAGACTGTGCATTGGACGAGGCCTGCAGCTTCCTCACAGTGTCCACGGTGGGAACAGAAGTCTCCTGTGATTTTTATGCTTGGACAAGTGACAACTTTGCCTGCACAACTTCTGGTCAGGTGCGTGTGGCAGCCGTGTGGTGGATCTGCCTGCTGTGCATTCTGTGTCAGACATAACTAGGCCTGAATCGACACCAGGCTGATGAGGTGACAGAATGAGATTGTCAGCAGCTGATCCCAGGTTGCCTCCATTTCTTCAAAGTGATGAGACTTTGGGCACTTGGAACTGCAGGAGACCGGAGACGGCTCGGGATGAAGCTGACATAAGGGACGTTTATCTCAGGAGTATTGTGTCCTGACAGTAGGGACAATAGGTAGTACAGAATTTCCATGAGAAGCACTCGCCTTCTGTTCCCAGTGGCTCACCTCACTGGGTGGCCTGGCCACTGGAAATGAGGGAATTGTACAGAGCCCTGCATAGCATCTGTCCCTCTGAGTCCTGGACCATTCCTTGCCACTGTAAAAGTAAAATACAATTATGGCTTAATAAGAAAAAAGTTAAATGTTAGTTAGACCCATATGAAATTGCTGTTACTTTATGTCAAAGCTGGTCGAGTATTGGCAATTTCATTGTTAGAAGAAGTTAGGACAGAAGGGCAGTGAAAACCAATTCTCCTAACTTCCTAACTCCTACCCATGTGCAGATCTCCATCTTTACTCTCCAGTTTCATATGGATCCTTCCAGAAAACTTTTATGTGTTTATAAGTATCTGTTCCTTGGTTTGTTTACATGGTTGTATTTAGTGATACATATGCTTTCCTACCTTGATTTTCTGACATAATACATAACTTTCTGTATCTTAAAATGAACCTTGTTCTTTGTAATGGCAGCATGTCGATCCATTCTTTGGATACATTATTTGTCGCCTGTGTGAAGGATGTGGATTTGTTAGCAGTGTTGCAACATTACTCACAGGCCCTTTGTTCACATACCTGTGCTTGCATGTGAGCGTTTAATCATTAGGGACTGAATCCTGGGACTCAAGCCAGGGTCTGAGCTGCACGAACTAGAGAAGAGGTAGTGGGTCTCAGATTGGCTCTCAATCCTGTTACTTTGGGGCTGTTAGATCATGTATGGGGTCCTTAACCTCAATCTCCTCAACTGTAAAGAGGAGTCTTTAACTCGAAGGCTTCTGGTGAGGATATGAGGAGCTAACACAAGACACACAGTATACTGTCGAGAAAATGTTAGCTTTTTTTAAGCTTAAAGGTTAAAGCACTTTGGGGAGGATGGTAGTGCCTTTATTTTCTTATCGCTATTATGATTCTGCCCAGACTTAAGATACATCATGGCAAATGGGGGCCAAGGGTGGGCAGAGGGAGGTAAGGCTTTTGGGTGGTGACACTCCACGAGCACTCTCTACCGTTACCACCTGGCCTGAGCGCATGGTCTGGCATTGCCCTTCTGCCATCAGACACAGAGCAGCTGGATTTATTTGTTATTTGAGCCTTCCAGGGGCTGCCCCTCGTCCTGGCTGGTCCATGGTGAAGTGATTCTTCTAACTGGACTCCTCTGTCCAGACCTCCCGTAGGTCCTTTGTGGTTGAGGGGTCTGAGGTCATAGTGATCAGAGAGAGTGCTCCCTAGGCAGCTGTCAGATCATTGGGAATCTCTGACTTGAAGAAATTCTCCTTCTTCCCTAAGGGATTAGAACCAGCTTTTAGAATTAATAATAACAAAAAGAGCTGACATTTACTGAGCTCTTACTAAGCACCTGGCATTTCTCTGAGCAAATGAGTTAGATTTTTGATCCTTTCATCCTCCTGTATCCTGACAGCTGCTTCTTTAGTCAGTACGGAATTTAGTGTACAAGAAACACAACACTTCGTCATTAACAACAAAACAAAAAAGGAACGAACCCTACATTTGACCTCTCAGTCCATATGAGAGACACTCCTAGAGGGAGTGTCGTTAAGAAGGTGGCTCTGGAGCTAGGCCGCCTGGGTTTGATTCCCAACCCTACTACCCTACAACCCACTGGCGCCATTGTATTTGAACCAGGCTTGAGGTGTGGAAGGGATTCTTTGCCAAGGTAGGAGCTCCATGCTTTGGGTTTACCCGCCTCCCCAAGGTATATTGTCAGCTGACAGTTGCCCTACCCTCCCCAGGTCCTAACCGCAGGTGGGCAGGGCCTGTAGTCTAGGTCCCACAGCTCAAGTTGTCGGGTTTATAGAAATCTTTCCTTCTCAAGGGCCCTCCTTCCCTCCCATGGCCATCATCCCTTCAGTGAGTTCAGGTTTTCTAAAAAGTAAGAAGAGTAGTTGCCTTCAAATAGCTTCACTTTAGTCCCTGCCCTCCGAAATTCCCACAGCCAGGAAACTCAAAGTCAGGCAACTTGGAGGGTGAAGGTAATACACTGGGAAAAAAGCCCAAATTGATAAAACCAGATTTACCCTTCCACACCCACACAGCAAGAGTGCTGGACATAGTCAAGAAAAGAGAACAGAAATTAGGGAGAATGGCAAGATCCTTGGAGGCCTGATCTCATGTCCAAGCTTTACCTCCCCTGACCCTCACTGGGTAAAAGCTGTGTGCCCCCAAGGTCTTCCATGAGCTGGCTCCAGCCTCTCTCTCCTCCCACCACTCCCCCTCTCATAACTGACAGTCCCCAGAACTGCTAGACCTAGTCCTCAAAACACCATAGAATTCCTTGTCTCCATTTTTGCTGTTTCCTGCTTAAAATCCCCTTTCTCTTATTTCCCCCCAATGAACTCTTATTCATACGTCAGTAACCCACCCAGTACACTTTTTCTGGGAAACTGTTCTAGCTCCCCTTTCTCAGTAGAATGAATCACTCCCTCTTCTGTAATTACCTCTTCTCAAATTACATGTGTCTTTGCAGCCAGCACTTGGGGGTTAGAATTTGCTTTGTTCATGTCATGTGCTCTAATAGATGGAGAAACTAATGACCAGGAATCTTAGCATTTTTATCTTTGTGACTCAAGTGCCTAGCCATGGTTAGAGTTGGTAAATGTTTGTTGAATTGAATTAACTATCACAGGATGATGACACAGCCTCTTTCTACCTCCAGGATAAAGACATGCTGGGGAACTCGAAGGCCACTGGCTTTGGGGGTCTTAGATGCCAGGTGAAAGTGAGGAGTCAGGGCTCCCTGGATGTATACTTGAAAAAGGGTAAGTTGGTTGAACTGAGTGGCTCTGGGCCTTGGTGAAGTTGCTTCCCAGCAAGTGCATTTAGGGAGGGGCCAAAGTGCCCCCAGCGCAAGGGACTGGGGGGTCTCATCCTGCAGGTGAGGAGCCATGCTGTGGAGCAGACACAGAAGCTGCAGGCAGCACCCTGCTGGGTCCAGACCGTGTGCTGCCTGCGCTGGCAACCCCTGAGCTGCCCACAGGGTGGGCATCCCTGGCAGGGGCCTGGGCTCTGAGTTCCCTGCACCTGCCCCATCTGGGTCCCCACACAAGGAGCTTTGAGCTTCTCTCCCTTTGGTCCCCACCCTCTCTGGAAGGTGTGGAAGTTGTCGGGCCTTCTCACAGCCAGTCCAGATCCCCAAAACTTTCTTCCTCAGCACCAGTGCCCAGGACCTTCTCCTGCCTTGTGCATGCACATCGCCTGGGGGGCTTGTACAAACACAGATTCAGAATCAGTAAATTGGAGTAGGGCCAAGATTCTGCCTCTCAAATTAACCTCCTGGCATGCCCAAGCTGCTGGTCTGGACCACTCAAGGGTGTGTCATATGTCACAGTTAATAGCTCACTTCCCTGTACATCCTTTCACTCCGTCCTCAGGAATTCTTGGAAGAAGGCAAAAAAAGGGATCATGACCCCAGTTTAACAGATGAGGAAACTGAGGCTCAGAGAGATTAAGAGAGTTTCCCAAGGTCATACCATTAATACACTGGGAGCTGGATTTGAACCTACATGTGTCTGAATTTCCCCTGCTTGGCTTCCTGGAGTGGGGGCAGGGAAGCAAACACTTCTTCGTGGTTGTAGCAAGTGGGGGAGAAGCAGTGAGTCTCCCAAGAACCCCACAGCCTGGACTCTCCTGCCCTGTCCTGCTGGCACGCTGCCTTCTCTCCCTCCAGCCAAGAGAGGCACCGGCAGTGCAGGTCAAGCTAGGCTCCCTGTGAGCAGTGCCGCCTTTGCTGGTCACTGCGCACAGGCCCTCCCGCCTGCGGTGAAGGGTGAGGAGGCTGGCCCTCCTGCTGGGGTTGGCCCCAGCTCTGCATGCATTGGCTGTGTGACCTCATGCAAGTTCTCTGACATTCTGGACTTCCCTTTCCTCACTAGTAAAACAGGAATCACAATGAACTGAGGAGGCTGGGAGGCTGAAATGAGGCCACACACATGATGCCTTTAGAACAGAGCGCACATGTGGTGAATAGCAAGTGCTGATTTCTTTGATCGTTTTCTTTCTCGACAGAATGTGTCCTGATGTCCCAAGGCTAAGGCTGTGCATCAGAAGACAGCCAAGGGGGCCTGAACAAGGGTTTGGGGTTTGGAATGCAGGGTGGCAGGCATGTCATTCTCTTGGGTCTGTAACTCAGGTCAGGTCGCCTGGCTCCCAGCAGCTTCAGACCTGTGTTGCAAATAGATGTTGGCTAGTGGAGACAATGCCACGGCCCAGGCACAAGTCTCATCTGACCTCTGTGGCAGTCCTCAGCCCACCGCAGAGGCGAGTGTGTGTGTGTATTCGTCTCTGGTCTTTCTTTTGCCAAATCCCTCCATCCTATTTTACAGGAGGGTCCCCTGGGGGAATGGAGTCCAGCAGAGCTGGGCTTTCTGTGATCTTTGGCCAGAGTTACTAGAATTTCTGCCCCAGTGTTTATTATAATTATTTTTACTACCCATTTTTTAAAATACCAGAGCATAGAGATTATTTTCTAAAAAGGAAAACCAAAATAAAACAAGTAACCCCTCCCAAAAATGTTCTTTAAAACCATACTTTGGCCTTTTATCACATGTTGAAAAATATAATTATATTTGTTTTCAGGTTTTTTTCCCCCCTCATCTTCTGAAAATTTATACTTTGGGGGAAGATTGCAAGGGAAATTGTGAAGCTTCCTTGCTGCCAAACTAAATTCAGGATGGAAATGTTTTGTGGTTTTTTTGTCTTGTTTTGCTTTTTTTTTAAAGCAGGAAATACACAGACCCAGCCATTCTGGGTCCTGGCAGAGTGAAGAGGGAGGGGGTGCTGAAGTGAGCTGGATCTGGCTTCAGACCCCCACCTCCCCTCTTATGAGCTCTTCTGATCAGAAATGACTTCTTTTACTTTCTGTGAAATGGGAATAAAATATCACAGGGGAGGAGCAGAGAATATGGTTTCTGAAAATGGCACCAGTAGGCAGTCACATGCCTGACCTTGAGTGACCTGGAAAGTGAGACAGCATGGGCCAGCCTCCAGTACCTCCTTTGTCTAAGCCAGCTTAAAGTCTGTGGCCTTGAACATGGAGGTGGAGCTGTGTGATTTTTCAGAATCAAAGGTAGGCAGTATCAGAAGTTTTTTTCAAGATTGTCCAGCTCAACTCATCATCTCACACATGAGGTCTGGAAAGAGAAACATCTTGCCACTCTACCAAGGTTTAACCTGGGACTCCAGGGTACAGCCTCCCTGAACTCTGAGAGATCCCCCAGACCTGCTCCATTGTCTAGGATTTGACCATTGTGTGAATCAGCTCAGCACTGGCACATCCCATAAATGTTTACTGAGCACCCATGGTATGATATGCAATGGTCAGGCACTCTGGGTGCAGAGATGAGCAAAACAGAATCACTGATTGATAAAGGAACTGATCAGCAATAAGGTCATTTCAGAAGGTAGTAAGTGCTTTGATGAAAATGAAACAGAACACTTGGATAAAGATGGACTTGGGCTGCCTAGGACAGTCAGATTCATAGAGACAGAAAGTAGAACGGTGGTCATGAATGGGCAACTAGTATTTGATGGGTGTAGAGTTTCAGTTTGGGATGTAGAGAAAGTTCTAGAGATGGGTGGAGGTGATGGTTGCACAACAGCGTGAAGGCATTTAATGCCATATTTAAAAGTGGCTAAAATGCTAAAATGTGTGTTTATTTTATACTGTTAAAAAAAGGAAAGGAAAGATGGGTATGAGCTGCCTTAGGGCAATCAGGGAAGGAACTTTAGAGGAGGGGATGTTGGATCTGACACCTGAGGGCTGAGGAGGAGCCCACATCTCGGGGCATCAGGGCAGGCGGTCTTCTGTGCAGGGTGATGTGGAGGGTGCCACGTGGAGCTGAGACAGCCCTGCAGTGCAGAACAGCACTTTCCAATAGAATTTTCTGCTGTGAGGAAAATGTTCTACAAATCTTCACCATCCAAATGATAGCCAGTGGCCACATGTGGCCACCGAGCCCTTGGCATCTGGCTGTTGCATCAGTAATTGTGACGAGCTGGAACTGATACTTGAATGGTCACACATGGCTAACGAGCACTGCATCAGACAGCAGGGAATAGCTCCAAACACTCACAAGCTGGTGGGGGAAGAAGATACTATTTCAAGTAGCTTAATATATAGGGTGAAAGTTGATAGAGCCTTTGTTATAGGCTCAAACAGAATATAACAGAAGTTGAGAGAGGAAGAGATGAAACTACAAAAATCTGGGGATGGACCCATTAAGTTATGTTGGGCTTTGGTGAAAGATGACAGGGCGGCTGGCAGAGTTAGAGGGCTGTCAGGCAGGAGCAGCCGAGTGACCCAATGCTTAGAGGGAGAAGATGCTGGCCTTTGGAGACCTCTAAAATACCTGCTGAGCATTAGCTAAGTGCCAGGCTCACTGCTCAGCCGTTGTACGTACAGTATGCTTTCATCTGCTCATCCGTGAGGATTATGTACTCTCACCCCCATTGTGCAGATGGGAAAGCTGTGGAATTAGGAGCTTGCTTGCCAGGGGTTTGCACTCAGTTCTGTCTCATTCTGAAGCTTGTGCTCTTGGATCCCACACTGTGAGCCTCTCCACTACTTCCAGGTCCACGAGTTGGCTGAGACCTGGGGAACCACTGGGCTGATGGGGGGTCAGGGTGGTGAAAAGCGTGGGCTGTGGTGTTCTTCTGCCACCCACCAGCTGTGTAAACCTAGGCAACACCACTCACTTGTTACAGTGCTCTTTCCTCAAAGGTAAAATGGACGTTAGAACAGAACAGAAAATTTGACTATACTGATACATGTATGTGTGTGTGTGTGTGTGTGTGTTTATAAGAACAGAACAGAAAATTTGACTATACTGATACATGTATGTGTGTGTGTGTATTTATATGTCCCTGAAGAATCTCCTATTTGCAAAATGATGTTCTAAATATATCAGGGCTTATGGGAAAACTAGAGCTAGGGTCAGGCAAAATCCTAACCATGCTGTTTTTAACTAGAGGATTGATAAAAAACAATAGCAATCCTATTTAAAATGCCAGGAGAGTTTTAAAAAAGACATACTGAATTCATCACAAAGAAATGCTCAGTAATGTAAAAGGGCAAGGCAGCTTGATGTGGGAGGGTATAGGCAGAGGTTGAGTCTGCTGAGTTATAGAGACAAGGGCCATGTACCTGCACAGGGGAGGGAGAATTGTAGTCGTCACTTTAAAGACAGCGCTGGCGGCCAGTCTGAGACCGGAGGAGGGAGCTGGGCTGATGCTCGTCATGGGTGGTCCTGAGTCTCGCAGCTAGCTGCATTCTGCTGGGCTTGTGTGCTCTGCATTCACCTGTTGCTTGGTGGCCCAAGACAGTGCATGCTGGGGAAAACTATAGACCAATGATGTGAGCATCCTGCCCATCACATGGCCAAACCATCTTTCACCAAAGCCCAGCTTAACTTAAAGGGTCCATCTCCAGGATTTTTGTAGTTAAAATTCACAAAACCACTTTGTGATAGCAGAGCTGGCTGACCTTAACTCACAGGGCCGTGAAAATGAAATGGTGTCATGCAGGTAAAACCCAGGTCACGGTATCTGTGTATACAGTTGGAGCTCAGTAAATATTTGCTGCTAATAATAAAAATAATAAATGCCAGTTCTCCACACATTCTCTTTAGACCCTCAAAGTTGTGATGGCATTTGTCTGGGTCTGCTGGTTGGGGCCATGGCTGTCTGAGGTTCCATGCTCTTCATGGACAGAAAGTCCAGAGTTTTCATGGCATAGAAAGCATCTCATCTTGGACCACATACTGCCCTTAGCACACTCAGAGATCCATTGTTGTGTGATCAGTTAACTCTGGTCAACTCTGAAATGTTTTGGGATCTTTAAAAAATGTTTCTGCCTTTCCCCAGGCCAAGAATTCACCACAACAAGCCAGAAAAGCTTTGAGCAAACTGGTTTCCAAAATGTGCTCTCCGGAATGTACCGCTCCGTCGTGTTCTCAGCCCCAGGAGCTGATCTGACTGACGTTCATCTCTTCTGTCTTCTTGCTTGTGACCGCGATTCCTGCTGTGATGGATTCATCCTTGTGCAGGTCCAAGGAGGTAATTGACAGGAGAGTGAGGGCTGGGGCCTCTAGTACCTCGACCGGTGGTCTGACAAAGGTCGGAACCAGCAGAGTTGCAGAAAACGATACGGAGCCTGCCTTGAGAAGTTGCAGGCATAAGGTGACTATTTAGCTGATGCAACCTGGTAGATTACACTAAGGTGGTTTGTATTCTAAGAACAACTGGAAGCTATTGAAAGTTTTAAGCAAAGGACTGTCATGATCAGATTTGCATTTTTAAATGAGTGCTTTTGCTTGACTGTGCAGATGGTAAAGGGAGTTCAAGTAGACACAGAGCTCAGTTAGGAACTACCATAGCCATTCAGGGAGGAGGGACGGGGGCCTGGGCCAGGGTGACGGCCGTGGACAGGGAGAAAAGGGGACAGATTCAAGATATCTGTAGGAAGCAAAATCAACATGACTTCGGATACCATAGCTGAAGAAGGAAGAGGTGGCCAAGATCCTCGTGGCTGAGGGGCTTGTAGTGTGGTTGAATAGTTTGCTATATGGCAAATAAAAGAAGTCATCAGATGTTGGATTTTGTGATGGAAGAGGCAGGTTGGGAAAGTCATGAGTCTGTCTGGGGTATGCTAAGTTTGAAGTGCCTCTAAGACATTCTCGAGATGTGGACCAAGTTTTTGGATACAAAGATCCAGGGGTCAGAGGGGAAGTCTGGGCAAAGGTAGAAACGTGTGAAGCATAGCATTGACATGTTTTAGAGGTGAGGATGCAGATAGGATTTCCTGGGCAAGGGGTGCAGGGTGGGAAGATAGGGAGGATGGGCAGATCCCTAGTGAACGCCTACATAATGGGTAGAGTGTCTGAGAGAGAATGAGCAGCTGGTCATCGTGGTGGAGACCAAGAGGACAGAACATCATGGATGATGTGGAGAGGGTGGAGGGGGTTGAAGGATGAAGGAAGCTCGTCAGCGGTTTCAAATGCTGCTGAGAATTCAAACAAGGTGCTTACTGAAAAATGCTGAGGTGGCTCGCAGCCCTTGGGACGCATAAGGATGTTTTGTGGGAGTGGGAGAGCAGGAACCTGAATTGGAGTAAGCTGAGATCTAATATTCCTGCTGGGATTCACACATTCACATTTAGCAGCACTGCAGTTCAAATCCAGGATGCCTTCTGCCTGCTTTGAACCAAATGTCTTTTCGGAAGGACACCAGTTTCCCCAGATGCTTGAGTACTCACCAGACCCTGTGATTTTTCAGGGTGGAAAGGTTGATTTCATTTTCCTTAGGATCATATGCGGAAGAATTATTTTGCCCCATGAAGCAGTCAGCCCCCAAATCCTTTTTCTCCATGACAGCTCTGGCTAGCAGCTTGCTTGCTGTTTCCCTCCGTGTGTAACCTGTGATTTGTGAATTATGTTGGGCTGGACAACCACCCTGAAAGGCTGCAAGTAAAGCGCTCTCCAAGACATGCATAAAACATCAGGCAGATGTTTTTCCCAGTCTTGTCTGGTGGACAGATTTGGAGTATTGACTTATAAAGCTTTGGCTGGATCTGCTGATGACCAGGAACAGAACATCCTTTCATGGTGTCTGGAAAGTCACTTAACTTTCAGTAGATTCCCCTCCCTGCTCCCCACCTTTACCTCAGCAGCAGTCCAGCCTCCTCTAATTCCAGCCCCTAAATGGCTTTGTTTCCACCGATAGTTAACTACTGAAAATTTGTGTGGCTTCTGTACCTACATTTCAGGTGAAGCTACTTGGAAGTGGGGTCCAGAGGGACTTGTGTGTTCTGAGGTTCATCCTGGGACTGTAATCGAAGCTGGCAGTATGTGATTAGCAAAGTCCAATCTCTAGCTGGTGCCCACCTCTCAGACATGCTGAATTCTTGTTGACACTTTAGCTCTAGTTTAAAGAAAGCTGCATGTTTCTTTTCTGAGGTCTGAGAACAGAAGGAAAAGTAGCCCCTGCCTCTTGTTTAATCCCCTGGTTCTGTTCTTTGGCTGTGAGGGGGCAGCCACAGAGCTCTGTCTTCAGGTGGGGTCTCAGCAGGCCTCACTGCACCCCTGGTCCTCCGTGACTCAGTCTGGGCCTGGCTGAGGCCTCGCTGCCTGCTGGCTGTGCCTCTAACTTAAAGCCATTCTCCCTGTCTGGGCCTGTTTCCTTCTCTGTGAAGTGAAGTGGTCTAAACAGGCTGGGGATTCTGGAATCTGTACCGCACTGGTATTACCTGTGGTGCTGTTTACAGTACTGATTCCCAAATGTCCCCTCTGTGGCTGGTGCCGAGGACGGAGCGTTTTCAGGCTTTCCCTGTGCTTCTGATACAACCAGTGCAGGTGCCTTGGTGGGAGGCCCACCAGTTAGATGACCTCTAAGGTGGTTATTTCCACAGAGATGCCCCCTTTGCTTCTCCTTACTTAATTCCTGCAGGTCACAAGTGGTCAGTGGGAGGGAGGACGCAATGTCATATTCAGAAGCCAGACATCCATGAGTCATCTACTTTGGGGAAGTTTTAGTGAGAGATGAGTTTCAAACTCTGTCTGGTTTGGCACATAACCTAGGATGTGAAAGGGAATAGGAGCTGGGGGTGCTATAGTTCTCTCTCTCTTTTTTTTTTACAGTAGCATCTAAACAACTATACTACCAAACAGGAAAAATTATTTCTGTAACTGGTATATAAAATACCTGATCTATAGATATCAGTAAATATGGGCAATTAATTTATATGAGACCGAGTTTCTTCACAAGTAAAATGGAGATAATGTCTATAAGAAGTAAGGGGACTAATATTCTTAAAGCATTTACTGTAGGAGCTGGCACATTACAGACGTCCAAAACATTTGAGTTATTTACGTTTATCTAACTAAAGTCACTATCAAATCAGTTAGCTCAAGGGTAGATCTTCCTAATACTAAATAAAGTCATAACTATAGCACAGCTTTTTAAAATTCCAAGTTAGAAGATGTATTTTAGATGAAATAGTCTAATGCCTCTCCTAGTTATAGATTTTTCTCTGCACATCCTAGGTGTATGGGCACACAGCCTCTGCTTGGATACATCAGAGATAAGGGGCTCACTTCCTAATAGGGAGCTTGGGTTCTTGGTGTACAGCTCTTGGTTTTTAATAGTTTCTTACTTTTAATCTAAATATTCCTTCCTGAGTCCCTTCAAGGTTTATATTCTGTGTGTGTGTGTGTGTGTGTGTGTGTGTGTGTGTGTGTGTGTGTGTGTGTGTAAGAATCAGAAGGGTGGGTAACCTGCCATTTATTTCCTTGAAGCCTCAAAAAGCTGACTCTGTTGAGTGGGGGTAGAAAATGGGAACAGAAGAGTCTGGCAGGAAGCCCCAGATGTTATTGGAGATGTTACCGCTGCTGACCCATGAAGAGGGGCTCTAATAGAGGAAGGAAAGCTCAGTGGGCATGTGGGTGGCCTTCCCCTTGGCAGTTACCAGTAAGACAACTGCAGGACATTCAGGAAAGAATTCCATGTGAAGTCAGGCTTTGGAGTTCCAGTGTCTCTGTCCACTCCCAAGGAGTTGTTACCTGTCCCCTGTTACAAGCCTCTCAGGGCACAGATATGTGTCTCTCCAGGGGCCCTGGCTGTTCTCCATCACATCAACCTCTCCTCCCTTCGTGACTCTTCAGGTCCCATCATCTGTGGGTTGCTGAGCTCCCCTGATGTCCTACTTTGCAATATCAACGACTGGAGGGATCCCTCTGAAGCCGCGCCTAACGCTACATGTCCTGGTGTGATCTATGACCAGGGGAGCCGCCAGATGACATTGCGTCTGGGAGGCCAGGAGTTCAACGGTAAGTCTGCCTTCTGCCCATGTTTCTTCAAAATTAATTTTCCTCACCAGCATGGTCTTCTGCTGCTCTTTCTGAGCCCTCTCCATCCCCTGAGGAATATGTACTTTTGAAAAGAAACGGAACCAAAAATGCTACCTAAAAAACAGCCTGAGCATCTCAGCAGCACTGATTTCCACAAGAAGCACTGAGTTACTCTCCAGGCTGCAGGTTGGCTGGTTGCTGGCTGGCTCAGCTGGGCCGCTCTGCTGGTTTCAGCCAGGCTCACTTGCCATCTGGGGGTCAGCTGGCAGCTGGCTGATCTTGTCTGGACTTGGCTGCGATGGCTTGGCGTAGCTTCTTGTCTCTCTCATTCTCCGAGATGAGCACGTTCTCCTGTAGATGGCAGAAGCGGGAGACAACAAAGGAAACAGCCAGGCCTGTAAAGGTTGAGGCTTGGCTCTGTCACTCTGCTGTACGTATTGGCCACAGCAGATCACACGTCCCCACTGAAAGTCCAGGGGTGGGGAAATACACTCTGTCCCTTTAGTAGCAGGAAAGGCAAAGTCCTGTGCAAAATGTGTGAAGAACCAGGGCCAAAAATATGATCTGTCCATAAAACCAGTGCCCCTAGGGCATATTCCCCCCTCTGAGTTAAGAAATTCCAGGCAGTACCAGTTGCACTGCCCATTCTAATTACAGGCGTGCATGGGACTGTGGGCCCATTCCATGGGCTCAGTTGAGGGAAATAATCATTGAACTTGCTCTTTCCCCTCCCTTTGGAAGCTCTTCCACCCATTTCCACACTTACAAGCATTAGCACTGAAGTCACCTTTGAGATCACCTGCCCTCCCCCTCATGTTACAGGGATGGGCGTTAGTACCCGAGGCCCCATGGTGGCCAGTCAGACCACCTGTCTGTGCACTCAGTCCTGTGCTGCCCTGTCAGTGGGTCTCCATCAGGGCAGTCCCTGAGCTGGGGACTGACCACACCCGACTACCAGGCCAGGACCACAGGCTCAGCATCGCCAGAGGCACTAACACATTCTCAGGCCCCTCCCAGGCTCCCAGGGCAGCCCCAGGAGTCTGTTCTGACAAGCTGTCTGGGTAAAGCTATGCCCGCCCACTGCGTTTGAGAAGCACTGACTAGGTGACTTGGATGCTTCTTTTTAACCTGAAGAGTCAGAGTTTATGGCGCGAAGAGGGCCTGGTGCTCACTCCTTCCAGCTCTAGTGTGAGGCTGGGGGAAGCCCAGCTCTGTCCTACTGCCTCTTTGCTCTGTTCGTGTGCCAGCCTGGGGTTCCAGTCTACTCTCTGGATTGCAGAGGAAGGGTGAAAGCACGTGCAGGTGTCAGCTAGACAGGGAAGCCAAGGGCATGGAGGGGAGGTCAAAAAGGTGGTCTTGGCAGGAGCCCTTGGAGGCTGGAGAGACTGTCTCCTCCCTCCTGGAGAAGTTTCCAAGATCCACTTCTCAGCGTGCTGCAGCTCTCAGGGTTCTAACAGCAGAGAGCTCAATGCCTCCTCCAGGAGCCCTCCCTGACTACTCGACAGAGCTTATTTCATCCTCTGTGGAGCTCATGCCCACTCCGTGCGTTCCAGGAGTGCAGTGCAGTGGGCAGTGCCCTGGAGCTGTGCCTTCGCCTGTCTGCTTTTCCCACTAGCTGACTGCGAGTTTGCTTGTCACCAATTGTGTGACCTTGAGCAAGTCAATAAATGTCTCCAGGCCTAACTGCTTGTCTATTGAGTGGCCTATGGCAGTACCCACCTCCCAGGGCTGTGGTGCAGATGAAGGGAGAAGGTAAGAGTTGAAGCAGAAATGTCTTCCATGGTGCCTCTTAGGAGCCAGGCCCTGCCCTGAGGCCTTGGCCTCTGCTAGCTCATGAATACTCAACCCAGTGCTTTGAAGGAGGCACCGCTATTATCATTTGCCCCATTTTACAGCTGCAGAGACTGAGGCACACAGAAGTGAAGTCTGCCCAAGATCTCAGAGCTTGCAAGTAGAATGGGTGGGATCTGAAGCCAGGTACTCTGGCTCCAAGCTTTCTTCACTTAAAACTGCTTTTCTCTGTTGGCACTTACAGATAATACATGTGAGGAACTTAGCAGAGTGTCTGCCACATAGTGTTAATATTAGATGATATTATTATTATCATTTAAAAATTTTTGTCATTGCTTTTTGCTATATTTTAAGAACTGTACCATGTTTTATTAATTTCTGAATTTAAACTATCAAGCTTAAAACCTGGCATAGAGAACATACATAATATCTCTGGAGTGTGTATTTACCAAAGCCTGGATAAAAACATTGTAGAACTAGATGGAATTCCATGAAGCTTACTTTCTTTTGGGATAAATCAAATCAAATAGCTTATTTGTATGATGGATAGTAAACATATGGTATCCATTACTGTGAGAGGTAGCCCAGGGTGAAAACGGGGGTTGAAGAAAGGCACATGGTATGTTCATGGGCAGTAAATCCGGAGTGAATTGCTTAACCTAGAGCGTGTGCTTGGTATGTGCCCAAGAAATGAAGCCTGTGCCCTTGTGTGGCCTCCCTGAGATGGAGTGATTGCCAAGTGACTTCTGGAGTTGTTTTTCCCAATGCCCTGGGTATATGTGTATATTTTGGGGTGCAGGCAAAGCTTTAAGGAGGGTACCCTTTGACGGGGATTGCAGACAACCTGAGGTATGTTCATCACGCCCCAAATTGAAGGTTGCTTTATGTGCAGACTGATCAGGAGGCCACCTCCAATTGGGAAGAGCAGACATAAATCCTTCCACAATAAGAGTCTGTAGGCACAGTGAATCCCTGGGAAAAGAAACATGATTAAAATTCTTACTAAAGTGTGTATAGCTGATAGATTCCCTTTCCTAACAGGAGCTATTGGTGGAGGGAAAGAAGAGTGAGGATTCCAGGGATCAGGACAACTGAAGGGGAGTCCACAGAACGGACTGAGAGTACATGGGAACGGGCCAGGGACAGTGAAGGTGGACTCTAACCCTCCAGTGTGGGTTGAGGGCCAGAGTTTTCCTTCCCATTTAGCAATTGGCTAGTTGGTCATTAAGATACAGATTGGCATCAGAGCCCAGGATTTAAATCCCAGTGTGAATGTTAATTCATTGTATGACTTTCATGGGTCTTGGTCTTTCCAATTATAAAATGCAGAATGATGACTTTGGACTCGTAGAGAGGGAGGATGGAAGGAGAAATGCATGTGCAGCACTTGGCCTAGCACCCAGAGCAAGGTGGGTGCTCAGTAGATACTGGGCACCCTAGAACAGTGGCTTGCATTTAAAGTACTGGTATTGAATCATCCTGCTTTTCTCCCTCAGCTCTATGGCCTTGTTCAGAGCACTTAACTACTCAGAGCCTCAGGGTCTCCATCTGTAAACTGGAGCATGCTGTTTTATATGAAGTGCCTACACGCTCTACAGGCTTTAGTTTAAGGCTTTGTTTTCTGAAACAAGTCCCTGGTCTCCCAGTTGCTCATTCAGCAGAGGTGCACTGTAGGACTTCTGGTCTGGACAGCCACTTTACTGATCAGTACTGAGAGGGTCTTGTTCAGCAGGTGGCCTTGTTAATGGGGAATTAGCATTTACTTATAAAGTGTGACTGAACTGATTGCCAGTTGTAGGAAATTATAGCCCAGTGGATACACTAAATTCAAAGAGTAAACATGTCAACATCTGTTTTGCTTTTTGCAAAGCGCTTTCATACCCATAAGCTCAAATGATCCTTTTGACACTCTGGGGAGGCAGTTGGTTATATCACTGTTTTATCCAGGAGAAAATTTCAGACCCATAACATGTTTTAAAGAAACTATCTTTGCATTAAGTGCCATAGCTGGGACTTCACACTTAAGCTTTAGAGACCACAGAGGTCAGTGGAAGCTCTCCACCACACCCCTCAGTGTCAGTTTTTGCTTTGATGGTCCCCCATGTAATTTACTGGGAGCAGAAAGTGCCTCAGACCTACCCTTGTATTGTACTAGTAAATTAAAGAGTCAGTAATTGAGAATTTAACTCCTTAGACAGCTCTCTGGAGCCTGCTATGCTCCAGACTTTGGGTCATTAATGTCAGCTACCAGCATGTTCTAGGTTGAGGATTTTAAAGAGCTATGGAGAGAAGGGGACAGAAGGTCCGACTGGAGGATCAGGTGTGCATTGTGGAGTTGAGCTGGGCAGTGCATAAACAGACACAGAAGGGAGTAGTTGGCCCTCTCATTCATCACACATCCTGGGAACCTGCTTGGTGTGCAGTGCCAGGCCAAGTGCTGCTGGAGTACAGAGAGGGGTACAGTGGTTCCTGCTCTCAAGGAGCACATAGGCTAGTTGGGGTGACAGATATGACAATTATTAAGGTACAGGAGGCCCCCAGTTTGCCTGTCTCAGCAGACTGATAAAGGACTGTGGGACACAGAATGCCCCGTGAGCTCATCTCTCCCATTTGATAAGCTAACCAAACCCCTTCTAGGTCACCTGCTCTACAGGAGTTTAGGGCTGACTTCTAATACCAGCCACAACAAATAACCACACCCACAAACAACCCCATTAATCTTAAGCAATGTGAAGGCACAATACTCTTCCTGGCTCTGAGGTTTCTTTCTCCTGTCATCAATTTCTGTCTAACCTTTGTGCCTGCTCTCAAGAGAGAGCTCTCATTGTGTGTGCTGTCAGAGAGGAATCCACCCAGGGTCTGCAGCTCCCAAACTTCCAATGGGCGTCTCTGGATGTTTTTCAAATATTTGGTATTGGCTGGTTTGATGTTCCTATTTCAAAGGAAAAAGGCTTAGAAAACTCTGGAACTGCATGTGGCTCCTTTCTGACAGTGTCTTAAAGTGCAAATGAATGAAAAATAGACATATTCAATGTTCCCTCATTCTGAAGTAAATTGAGACTACACAACAGCCATCAAGCCTCAAGAATCAGGTTGCATGCCAAACCCCCAAAGTTGTAAATGTGTATGTGTTCCTGCAGCCTTGATTACAGAGAGAGCGGTGATGAGGTGGAGTCTGGTGGCCTGTGTACTGGGGGGATATTCTAATTCAGCTGTCAGGGAAGGCATGGAAACAGATGTCTGGACAGTCTAAAGCGTCCTGTCTTAAAATGCCGTTTAGCAGGGAAGAGGAGGAATTATGTTTGCTTCTGTTCTATGTACCTTCTTAAAATCAACAATATTCAACTGGGGAAATTGTGGGCAATAGAGTGAAGGATCAGAGATCTGCATTAGGAAACCTGGTCTGGTGCCCAGGCCTCTTGTTGTTGGTCAGATAAGACTCTGCATTTATTTGGTGGGCTCTGAATCTCATCAGTTGTTCTCTTTTCCTCTTTCTTTTTCTGTGTATTCATTAATATACTGAAAACCAGCACTGTAGCAGATTTTATATTAGTTGTGAGTGATATAAAGAAGAATAAGGCCCCTTCCCAACCTCAGGAAACGCCAGTTTAAGTTTAAGGTCATTTAAGGAGCTGAACAATTACTGTCAAGTGTGAGAGTAAAGACAGATGTGTTTGTTCATGCTCTGCAAATCCCTGTGAGGGGCGTATAACTCAGGCAGAGGGCTCAGGGATGCCTTCTGGGCAGAGGTAATACAGGCCCTGATTCTTACAGAATGAGGAGAGGTTAAGCAAGTCAAAGGGGACATGGGTTCCGGGCAGAGAGAAAAAATTCATGCGTTGATGCAGAGCCCTGAAAGCAAGAATTAGCTGAGACTGGGAAGACAGGCATCTTGGAGTGGCATGAGGCTGCTCAGACTCTCAAGAAGCAGATCGTAAGGCATGAGTTCTGAAATCTGGTAGCTGTTGAAAGACTGTGGGTAGTCCTACCTTTCAGGAAGAATATCCTGCTGCTGTGTGGCTGAGGGGTGGGAGAGAGTCACGGGGATCAGTAAAAGTCCACTGATGTTAAAAGATGTGAAGAAGGTTCAGCTAAGAGCATGTGTTCCAAGGAGGCAGTGGGTTTAGCAACAGTTTGGATGTGGAGACTGATGCAGGGGGGAGTGTGACCAGGCAAGTGTGAGCTTGGGTGACCAGGAAGCAGTGGTACCATTAGCTGTTTAGAAAGCATAGGAGGCGGTGTGTTAGGATGTGGACATGGGCATAAGGCATGATGAAAATAACAGGAAAATAGGCATCATGTCTTCGACCTCAGTGTTCTCTGTGCATTCCTGTGGGGCTTGGCAATCATTTCAATAGTTGAAACTACCCAGGGGTTGTAACTTTCTTTGTAGTAAAGACGCTTCCCCGGACCCAATAATCTGTAGGTGCTGGTCAGGTAATCTGTATCAGCCAACATGCTCAAAATTCGTGTGCTGAGTTTACCTGAATTCCATTGGATTAAAGTACATTGAAGTGAGCAAAAACCAAGGCTACGGTTAAGACTCACGGTATGTCCCAGGTTGGAAGGCACAGGGCTCACTTGCCTTGCGATGGAAAAAAAAATGTATCAGAAGACCCTGCTTCCTCTCCTGGTTCAGTGCATTCTGGTCGCAAACAGTGTGAGACCTGTGTGCTCCCACGCACAGCACCCACTTTTCTCTGGGTGTTGGAGGCACATATGATTTTCCTTTCTGCTCTATGTGAAGCAGGACACATATACCAGACAAAATCTGTCAAGATGTTTTAAAAAATGTGAAAGGCTCCCCAACTCACCCAAGTCAGAAAAGGGGACTGCTGAGTGGTGAGGACGTTCCTCTTGGAATTCCCTAAAGGGTTGTTGCCCTTGGGAAGGGACAAGAATGAGGATGTGAGCTGATAGTTATTGAGGGTCCATCATCTCAGTGCTCAATATTATCCCATTGTGAATAATTTCTTCAAGTGGCCATTGGTTTTGGTCTTAGATTTGAGACTGAAAAAACCCTAGAGATAAAGTTTTGTCTCTCTACTTTCACAGGTAAATAAGAACCATAATGTATGGCCTAAACTATTTTGAAAATGTTGTTTACATGTTACCAAAAAATATCTATGTATCTACTTATCTATCTATTTATCATTTTAAAGAGTCAGTATGCTAAACAGATATGGGTATAAAAACACTGAAGAAAAATTCTCTGATTTCCCTTGTGACAAAATCCGAAGTTCCCCAGCCTGACCTTCATACTAAGCAAATGTGTCACGAGAGGATAGTGCAAACAACACAGGCCGAGCAGATGGCCCTTCTCTGGTGGTGTCATAGGGGTATGTGGGATGGTCCCCTACATAGCAGGTAGAAGAAGTACCAAAATTTTCAGAGAACCAAGTGTAGGTTTCCCAGATATTACAGGCCTCCACTTCCCCAAATTTTTATAAAGCCTTCCTCCCTCTGAAGCAGGTTAGGAGAGAATTACGAACAGGTCCTTTAAGGAAACCTGTTATCCTAATATTAGGCAGTCTGAGAAATTCTAGCCTCATTGTTTATTCCCATTTCAGAAGCAAAACCGAATACCGAATTGTGACTCAGTATTTCCAGCTCATCCCTACGGCATAGAACATGATCATGTTTGGGTGGGGGCGACTCACTACATTCACAGCTGAGTTTTCCAAGTAGTTCAGTGTTTAACTGAAGCTCTTTAAACCTCCTTAAACACCCTTCTAAACACAAAAGCCTTACAAGTATTTGCCAGTTTGGAAGGACAGAGTTCTGCGACATGTTATCCTCTCCTTGTTATGGTGGTTAAGAGCATGGGCTACGGAGCCACACGTGGGGGATTTGGATTCTGGTGTTAACCTCTGGAGTTTGCTCTTCATCTGGAAATTAGGAACAAAAATACCAAACCTTGGGTTTAAATTAGACAGTATCTGGACGATGCTCACTCAAGTGTTGGGCAAATGGAAATAGACCTTAATAATAGGGGGCTGTAATAATACATGACTCTTAATGATAATTGACAACTGAATGTGATCCTTTCTTGATGTCTCGGGTTGTGTGCTGGCGTCTCCTACAGAGCAGGGGGCTGTTTGCCTCCAGCACCTGCCCTTCTGGAGCTCTGCTCTCAGCCTTTCTTATCACAGGATCTCAGGGCCGAACAGAGGCAGGAGAGGCAACCCCCTCTCCCCCCATCAAGAAACGGTGTGGCAAACCCAGTCTCACCCAAGGGTGGCATGCAGAGGAGTGTAGTTTGGCAGAAAAGAAAATATAATAATATTAGTAATAAATGAAATGATGGTACCTGCCAATCATAGCATGCATATCAAATGTTGAGGACTGCAGGCGATAGTTCCTAAGCATTATTCCATCCTCACAATTACTGTCCCCATTTGCCAACAGGGCAGGAGTCTCAAAGGACTTAAGTGACATGGACAGTTGACACGGTGCTCTAGTCTCCAATGAGCTTTGCTCTTTAAGCCAATCTCTACTTCCTTAAGTGATTCTCTGTGTCACAGATTCATATCCCCTCACCACAACTGTCCCTTTGGTGCCCTGAGCAAGACATCTGGTGTCTGACCAACTGTGGTTTTGTACCAAGGATGTGGGTCTACTCCACAAGGCTCTTTCTGGGGTATACCTTGTGTGGGAATTAGAGCTCTCAAGGTCTGGGGTCAGGACATGGGGGAGGCGACGCAGTGTGGCCATGGCGGGTCTCTAGGCAGAGCAAATGTGCTCAGGCTCACAGAAATAAATGTCTTCCACTGCAGGCTTGACACCCCCAGAGGGAACTCGGAACACCGTTACCAGCTTCCAGCAGGTTTATCTCTGGAAAGGTACGTTCTGCAGTGGCGGTGAGCAGGACCCCTTTTCCCCAAGACTGTCTGGTCCCACCTCTAGTTCATGGACCCCTCAGCCCCCAGAGAGAAAACCAGGGAGATTTGCTTTCCACGTGAGTGCTTCATGTGGGGCAGAAGGGCCTCAGCTCTCATCAGGTAGGATACTAAGTCTAAACGAAAAGAGGGAAGTGTGGAAACCCAAGAAAGGGTGAAGGAAGGAAGCACTGGTCTCCTGGGATCTTGTCACCAGGCTGGGAGCTGAAGCCACTGCAAACTGCGGGAGGCACTTCCCCAAGGGGACCAGGCCACAGGCGCCTCTCTTGCTGCCAAGTGGGGACAGGACCCCAGGTAGGTGGTGCCAAGAACTCCCAGTTAGAGATAATGCTATTGTGTGTGCGTGGAACAGGCGGAGAGCTCAGATAAAATGCACATTTGGCATATCCTTTCCTCTTTGTTGGTCCTCTGAGTTTACTGAACATTGACCAGGTGCTTACTCAGAGCCAGGGGCTGTGGGAGGCATGTGGGTGAGTGTGAGTGATCAGGGATGAGAGAGGCGGGGCACGGCCTTGACCTTGAGGGGCTGCGGCCGCAGGAGGGAGCCAGCAAGCAGTGGACTTCACAAGTCATGGCCACAGGTGCTGGGTTAGAGCGAGGGAGGGGGAAAGATCCCAGACCCTGTGTCCCTCCTCTTCCCAGGCTCCCTCTTCACCAGTCTCCAGTCCCCCAAGAGCCGGGACTGGCGACCTGTACTGTGCTTGTAAAGTGAACTAGAGGGAAAGAGCACAGAGGGGATTAGAGTGATGGCATGAATTCAGGTTCCATTACTTAACTTCCGCGGGGCCTTGAACACATCAGTCAGTCCCTAAGCCCGGACGTCCCACGGGTAATATGGCAATAAAGTGTGCTTACCGCACGGAGGTGTGTGAGCACGGGCAAGGCGTGCCTGTGGAGTGCTTAGAACAGAGCCTAGAGCGCCAGAGGCTAGCCCCTGGCGCCGGTGCTGGTGGTGGGTAAAGAGCGGGAGGAGGAAGAAGAGGAAAAAAAGAGTAAAACGGAAAGGGAGGTGCCCATCATCACTTTCATTTTAAAGCCATATAATGAGATTGATTATAATGTCTTTTCTCATTAGGTCATATCTGTAAGGTAGGTACAAAGAGGGGATAGAATTTTGTTCACTTTTCAGGCAAGAAAAATGAGACTTGGAGAGGTTAAGTGAAATGCCCATGGGACTCCTGGGGTGGGAACCAGATACTGGTTCCCAGTTATCAAAAATTTCTGGCACATAAGGTTCTAGCTGGTGGGAACTTAGGGAATTGCTTTTCCCCAGGACATTGCCACCACAGACCTGTGCAGTGCCCTGTCCTCCCCACAGGCACGCTCTGCTTTCAGGAAACACCTGTTCCCAACTTGGGGACTTGCTTTAGTTTTTCAAATTCCAGTTCATTTTACAACCTGCTTGTTCTGGGATAAGTTATTTCATCTCTCTGAGTCTTAGATTTTTCAAGAGTAAAATGGAAATCTTACCATTCACCTTCACAAGGTGTTGCAAAGCCCAACATTTATGAACTCATTTCATACACTTTAAAGGGCTTTGCAAGTGTTAATAATTTCAGTATCAAGGGTAATAATAGTTTGGTGTTGAGAAGTTGGCTGCTGTTCCATCAAGGACCAGAGAGCGCAGACTTATGCCACTGACTTTGTTCCAGACCGTGTCTTGGGCACTTGGCTATGGACCGTGAGGATTTCCCATATGCCACTGCACGACCCTTTTCCCTTCCCAGCATCAAAACAATCCTTTCTCTCCCTCCCAGGTTCTGACATGGGGTCTCGATCTGAGTCCCTTGGTTGTAGAAGAGACGTGGAACCAAGGCCAGTGCCTCCAACAGAAACAGGTACCAACCACAAAACCTTCAGAACCCGGGGTGCCTGGCTGTGAGGATGGGATGGTGATGCCAAGGATCTCGTCACTGAAGGGGCCCATTAGCATCGCCCCATTCGGCAGCCATGGACTCCCCTCTGGCTTTCTAACCCCAGTATCCATTTCATAAATATTCACTCTTCAAATGGGCAGTCGGCCCAAAAAGTGAGGTGACATCAGTGCAAAGTCACTACTGCAGCTGGAAAAAAGCCCGACTAGAGTGACAGAGAAGGCAGAGAACTGCTACAGAGCAGGGCTCCTCTAACTGTGGGTTGTGGCTTCACTTGTGTGCACCCTGAAGAGGCTAAGCATTCTGGGACTGTTTAATGAAGGAGATGTCTGTGTGAATTTTTCAAGAGAGTCGTTTTGTGCAGTGGAAGATGCAAAATCCATATGTTATAGGGGCACAGTGTATGTGATGTCTGTGACCTCTCCATCCTTGGTCCTCACAATTGTTGTTCCTTAGGTGGAGCTAAAACTAGGGGTGGGGAGAAAGAGGGAGAGGAAAGGGAAGGGAGAGAGGAGGCAGCTCAGGCTGCCAGCACAGGGGAGGCAGCATTGTACAGTGGGGGAAACACCACACTGCAAGCACACACATCAGGGCTTGAGCCCTATTTTGCCAACTTACTACTAACTGCATGCATGGCCTTGGGTACTTCCCTTACCCACTGAAGCCTTGGTTCCTCATGTGGTGCTTTCCTCTTATCCCATTATAGGTGACGGGCCAGGTGACACTCCTGGTGCATGGCCTGATATTTAGCAGATGCCCCCCAAATCATAGCTTCTTCCCCTTCCCAGGGCTTTTGTACAGATCAGATGAGACAATGTACACAAGCCACTGAAAATGGAGCTCATCTCATAGTAGCTGTTTGGCAACTATGAGTTCATTCTGCATTCACAGAGCTGTGGGACCCGGGCTTGGGCACTGGTTTAGAGTGTGGGTTCTCAGGTGTGGGCAGGAGGGTTCAAATCCCAGCTTTGCTTCTAACTGCCTGTCTGCAAGCCTGAGTTACCTTCTCTGAGCCTCAGTTTCTCCCTTGATAAAGGAGGGTAATGGCTGTACCCAAGAGATATGGCAGTTGTGAGAACTGGAGTAGGTAATTCTATAAATTGTAGTGACACAGAGCAAGTGCTCAAAGGCTGTTGACTGTTATTATGCGGTAGTGGTGGCATTGGTGACTGCAATCCTAGCACCTAGCCTGGCTCATAGCAAGCCTTCCATAAAGCTTTGTCCCTATTCCATCCCTCTTTCTGTATTGGCTGGCAGATAGCAGATCCCAGCTTGGGATCAAAACTAGGGTCCCAGTACATATTACTGTTCAGACACTCTCAGCAGTGGTGTCTTTTGCACCTTTGGAAGTTTTCCAGTGGAAGCTTTAATTCTACCAGCAGGGTGGTGGTGTGGGGACGGAGGGTCACCTGCTCAGGAGACTTCCCCTCCTTGTTCTCATAAACAACCGTTTTGCTGCGTCTCTTCTGCAGTGGCCTGGCCTCTCCCCTTTCTGATCTTTGTCCGTACTAGCACACTGGCAAATTAGTTCTGCCTTGGGAGCCTCCCAAGTGCATGGCGCCTATTCGAGCTTATCTGCTGCCAGCCGTTGTTTTTCTGCTAAAGCAAGGATGACTTCAAAACTCACGGGGAGGAGAGCAGAAGAGAACAAGTCCCCACCCCACATCCCTTACACCTCCGGGAATCAGTCCTGCATTTGGTGCTTTGTAAGCAACATCTTGCCAACAGTATGACAGCTCTGCTGATCGTGTCCTTATTCCCATTTTTCCAATCTCTAAGTGCATCACTATGTCCTGTTTAAGCCAGTCCAGCACTAAGGGGGCAGCAGAACCAGTATTCAAATGGTGGTCAGATGACTCCGAAGCCTGGATGGATTCTTCTAGAACTGTACCAGCTGCTCCCTAGTGCAGACAGCATGGGCTCCGGGCTGAGTCCTGATGACCCATGGCTGACAGAGCAGATGGGTTGTGTTTGATTTATAGAGTGGAATTTTTTTAAAACTGAGCCAATATTTTTGAATTGGGAGATTTTATATACAAATTCAGATTTCCAGCTTTTATAGACAAAAACAGAGGGAAGGCTCTGGCAACATGGCTTCACATTTCCTCAGACCATTCTCTGAGCTAAGTTGAGTTGCCCCTTCCATCAGGGCGCAGATCTTCTGTTTGCCCCACTCCCCTGCCAGCCCCAGGCACTCCTGCCAGCCCCTGCCTTCCCTAGGCATTTGCATCTGCCATCCTCAACCTTAGAGTGCCTCATGGGGGTAACCATAGTCTGTAAATGTGAATGATTTCATGGCACTTCTGAACATTCTGTAAAAACCATCCTTATACACTGTGCCATGGCCACACCTACACAACTATCCCATGATTCCTTCAGGAAGGACCCCTGCATCCTCCCCCCAAACCAGAAGGGTAGCTGGGCCCCCACCCAAGACCTTGTAGGGATTCAGGGTGAATAGACAAAGCTCAGCTCAGTTTTCCCTTGCCCAGCTGATTATATTCCTGGACGTAAGAAGATAACGCCCCTGTAGGAGAAACGCCTTTGATCCGCTCCTCTGGGGTGGGGCCCAGTGGCTTCTCTGTGGCTCCCTTACCTGGCCTGTGCTCCTCAGTGTCTCTGGGAACGGCCTTTCCAGTTCAAAGAACAGTGAGGGATTTTTCTCATTCAGCTTCAAGTCGTTGCAATTAGTCTGAGTGTTTGAGACACACAGGGAAGCCGACAGGAACAGCCTCCCATCTGGCAAGCCTGTGCTGGCCTCCTTGCTGTCAAGGGGAGTGCACAGCTCTGAGAGAGCAAGGAGAAATGAGTTTTTCCTAATATGGCATGTAAGCTGAGTGGCCAAAATATTCATCCTTTCATCTGCCAGACACTTTTTGAGCACATATTCTGTGCCCTCAGACGTTCACTCACTAGTGAGCATTTCCATATACCAGCGACTGCAAGGCAATGCAGCAAGGCTGAAATGGGGACAACTTTCAAGGGCAGTGATGTTGCAGGGAAGAGAAGGTGCTAAATGGCCTACAGATGACAGGAAAGGCTTCTCAGAGGAGTCTAAAAGAATCTGCGAGGCATTCCCAGGGTACACCTGGGAGAAGATGTTCCAGGTAAGAGGACCAGCCTGTACAGAGGCTCTAAGGGTGAAGTGTGATTCAGGGAACTTCAAGTGTGCCTTTAGGCCTGCGGGGTTGTTTTTCCCTCCTTACTCTGTTGTCTTAAGAGGTGACCTGTGCATGGCTCAGCAGGGGGACAGGTATATAAACTGTCATATAATAATGGGACATTCAGTGACCGAGAGATCTGGGGCAGTGGAGGAGGGGGCAGCAGCATGGCCTCTGGGGGTTCTGCCAGCAATAAACTGGCCTTGCCAGACATGAGTAAAGCTTTTATCTTCTTCCTGGTTGTTGCTGAAGAAGTTCATTCTCATGAGACTGCCTTATGCAGCCTGGAGAGTAGGCTGCTAAGTGGATGTTCAAGTCCAGGGAAAAGTGAGGATCTGTATGGGATGTAATGCCCCTTATGCCAGAACTCTGACTTAAGGGACACTGTAGATGTGCCCCAGCTTTTTTCCATGAACTGCTTCATGCCCCCCGTGTAAGCCTCTCTGGAAAGTCATAGCCCTCATGAGGCACAGAAATATCCCCCCACCCCCAGGCCTGGGATTTGGGGTCCTTCAGGAACAGAGAAGCTCTTTATAGAGCCATAGACCATCAGATCAGGAGGGAACAGCATTCGCCCTTGAAACACAGGAGGACTAGATAGGTGAGGGAGAAGGGTAAGCATGGACACTAGTCCTGGGGCAGCAGGCAGTGTGGTGATGACCTAGGATTACCAGTGTTTGTAGGCTTCTGGAATGTGAGTTGAGGCAATCAGAAATGAGGCTTAAAATACAGGTGGAGCTTGGATCAAGACGAAAGCTGGGGCTTCTGTCCTGTGGGCAGGTGGGCACCCAGGAAGAGCCTTAAACCAGAGATCATGGTGTGTGAAGACATAAAAAAAGACTAGGGGAATAGCTAAGCTGCTATTTTTAAGTTTGGGGCTGAGCAGAGCTGAAAGCTGTCTTCATAGGGGAGGGATGTCATCTGGGAGGGAGCCAGGACTTTGACTTGGCTTCAAAAGACAGAAGGGGCATCTGTGTTTCAAAAGTTACAAACAGAGATTTGACTCTAAAACTTCCTAATGATGGGGTGTGGCCTGAACTGTTGTGGGAGTAAGTCATGCCTTGGTGAAGAGTTGAAGCAGATGGCTCCCAAGCTTTCTTCCAAACCAAAATTCTAAGATTTTGCAACTCCATAATTTTCAGGACTTTCTGACCTTCTGGGACCTTCTGAACCCTTCCTTCTTGACCAGACTCCCAACGCTGTTGACTCCATATCTGCTCTGGCTTCATGTACAGCCTGAAAGAGTGTGTGCATGTGCCCATGCATGTGTGCACACATGCACACATGCATGTGAGAGACAGAGATTGATTGATTGATTCATTGATCATGGAAATAAACAAAGAAACTCCTTCTTTTTCAGATTTGAGAACAGAGCTTTTCTCCCATGTGGACCTTAACCAGGTCATTGTCAATGGAAGCCAATCCCTGCCCAGACAGCAGCACTGGCTTTTCAAACACCTATTTTCACCTCAGCAGGCAAACCTGTGGTGCCTGTCTAGTAAGTACCCTTGGGCCTTATCCTTCTTTCAGGCCCTGTGGTCCCACATCACAGGCCTAGTTTAACAACTCTTGAGAATTAGGTAAGATCAAACTCAGTGGCATGATTCAGGGATCCATTTAGTACCATGGGTGATACAAAATAAAGACAGGACACAACCCATCAATGTAGTTAATCTCTACTCTGCTCCCAGAACCTGTCATCCATCCATCCATCCATCCATCCATTCATCCATCCATCCATCCATCCATCCATCTTTTACCCAATAGGCATCTACTATATTGAGCATGTGCCATATTCTAGGCCTTGTATTTCACCTTGGGGATGAGAAAACAAAACACAGAAAAGTGAATGAACCACGATTCTCCCTGTCAGGGAGCGCACTGACACCAGTGCCAGTGTCTGATATGGGAGTGGCAGCAGGGGAGATTGTTCACAGTGTTCACATGGTTTTTATGTCCTGTGGCTTCTGCTCTGAAGATTCTGACAGCCTCTGAGATGGCCCAATGAATTTTACCCTCTCTCCTCCTGTATTGCTGTGTTTACAGCTCACCTTTTCCAATTTGAGACTCTGCCATCTTTTAGAGCCCCATGGACTCCCTGTTTTGCAAATGATCCTCTCCCAGTTCGCAGAACCTAAGTGATTTTTTGTGGGCCTCCAGACTGGATAGCCTCTACTGTCCTGGGCCTTTGCCCTGCCTAGGAAGAATCCCTACCAGGCATTTCTTCCCAGAAGATCTTCCAGCGCTGACTCTCTCCTGCAGGCCTCCCAAGGACTAACACCCGACTGCTCTGTTGTCTGTAGGCTGTGTCCAGAAGCCCACTTTCTGTCAGCTGGTGGAGATAGCAGACACTGCACCCTTGTACTTCACCTGCACTCTCTACCCAGAGGCCCAGGTGTGTGACGATGCCATGGAGTCCAGTCCCAAGGGCTGCAGACTGATCCTGCCCCACAGGCCAAAGGCCCTGTTCCGGAAGAAAAGTAAGTGCTTAGTGGGATCTGCACAAACTGCATTTCTAGTGGGCTGCTGGCTCTGTGGTTATAGAAATATCCAGATTAATTTATTCTTCATTTTAAAGTAAAGTTATCCATGCCAAGATGTGAAGCCATTCAGAAATGCATCAGGTTGACTACCGAGAAAAGTCCTGCTCTGAATCCCAATCCTCAGAGAAAGCTACTCATAACGCCCGTATCAGTTAGAATTCCATTTGGCTGAAAATCCCAACAGCAGTGGCTTTTACAAAATAGAAGTTAATGTGTCTCTCTGGGGATATTAATGACACTTTTTTGTTTTTGTTTTTGTTTTTCACCCATCACAGTCTCTGTTCTTCCAATTCTATCTCACTGTTCTATCTCCTTTTCTGGAGGCCTTTCTCAGATATCTGGTGACCCTTGGTTTTCCATTTAAATGTAAGAAAGGAGTCAAAAGCTACTCAGGAAACTCCCAGGTTGTGGAGGGAGCTGGTTGACTTTAGGTTTCCCTGCAGAGTAATCTGGTTGAGCTGCACTTTGGGGAAATCCCTCAAGTGGTCACTTTCAGGTCCCTCCCCAGAGGGATCCTGTCACATCTGCCTGGGGGCATGAGCTTGGCTGCTGTTGATTTGGATGCCAAATAAAGTTGGAAGATGAAAGAGCCTCAACTTTCACCAAGTAGATTGATCAGGAAGAATACTGCTCCCTCCATGAACTCACCTGGAGCACCCAAGAGATCCCTTCTCTTCTGTCTGCTCCTGAAAATGAACCTTCCATCTCCTGCTGTGGTGGGGAGAGCACAGTTTTCTGCTGTGGAAAGCAGAGGAGGTGTCTGGAGACCAAATTGCTTCTCAAAGAGATTTATAGTCCCCCCTGCTTTAGCCCACCTTCCGCCCAGTGCTGCCAATACTTCACCCTTTTGGGATTCCAGAAGGTGTATTGAGTTACTTTGGGTTCTTCGCACAGAAAAGTTGAGCATTCAGCTTTCTTGGGCCCATTAAGTCAATCGTGTGCTCTTCTGTGCTTTCAAGCTTCCAAACGTTCATTGCTATATCCCTTCTCCTATTCTCTTTGTCCTTGAGGGTGTATGCCTTCACAAGAATCCTTCACTATTATTTTAGTGAGCTGTGGGACAGGAGCAGAGAAAATATGTGATTTTAATAAGCCATCTCTAATTAGGAGCTCTCGGTCTGGTTTGTATGTCTTTATCCTCTTATTTTCATGGATACAGCAAATCTCCCTCTAAATAACAAGATTTCTTTCTTTCTCTGTGTAGTTGTCCTGAAAGATAGAGTGAATAACTTTTATACTCGCCTGCCATTCCAAAAACTGACGGGGATTTCCATTAGAAGTAAAGTGCCAATGTCGGAAAAATCCATTTCCAGTGGGTAAGCTACTTCTTTCCCTCCATTACCAGTATTTATTATTAAGACCCTTCTACTCGCATAAAGAAGGTAATACAGTATCCGTGAAAGGCACATGTGTAAAACATGGCAAAACCTAGAGCAAATGGTGAGCAAGGTTATACAGGGGTGACCGGATCTAAAAAGCATGGCCAAGGTAGCTTACTGATAATTAGACACCAGCTTCAACCCTGAACCTCCGCTCAGCTGATGCAAAAAGGAAACACTGAGCCCTGTCTGACCAATTAATAAAAATTATCTAGTGTTGTAATAAATGTGGTCAGCAGAGACTCACTGTGCTGCATTCAGAATCCAGAGAGCAAGTAGAACTTCTAATAGGACCATGGGACTTTATGATTTTTAAAATATATTATTTATTTAGTTAGTTATAAGTTAGCTGTTCTTCAGTTGTTTTAAATGAGGGTGACATTTTTCTCTGCCTAGTCTGTGGATCTCACCCATCTGATCACCAAAACTTTTTACAAATCACATCCTTGTGTCCTGGACCTGGTGAACCAGCGTTTTCTGGAGTGGGGCCCCAGAAGCTGAATTTTAAGTCAGCTTCTCCTCCTGGTGATTCTCTTGGCCGTTAGAATTCAAGAGTCATCGATCTCCAGACTGTTGATCTGTGAAGTACTGCTGAGTCAGAAACTGTCATGTAGCTGGGGTGAATGTTTAAGATTGACTTTGAAAATGCCGTTGAAAAGATGACAGTCGTCGTCTCTCTGGAGACCCGGCAGGGCCCCACCCCTGCTGAGGGGACCGGGAGGAGAAGGAGGGCTGGACCCAGGGGTCAGCCCGACCCTGGCTGCGATGGGACTGGGGTCTCAGAGAAGGGCAGTTCAGTGGCAAACACACCCTCCCTTAGCTGTGGTCTTCCAAGAAAGGCAAACTAAGGGGTGGGTGGCAGGACTCTGGAGGGACCCACGGGCAGGTGCAGAGATACAGCTAGCAGAGGAAAAGCTGCTCAGGAGAGATGGAGGCTTTGCCCACTGGGATGTGATTTGGGTTCAGGGGCTTCTACAAATGAGAAGGAGGAAATGGCAAGGACGAGGCAGGATCCCCACAGTGAAAAGGAACTAAGGGGTAAGGGGCGGAAGGGGCTCTCAGGAGTCAGCAGTGAATGATCAGAACTGGGGCGTGTGGTCAGGGTGGGGAGCACTGGAACCGGGCCCAGGAGTAGCACTGGTTTGGAGCCACGAAGTCCCTCTTGCCAGAATTGGGGTCCACCAGTGGGGTCCTAGAAGTGGGGTCCAGTCCATATCTGAAAGGATGGTAGGAGCACATTCGGGATGCTAGGTTAGCTGGGGTTTGAGCATGACAGGCACAGGGTCTGTGCTTGATGAATGAATCAGCAAATAAATGAAGGCTGGCAAGACCACATCCCCCAGAAAAGAGAAGAATTTTGTTGCCAGAAAGAACCTCCAAGCTAGGAATCCACTCATACGTACTGGCCAAAGCACCCCCAATTTGGGTGGTCACAAAGAAAGTAGGCCCTCAGAAGTAAAAATGACTGCCATTCAGCCACCCAGGAGGTCTTGGGCCACCCACAAAAGTGAAAACCTTCAGGCCTGCTCTGTCTCTTCTCACGCCAGCTTCTTCGCATGTGAACGACTGTGTGACGTGGACCCGTGCTGCACCGGCTTTGGCTTTCTAAATGTTTCCCAGCTGAAAGGTAATAAAAACTCCCTCTCACCTGCGTGCACATTGCAGTCTAGAAACACATTTGTATTTATGATCTTATCCAGTTTACAGCATTGCCTCACAGTGGGTGGGGAGTAGTAATCCTCATTTACAGATGGGAAGTAGAGGCTTGGAGAGGGGAGGTGGCTGATAAAAAAGACAGCTGGGACCGGCCTCCGTGTGCAGGGCCTGCTCATCTTCACACAGCGCTTGCACCTGGCCGAAACAGCCTTCCTCAAGGGGCTCACTCAGCCGTCTGCTCGTCTTCACGATTTGGGTCAGGCAGCTTGGTGGGATCGACTCTGGATCTATCCATATGGTGTGTATTTAAATTTGATGCTTCCTAGCCACTTCCTAGTGCTGGGATCCTGGACAAGTTATTCAATCTCTGAACCTTGGTTCCTCACGTGAAAGTAGGGATACAGATGCTACCCTCCTCCAGGGCTGTGTGCATACCAGCTCGGATGATGCAGACCGAGCCCCAGCACAGCCCTGGGCGCACGATGGGTGCTCCATATGGAGCTGCTGCATCCTTCCCTCTTTAGCAGAGGCTCGTGAAGGGACCAGGTTTGTCATCAGTGCTGAGATCGTACCTGGAACACAGTGGAGCACCCCAAAAGTCTGCTAAGAATGAGTTTGCAGAATTTCTCTCACTACTTAGAACCTTCCCTCATGATCATTTTCCTGGCCCTGGGTATTTTTTGCTCCAGGAGGAGAGGTAACATGCCTGACTCTGAACAGCTTGGGGCTTCAGACATGTACTGAGGAAAATGGAGGCGCCTGGCGCATTTTGGACTGTGGCTCCCCTGACACTGAGGTCCGCACCTATCCCTTTGGATGGTACCAGAAACCCAGTAAGTGACCTTCCCAGAGCAGCTACATGGTTGTCTTTAGTTGACTGTTTCTCAACCATATGTTAGAATGATGTTCCTGGGCTGGGAAGGAAATTCGTCAGGACTCACTGGGTGCAAGTAATAGAAACTGATTCTATTTAACTTAAGCAGAAAAGGAACTTATTGGAAGACTTAGAGGGAAGAGGACAAGGTCTCAGCATCACTGACATATTTAGCAGAAATGAGTGTACAACCTCATCATTGGGCCACTGTCATCATCAGTCAGCTCCAGAGGGCTTTGGTTGTTAGATTCAAACTTTAAATTCAAGGGAAAAAATTTGGCCCAGCTTGGGCTGTAAGTCCAGCCACTCTCAGAGGGAGGGTGGGGCAGCTTGGTGACAGTCCCAGCAAGACTGCACATGGGGGGAGAGGAGGTTCCTCTAAGTAGAGTTAAGTTCAGTTGCCCGGCAGGAGAAACCAATGGATGTGCACTCTGCCAGGTTCCCTTGGTGTGCCCATCCTGTCAGTTAGTCAGGACAGTGGAGCGCATGGCAGTTCTCAGGAAGCGCAAGAGGGGCAGCTGACGCGTATCAGACAATGTATGTGGAGTTAGGACTTCAGGGCCAAGGCAGTGTTGACTCAGTGTGAGTACTTCACACGTATGTGCTAATTAAACCCCAGCACACTTTAGGAGCTCAGTCTGAATCAATGAATGAAAGGTCTGCGTGGTGTGATGGAGAAGCTCCTGGACTCAAATGAAGAGATATTTGTATCTTCCCAACTCTGCCTTCTACTATGACTTTGGGAAAGTCATACCACTTCCTCAGTTTCTCCATTAGTAAGACAATGAATGAGACTCACTGTGGTCCTATCAGCTCTTCTCTTCTGGATGTTTAAGGGTATGGGTACACTTGGGGTACAGTGGGTGATAACATGGAGACTGGACAGCCTCATCATGCATCCCAGATGCAAATTCACAAAGATGTCCCAGACACAGAAAGATTGACAGCCCTGTCTTAGTAGGTGTCAGTGGAGAGGCTGGGTGAGGCTCAGTGTCTCCAGCCTCTCCCACTGGTGCCTCCTCCCTAGTTTCAGAGTCAGCACAGGATGGGGCACCTGCTCTAGAAATGAGAGTCACAGAATGTCTGGTCTGGAGGAATCTTAGAGATCTATAACTTTGATCTCCACAGTCCTTACATCACCCGACACAAAGGTTTGCCCAAACAGGAAGGGAGAGATTTGATATTACTAATGAGCCTACTGCTGTGTGTCTACATGTATGCTGTGTCCCCACATGCTGGGGCTTCTACGTGGGTTCTATAATTAAATACTCCTAATTCCCCTATGGAGTACATATTATTTCCTCCATTTTTAGATGAGGAGAGTATGACATAGAAAGTTGAAGTTATTTGACCCAAACCACATAGCTAACAAGCAGCAGTCAGGTTGCCTGCCCAGATCTGATGATCCCAGACTTCTTTCTTCTGCTTTACCATGTTGCTTCCTGCAGGTCTTCAATATCCCAATAGTGATTATAAATGAAAATGTCCTGACACCTTCTCTGACTGGTTTTCCCCCAACTGAATTAACTAACAAGCAATTGACTAACGCATTGAAAAAGAAAGTAAAACTGACTAATGAACTAGCAAAGTAAACCCAGTGGTGGGTTGTCCTCTTATTCCAGAGCCATATCCAACCTAAGAGCCTGGGATGGGGCTCCCAGTTGGCATCTATCTGGTCCATGGCCTTTGTTCACGAGCATACTAATGCCCAAGGTGCTCGTTGACTTCAGAGCGTATCTGTTTTGGAGCTAATTATTATCAGTCTGAATGGAATCTTCCCTGCTGATGTCTACCTTGAGCATCCTGTGCCTTGATCTGAGTTCATTCCATTAGCTTTTAATTTTATTTTAACATCTTGAATTATTTCAAGAAAAATACTAGGGTTATATGATGACAATAGCCTTAGTGTGTTTTTATTTAGGGTAAAACGTGCCCTACAGAGCAGGCTTTCACTAGCTTACAGGGGCAGGGGAGAGGTGAATACTTTCTTAGCACAGTGGCCCCTGCAGGATCCCCAGTGCCAGCTCTGGGTATTTAGGGGGCTTCTGGACTGAACCCTTACCCTTCAATGCCTCCTTGCCCCATCTGGCCTCCCACATCTCTTCCCATCTCCTCACTCCACCAAATACTGAAAAATGTCCTTTTCCATCTTCATATTGCTCAGGAAAGGTTTGGGTTAAATGAAGCTTAAGAAATAATTCATTTGTTCAGATATATCATGAGATACCAGAGTGTTACAACATTGTGGCAGGAGCTGGCAAGTAAAAGAACCTGGGGTCCTTGGTGTCCAGACTCAGTCCATCTGTTCTGTTTCATGTCATCTGACTGCATAACTTTTTCCAACATATATTCTGTGGCTTCAGGCTGGGAAATCAGGAGTTCTGATCAGAAACTACAAGGCAGAGAATTAGAAATTCACAGAGGTGCTCACCTTCAGCAGACAGACTGAGCATTGACAAAGCCTGGGATGTCTGGTGTTACAAATGCTGCCTCTACTCAGTGGGCTGGATACCAAGCACTTTATAGGACTTTGCAGATCTGATCCTCACCACACTGTTAGATGAGGAAAGAGGGGTTCAGGGAGGTTCAGTCACTTGCTCGAAGTCACACAGGAATCATGTCTTATTCATCTTCAGCCACATAACATAATAATTTAGAGTCAGAACTAAGTCCAAATTCTGTCATTTACCTGCCTGAGCCTCAAAGGGTAGCGAGGGTCCTCATCTTCAATCATATCAGCACATGGGGCATACATACCTTTTTACAAAGGAATTCTTGTGAAAAATCTCCATACTAGACTTTGCCCTTGCCTCAAGTCCATGGCTTGATCATTAATGTATCCACCTCTGTATGTGGTGTTTCCCATGGACCCCCGGCTAGACTCCAGGCTCAGCGCCAGAGACGGGTAACCCAGGTCCCGTCTCTGAAACCTCCACTGAGGATGGGGAGAGGAAATGATGTTCACGGAGCTCCGGCTACATGTCCAACACTGGAGGCAGAGGTGGAAGGTCCTGCCCACAGGCGGTGTGGCTGGCAGGCATGACAGACGGGAATGAAAATGAGCATTGCTTAAGCACGCATTCGGTGTATGTCAGAACCAACTCCACACACTTTACCCAGAATTAAATTACCACCCCACTGTCAGGTTGGCGCTCCTTTCCCCTCATGAGGAGGTAATTCTTCTCTTTGTA
The DNA here is from genome assembly GCF_040802235.1 of Manis javanica. Classification (NCBI taxonomy): domain Eukaryota; kingdom Metazoa; phylum Chordata; class Mammalia; order Pholidota; family Manidae; genus Manis; species Manis javanica. The sequence goes on from NC_133157.1 coordinate 217,797,325, forward strand.
ATCAGGGAACTACTCAGAGATGTGGCTTACATTCCTGGGGTGGGACCCACAGAGGCTTCTGGGGGCATGAAAGGGGAACAAGGAGGTCTGTTCTATAAGGGGTGATGCAGAAGCATCTCCAGAACAATCTGGATGTAGATAAAGTAGAGTGTAGATAAAGGGGTAAAAGGACAGGCAGGTTATGGGGGTGGAGTTGGCTGTGTCCTGCCCTCAAGGCCCTGGGGGCCTCAGACACGTGCACACAGAGCAAGGGCCGAAGCTTAGTCTCCAGGAGTCCAGTAAGAGAAAGGCATAAAGCGTAAAGACAGAGCAGGGAGCAGGGAGAGGGAACCCCGGAGAGCCCGCACAGTGCACTCTGGCTTTGCTGTCCACAGTGAGCAGGAAGTTCCGTGTGTCTTTGCACAGAACCGAGAGGCTCGGGCTGAGCAACGGTGAATGCAGATGAGGCTGTTGGCAGCCCCTTCCCGGCAGCAGGACCCAGAGAGGAAGTGTTCTTAGCATCCCGGGTGGGAGTGCAGGGGTGAAGTGGGCTGCTCTGTGGTCAGGCGGTGCCCCGGAGCCCAGGGTTTCCTGGAAGGGGCGGGCCTCTGGGGCACTGGTAGTCTCCTCTCTTTGAAGAGAGCTAGGGCGGCCCTTCTCTCCACAGCTGTGCATGGCCTGCAAGTGGGGCAGGGTCTTTGGTTTGTTTTCAAAATCAGTGTGGCTTCTAAAAAAAAACAATCAAAGCCTCGTGGTTCCTCTCTTCTTTAGCTAAGCAAATGCACTTGACCCTTGAAGCAATTCTAGATATGGGAACATCACTTGGAAAGGAAATGAAAATCTCTTCTTATTATGCCTTTGCAACCCACGTAGAAGTAACCACTTGGAGGTAAAGTTTACTGTGGATGCATTCTTCATCATCAGTCACACTCCACCAGCAGCTGCTGCCATGTACTAAGCCCAGAGCTGGCTCTGGGCTCTAGGCTTGCATTTTGCAGTAATATCTTATTTAATCCCCAAACAATGTGATGAGGTAGGGCCTATAGTTCACCCCATTCAGTGCTGTGCTGGCAAGTAGTTTACAACAGGACGGGCTGGGGGAGGCCCTGATTTGTAGTCTTTCCCACCTGCTATGGTGTAAATACTCCCACTGAGGCTGGTTGCAAGCTACCAGCGTGATGTTGCTGAAACCAGAGTTGGGAAGAAGCAGGAGGGTCGGCAGCCACTCGCTGAACAAGCGTGAATGAGCCGAGGCCTTGCTCAAGGTTGCACAGTGAGAGCAGCAGGGACCCCAGGGAAGTCAGCCCTCCCAGGGCTGAGGGTGTTGCAGTTTCAATGCCCCAGGGGCCCTGGGAAGCTGATAATCTCCAGGGCTCTGCTATTCCTGTACAGCAAGGAAGGTCCCACCCAAAAGGCTAATAGTGCCGTTTAGAAACACTGATAGTGGGTGAGAAAAAGAAAGCAGAGCAGCAGCAGACCTGTGGGGCACGATCTGAGACGACCTTCCCATAACTGTCCCCGTGGACGTGTGTAACCGGCTGACCCCTCTCAGAGTGCTGGACATGTATATAGGTTCCAGCATTTCAGTAGTATTGTGTGGATGTGCCCTTTGCAAACTGAGCTTGTTTTCAATTTCCAGAACCAGAATTACTTGGTCCAAGCGAAAGGGCATTTGAATGTTAGAGATGGTCTGCTTGTTCTCTAAAGACTGCACTAATTCTCAAGCTCTTTGCCCTGAGAACCACTCTCTTCCAGGAAAGACAGGCATTTAGACAAACAAGCCAGGAGCATGGCAGATGGTCAGTAGTAATTTTGGGTGTTGTCTGAGGAGACAGAACCTTAGCTCAGGGGTCCTCAACATGTGGTCTCAGACAAGCAGCATCAGTTTGGGAATTTGTCAGAAGTGCCAAATCTCAGGCCCCCCTCCCAGACCTGCTGAATCAGACACTCAGGGCCAGCGCGGTGTGTGCTGTCTGGCCCTGGAACCAGGACCTTGGAATGACGCTTAGGAGCAGGAGTTTGCAGGCAGGTGGGGCCGAGCAAAAAGATGCCAGAGCTTCTAGGCCGCAGAGAGGCTGGTCATGGCGCACCTAACCGAAGTAAAAAGGCAGTGGGGGGACAGGAGTGAGGTGGCCCAAGTAGGGACTTCAGGGACCAGACGGAACATAACCCTGCCTGAGGCGTTTCCTGGAGGCAGGCTAGGGCAAGAGACGGTGGCCGAGGTGTGTCACTGCACAAGGGCAATATGAACAGTGAGTAGTGGCCAGCATTTATTAAGTGCTTCCTGTATGCCCAGAGCTTTAAATGTACTGATTCATCTAAACGTCACAAACCTGAGATAGGTACCATCATTACCCCCGTTTTACAGACAAGGAAACTGAGCACAGGGAGATTAAGTAACTTGCTCAAGATCACACAGAAGGAAGTGGCCAAGCCAGTCTTACCCTGTGCCACTGACCCCAGAGCCCCCCTGCCCTTTGACCTCTGACCATGCTACGCTGTGGCTGGGTGTGCAAGGAGACCCTGCATGCTCTCCTAGTTTGGGCTACTGGGAGAAAGGAATGACAAGGCTTTGGAGACTGAGATCTGTGTGGTAAGGGAAGAGGAGGGGAGAAACTACAGGCACTTGGACTTGGCCTGCTGGGTGTGCGTGGTTTCTCACTCAATTCTTACATCACTCTCAACTTACCACCACTGAAACGGGGTCTCGAAGGAGTCAGATCACCTCCACACTGCTGCTGAGTGGCATTTGGGGATTCGAGTCCGGGTCATCTGCCCTCTGCCCCCGCTCTGTCCACCCTGCCATGCTGCCTGCCAATTATTTAGCTTTTACTCTGCTCCTAGCACTATACTATCTCCTGTAATCCTCACAATAATTCTTAAGGTAGGCTATATTATCCCCATTGTACAGATGTGGAAACATGTCCAGAGAGGCTGAGTGTCTCATGCACGTGAACAGTCAGCCAGCAGGTGGTGGTAGGCATTCTCCTTGTTCACCATGTGTCTTTGGAACATGCCAGGACTGCACTTCCTCACCCCTGACCCCACCCCTGGCCTTGGTCAATGACATGTGTGGAGAATAATGTGTGTCCCTTGTAGGCGGAGCTGTAAGAGCCAGAGTGCAGCATGCTGTGTCCCTGTCCCCTGTAGCAGCATTGTGGAAGCAAGGGCCCAATGGAGCCCGCCTCCGCCAGGGCCTGGAGGGAGGACGACTTAGAGCAAAGCCCCAGGCCGCCTGTGGTAGACACATGTGGGAGAGAGGCGATGCCCTGTGGGTGTTTTAAGCCACTGAGATGTTGTGACTGTTTGTGACCCATTGCATCTTGACCAGTACAGAAGTGGTGCTGGGAGCTGAATGAGGTCTGTCTGACTCCTAAGTCCAACAGCACCACTACCAAGTTGTACCTTTATTAATGCCTTTAAATGCATTGATACAAAGAGGAGCTAAAAGGCTGCTCTTTTCTTTTTTCAGTTGCTCAGAATGATGCTCCCAGTTTTTGCCCTTCGGTGGTTCTGCCATCGCCCGCAGAGACAGGTGAGCACATCGTTGTGTCAGTCTTTCTGGTGGGAATGCCACTTCACCTTGCCCCTCTTTCTCTCTGCTCTCCTCACTCTTGCCCAATGGCATAGAGCTTGCACACCTCTCACGTTGTTAATGCTGGTTCCTACCAATTGCACATGTGCATAGACAGGGCAAATGCCAGCACCATGCTCATTTTACAGGTAAGGAAACTGACTCACAGCAATTCAATGACTTGGCCAAATAATGCAGTTAATTGGAAGCAGAGTGGGACTTTCTCTAGTTCTTCCGATTTTTATTCTAAGGAATTTTTCACTCTATCACCTGCACAATCCTGAGCAATGTCAAGAACAGTGGCATTTGTGACCAAAAAGTGAAAGACCTCATTGTTTCATTTGCATGGACAAGTAGGGGATCACAGTCATCGGCATACGGGAACTCATGGTGGCATCTGAGGCGGGATGCTGGCTCTGAGGGCCCTGAGCCTGGGAGCACAGCCCAGGCGGAGGCTGCTGTGCCCTCCTCTGTGCCACACCGGGCTCCCCACCACGTGCCCTGTCTGGTCCCAAAGGAGAGGGAAGTGCGTGTGGGGAGGCGGGCGCAGGGAGCCGCGCTGGACGGGCGAGGTGGAAGCAGGCAGGCTGGCCCTTTTCTGTCTTCTCTCAGGCAGGAAATGAGAGGCTCCAAGAGCCAAGTGACATTAATTCCTGTCCTGTGACATGATGTCTGAGAGGCTCTAGACATCTGTCATTATGGTCCTGATTGAAGAGACAGAATATAGTTTGTGTAGGAGGGAATCATTTATAGCAAAGCCGTAGCTAAAAATATAAATGTCCTCAAGCCATGTTGTCACTTCCCTCCACTAAGTTCCAAGAGGTGACTTTGGAGATCATATGTATGTACTTTTTTCCTTGCCCATTCCATACAGAAGGCCTGTGTCTAGCATATTAGGACTTTATGTCCAGGACGTTAGGTCCTAGCACTGTACATATGTGACCTGGGGGTAGCTTCCTGAAACACTGAGAGGCAGGAATCGCTATGGCCATGTCATGGATGGCAGAGGGGGGGCCTAGAGAGAGGTTCACACACACAAGCAGATAAAACATGTCCAAGCCTGATGTTGGCCAAAACTGATTTTGAGTTTTAGCAGGATAACGTACAAATGATTGAATAGTCCCAATTAGGCCCTTTTGGTTTATGGTTAAAAAAAAAATTGAGTGGTTCCCTGTAATACCTCAGCCCACCTGCCATTCCCACTCCCAGAGCCACCACATTTACCTCTTCTAGCCATTTTTTCTCATCTTAACATCTGTGTTTCTAAATAATACTTGAATCCTGATGGTCCTTGATTTTGAAAGTAACTCTTGAGCTCCTGCCTTGATAGATGAGGACTTGGGGCTCTCTTGTATCACCCCTCTCCAGTTTCCGCCATCATCCTCGTGATCTAGTAACGTCAGGACTCAGGATTGAAGCAAGAGTCAGTGTTAGTTGTTATGACCCTGTAAATGGGGCTCAGCGAGCCCAGAAGAGGACTCGGAATCTTCTCTTGTCATTGCCGACTGCCGTGTGTGGGGGTCCCCAGCTGAACCTTCTGTTTTCAGCCCATAGTTCACCCCTGCCTTCCATGCTGCCTCATCCTTCCTGGGCTTCCCAGGGCGCCTGTGGCGCAAACATGTCGTGTCCGTGCTCCACTCCGCAGGTACCTGGAGTGTTACGTATCCAGCTGCGGTGCCTGCCAGCACATCTCCCTCTCCTTTTCTTCATCTAAAAGTTTGTTGAAATCCCTTATCTGCTGTTAGTTCAATTCAGTTGTTTTCTGTTGTTATCTTTAAGGGCTTAGTTTTTTTGTTCCTTTACCTCATTTTGAAGAGGTTTGTGGAAGAAGAGAAATGTGCTGCATTTAATTAAAAGCAATAATACAGCCTTTTTCAAAACTTTTCAACATTTAGTGAAGACTTCATTTTGTCCTCAGCACTGTGCTAAGCATTTGATCATCACACAAACCCCAAGAGGCAGGTCCTATTTTAATACTTTTTAGTTACAGAACATTCAAACAATACAGACCTAGAGGAAAAAATCACAGTTGTTTAGAAGGTGCTCCATGTTAGTTAGAACATTGGTTTATTTCCTTCGCATTTCCGTAGGCTTTTCTGTAAGGTTTGAAGTAGTTTACAATGGTACTTTTTTTTTTTTACCTAATAGTGCGTCATTTGTGTATTTCCAAATTGTTACTTATCTCTCTAAATCATGCATTCATGCATGCATGTGTGTACTTATACATTCATTCACCTGTCTATGTCCTATTTGCACAACGTTCCAAATCTGACGTTGAAGAAACAGGTAAAGAAAGCACAGTGTTACTAGCGACAGTTGTATTATTCCACCAGGTGGACATACTGCAGTTCACTAAGTCATTTCTCTGCTATTGGGCATTTGATTGTTTATGATCTTCTTCATTATGAAAATAAAACAGTCAGTCAATACCTGGGTACATAAAGCTCTTTCCAACATCCAGATTATTTCCTGGGGCACATTCTACGAAGTACAATTATTGGGTTTAAGAACTTCATATTTTCTAGATTTATATTGCCAAATTTGTCTCAAACAGTTGTTTCTAGTTGCCTGCTTACTAGCAGTGAACTAAAGTATTTTTCTATCATGTATTTGGAATCTTTAAGTATTATCACTGAAAAAAAATTACATTTATTAAATTTACAGATAAAGAGTGCTTCAGTATCTAAATGTCAAATGCTTACTGTTAGATATTTTAAAAAATCAAAGCATAAACATCTTTGGGTGATTTTACAATGCTCCCTCTCTGCTTTTGCTAAAATCTCTATTATTAGGAGTTGCATTACCAACAAAAGAAAAGAGGATGTAGAATTGCACATTTCCCTTTACATACACAGAGTCTATGGATCTGAGTAGATGTTTCCAAGGCAGAATGAGGTGTCACAGTATTTTAAAATGTGCATTTGACAAGTGTGATTTGAAAGCAGGAAAAGATGTCAGAGTTGGCATTCCATCTGTGCTCAGAGTTCCCAAATTGGAATTAAGAGTTTGGGCATGTTCTTTGATGTGAATCAGAGGGATGACATAATTCTGCTTCCAGGGTGTTGATATGTCAGTGTAATTTTGACATGGATTATGTGTTGTGTGTGTGTGCATACATGTGTATATACGTCATGGGTGTGTAAAATGCTTATTTTTATTCACTTTCTATTCAGGGAGAAAAGGAAATAGTTTATTAAATACCAAACATTTCATAAATCATTTAATGTTCACAAGAAAGTTAGATGGTAGCAAGGTCTATTTTTCAGAGGGAAACAGGGGATATAGGAGGTTAAAAGACCAAGCTGGGATTTGAACCCACAGGTGTCTGGTCCTCCTCAGAGTTAGGTAAGAACATTCGGTCTGAGCTTCTGGAAAGGGTGACAGAGACGCACTCCCAGTCCTAGGCTTATCTGGAGACCTAATGTCTTAGCCTTGTTTCTCTTACGTGTTTGTGTTTAAAGGCTGCCCATTTAAAGCCTCTTTGCAAAAGGGATTCTCATGCACTGATTGGTTGGTGGGGATGGTGTGAAGATGAAGGTGACTTCTGAAGTCACACAGACCTGTCTTGGGTGCACAGTGGGTACCAGAGACCACTCTAAGCACTATATGTTGCTCCAGAGAAGGCTTCTAACTCATTATTGGTTTAAAGATGGTAGGAGTTTGTCAAATGGGCAAGTTTTAGAAAGCCTTTCCCAAGAGTGTGGTTTGTGTGCCCGAAGGCCCAGAGCATGAAACAACCTGGGACGCTCGGATGTTGGAGACAGATCAGAAAGGCAGGCCTAGCACCGTCAGGGGGACAAGGCAGAAAATGAGCAGTAAAGAAAGGCTTTAGCTTGGGTCTGGAGATGGTAGGAGCCTTTGTACTGGGTTGGAACTGGACCTTGGTAAGATCTCTTGGGCTGGGTGAACAGGAAAGTGGTAGCAAGGTCTAGGACACGCAGGTTAGAGAAGCACGTTGGGGCAAAACAGATCATATTTTATTTCTGTTTAGTTCAATTCAGCGAGTATGTATGTCCCAGGCACTTTTTGGATAAAAGATTCTGGATTTTTCACTTACGTTCCAGGAGAGGCACTGTGCTGGGGTAGGAGGCCTTGCTTGCAAAAATAGAAACCTACCTTGTAGTTAGGAGCAAGGTACACAAAGAAAGAATTTAAAGAGATGAATCGCTTACCACAGGGGTGAGCCTCAGGAAGTCTCCCCCAGATTCACTGCAGGCAGGCAACACCCCCAAGCATGGCCAAGCTGGGACATAAAGGACGAGCAAGCATTTGTCACATGGCCAAGAGGGCAGAGGGAGGCATCATGTGCGGAGGGAGGTGTGTAAACAGAAGCCCAGGGGCATTCACTAACATGACACATACAGGGAAATATAAGTGGTCCAGGATGGCAGGGCCAGCAAGGGACAGGAGGGAGGCTGGAAGTGGGACAGGGTCCAAAGAGTAGAGTACCTTGGGCACTACAGATCCTTGAAAGCCCATACACAGTTGCATGGGCTTTAAAATGATTGGGAAGCGCTTCCTTTGGGCCTTTTGGCCACGTGATTGTAGTAATCAACTCTGTCTGCTTTGCCTCCATCCTTTATTTTTGGCTGTGCCAGTGGGCTGATGGAATCTGGTTGATCTTCTCTGCAAATGTTTCCCGTTAAGTTGGAGACAGAGTTGTGTGAATCCAAAAAATGTCGGTGCTGGCAGGGAGCGTGCACATCCTGTGACTGGGGAAGCAGTGGGGCCCCCTTGGGCAGCAATGGGCTCCGAGTCAGTCTGCCCAGCCTCCACGCCTGTCCCATTACTTACCCACTGGGGACCCTCAGTGGGGCCAGATCTCTCAGCCTCTTGATGCCTCGGTTTGCCTCTGTAAAATGAAGATGATGAGGAAAAACAAGTATCAGTCTAGTAGGCTTGAGTTGAAGAATACATAAAGTACAATGCTCAGCACAGAACTGGATAAAGAGCAAATGTTTAAGAAATGTCAGTGATAATTCCCAAGTCTGAATCCATCTTTTTACCAAGGAGGAATCTGAGGCACAGAGAAAGAAAGCAACTCTCCCAAGTCACAGCCAATCAGGGCAGAACTACAAGATTATGTATTTGAAAGATTCCTGTGTATTGAGTGACAAAATATGTCAATCACTGTGCCAAATGCTTTCCATATTTGAACTCTCCCAGCTGCCCTATGAGATACACATGGTTATGTCCAGTTTTCAGATTTGGAAGCTGCCCACCATCATGTAACTAGTAGATGCTAGAGCTGGGATTCAGTCCTAATCTGAATCCAAACCCAGTGTCTCCCTGCTGAACATGCTGACTGTTGCCTGTAGGCTCCCAGGAATCAGACTCAGAGGCAGAGTTTAGGATGCAGGTCAGTTTTTAGGGAATGGTATCCACAGGGTAGGAGGGAGAAGGGAGGTACAGGACTGGGCAGAGGGAGCAGCTGCTTCTACTCTGTGCAGGCCTCAGCCGACCTTTGGGGATGCTGCGATGATCTTCAAACTTGATCCCCTCACATTGGTCACATACTGATATGGGCTGCCCTGAGAAGGGGCACTTCTGGAGCGTGACTCTCCCTACAGGGGGCTGATGGGGTCTGCCTGCTGTCAGCACTCAGCGGCTAGGGCAGACCCCTTTATTCCTGAAGGGGCCCAGGGGGACATCACACTTGCACCACAGGGTGTTATAGTCTCATCTGGGGCATGTTGGGGGCATGGGTGCTGTTAACAACTGTGCAGGCTGTCCTGCTCCCACCCAGGGGCAGTCACCGTTCTGCCAGGGTGGTGCTACATTAACTCACACAAAGCTAATTCTTAATCCTTTTGGTTCTCAGGCTGAAAGGCTCAGGTGAGCAGGCACCGATTCCAAAATTGCCTAATGCTTGTATAAAACTTAAATCTTTCCAAATATGCACAGAGCTTATGCGCATGTGTGTTCACACCCAGGCACACGCGCATGCGCATACCCTGGCAGGGAGCTCACAGAGCTACTTCATGAGAACTGCTTTCCAGGGATAGGCCTATATCCCAAGGTCCAGCAAGGCAAGGCTGGCTGCATGCACTGTTTCCTGCCTATGCTCCTGAGCGAATCACCTTGTTAGGAGTTGCAGCGCTCAGTGCGATAAACTCCACTCCCAACCCAGCGCATGTAGCTGGGGTGCACATCTGTGGTGAGACTGCACTGCCTGGTGAATGTGATTGGCAGGTCCATGTGTGCTGTGGGCACAGATTCACATCCAGCACCCCTCCCGGACCTCTTCCCTGCTTCTCTGAGACCCAGAGGCTGAAAAGGGGAAAAAAAGCAGCTGGCAAACTGGGACTCCGGGCTGTCTTTCCAATGGGTTTCAGCCCCAGGCAAGTTCACTATGGATTCAATGTGACCAAAGAAATGACAGTAGAATGGTCTTAGGGTGAAAGGGTTATACCCCACTTTATTTCCAGGTGGCAGGTCAATCACTAAAATCCCATTCACTCAAAGCGAGTCTGCATGCAGGAAGCCGGGCTCTGCTTCTGGGCCCCTCTGCCCGCACAGCCGTCCTCTGGGCCTCTCTACCCCTGCAGCCATCGCAGTCTCTGTTCTTGGCGCTGCCACCACTCCAGCCCCTGCTCTGCTCTCCTGCAGCCTTGCAGCTGTACCACCGTGTCCTCCAAGGCACTGGGCAGGGCTCTTTATATAGAGTCAATAATGACACATTGCCCACACATGTGTAGTGAGCTAGCCAACCAGGGCCAGGTGAGAATCCTGGCCACAGGAACCTTCATTTTATTCACAAGGGCAATGGCAGGTTGAAATAAATAGGAAATGTGAGGAGCCTGGCCCCCAGTCTGATAGGCTTCGCTTTTCTCCACAAATGCAGGAGGGAGCCTCCAGCCAGCTGGTGAGGTGCTAGATTTGGGATGCAGTTATGGCATCTTCTGCCTCAACTGCCATTCCCTCATTCATTCATTTATTCCTCCAACTAGTGTTCAGTGAGCACTTACTCTGTGCCAGGAGCTAGGTGCTGGGGCTGTGACAGTGAACTGAGCTGGCAAAAGCCCTGTCCCATGGAGCTTTATCCTCCTACATCTGTACAGGGCTCGTCACCCCTCAAAGAGACCTCCAGCCACCCCACTGGCCCTCTCTACCTCCTTACCCTGCTTCATTGACTGCTGTGAAATTTTTTCACTTGTTTACTTGTCTGGTGTTTTGCCTCCTATGAAAGGGAAGGTGCACGAGGACAGGGACTTGTTCACTGCTGTATTCTTAGCACCTGGTAGTGTGCCTGGAACCCAGTCAGTACTCAGGAAATAGCTATTGAATGAATGACTGCATTGCTCTTGCTTGCTTGCTGGATTTTGTACTCCCAGAAACTGAGTTTATAATTCATGCTTTGATCTTTCACACTTAGCGTAGTGTGTGGTATATAGTAGACCCTCAGTATTATTTTATTTATAATTGCTTGGTTTAAAAAACATATATATATATTGCTCTAGCTTTGTATTTGAAGCTAATAGTGATTTGTTTGATGTTTGTTGGAAGAATGACCAATTTAAAGGATCTTTTTGAGTCTCAGTTGCCTCGCCTATAAAATGGAGATGCTGATGCCTACTACAGAGGGGTTATTATTAAGCTTAGAAGAGATATTTTATGTAAAATTGCTGCATCAATGCCTAATGAAGGTTGGTAAAGCTGTACATAGTGAGCCTAGGAGGCACTTGATTAATATTAACATTTCATAAATGAGTGGGTCTTATACCCTTGTTGGATCCTAGAGGATGGAGAAAACCTAGGATTTCCCTTAGCAACTTCCTGCCTAGAGAGCACCAGTTTTGTACCTGGTCTGTTAAGGATTTGCTCAGTCAAATTTAAAGGGAAATAGAGCAAAAACAAAATATGCCTACTTAGGATCTGCCTTTTGGGTTTGACTGTTTTGGCTTTAGCTTTAAATATTTTTTCAGATCTCTTGCTTGGCTACAGAAGATATTTTTCAGCCTAGAAGCAATCAAATACGACATGATCAAAAATGATCTTAATTAAAACTGTGAGGTAGAAGGAGCTGACCTTTGGTATCACCCTAAATTCTTTCCATTCTTATCACCAGCCTTCTGCCCACTCTGGGAAACTCAAGATTTCATGTTCCTCAGCATTACCTGTCCCTCTGGAATCCCAAGGCAGGGCTCTGGGATGGGAAACGTGGTTCCACTTTCCTTCCTACCTCCAAACCCGCTTTGATCAGCTAACTGTCGAGCGGTAGAAGCACCGCGCTTCCTGATTCTTTATTTCCTAGTGCTGTGCTGGCGGCTCTTAATGGATTCACAAAGTAAGGTATACCAAGGTGAAAATGATTGATGTTATTGTAATGGATGTTTTCCCCAAGAGTGTTCATATTTGAATAAGTAGATAAATCAGAAAGATTTCATTTCTTAAAGTGAAAATTTAGACCATTTGACAAATATTTTGGGGGAAAATTTTAGACAAGTTGCTCTTCCCAGAACCCTTCACATTATTCTGTGTAGCTGGTTATTAAACCATTCCTGAATACACTCCATCAACAGTAGTAGATGAATTACAATAATTTTAATGACTGATTGAAGATGGTAATATTACGTTCCCAGTGGCTAGTGCTATACAAAGGCTTTATTGTTTTTTGTTTTTAATGATCCTTTGGTCATCCTTATTTATTCTGCCCCACTGTTGAGTCTCTGCTGAATTCCCTGATCTTGGAGGAACTGAATTTGATTTATTAAGGAAGCAGTTGCATTCCTTGCTCATGTGCAAAGTCCAGGAGGCAAGAAGGGGCCCTGCTCAGGAGAGGCTGGGGACAGCTCCAGTATGGATGGGGCATCTCGCGTCCTGGGAGGGCCAGAGGGGGATGAGATGAGAAGGGGCTACAGTCAGGTGATGGAAGGAGAGGGCTCCTGTTGTCTTGCTGTGATGGAGATTGAGTATGCAAGCATGTTGGAGATGTGCTTGCTGTGTGAGGGGGTGGCTTAAATGGCCTGTTTCCCTTTAAGTTTTCCATTTTTGTAATTTTGATGATTGGCTCAGTTATGCTTTAAGGTGTGGTCTTTGTTTTGCTTCTCTTTTTGTGATCACTTACCCACAGGCAAGCAGAAAGTGCTTGGCAGATGTTTGTAGAAACAGAGGCAGTGAAGCAGAGAGTCTTTGACATTGGGCGAATCTGGGTTTCCATGCCAGTTCTATTCCTACTCCGTATGACCCAGGGCAAGTCACTTGACTCCTCTGAGCCAGAGTGTCCTTAAGGTGGAGTTCATAATATCATCTCCATCCACAAGTTGCTGGGAGATTTGGATGAAGTTATGTAGAGAAAGTGCTTAGTAGGGTCCATACAGCAAGCGACTGATAAGGGGTGATAGCAGCAGCTGCTCCTCCTAATGCAGTGGCCAGAGAGGCAGTGGGTAGAAGTATGCAGTCTTGGGACTGGCTGCCTCGGTTCGAACTAGCTGTGTGCCCTCGGGTGAGTTACCGACAGTGAGATCAGGATGGCCTCTGTGTGATGCCCCTGCTCAGCATCCCATGGGAGACCTCTGCATTATTGGGAATTGCTTTGCTCAGCTCATTGGTTCTCCATATGCATTTGTGCCAGGATCCAACACAATTACCCCAAAAAAGAGGAGTTCAAATGCTCTCAGGAAAGCCAATTATCATACCATCTCCCAGAGAGCCTTTGTGTTTTTGGGGAACCTGCAGGTGTCCACTTGATATGAGTTAAGCCTCTTAGAGAGAAATCAGATTCAGTCTGAACCTTTGAATTTCCACTAGGAGTTTTGCATGTGATGAATTCAGTAATTTGTCAAGAGGAAATGGAAGGAATATAGCACCAAGTCTGGTTTCATGTGTATGATTTTTTTATTCATTAGAAATTTTCTCCAGAAATGCCTTTGAAGTTAGCAGTGTAAAAGATGATTACTCACCAGCCCACAAGCTCATAACCCCAACAGCTGCTCTACCATTTCACATGTCTCTGGAAACCTCTGCCTGCAGAGTGCATGCCACCAAAGGGAACCACATGATGAGTCCGAAGTTGAGTCAGGGGAAAGAGGCGGCCGTGGTGGAGTGGGGACGGGGAGGGGATAATCTGGGTGAAGTCCTTCATTCACCAGTCAAAGGCTATGACTTTGCCATGCCATTTACCACCTCTGAGCTTCAGTTCAGCCCTTGCAAAATAATAATAGTAATACAGTTAATGAACAGGTTGACATAGTTATTAATTGCAGTATAAATGAAAATTTTTCTTTAAACTAGAATGTGCTACATAAAAGTGATATATTAAATCAGTTGCCTGTTATTTGTTTCCTTTGTGAACAACTAATCAAGTTGTTCAATACTCATTTATGAAGCCTTGTGAATAATTATAGTGTTAAGCTTTATAGAGATAGAAAAAATTAATATCCTATTTTTCCTTTATTGGTTGAGGAGCCTCATTAATTCATTTAATATACATTTATGGATTAGGCAGTTCATATAAAATAGTGATATTATTCCTGTTTAACATGTAGAATACTTAATAAATGCTAGCTACAACTATATTACTATTTCTATTGTTAATATTTTTATATGCTGTTATGACAGGTCTTAGAGAATCAGTGAAGACTGAGGCACAGTCTTTGATTTCAAGGAGCTCATAATTTAACAAAGATAAAAACAAGTAAATTATAATGCAGTATATTAGTTCAACTAATCAGTTGATGTATTTGTAAGACACTTAGAGCAGAATAAAACCTACTGGGGGGTGGTAGAGGAAAGAGTCTTAAAAGGGTTTCCGTTGGAGGTGATGTCTGAGCTGGGTTTTGAAGGATGATATGAGTTCATCATATGAATAAACTAACTTTACTTTGTAAGTGTGTATCAAACAAAGGGCTAGTGAACAAAGTCATACAGCATGGAGTGAGTTGCCAGACCACCAGATGTGAGTTTGGGGTCATAGGGAATAGACTGAGGGGGATGTGCCTGAAGAGGTAGGCAAGGGATGCAGCAGACAGATATTGAGGAAACTTGGAGGCCATGTTTTTTGCTAGGAATCCAGATCCGATATGTTTACTGCAAGGAGAGTATCTACTTTTAATGGTGGAATCTGAAATTTAGACTTGGAAGAATATTTATTTTGACTTTCCTTCTTTAATGTCCTTTCTAGATGGACATTCAATCTACTTGAACACCAGTCAAGGACAGTGTTTAATGTTTAGTCCCTTGGGTAGTAGTGCCAATTCTCAAGATAGAGAACCTAAGGAGGGAAACAATTGGACACTGTGGAGAAGGATAGAAGTAAGATTACGTGTTCAGCTTTCAACTTGCTGAGTTGGGGATGCCTTGGGGACGTTTGCTCAGGGGTGGTTAGTAAACACTGAGTATGTCAGTGTGAAGCTTGGGTGAAAAGTCTGGCCTGGAAGAGTTTGATAAGCATGAGCGTGTTGGTGGTACTTCAGTCATGGGGATAGTGAGAACGCCATGGAGAGTGTCAGATGTCAGCAGTAAAGGTCAAGGACAGATCACCGAAGAACAGCAGTATTTAAGAGAAGAGCAGAGGAGCAGTCAGAAGGATCAACTAGATAAATAGGAGGGGTGCTGGCAGTGTGCGTGTCAGAGAAACCAGGGGCGGGGGGTGTGGTCGGTAATTCCAGGGAAGCTGAGGACTGCAGACCTTCATCGGGTTCGGCATGAATAGCTCTTTGCAAATTTAGTGGGGTGATGAGCAAAGAAATTCAAAAGTAGTTGATTAGAGAAAGTGGAAACTACAAATTTTTCTCAAGAATCTTGTCCCTGAAGAAGAAGATTTAATGAGATGGATGGTGAAAAAAATGATTGTGGCTCATTAGTTGGTACCCATCATTTTTAGGTCAGGGTAATCTAATGAAAACAGTGAATCCCTCCTTACATGCCAAATTTTGCCTACATTTCCAGGGAAATGGGCCCCCTGAAGCCCATATGTTAAGAAAAACTGGGTTAGAATATGGTGCTATTTTCATAATGAGGAAATTTGATTCTGTTTTTAAGCAAAGAGTCAAGTGTCAGTGTCCAGGGATGGACAAGAGGCACAGGAGGGTTGGGAGGGGGTCTGAATGGAGAAGAAAATGGGTGATGGATGCCCCTGGTGGCGAGAGGGAAGGAGCTCTAGAGCACAGCGCAGGGGATTGGCTTCAAACAGGGGAAGATGGGCTGGTTCCGAGAGAGTGGGAAGGGGACAGGGAGGTGAAGCTGATGCTGAAAATGGGCCCTTTTTCCTCTTGGAGGCAAGAGGTCCTGTAGTTGGTGACAGTGGAAGGGCCGTGACAATGTCCAGGGTGCGAGAAAGCAGCGAGCACTGGAAGTAGTGGCTGTGGGCGTGGAGGAGAGGGGGCCGGGTTGTCAGCTGTGTTGGGAGTTCAGCTGAGGCTAAAGACCCAGAAGTTGTCAAAGTCAGTCTGTTCATCTGTGGGGGTTTCTTTAGCCACGTTCAGCAGACCAAGACAAGCTGCAGAGGAAGGGGGCCCCTGGGTTAATCCAGCTGGGAGGGGAGGGGGTTGAGGGCACTGGCCAAGGGCAAGTTGAGACAATGGGTCCCTGGGAGGCCTTGGTTTATAATCTGTGAAGATGGGTAACATGGAGTGGGTGAAAGAGTAGAAATCACAGTGAAATTAAAAAGCTCATTTTAGTGAGATAAAGTATGAAAATGCTGGGAAGGAGGAGGATTATGGGATGTAATGGCCAGTGAAGCTTACAAAAACTAAGATTTATGCAATAATGGCATTCAGTGCCATAACAGGGTCTGGGATGTGATCATGAGGTACTTGGCTGGAGTGAGTGGAAATAAAGGTCTCTGGGGTTAAAGAGATCAGGAAATAGACCGGAGTGTTCACTAGGCCATCTCCTTTCCCCGTAGATGATAAAGTCACCCAAGATTTTAGCAGGAGTTGGGGTGGAGATGAAAATTAGAAAATGGCTGGCAAAGAACTTGTACAACATAGAAGGATGACCATGCATCTCCAGTTGGGGATGATGATAAGGACTAGAATTTTCCATTGTCAGAAGGTTATGACTCAAACAGTGGCAGGGGTCATGATGGTCATGGTAAGGACTCTTGTTGCCAGGACACAGTATCGGGGAAGGATGCGACATGTTCAGGGATCAGCTATGACAGCAGTGAGATGGCTTCAGAGAGGGCCGCAGGAGGCTGGATCAGGAACGAGATAAGGCCACGTTGTTGTAGAGGAGACAGGGTGGGCTTATTCATTTCTTGGATTGCAGGACTGCTCATGGTTGCCAACTTTTCATTCTAACAAATATGAACAATTTTTGGAAAACAAAGCAAACTAAACATCATCATTTTGTAAAGGACTTTAATTAACATGCCAAGTAAAGAAGGACAACTATCAACATGGCATAAATTATAATATTTTACCTTCCAGATGGCATCTCCCAGACTACTCCTCATTCCTAGAAAAAACACAAAAACTCCCTGTCAAGTTTTCTGTTGGATTTTTGGTTCTCGTAATGTAGGCTTCCCCATCCATGTGGCACATAGTGATGGACCCTGTGACGCTTCTCAGCCTCTGCCTTCCAGACCAGGGGTCAGCAAACCACAGCCTGCATCCTGTTTTGTATGACCCATGACCTGAGAATGGGCCTCAGGTATTTTTTAAAGATCGTTAAAAAAAGTATGGAAGATTGTAAAATAAAATTTGTTCTTACAACAGAGAACAAATGTTGCCAGTAAAGCCTAAAATATTTGCTATCTGGCTTCTAAACAGAAAAATCTTTCTCACCCTGTCTGAGCCTGAAGATATGCTGTCTTCTCTGTCCTTCCTCTCAAGTCCCTGAATCATTTGAGTGGGTCTTTTCTGGCCCTCCTGGGCCACGTGACCTCTGAGTGACACTCTCGACCAGGAAGTGAGGAGGTAGCAGAAATCCTGTTAGTAGTACCGATGCTTTGGTTTGATTGTACGTGTTTTGGTTGAAAATGCCCTGTTTTAAGTGACAGGATATATTCCCTCATACATCCATCAAACAGGACATAGAGGTAAGAGCTCTGGCTTTGGAAGCTGACACACAGGGGGTCAAATCTTTAATAAATGTTATTAAACACTTCTTATGTACAAAGAGGCTTGCAGACATTGATCTACTCAGCCCTCACCCTGTGTCTAGAGCCCACTCATGCCATGACACATGTTAGGAAGGTGACATCTGCCTTGGGATAACCAGATGAGAGAGGACCAGCCATAGCTGCCCTCACCCTCACCCCCAGGACTGCTAGAAGGATCAATAGCAAACTGTGACCCTTAACATATGGGTGACATGATTATTCCAGTGTACAGATTAAAACAAAATACAGTTGAAACGTAGAGTGTAATTTACCCAACATCAGAGCTGACAGTAGGCAGAGCCGGGGTTTGGCCAGGCAGAGGCAGCCCAGAGGGGCTCCTCCTGCAGCGTGTGCCACCACCTCTCCGAGGAGGGTGACCAGAACAGCCGTGTGTACGGCTGTGTAAAGATTAAATGAAACGACACATGTAGCAGTGTGTCTGGCAAACAGGGAATGCTTAATAAATATTAGCCATTAGAATATGTATCATTTTACATGAGAAGGATTATCCTTAGGAATAGTGTTTCTATGCCAGAGAGCAGCAGTAGGACACAGCAGGCTCTCCGAATCAGTGGACGGACTCACTGTATTAGCATTAGCTAGGGCTGCCATGACAGAATGCCGCACGCTGGGGCTTAAACACAGGAATTCGTTCTCTCATGATTCTGGAGGGAGAGAGTCCAAGATGAAGGTGTTATCAGGGCTGGTTTCTCTTGAGGGCCCTGAGGGAAGGCTGTGTTCCAGAACCCTCTCCATGGCTTATAGATGGACCCTCTCCCTGTGTCTTTACACTGTCTTCCCTGGATGTGTGACTCTATGCCTGTATTTCCCCTTTTCTTAAGGACACCGGTCATTTTGGATCCAGGACCATTATAATGACCTCATTTTAACTCAGTTGCCTCTGTTAAGACCCTATCTCCAAATAAGGTTACATTTTGGAGGACTGGGGGTTAGGACTTTAAAGTCTGAATCTTGCTGGGGGGCACAGTTCCACCCACAGTTCTCACTATCACCCGTCTGTTGAACTGGAGTTGCAAAGTGAAAGAGGAATGCACGCTCCCTGGAGAAGTAAAAACCAGGTAGGAGGAGGCTGAGCAGTAGGCGTGTAGTGTTGTAAGTGCTAACGGAGGCCGGTAGGGTCTGCTGTAGGTGTAAGGCTTTCCTCTCTGAAGAAACACTAGACCGACAGGCAGTGTGGTTCCATTTTCATCTTTCAAATGATCACAAAATGACAAGGGTGACTTTTTTTTTTTAATTCTCTTTCTGTTATCAAGAGAACATCTGTTTCTTCTGAGTGCTGACTAGGGCACAATATCCCAGTGTGACATGCTTACTTGGAAGATGGTGTGTGGTGAGAAATCAGGATGTGTGAGTGTCGTCCTGTCCCGTAAGGACAGCACGCGGGGCTTCCTGCCAGCCATTGGCCGTGAGCTCAAAAGCAGTGTCAGTGCGTCCCGTGTGTCTGCTTCTGCACCAGGTCGCCATGGCTTGATGGTGCCTAAAATACTTTCCTGCTCAAAAGGCTTCAAAGCTTTAATGTTTTGCCCCAGCCATTCAGCCTGGGCCTGGAAACCACCTCCAATATTTCCTCGGACTTTTTCCATCTTCAGCACCATCACTTTGATAAGTGCTGAGGAGCTGAAAGGAATTCTTTTTGGTTCTGATCGCAAGGAGAGGAAGAAGCCTGTGTTCTTTTGGATGCTTTTGAGCTTAACGCTCATGGTTAACTTTATTCCTGGCGATTCAGAAGAAAATCATCTATTTTCATTTTAAAAATGGGTCTGTGATTAATTGAACACTAGAGAGAAAGTTGGCATTTGCTACTGGTTTCTGCTTGATTCAAAAACTTGGGGAGGCACTTTCCCCCATTTTTCAAATGAGGAACAGGAAGGCCAGAGCTGGAACTTAACCTCTGGTTACCCAGCCAGCAAGCAATAGGCCAGCAAGGTCATGCCCTGTAGCATTCCCCCTGGGGCTCAGCGCCCCCCTCTGCTATGGGGTGGGTCGAGGTGCGCAAGCAATAAGCTACTTTATTAGCATAAGTCTGCAGTTATGCGGGGTTTCCATTTTTGGCTATTTTTAGCAGTGGGAAAAAACTCTATGCTGTAAAATCAAAATAAAATATTTCCTCCTTTAACTGATGTTTGGAAAGAAGGCAAGAAGGTTGTTGGACAGAAAGGAAAGAAGGAAGGAGGGAGGAACTAAATTTCATTTTCCTTATATTGATGGAAATTTTCAGATATATTGTAGTCTAGTGATTTACTTTTTAAAGCAGGTCTACCCTAGAAGGGAGTACAGCGCTTTCCAGAACAGAGTATAAGTGCCTTGATGTTCCCAGAGGCCTGCCGGTGCTGAGGGTGAGGCCATGCTGCCCCAGGGTCTTCGGGTGGCCCAAGCAGCCCCCACCTTGCCACCTGCTTCCCCGCCCCCACCCCCAGCAGCTGGCAGGGCACAGTGGAGTGTAATGAATGCCACAGGCCGGCCCTGGGTCCAGTGCTGACTTGCTTCCTTTCAGCTGTGTGACCCTCGGCCAGTCACAGGCCCTCCCTGGAGCTCACTTTTCTCTTCAGTAGGAGAGGGATAATGTTGTTCGTCTCATTAAAGTATTGAAAGATGGAGTCAGATAATGTTGAATTCTCAAGCACTTGATGCCTGCCCACTAGAGGGTAGCACTTGTTCCCAGTATATCTGTCATGGAGGAAAGGGGCTGTGTGACATCGGTGACCTTCCTTCACAGTCAGTTTCCCCTCGGCTAAGGCACCGGCAGGGCCACTTGCCTCCGAGGCCATGTTCTCCTCCAAGGTCTTAGGACCTGTTGGTGAACTATTTCATACTTAGGCTGTCTTTACAGCATGCAGAGATGCCAAAACCCTTCACCAGCATGGCACAGGGGCTGGGTCAAGGGTGGAGAGGGTGGGCATTTGCTGCTGGGAAGGGGGCTCATTTTGTCAGCCACCCCCTCACTGAGGGGGTCCCAGGCAATGGCGAGACAGGGCACAAATAGCCCCTGCACTGTGCCGATGGGGTCTGACACCAGACCCTGCCCTGTAACCTTGAGGAGTGCTTCTGTCACCTTGGGGGGTACCTCTGTGACCTTGGGGAATACTTTGTGACCTTTCCTCTCTGTGGCTCAGTGTCTGTCTCTGCTATGAGGTGGATCAAAGTGAGTTAATATAAGTAACACGGATCATGTGGTGAAGGGAATCCCTGTCCATTTATGATTACACAAGAGCATGTTTGGTGTCTGGGTGAGAGTGGGGAGCACCCAGGCTCACCCTGTAGAAGTGAGGGGGGGCCCAGTGCCGCTGGAGACCTCAGCCTGCTTGCCCTGCCAACCACAGGTCTGCTGGCACCCTGAGGGCCTCAGGCAGTGAGTGCCATGGTCCAACTGGGAGGTGACCCCAGTCACGGTGTGGTGATGGCCTGAGATGGTGTGAGACTGGTGGCAGGGCGGCCCCTTTGGGTCCCAGTGATAGAGTGAAACTGATGAAGTAGGAGTCTGGGGAAGAAAGGACAGTTCCCAGAGGGACTGAGGTGGCAGAACTGGCCGGATGAGGCGAGATGATAAGGATGATGGGATTTCTGGGTTGGATGATGGGGTGGATAGATGGGGGTAAGGAGCAGGATGGGGGACAGTGACGGGTTCACTTCAGGGTGTGCTAAGCTCCTAACGCCTTGAAACCTTGCTGTTTGTAAATGTCTCTGTATTCAGTAGCACGTCTGCTTTGGAAACTGAGGCCCAGCAGCTTGTCAGGCAGGCACAGTCCTGGCTCCACCATGTCTGTGAAGGGCCATAGGGCAGGGGTGAGGGGCTGATGGGCAGGAAGCAAGGTGCCCTGGGACGAGCAGGGAGGACAGCTGCGTTCACCCGGAGCAGCTGTGACCACCAAGTCCCCCGTGTGCCGGCTCTGCCTCTGTGTGGAACGCTTCTCCCACGGTGGCTCATTCATTCCTCATTACCACCTTAGGAGAGGGCTCATGATCACCCCGTTTTGCAGATGAGGAAACTCAGAGAGGCTCCGAGTGGGAGAGTGGTCTGCCCAGAGTCACAGAGCTGTTAAATGGAGGGACCAGGGTAAGCCCGAGGAGCCGGGGCGCTCAACCAAGGTCTCACGACTCATCTCAGAGCCATGCATTAGTTACAGCTACCGATGCGTGCAGCTCATTCTCTGGCTTCTGGCAATTTAAGGGGCAGCCCCCCCCACCTGCAGTGTCCTTCCCCAACAGGCAGTGGCCCTTGAGGGGGCTCCCTGGGGCGGGCGGCCTAGCACCCCTAGAGAGCAGGCCAGGGAGCACTGGGACATCGAAGCCCTGGGCCGGAGAGCCTTCCTCGAGCTGCTGACCCTCCTCTTCTCCTCCTTGCTCACCTCCCTCCCCTGCGCCCTCTTCTCTCTGCTCTGGGGAAAGGGCCTGGTTTCCCTAGGCCTGACTCAGAGGGGCTCAGAGCAGAGGAGCTGGTGAGCTTGCTTGTGCCAGGATGTCAGCAGTCCTGTGGCATCTACTCAGAGCCTTGTGCTTATTAGAGATACTGAAAAAGCGTGATGTTTAACACAAAGACAAGCATTTTTAAAGAGTTTTAAAGAGTTTCTCAGAGTAGTTAACGGACTTGCCCAAGGATACTCAGGATCAGGCTGAGTGAGGTTTGAGCCTGGAACTGCCTTGTCACTAGCCTAAGCTGTTTCTTCAGCAGTTATGGCCAAATCAAAAAAAAAAAAAAAAAAACCCCAAAGGAATATTCAGGCTGTGGAAGGCAGTTGTTCTCAACTTGGCTATGTGTCAGAGTCCCCTGAAAATCTGTAAGGTGCACAGAGGCATAGGCTTATTGACATTGTGGCTTAGGGATTTGTACCAAGTTCTTTCAATGACTCTGATATTCACAGAAATTTGGGAACTACCCATGGACAGGAGGAACACCACAAACTTTAGTCTAATTAGTCTGTTTTTCCAGGCTTCTACCTTTTGCTATCATGTGTAGTCCTTGGGATGCAGGAAGATGACAGGTGATGGTTGAATGAATGGATGAATGAATGGACAGCTACTTAACTAAATTAGTCAATAGAGAGACTGCAAAACTATTGCCCGCTGAGGCACCATGTCTGCAGTCTCATTCGGGGCCCATTTTCAAGCAGCCAACAGAGAAGAGCCTGGATTGCAGCCACATCTGTGAGTTCCTCTGTGAGTGAGTTCAGAGTCCTGAGTACAGGCGAGTAAATAGCTTCCTTATGGCAACAAGAGCCATTTAACAAGTAAGATGGAAAAAGTCCTATTCCGTTCTTAATGACATAAAAAATTAAACATAATAAACTTAAAAATCTTTTTCAAATTATTTTTTAACTTAAGAATGTTCCAGTTAATATCCCAAAGGAGCTTTCTTGAAGCTTTAAATGGTTTTGAATTTCATCTGCTAGAATAAATAGCCAAAAAGAGCCAAGAAATATTTTTAAAAGAAAAATTATATGGGAAGACTTTTACCATGAGATGATAAAATGTACCATAAAATGGATATAGTTTAAGCAATGTGAGGCCAGAGCCAGAACTAACAAAGAGATGGTTGAAAAAAGAAAAGATACCCACCAAACAAAATCCATTTACATATAAATACTTCATATATGATAAACATGGCATTTCAAATTCAGGGGGAGATGATTTTTTTTTAATAAGGGATGCTGACATTGCAATCTATAAAGTATAATTAAAAAAAGAAAAAATGGAAACTAATCAATAAACCACAGACATGCCTTTTTAGAGCAGACATACCCTTTGGGTGAGCCTGAATGCTGCTACCACCTCACTGACCTGGACAGGCATTGTAGTAAACCATGGTTTCTGGACCCGAAGGAGCTGAGCTCAAGCCGAAATACTGCCACTTATCAGCTGAGCCCTTTGGGGGTGTTACTGGATCTCGTGAATTTTAAATGCAATGCTGTTGCTGGGTTCTTGGCAAATAGTAGGCTCTCACAAATGCTACCAAGATTTCCTAGCTTTCCTGTTTTATTATGCCTTTACGTTCACAAAGAACTTGTTCTCAGAATTTTCATGAGCTGAATGAACTCCAGATGTTGGCTTCTGTACAACGGCAAAGGCTATCCTGTAGGTCCCTGCTGGCCTGAGGGGGACAGGTGGATGGCATGGCAGACACTTGGCTGCAGGCTCTGGGATGGCGACAGATTAGCTGACTCTCACTCTGGAGATGAAATTAACCCTTCAATTAGAGCTTTTTCCCCCAGACATCAACTTAAACACAGAGTGTGGCCAAGGCTTCCATTTCAAGACCGTAATTGGCAAGTTGGGTCCTGAAACCCCATCATAACTTTTCTCTGAAATTGCCATGTCCTCACCATCTAAAAATATGTAGTTCAGTTTGGTCATGTTGCAAAAATGCCACTTGTACTGACCAGGAAAACAACGACACATAGAGGAGGCTGAAGATAAGGAAAGCCCAGCATCTCTTGCAGGGAAGCCAGGCCCCAAGTTCAGAGAGACCCGGCTCTTGATTCTGGTCCCACAGCTCAGGATGAGTCCAGAGGTTCACCTTCTCCTTGCTGAATCTGTGAGAAATCTGGTCACATTATTTACTGACTTCTCTAGATAAATCTTTTTCTCTCCTCTTTTAATTTTTATGAAGAAAAATGGGTGTTGGTGCTGGGTTGTTGTGCCACTTTGTTTCCCTTTCCAATTTTAGTAGACCCTCCTCCCACCCAGTGCTCTGGGTGTCAGCGACAGGTTTGAGATAAAAATGACAGGCTTCCCCATTTGGCCAAGAGCATGGTGCTGTCAAGGACAGAGACCTTTTCATACCTGGGGATAATTTTCCAGAAAGGATGCTCAGCTCCAGAGGAAGCTCAGAGGGGCTGGAAGGAGCAGTGGCTTAGGGCCGGGAGTTCTGCCTCTGGCCTGGTCACTGTCCAGGTCTGTGTTTTTGAAAGTCCTATAAACTTTTCTGGCTTCCAACTCCTCATGTGTGAAGGGGGCCCTAGAGCCCCTACCCCACCTCCCAGCTGGGGCACTGTGGGATTAAATATGATGATGTTCTACAAACAAGGAAATATTTTACAGATGAGACAATGGAGTAATACCATCAGAGGGCTTAGCGGAAAGGTGATGGCGCTTTGTAAACTATTAAGTGCTATGCCTAGGACTGCCAGAGCTCTTTATATTTAATTCTGCTAGCACAAAGTAAATGCTCACAAATATTTATTATAGGGGTAAACTACTGTGGACTTCTGGGAAAAAAAAGAGTTAAAGGCAGAAAGGAAAAATAATCAGATAATCTTCATTAACTGTAAAATGATGTAACCACTGAACAACTTTCTAGAGTGTTCCAGAATCAGCACTCCTGAACGGTCATGGAGACCTGTTAGGAGCAGCATCTTGCCCTCTTTAGTGCTCTTTGTGGATAGAATAATGCCAGACGCACAGCCTTCCTTGGAGTGGAAGCTTAAGCCCCCGATGCAGGGTCGTCTCTGCTCATGGGGACACGGCTGCTCTGGTAGACCCTTTCTCTGCTGGCAGCTACACCTGCATGCCCTTCTCTCCTGTCGTGACAGCTGCCTATGACAGGAGGTGGGAGCAGCATGGTAAAGAAGTGGAAGGGCACAAGCTTGTGGATGCAAAGACCTCGTTTCAATCCTGTTCCGCCCCTGAAGAAAGGCTTGCTCTTGCGCTGGCCATATTAACTGTGTTAACCTCTCTGGGCCTCATTTCCTTCATCTTTAAAAGAGGATGTCTTAGCTGGGGTTTTCCAGGAAACAGACTCTGCGATGGAGATTTGCATGCAGGAAGTTCAGTGCACAGTGCTCTTGGGAGTAGCACCTGTAAGGAAGCGGGGGGCAGGACGGGGCAGGGGGAGAAGTAGAAGTCTGAAGCAAACCAAACAATGGCCCCATCCATGCCTCAGTGAGCTCTGCAGCTGGGCTGCTCTTCAGAGCGTCCCATCTTGAGGCAGGGGTCTGGGCCTTTGTACACCCACGTGGACTAGGTTTTGGATGAGGCTGACCCTGGGGAGGGGAGGCTGCTTTCCTAGACCAAAAGCAATTTTTGGAGAGAGATCTGGATGGGAGTCCCCAGCCACCACCTTCCCAACAGTTGGTGAAATGAATAGCCTTGGCCTTGAAGGCAGCCCGGGCAGCCCACCATGGTGGCCAAGCCATGGTGCCCTCCATGGGCTTGGGGATGATTAATGCTACCGTGTCTGTGAAGACCTCAACAGAGTGCTGCAGAACAACGCTGACATGTCTGTCGCCGTCATGGTCCCCTAGCATTGTTCTGATGATTGCATTGTAACACCTGCATTATGATGTTTGTCTTGCTTTTCTGTTTCTTTCCCACTCTACTGAGAGCTGCTTAATAGAAACAGCCATGCTTTTGTTTGTTTTGTTTTATTATCTTCGTATTTTTAGGCACAAAATTTGGCTCATGAAAACTCTTCTCTTTTTTCAGATTCTTCTTTTATTGAAATGTTGTTGACATACAATTTTGTATTAGTTCCAGGTGTACACCATACATATAACTGACATTTATATACACTATGAAATGCTTACATTTCATAATGTGATGGTAACAGGTGTACTCCCCATTGGTCACCATACAAAGTCATTACAGTATTATTGACTGTCTTCTCTAAGCTATGCTTTTCATCCCCATGACTTATTTATTTCATAGTTGGAAGTTTGTCCCTCTCTATCCCCTTCACCTATTTCGCCCACCCTCCCTCCTCCCACCCCATGGTAACCACCAGTTTGTTCTCTGTTTCTCTGTTTCTGTTTGTTGGTTGGTTGGTTTGTTCCATATGATTCAGTAACTCCACTTCTGGGTATTTACCCAAAGAAAACAAAAATGCAGAAAGATATATGTACCCCTTTGTTCATTGCAGCACTATTTACAATAGCCAAGATATGGAAGCAACCTAAGTGTCCATCAGTAGATGAATGGATAAGAAGATGTGGTACATATCTGGTACAATGGAATATTACTCAGCCATAAAGGGAATGAAATCTTGCCATTCACAACCACATGGATGGACTTAGAGGGTATTATGCAAAGCAAAATAAGTCAGAGAAGGACAAATGCCGTATTTGTCTTACATTGTACTTACATGCAGAATTTAGAAAAAAATAAAAATTTCTTAATAAATCATTGTAAAAGGGAGAGATGGATAAAGAAATGGGGTCACATGAGAATGGAGACCATGACAAGGAAGCCCTGGGGCTACCCTTTGGGGACATCGGGTCGGGTTCCACTGTCTTTACTACACACCAGGGGAAAACTGTGTGACTGAGTGTCCTCTGCTTTCTCCCCTAGTCTCTCTGGATGTGTGGCAGTCCCTGCCCCTCTCTTCAGTAGTTGTTGATCCATCCATCAGGAACTTCGATGTTGCCCACATCAGCACAGCTACCACCAGCAACTTCTCTGCTGCCAGAGACCTCTGTTTGTTAGGTAAGGGGAGTTACCTTCCCGCTCCCCCCAGAATAGGATGGCTGATTGGGATGGGGCCTCATACAGTCCAGCTCAAGAGTCAGGCCTCAGAATCTTGGGGTGCCTGGAAGGAAGGCATTCACCTCGGGGGAAGGCCCTGGATGGGCTCTCCTCTGTGGTCACCTCATCCTCTTGCAGGGTTAGTCCATAGCCAAGGTCTCCAAGGCCAGCCAGAAAATGCATTATTTTGAACCATGTCGGAGGAAGATAAGGGCTAGGCTGAGATGGGAGATAAGGGGAAGCTGTGACAGCTGTCCTCAGTTTATAGGCGGACCATCACGGCTAGGAAGAAATATACTTGTGGTCAGGCTCACGGGGAAAAGCTGAGACCACGAGAACCTCAAATGTCAAAAGACATTTGTGCAGTATAAAGAACTTTCTAGTGGGCAGAATTGTCACAAATGTATCCTTTCTTTAGAGGATTTCCAGTCACTGAAAATTAAGCAAAAGCTAAGTGATCATAGGCAGATGAACAGGTTGTCACTGCACAACTCTGGGTGGTGCCATAGCTCAGAGACTGGGTTGCGAATAAGGCCTTTACACCGTGCACAGCTTGACCATGTGAATGAGACAACGTTATTTTCAGAGCTGAAAACTCTAAATGCCATGAACAATTTAAATTGTCTAGCCTAGGACCTGACATGCATGGGGAAGGATATGACTCCTGATGGAACATGGTGGTATGACTGGGGAGGTGGAAAAGGAGATGGGGCTGAAGAGAAAGGCAAGGGCTGGAATGTGGAGAGCCTTGTCTGGTATGACTTAATCCTGAAGCCACTGGGAAGCCATGGTGGTGCTTTAGATAGGGGAACGACAAGGGCGTATTTATTAATTAAATAAACAACCAGATACCTGATTGTTGTGTGGAAAATAGATTGCTGGGCCAGTTGGGTGCCCCACCACCATTGTTTTATCCCCAGACTCTGGGGATAAAGTACAGTATCTGGGATATATAGCAGGTGCTCAATCAAGTCAGTGAGGGATTGCATGGATGGATGGATGCGTGGATGGATGCATGGTGCATGGATGCATCATTATGGATGGATGGATTGACAGAGGCATGGATGCATGGTTGCAGCATTGGATACGTGACACGATGGGTGTATGACTGAGTGGCATCTCTGAGGCCCATGCCTCATTCTTCTCCTTCTGTTCTGCAGAATGTTCCCGTCACCAGGCCTGCCTTGTCACCACTCTGCAGACCCGACCCGGGGCTGTGAGGTGTATGTTCTATGCTGATACCCAGACCTGCACACATAGCCTGCAGGCCCAGAACTGCCAACTTCTGCTCCGAGAAGAGGCCACCCTCATCTACCGGAAGCTAAGTAAGTGCAGGCTTGTACCCTCGTGGCCATGCCTGGGAGCCTGGGTGTGGCTGGGAGGGGCTGCCGGAGCCTGTGGTGACTTGCCAACAGTGCGTTTGGTGTTCTTAAGGGAAAGTCATCCAAAATTATCCTGGGTTAGGTGGCACTCACTTGGGATGGATGGAAGGAAGGTGAAAACTCTAATTCTAACTTGGGCCATTTCTGTGGACCTTTGTTCATTTATTCCATTAAGTTATAGAAGCCATTTTGACCTTTTAGTTTCTTTGTAAAATAAATAAATACACTCCTTTTTTATATTTCATTGTTTAGAAAATTCTATCACATGCCTCATTTTGTTTGGTCTTCCCACTAATCCTTTGAGGTGGCAAGATAAGGATTTTATCTCGTCTTAGAAATCAGGAGACTCTGGCCCAGAGGAGTTGTTACTTCTCTGATGTCACACAGCTAGTGACAGCAGGGTCTTGGAGCCAGGTCTCCCAGGTGTCACTGCAGTCCTCTCCTGCAAAACGCCATTGCCTAATGATCTCATCACAGTCACTTTGGAGAGGGCAGCTGCTCCTGGCTCAGCTTAGTTTAAAGCAGTCCAGAGGGTGCTGCTGTGTGTCAGCCATTGTGCTAGGTGCTGGGATACCGGGCTGGAGCCGGCAGGGGGGAGCAGCATGTAAATTCACCACTAAGTGAAAAACGTAAGATCTCTCTAATAGGAAACACGGAAAGGGGGGACCTGGGGGAGCACCTCCCCCAGTAGGCATGCTTATTGCGTGAAATAAATAACTTTTTAAAAATGTGGGCTATTTCTGTTATCTTCTAGAGCAGAGGTTGGCAAACATTGTCTGTAAAAGGCCAGGTAAGAAAGAGTTTAGGCTATACAACCACACGTCTCTGTTACAACTACTCAATTCTACCATCGTAGCAGGAAGGCAGCCACAGACCATATGTAATTATTGGGCATGGCTGTGTGCTAATAAAACTTTATTTACAAAGCCAGGTAGCAGCCAGGTTTGGCCTCACCCCATCCTAGAGCACTGATGGGCCTTCAGGCCTGTCTTGAAACAGTGATAAACCCCTCCTCTTCTGCCCCCTCCTCCACCTCAGACTTTAGACCCTGAGAGTGCCCCAACCCGAGAGAGCTTTGATTTCCTGATCCAAGTCTTGTCTTTTGCTTAGACATTAATATTACTTAGTGAGGTTAAATTTCAGTAGTCTATTTCACCCACAGTGTAGCAAATCTGCGTGGTAGTCCTGCTGAGAAATGCCTTCACTTTGAGGTTTAAGTACTGTAAAACCAGTTAAAATGTTTCTCTATTAATTCTTTGTAACTCAAATTCACTGTGAAATACCTCTGACAGAAGATGCATGCCTACAGGCATCTGCATGGGCATTGTTTGTGCCTAATGCACATACAGAGCTACAGTAATTTTCTTAGCCCAGGTAGTCACATGGCCTAAATATGTGGCTCTTCTGGAAAATATCCATCATTTCTGCAAAAGATTTCAAGAGAGAGAGCTGCACATTTAGCATTTTCCCCGTGCTGAACCTCGTTCAGTCTGGGATCCATTGGGTAGCCTCAGGAGCGAGGCTTGCACACCACAGTCCATGGGAAAGCAGGCTTGCATTCCCTCGAAATTCTTCAGCTTTTATATTTTCTCTCTTTGCTCCCCCCTTCAGATAATGCCACGTTCATGAAGTGTGGCTGTTTCCTGTAGAGCCAAAGAACTGACCTAGAAGGTTCTGCTGCTTAGCACCCGCAGTCCTGGCTGGCTTGCCTGGGACCCTGTGATTTATAATTGAAACAGGAAATCTTGTGAGAAGGAACTGCAGGGCTGAGATCAGTCATGATTTGTGATTGAGGCCAGATTAAAAAGCAGCAACTATTTCTTTCCATCTTGAGTTTCCATTTTGAGTTCTAACCCACATACCAATTTTTGCAACACAGAAAGTTTCTTTAGTTTCTTTTTTCTTTGTTCCTTTTTTACTTCCTTCCTCCCCTTCCTTTCTCCTTCCTTCCTCCCATTCATTCATTCATTTATATGTTGCACTCCTGTCATTCACCAGGCACTGGGCTTGGAACATAACAGCATCTTTATTTATACTTAACATCTTTGTGTTGTAGGGACTATTATCCCTATTTCATAGATGGGAAACTTGAAAGGGAGAATTAGGAAGTCTTCCCAAAGCACCTGGTCCGTAATGTGAAACACAGGTCTGCTGGACTCCCCCGACCATCCTTAGGTTCCTCACCTCCGTGCTGACCCTCAGTGACCTGGAAGTCATCAGCACATGTCATAGCAGAGTTTCTTCGCACCAGCGATGCTGGCGTTTAGGGTTGGATCATCCCTCATTACGGGGAGCTGCCTTACCTATTATAGGATGTTTAACAGCCTCCCTGGCCTCTGCCCTACTGTATGCCAGTAGCATCTCTCCCTGACCCCGAGACAACCAAACATGCCCCCAGGCATTGTCAAATGTCCCCTGGGGGCAACATCACGTCCAGCTGGACTGCTGCATCATACCAAGCTCTTGAGGAATGGCTAGACTTCTGCCTGTGTCCCTGCCTGCCTGCCTCCTCTCCCGTGCTGCTGTTCGTTGTCATGTATGCATTTTAAATAGAAGGAGCTGAAGAGCGCAGCATCAGAGCTTAGCCGACAGACGAGCTGAGCAAACCAAACATATCTGTTGGAAAGATAAGAGACTTCGTGTGCATGGCGTGTGCGCACACAGACACATACACACTCACACACACACATACTCGCACACACAATGTCTTCACCAGCATTATTTCCTTTGTGCAAGCCCTAAGCTCCATGGGGATTCAGGCACAGGTCTGTCTCAAGTCCCTGAAAATACTGTTTGGCCTGGAGCCAGGCCCCAACAAAAGTTTATATTGAATCAGTGAGTGAATGAGAGAAAATGTAGTAGAAGAGATAAGATAGGGCTACAGAGGCCGATAAATGTGCTGGTCATTAGTCTTACGAGGGCGATGGAAGGCACTTGTGAACACAGGGTAAAGATGGCAGGAGGCATCAGCCTTGACCTTACGGGTCAAGTGGAATTCAGATGTGAACCAAGTGAGGGAGTGTGTTGCAGGCATGGGAAGAGGCCTGGAGAGGGACCCTGACCTGGCCTGGCCCCATGTGAACAGGACTTGAGTTAGTTTTAGGAAGGTGCAACTTTGAATCCTACATCACTTGAAGTACTGGCACTACTCACCCTGGGCCCCTAAACCTGTTTCCTCACTGCTCAAAGCATATATGGCCCCACAGTTCCTTTGCTGCAATTCTGAAATCCAGAAGCTCTAAAAGTCAGAAAAAAATTGTTTGTAAGTTTGTAGCAAACTTACTTGGTGGCAAACTCTGACCTGAAGAAATTATATCCAGTATTCCTGCCTCCTTGTTAAATAATCCATACACTCCACCCCAGAAATAGTCCATGTGGTCGATGATGGGGCTCTGTTCCAGACCTCCCTGGGAGGATTGAACATTGCGTGTTCTGTGTCCTTTAAAACCCGAATACTCAGCCTGCCAGCTCACAGGTGGCCCAGATGCTGAGGAAGTGCTGGTGGCCTGGGGGAGCCTCTGCCCGGCCTCCTATGTGGAGAAGGGATGGCCACTCACTCTGCACAGACTCAGTGCCTAGGACAGGCCAGCTGTCTCTGCTGCTGATTATCTTTTCACAGGCAAAACTTACTTGACTAGACTTAAATTATTGGGGTCTGGAGTCCCTGGCAATTTCAAAGTAAACAAAGCAGCATTTTGTTTTGTTTGAACAGAGCACCCACTGCTCTTTCTTCCCCTCCTGCCCACACTCCCCTCCCAGCAGACATCCCTCAGCTCGGTTTTGGGACATCTGTACCTTCTGTGACCATTGCCGCCCACGGCCAGCTGCTGGGTAGGTCCCAGGCCATCCAAATGGGCACTTCATGGAGGCAAGTGGACCAGTTCCTGGGAATTCCATATGCCTCGCCACCTCTGGCGGAGAGCCGCTTCCGGGCACCAGAGCCTGTGAACTGGACCGGGTCCTGGGATGCCACCACGCCACGGTAAGTGTAGGGTGGAATGCATTTTGGTGACTGTCCAGGGAATTCCTCTCCCATTCTAATCCATCAAAGTGAAGCTTGGTAGCAGAGCAGTGCCTTCTGTTCTGAGTGGTACAGGCGTGGGGGGTGTATCAGTGAAGGCAGTGTTAAATGCTCTAATGATAAGTCCCAAACATTAGTGACTTAATGTTATCTTACTCCTGTGAAGACCATTTGGTGATGAAGGGGTTGGTGTGCTCTGCTCCATGTGATCTGGGGACCCAGGCTAATGGAGGCTCTGTGTTTTTCAGCACGAATGTTCCTTGACATTGCATCCAGGAAAGGGAGGCTTTGGAAAAGTCTGCAGGGGAGGTTTCTATGGGCTGTGCCTATAGTGGGGTGCATACCTCACTTGAACCAGTACTCAGCCTCTTGGCCATGTTTGACTTCAGTGGGACTGAGAAATACAGCAGAGAAGGAAAACTACATGAGCTAATAAAAAATATTTTTAAAGGACGTTTTACCTCCAATAGGGAAATATTAAAAGGAGTTTTCAGAAAAGGGAAAAAATATCACATTATGTCTCCCTCCCTCATCAACTGTTTTCAGTTTATTCATTCCCTCCCATGCATATAACACTTTAAATAGTTGCTATATTGGAGATGTTGTGATTTTTCTGAGCAAAGCAAGCTCAGAGTGCCCATGAAAAGAGCATTTATTCTCCTCTGTCCTCCCCATCTGCATCTGCCCTCCTGACAGGCATCTGCACTCTGTCTTGAGGGAGCTGCATCCTCCCTGTCCCTTGCCACCTACACCTGGCTGCTGGCCAGGGCTACAGGCCTGGGGCGAGAAGCAGTGGCTAGCAGGCTCCAGGCAAGGCATGATGAAGTCTTGAACTAACTAGGGCAGTGGCAGAAGCGTGCAGAAAGCCATGGGTGTCCCTACCATTGAGCAAAAGGAATCAGTATGCTCTAATTGAGTGCTTTACCATGTTAGATGTGCCCATTTGACAAATGAGGTGGTGAGTCACATGGGCTTTTGGGTGGAGAGTAGTTGGCTGGTCAGAGTCAGGTGCTCATGGGGTGGTGAGTAACTTTCTGGGTAGTTTACCATCATGCTGCCATTAGGCATGTCCCGGATGTGGTCTCAGCTCTTCTGTGGGGAGATGCTCAAACTGGCACACCTGGGCTCTGTACTGGCACAGAAAGCAGGTTGAACACCTAGTCCAGCCACAGGTCTGCACACTGAGAGCAAAGAAGGGCCAAGGTCCTGAGTAACAGCCACTTTCCCCTTCTCTGTGTTGGGCATCCTTCTCTCTGGGTTGGATGTCTTTGTCTCATGGCAGAGAGAGTGCTGGTCATTCTGCAATTTCTTCTGTTCACTTGCCACCCCCATTTCCCATTTATCAGTTGCTGCAGAGCTGGTGGGCCTCTGGGCCTTTTGGAATGTGGCCTCTGGCTGCTGGAGGTCGGTGGCAGGAAGGGGAGGGGAGGTGTGTCCCCTTGGTCGTTGCCCCTGGAAGTCACACAGTCTGTATCTGCAGGGCCAGCTGCTGGCAGCCAGGCGCCAGAAAGCCCACATCTCCAAGAATCAGCGAAGATTGCTTGTATCTCAACGTGTTTGTCCCTCAGAACCTGGTGAGTTCTGAAGCCCTGGCTATGTTTACCCTGAAAAATGCCCCATTAGAAATCCCTTGCCCCCAGAGCTGCCAGCCTTGGTCACTCATTTGCCCCATGGCCCACTCAGGTCGCACTCCCCAGCACTGTCCGAGCGGGCTCTGGCTTCCTGCAGACCTAGATGGCTGAGAGGGAGCAGAGGGTCCTCCTGGGTCCTCCAGGCCATGTCTCCCACCCGCACAGCCTCACACCCCATCCACCCGCCTGCATGGTACACACTTGTCCCCATCAGTCCCCTAAGAAATATTCATAAAGGGCCCACAATAGGCCAGGACTGCAGGTAGGACACAGCTGTGAACAAAACAAAGCTGCTGCCCTTTGGGGGCTTACATTTTAGTGGGGGGCAGAAATAAATAGATGAACACACATTGAACAACTATGGCACTGATAAGACTGTGAAGAAAAACATGGCAAGGGAGGATCACCCAGTGACAGGTGCTGGGTGGCGGCCTGCAGGTGCCGTTTGAGCAGTTGCGGGGAGGAGGGAGGGGGTGAGCCCTGCCTGCAGGTGAGGACCAGGGATGCAGGGCCGCTGGAGGGGTGGGGCTTGGGCTGGGGAACGTGCAGCAGGACTCCAGCGGATCTGCAAACGAGGAAGCCCGTGGGTCTCCTTGGAGAGCCCCCTGGAGAGACCCTGGGGTCATAGCGTTCCCTGTGGGCTCTTGTTGGAGGCAATTCTGCAGGGTGGGGTTTGCAGCTGTACCCCTGGCTCTGGTGACACTCTGCTTTGAAGGCTGTCTCTGCCTAAGTAGCCACCATGATCCTGATATTGAGCATTTGAGTTTCCTGTTTGGGGGGAAGTGTCAGAGCACAAGAGAGAAAAAGGAACTGATGAGCTTTAGGGAACATGAGTTCCTGGTGACGCCAACCCAGTGTTGACAGATCTTATGGTACATGTAACTATGCCACGGCTTCCTGGTCCCCTAGCCTACTGGCAGTGAGAGCTAAACAAACTTCGGAGGTTTGATCACAGCAGGCTGAAATGAGTGAGCTTTGTAATGAGAACACCAAAAACATGAAAGCTCTCCTGGGCTGTATTAATAAATTTATGGAGGCTAGAGTGAGGGAGGTGATGAGCTCCACTCTGCAGAATGCTGGTCATACTATACCTGGGATGCTGAATCAGGTTCTGGCTCCAGACCAGCTGTTTACCACGCCAGTGCTGTTTTCCACTGCCTCACCAGCCTAGAGAAGGTGACTTGAGTCCTGTGTGTCCCAGTTACCTGTTCTGAAAGTTAGGAAGGAAATAGCCCTGGCTCATAAAGTTTTTGAGAGAATTAAATAAAACAATGCATAGATCCTGATCACTGGATGGCTGATGAAATAGACAATGGAAACGACAGTGAGTGGGACAGAGATCACACCTGAAGGAGCAAGGGCCACTCAGCCTGGAAGAGAAGGTCATCATGCGGGCAGTGTAAGAGCTACTGGCAATGTTGAAGAGTGGGAAGGAGGAAGGGAAGGGGGAAGGAGGTGACCATCCCTGGAGGCCTATGCCCATCGCCAGTGGATACCACGCTTCCTTTTGATCCTCACACCTCGAAGAGGTGTTATTCCCATTGTACAGGTGAAAGTAAAGTGACTCAGAGAGGTTAAGTGACCCGCCTAAGGACACTCAGCTAGTGAGTGATTAGACTCTGTAGACTTGGGTCAGTTGGGTCCCTGAATTCATGGCTAGAGCCAGTGAGTGGTGACCAGTGACCATATACTTTTGCCATAGTGTGAGCAAGAAGTTTGCGACAGTGCTTCACAGTTTATACAGCACTTGTGTATCTGTGATTTCAGTGGCCTTCATACCAGCTCTAGGAGGAAGTTATGTGTAGATTCTCCCTCCCCATTTTAAGGTGCAGAAACTGAGGCTGAGGGAGGCTAATTAACTTCCTTAAGGACAACAGCTGGGCTGAGTGAAGGCTTGATACCTGTCTCCTGACTCCAATTTCAGAGCTCCTCCCTGGGGGGATATTCCAGGTCACAAAGAGCTCTGCCCTTCCTGCCTTGGGCTGACCCGTTGCCCCATCTGGCCTTGGGGAGGAGTGTGGGTGCCTCGCCTGCAAAGCCGCAGCAGTGCATGGGCCCAAAGTGACAGGCCCTGCAAAGGCGGGGCCAACAACTTGGATACTTCCTTCTGGTGGGGGGTCGCCGAGGCAGAGAGCTGACCCTCACCTCTGTGTCTTCCCTTGCTTCGTTGGCACTTGCTGGCATCGAGCCAAACAGCCTTCTTGCTTGCTGGAGTGCTACCCAACAAAAATAACTCATGGCACTCAGGAGTGGGTATGGGGCCCATCCTGACCTATCTGATAGTCCCCAGCAAATGGAACCTCCTTCCCACTCTTCAACATTGACAGTAGCTGGCCTTTTACTATGGCAGTTAAGAAGGCCTCGTATATAAAGAGTCATTTCTGCCAAGTGGTGCCATCTAAGAGATGGAATGTCACAGGTGGAAAAGCCCAGGAGAGTGGGCTACGAAGGCAGGCTGGGGTCAGAATTCTGGGCTGCCCCCTTCCTGCTGCAGGTGTTCTAAGAAGTGACCTCACCACACAGCCTCTGTTTTCACACCTTCAGAATAGGGGTGCTTATAGCATTAGCTCCTGGGGTGGAAGGTCTAATGGGCCATTCCAGGTGAGCACAGGCATAAGTAAGGATCTCAGTCCACATCTGCTGCCGGTGAGGAGAGTAGCCATGTGTCGGAGCCCCAGGCACTTGGAGTAGAAAAGTCACAGCACAGGGAGTCAGGGCCTAAACAAGCAAGAGCCACCTGGGGTCATGCATACCCATGGCCTGGAGTGGGGTGTCAGATCCCCCGAGGGAGCATGATATTCTAATATAAAAGGGTCAGCCTGGGTTCCAACTTTCTAGCTGTGTGACCCCAGAGAAGCTATCTAACATCACAAAGTCTCTACTTCCCCATCTATAAAATGGGAATAATGTGGGTACCTCACAGAGCTGTTGAGGACGGAATAAACAAACATGTGTATACTTAGCACAGTGCCTGGGGCTCAGTGCTTAATCAGAGGTAGCTCTGTGTTGCCAAACGGGGCCTTTACTCACTGAGAAGCCACACTGACTGGACTCACCTGTGAGGGCCCAGAACAATCTTGCAGAGTTAATGAGGGGCCAGACCTGGGGCTTGGAAGACTGCCTTGCTCCATGGATGGGCTCCAGGTGTGCAGGGCACTGCCCTCCATCCCAGCCACTTGCTCACTTGGCAATGTGGGCAAAGTGTCTTCACTTTTTATGACCCTTAGTTTCTTTATCTATGCAACGGGGTTCATTAGTTTTCTCAGCTGCTTTAACAAAGTACTGCAGACTGGGAAGCTTTAATACTAGAAATTTACTCTCCTGATTCTGAAGGCTCAAAGTCCAAGATCAAGGCCTTGGCAGGGTTCATTCCTCCTGAGACTGCTCTCTGTGGCCTGTGGATAGTCATCCTCTCCTCCCTGGGTCTGTCTCCATGTGATCTCCCCTACATGTGTGTCTGTGTCTAATGTCTTCTATTTATAAGGGCACCAGTCATATTGGATTAGGGCCCACTAGCTTAATCAGCTCTTTACAGGGCCTGTCTCCAAATACGGTCACATTCTGAAGCAGTAGGTCTAGGGCTTCCACATGCGAATTTGGGAGGCACACATTGCAGCCCATAACAAGGGCCTTGGTATGCCTGCAGTGTAGGGCTCATGGGGTAAGTTGGCTGCAGGCTCAGAGCCTGACACCTGCATGGGAGCGGTGGCCTCACTAAGCCCTGCTGGGTGAAAGTGGGCCAACCTGCCCCCCCCAACAACATTTCTCCAATCCCCACAGGCCCCCAACGCATCCGTGCTGGTATTCTTCCACAACACCCTGGAGGGCAGCGGGAGTGGAGAGCAGCTGGCTGTTGATGGCTCCTTCCTGGCTGCTATTGGCAGCCTCATCACGGTCACTGCCAGCTACCGAGTGGGCGCCTTCGGCTTCCTGAGTTCTGGTGAGCTGCTGCTGTGGGCGGGGGCTGCCGAGCCCTGAGCTGAGCCTTGCTCCGTGTATGTGTTCAGCCCTTTCTTCCCGAAGCCCCGTCCCATCACGGCCCTGCCCCTCCTCCCGCCCGGCTGGGCGCTCAGTGGAATATCGGACACACTCCCAAGCCCCTCCAGCATTGCTGACCCCTGTCGATGAGAGTAGTAATTGCCCTTGATTCAACTACTGTGTTTCTGAAGCTGTTCTGAATATGCCACGTATTTATCTTGTGGTGTGTGTGTGTGTGTGTGTGTGTGTGTGTGTGTGTGTGTGTGTGTGTGTGTGTGTGTGTGTGTGTGTGTGTGTATTGAGGTGTGTGTGTGTGTGTGTGTGTGTGTGTGTGTATTGAGGCCCCAGAAGGTAGAGACTTGCTCAGGGGCACACGGTCAGGAAAGAGCAGAGGCAGGATTCAGCAGCAGGGTTGGTTGCCCTGGAGAACTCCAGGTAGTAGATTACAGCTCCCGAGCCCTCAGGGAAGCTGTGACTGGGAGTGGGGGCTGAATAGGAAGGTTTCCCACTTCTTTAAAGCAGTCTCACCTGTAGACATTGCCCTGTCCTCTGTCTAGACACAGACCCATCTGCCACCCTGCTTGTGGCCTTCACTTTCCCCAGCAGCCCCCAGGGCAGACCTGAGGCTCGGACCAGTACCCCATCCTCCTTCCACATCTTTCCCACCATCTCTAGGACCCTCCAGTGGGAGGGCAGGTGTCAAGCAGCCGCAGCACTGGGTAGACAGGCTGGCCTGCAAATCCGAAGAGCCACAGGCCAGCTCTGCCATCCGCTGTCTGTGAGTCCCTGGGCAAAGCCCTTCCTTTCACCAAGCCTCAGTTTTCCCCTCTGTAAAATTGGAATAATTCTGCCCAACTTCCAACGTTCCTGTGAGGAACTACTTGGAAAAGGGCTTTAGAGACCACAGTGGGCTTTGTGTGTCCTCCAGGTTAAACACTGAACTTCATCTCTGGTTTCCAAGGTTCTCATGTAAGACCTGGAGTGTCTCACCTGGGGAGTATGGGTGGGCAGGTGAAAGGAGCCTGACCAGAATGCTGGACTCATCTGCCCCATGTGGGTGAGTGGAGCGGGCACCCAGCAAGAGCAGACACCCAGGAGTGCTGGGGAATGAGGGCTGGATGTGCCACATGGCATGAGGCCTTGTGTGCATGAAGATTCTAGGCCTGCACAGCAAACATAAGATGGGCAGTGAGTTAAGGCAAAATGGGACCAGATACCAACAAGGGAAATGTGGATGAGAAACAGTTTTCAGATTTTCTTTCAAAAGGAGCAAGGTCTGTTGCTGGAGCCCTGAAGCCTCTGCCTGGGTTTTCTTTCCTTTTTAGGAACACAGGGCGGCTAATGACTGGCTAAGTCAGTAGCTCCTTCTCTAAAGAGGCAGGCGAAATTCAGAGCTCATCCTGATGCGTCCTTCCTAGTTTAGAGCATTTCCAGACAGAAGAGCTCGGGCTTCCGTGTGTCGTCTGTCCCTGAGGGGCAGGGGTTGTGATTTCATGGGCTGTAATCTTCCTGAGAATTCATGTGCTTCTCAAGGCAGTCTCATTTCTGCTGCCTGTGGAATGACACGTTCATTCGGGCAGGCGAAGGAAGCTTCCAGAACACCCAACCCGTCTCATTCCTGATGCAATGCTACCTGTTCACTGTGCTTAAAACAAAACTCTCGGCAAGAAAGAAGGAAAGTTGCACTTAACCTAATACCAGGCTTCACCAGACATTTCTCCTGGGTTATCTCGCTTCATTCTCACATCAGCTCTGTGAGGCCATTTTGTAGATGAAACGGCGGGGCTCAGAGAGGTGAAGGAACTTTATGTCCCACAGTTAGAAGGGACATAGTAGGCATTCAATCCTGTTGGTCAAGCAACAAGAACAAAATGTACAATATTGAACTCGTTCCCTCAGATGTTCAGAAACCCTCTTTGGGTTCCTTCTTATTGTGTGCAAGATTAGTCTTTTATGTCACGTAACCACAGGCGGTTTTTCTTTGCTGTATCTACTAGATCTCTTAGTATTTCCCACACCCCCGAGATTTCACATCTCTTATACTGAGCCCTGCAGTTCAGCCCTAAGTGGGTGCACTCAATCAAGACACCGAGGGGCGAAGGACCGCGGTGCTAGGATACAGACATGAGATCTGGATTCCTCCTGCGCAGCACACTTGGGGACAAGGCTCTACAGGCAGTGGCTGCTCTGCGGGGGGCTGCCAGCGCACAGAGCCTCAAGGGTGCTCAGGAAGGAGGAAGAAATGGGCGTGGATTCAGCCATCACCCAATACATTCACCATGCAAGCCCAGCTGCACCACTTAAAATGTATATAATAGACGGTATATTCTTTAGAGCTGTTTTAAGTTTAGATAGTAATTGAGCAGCAGTTTCCATCTGCTCCTCAGTTTGCCGTTATTAAAACTGGGTTGGAGTAGCACATTTGTCACAGTTGATGAGCCCCTATGGCTACATTGTTATTGACGAAAGGCCCTTGTTTGCCTTAGGGTTTGCTCTCTGTGCCCTACCTTCTATGGGTTGGATATATGTTTAACGACGTGTGTCCACCATTACAGCATCCTACAGAAGGAATATTGTCACTGCTCCAGAACCTCCCCGTGCTGCTCCTTCCTCTTGTCCATTTTCAATAGTTGGAAACTGATGTTCAGAATACATTGGGCTTCTTCAAGCGCCAGCCTCAACCCAGTGTCCTGAGGGCGCACAGGCTTGGCATCTGAGCAGAACAGGGTTCGAGAGCAGCTCTATTGCTCTGGGAGGCTGAGGGGCTCTGGGCAGTCCCTGCACTCTGCATCCCATCACAGGCTGCCCAGCTCTCAAATGGTGCTAAGACACGTGGTGGCAGAGGACAAGAGAAAGTGCGAAAGACAAACAACGCCTGCAACCTTGCCTGGCACCTGGCAGGGCTCATGAGGGTTAATGCCCCTTCTCTTTCCTGGACTGGGCTCTTCAAGGCGGGGCTGTGTTGTTGCCATGTCCCGGGCTTGTGTCTGGTCAATAGCTGGCACAAAGTGGCCTCTGGATCGCAGTAGTGTGCCTGGCATTACTGAGTCAGGCCAGGTCGACAGTGTGCATTATCTCATCTGATAAATGTGTGTGGCATCTATTGTCATGGCCCAGAGC
The DNA here is from genome assembly GCF_040802235.1 of Manis javanica. Lineage (NCBI taxonomy): Eukaryota > Metazoa > Chordata > Mammalia > Pholidota > Manidae > Manis > Manis javanica. Next base: position 217,838,531 of record NC_133157.1, read on the forward strand.
AAGAATGGCCCACTCAGAGCTCCAGACTCCAGAGGCAGTTTTCAAAATGAATGGGAGAAAGATGAAAACAGAAACTTGTGCCAGTCCTGTGGCCGCTAGACAAAACCATGTTCTCTGTGAGAAAAGATGGCCAAACCCAACTTAAAGGGAACCATGGCTCCAGATGAACTGAGCAGCTGGAAGTGAGGGGTGGGTGATGCGCCTGGATCCTGCAAGCAGGACAGACCCCAGGGGCATGGGACGCAGTGACTACCCTCCTCTCTCTGGCAAAGCAATGCAGCGAGGGGACCTAGGCAATGGTATGCAGGCAGCGGAGGACTGGGTCGGCCTTGGCCCACAGGGCGCCTGCACCGTCTACAGGGCATGGTTGCTGAGCAGTGTGCTTTGGCCGGGGAGCCAGACGGAAGCATTGCCATACCTTATTGTTCCGGGGCCCTTGGACACTTGTGGAGAGGGTCTGCTACCCTTGCTAGCTGGAGGAGCAGGCCCAGAGTCCTGCCACCGCGGGCTCCCCATCACAGGTGCATTTACTGCTGCTGAAGACAAGGTTCAGTCTGCAAAGGGCACCCATGAGATAAAGCTGGGGCCTAAATCTGCTTTATCAAATTAAGAAAAACCAACTTCTGCAGAGCTTTATGCCAATCACTATTCTTTTCTCTTTACAAATATTAACTAACTCAATCATGGGAAAACCCTGAGGAGGTAGATACTGTTATCATCTTTGTTTTTACAGATGGGGGAAATCAAGTCACATTAAGTAACTTGTCCAGGGCCCTGACAGGGCGAGTGGGTGGTGGTGCCACACTGGTGCCCAGCTGGCTCCATAGCCCATGTGCTCAGCCACCTGCCTGCTGCCTTCTAGTGACGGCCAGCAGTGAGACCTGGGAGAGAGCCCAGGACAAGCCCAGCATGGTGCTAAGGCGCTTTAGAGGGGCAGTTGAAGAACTTGAATGAGTAAGCTAGAATGAGGGAAGAGAAGATGTTGGCTAGGGCAGTGCTGACTGGAGGCAAGAGACGGGAGGTGGAGGGGCAGGTCAGGGCGGATTGGGGGAGGCAGGGAGGAGCTCAGTCACTTGTCCAGAAATCTACCCACATTGTCTCCCGGTTGGACTGAGCATGGCCGGCCAGCAGAGAGCAGCCCCCAGAGGCACCGCACAGCTCGTGTCTGTGGCAGGACTCAGGTGGGAGCTGAGTAGGGCCCTGAGGAAGAAACCTGGGCTCAGCGGCAGCCAGCCTGCAGGGGCACCAGCAAGACATGATGAGCAGACCCTGAGGGCTGAGCGAGGGGCCCGGACTGCTGGGGTGGGCCGAGGTCCACCTCAGGTGCTCTGAGAAGCCAGGGGGATGTTTATACCTGATGCAGTAGGAATGAGGGAGTCATGAAGGCTTTTGAGCAAAGGTTCCATAAATAGAGCACTGTTTTTCATGAAAATAACACAGTGCCTACCTTGCACATCATAGATTCTTTGACAAGTGTTTGTTGAATTGGATTGAATGTTAGGACAAAGAGTTCTGAGAGTGCACGGGGATTTAAGTCCCAAATTGTTAGTATTTTAAGTGGGAAAAGAGTCAGAGACAGTCGGCCTCCCCCACTGTCACTAGAAATGCAGACCACAGACTTCACTCCTGGGACTGAGTCCCCCTGGGTTGGCTCCCTGCTTTCTTGCCCTGCCTGAGACCTTGGGAACACGTACATTCATCCAAAGAAATGGAACATTCATGCAATCCGTTAAAGTCTCCAGTGAGGGTAGTGCCAATGTTTTCTCCAATCCCAGAACATGAAATGCGTTTGAAAAATTCTGCAAGTTTCCCACCTAGAAGAGTAATCTGTACGTTTATGTCCTTTGATCTGGTGTTCTCGTCAGCTTGTGACAGCCAGGCTGGGGAACTGGGAAGCAAGATTTTTCTGTTGGAGAAACAGGGTCTGAATCTTGTTCACCATAACTGTGGTCATTCATTCACCTAACATTAACTAATAACTGGTTACATGCGACTGGTTGTAGTGGGGCACACGGTCTAGCAGGGAAGGCAATGGTGACAAATACCTTGACAGGGGAACCTTTTTCTCCCATCAGGACTCCTGTGTATTGGTGGTGCAGCTGAGACTTACAGGCTGGCAGGGCCAGAGGAGGAGGAGAGGGGAGGGCTCTGGGCAGAGGGAGTCACATGTGCCAAACCTGGGCCTGGGAGGGGATGGAGCCCATGTGCTTGAGCAGCTGATGGGAAGGCTGGGTGGCGCAGCACAAGAAGACAAAGGGAGATAGGGCCCAAGAGATGGGCCACTCAGTCCCGTGGGGCCTCAAATTCATTGGGAGAGCTGAGATCCTAAGGACAAGGGGGTCAGATGAGAGATTACAGATAGGATGGGGTAGTGTCTGTGTGTGTGTGTGTGTGTGTGTGTGTGTGTGTGTGTGTGTGTGTGTGCCTGCGCATGTGCATGTGCATGTGCAGACAGTAAAGAAAGAAATTGTAAGTTTAAAAGACCACTCCAGGTGTGGCATGGAGAGCTCATTGGCAGGAGGAATGTGCAGTTGCAGGAGGCCAGGGAGAAGCATCCAGGGGAGGTGGGGCCGAGGGCAGTGGAGAGAGAGCCCAGAGCTCCTGGGAAAGGAGTGGGGACACAGCAGCAGGTGGCAGGGAGCAGCGTGGCTGAGGGTCTACTGTTGGAGAAGGTAAGACACTCTGGAAGTGCTGCAGGCTGGGGTGCTTAGGAGGCTCAGAGTCAGTCCCTTTGGGGCTGAGGGGACTGAGGGATGGTGAGGGAGCCCCCTGGGTGACATAGGGCTCTAGAGCAGGTGGTGCTCTGGGCTCTGGCCCTCCCGAGAGTCACCAGCACATTGGGGGTTACTGACAGCATGGAATATGCTGAGCTTTCCTTAAGCAAAGTGCATGAGTCTCAGTCAAACCAGAACAGGCCTGGTGTGTGGTATGTCAAGGCAATTAGTGGCATAGATGGACAAGGAGGGCTGACTGAGTTCAGAGGATCAGAGGGCATGGCATGTAGTGTCCCAAAACGCCAAAGCAGGCATGTTTCTGCTATAGGGTTTTTTGTGTGTCTGAATCATGCCATTAAAAAAAAAGTAGTGCTGAGATTTCAGGAAACATTTATTGAATTCTACAAAAAAAGGAAAGAGAAATGAACTCAGTTGAGGGCTCCTGTTGGTCATGGGAGATGAGGCTGTGGGAAGGGGCAGGATCCAGAGCCTCACCAGCCCAGCCCTCATCAGGGAGGAGGAGGCATGGAGACCCAGCGGCAGTGGGTGGAGATGTGGGGCAGGAAGCACGTCTCCTCCCGTATGTGCCAAGCCAGGTGGTGGTCTGAACATGCACACTGCCTCTAATCTGAGCAGCTGCCCTAGAACTCCCTCAGCTATGATGCAGAGCCTGGCCCAGCGAGGTGGAGGGACATGGCCGAGGTCTCCTGCCTGGCTAAGGCTGAAGTGAGGATCCGCTGTGCTCTTCCCGCCACACTATTTGGAACCACATGCCTACCTGTGTGGATGGGAGTCCCGGTCCCCCAGAGGCACCACATGGCTGTCTTAGCGTTAAGATGATCAAACTCCGGGTTGTAAATTCACAAAGGGTGAAAGGCTTTCCTCTTTCTGAAGGGTCCAGCGAGGTGAGTGGCAACTGGGGGCTACTGGACCAGGTGGCAACCCTGACCTGGGTGCAGACCCACATCGCGGTGTTCGGTGGGGACCCTCGGCGCGTGGCCCTGGCAGCAGACCGTGGCGGAGCCGATGTGGCCAGCATCCACCTTCTAACCACCAGGGCTGCTGACTCCAGACTCTTCCGGAGAGCCGTACTGATGGTGAGTGGCCTCTTCTGCCTTCAGCCTTGCTGCAGGCACTGGCCAGGTGAGGCGGTCCTCTGCCTCTTGAGACGAGTCGGTTCCAATCACTTGCTTCTCGCTTATCCTTTGTTCTCAGTGTGTTCTCCTCACGGCCCCATCTTGCCACATACATGTGATTCTGAGGTGCTGAGGGCCCCCGACTGCTGTCCACACATACCTAAAGTGCTAAAAACTCTATTTGGCCAAGTGTTCCTAGTTCCTGGGAATGCCTCACTAGGGTTTACTTGTCCGAACTCTTGATTATGTCCTTTGTCAACAAACATAACAGGATGGAATGTAAAATGAGAGGCTTTCTGGTGGAGCAAAAGTCAATGGTGAGGGTACAGTCTGGCCAGCAGAGTGCTAACTACGCTCAACAGTATCACCCAGAACAGAAGAGACACAAGAGGACGTGCAGCTGCCTCCCAGTGTTGCTTCGCTCGTCTGCTCTGGGTGTGAACTTGCGTCTCCCCTGAAGCTGTCTGGTTTCTCTAAAAGCTGTGCTCCGCTACCCCTGAGATTCGGCTCTCGTGGCATTTCACTGTGGGACTTTATGGGGTATCTCGGTCCCCTCACTAATCCCTCCACCTCATTGCCTGAGGTGTGAGGAGAGGCAGGGGACCTCAGAGCTTGTCCACAGGGCTGGTCAAGGAATGGCGGGCAGCTGAGTCAGCAGCCACAGGGGGAGGCACAGGGTCCCAGTGGTCTGGCCAGCTGAGCCAACCGTTAAATGAAGGCAAAGAAGAGACTCAGGGCCTGTGCTGCTGCTGGCTGGCCTGCTAGGTGACGCTGACGACGCTGACGCTGACGATGATATGATGATGACGATGATATAATGATATTGATGGTTATGATGTAATGATATTGAGGATAGAATAATTATGATGGAAGATATAACCTGGTTGGCCACAGCATAAGCCTTGATGACTATTCTGCTATTGGGTAGGTTTTAATTCTATGAAGTGTCCAGTTTGTGCCAGCTGCTGTGCCAGGGGGCTGGAAATGCCATGCTAAATTATTCATGTCAATAATTGTAGTTTACTGGAGGGTGGGGGACAAACGCTTCAAGCAGATATTTAAAGGAGGATCTTGGGGCAGCTCAGAGGGAAGTCCCCAGCCAAGCACAGAAGAAGAAGGGAGTGTCCAGGAACACCAGGGAGCATCTGAGCAAAATGCCAAAGATGGTAGGCAGTAACATAGCCAGAGTCCTGGCAGAGCTTGGCTCTTCTGAGATGTGCCCACCCTGCAATGCAGAGGAGAAGGGGCCCCCGTGGGCAGCACAGGCGTGGAGGCTGGGAAGCAGCTAACAGCCAGGTTGCGCTGAGTGTCGTGGGTGTCATCCCCAGGGGATGGAGCTGTGGAGTTCCGTTTGTTGCTGGTGTGGTGTGGTGTGGCGTACCATGGTGTGGCACGGTGTGGTGTGGTGTGTGGCGTGGCATGGCATGGTGTGGTGTGGTGTGTGGCGTACCATGGTGTGGCACGGTGTGGTGTGGTGTGTGGCATGGCGTGGTGTGGTGTGGTGTGGCGTGGCGTACCATGGCGTGGCACAGTGTGGTGTGGTGTGGCGTACCATGGTGTGGCACGGTGTGGTGTGGTGTGTGGCATGGCATGGCATGGTGTGGTGTGGTGTGGTGTGGCATACCATGGTGTGGCACGGTGTGGCGTGGTGTGGTGTGTGGCATGGCGTGGTGTGGTATGGCGTGGTGTACCATGGTGTGGCACAGTGTGGTGTGGTGTGGCGTGGCATACCATGGTGTGGCGCAGTGTGGTGTGGTGTGGCGTACCATGGTGTGGCACGGTGTGGCGTGGTGTGTGGCGTGGCATGGCGCAGCGTGGTGTGGTGTGGTGTGGCGTGGTGTGGTGTGGTGTGGTGTCTCCCATTTTAACAATTTTCAAGTGTACAATACAGTGGCACTAGGCACATTCACAGTATTGTGCAGTCATCACCACTGATCATTTCCATAACTTTTTCATCATCCCAAACAGAAACTGTACCTTTCTAACAACAGCTCCCCGTTACCACTCCCTTCCAGCCGCTGGTAACCTGTTTGCTTTCTGTCTCTGTAAATGTGCCCTTTCTAAGTACCTCACATTAGTGGAATAATATGAGATTTTTCCTTTTGTGTCCCATGTATTTCACTCAGTATAATGTCAAGGTTCATCCATGTGCTAGCAGGTGTCAGAGTTTCCTTCCTATTTAGGCTAAATAATACTTCATTGTGTGTAACTACCATGTTTTGTTTATCCATTCATCTGGTGATGGCTTGGGGGTTGTCTGTACCTTTTGACTATTGTATAATAATGCTGCAGTGGACACTGGTGTGCCATCAGAGGGCTTCAAGCATGTGGGAAACTTGTCTCCCTAGGAAGATTCTCCTGGAGTTGGGTGGAGGTTGGACCTGAGAGGTACAGCGCAGCAGGCAGAGAAGGCAGTGAGGAGAATCTTAAGTAACACAAGTTAAGGAAAGACGGAGAACCACTGAGACGACCAGCGCTGTAGACCTGCTCACAGTTCTAGGGCCATCTAACAACACTCTGGCTCCGTCCAGCCTTCCTGAGATCCCTTGATCATGAGGAGGATAGGAGTGGCATTGTTTGGGCATAACGGATACTGGATCAGCATTGTCACCATCCGTGACAGGAAGCAGTGCCACCTGCCAGTTTATCCTTCAGCCATAGGAGCCTTCTAATGTTCCTTGAAGGGTCCATGCTCTGTGCTGCTTCACACAGGCACTTTCCTCTGCATGGAGCCCTTCTCTCCATCTTCCACTAGTTGGCCTGTCCTATTTGTCCCCCAGGGAATCCTTCCAGACCTCCCTGCCTGGAACTGGACCCCCTTCATATGGCCTGTGCTCCCTGTACTTCTCTGTTCAGAATTTATTGTGATTTCTCATCAGTAAATAATTATTCCCACTACCAAGTCTGTCTCCCTCACAAGATTATAAGCTGTGGGAGGGCAAGGTCTAGGTGTGCCTTGCTCTCCACAGGGCCCCAAGTACCTGACACATCTGTTCTATAATTAACATCTGGGCAGAGAATGAGCAGCTGGATGGGGAGTGTGCCCAGGAACCCGCAGACTAGCTCACACGTCTCGCTCCCACTCCTTTCTTGTATTTCTTATCCTTTGACTCAGGTTTTGTGGGTTTTTTTGCTGTCTGTCCCTCTGTAGTGCGTCTGTCTTCGTGGCAGGAGGTCTGAGCACAGGCATCTTTCAATTCCTGGTATTGAAAACAGACGTCCCTGAATTTTAGTTAATCCTGAAAAGATGTCCAAGGGCTCTTTCAGAAACCAGACACTCAGAGGGACCCAGAAAACAACAAAATACCTTCCCGTAGACCCAGAATGCAGAATTTTCTTCGTGAAAATTTTGGAAAGTTTAAGTGTTTGGGGATTTTCAAAAACTAATCTGTTTTAGCAAATGGTAGTGTATTTAAAAATAAACTCGCCATCTGTTGTAGTCTTTAGAAGCAGCTTTTACAACTCCTCCCAGCAGTCTTTGGGATGCATGTGAAATTATTTGGAATTGAGCAAATGAAAATACTTCAATATATCAGCAGTTCTTAAATATGTTCTTTACCAACAGATATTTAAGGAATGACTGTGAGTTGGTGATAGATTCTTGGATAAAATCTTAAGTCTTTCTACAAATCTTGAGGCCAATTGTTGAAATATCAGGCAAGACAGACTCCTGTAATAATTAATAATTTATATTTATTTGTTTAGGACATTTGTGGCCACAAAGCACTTTCAGCATACAATTTGACCCTCTGAATCACATGTGTCTGAGATTATTTTTAATAAATATATTGGAAAATTTTTTGGACATATGTGACAATTTGAAAAGACATTTTGTTTTCCTCTAGTTACTTTATGGTAAGAATCCAACATATGATACATGTAATATACAAAATGTGTGTTAACTGCTTATGTTATCAGTAAGGCTTCAGGTTAACAGTAGGCTCATAGTAGTTAAGTTTTTGGTAAGTCAAGTTTTATGTGGATTTTGACTGCAAGGGGGCTTGACACCCCTAACCTCCAGTTGTGTAAGGGTCAACTGTATCATCTCATAGATTGCTCACATTAATTGGTGTGGGGTCTTTATATTATTTCCAATCTAGACATAAGAAATCCAAGTCTCAGAGTGGCTTAGGGACCCTCTAAAGAACACATAGCAAAGCAACTGCCCAAAGGTGCTAGAACCTAAAGCCAAATCCTAACTTTTCCTATTTTATCAGGCCTCTTCTTCAGGAACTCGGGCCTCTATCAGGATGTCAAGGGCTAAGAGAAACAGCCCAGGCCTAGGATCAGGCAAAGCCAGCATTTGGATTCTGGCATTAGGTAAAATCCTTCACCCTTGCATTCTTCATGAATAAAATTGGATTATTAATTCTGTCTCCCAGGGACTCAAGAAGTTGTCATCGTATAAAGTTTGCAAAGTGTACTGCACACCCTAGGAACTCAAGAAACCCAGGTTCCCCCCTTTTACTAATCAAAGGCAGTTACAAACAAAAGCAGATCTGGGAGATATTTCACCTGTCCTGGGGGCTAGGATGAAAAAGAAAGAGGGGTGACATGTTGCAAATATGCATTCCGTGCCTCTGATGCCCAGGCCAGTTTTAGGAGAAGACAGGGGAGCTCATGTCCTCTGTGTATGATTCACAAGACCTTGAAGAGAGGTCCATGGCCCTCCTACAATACTGCCCCAATTCTGCATTCCTTCGACTGACTGCCAGGCCTTGTGAATTGGCCTCAAGTTAACTTTTCCTGTCTCCGTTCCTGCTCCATTCGTACAGGAACACCACAGTCCTGGCTCAGTAGGCATCACCAGTCTTAGACAATGCCATGCCATCCTCTAGATCATTCCCTTGCTGCTCTGTGGTCAGCTCCACCTGGAAAATCACTCCCTCACTCAGGGCTCAGCTGAAACAGGGCCTCTGAGCCTTTTCTGTCTCTTAAAATAGAGCGAATCCCACTTTAGTGAAGAGACTTGTATTTAGCAATTTGGGGGAATTCTGCCTTGTCTCACATACCTATATCTTTCTGCTATCTTATTCCAGTTCTACTGTGACTGAGTGCTTGACTGGGTGTGTTAATTTCTCCTCTTTGTGCTTCTTTACCTGTACCACTTAGCACAGCACCTGGTTCGGAGAGGGAACCCCAGCCCATGCTGAGTTTCATCACACTAACAGGGGTGCTGGTCTGAGCCAGAGCCTTTCTTTTTTTTAATTTTTTTATTTTGGTGTCATTAATCTACAATTAAATGAGCAACATTATGTTTACTAGATTCCCCCATCACCAAGTCCCCCCTACATACCTATAGTCACGGCCCATCAGCATAGTAAGATGCTGTAGAATCACTACTTGTTTTCTCTGTGTTGCACAGCCCTCTGCGTGCCCCCCACCCCCTACATTATATCTGCTAATCTTAATGCCCCTTTTCCTCCCCCGTGTCCCTCTCTTCCCACTCATCCTCCCCAGTCCCTTTCCCTTTGGTAACTGTTAGTCCATTCTTGGGTTCTGTGAGTCTGCTGCTGTTTGGTTCCTTCAGTTTTTTTCTTTGTTCTTAAACTCCACAGATGAGTGAAATCATTTGTTACTTGTCTTTTTCTGCCTGGCTTATTTCACTGAGCATGATACCCTCCAGCTCCATCCATGTTGTTGCAAATGGTAGGATTTGTTTTCTTTTTATGGCTGAATAATATTCCATTGTGTATATGTACCACCTCTTCTTTATCCATTCATCTACTGACTGACACTTAGGTTGCTTCCATTTCTTGGCTGTTGTAAATAGTACCACAATAAACATAGGGGTGCATGTGTCTTTTTCAAATGGGGCTGCTGCATTCTTAGGGTAAATTCTTAGGAGTGGAATTCCTGGGTCAAATGGTATTTCTATTTTTAGTTTTTTGAGGAACACCCATACTGCTTTCCACAATGGCTGAACTAATTTACATCCCCACCAGCAGTGTAGGAGGGTTCCCCTTTCTCCACAACCTCGCCAACATTTGTTGTTTGTCTTTTGGATGGCAGCCATCCTTACTGGTGTGAGGTAGTATCTCATTGTGGCTTTAATTTGCATTTCTCTGACGATTAGCAATGTGGAGCATCTTTTCATGTGTCTGTTGGCATCTGAATTTCTTCTTTGGAGAACTGTCTATTCAGTTCCTCTGCCCATTTTTTAATTGGATTATTTGTTTTTTGTTTGTTGAGGCGTGTGAACTCTTTATATATTCTGGACGTCAAGCCTTTATCGGATCTGTCATTTACAAATATATTCTCCCATACTGTAGGGTACCTTTTTGTTCTATTGATGGTGTCCTTTGCTGTACAGAAGCTTTTCAGCTTGATATAGTCCCATTGTTCATCTTTGCTTTTGTTTCCCTTGCCCAGGGGGGATATGTTCTTGAAGAAGTTGCTTGTGTTTATGTTCAACAGATTTTTGCCTATGTTTTTTTCTAAGAGTTTTATGGTTTCATGACTTACATTCGGGTCTTTGATCCATTTTGAATTTACTTTTGTGTATGGGGTTAGACAATGGTCCAGTTTCATTCTCTTACATGTAGCTGTCCAGTTTTGCCAACACCAGCTGTTGAAGAGGCTATCATTTTCCCATAATATATCCATGGCTTCTTTATCATATATGAATTGACTGTATATGTTTGGGTTAATATTTGGACTCTGTATTCTGTTCCACTGGTTTGTGGCTCTGTTCTTGTGCCAGTACCAAATTGTCTTGATTACTGTGGTTTTGTAATAGAGCTTGAAGTTGGAGAGTGAGATCCCTCCCACTTTATTCTTCCTTCTCAGGCTTGCTTTGGCTATTTGGAGTGTTTTGTGGTTCCATATGCATTTTAGAACTATTTGTTCCAGTTCGTTGAAGAATGCTGTTGGTATTTCGATATAGATTGCATTGAATCTATAGGTTTCTTTAGGCAGGATGGCCATTTTGACAATATTAATTCTTCCTAGCTAGGAGCATGGGATGAATTTCCATTTGTTGGTGTCCTCTTTAATTTCTCTTAGGAGTGTCTTGTAGTTTTGAGGGTATAGGTCTTTCACTTCCTTGGTTAGGTTTATTCCTAGGTATTTTATTCTTTTTGATGCAATTGTGAATGGAATTGTTTTCCTGATCTTACTGCTAGCTCATCATTAGTGTATAGGAAAGCAACAGATTTCTGTGTATTAATTTTGTATCTTTTGCTGAATTCAGATATTAGTTCTAGTAGTTTTGGAGTGGAGTCTTTAGGGTTTTTTATATACAATATCATGTCATCTGCAAATAGTGACGTTTGACTTCTTCTTTACCAATCTGGATGCCTTGTATTTCTTTGTTTTGTCTGATTGCCATGGCTAGGACCTCCAGTACTATGTTGAACAACAGTGGGGAGAGTGGGCATCCCTGTCTTGTTCCCGATCTTAAGGGAAAAGCTTTCAGCTTCTCACTGTTAAGTATGTTGTTGGCTGTGGGTTAATCATATATGGCCTTTATTATGTTGAGGTACTTGCCCTCTATGCCCATTCTGTTAAGAGTTTTTTTTATCATGAATGGATGTTGAATTTTGTCGAATGCTTTTTCAGCATCTATGGAGATGATCATGTGTTTTTTGTCCTTTTTGTTGATGTGGTGGATGATGTTGATAGATTTTCGAATGTTGTACTATCCTTGCATCCCTGAGATGAATCCCATTTGATCATGGTGTATGATCCTCTTGATGTATTTTTGAGTTTGGTTTCCTAATATTTTGTTGAGTATTTTTACATCTATGTTCATTAGGGATATTGGTCTGTAATTTTCTTTTTTGTGGGGTCTTTGCCTGATTTTGGTATTGGAGTGATGCTGGCTTCATAGAATGAGTTTGGAAGTATTCCCTCCTCTTCTATTTTTTGGAAAATTTTAAGGAGAATGGGTATTATGTCTTCTCTGTATGTCTGGTAAAATTCAGCGGTGAATCCATCTGGCCTGGGGTTTTGCTCTTGGGTAGTTTTTTATTACCAATTCAATTTCGTTTCTGGTAGTTGGTCTGTTTAGATTTTTCTCTTTCTTCCTGGGTCAGTCTTGGAAGGTTGTATTTTTCTAGGAAATTGTCCATTTCTTCTAGGTTTTCCAGCTTGTTAGCATGTAGATTCTCATAGTATTCTCTAATAATTCTTTGTATTTCTGTGGGGTCCATTGTGATTTTTCCTTTCTCATTTCTAATTCTGTTTATGTGTGTAGTTTCTCTTTTTCTCTTAATAAATCTGGCTAGGGGTTTATTTATTTTGTGTATTTTCTGAAAGAACCAGCTGTTGGTTTCATTGATTTTTTCTGTTGTTTTATTCTTCTCAATTTTATTTACTTCTTCTCTGATCTTTATTATGTCCCCCCTTCTGCTGACTTTGGGCCTCATTTATTCTTCTTTTCCCAATTTCAATAAATTGTGACATTAGACTATTCATTTGGGATTGTTCTTCCTTCTTTAAATACACCTGGATTGCAATATACTTTCCTCTTAGAACTGCCTCCGCTGCATCCCACAGAAGTTGGAGCTTTGTGCGTTGTCATTTGTCTCCATATATTGCTTGATCTCTGTTTTAATTTGGTCACTGACCCATTGATTATTTAGGAGTATGTTGTTAAGCCTCCATGTGTTTGTTAGCCTTTTTGTTTTCTTTGTACAATTTATTTCTAGTTTTATACCTTTGTGGTCTGAGAAGTTGGTTGGTAGAATTTTTGAATTTACTGAGGTTCTTTTTGTGGCCTAGTATGTGGTCTATTCTGGAAAATGTTCAATGTGCACTTGAGAAGAATGTGTATCCTGCTGCTTTTGGGTGTAGAGTTCTTTAGATGTCTGTTAGGTCCATCTGTTCTAGTGTGTTGTTCAGTGTCGCTGTATCCTTACTTATTTTCTGTCTGGTTGATCTGTCCTTTGGAGTGAGTGGAGTGTTGAAGTCTCCTAAAATGAATGCATTGCATTCTGTTTCCTCCTTTAATTCTGTTAGTATTTGTTTCACATATGTCGGTGCTCCTGTGTTGGGTGCATATATGTTTATAATGGTTATATCTTCTTGTTGGACTGACCCCTTTATCATTATGTAATGTCCTTCTTTATCTCTTGTTACTTTCTTTGTTTTGAAGTCTATTTTGTCTGATACAAGTACTGCAACACCTCCTTTTTTCTCCCCATTATTTGCATGAAATATCTTTTTCCATCCCTTGACTTTTAGTCTGTGTATGTCTTTGGGTTTGAGGTGAGTCTCTTGTAAGCAGCATATAGATAGATCTTGCTTTTTTATCCATTCTATTACTCTGTGTCTTTTGATTGGTGCATTCAGTCCATTTACATTTAGGTTGATTATAGATAGATATGTACTTGTTGCCATTGCAGGCTTTGGATTTGTGGTTACCAAAGGTTCAGGGGTAGCTTCTTTACTATGTAACTGTGTAACTTAACTCTCTTGTTAAGCTATTAGAAACACAGTCTGATGATTCTTTATTTCTCTCCCTTCTTATTCTTCCTCTTCCATTCTTTATATGTTAGGTGTTTTATTCTGCACTCTTTTGTGTTTCCTTTGACTGTTTTTGTGGATAGTTGATTTTATTTTTTGCCTTTAGTTAGTATTTGATTGGTCTGCTTTCTTTTCTGTGATTTTATTTTCTGTGGCGACACGTATTTAGCCTTAGGAGTGCTCCCATCTAGAGCAGTCCCTTTGAAATACCCTGTAGAGGTGGCTTGTGGGAGGCAAATTCCCTCAGCTTTTGCTTTTCTGAAAATTGTTTAATCCCTCCATCAAATTTAAATGATAATCGTGCTGGATACAGTATCCTTGGTTCAAGGCCCTTCTGTTTCATTGCATTAAATATATCATGCCATTCACTTCTGGCCTGTAAGGTTTCTGTTGAGACATCTGATGGGTTTTCTTTTGTAGGTAATCTTTTTTCTCTTTCTGGCTGCCTTTAATACTCTTTCCTTGTCTTTGTTCTTTGCCATTTTAATTATTATATGTCTTGATGTTATCCTCCTTGGGTCCCTAGTGTTGGGAGATCTGTGGCCTTCCATGGTCTGAGAGACTATTTCCTTTTCCAGCTTGGGGAAGTTTTCAGCAATTATTTCTTCAAAGACACTTTCTATCCCTTTTTCTCTCTCTTCTTCTTCTGGTACCCCTATAATGTGAATATTGTTCTGCTTGGATTGGTCACACAGTTCTCTTAATATTCTTTCATTCCTAGAGATTCTTTTATCTCTCTGCCTCGGCTTCTCTGTATTCCTGTTCTCTGATTTCTGTTCCATGAACAGTCTCTTGCACCTCGTCCAGTCTGCTCTTAAGCCCTTCTATCAATTGTTTCATTTCTGTTATCTCCCTCCAGACTTCATCCCTTAGCGCTTGCATATTTCTCTGCATGTCCATCAGCATGGTTATAACTTTGATTTTGAATTCTTTTTCAGAAAGATTGGTTATATCTATCTCATCAGGCCTTCTCTCTGGGGTTGTCTGAGTGATTTTTGACTGGACCAGATTCTTCTGCCTTTTCATGGTGATAGAAGTGGTCGCAGGCAGGTGGCACATGTGTCAGCTGGGAGAACAAAGTCCCTTCCTGCTTGTTTGTCATCTTGCCCTTCTCTGCTGCCTTTGCCGGTTACCTGCACACCAGGAGCAGTCTCTGGGATCATCTCCTGAGCTGCCATGGGTGGGGCTGCCCTCAGGCTAGCCTAGAGCACTGCGGGGGGTTGCAACCGCACCGGGTGTGTTCTCCCGTGAAAATGGCGCCCCTTCATGCCTTTTGGACCTTGCTCCAGCTTCCGCTGCCTGTCCCGGTTAGCTGCGCACTGGAATGAGACTCTGTGTGGTTGCTGTGGGTGGGGCTGCTTTCCTGCCGGCTGTGGCAGGTCAGCCGGTTTGCTTGTTGTGCCGGCCATGGGGTAAGAATGACAGGCTGCTTATCACTGTGAGGGGCTTTGGGGCTGCTTTACCCCCCAGGTGGTTAGGGGGCCTGAAGTTCCTCAAGATTCCCAGCCTCCTGGGCTGAGTGTGCTGGGACAATTTTGTTCAGCTGTTGAGCCCTTGTCCCTTTAAGATTTTTAAAAAGCACCTGCTTTTGTTTTGTCCCAGGTGTGCCGGCTGCAGGGACCTACTCACAGATTTTACTGTTCTGTTTCCCTTATATCCAGCACACCATGCACCGCATGTCTGCGCTCCTGGTGTGGATGGCTGGGACTGGGTGTTTAGCAGTGTTGGGCTCCCACTCCCTCCCCGCTCCGACTCCTCTCCTCCTGCTGGTGAGCTGGGGTGGAGGGGTGCGCTTGGGTCCCGCCGGGCCGCGGCTTGTATCTTACCCCCTTCGTGAGATGCTGGGTTCTCACAGATGTAGATGTAGCCTGGCTGTTGCACTGTATCCTCTGGTCTCTCTTTTAGGAGTAGTTGTATTTGTTGTATTTTCAAAAATATATATGGTTTTGGGAGGAGATTTCCGCCACCCTACTCACGCCACCATCTTGAGCCGGCTCCGGAGCCTTTTCTTCTCCTGTTCTGCACCTGTCTCATGGTATGGATGCTCTCTCCTGTGTTCCTCTTAATCAGATCAACTAGCTATTAATGGGCCTTGATGCTTTCATATATATTTTAGAATAAGTTTATTGATTTTTAAAAATATTCCTGGTGGGAGTTTGGTTGTATTTTTATGTAATTTCCAATTAATTTCAGAAAAATATCTATGTTTTTATGATATTAAATTGTGAAGCAGGTTAACACCATAACCACGAATGTAGTTCTTTTGTCTCCTTAGGTCTTTTCAGAGAGTTTTGAACTTTTCTCAACAAAAGGTTTATGAAATCATCGTCGGCATATGGCATAGATCAGTTGGCATTGTAAATGGTGTCATGTTTTTTATTTACTTCCCAGTTGGTAAATACTGGCATAGAGGAATAAGTTGTTTAGAGATTTGCTGAGCATTCTTACCATTCTCATACTTTGTTGGTTCCATTGGATTTTCTATGAAGTTATCTCATTATCTGCAAATTATGACAGGTTTATTTCTGTCACCATTGGAGCAAAATGCTCAGTTGCTCTAACAAAGAGACCCAACTAATGCAGCTTAAAAAATAAAGATCTTTCTTTTCTTTTCTCTTTCTCATGATGACATTTGCCAAGGTGAGGAGTCCAGGTGTCTCATGATCTCTCAGGGCCTGACGTTCTTTCTAGGTGTTTCTCTCTCATCATAGGGTCTTGTTCTCATCTGCAGGCCTGAGTCTGGGTTGCTGGGGGCTGCAACCAGCAGGGAAGGGACAGAGAGAGAGGCAGGCCACCCCTGCTGACTCTGGGAGGGAAGGGGCACCACCCCCACACAGCCTGGCTCCACAGACCTGTGTTTCAGTTACTTTGGTTCTCCTTTGTCATGGGCATTCTTGCTCATGTTTTTATCATAGTAATCTTACTCCCTGAACAATATTTTGTTTTAGAAAATCTTTTTGACTGTGTTTTAAGGACTCAGTTTCATTGATGTCTGCCTTTGTCAATATCTTTCACTTTCTTCTTGTTTCCTTAACAGTCTTTTTAGCTTATTTTAGCCTCTTAAGATGAAAGCTAACCTCATTTCCTTTGTTTCCCAGATTTCTAGCAATAAATTTCCCTCTTATTACTGTATCTGCTTTGCACCCAAAATGTTGATAAGTAGCAATATGCCATGTATTTTTAAGTATTTTATTATTTCATGCATTATGTTATTCTTAACTCAAGGAAAATTTTGCACTGTTATCATAGAACATGAATTAGGGGTGCTGAATCTTTGAGACATATTAGGACCCCCTCTGTGACCTAAGCTGTTCTTCATTTGTTGGCAGAGAAGTTAAATAGTGTTATTGAAATATTCTACCTGTCTGTTTATTTACCTATTTATTTTCACTTAATCTATCAGTTTCTGAGAGTTACACGTTAAAATTTTCAAATAGAATGATTGCTTTATCTATTTGTGCCTGCAGTAATTGCACACTGTATTTTGAAACTATAGTTGAACCTTGAACAATGTGGGGGTTAGGGGCATCAACCCCCTCATACAGCTGAAAATTCACATAAATTTATAGACTCCCCAAAACTTAACTACTAATAGCCTACTGTTGACTGGAAGCCTTTCCAATAACATGAACAGTTGGCTAATACATATTTTGTATGTTATTTCTGCTGTATTCTGTATTCTTGTAACATAGTAAACTAGAGAAAAGAAAATATTCTTTCAAACTGTCACAAATCTCCAAAATTTTTTCCAGTATACCTAGTGAAAATAGTCTGCATATAAGTGAACCTGCACTGTTCAAACTCATGTTATTCAAGGTCAACTGTATATTTTGTTAGGTTAATGTAGGTTCAATCATTGTATCTTCTTAATATATCATTCCTTTTATAACATCTCTCTTTGTCTATTGATAATTTCTTTTCACCTCAAGTTCCATTTTTCCTCAAAACTAAATAATTTTTCCTTTTGTTCATTTTGACAGTCTTTCCACCCTTTATTTTCAAACTCTGAAGTCTTTTGTTTTACCTATATGTCAAGTAGATCGTACAATGCCAGAATTCTAACAATTCGTTCCCTCTGTACACAGCAACCAGGATGTTCTATTAAACATATAAATGAAATGCCATCACTGCTCTGCTTAGATTCTTCCAGTGGCTTCCCATTTCTCCTAGAATAGATCCTAAACCCCTGACCCTCCCAGACCTGCTTCCTCCAGACAGCAGCCCTCCATCCTGCCCCCATCTCCCTCAGCCCCAACTACCCTGGCCTTTTTCCAGTTCCTTCCATACTCAACCTTGCTCCTGCCCACAAGAACTGTCTTGCATCCCCTGCCGCCTCCAGTGTGCTTCTCAATCTTTGCGGGGCTGTTTGCTGCTCATCCTTCAGGCCTCAGCTCAAATGGGAGCTCAAATGCCTGAGCCAGGAGGCCTTTGCTAAGCATCGGATTAAACGACTCCCCTACCTGCCCTACGCCAGTCCAGCAGCCTGTGCCGCTTTCTGCACTGTGTTCACCATCACCGGGAAGTTCTTGTTTATTCAAGCTCTCTGATATCAGAGAGTCATCAGCCCTTCGCTGCCATAGCTCCTGTGCCTAGAGCAGGGTCTGGTATTTCACAGGAGTCCAGAAAATATTTGTAGAAAGAAATTCTTGGAAGAACAAATAGCAGAGGTATCACAAGTAAAATACAGATGTATCTAGGTGAGACAGAATTTTCTTAACAATCGCTAAGAAGTTGTTCTCCCCTGTGTCCAGTTTTAAGCTTGATAGGACTCCCTCGGAAGTCACAAAATACAGTTTTCTTGAGGCTGGATGTGAAGAAGAAGCTGAGCTGCTAACCAGTGGGGTTCCTCTTGGTGTTCCTGGCTCCTTCTCATCTCTTTCTAGTTTCAAGTTTATTTGAAAACTCAAAACCTAAAAAAGTTTCAGAATGAACTACCTACCCACCTCACCTGGAAATGCCCCCCACATCCAAGGGTTAAATATTTATTAGGTTTATTTTAATCAGGAATAAATACATGATTTAGCAAAATGTAATGCTTCCCACTTAGAAACCCCTCTGAGTACCCCTGAAATGTTCCAACCACATTAGTCACAACAGTAAACAATAGCTAAGACACTGTACAAACATCTGGGGTCTGTGAGGCCACTCTGCCTTATGGTGGAAGTCAGCATTCACAGTGTCATATTCATTCCCATATACTGACTGGTCCCTTTGAAACAGCCTTTTAGGATTGTTGAGGAAACCACAAATATCTTCTTGTATAAACACACTGGAATCTGATGATACACAGAATCATGTAAATGCATATACACACGCTACCAGCCCAGTGATCTCAGGTCCGTGGAATGTGTATGGTGAACAGACAGACCCCTCAGATCAGGTGGTGAGGGTTACTGCATGCACCCCTCCGCTGCTGACTCCCTCTGCAGTGGGGGGAAAATGAGTCACGATGCACCACCGCCCCCTTCCTAACAGGACCCAGATGGATGCCTGGAGATAAATACTCCTTCTCTAGATCTTCCCTGTGTTTTCTCTCTCATCTCTTAAAATTATATATGACAGAATTAAGCCACTCTCCCATTTTTATGGGAGCTCAGCATTTTTATTCATGCAGATGGCAGACCCTTCTTAGAATAAAATCCTGGATGAGTTAATTCTTCAGAACTTATCAATTTCCTTTTTTCAAAAGATGCAACCATTCTCACCAACTCAGTCCTCTGCTCTCTGAATGCCCAGGTGAGACAGGAGCTCCAGGTCACCTTTACCTGACCCCAGTCCCACCTGAAGCCATGAACTCATTTCTTCTTTTATATCCCACTTCCATGATCCTTGTTTATACATGTTTCTTTCTGTCTACACTGTGAGCACCTCTGCTGGAACCTGAGGCTTATTCCTCTTTTTCCCTTTTTGACCTGCCAACCTATGTGGGGCTTAACACAGTGCCTTTTCTGGCAATTATGGATAAATAACTGATGCATTTATATAGGCAAGAATCTTAGCATGCCAGAGAAAGTCCTTCTGTGCTGCAAAGCCATGGCTGGGACATCGTGGCAACATGCTCAGGTCCGGGCCCGCCCTCGTGCTTCCCCCCAGCAGCCTCCCCCTCTCCCATTTGTCTTGTCCTCTGCAGAAGCAGGGAGGCCATCTGACTTCTGCCCATGTGGCTTTGGTACCAGCAGGCCAAAGGGCTCTCCTGATTCAGGGCTAATAAGGACGGTTCGTGTTTAGTGTCACTGAGTTCCCTTAAAAAGAGAGGCGCTGCACACCTAAGGTCTTTCTATGGATGTGTTAGAAAAGTTCAATGCAGGGACAGTTTGCAAACCCAGACCTTCTACCAGGCCACAGCTTTTGGCTCATCTCCTTTTCAGGTTTTTCTCATTTGGAAGTTCTCTCTAATGATTTCATGTGTGACCATCTGGATGGTTTATGGAGGATGGTCCTTGTGCACTTTCTTGTGAGAGTGTCGGCATCTTTCCCGCAGACATGACAAGCACACGCACACATGTAGGGCTCTTCTGAGACTTTGCTCTCTTACATCACGATTTGACATTTCGTGACATCTCAGATCAGACACTAGGGAGGGGCTCCCTTTGTCATGATATGGACAGAGAAGATTCAAGTTTGAGTCTCCATGTGGCTTCTCTTGGGTCTGGAAGATGTGAGGTTCCCTGGGGACCAGGGAACAAGGCCTCTTCGCAAGATCCCAGGTGATGGTCCAAACCTCTGATCTTGTGGGTGTGCACCAGAGTGACTGTTTTGAGCTAGTCTTCAAAGTATGGTGGCGATGAGAAGAAGGAACTCTTCCGTTTGCTTCCACTGTACATCAAGGAGACACTCTTCTTCTTTCTATCGAAGGAGGTGCTGTCATCACTGGTCAGGGACAGGTAGGAGGCTATGCTTTCTCGAAGGCCGTAGCTGAAGAGAGACTCATCTACACCTAGTGGGCTTTTTGCTCCCTCCGGGTCCCCCTGCAGTCTGTGGGTGGGAAGAAGGAAGCAGAGGACAAGTAAAAAGAGAGGGACATAGAGACATGGAGGACAGGAGAATGAGAAAAGGAGGAAAAAAAGAGCCTGGTTAATACTCCTCTAACTTACTGTTTTTAATTCAGCTTCTTAGGTTTGTGGTGTGTGATCTTAGAGAAATCACTTAACCTCTCTGAACCACTATTTTCTTGCATGGTTACAACTTGCAATTACAAATTTTAATAAGTATTTCTTTGTGATGTTTACAAGGAAGAGCAGTGGTGTTCGTCTCCCCGGCAATTCTGATCTCTGACTTTCTTTGGATTTGCCAGTGGGATGTCTGGATCAGTGTTTAATTAATAAACGAACCTGCTCATCCCCAACTACAGATACCCCTTAAAATGCAATAACTGACAATCAAAACAAATCAGTGGAAGATTTTTTTTTTCCTTAAAAAATTGAAGTCACCATAGGATTTTGCTGGTATGTTTAAGCTTTCTGAGTTTAAAATAATATCAAACTTATACAAGATTTATTTGCATGTTACTCTCTAGGATCTGGACAATTAAGAAAGCAAGGTAGCATCTTGCAGCTAGAAAATATTCTGCTAACACTGTATGGGGACTGAATAAATGTTTGCAGAACTGGGGTTCCTGAGAGCCTTGGCAAGGGATTGTGAGGGCCATGCAACCCAGTGCATGAGGCCGGAGGCTAGGTCTACCTCCCAGGGGACAGTAGGGTTCCATGGGGCTGCACCTGTTCAGAGTGCTTCCCCTCAGGTGTCTGAAGGGTTTGCTGTAACTGGCCACAGCTTCCATGTGCCAGTTTCAGACACTGGTGTGGGGTTCACACATTCATGGAGGATACGCACACACATAGACACCCCACCTGGACACCCTCTTCCAGTCAAAGGTCTTCTGGCGTAAGGTGACGGGTGAGCTGGGGGCTCTCACTGCCGGGGCAGCTGTACTCTGAGTGAGGCAGGGTGTGGTCAGCACACAGCAGAGGCCATCAGCCACCTCTGAGGAGAGAAGCAGACAGCTAACTGGTCAGTGACTCTGGGATGTCCTGCCTGCACAGGCTGTGGGGTCTGAGGGACCATCCAATATGGCTGTTCGCAAGGGGAAACAGGCCAAGGTCTGGCGGGGCTGACATGTTGTTAACATGCCCTGAATATGCACTCTGCTTAGCTTGGCACAGGTAGAGAGTAAAGCGTATGATCTAGAATTGACCAAACGTGGGTTTGAATTTCTGCTTCCCCACTGACAGTAAATCACCTGGACCCCCTTGAGCCAGGACAGCTGGCAGAGTGCCTTCCTGGGCCCACCTCCTGGGGTTCCCACTAAGGCAGGTTCCAGCAGCTTCTGCAGGTGAGCCTCGTGTGCAAGGAGGCACTGCACGCAATGCAGATTCCCCCAAAGAGCAGTGATTAATACCGCTTGGTGGGCTGACACAGTTGTAGAAAGAAAACTAAATGATGGAAGAAGATAGTAAGGAAGCGAGGGACAGGAGGAAGAAGGGAGGGAGCGAAGGAGGGAAGGCAGCACAAAAACGATGAAAGACCCAGGAAAGGAGGAGGAAAACAGATCAAACACAGAGGCAAAAGAAATTGGATGAAGAAAAGTATCTCTTCTCCACCCTACATACTCATGCACAGAGAGAACAAAAATTAAGTAAATCCACTTCTTTTTTCCCTCTGCTAGTATGAAATGTCAGAACTTCCAGGACCCCTCACCTTTCCCACAGCACGAAGGTAGAGCCCCCATCTCATCCGAGCCCTCCACCCGCCCTCATCATCATTAGAAAGACTGTGCTGCGGCTGTGCTCAGACATTCTCATACACTGGGGACGTTCCATGGGGCCCCATTCAGTGTGGAGACCTCGTGGTCCCCATGTTACAGGACAGGAAGTGGCCAGGGACGTGTGAGGCTCCTGGCCTCCAGCGGGCCTATCACTCGGCCTCCCCAGCCTGCGCCAGGTTCTGGGAGGCGCATCTCCACCTCCCACCTTATTTACGGAGCTTTCAGGCTATCAAGAACAAAAGGAATTTCACTGAAGACGCAAACCCAGCCTCTACAGGCAGTGATGCACAGTGTTCAGTCTGCCTTTCACTGTGACCCCAAATGCCCACCCACATGGGCCCATGCTAAGAAATATGACGTTGGGCCCTGAGGTTAGAGGGAGCTTGATTGGATGTGAATCTGAAATAATTGCCTGCCATGGGTTGGAAATTGAAACCCCCTCCCAGGTTAGGGGGTGAGAGAGAGACCAAGTCAGATACAAAGACTAAAGAAATCAGAGGCAGTAGACAGCACGGGCAGGGACCCTATGGAAGTCCTTCCCTAGAAAGGTTAGTGCTTACGGTGAAAAGGACGTTTTGGCAAAGAGGAAAAGAACTGACAGCGACGAGTGCATGACACGAGTCCAGTGGGACCAGCATCAACGCTGAGCAGGAAGTACTTGGGTCCTCAGGGGCACGGGAAGCCTTTTAGGATTCAGGCCCTTCCCAGTGATTGTCAGGGGCGACCTTATCGCAGTCCACTGCCTGATGCAGTGGCTGGGGGTCTGTGTTTGGAAGGCATTGCTTCTGCCTTGGTGCAAGATCCTTGGGTCTTCTAAGCCTGGAAGCCTCCCAGTCTGTAAAATCTTTGCTGGGGTGGCATCCTTTTCATGTTTGCTTTTGTCTATGCAAAACTTATGGTCTCTACACCTCTCAGATGATTGTTATTAAAAGCCAAATACCAAAACCAACCTTTACTCATAATCAGTAAAAGTTGACTGTTTCCAGGACTCCCTTCCTCTTTCAATTTTAGCTAAGCTGCTAGGTTTTCAGGTATCATATCTGTGATCATTTATTTCGCATCTGCCATGCACCAAGCTGTGATGGGCACATTATATGAAGGGTGCTGCTCACCAGCCACCACAACCACTGGCAAGGAGCCTGCTCGTCCACCCCCGTGAATGGGGAGCTGAGGCTATGAGACGGAAGCCTTGGCCGGGTCTCCTGGAGCCCAAATTGAGCTTGGGCTGCCTCCCAAGGGGCCATGCCATCTTTACGGCCTGCACATCTCCCAGGCCAGGCGTAATAACCCACGCCTGGTGGATACCTCCTTTCACCTTGAAATGTCCTTCACTTCCCCACACCCTAAAGAACACTAGCAAAGATACCCAGGGGTGTGAGGTCAGACATCCTGAACCCGGAAGGGGGAACACCTAACAAAGTGAAAGCGGTTTTTTTCTTCCTCGCTCCAGTTTGTCAGGGGAGGGAAGGGGGAGGAGGTGTGCTGGCTGAGGAACCGTGGCAGACATTCAGTACGAGCCCGTGTTCACGTGCTGGGCCCTCCCCAGCATGCTCCGTGTACTAATTCAATGAGTGCTCACTACCTCCCTGCAGTAGGCTGAGATTAGCTACGTTTTACTTATTTAGGCAGCGTTCACAAGCAGTCTGTTTTAGCCTGCAATTTACCATCTGAATTCACAGGAAAAAAGCAGATTGAGGAAGCAGGCTGGGCAGAGAGCAAAGCAAGTCCTAAGGGCGCCACAGGGCAGCTAGCAAAGAGGGACTTCATTGATCCGTCCTGATGGGGTTTCCCTTACCGGAATAGTGGTTCACCAGGTCCTCCAGGCACTGAAATGTGAGCCTTGGGGAAATGTAATACCAGTTGTTTGGCAGGCGGAAGATGCGGTAATGCTTCACCTGCCGGTGTCTCACTGAGAGAGAATAAAAACCTGCAGGAAGTGATGACAAGTCAGTGGCATTCCTGGTGTCCCCAGGCAAGGGCAAGCAGCTAAGGGGCCCGCCACCACGGAGAGGCTGTCTCAGCCTGTGATACAAGGATGGTTCCCAGATGTGCGCTCTTGTGTTTTGAGTAATGAGCACCAGAGCGTCCTGCCTGGCTGTCGCTCACCCCGCAGAGCCTGCGGCACGTGCCGTTTCAGCAGTGCACGTGCAGTACAGGCTTCCAAGTGCACAGCCTTACTCTCCATGAGATTACCATGTGTGGTGCTTCCACAGCTTTCTGTCGGTCTTTAGGGCAAAGTAAGTGTGTAGGCTTGGGTTGTGCCCTGTAGACCCAGAATCTGTGGTCCTCCTGTGTCCTTCTCAGGTCCTCGCAGTATGATTGGTGTGCTGCCGTTGCCCTCCCTGTCCTACAAGGCCACTACCCCACAGATTTTAGGGGGCCTTACATTGTGTTTCCATTTCCTGATCCCTGTGCCCTCTGATTTATGCTTGGTTTTTCTCAGTGTCCTTAAGAAACATGTAAAACCTCTGTTATTTCTCCTTACACACCATTACAGTAATACCCAAGGTTGGTTAGTAAGAGCAGAACCTGGACAAGTGCCTTCACCTCTCTTAGCCCCAGTTTCTCTGATGGAGAGTGAGACAGTTGTACCTAGGCCACAGTTAAGAGCCCTTCCTGCTTTGTCTTCTGGGGTCCCACCCGTAGGCAATGGGAGAGGAGGAGCCCTAGAATTTACTGTGTGTGCTGGGCAGGGGGCTAAACATTTCAAGCAACATTTCTGTTGACTCTCAGAAAGACCCTGGGAGGTATTGTCCCCAAATATTTTATAGGTGGAGAAATGAGACTCAGAGCCTCTGAGTGCTCTGGCCAGAGGCATGCAGCTTGGAAGTGGCAGACTTGGCATCTGTCCCTTGTCCTGAGCAGACATCCTGGAGCATTCTGATGGGCATCCCTCACTTTGGCCCCGATCTGCCCTCTGAGGGAACCCAACATGTGTCTTCCAGTAACATCAGTGGGGACTGGAGTGTAGTGAGCAGGTGGAAAATTATCAGAACTTTGCATACCCGAGGGAGCAGAGCCTGCCGCGGCTTCGCTCACCGCCCGTCCCAGCTCAGCTGCAGATTCGGTTGACGACTTCTTTATATTTAGATGGGCTCTGGCACTCAAGCCGAGTTCTCCCCAGCCGCTTAGCCATGCCAACCTCCAGGCTCTGTCTGACCCTGGGTCTCCTGCCTCAGGGGACCCCCAGAACACGCACAAGAAATTTGGCCTTTTCTTTGATCTTACTCTCCCTCAGCACATTCATATTTTTAAGAAAAAAGCTATTCTTGGGTTTTGTTATTACGTGTATGTGGTCCGTGCCTCCCCTGAGTAAGTAAGGCTGATTGTCATTTTGACCAAGGGCTCTGGCACCAGGCAGCACTGGCCTTTAATAGGTGCACGGAAAATATTCCCGGACACCTTGTTTTCTCTTCTTTGATAGCAAGTGTCCAACAAGCAGGCTGAGAACTTGAACATTAAGAAGTTATTATTCTTAATTGGGGAAAACCTAGCTGGTAGGTGCTTTGCTCCTGTGAGTTAGGGCACTTAGTACATCCTATACACCATGCTCAGCACTTTCCTACTGTTAACCCCATGTTATAGATAAGGTTATAGATAAGGGAACCCAGGCTGGCAGAGCGCAGATGGCTCCTCAGTAATCCACCAGCTGAAACGAGAGTTCAGCCCCTTGCTCTGAAACACAACAAGGAGCCTCACTATTTCATTTTCACTGACTTGCTCAACATGTAGGATTTAAGGAAGTTATAATGGCCAAGATCACAGCCAGTAAGAGTGTACATCTTGCCCTGGTTCCTAAACGGTCTGATTTCACTGAAGGGCACAGTGGGAACTAACACAGGGCCTCCTCTGTAGCAAGAGCACTACCAATATTATATTTGAATAGCACCATGACCTTACAGGGAGGGGTTTGTGCTCCATTTCCCAGAAGAGAAAACTGAGCTCGGGGAAGTAAATGACCCACCCAGGTCACAGAGCTTGAGTGCACAGGCTTGGCCCAATCCAAAGCCTACACTCATGCCACCAGAGTGGCCTATGCCTGGCATTCACTTTTCTTTTCAGCTGATGGGAAATTTCCCAGCAGAAGTTTGCAGGGCGTCATGTGGATTGGGCCTGTGGCATTGCCCCAGCAGGTGCCCACTACCTACTGCTCATCCTCTTGTTTTGACGCCTGCCTCCTTGGCAGTGTGTGGGCTACAGGGAGCTCACCACATCGGATTGCTTTGCATGTGTTGTGGGAGGAGGGAAAATGAATGAAAGGAGTCAGCCCGAAGCAAAACCTGCTTGTCTGACTGGAGCCTGGGAAGATGAGTGGCAGGCTGCTCACCTTTCTTTGTCTCACTCTCTCTGATCATGAAGGAGCCGATCTTCGTCTCTGGCAGCTGCAGCAGCTCCTCAGCCTTGTCTCTGCCAAGCCCCTCAAACAGCCAGCTGGGAGTAGAAAGACAGCCATGAGTATGCTGGCATGCCCTCCCCTCAAACAGACAGGGGGGATGCAGAACTAAGAGTGGGGTCCAGTTAATAGAAAACCATCAGAATCAAAAAGAGGGCAACCAACCATTCATTCATTCATTCATTAAATCTTTCAAGTAAAATTTCCAAGTTTCTACTGCATGTGAGGCACATTACATTGGAAAACGAGGACACAGAGATGCATAGAGCATCCCCTTTCTCAAGTGCCAGCTGGACTGTACCCATTCTGTAATATGAATTATATGAACATTCTATAACGAGCCCATTTTGAATCCTTTATATTGCCTTCTTGTCTCCTCTCTTTTTCAACACATTTGGAACACAGTTGTCACTGCTCTATGCGTTTACATGTATTTCTTGCTTTTTTCACTTACCAGTAAAAAAAAGCAGTTGTAATGCTGCAGTCCAGCTTTCCAATGGAATGAACCCCTTGCAGAGGAGAGCTGGCACTTTTTTGAAGACTTCAGAAAGCAGCTCAGCACACAGAGGGATCTGTGTTCTATGTGAAGGGCCCATACTCATTTGTCAGAGCAGCCTGGGCCAGATCTCCGTGTGGCAGGAAGGGCTTTGTTATCAGTTGGCTGGTGTGTTCTCAGAAGCAATTGCACATTCCTTTTTAATAGCCTCTGCATTTTAGTGAACAGGCCCTGGCTTTTACTCCTCGGGCCTAAATTAGCATGTGCTGTGGCAAATGCTCACGCTGTTTCACATCCTCTAATGTTACCCATGGCCTGCAGGAGGGGACATGGAGGGCTGGCTGAGTGCGCCTGAAGCACTATGTGTGAGAAGGCCCACAGATTGTCATCGTCTACTCTGTATCTATGTTCTGGTCACCAAGAGCACTTTTATTGAGATCAGGATTATGCTGGATTTGGCCTAATATTTCAACAATTCTCTTAATTCTGCACAGTGTATGGCATATTAATTATTTTAATGCATATGACAAACATTCATCCTTCCAAGTCCTTACATGAAATTCCACTTAGAAAAATGAAGACAATAAAACAGTAACAATAGCCATGTATCAATACTAATTATGGGTCACATACCATATTAAGCACTTGAAACTAAACCCCAAATCAACCCCCTAAAACAGGTAGTGTTATCTCTTTTTCACTGATGAGGATACCGAGGGTCAGAGTAAACAGGTGATTTGTCCAAGTTACCCCAAGTCAGCAACTGATAGAGATAGAATTGGAATGCATTGGGACTTCCAATTCCCTAACTGCTGCACAGCTCTCTTCCTAGTCTGTATTTTAAGAACACTTACTGGGTCGACTAGATTAGCAGCTCCATAGGGTGGTGATTACCTCTTACTCATCTGAGGTTCTCACCACCCTGCTCCTACCAGCACTCAGCATGACGTCTTTAACATGAAGGCGTTGATGCGTGTTTGCTAAATGAATGAATGACTTGGTGACACAAAGCTGACTTAGAGGGATTATGTGACTCAGATCTCTGACAGAACATGACTCCCATAGCAGCTACTACCCCACTTGTGCTCACATTTATCATCCTGAGCACAGGAAAAGCATTTAGTGTTCATAATCAAAATCAGCAATATTGTAATTAAATGCACCAAATTATATTCTTCAAAATATTCAGGCAGTTATCTCTGCTTCACCTGGTGAGAATGGGATGTGCAAAGTCCTTCTCTGAATGTAAAGAAATTATGCCTTTAAATGAGAAATGGTGCTTCCCTCCTTCCTTCCTGTATGCCAAAGTCTGGCCTAGGTAGCCTGACATGAGGACACTGGCTCAAGAAGGTTAAAGAACTTTTCCAAGGCTCTACCTTGGAAGTCAGGTTGCTTAGCCACACATATACCAGTCCAGGTGCGCTGGCATCCATGGCCACCCTCATGCTGCGTGGCCTCTTTGCACAACTGCAGGGGAGGCAGCGGGCTGGTTTTCTCATCGGCTCTGCCTGGTTAGTTAGCATTCCTCCTTTTCTGCTTGACTTCTCTCTTTGTCAAGTTGGGTACGTAAGCATTTTTGGCAGTAAACATTCTGTGTTCTGGATATGATTTTATAAGAATATAGCTAATATGTATGAGTGCTTACTGCAAAGCTGAGCATTGTTCCCAAAACTATCACTCTATTATCCCACCTCCTTCTCCTAACCACACTATGCTCTGCTCATATTGTCAGATAATATCATCCCCATCATTCTATGTTATGATGTCTATTTAACAGGCGGAGAGAGGAAACCAACGTACAGGATGTTAAGTAGCTTGCTCACAGTCACACAGCCAGTAAGCGACAGGCAGGATTTGAGCCCTGTCAGACTGACTTTTTATCTGCTGTATCCTATGATAGCAGCTCCTGAATATTTATTGCCATGTGCCAGGAAAACCACATTAGTGCTGACAGGTCTAACTCCCTTCATCTTACTGATGGGGAAATTGAGTCCCAAGTAGGGGAAGGGGTTAGCCCAGTTTGCACCCTTCCTTATAGACGGAGCTGAGAGTAAAGGTGACCCTCTCGAGCCAATGCTTGCCTTTCCACTGTACCATGCTGGAAACCCTCTGTTGAAACTTAATGTCACTTGCATGAATATGATTCTTTACTGATGCTGCTTAAAATGTACTCACCCATGGTAAACTCTGGCCACACATATTCCAGGAATATAACTCTCTCGACCGGTGCTGAGGGAAATGGCTTTCCACCAGCCCCCTTCACTGTAAGAACAAGAACAGATAGGAAAGGATGGGTAGGTAGGTAGCAAAGCAAAATGAATGAGAGAACAGAGTAATCAGGTTTAACCTGGGGCATGCTGGGACATTCCTTTTTTAAGATTTCTCATTGCCCATGTTGACCTGAATTTCCCCATATGAAAATTTAGTTTTTCAGTATATCCTTCCATTCCATGCTAAGCAGGAAATCTTCCCACATGCCGGCAATAGCCCCTGGCTGGGATCAGCAGCTGATGCTTCTAGCTGCTGTGCTCCAGTTGGAGGGTATATGAAAGTAAATGCTTACTGTGAAACTATAACCAAGGTAGTGTCATATGTCTATAGCCATGAAAATTAAAGGGGCTTAGGGCCTCTATTTATTCTATAGCCTATTTCAAATCATAGCAAGATTACAGGAGAGAAGGCAATACTTTTTTATCATCACAAGTTTTTTCAGACCCCTGGGTGTTCCTTTCTGGGTCTGTATTGTTATATATTCTCAATACTGCAGGGGTTAGTGGGGCCAATAAGAGAAGCAGAAGTTGGATCAAAAAGGATCTCAAAAGGCAAGTAAGGAATTTAAATGTTGTCCATCAGGCAATGGGGAGCCACTGAAGATTCTAGAGCACCGGCACCACTAAGGAGGAGTAAGATCTGCTATATGAGCCAAATTTCTCACTTCACATAGGACCAGGGCCCATGTGGAACAGGACAGTTATAGCTAAAATCTAATGATCACAACCCAAATCTAGTTCATTTTTTGGAGGGCTATAAAAGTTTTGGAAAACTAACTCACTCAGAAATCACTCGTAGTTTCTCCCCTCGGCGAAATATTGGGGGGCTGATGTCAGGAGATGGGTAATCACTCAGCACAGCCAGGAAGTCACTGTCCAGTCCTGCGGAACAAAGGCAAAAGGGTGTTCTTATTCACAAGGAGCTACAAGGTGACCCCAGAAAGGGAAGGTGCAAAGAGGGGTCCCTCCTGGGGACTCGGTAACCGGAGATGTCCCAACTACTTTGAAACAGCAATCGATGGCAGCCCTGCTGTCTTCAGGGTTGGTGGCCTGGAGGAACCCTGCGGGGCAGGAGATCCACTCCCATTCGCAAGCCTGCCTTCTTGGCCTTGATGTTCTTACCTGAGAAACGAGGATCCAGAGATCCTTGAGCTGAAGTCACAAAGTCTGGCTTCAGGGTCTGCCGCTGTGTCTGTTAATCCATTAGGTCCCAGAGTAAGAGTACCTACTAGTCTCGATTTCTCAATCTTTAAGATGGACTAATAGAACCTCATTCCTTATAAAGTGTGGCTGCACATAGTGAATGACAAGGTGCTGCAGAAACATCCCTTCTTACTACCGTCACTTCAGGTTCCCTCCTGGGGCTCACAGGCCCCCACATGTGGCACATATGGGCATGGGGGGTGTCGGAGTTAAGCTACATGAATTCCGAGAACCCACCAGGGCTGGGCAACACTAATTCTCAAGCTCAACAAAGCACTTCTCTCTTGTAGAATATAAGGTGCCACGTTGGAGGTCTGTTTCACAGGGACTTGGTGGAGGGTGGGGTGGAAGAAAAATTAAATACTTTTCATCATATATGTATATTGAAAGTAATTCCGGTGGTCTTGACATGGACAGTATGCCATCTGGTTCATCTGAGTGCAGCTTACTATGAACTAGAGATAGAGTGATAACATGTGAATTTGCTTTTTGGCACTAAGCAAAATCCTTGTGTCCCAGCCTTAGTGATTTGCCATAATTCAGCGCATTAGATGCAGGGTAATACTGGGGACATATTTGAGGAGATAATATACCTTAAAAATGGGCAATGTAGGAATGTTTGCTATGACATTGCATTTAGCACTCCATCTACTAACTGGTAATCTGAACTCAAATTTCTGGGTAACGTATCATATATTCATTCATTCAGCAATTATTTACTGGGCCAATCACCTACATGGGCCAAGCACAGTGAATGAAGTCTCCTTGCTTTAATGGAGCTTATTCCAGAGAATACACAAATTAATTCCATGAGGGGCTATTTCCTGCCCCCTCCATCCCCAGGAAAATCTGGAGATACTCCAGCACTTGGGCATGGCAGGCCATGTTCTAGGATCCAGAAACACCCCTGTGCTGGGACCTGTAGACCCTGCCCCTTAAAACTCATATGTCCTGTAGTGTCTGGCTCACAAGTCCTGGGACCAGACTAAGTCAGAAGAGGGTTTAAGCATTGGAATGAGTCAGAAACAAGTGCACTCAAATGTATAGTTCACTTGGGGAACCTGAGTCACAGACACTAAGCAATGTAATAGCAAGTGTTCCTGGGTGTGAAATGGAAACCAAAAGTGAATCATGGTGGCAGTAGTCCCTGAAAGGGGTCAGGACTCATGAGAAGGGATGACCTAGTGAGGCCTCTGACCTTCCCGGGCCTGTGGGGAGACCTCCCTCACATTCGGTTTTGCTGAATTAAAAAAGGGCTTTTTGCTTGTATAGCCCAGACCCCACCCAAATAATTAAAGGTATCATTACTGTTGGGCTTGCAACCCAGAGTCCCACGTTCTGATCAGGAGTGCACCCAGATTTTGCAGGGCATGAAGCTTATGCAATCTGGAGGTCTTTCTTCAGAAGAATGATGAGAGCAACGTGAAATTGCAAATACAGAATCAGGTTCCGGTCCTGGGAAGGTGCCCTTCCAGGCAGGGGGGCCTACTGCGTGTGGTTTGTGCAGCTCCCTGGTAAGCCCACTCAGATTCCGAGCCTGACTCTGCCACTCTGCGTGTGGGTGCATCCTTCCCCCCTCGGGCTGGACTGGTCTGGAAAATGAGGGATTGGAAAACTCCTGCACCATAGAAATCTGGACAGATAGCCCCCAAAGTGAAAGTCGCACTGGTTAATACGGTCGCTGCCGTCTCTGGAGCAGTGTGACAAGCTGCTCTGTTTTCCTCGACCTGCCGGATCCCCAGGACTCAGAGCCTGCGAGCTGGCTGTGCCTCCCCCACCCTCCCAGGGTGCCAGCTGGGAGCACGCTGCTCTCCCCTCCCTCAGCCTTCAGTCTCAGGGCTCCCACTATGCCCCACTCCTCCCGGGCCCCTGCGTTTTCCCTCTGAAGCCATTATCCCAGGCCTGTTTCCGTGTGGTGTGACCTTAGGGCTTATACCTGAGCTCCGGGAGGAGCTGGCTTGTGGCGTGACGCCTGTCCCAACAGGGACGCTCAAAGCAGGTTTATTGAACAAAAATGTGACGAGGTCCTTGTGCTACTGGGCCCTTAAAAACTGCCCTTATGCTGTGTTTTTAAAGTGACTCAGGAGAAGGAAACCTGAGTTCGGGTGGGCAGGATGGTAGGTGGTCATCCCAGAACCAGTCCTTTGTGAAAAACAAGTGTTGAAATGAGAGGCAAAGCATTTGTTATCTGTGACAATAATAGAACCTTGAAATAAATTGTGTCTACAGAGCAGCTAGGGCTTTGATGTCTGACTCATGATTAAGAGTGTGAAACCAAATAACTGTACTTCTTAACGTTAAAAACAGAAATAAAAACAAAAACAAAATCCCATTCTAAAAGCAATTGTTTGAACAGGGGAAAGAGGCTCAGGGTTCTGGAGAGTTTCAGTATCACAATAACAGAGTTGAGCTTCCTGTGGAATTTCCATAATATGTTGTTGTAGGTGTAACATTTAAAATTCACTGAGAAAATCTTGTGCTGAGGCTTTTGCTTAAAGGTAACAAACAGCCCTTATGTGGTGCTTTGCGAGGGGTTTCAGGCCTGTTGCTATCATCGTTAGCACCGGTGTTGAGACATGTCGGTGGGAGGCCCTCTAGTGTGGTGTGTACTTCTGTGGGAAGGGCAGCCATTCGTTCTAAACGAGGTCCCACGCCAAGATCTCATCCAAGTCTTTCCTGAATTTTGTTCCTTACGGTGAAATAAATGCAAGGTAGGAAGTCTTTAAGTTCTCTCGTCAAGTTCAAATACATTATCATGTACTACCAGAGTCCCTGGCTTTGTGGCAAGGTGCACATTTGAATTAAATCAGATAAATGAGTAATACAGAGGAGAGACATGCTGAGGAAATAGGATTATTGCAGATTTAAGATAAGGAAACAAATTAAATGAAGAAATGTATGTTGGGCACAAGGGAAGAAATCCAGAGAGAATTTTTGGAAGAGAGAATGGGCTTTGAAATCAATCAGACCTGGCTTAAATTTTGCCTCCACCAGTTAATTGTTCTGCGATTTGGGGAGAGATTTATTTTTAACTAACCTGAGCTTGAGTTCTTCGTGTATAAAAATGGGCAATATCAAAAGCTACCTCATATGATTGGGTCAGGGTTCATCATGCGGCCTGTATGTGGTGCCTGCCTCAAGCAGCGGCAGCTGACACCACTTTCCTGGGATGGGGTGGAATTACCACGGTAAACCTATATGATCCAGACTGATTTCAGCCCATAGTGTCCTAATTTTTGAAAAGCCTCCAGTTGTGTAAATTTGAAAGTATTCATATCTTATGAAAACAAACTCCATTTGGTGAGAGCAGATGAAATTCAGAAGGCCAAATATTTGCTGGTAGCTCAACTCAGAAATGAATCAGACTTGAACAAATGTACTGAAATATAAAATAGGAAGTGAGTCCAAAAAAGGGAGGAGACCCAGACGGCACTTACTAGCCACAGACACTACTTGGTTGAAAGAGGACAGGCCCTTTTTTGCATTTCTATTCATTGGAATGTCTCTAACATTGCTTTTTAAATGCTGGACACCTTTCAGTAGATCCCATTTATAACCTTAGAGCAAAACCAGCCATTCAGTACTTTCAGTGTTCCACACAACCCTACAGAACATATATTCTTATTTAAAAGTTGAACAACCCAAGGCTAGGAGAGCTTTAGTGACACATGCAGAGGAGAGCATGAGGATTTCCAAGCTAACAGTCACACCGCTAAGCCGCATCACTCTCCCTGGCACGCGTTACCAGACCCTCTCCAGCTAATATTTGCTCCTTGATGGGCTGGGACAAAGGCTGACTCCCCATGAGGCTTCAGAGTCGGATCAAGCTGCTCAGTGAAGTTGGTGGACAAGGAGCTAAACAACCCAGTGATTTCAGCTTCGGGTATTGCATTTCCTTGAGTCCTGCCCAAACGCACGGCCTCAGGAGGGGTCAAAGGAGGCCTTACCTTTAGTATCTTTTACAGGAAATACGTACTCACAGACTTAAGCAGTCAGGACCAAGCAGACTGGCCTGACAGAAGGTCTGCTGAGCTCTGTCGGTCACCAGGAACCACAGGTTATGGGCTGGAAAGTGAGACACAGCAGTCCAGAAAGTTGTTTTCTGTCCAAAACCTTGTATTCCCCCTCTGAAAGATGGGGCAGATTGGGATGGAGTAGAGCCTGCGGCTCTTAAGTGGTGATACAGGTTTGTGGAGAGGGTCTCGCCGAGAACATACAGCTAGTAAGTTGAGTGCCCATCTCAAAACCAGGTAATTTATCAACAGAGGATGCAGATTCTGCTCTTGACCACCAGCTCTTCTCCTTGTCATAGCTCAGATCCACTTACACTTCTACTTACCAAATAATGTTTTGATGTTAATTTGTTTAAAAAAATATTCAGTCCCATTCTAAGCAATGTGAAATTGTGGTTTTGATGAACTAGTTATATTTTGTATGGTGTCCATTAGATGTACAAAAGTTGTACAGTCAGTATAAAAAGCAGACTGACCACGTTCCACCTGAAACCATCTAATGTACCCACAGTGGGATGAGTTAAGATCCAGATGGGAAACGTGGAGCTAACCTAAGATCTGACGCGGGCTCCTGTCTGTGGCGTCCCTCAGAAGGCCCTGAGTGTCCGTGTCCTTGAATCTGGTGGCCACAGTCTGCCTCACTCTAGAGAGCATTCATCCCTTCTCAGAGCACACGAGCCTCTTGGAAGTCTTTCTCCAGGCATATCCTGTGGGGGTGAAGGGAGGGACTCTAGATTCAGGCCACCTGGCTTCAAATCCCAGCTGTCCCCTTCCAACTATATGGCCTTGGGCAAGTCATTGAACTTCTCGTGCCTCAGTTTCCTCAACTGCGAAGTGACAAAGGGAATAGTGATTCTCTCCTGCGGCTATTCTGACAATTGAGAGTTGATGTACTTAAAGCATTTGGACTTGCGTCTGGCATACTATAAACACCAAGTAACTGTAATTATCCCCGTTTTACCAAGGAGGACAGAGGGCTCCTGAGGCGACACACTGATGTCTCTCATTGCTTATTGTTTGTTAGTGTAGAAGCAGGATTAAGAGATAAGTCTGTGGTCTGCAAGCCTTAGAGAGGTTCAGATTCACCGGGGGGCTCGTGAGAAATTTGGCATGCTGCTCCTGTCTACCATCACCAGATTCTGATTATCAGGTCTAGGGCCAGGCCAGGAAATCTGCATTTTTGACAGCTTTCTAGGGAATCTGACATAGGCGGTCTGAGAACTACCTCTGAGAAGTGCCAGGCTGGGTCTGAGACCTCCCTGCCCCTTCTAACTCCTCACAGTGCCCGCACCCCTTCTTCCCATGGGGTAGCACCCCTGATGCCGTGTGAATGCACTGCTGAGTTCTCCCCATCCTCGCCCAGGAGGGGGTCGCACTGCCGCCTCTCCCAGTGAGAGCTCACCTTAGGTCAGAGCGCTAAGAAAGTAAGCAGGGGGAGAAAGGAGGTCAGGAGAGGAAAGAGATCAGAGCAGCGGGACTGAATTCTTTTTTTAAGGTAGAAATATGCTCTTTCCCCACTACATGGTGGTGCTTGTGTCTGGCGCAGAGTAGGAGTCTGAAGCATGTATATAATTCTAGAGAAAATGAATTTATTTGGGCTGAT
The DNA here is from genome assembly GCF_040802235.1 of Manis javanica. NCBI lineage: Eukaryota > Metazoa > Chordata > Mammalia > Pholidota > Manidae > Manis > Manis javanica. The sequence goes on from NC_133157.1 coordinate 217,874,591, forward strand.
TTAGAAACAAGTCATAAAATCCCCAGTTCTACCAATTAAAACTTTTTGAGGGGATGGCCATTTAGACAGCCTAACACAGTCAGATCACCTGCAGTGGAGTTAGAAGAAAGTGGTTTTTCATTTATCAGGTAGCGACTCTGTGGCTGTGAGGGAGGATTGTTCATTCCGATCCGCCTTTGAGGGCTGCGCCCCACCTCGTGCGGGGCCGAGTCACTTTACCTAAGGTCGTAAAGTTTCCTGGGACATGCCAGAGCTCAACAAGGTCCTTTGCCTCAGATCTGCCCTATTTCCAACAAGTCCTGCTACCTCTCTGGGTTTTGTGACATTAGTCCCTGGGAACTAGGCCACTCAGGAATGTTCTAGAACTAGTTGAGGAGAAAACTGATGGGCAAAGCCATATTCCAAAGCGCTCACAGAACCGGTCTGGAAGAAGAATGAGCTCCTAAAAGCCCAGAAAGCTTATTCACCTTCAAGTCCACAGGCTGTCCCTGGCCCTGCAGGGCCCTGAGGGCTCTTGGCTGTCTACCACTCAGGTGACACCACAGGAAGCTCTAACTGTGTTGGCCCACAGCATTGCCTCCCAGGTGTTAGGCACTAACTGAGTGAGTGAGCGTGAGTGTTCACTGAGTAGGTGCTGTTGCATGAAAACCTGGTCTCCTTGCAGCGTTTGTATGGAGACTAATTAATGCAGCCTCAACTGCACCACGGTCTGCTGCCTTATGCAAGTAGGTGTCAGAGAAAAGGGGAAATCAAGTCAGGACTGATCACAAGGGAAACTTTTCAGAGCTGGGGGATGGAAAAGCCACCGCCAGTGCTTGATGTGGTTGCCTGGATCACAACTGGGTACAGCCTGGGGAATTCTCTTAACAAGGGGGTGGAGGGCTGGGGAGACCCCTCTACCTCCTTTTTAGAGGTGACCTCCCACCCACGCAGTGGAAAAGAGAAACTTATTTCATGACAATTTGCATTTAAAAAATAAAGGCAAATGAGTAAGTCCTTGGAGGCCCATGTTTTCATGCGGTTTGCTCAAGCAAACCGCCCCCTCTGCCCCAGTGTGAGAGGTGACAACACAAAATGGATTCAGTGAGAGGGTGCCTCCTGAGCCTGCCTGTGTTAGTTTTCTAGAAGTAGCCATGGGCTCAGGAGGAGGCTATGGCTTGAGCTGATTTGGAGAAGGTGAGAGAAAGAGCCCAGGCTCTGTCCTGGCAGCAGCAGGCACATCTAGTTTGCACGAGCTTTGCATGGGAGATAAAGGGCCCCTGAGACAAAGGCCCCCGAGAAGCGCACACTCTCTGCTCACCGCATCATGTGGTTCCACCAACTTTGTCCTGGGGAGCTTGCTATTTGTTTTTTCCCCTTAGGTTTGGGGAGGGGAGTTGCTGTGCTGGAAAGGAGAGCCACTAGAATTGCCTTGCATCTTACTTGAGTCGGGGTCGGGACAGCAGGGCCTCTGCACACCTGCTGAGGGGCCATGAGACCATGCAGAACCTGGGAGTGTCCATTTTGGAGGAAGTGAGGAGGTAACTCCTTTTTTAAGGGGCCACAGGAGTCATGGGGTGAGCAGCAGACAGAGACAGGGCACCTGGCTCCCTCCACTCTCACACTGAGCTGCAGCTCGGTGGGCACTGTGGTGGACATCTGTGCATGTAGTGCAGGGCTGCAGAGGGCATGGGGACATCAGGCAAGGTCACTCTAGGAGACGGGAACCAGGCCCCAAATGTTGTGATGCAAGGTAGGATGTGGAAGTGTCCCAAGGTCCCCTGTGACTCACCCTGGGGACACTGATGGATTGCCTGACCTCCTGACCATAATCTTCCCAACTCCTTAAATTAGGACCTACACAGTGTGCCCCCCACTGCCCTGACTAGAGAATAAAGGCAAGGGCGTTAGAAGCCAGCAGTGCCACTGAAGCCAGAGCTTGATGGATTTCCCTCTCAGCCTGTGCCTTCAGCTTGCTGATATCCTCTCCCACCTTGCTGGCCAATCTCTGAAGGACTCTGTGACTTCGGGAGTCTAGCTGAACCCGGCATCTCTGGAAAAAGCTGATTTTTCTCATCACTGATTAACCTGTGACATGGTACCCTTCCCCTGTGATCCTACCAATGGGACACAAGGCTTCCTTTATTTTCAGGAAGATTTCCTAGGGCTGTTGGCTAGCTTCATAAATTTATACTGAAACAGCCTTTGAAAAGTAAAAACTTGACAATATTATATACCAATGAAAATATTATACCCATGGAAATAACTCTATCACAGGCTGGCAGGGTGTGGTAAGCAAAAGCCTTTATTTCTGAATCAGACTGGCCTGGTTAAAAATCAGTGGCCTGTGTGGGAAATCTGACTCCACAAATAGCTAATGACACAGATTACATGTCCTCTGTGGGCCTCAGTTTCCCCAACTAAAAAATAAAGGGATTGAAGCAGCTGCTTTCAAAGGTCCATCCCAAAATGCCAGCCACTCACCATCTTTCTAGGGTGCCATTGCTCAAACTTCTTAAATATTTAATTATGAAAATGTTAACTACAAGCAAAGCGAGAGAGACAATTGTAATGAGCCCCTTACATACCCATTGCCCTGTTTCAGTAATTCTCAGCACCCCCCATCACCCCATCTTCTTCTGGGGTTCTTGTGGGATAGAGTTAAGAATCACTCCAAAGAAGCCAGACTTACCATCAGCGCTGGGCAGAGGCCTCTCGGGAGGTGGTGGGGTGGATCGCATGCTGTTTCCCATTTCTCGCTCTCTCCGGGCTGTCGAAGATGCTCGAAACCTATGGCACAGGGGATACACTTGGAAAGTCAACCACGCGCTGAGCCCTCTGGGTGGAGAATGACCCAGTTTAGAGTACATCATGGATCATTTTGCAGGCAGCCCACTTCTTGAAAGGCGGGTGTTTTTATGTGAAGATGAGATTCGCGAATGTTGGTTACATGTGTGCCGCTCTAGCTCTTTTATCAAGGGAATGACAGAGAAAAACCACAGAGAGGGAAGTTGCTAGCAAGTGCTGTTGGTGGCAAAAGTTTCCATTCCTGCGCCCGGGTTGACAGAGCAGCAGCAGGGTCTGTGTGAGGCTGAGGGAGGTCTCTCCCCGCCCTCAGCCCAGCCCTCAGCCCCAGCCTGGGGCCTGGGAGCACTTGCTTTATACCCAGAGGAGTTGCATAGCTTTATACCCAAAGGGGTGAGCAGAGGGCACTTTCTGTTTCAACTCTCCCTCCTCTGTTTGAGTTTGTCACCACATTCTAACAAACGGTGAGAAAGGAAACCTGCGTGCGCTGGCTGCACGATTCACAGGCTGCACCGCACCTTTACGTCCATGGTTACCTTGGATTATTGTAAAACCCCTGCCTCCTAACTGTACTGTGCACTGGAGGAACTGAGTATCAGAGAGGGTGAGGATCTTGTCTTAGGTCACAGAGCATGTGATAGTGGAGCTGAAATTTGAACTACTGATGCTAAGTCTCCGCTTTGTTCCATAACGGTTCAAATTCTGGCTCTGCACATACAAACAAGGTGAACTTGGGTAACTTAACTTTCCTGCCTGTTTGGGGGAACAATAATAACACAACATTGGGTTATGGCTGCAAAATTAACAGAGGGAATGTGAAGCCTTAGAACAGGCCCTAACATAAAATACATGTTAGTTGTTGCCAGTTATGGTGTATGTTTTGATTGTTTATTATGATAAACATCCAAATTCTGGGCTCTCATACAAGCATTTTAGAAAGGAACTGAGATGATTTCAGAATAAAAGTGTCCTCCCAGGTTGCCTGGCAAGACCCTTCCTGCAGGCTGGGCTGGCAGGTTTTATAGCATCACCCTAGCTCCAGGGGGCAAGAATGGGTTGTCTTTGTCCTCAGCTCCTAGCCTGGTGCAGACACTCAGGACAGCACACCTAAAAAGTGCTCAAAATCCGTGCAGGTGGAATGGCCTGGAGCCTCACTCCCTGCAGCCCAGCAGACCCTCCCAAGCATCTGGGGTTCTGGGGCCAGAGCCAGTGCCTGGAGAATGGCAGGCCCGGGCGATCTCACCTGCTTGACAGGAAATGCATGTGAAGCCCATCTGAGATATGTCTGGAGAAGAAGCAAAGCAAGGGTCTGTGCCTCTGAGAGCTGGCAGCGCCACGTGAAGCTGTGCACCCTGAGGTGTGCACAGGTGTCCCTGGAGGCCCCCACTACCTCTGTCCTCCTCCCAGCGTCTTCCTGGAGCCCACTCGTCACCCCGACCTCTCAGCCTCCCTGTCATGTCCATCTAGGAGGCCTTTGGACTCCTAGAGGGAGCCCTCAGGACAAGCTGAGGACAGGCCCTGGCAGGGCTCCCAGGCTGAGATAAACCTGTGCTGGCCTCCTGCCTCACTCTCTCAAGTGTCCCCACAGCATAGTGCACTGTGCTGTCACTTGACCCCCCTAATGATGCCCCTCTGTTGCCTGCAGCGACTCTTGGCATCAAGGATCAATTAAAGCCCAGGAATTGTGCCTTTAACCTGCCCCCAGATGGCCCCCTTGGGTGTCAATTCTCACTTCTCCAGACATCCTGCATGCCCGTTCCTCCCACTCTGTCTCCTCTGAGCCACTTCCAAGCCCCAGCTCCAGCCCTGTGTACCCCTCTCTCTGTCCTTCACATCACAACTCCTGAACAGTTGTGGGGAGAAGACTTTGTTATCTGTCAAAGTGAATTCTAACTTTGCCCCTCTTCCCAACAAACTTAGATTTTTCCAGCCATCATGTGCTATTTGGGGGCATTCATGGAATCTAGTATGGGAGAAAAAAAGACTGCATTTTTCAGGTGGGAAAACTGAGGTCCACCCAAGAAAAGAAACATACCAGGCTTGTGAGGCGAGAAAGGTCAGGTAGATCCCGGGAGTCTGGGTTCTTCTACTGAGACACACTCCCTGTGCCTGTGTCTTGTTCTCTGGCCTCTTCTGCTCTCTGGTCAGTAGGCACACACCCTTAGAGCCAGCCCACCATGTCAGACAACCCAACCAGTCTCAACAGCCCCTTATAGTCCCCAGGAAAGAGTTAACTTATCTGGAGGAGGCTTTCGTTTGAGAAGAGTGAAGATGCCCCCAGAGAATGAGAGCTAGAGACTCCCTAATGAAATGACTGAACAATTTGATTTAATCTGTGACAGTTTTGTGCAGTGGCTAGAGGTGTGAGAGAGGGTAGAAGAGATGTAATTGCTTCAAGAAGCAATAAGGAAAGGGCGAAAGAGAAATGAATTAATTAACACTGGCTATGAACATTCATGGTTTCTTTCACCCTTTTCTTTGTGATGTCAAAGAATTACAACTGGCATTTGCCTCTTATTCCCTCCACGCCTCTCCACTCCCAGGTTTGGAACAGCAGTAGCTTCTTTCTGTAACCTTGGGCCTTAGTTTACTCTTCTGAAAAATGAGATGAGTGGAAAAGGTGATCTCCAAAGAGGGAGATATGCTTAACCTGGAATCAAGACTCAGCGTCTCTTTGAAAACTGTTAATAAAAGAACCATCATCACTTTTCTTATGAAGTCCCATTAGACAAAATCTAAACCTTGTCTTTATATTCTTTAAGATCAAGAGAAGGCACTCCTATACACTGTACTTTGTGGTGGGCAATTAGCAGACACCCGTGCATGTAATCTTCCCAGCATCCCTGGGAGGCAGATAGTCTTTACATTTTCCTTGTGGAGGTCAGTCAGCCGGCTAGGTGTCCTGGCCACACTCCTAGAGCCAGAAACCTCCAGAACAGAGCCCGTGACCTTCCCTGGGGCCATGCTGCTGTCTCTCCAGAGGGAGGACGGAAGATCACCAGGGAGCCCTGGTCAGTAGGGCCCACAGTGTGGAGCGGTCACACGCCTGGAGGGAGTTGCCATCAGGAAGGTGCGACTTGCCTGACAGCAGGCCTTCTCTGGCTCAGTTTCTCTTTGACCAGATCAGGGACCCTTTCATCGTGTGCTCTGTACTATCTTATAAATTCAGGGGGTGACAGTTCTCAGAACGTTCCATTCCTTGGGCGGCATCCCAGGACAGTTCTATGAACCTCATCCACTCTGGACTTCTAATGTCCAAACTTGCTGTGGGAAACGAAAGAACGTCTGCGTAGAATGCTGAGGAGCCAAGAGTTGAGGAGCCTCAGCCAAGGGAAGGCTGGGCAACAGTGTAAAACCTGGGCAACAGTGGCAATTAATATGAAATCCAACGGAAGATGCAGCCTTCCCTTTGCCCTCTGAAATTTCTTCTACAATGTGTGACACCTATAATCCTACCCACATGACCCGTGTCTAAGGTGTGGGAGCAACTTATTTAGGTGCTCTTAGCTGTGCCTGGGCACTGAGTGAAGCATTTGATAGTGTCATACCCTGTTTTGCTCTCAACACCCCACTTTATAGGTGAGCTAAATTAAGTAACTTATCCAAGGTTATATGACTAGTAAGAGGTAAGCCTGGGGTTCGAACCAGATCTGACTGATTCTAAAACCTGAGCTTTCAACCACTCTGAAATGCTGCCCTGCTTTCCTGCCTTCTGGTCCAGTCTAAGAAAGCAACAGAAAAGTGATTTTTAAAAGTCATCAAGGTAAACTTCTGGGACTATAAACCTTAATACAAGGGACACAGAGGTCCCAAGGGGTCTTTTGAATGTCAGGTGGAAATATGTGGAAGCCTAAGTCTGGGGATCTGACTGGGGGAAACAGAAGGGACAGAGGCCCATTAGGGTTTGCTCAGCTCTCAGCTGCTGTAGCCACTCTTAGGTGGCCTCGTTGTGGTCAAAGGCTAGGAGTCAATCATATGGGATATTTTTCAGCCTTTCATAGTATCATTTTAAACAACAACAAAAACTAGCTGTGCTTATATTATACCAATTTTATATAAGTTTAACATGCATATGCATGTGTGTGTATATATATATATATATATATATATATATATATATATATATAAAAGGAAATTATTTCCAAGATGTCTCTAAGAAATCTCTCTGGGTAGTGATTTTATAAGGTGAAACTGTCAATTTCTTCTTCATACCTTTCTAAAATTGCCAGATTTTCTCCCATGTGTATGACTTGTTTTTGTATCAGACGCAAGACTTGGAAAGGATGGGGAACCTTGATAAGAAGTTTTCAAAGCAGGAAAGCCTGAGTGCAGATTCCAGTTCCCAACTACCTACTGTGTGTGGCCAGTTACTGTACTTCTTTGAGCCTTGATTTTTTTCCTTTTGGTATCATTAATGTACAATTACATGAGCAACATTATGGTTACTAGACTCCCCCCATCATCAAGTCCCCCCCCACACCCCATTGCAGTCACCGTCCATCAGCGTAGTGAGATGCTACAGAGTCACTGCTTGTCTGCTCTGTGCTCTACAGCCTTTGTGAGTCTTGATTTTTAAATTAAAAAATTGGAGTACAAATACATGCCCTGCAGGGTCATTTTGAGGATTAAATTACAGGTTATACCTGAAGCAGAGACAGGTTTGGTGAAACAAGATAGCTAAAAACTTACCAAAAAGCTAGATCCCAGGGGGGCATCGGGTGACCAGCTACCCGCTGTGCAAGCTTGACCAAGCCCCTTCCCCAGCTCGGACCCCCAAGTCCACAAGTGTGCTGGGGGAAGGGCTGGGACAGATAGTGGCTCATGGCCCTCGTGCCTCAACTCTTCCCCCAGTGTAACTGGTACCTGGTACCTACCCAGTTGACTTGGGGCTTGCTCAGTACTGTCTCTGCTCTGACACTCTGCACCAGAGACTATAGGATCTGGGACAAGGGCTTTAGTATCAGTTGGTTTCCCTGCCAGGGATCTTGCAGGATTTCCGGGGGCACCATACCACATCCTGACCCTGCTCACCAGGTGCACCTGCCCTGTGACCCACATTGCTCCCTGCTCTCCTCTCAGGGCAGGTGTAGCCGCAGGTCTGGCCCCCCAACCCCTAGCCGCGCCTTGTTCTCCTATCCCTGCACAATGAAGGCGGGCTGTGGCATAGCCATGGCTCCCAGGGCACTAGCCAGGGCAAGACCCACAGAGAGCAGGCAACCAGCTCAGAAAGGTGCATGCACCACTCCCGCCTTCTCCTCCTCCCTGACTCAACATCAGAGGCCCCAAAATCACCACTTGGAGGGGACCTTGAGATCCCCTCAACCAGCATATTCCAAACCTGTTGGTGGAAAACTCTTCTGAGAAAGTTTCTCCAGAAGCTCAGTATGTAATGCAGATAAAAGCAAGCTGCTGGTGGGGGCTGGGGTGGCTCAGTGCTCCTGTCCCTCTACTCCTCCTGGTGGGGCACCTCAACCCTAGGATATTATAAAGTCCTGAGTAAGAAATAGTAATCCAGTACCCTCATATTACAAAGGAGGGCAAGCAACTGCTCAAGGTCATACCGTAAGTTTGCACAAGTGCCATGACTGCTTGTCCAGCACCTTGTCCACCACAAGAGCCTGACCCCTGTGTCCCTGAGCCTGTATGGCCCCTTCTACCCTTGGGTGCCCAGAAATTGATCTCCTATATACTCAGGCTAACAGGGAAGCTCAGCTTTACCTTAAGACTGAGATAGATGCATCCTACCAAGTATTTTATGGTCATTTTAGGCTGTTTTAGGAAGAAGCCAGATTTGGGCCCAGTTGGTGCTGGGGCAACTTCTAATTTCACCCCTTATTAAGTCACTAGGCCCCTTTCCATTGTTTGGTTGTTTTTATTTAAGAAATGGAAATAGCTAGATCTGCTTTGCTGGGTTTTCACAAGGAAGGATTAGAGAGTAGCTGTTACAGGATAAATTCACCATGGGGCTCACCTCTCTGCTGACAGTGAGTGTGTCACAAGCAAGGGCCTTCCTTTGTGCCCAGACCCACATCCTGACCCTGGGCGTCTGTGCACAGTGGTGTCTAGCATGGGGAGGTGAGCAGGAAGGTCATTCCTGACACGGCTTTAATATCTCATTGAAACAAAAAGAAAGAAGCCCCCCCCCCAATCTCTTTCCTTTTTAGACCAGCTTTTCATACATACAGGATCACCACTACACATAAAACCTGTAAGCTGGCTGATATAATAAACAGTGGCATGAGAGACAGTTGTAAACACAATTATTTTGATATTACATTACACAGACACACAGTTACCAGAATGGGAAAACAGTGAATATGAAATAGGCCTTTTCTTTTCCTTGGTACTTGGGAGATGCAGGCTTCATTAGGAGGAGAGGAGGAGACTTTCATGGAGATGTTAAAGGTTGTCTGGACATGTGGGCCTAGGGGCTGTGAAGTTAGTGATTTCTTTGTGACGTCCCATTTCCCAGCAAGACTTAGTGTGGCTTTTTATTCACCCGCAAGAATCACCAGCAGAGCTCAAAACCATATTGAGTGAGAGGGAAGCTGATATTTGCCTAATAACAGCATCTGCATATGCTGAGCTTCTGCTCGCAGTGCCTGCCCTTCTCTGTGAATCACTTGTCAGGACACACAGATGTGAGGCCTCTGTCTCTGGTGCTTGGGCGCTGGGCTTCCTAAAGAGGCCCCAGCGTGTTTTTACATGTTGCCAGGGGTGAGAATCACCAATCACCCGTCCATCCTTACTTCCTTAGAAACGCCTGCACTGCCCTTAGAGTAGAGCATAATTTTAAAAATTATCTGTGTAGTTGGTTGATGACTGAGGGCCGTGGAGACAGTGATCAGACCTGCTTCTACTTTTGGCTGGAACACAGTCAATGCTCCATAAGGAAATAAAATAAATAGATGAGAACTGGAGGAGAGTGGCTTCGTGGTATGCTGGCAAATGCCTAACAACCAGTGATCTGGAGGTAGGGAGCTCTAATTTGTAGTATTTGCTGATTTTTGTGGTGTAACTATTCCCACCAGGGCTGATTTCAAATGTCCAATATGACATCCCCCGCTGTGGAGTTGGAAAGGAGGGGGCATCATGGGCTGAATAGACCTTCCTGACTCTTTCACCCAGCAATTGTCCAATTTTGGAACTGCTGCCTGCAGACATATCCATTGGTTTTCAAAGAAGAAGAGGTAATAATCTCAATGAACATCCACTATGTGGAAGGTCTAAATCAGGTGTTTAAGTACACTTACTCACCAGCCAAAGAGCCCACCATTTCAGACATAAGGAAACTGAGTCTCAGAGAGGCAAGTACTTGTTCCAGGTCACACAACTCATTCAGTGAGAGGCCGGGTTTAAACTCTGTTTCTTTTTACACCCACTCAAATTCCTTCCATTATCCTCAACCCAGCATAATGAAATTTTAATGGAAGGTCGTGTGCATAATAGGTATTCAATAGATGGACGAATAGGTGTATTGATAGAGCCTAGATCAAGAAGTGGGTCCTGACTCTCTGGGTGCTTGGAATTTGTATTCACAATTCATCATTATATATTGGTTTCTTTAAGTGTGCATCACCCAGTCCCATCCTGGGGTTGTAAATGTCCATGACCGTTATATTCCTCAGTGAGAAACTGCTACCTAGCAGGTGCCTTGGAACACAGTAAGGACTCACTTCACCCGCTGAGTGCCTGAAAACACCGTCCACAAGGGGCCTGGCTTGGTGCAGGCAGGCAGTCTGTGCTTTCAGGGGCAGCCTGCCCCTCCTGAAGTGGTTATGTTCCCCTAAGGACAATCGAGAGAACAATCCCCACTTCCTTCTGAAGCTCTATGAGTCCCGCAGCTTCCCCGCTGCTGTGACAGAGGCCCTCCGGCCATCGTCCTGTCCTAGCTGCCTGGAGGGTGCCAAGGAGGAAGTATGACTTTGCAAAGCAGTTTGACAACTGAAGTGAGCCACTGAGCCCCACAGTGTCTGTCCATAGTTCATAGCTTGAGTTACTGTAATGAAAGAAGCCCCCTTCCTCCCTTGGTGGTTCTCAGATGCGAGGAAGTGGTTTGGACTCAGTGTACTTACTTCTTTCAGAACTCTTGGGGAGGTGAGGGAGAGGAAGTCGGTCACATGGTATAGCCTCACTGCCTGTGTATTAAGGGAAAGGAGGCAGCGGGGGAGGGAGGGATGAGTAAGGAAGGACACTAACAGGGCTAAATGGGGCCTGACGTGCTGGAAATCCTTAATTGAGAACTTCAAGCTCCAGCCTCTATCGGAGCTGGGGGAAATGAATTCTTGCTGAATGTCAAATGAAAAATTAAAAAAAAAAAAAGCAGTATCTATTAATTCAGAAAGCTGATTGGGGTTTACCAGAATGAATAATTTCTACGTCTTTAAGAGAGACTTGCTCCCCTTGGAAATACTTTGCCAGCTCTCGAAATGCAGAGTGGGGAAATTTTCTCTGTATTAGGAAAATTTCAGTTTGCTGCAATGCAAACCTACCCTTGTCTGTTTCACGTATAGGGAGGAACAAGCAGAAATAAGCATTCGGAAAAATTGAGGCATGTCTACTGTATTGTACACGGTCCTGTTACCATGTACTGCCTAGGAATACCCAAGCAACTTGATGTACTTTCATTGTCTGGGTTAGGAATGCTCTTAGTAGCCACTGCTTAGGATTTAGCACCTTCTACATATTGTATATAATTCAAACTTACAAACATACAAGGAAGCTGTGTCTTTTTACAAGGAGGAAACTAACACTCAGAGAGGCAAAGTGACTGCCCAGAGTCACACAGCTCATTGGCGACTGACCCAGATTATCGACCTAGGTGTATCTGATTAAATCAGTAACTTTCCATGAGCCGCCGTCTTGCTGCTGTCATTCCAGATCTGTTTAAGATACGAGTCTAAATAGATTTCAGTCTGTCTATGTCATCAGTTTTATTGTTATTATTTTCAGAACATATTAATTTCTCTGAATACTATTCTTCTAAAAGAGTATTAATTGCAAAGGATTTTGCCAGGACTGGGATTTGGTCTTATCTCCCCAGTTTTGAAAGGCCTACAGCCCAGTTTATGGGCTTATGGCTCAATATCAAACCACAGAATGACAATTGGCAGACAATGGGTTGTATTTTTCCTAAAATGAAGAGCACTACTTAGATACACATTTTAGTCCTTCATATACTAGTTCTCACTGAGGTTCTCCCTTGAGAGCCTCTTGTGAGCTGTGTGACTTGTACGAACCACTTAACCTCTCTGAGCCTTGTTTTCCCATATCTTGAAAGCAAATATAATCATATTCTTACTGGATCATTCTGGGGATTGCAGGAAAACTAACTTTTCATGCAACAACCCTCACCTGTGACTCAGCAGAGCAGACACCCACCATCCCTTCACACCTGCATGCACAGGCCCTGTCCAGAACATTCTAAGGCCACATCCCAGGTCACTTCTCTGACATCAACCTGTCTGGATATGTACACACCTAAAAAAGTGTGGATTGTGCCACATCCCTTAGGGATAATTTCTCTAAAAGCTCTTCTAATTTTAACACTTGATGTTTTCAGGGTGTATATACCTCATGTTTGCCTTTCCTTTAGCCCTGCCCCAGCTTCCCACACATCCCACATACTCTGATTATTGTTGTGTGTTATTATTGGTTATTGCTGGCATCTTCCCAAAGACCCACACATCCAAACTCTTAGGAGCACGATTTTGATCAGCCTGCCTGGGCTTCATGCACCTTTAGATGTCATGACTCCATGCCATAGCATTGTTTGAGCACCTACTGTGTGCCTGAAACTGGCCTGGGCACTTTTCATATGTGAGCTCATATAATGTGTCCACTACTTGTGTGAATTGGGTACCATTATTCTCACATTTTATAGGAGACAGTGAAGGCCTGGGGAGGTTTAAAAGACTTGCCAAGGTCACACAGCTAGTATGACTGATAGCAAGCCATAGCTGTCCTTGTCAGAAGCCTGACGTGTGCCAAGCTGTTCTTTAACTAGAAAATCTCATCTGGCAGGAATGTGCCCTGTCCAAGTTCTACAGTCCTTCTGGCCATATAATTATGCATCAGATATTCACTGAGCAACTGTTATGTGCTGTGCGCTATGTTGCTTCACTCTAGACATCACCTTTCCTGTTCTCATGGAGCACTTCTCTGTCTCCAGAAAGTCAACCCTGCTAGTTACGAGTCTGAAGTGACCTGACGTGTCTCCCCACCCAGCCCCTGCCAGATCCCCCAAGATACCTTCAAAAGCTGGGCATGGTCTTCCCCGGCAGTAGCTGAGGAGGGGCTGCCAGGAGCACCGTCACTGCCTCTCCATCACCCGCTGCTGCTGTGGCAGAGTGAGCAGGCGTCCAGGCCTCCCGTGGGTGGAGAGAAGCCCATGCTATCAAGAACAGCAGTTGCTAAATTGGCTGCACACTTCCTCTGCTAGAAACAAGGAAGGCGTGCGGGACGTGAAGGGCAGGTTCCTGTTTTCAGTAACTGCTCTGAGCAGGCTTCTCTCTGCAAGGATAAGGAAGACAGGGGCAGCATCAGTCTTCTAACAAGCAGTTGAGACTAAGGGCCGCTTGATTCTAAATGTCCAGGCCATGCTTGGGCTTTCAGAGGCTGAGACATTTTCTCTAATTAAAAGGCAGAGGAGGTGGAAGGGCTGCTCTCACACATCCCCAGAGCTCACTGGGTCCAGGACGCTATGGCTCAGAGCAGCAGCTTCTCCTTTCTCAGTTTCCCAGTCATTACTCCCTCCTTATGTCACTACTGAATGGACCCTGTGCAGGGCTTCTCCTGGCTCTGCTGTAGACTGGTTTCTAATGGGCAGAGGCTTAAATACTGGGTATCAAAGCCCCTCTAGAAGGGAGCTACCCACCAGCCTTCCTGGGCGAGATATGCCATCCCTTGGCTGTGCTACACCCAAAAGAAACCAGAAAGGGCATGGAAAAGACTTAGCCACCCCCAGGCCCTAGGTTAAAGTGGACCAAGGAAACATGGAGATGTAGTGCAATGTGTATTGCTTGACTGAATCTTGAATCAAGGGAAAAGGACTAGAAAGAATAGTTTTGGAATGGAGGTTGGGGGCATTCAAATATATCCTGTATTAGATAACACTGTGCCAATGTTAATTTTCTCAGGAATGATAATGATAGTGTGGTTAATGGGAAAATGTGCTAGTTTTTAGGAGATACATGCTGATTTATTTGGAGGTCAGGTATCATGATATCAATCACAACTTTCAAATGGCTCACTAAAAGAAAAAGAAATATAAATATGAATCTATAAAAATAAAGAGAGCAACAGAAGGCAAATGTGGCGGAATATTAATATTTGGTGGATCCGTGAAGAGCATATGTTCACTGTACTATTTCAACTTTTTGATGGTTTAAAAATTTTTCAAACTAATGGTGCATAGCTCCCTATTCATAGCATGTCAGTCTCAAGCAGGAAAGCCTGGGCACCTGGGGCCCAAGGGCTTGCTGGGGACAAGGGTAGAAGCTGCAGAATGTGGACCCCAGGCAGGGCTGCCAGGAAATTGCCTACTTGAGCTGGGACTGCGGGAAGACCAGGCTGGACAACCCTCTGAGGGCCCTGGCCTGCCTCCTGCTTTACAGAGAAGCAGAGCAGAGCATCCAGCGACTCCCCCAGAAGTGCATGGCTGGTCTAAATAAAACATAGCCGGGCAGGGCCAGTGTCTCGGGCTGGTGACGCATGGCCTCAACCCAGCAGGGCCAACACGGCTCCCCAGGGCCAGTCATTTAGAAACCTCACTCAGTATAGTTATCGAAGATGAATTAAAAACATCAGGGCTGCTTCCAAATTTAGAAGGAACTCTGTACTAGATAGATGCTTCCTTAGACAACTTATGAAAATAGCTGCTATGCGCAGGGTACCCTGGGAACCTACAAAGGAAATGTTACAAAAGACTGAGGGATGATTTGCCTAGATGCAGAAAAGCAGACCAGCAGAAACATGCTGAAGGGTAGTTTTCTCCCCAAATGCACACTGAGGAGTGAAAGAGATTGGACCCCAGGCATGAGCTTTGTGACAACTTTTCAGAAAACATATAGTGAGAATCTACTATGAGTTAGACTCTAAACTCATTCCCTCGTTCAATCATTCCTTCAATAAAACTTTACTGGGCCTGTTCCAGGCACTGGAATTCAGCTGTGCACAAACCCTGGCAAAGGCCTGCCCTCATTGAGCTTCCCTTCTCTGTGGCAGCCACATGATAGAGACTTAAATGCAGCAGCTGTCAGTTATGGGGACTGCTGCACAGAAAGGAAATGGTCACTGTGACCGAGGGGCCAGCAGGTGTTACTTCCCACAAGTGACCAGTGTCAGGGGAGCGGGGAGAGATGTGTTCTCTGTAGCAGTGCGGTTAGCAAGGCCCTGCAGGGAGAACGCAGCCAGCCTTGGACAAGCCAGGGCATGAGCAGATCACGCAGAAGGAACTACTACCTTAGCATGGACTTTGGAGGGTTTGGGGAGACCCTGTCAATCCTGAGGAAGCTCCACGTCTGATGGAGGGTATGGGGAGACCCCATCAGATCCTGAGGAAACTCCAAATCTGATAGCGGATGAAGACAGCAGATAGACAGCACCCAGAAAGGGGTCTCCATTAATGGACACCACCCATCAGCAGGAGAAGCTGCCTCAGAAGGAGCAGCTCATTTTGGTGCCCTGGGGTCAAGGCCGTAGTACCTGCTCCTTCCTAGTGGGAAAGGGGTAGTCAGGGATGCCATTAACTTGCTCTGGTCTTAGTGTTACACTCTGTCTTTAAACCCTGGGGCAACTGGCAGGAAATAGAATAAGCTCAAAGAAATGTTCCTAAAACTATCAAGTGTGCTGTATGGAAGCTGAGCGGTGGCCGGAGCAGGGGGGTGGTGCAGAGGTCAGAGCCCCGGACCACACGTGAGAGCAGGGGTGAAACCAGCGTTGCGTGTACCCATATGTGACTCTAGCAAGTGACCAAGTGCCCCAGATTTCAGCTCTCCCTTTCCAAGTACCCAGGGGGTTCTCAACGTCAGCCTTATTTGACATTCTGAACCTGACTGTTCTTTGGTGTGTGTGCAGGGAGGTGTTTGGGCAGGGGGCATCCTGTGTACTATAGGATGTTTCACAGCATCTCTGGCTTCCACTCACTTGATGCAAGTAACGCCACCCCCCTCCAAGTAGTGACAACTGTCATGTCTCAGGCATACACTCTCCAGGGAGTCATCCTTGCTGGGAGCATCCTTAAGACAGCCTGTGAATTTGTTCCTGCTTGGACCGTAGATGCGGCTCAGCAGTCAATTCTCTTGCTTGCATAGAGGCTAACCCTGTGGCAGGCCAGCTGTGGACCCCAGCTCACGGCTCAGAACAATGAGATTTGACAAGGGCTGGCTGTTCCACCAGCCCTCCCTTTGCGCCCTGACGCAGATGACCTGAGAGGTGGGACAGGGATGTGGCCCTGCCCAGAGTCCCAGGAGGAGCCACGGCGGGAGCAGTGTGCCGGCTGCATATGTAAGGAAGGGCTGGTTTGGTGGAGGGAAGAGCAGGGAGAGTCCCTGAGCCCTGGCTTCTTAGGGGTAGAGCCTGCCGGAAGGCAGGAGGGAGACTTCACACAGGAGGACTGCAGTTTTCAGCTGCCGTGAAGTTTCCCCAGCATCGTGCCCACCTGTCTCTCACCCATTTTACACTGGACCTTTAAAATTCACATGTCTTCCTCACCTAATCTGTGAAGGAGTCCTTCGCACAAGAATGTTGTCATTCACTCATTTATTCAGAAATACATTTTATGACTCATTCATTCATTCCTTCATTCCACAAATGTTAGTTAGCACGCAGCACGTACCAGGCACTGTACCTGTGTGCCAGGCTTGGCAAGGCTCTACCATCAAGGAGCTCGCAGCCGAAAACTCTTATCCCTGTTTCTCGCAGCCCAGCCCCAGAGTACTCACTGCAGATTTGTCGAATTACTGAATTTAGCAAACATTCGCTGCTAACTTCTCATGTGTAAACCTGCACAGGGAGCACAGAGAGGGAGGGAATTCACAGATGTAGTATGAGTGAGGCTTCATGAGTGAGGGTCCTGTGCGCAAGTGGTTTATAATCCAGTGGAGGATACAGATGCACTGTCAAAACCCCAAGGGAGTAAAAGAAAGAGGGAGGGAGCCGGGAGAGGAGTGGACTCCCAGTTTACATGGGAACCTGGCCACAAGCCAAGGCAGGACCAGGTGGAATCCATTCCAGCAGCGTGCTCCATGTTCAAGTTCATTGAAGTTCTGAATCAGCAGAAGCAGCAGAGACAAGAAACACTTGGCAGGGGATGTTCCATTGGAAGGTGGTGCATTCCCCAGCCGGGGATTGGCAGGCCTCCTAACCCAAGCAATAAGAAGCCTATTTCTCCAGTTTCAGGTCTCAAGAGGGTTCCAGGTTCTAGAAAGTTGAGGCAACTCAGCATCAATCAGCAAGAGTACAGTGTTTAAGCCGCACAGTTTATAGGTTGGTCCAGTATGAGCAGGTCCTGGTTCTACTCAAAAGTATTTTTCCTTCTTTCTCCATAAATGTTGGAACGTTTAGAAGATGTAAAAGGCAACCCCTGGAACTAGTAAACTCCCTTTCAGTGGGTGGACAGAATTGAGTGTTAAGTCCACTCAGTAGAGGAGTTGGATAAGCACAGTGATTTGATATTTTATATATTGCAGAATGACCCCATGAGCATCTATAGTTTTATGGCACCGACTATTGATTGGTTCCTGAGTTTTGGTGCCACAAAACTGTCAGTGGTCCTGAGGATCACTTTTCAGTGTATAAAATATCAATTCGCTGTGATCTATACCTGAAACCAATAGGATATTTTATTTCAATTACATTTCAATTAAAAAAAGAAAAAGGAAAAAAAAAGAAAAAGGGCAATGAGATTCTTGTATCCAAAGGGATTAAACTTTACCACCTTCAAGATCCTATGCAAGGTCAAAATTCTCTGAGATTCAAGTATATGTCCCTTCTATGACTCAGTCATTCAAACATTTATTCAACAAATTTGCAACAAATATATGTTCATTCATTCAGTTCACACCCTCTGTGCATGAGCCGCTGTTCTAGGTGCTGAGTTAGAGAAGTGAACTGGCAATGGCCTAGAAGGCGGCTGAGGGAAGGGGGGCAGTAAGGGGAACTGTAACCTCACAGTAGAGTTTTGTAATGAGCGCAGAGTGACGCTAGTGTGTAGATAAGGAGGAAGAATGATGGGGTAAAGCAAAGGTCAAGTGCACGTGTTTGGGGCTTGAAATGCTTGTAGTGTTGGAATACCAGAAAGCTGGGAAAGGGCGCTAATATTTGCAGAATGTCAGGAAAGAAACTTGGTTCTTGCTTATGGTACCTATTTATTCTTCCCAGTTAGTCTTGTGTGTCCGTACATCTCCTGAAGAAACCGAGGCTGCAGGGTTTAACGTACTTGCTCTGGCTCACTCGGCTCATGAGTGACACCGCCCAGGTCTAGCTCTGAGCTCCTGGAGGTGAGCTCACTGTCACTATTATGCTGGCTTCCAAGAGGGTCTTCCTGCCTCTGAGTGGTTCCTGCACACCCTTCCAGCCTTGTATCCCCAAACCAGACCCCGACTCTGTTGCACTCCTCCTCAAGCACATAGGACCACCCCTTTTCCTGACATTTGATGCTCGTTGCAATTTGTTCTCCAACCCCCTCCCATGACAGTGTCACCACTCAGGGCCTCCATGCCCCCATTCATCACAAGGACTTTTATGCCCTTCTGTACATCAGACAGGCCTTCCACATCTTTACCGTTTACTTTGCCATTACAGTTCCCTTACCTGGGCGGCAGGCCCTCCCTTGGACAAGCCTCCACCCCCAGAGCTCACCTTGACCATATGCATGCCCAGACCTCCCCCAGCCACCAGCGATTGCTCCCTCCTCAAAACACCCCCTTAGAGGC
Source organism: Manis javanica (assembly GCF_040802235.1). NCBI lineage: Eukaryota > Metazoa > Chordata > Mammalia > Pholidota > Manidae > Manis > Manis javanica. The sequence goes on from NC_133157.1 coordinate 217,893,310, forward strand.
CTCCCTGCTCCATAAGAAAAGGACACATGCATATTGGAGTCAAGATTAAGAGAGGAGCTCAGGATATTTGGGAGTTGTGTGACCTTGCGCAGGTTTCTAAGATCTGTGTGAGCTGCAGTGATGTTTCTAATCTCCCTTCCTTCCTAGGTCATGAGAGTCCCTAGGAGAATGTGCACAGGCAATGTAGCACAGGACAAGTAGGGCTCCACAGGGTACAAATGCCTCCCTTTCCTTTCAAAGTAGGCCATGAGCCCAGGAAGGCAGGAACATCGACCATTGAGCCTAGCACTGACCATACATGAAAGAGACGATCCTTAATAATTATTCACTGAATGAATGAGTGAATGAAAGTTGTAAATCCGCCTTTTGAACAAAAGCACGTCTGTTGTGAATACTGACTTTTCGCCCCTGAGGAAGACAATTAGCTAACCATGAAAATCATTGGGGAGAGATCAGACCCTATTGCTTTTCTAGAGATGATATTGTTCATATTTCTGGAACCATCTTGAAAGTTGAATAAATGGTCCATCCGGATGAGCTGAATTCTCCGGCTGGAGTGGGACCTAAATGGCATCAGAGTCTTTGTGTTTCCCTGGGAGGTCTCTTGGTGCTCAGTGTTCTCCGGGGCAAAGAAAAAGTAGAAGCTTTATTCCGCTGTACTTCTCTGCTGTGATGAATTGCCCAAGCATGTGGATTCACTAAAGCATGTTCTGTTCTGTTGTTGCTCAACCCAACTCACTGCATCCGCCTTGGGGAAGACCGTACCTTTCTCAGCTCTGGGAGGATTGAGAAAGAAGCCAGCAGTTTTCCCAGAGTTTGGGGAGCTCTCTGGGCAGGGCCCAATTTCAGTCTTCGCAACTTCACTTTTCTTACGGACTGCTCTAGGCACACTTATAGGCAGACCATTATTTCCTAGATCTAACTAGGAATTCGCTAATTTAAATGAATATGAGCCTCAGGCCAGGCTGAGGCTCAGCTTTAGGGGGACAAGGGAGACTGTGACACATGCCCGGCCATCTAAGAGTACATGCGTCCGTCTAACAGAGGTCAGGAATGAGCCATGAATGTGGGGCAGTGCAGTGGGTTTCCAGTGATGAGGGAAACTGGAGGAATTGGCTGGCAGTTGCAGTGGACCTGAGGCTTGCTGTTAGGATGATGCTCAGCTCAACCTTGTACATAAAAGTTGTCCACCAAGGCCAAATGATTGACAGCACTAGCCAGACTGTTCATGTTGTACCTTGTCATTTTTTTTTCATTATGGTGTGATTTCAGCTGCATCTTGTCTGCAGTTAGACTTCATTACCTGCCACTCATCAGTCCTGCCTCCTGTGACCTCCTTGCCCCTTCAGATGCATCCGGGACAGGCTGATAAACTGACTCTTCTCAGATCAGTTTAGTGTCAGTCCTGTTCTTCCCAGCCTCTCACAGTCCTCATCATCCTTGGCATTTGCATAGATTCCTTACCTGGTCCTCACTGCCCCACCCCTCCCTCCCAGTTAGCTTACATTTTCTCCTGTTACCTGGACGGGCTTTGCTGGGTTTTGCCTCTGAATTTACCCTGTTGTTTCCCTGACCTGGAGTGGCTTTCTCCTACCTCTGCCAGAACCAGGGACGGGTCTCCCACTGGGGCCTCCAAGGCTTTGACCCTTTCGTCTTACGGAGTGAGTCTCATCAATGGCTCAGGCTCTCTTCTCTCCCTGCAAACTGTGGGGCCAACTCATGTCCCTGTGCTCTTGTCCTCTGCCCAAGGTGGGCTTCTTTGATTGTCCAAATGGCCTGTGCCCTGGACTGGCTTATGCCTTGTGCCATTCTTGGGGGAGAGGAATGACAGAGGTGGTGAGCCTGGCCTGAACAACCTTCAGCTGTCCCAGAGGCAAGAAATTTGCTGGTCACTTGTACTCCTCTCAGCAGATCAGTCTCTGTGGGTCCATGGTGACGTCCTAGCTCATCTCTTTTTTCTTCGGGCCACTGAGAAAAGGGCCTCTTCCTGTTGTCTACTGTAACCATCCCCAAACTTTCTGATCACACGCCCAGACAGGAAAGTTTTGAGTAAGTATCCCCTATATATGCATATCTAGTTATGTGCTAGTGACTCTACTAATATATGCCATTTAAATATAAAAAATGTTTTAAAAGAATGAGACTACTTAATATTTATAAGTAAATATTCTAGAATTTTCTTCCTGCACTGTAATAGATTATCTTGTGCACACCCTTTGGGAGATTGAGACTAATAGATTCATAAAGAAGGAGACAGGCATCATTTCTAAACAAAGAGGGATCTTAACATGGAATTTTGAAACATTATGTATTATCTTCCCTTCATGCAAATATATAGTCTATCTTGTGGGAAGGGCACAGAGATCCTTGTGAACTCCGTCTGAGATCAAAGACAGCAGTCTTCCCATGAGAAAGAAGAGCTGTGCCTGGTGGTGCTGGGTGCTGTCAGCCCGTAGAGAGAATTTTTTCAAAGGTTTCTCACAACACTTCCATTTCCCATCTCTGTGTTGGTCTGACCTCCAAAACTAGTTAAGTTCTATGGAAGTGGGGAGCCTACCTATTTGGTCAGTGATTGGTATATACTGAACCTATCATAGCTGAGCAACCCTGGCATGTTTACTAGGAGGAAAGGAGGGAGAACAGGAGGGAAGGACAAGAAGAGCAGGTGAAGAAGCAAAGAAACTCCCCTCCCCATAGATTACAAACTTCCTTAAGGCCTGCATCACCTTCTGATTCCCTGCAGTGTCTGGCATATGAAGGTGCTTAAAGGCGTGCATGGAGTTATCCTGACAGTGGGCTGACACACAGCAGCCAAGCAGGCTGTGTCCCAGGACAGGAGGAACACTGGCTGGATGGTCAGCAATAAGGCCCCTGCGACTGGCTTCTCTGTGTGGCCCGAATCAGGCCTTTGGAGGCTCTGCCCTCGTAGTTGCATCTCAAAAAAATAACCACAATAAAACTTGCCCAGCCACCTGTATGGGTGCTTTGATAGCACAAAATGAGGCTAAGGTCTGTAACAGAATGACTATGGCTTTTACTAACATCCTGTCTAACTCTCTCCTTCTGTGAGGCCTTAATACTTCTATGAGATGTGCTTCTCACTTCATGACAGGTTTCTGCTGTTGTTGTCTAAAGAAGAACAAGCTCAGAACTGGTCTTCCTGTAATTTAAAATGGTGTCATCTATTTACAAATGACTGGATGGGTGTGAAATAGTTAGCCAGGGTCTCTTCATTACCCGCTGAGCCTCAGCTGATTACCCCAGCAGCATGGGGCAGCTGAGGAGGGGCAGGGAAGGCTTCAAGTACCTTGGGCAAAACAAAACTGCAACCCCAAAGCCCTCCTTGAACTGAAGAATATTTCACTGTTTTTTATTTTAGTTTGAGTAGCAATATTTTGACTGACAACTGACCTCTATACAGTGCTTTACAGGTTATTTTTTCAAATCTGTTATTTCATTTTCACAACAGCTGTTTGAAATATCAATTAGGAATTTAATGAGTGCTTCTTATTAGAAACCTAATGCATGTAAGCTTTTACATGTTATCTCATCAGTACATCTCAACAAATGGAGGAGGTAAACATTTCTCTTATCCTCATTTTACATTGAGAAAACTGAGGCATGGGGATTTTAGATTGCTTTTCTAAGGGCATGAGTTGGTAAGGGACTGATGGACTTGAACCTAGGTTGATGGGCCCTGTGGCCCATGCTTTCAATGCCACACCTTGAGACATCATTATATATTACAATGGGGAAGCTTAATTATATATTACAATGGAGACCTGGAGAGTAAAGCCACTTGCCAGCTGTCAGCACAGAGTTCAGTCAGATTTCTCTAATTCCAGAGCCCAGGCACTGTCCGTTTTTTCTACAAGTACAAACATTTATGCTTGTCACCTGACACATCCAAAGGGAATGGTGTTGGAAGTGAAGTGAATGGATTCCCGGAGCTCAGCAGGAGCAGGGGTCCAGCATCTCCGTTAAGTTCACAGAGAGGCACCTTGGCAAGAGTTTCCTGGGAGTGTTCATGCAGCAAGGCTCCCAGAGAGAGTCTGCTTGAATCTGGGGCCCGAGGAGCCGTCAGGGCTGTCCTCGGACAGGAGGTGGGGGGCTGGGCTCTGACCTCACACCAGCAGGAGCTCACACAAGATAAGGCAGTAGGCGCCACAGTGGAAAATGCTGAGTCCGTCTGAACACACAAAGCAGGGCTGAGGGTGGAGGTGGGGGTGTGAAGCTTGGCCTAAAGATACAGATGCAGGACAGGCCAAAGCCAAGGGTTTCAGTTCAGCTTGTTGAGCAAATAGTTTGCCTGTGGGAACCCCAAAGAGCATACTCATGGTAGCTTCTCTTGCCAGACATAAGGTGGGAGCCGTAGGCAGGCCCCTCCTACCCCCCACCCTCCCCACTGCTATGGCCAGCGCAGATTCCCAGCCTGGAGCGGGATTCCAGCACCCTCTAACTGAGCTCCCGCATCTCCCTGGCTCATTCCTTTTATCATGGCACACTGGGATGCCCTTCCAGGCCCGTGCTTTGCCTCCCAGTCCCACCTGCTGCCGAGGAACCCTCCTCTGATGATCCTCCTCGCCCCCAGCACACACACACACATGCATGTACATGCACACAGACACATACACACGCCCACAGCCATCAAACCAGCGCCAGGTAATGTCTCTCCTCTCTGCTCTGCTCCTGCACTCTCTCATGGCGGCACCACTGGCCATGTCCACACAGCCCACGTCCCGTCTCCTTACGATGCTGTCCCCTGAGAGGCTGCCTTGATGCCCCTTGGGCCGAGAAGTCAGCCCACTCATTTCCTGCTTCTCCAGGCCATCCACGCCACCCAGAATCTCAGAACTTCTGCTGACACTGTGTTGTTCTGGGGTAGGCAGGCTGAGTCCTTTCCACCAGCCGGGAGCTGGTATTTACTGAGGGAAGCAGGGAGGAAGAAAGCAAAGGAGGAGAGAAATGGAGAGCGGGGGACAATCCAGAAGTGACCGGGAATATCTAAGAGTAAGAAATAAGATGGGGCCTTCTTACTTCTGGAAGTCATTGCTAGGTTCTACAGTCTTGAAACTGTTTTTTGCAGTAGCTCTTCACACGCGGTGGCTGACTGCAGGGGTCAAAACCTGCAGGGGAAACAAGCAGTTCCATCTCTCCTGTGGTGCAGAATTGAGGTGGCAAGACTTCAGTTCTGGAACAGCTTCCTCCTGGCTGCGGGACAACTGCAGGACCCCTCACCTCTCTCCACTGGGCAAGGGCTGGAGTTAGCCCTCAGTATTCACCTCACCAGTCCACACAGTAAACCGTGGAGGTATGAATCCAATCCCACCATACAAGATGACTTGGTGAAGCTAATTGATCTGCCCAAAATGACAAGGACACTAAGTGACAGGGCAGATTTGGACTCAAGTCTTTCTGATTGCTAAATCCATGTTCTCACTGCTTTTCTACCCTGGAAGCTATTTTCAGAGCTTTTAAAAGAATTACAGTGGGGAATTAGTCAGTGAGGTGTGGTATAAAGTTGTCCTACTGGTAATATTCAAGGAACTAAGAGAACTAGAAGTGACAGAAGCCAGTAGGGCATTTTCTCCACCCAGCGCTGTGCTCAGTTCCTCACGTGGTATGTTCCCCGTACCCCTCACAACACATCTGTGAGGCAGGACTCCACGGCTGAGGGGACTCGGAATTAGAGAGGTGACCAATCTTATCAAAACCAAGGAAGAAGAAGGTGGCAAAGCTGCAGACCAACCCTGGGCCATCACCCTCCAAGATCAAGAGTTCCATTTGCCTCCATACTGTCCCGGCTGCACTGGTCCTTATTCTGGGCCAGCTGGACCCTGAAACAAAGCTATGGGAGTAAATGGAAAGAAATATCTAGGCACATTTGCAAGTTCTAATTATGAAATTATTTTGAAAAGGCAACCCATACCCTGTGTATGCATATGCATTGCTCATTGAGAATGTAGGGGACCACTTAGGAGCCTGCCTTTCAAATTCCCTTTGACAGAAGGGAAAAGTCACTGCCTAGGCTATTACTGAGGGCATCACTTTTCAAGGCTCATGCCTTTGCCTGGGAAATCAGCACTTTCCAAGTGGCAAGCATTTAAATGGTTTCTGAAAGCCAGAAGGTGACTGAGGCAGTTCGATGTGATGTTTGTGACAGATTGGAAAAAGCATTTTGTCAAGTCTGCAAGAACCTGGAGGAAAAACAGGACAAGAGAGCAAGCTCCGTTCTAAAGGGGCAGAGCCCAGGTCTAGCTCCTCTCCACCTTCCAAGCCAACGAAGGCCCTGGAAGGGCTCCCCAAAACAGATGCCCAGGCAAGGCCTCCACACTACACATCCACCAGTAAAAGTTGAGTGAGTAGCTAGTCCACGGGGAGAGCAGTGGTGGCCAGAATTTCTGGAGCAAGGAGGCTGAGGGCAGATGCCTCCATCTCCATCCATGTGGCTCGTGGAGGCCAGGGGCTGCTGCTTTGGAGGTGAACCGGCCGAGTCCGGCTCCCAGCCAGTGAGTCATCTGAGGAAAGTAATTTATTATCTCTGATCTCTTGAGTCGTCCCTCTTTAATAAAAGGGGTGCAGTCACGGCTCCTTGGGTCAGAGGCTTAGTGAGCACAAATTGAGAGGGCTTAGAACATGTCAGGTGCCCACTACCTGCTGGCACCTTCCTTCTCTTTCCTCCTTATGCAGATACAGTTGGTAGGTGATTTAAATTGTCTGACAGAAATACAAGGTACAACCTTCCTGTAGGGGAGTTTGGAAGCACATTGTAAAAAAAATTTTTGAATAGTTATATATATGCAAGGCAGGACTCCTGGATCTCAGATTAAGTGATGGTTTCCTAGCTATGACTCCAAAGGCATAAGCAGCAAAGAAAAAGACACACTGAATGTCATCAAAATTAAAAGCTTTTGAGTTTCAAGAGAAATCATCAAGAAAGTAAAAACATAACCCACAGAATGGGAGAAAATGCTTGCAAGTCACATATTTGATAAGGGACTTGTATACAGAATATATGAAGAACACTTATAAACCGAACAACAAAATGACATGTAACCCAATTTAAAAATGGGCAAAGAGTCTAAATAGATATTTTTCAAAAGAAGATGTGCAGACCGCCCTTATGCACAGGAAAAGATGCTCAACACCATTAGACATTGGGAAAAGCAAGTCAAAACCACAATGAGATACCACTTTACACCTACTAGGATGGCTATAATAATAATAATTCAAAACGATGATGATATGTGTTGGTAAGGATGTGGAAAAATTGGAACATTCATACATCACTTATGGAAATATAAAATGGTTGACCTAAATTAGAAAATATTTTGGCAGCTTCTCAAAAGGTTAAACATAGAGTTACCACATAACCCAGCAATTCTACTCCTAGGCATACAACCAAGAGGAATAAAGACACAAAAAAAATTGAATACAAATGTTCATAGCAGCATTATTTATAATCTCGAAAAAGTAGAAACAACACAATGTCAATTGACTGATGGATTAACAAAATATGGTATAGCTACACAATAGAATATTTTCAGCCACGCAAAGGAATGAAGTACTGATACATGTGATAACATGGATGAAGTAAAAGAAACCAGACACAAAAGGGCACATATTGTATGGGTCCCTTTGTACGAAATGTTCAGAAGAGGCAAATCTATAAAGACAGAAAGTAGGTTGCTAGAGCTGGGCGTGAAGGTGAGGAATGGGGAAGGCCTGCTAATGGGTACATAGTTTCTTGGTGGGATGACAAAAATGTTCTAAAATTAGATTGCGGTGATAATGTGTGACTCTGTGAATATAAATAAAAGCCATTGAATTGTATGCTTTAAATGAGTGAACTGTATGATAGTGAGATTTACTCAATCTCAACAAAACCATTTTTTAAGTTAGCTATAGATGCCAAGAAACATAACTTTAAAAACTATATACATGTTTGTCATATGTATATGATACAAAAATATTTTCCTTTTTCCTTTAATGTTTTCACGTGGTGTCTACTTAATTGGAAACCATTAAAATGTTATGTAAGCAGTTCATTTAATACATATTTATCACCTCTCAGAAAAAAATCTATACTTTCTGACCCAGTAATTCCTTTTATATAAGGAAATCATCATGGATATGAATAGATTTAGCTATAAAGATATATGTACATTGCAGTGTTGTCTATAACACTATAAAACTAAAACTGGAAACAATAATAGCTCTCATTTATTGAATACTGACAACTGGTACCCCCACATTGTTATATGGAAAATCAACTCATTTCTTCACTACAACAATCCTATAGGGAAACTATCAATATCATTACATTCCTTTTTACAGTTGAAGAGTCTCTTTGTAAGAACCCAGATTTTGAGAGCAAATCAGATCTGGGATTTGCTTCCAAGTCCATTACACTCCATAGCCTGTAGGCGCTCCTGACGTCTCTGTAATGTCTCCCTAACAGCCTAAATACCCGATCACACAGGGTCATTAGAAAGTCTCATAAATGAGTAGGGAACAGCACAGAATGATATTCACAATGGACAGTTAGGTGAAGTAAGGTTCAAAACTAGTATGGTCTCACTCGTTTCCTACAAATAAATACAAAAGGTTCAAAATCAATATGATCTCACTTGTTTCCTACATATAAATACAAATATAGAAGAAACATAAATATAAACACATACACAAACACATGGAGAACAAGCAGGGAGGCTAACAGTATTTAACAATGATGCTCCTCAATTGGAGGATTATGGGTAATTTTAATTTTTTTTTATTTGAATCATCCGTATTTTCTACCATGGATTTTCTTGTGCTATTTCTACTTTAAAATTTACAAATTTGTTCTGTTTTATCTTTAAATAAATGAAGGTAACACTGGAGGATGTAAAACAACGTCCACTTTTTCTAGGGTGTGAAGAGGATTGCCATGTTGGCAATTTCTATCACAAAGTCTTAAACGGTCTTGGTCATGTCACATGTCCGCTGATCAGCTTGCTGACAAATGATAATGAATGCTTTCCTCTTGACAAGAGTCAGGTATACTTTAATATAGAGTTGATCTTTCAAATGTGATTTTAATTTTTTTCTAATTAAACATTGGAGAGAAATTAGAATATTCTGGAAACTACAAAAGGCCAATAAAACTCATCCATCTACCCTCACCTTGAATTATCTGGGGACTCTGGGAATTGATAAAGTGGGACTGCCCACAGAACCTGGCACAGCAAGAGGTGATGGGGGAGACGGTGAGAGGGGCAGGATGCCCGTGAGTCCACACAGCCTCTGCCAGCAACTGAAGCTTCATTGCATCATGGGAAAGCCATCACATCTCTGAGTCAGAAAACCGGGGTTCTGAGGCTCTCTCACCTGGTGCTAGGAGGTTACTAACTTCTCTGACACTCTTCCCTGAGTATCCCCAAATTCTTTTGGGAATGAAATGGAGAAAGTACAAAATAATAAATAAGCGGTGTAGTTTTTCTTCAAATAACATCCATTCTTTCTATTTCATAGGGTGGTAATGAGTATTTAAATGAGACAATGTAAGCCAGAGCTCTGTCTCAAACAAAAGATGGTACAGTTGTAAATGCCTATAAGAGCGACTTGGGATGGAGTCTGTTTTGTGTCACTTCTGTCACTGGGGAGGCCAGACTCCTCCATTTCCTTTCACTGTTCTGGCCACCCTCGCTAAGATCTTATTTATGAGCTGCCACCTGCTAGCCACTCATGGGTGGGGTGGAAAGCCAGGGCCTAGGGTGTTGCTTACAGTGGTAAGTATTATAGTGAAGGGGAAACAGTGCCCACTTTATAATCCTGGCTCTGCTACTTTCAGTCCCAAGACCTTGAACAAATTGCCTGCCCTCCCCAAGCCTCAGTCTCTCCATCTAAAGTGGGGATAATAATACTTAGAGGGTGGCTGGGGGAGCACCTGCGAAAATGTGCATGAATGACCTGGCTTTTAAAAGGTACTTTATCAATGCTTAATTCTCTCCCCTTCTCTGTTAAAATTACATGACTTAAAGGTGGAAAGATGGAAGTGGGGGGAGATGGAAGGGCTCAACAGGGCTCAGCAGACATCCCAGGACAGGGAGGATGCAACTGGAAGTGAAGCCTTGCTTCTATGCAGTTCCCTGCACCACCAAGAGACCAGGCTGCTTGTCTGTCCTGCGTGTTTTGACTTGTCATCAGTCATGACTTATGAAGAGCTACCTCACTTTTCTACACTGAAAGTTGTTTTCAAAATTTTTGAGAGAATCGCAGTGTGGGATTCGTCAGTGAGGTGGGGCATGCTGTTGTCCTATGGGTAATACTCCAGAACTAAGAAGCAGAAGTGACAGGAGCCAGAGAGTGCTGTCTGCACCAGGCACCCCACTGAGTTCCTCATGCGTTTCATGTCCCCCTTGCGAAACATCTGTGAGGCCGGCACTGACAGCCAAGGGGACAGAGGCACAAAGAGGTGAAGTATTGTGCACACATACACACTTCTCCATAAAAGGAGGAGGGTGTTCACTGGGCCTCCTTCCAGCCTTAGCTTCACATGCGCTGCTGTGCTAGGGTCATACCAGGACCAGGTGTTCAGACCGTTCAAGGCCAGGGCAGCAGCTCAGCTGATACTCAGAGGATTGGCAATGGCTAAGCTTCACCTTTGTGTTTCTCTTCCAAATCCCCTGGGCTTTCACCCAGTAAAACTGAGAACCACTGCTTCGGAAGAAGGGAGAAGTATGCTCTTATGTCCTAAGACCAGAATTTCAAGATCAAGTTGTGTTATCTTCCCTTTGGCTGGAGTTTTGCCAAAACTGAAGTTAGAGTAAAACCCATGCTTTTAGGGATCAAGAAATGATTTCAGTGTAGAAAACATTGCAGATCTGTTAATACTAACGTGGTTGTATGGTACTTTTTAAAAAAAGTCTATGTCTGCTTTCATTTGCAGAGTTCTCTCTGAGCTGTCTTCGCTGCTCAATAGTATCCCTCAGTTGAACTGGTCTGTAATATTCAGGTGGCCACCTTCCAGGTTTGAGCCCCTTCCCAAGGGAGGAGCCGGTGCAGGGCAGTGGAAGCGACACCTTGTTCATGCGTCCCCTTCCCTCCGCAGTCCCTACGAGCCCCTGCAGGGCTCCCGACAGCAGATGTTGCCCTCTCCCCACTGAGCCAGTCAACCTACCATCCAGTCATTCACTGCAGGTCTGCTTGCTCACCAACATGTAGTGAAGGCCTACTGTGCACCACATGTGTCTAGGCTCTGGGGGCAAAGGATATAACCATCCCTACCTCTGCCATCAGGAGTTCACCTTCCTGAGGCTTCAATGCTCTGTCATTTACTGAGAGCCTACTGAGTGCTAGTCACCATTTTCAGCACTGAAGATGCAAAGACAAATGAGTGACATTCTTAAAATACTTTTGGTAACACCTTGTTCAAAAGCCTTTGCTGACTTCCCATTGCCTGGAGGATAGCTGTCCTGTATCCCAGGGTTAACACCCTCTAAATTACGTCACTCTGTTGGGTTTAAAGTCCTTTCAGCCTTATTCCTGACTACCCTATGCAAATGTCTCTCTTCATCAGTAGAATTAATCTATCCATCCATCCACCCACCCATCCATCCACCTATCCATCCATCCACCCACCCATCATCCACCCACCCATCCATCCATCCATCCATCCATCCATCCATCCATCCATCCATCCACCCACCCACCCAGTCAGCCAGCCAGCCACACACCTACTCACCCATCCATCCATCCATCCTCCCATCCTCCCATCCACCCATTCACCCATCCATTTGTCCATCCATCCATATACCCATCCATTCATCCATTCATGCCCCCACTCATACAGTCACTGGCTCATTCATTCAGTACATCTTTGTCTGAGTTCCAGTTTCTATTCTGGGAATGCTGGGATACTTGGGACCCAGCTCCTATCCTCTACAGTTTGTTTAGGTAATCAGGCTCCTGAACGTACCTGCCATCCTGCCCAATCCCCAGAACTAGGATCCCACCCCGTTTCCTCTTCTCCAAGCATTTCCTCCCATCAAAGCCACCCAAGTCCTGCCTCTTCTGTGCACTTTCTTCCAGGCCACCTTCATGCTCAGAAATTTCTCCCTCCTCTGAATTCTCAAATCATGACAAAATTCATTGACCCTCATGGTAGAGAGCCTCTTCTTGAGGCCAGTAGGATGTGTGCCCTGCTGGATATGCTGTCTGTCTTCAACAAGCATCCACCTCGCTCAGGCTAGGAACTTATGTTTCTTTGTGACTCACTTTGCCTGGAAGAAAATAAACCTTTGCTTGGGTTGGGTTCTGAGCTCCCGATCCATTCTTAAAATATATTAGGTTGAAAACTCTCAGGTAATACATGGTGATTCATTTCAGTCCATTCAGTGACCCAGGTAGGGATGACTAAATTTCTAGAGGCCCAGTGTTCTGATCAGGATTTGGGGGTCACATACCTGATCTCTCCCAATGAGAAATCATGGAGAAAAGAACTGGACTTGGAGTCAGAACACTTGGATTCAGGGTCTGTGAAGCAGAAAATTTCTCCTTACAAAGAGATAGCTCTTCCTATCTAATCCAAACTTCATGATGTGTGGTGACAATGAAATCAGGACAGCGGGCAGGAAAGTGTGGCCCCGTGAAGGTGCCCATGTTCCGGCTCCATATCGGCTCTGCAGGTAGAGGCTCCTGCTGGCCTCCAGAACAGAGACTGCAAGGGACTTGCTACCTGTCAGCCTACTTTGTAATGATGGCTTTAATTAAGTGACTTTTTCGGCCATGACACTAGTCAGATAGCAGGTATTAAACGCATGGATAACAATATTCACTAATGATAATTGCAACTAACTTATATTGAGTGCTAATTATGCATTAGGTAGTTTACATCCATTATGTCAGTTAATCTGCATGACAGTTCTGTGAATGTTCACCATGAAATCCCCATTTCACAGATCAGGAACTGGAAGCTGCAAAACAGGGAAAGAATTGGCCAGAGGACAGTAGGCAGAGCTGGAATGGAAACCCTGGTCTGTCTGGATCCAGGGCCATGACTATCCCACTGTGCTGTGGCCTCACATTCACGCAGAGACAGAAAGGGACTGAATACGACAGGCATTTCACTGCCGGCTCACAGTGGGGGAACATGGAGCTAAGGAGCTGACTGCCTGGATGCAAAGCCTCGTCCCCCAGCTGTGAGGCTTTGGGACAAGTGGCCCAATCTCTGCCCCAGACTTTCATCACCTACCAAGTTGAGATAATACTGGTACCTTCCTCATAGAGTTCTTGCAGGCTGTAAATGAGCTTTTTCATACATGGCACATGGTAAGTGCCATATAAGTTTAAGTTACTGCCATCATCATGTCTGTACAGGGCACTGCTACAAGGCTGTACATGAACTAACATGCACAAGTCACACGGTGCCCTGGGCAGGTACCCAGCTTGCCACCTGTCACTTCTTTCCCCTTGAGGTAGATATCACTGTCTCTGAAAGATGAGGAATCCCCACATGAGAGAGGGGTAGGGGGGCACGAGGAGCCCCGAGTAGGAGGTGAGAAGGAGCAGGCACCTCCCATGGGGCTCACTTTGCCCAGATCCCCCGAGAAAGGCCACTCACGGGCCTTCCTGGGATGGCCACGTTTGTCACAGAAACTACCCCTCCTCGTTGCTCTTCTGCTACTTGCTTCCTCTTGGCAGACCTGTGAATGGCTCACGGAGGCGTCCATTCAGGAAAGTCTGGTGCATGTGTGTGTCATTGTATGTCTGCATGAAAATGGGTTTCAGTGTCTCTGTGTGAGAGAGTGTGTGTGTCTGTATGACTGTGTAAATGTGTCTGTATGTGAGTCTAAGTGTGTGTCTCTATGTGTGGGCGCGGGCCCTGGCTCTGAGGTGACTATAGGGGCCAACTGAGGTCAAGGAACCTCAAATTGTTCAGAGGCTCCAGGGAGAAATGCAGTGGTCAGCGATTGTGGTTTTGCCCCACACTATTTTTAAAGTTAAAAAGAAACAAGTGGAAACTCATTACCATTTAATAGCTAGGTCAGATTTAGATAAGACAGGCCAGGGGCTGCTGGCATGACAGGGAAGACTGAAGAGACCTGCCACCCCCAAACCCCCTGGGGTCCTGTGCGCACCCACATGCCCACAGCAGACAAACTGCCCTGCCGCCTGTGCAGAGGACACCCGCCTCCTCCCACACATCCTTGCGCTGACCTACAGAGGGTGCATCGTCTATCATTCCCATTCACAGGGAGGAAACTGGGGCCCTGGACATCACCCACGTGCCTCAGGTCACTTCATCAGGAAGGAACAAGACTGGCATTTAGTTCTGGTCATTCTGCCAGGTTCATACAGGGCTGGCAGCCTGGCCTACAGACTCCAGACAGGGACCCAGAGCCCCCTGCTCGGCGCAGCTCTGCACAGCACCCCTGCTTTGGCCCTCCAGTTCTGTCCCCAGCCAGTGCTCTGAAGTGAGGGCTGAGCTGGCTGTTGCATGTTTAACCACCGATTTTCCATCAAGAAAGAGGTTTCCTTCAGAAAGAACAATTTGAACAAAGTTCTCAAGAGAGAGGAAAGTTCTCTAAGCCGTCTTGCAATATCAGTGTACCCCACGCCTTTAACCACTTCCTCGCTACATCAGGAACCCTGGCTTTTTATAGCTGTAGACACTGTTGAAAACATGAGAAGGCCCCATCCTGAAATCCACATCTCACCACCTACCTGAGGGCAAGCTGGGCTCAGCAGCCCCCACCTCAGCATCATGCAGTTTGCCAGCTCAATTTCCAATTTAGAACATGGGCAGTGACCTTGAACCATGAGCATGTAGGAGTGTGTGTGTGTGCATTTTCTCTTCAGACAGAGTGCACCTGGTGGTTCTCTGAAATGCTGGCTTCATTATTGTAGGAAAGATCCTGGGCATAGGGACTCTGCTTCTTGCCCCGGCTTGCTGCCCCATTGATGAACTCCCTGCTCTGGGCTGGCTGGGATTTTCTCCCCTTGTTGCCCGTCCTCACTGTGACGTGGGTATCAGGGCTCTCTGCGTACTTTAGATGCTGGAACTCCAAGCAAGCCCCTGGCTGGGGAACAGCAGGACAGGCACCTTGCCCTGTGTGTTTAACAGCAAACCCAGCCAATCATGGGGGACTGTGAGCTTATCTAAATGTCTTAGGGACAGAAAACCTATGTGGGCTGCCTGTCCCTGTCTTGGTCTATCAGAACAGGCCACCAGCTGTGGCTCAGAGCTCCTGGAAGTGGTTTCTGGACACATCATGGTTGTATGGAGTCATACCCCCTGTTTTCTCTCCTCTTCTGGCTGTGTAGCCTCACCTTGGACTCTAGTCACAAAGTCCCTTCTTGGTCCTGACAACTAGGCAGAGAAAACAGTGACAATAGTGCTGCCACCTTTCATCCAGAACCTACTAGGTATCTCTGAAAGGTTGGCCCCCTAGTGGCTAAGGACTGGGTCTTGGAGCCTGGCTGCCCACATTCAGATCCTGCTTCTGCTTCAGACTAGCCTTGTCTTGAGCAAGTCATTTGGCCCTCGGTGCCCTGACCCCTCATCTGTAAGGTGGGGTGATAATATCACCAAGCTCGTGAGATGGTTGTGAGGCTTAAATTAATCTCTGTAAAATTCTGAGGACACACAGATAACAACCTTCCATCGAGGTTAGCTCTTGTGATTCTTAGGCATCTCACCCCAGAGGGACCGCATAGAGCCGATAGCCCTGGGTCCATGTTACCCAAGGGGGAAGGCACTGGGTACTGTGTGAAGTCATCCTGGGGAATTAGAAGCCAGGTCCGGAGGCTGCATTTAGCTGCCTCTGACTTCATTTAGCTTCTGAGATTCAGAGCCTTGACCTTCCTTATAGACAGGACCGGTCCCGGGCCCTGGGACCTCGCCTAGCCCTTTGGAGATCTGCTCCACCCAGTGCCGCACTCAGCTCAGTCCTACTCCCAGGATGACCTTTCTCATTGCAATGCCTGCACTTTGCCCAGAACACTTCTGTCCTGACTCTAAAGCACAAAGACCACTAGAATCTTCCAGGGACTGTGCTCAAGTGTGCTCCCTTATTCCAGGGCAGGCATCTGTTGTCTCTACTACAGAATGCATAACAACACCAAAGACTCAGGTGAGCATGGACACCTCACTTCACAGTCTCCAAAATGCTTTCCTGGGCAATACTTCAACAGTCCCCTTGAAGACCCAGTGGAAGTGGCGCCCTCTGCCTACCCTTTGTGTGTCTGTGGAAACTGAGCTCTGCATTCCTAGTACTCTTAGTTTCTGGGTTTGGGTGCACTGAATAGTCTAGAATGGAAACACTTTCTGTGGAGTCAGGCAGATCAACGCTGTCTTTACACTGGATGGAGTGAGAGGGTACAGTTCATCTCAAGGACTCCCCGTCTTGTTCTGGGTATAAAAACATGAGTGGGCATGAGGTGGGGGTTGAGCACATGGCCTACAGATGGGCTGCTTTGACCAGTGTTCTGGCTTTGCTGCTCAGCAGCTGTGTGTTGTTGGGCAAGATGCTGAACTCCCCTGGGCCTTAAATTCTGCTTTCTAAGATAAAGGGGTAAATAACATTAACATCCCGGGGTAGAGAAGATTTAATGCATTAATATACATGAAGTCCTTACAGCTGTGTCCAAAACTTAGCAAATACTCAATAAATGCTAACTATTATTATGTTTTGATATTGTTTCCAAGCTCCCAGTTCATGGTACTTATTATGTACTTGATAAATGAGACTTTTCCCTTTCCTCTTGGAACCTTTGTCTGCAAAATGAGGATGGCAGCGGTGCCCACCTCAGATTACATGAGACTAGGTAAAGTTTCTGGGAGGGTAAAAACCTGGCAGGTGGCAGTAGGTGGGCAGTGAACAACACTGCCCAGCCCAGCAGTTCCTGTTGCAGAGGTGGGTGAGATTACTGGGACGTCCCACCCCTGGCCGGGGTCAGAGGGCACAAGAGACCCTGGAGCCCAGCTGTCTGAATCCACAGGCTGGCTCAGCACCCTACAAGATTTCTGGCTGGGGTCAAGTTACTCAATTTCCCTATTTGTTTATGTTCATTTCTGCAAAATGGAGACAATAACAGCATCTAACTTACATAGCTGTTTGAGGATCAAGAGAGAGAACACGGAGAGGTGCTTGAGTTAATCCTCTAAGTCCTCAGTCCCATGGCTTGCTGTTATTACTATGGTGGCAGAAGCTCTAGCAATGGTAGAGGCGCTAGTAGTCCCCCGGCCCGACCCATGTCATCCCTGAGTCTCCAGAGCCTGAGCTGGAGGTGGGGGTGACCCACCAGGAAGGGCCCTGGGCTGTACATTAGCCTCAGTTCCTCAGTGCACCTCTTCCAGCCCAGGGCAGGTGACCCACTGCCACCAACCATCCGGCCCAAGATTGGCCTCCTGGAGCCCAGCTCCATCACTGCGTTCTTAGAGAGGAAATGCTCCCTCCCAGCAGCACAGCCTTGTCATGGAGACATCCATGACTGCCGGAACAATCTGCCTGCACAATGACTGCGTTTCCATCACCTTCTGAGACAGCATCTATTTCCAAGTCCAAGTCGATCTTCACTAAGCCAGGAAAGCTTGTTCCTCAAGAGCCCCTGGAGGCAGGGGTGCGATGTGGCTCCGTCTTCACAGTTCTCTTCCCAGAGGACAGTTGTGCTTCTTGTCCCTGTTCAGCCACCAGCAGCCTGTGCCTCCAGGCACAATGTTGGTTCACAGACAGAAACAGTGATCACCCTGTTCAGCACCCTCACTTCCCAGGGGAGGAAATGGAGGCCTGGGGAGACGCTTGTTCAAGATCATTTAGCATGTTCATCAGTCTTGACCTTCCAGTGCCTGAGGGCACCCCCGGGAGGGTCCTGGGTGCCCCATGTGTGTCCCTGAGGTCTCTGTGCTGAATGGGGGCAGATGACCTCAATGACCCGCATCTGCCTTCTCTTCCAGGGCGGCTCCTCCTTCTCCCCAGCCACTGTCATCAGCCAGGAGAGGGCTCGGCACCAGGCAGCGGCTTTGGCAGAGGAAGTTGGCTGCTCGACCTCGTCCATCCAAGAAATGGTGTCCTGCCTCCGCCAGAAGCCCGCCAACATCCTCAATGATGCCCAGACCAAGGTAGGCACCTGTGTGCAAGCTGGGGAGGCACATTCCCTGGTCTTCTACAAATAAACCAGGCCTGGAAAGGCACGATCCCCACCCCAGGCCACACGGGAGCTTGATGACAACTGGAGCTAGAATGCACACTCCCTGAGCCCCAGTGCCGTGCAGGGGCCAAGGGCTCTGATCTCTCTGCACAGTGGATTTTATCTGTAAAATGGGAATAATGACGTAGCCCTTGCGGAGTTGGAGGATACAGTGACGCGCTCTTACCCGTGTCAGGCCCATAGTAGCTCTCCATCAAGTCACAGCCAGGAGTACTGAGCGTTACAGTCAGGACTGCAGTCGGTTTGGGCCTCCTGTCCCCTTAGATAGGACAGGTGTGTCCTCCCTGTTCAGCCTCCAGAGGTCCTGCTCACAGCCCACGGTCTCTGTAGCCCTGACATTAATGAAGGGGGCACTAGAGGAGGAACTCTTGTCATCTGAGCTGATGGCTTGATCCCTTCAACAAGAGCCCGGGCTGTGGACCTGGAGCAAGTCTGATCCTCAGTCCCTCTAAATGTGGTCCAGTTGAGTAATGGCTGAGGCTGATGAATTTCCCTGAGGGGTCCTCCTCTAGCCACCACACCCTCCCCAGTCAGAGTCCCCTCCTGCCTCGCTCACACCCCTGTAGGCCCAGGCTCACCCATCCCCACTGTGGGCCTGTTGCTGCCTCGGCAGGGAGGCTCTGGGAAGCTGCTCTGGAATCATCCACTGCTCAGAGCAAGACCTGCCGTACAGCTGCTGGCGCTGTCGTCTGCTGTCCTGCCTGCCCGTTTGGGGCATTCTGCTCTCACTTCCCAAGGAGCCCCAGATACATCACCAGCATCGGTGTTCATTGTGGCTAAGACCTGATTAAGCAAAGTAATACAACTGATTATTCTAGAACCATTTATAAAAGGATAAAATCATACATATAATGGCACCCATTACACCCAATGCAGCTCCTGGCTGTGAGTGGCCCTTTCCACTACTGGGGTCCTGTGGTCGATGGCCAGTACCTCCGAGAGGCTCCAGCCAGAGCGCTGCAGAGATCTCCCCGGGCAAAGGTTGACCTGCTCATCGGGAGCTCTCAGGATGATGGACTCATCAACAGAGCGAAGGCTGTGAAGGTAGGCAGGGAGGAGGCCTCAGGGGTCCCCTGTTGGCTGTGCCCTGGTGTCTGCACCTCAAAGTCTTACTGCAATCACAAGTCATTGACTTACTTGTTCGATTACAACACAGCTGCTGAACAACTACTCTGGGCAAAGGCTTTATAAGGACTTTGGGAGGTGATATGGGGGGGGCGGGGTTCATGCATGAGACACGTGCAGAGTTGCAAGGAAAGCAGACACATCCATGATCACATTCACAAATCGCATCTGGGAATGAAACACTGTGGGAAACAGTGCGCAGGGGCTGCAGTTTCAGAGTTCCAGGCCATGTATAGCCCCACGCCCTGCAGGATGCTTATCCCAGTGAAGGCTGGGAGGAGAGGCTGGTGGATGAAGGGGTGCCATCTCCCGATCCTGGAAGGGAAACCCAAACACCACCCCTCCATGCTTGTTTTCTTACCCAGGAAAGCATAAGCATGCCCAGGACAGCTTTGTGGGGCATGCTGGAGACTCAACAAAGGGGGAGGAAGTTGTGTGGTCTTTTATCTGCCTGAGCACACCCTTCCTGCCATGACCGGATGTCATTGCCTCCCAGTGGGATGGGCTCACCCTTTAAAAGGCCAAGCACACATTCCTCTCCTCCGGCCCACCCACCCCTCCCGACGGGACCTTTAGGTGGTCAACCCTGCGATGGTGACCCCAGCTCATGAAACACAGTGAGAGGACACACGCTCAACTAAGGCACCTTGTCTGGCTCTCCTGCACGTAAGAAAACTGGAATTAAAAAAGAAAATCATCACGTAACTTAATGGGATCCTGCCTTTCCTTAGATCATTCTATTCCCTTCGGGAAAATATCTCACTTAGAGGAATCTATCTTACAGCAATAAAAACACCACTTTGACATGATATATATACAGGGGTATTTATCACAGCATTTCTCTAATTATTGTGGCAAAATGTTGGAAGCAACTCAATTGTCTATTAGCAGGGAAATGGCTGTCTCAGTTAAGGTGCACATAAACTTAAACATTATGCAGGTGCTGAAAAGAATGATCTAGATACACTTCTTCCTGGTAAGTTGTTAGATGGAAAACAGAAACTAAGAATGCAGAGAAATGTGAAATTGAAGTAGCATGCATATTTTAAATAACTCATCTGTAATATATAAATGTATATAATTTTATATATTTCTATGTGAAAGGGTAATGGTGTGAAAAGGACCATTAACAAGCAATTAATGCTGGTTATCTCAGGAAATGTGGGGGTGTGGAAAAGAATACTATGAATTGAATATTACTAATTTTCTGCATGTTATATATAATGTGCATACATATATGTATATGTAGATAGCGGTGTGTGTGTGTGTGTGCGTTAGGGGGTATGCAGAGCAGAGCTCAGTCACCATTGGTCATCTGTCCAGCTGACTCATGGCCGTGGAAAGAGAACTTCTGTGCCTGATCCACCTTTATGTTTTTCTGCTGAGCAGCCATGGTTATCACGGCCCTGACCTCGAGGGGCTGCAGCCTGATGACTGAACCAGACTAACACTAAGGAAACACTGATATGATGCCATTCTCCATCACTAGCCCTGGGCTTTCCTTCTCTAAAGTAATGAGATCGCATGACTTTTAATCAAGACCCTTATTACATTAAAAAATGGTACAGCCATTTAAGTATAAATTACATACATGTATACCCCTGTACTAATACACTGAATCATTACAGAAGATTCATAAAAACAACAAAAAATTTAAAGCATGAGAAAGAAAGGGATGTTTTTGTATTTGTGCCTCTGCACGCTCTGCCCCGAAGCAGTGCCCAGCAGCAAGGGCACAATGCAAAGGAACGGCTGGGGACCCCAGACCCTTTTCCATGCAGTTCCTCAGCTCACATTGTCCTACAGGGGAGGATGTGGGAATCTCTGTGCAGAAGAGACTATATCCTCACAGCTCTGATGCTCTGGACCATGTGCTGAAAATTTATCCTGACTTTACAGAGAGAGGAAGTATTACTTTATACCCCCAGGAGCCTGGTGGTCAACTAGGCAGGTGGGAGGCAGCAGGCCCAGGCTGCCAGTGCCCATACCCCTGCCCCTGCAGGGGAAAGGCTATCCATGGGGCTGGGGGCAGGAGGGTTCTTACTGGGAACCTGGAGCTGTGGTTGCCCAGCAGGCAGCCCAGGTCTGTAGTTTCTGAACAGGCCAGCCCAAGGTTAGAGGCTAGTCTGGTCCTGCAGCTGCCTTCATCTTTCCTGGTCCTCCCCTAGCAGCATGTTTGGGAGTTTCCAGACTCTGTCCTGGACTTCTGAGCCCCGCCAGTGAGGAGCCTGCAGCCAGAGGACAGGGGTCCCTCCTCAGTAACGCATTTCATTCCTTTCATTGAGTTTCCCTCCAAGGCCTTCAAGGAGAGGTTTCCTTGGTCCACTTGCCAATAAAGATGGTGTCTGTTGCCAGGAGCTTACTGCACTCACCAGGACGCGGCTGGAGAAGTGTGCCTTCAAGTGCGGCACCAGACAGGGGAGCCACTAAGAGGGCATGGCAGAGCGGTGCCAGCCCTGTTCCACAGCTGGTACCCAACACCCAGTCCTGGGGCAGCACGCCCTCTGCACATTTATTCTCAGTTAGGTGGTTCTGTCTTAACTTCTCATCTCTACTCATGCTCCTGTGAACACACACTAGTGTAGCCAAAAAGTGGTTTTTTTTTTGTGAGCCAGCATCCTGCCAGGACCTCATCTGGGTGCTGATGTGGGGAACTGAGAGGAAGAGGGAAAGAGTCATGGTGGGCCCTGAAGCCAGCTCCATACTTTTATGCCATTACGTGCTGACATCTCCTAATATGTGCCTCCAGCCCCACTTTATACCTCCTACCTGGACCTTTCCCTTGAGTGCTAGACTGGGTTAGCTCACAGCCTGTTTGACGTCTTCACTTAGATGTCCCATAGCTTCTCATATCCAAGTGAACTGCAGATTCCATCTCTGCCCCCGCCCACCCACCGTGTCCTCCTGTGCTCTTCACATCTCAATAAACAGCAACTCATGCATGTGCAAGCACGAACGCCCAGCTCAAGCCATTCTCGACTCAGCTCTCTCCCATCCTACCAGCATTGTCAGCAAATCCCGTTGGCTCTGTCTTCAGAATGTATCCAGAATCCAGCCACCTCTTCGGCCATCACCCTGACCCATGGCATCATCTTTCTCTAGGGTTTTTATAAGGGCCCCCAACTATCTTCCTTCTCCTGCATCATTTGTCCCCTATGATTTATGAGAACCACAGTGGCCAGTGCCACTTTATAGTACAAGTCAGATCATGTCACTCCTTTACTCAGCTTACACAGGAAAAGCCACAGTCCTTGCAGTGATGCTACCTGATGTGGCCCCTATTCAACCTCTGACCCCACCTCCTGCTATGCCTCCCTTGCTCACTGTGCTGGATCCTAACTGGTCCCTTTGATGTTATTCAACTATGCCAAGCATGCTTCCACCTTAGGGTCTTGGCACTTGCTATTCCCTCTTCTAGAATGTTCTTCTCCAGGTAATTCACTGACTTCCTTCCTTCAGAGTCCGCTTCTTCAGAGACCTTGCCTGACCACTGATGGAGAGGGCAGTCATATCCCCAGAATTCTCTCCCCCGCTTCCCCTGCTCCATCCTCAGCACAAATCCCCCTTGACAGATGATATATTTGTCTATTGTATTTCTTCCTCAACTAGCATGGGAGCCCGTGGGCATTGAGACTTTATCTGTTTTGTATTCTGCGTTCTCTCTGGTTCCTAGGAAGATATCTAGTGCAGAGTAAGTGCTCAATGAATCATTATTAGATTGAAGGAATGACATTATGGAAAACCATCTACATGCCAGGATGGAACCTGAGTCTTCAAGGACATGATTCATCCTCAGGCAACCCTATGAAGCAGGGATTTACTATCACTGTTTTTCAGATGGGAAACCACTCAGAGAGAAGGCAGAATTCAAGTCCAGGTCTCTCAGACTCCAAAGACAGCCTCTTTCCATTACAGCCCTCAGGACTCTGGGAAAAGCCAGGCCTTCCCTCCGAGAGGGAACCCACACACTGTGAGGTGGGGGCCCATGAGCTGATGTCTAACATCATCTTAGTGAGGAAGAAGGCTTCCAGAGGTTTAATGATAATGACCTTGTCACAAAGTCATCAAACCAGTCATTCACAAAGCCAGGTATTCTCTGCAGAGCCTCTGTCTCCAAATGGGGTGCTTTCCCATGACCCCATGTGTGCTGAACTCCAGGATAGGGATGGTAAATGCACTCATATCACTGAACCCTCCAAGACATGACCACAGCCCAGAGCTCCTCAGAATCCTGCCCAACACAGGACTGCCGCATAGTCTGTATGGACACACACGTGGAAACCAGGCTACCAGCTGCCCCCTAGATACAGCATTGTAGTTCCTCTTTCATTTCAAAACATCCTCCTCATGCACGCCCCCCAGGATTCCCTCCCATGCCTCAGCCTGCTCACGACCTTCATTCAGACTTGAGTTTGTGGGTTTCTCCATTTCTCCCCAGAAGGTTCCATTGCATATGCATTCAACTGCTATTAGCTGAAGGAGAGCTCTAGGAGGGCACGTTCCCAAGGACCTCAATCCCAGTGACTCCTTCTGGATCCTCTGGCCTCCTGTATAAAGTCAGCCCCTCCTGCCCATCTGTGCAGAGAAGCAGGATGTAGCAACTGCAGAAAATGACCACAGCCTAGAACAGGGTATCACACATGTTTCTCAACACCGAGACCTGTTTAGACATGCAACACTTAACAAAGTCATTTACTGTGTGACAGACATGGGGCTAAGTGTTTGGGGCATAAATACACATAAAATTTCTGCCTTCAAGGAGCACACAGTAAGGTAAGGTAAACAGAAAATGAGCAAAAGTAAATAACTAAAATACAGTTTGGTGTATGCTGTGCGGAGAGATGGGCATTCTACTGCAGGCCCTCAAGAGGCTGCTGGGCAAGTAGGGGTCACTGACCCACGTGGCATTGCCCCGGGAGGGACACCGTGTTGAAGGAACTGTCCAGGACCCCGTTCCCTGAGCCATCTGTGAGCAAAGCAGGGACAGGGTCCTGGATGTCCATGGGCTGAAACCAGGAGCATCTGAGTTCTCCAGAATGTGAGCCTCAGTCTCTCTTATCTGTTAAATCGGGAGAGCATTAGGAAATATCCTCAAAAAGATACCAAAAGAAATCATATACGCAGCATTATCAGGCAAATAGTATATGCATAAGTATTAGTTTTTCACTTAATTTTTTAACTGTACTATATTATGATTAGTGTCCAAAGCTATTGTTTCTGATTCAGATGGTTATTCTGTGAAAGCAGGCATGCAAAGGATGTGCAGTCACCCAGTCTCCTCGCCTGACCTGAGCCAATTTCCCAAATCGTGGTAGACGCACACACATGCTTTCTCCTCATGCCAGCCCTGCATCCATACCATCCAGAGCCCAACCCACAAACACATGCCATCTAGCTTCCCAGGGGAAGTCAGTCCTGCCCCAATGAGCCCCTGTACCACCGCCCGTCACCTCAACAGATCCCCACCAAATTCCTGCAGACCACAGAGGGTGGGTGGGTAGGGCTTCAGCAAGTCCATGTGAAGACCCTCATCCCTATCACCCGAGGCTGACTGTGGCCCCCACAAGGAGTCCTAATGTCACCTACAGAGTTGACAACATACCCGAGGAGCAGGGCTGTCTGAACCGCCTGGAAGGGCTCGGTGCACGGAGAATGTCTTATTTTCTGAAGTAGCAGCTTTCTGTTGAAATTCTTCATCAGTCGCCGTGAGGGGATTTTTTTCCTTTTCTCTCCTCCTAACTGGTGAAACTGACAGTCTGCCTACATTAACCGGGCATTAAT
The DNA here is from genome assembly GCF_040802235.1 of Manis javanica. Taxonomy (NCBI): domain Eukaryota; kingdom Metazoa; phylum Chordata; class Mammalia; order Pholidota; family Manidae; genus Manis; species Manis javanica. The sequence continues at coordinate 217,918,408 of NC_133157.1, forward strand.
TTGCATGATCAAAAGCAGATTCGTTCCAAACCATGCAATGTTCTGTCTTCCCCTCGCACAAGCATCTCCAAGGAAGGCAAAAAAAATCAGAAATAGCGAGCCGTGGCCGTGCCCCTGAGCTGGGGCAGGAGCTGGCCTCCTCGGCCAGGAGCAGGTGGAGTGGGGCCCTTCATGGGGAGGGGAAAGCAGCCCATCTGAGAGTTGGAAAGCAGCACCTGGCAGCCCGAGGTGCTGGCACCAGCCCCAGCACAGGAAAATCAAGCCTTTGGTGACAGATGATAGCAGAGCAGCTTGCAGGAGTCCCAGAGAGCATGCATGATTTCCTGAAAAGAGGTGCTCGGGGGTGGGGAGGCGTTAGGGTCTGGACCCAGGCACAGTGGGGCCCTGCGGAGAGCCCATGACCTGAAATCAGAAAAACGGGTCTCAGTTCCTGGCTTCAGCCATGCAGTTCAGTCAGGTTGCTGAACCGGTCTCTGTCCTTTGAATGGGCACAATGAGATCAGCCCAGCCGACCTCCTGCAGCATTACGAGAAAACTTTTAGGCAAAGGAGCTTCCAAACCCAGGGACTCTGTCCGACCCTTGGCTCTGGGCCATCCCAGGGCACTCTAAACCCTCCATGCCAGCTGCATGCCCAAACCCACTCATATGGCTGTAACCACCAGGCCTACACATATGACCTTATCTAACTGTCCTCATGGCCCTGCCAGCTGGGATTAGCATTCTAAGTTGAGGATCAATGAGGTTGACTTGTCCCTGCAAATACTAAAAATACTTGACCACTGCACTGGGAGAAGATCAGCGTAAGCCAGGCTGGATTCATTATTATTTTTTCTCCTGATTTAAAAAAATTAAAAGTAAAATTTTTTCAGGGGCCCCTAAAATTATGGTGGGCCCTGTGCTCTGGGCCTGCTGTGCCTAATGGCAAAGTTAGCCCCTTGTCCCTTAACATCCATAATGAGTGCAGAGACAGGAGCGTTTACCCCCTAATTCCAGCATGCATTCAACATATATTTATTAAGGGGTCTCCTGCAGGCTCTGGGGCAAATCGGTAACTCAGACAGGTAAAGCTCCTGACTTGTGGAGTGTATAGTGAGAGGATATAGACAATGATGGTGTAAGTAAATAAATTAAGAATTTCAGATCTTGAAAAGTTGCCTGAAGAAAATTGAAATGAGAGAGCAAATTGATGCTTTGGCATGGAGGTCAAGGAGAAGTCTTTGGACTAAGACCTGAGTGATGGGGGGGAGCTGGCTATGGGCAGCCCTAGGTGAAGAGATAGTGCAAAGGCCCTGAGGCAGGGCATGTTTTGGGGGACATAGAAGGACAGAGTGCTGGAAACTCAGTGATAACAGAGGGACTGGTAGGAGAGGAAGTCAGATGTGCCAGAGGAGACCTGATAGATGAGATCTCATATACTATCAGGAAAGGAATTTTATTCTCCTTGCAGTAGCCAGTCATTGGAATGTTTTAATTTGGGGAGTGATTATATTGATTTATCTTTTTCTAAAAGATAATAACATGGATTCTAGACATGGTAATGGTGAGAAATAACCATATTTGAGATACATTTTGACTGGCCGTTGGATGTATGAGTTGAGATTCAGAGTGTGGTCAAAGCAGTAGATGAAAATATGGAAGAAAACCAGGGAAATTTTGATGTCATAAAAGCCAAGAAAAGTTTATTGCAGCATTATTTACAACAGCCAAGATATGGAAGCAACCTAAGTATCTATCAATAGGTAAGATGTGATATACACACACAATGGAATATTACTCAGCCATAAAAAAGAATGAAATCTTGCCATTTCAGCAACATGGATGGACCTAGAGGGTAAGCAGAATGAGTCAAACCAAAAAAGACAATAAGTATATTTTACTTATATGTAGAATCTAAAAAAAGAAAGAAACAAACAAACCAGAAATAGACTCATAAATGCAGAAAAATAACTGATGGTTGCCAGAGAGGTCATGGTGCGGGTAAGGAATAGGAAAAATAGGTGAAAAGGATAAAGAAGTACAAGCTTCTGTTAATAAAGTAAGTCAGTCATGGGGATGAAAAGTACAGCATAGGGAATAAAGTTGATAATATTGTAATAACATTGTATGGTGACAGGAATGTAGGTCCTGAGCCACCTTGACAAGGCCCGCTTCAGTGGGATGAAGGGAAGGGAAGGCTGACCAGAGCAGGCCGGGGGTGCGGGGGCAAGCAGGAGGAGCAAGGCGTGGCCACTCTGCTTCCCCACCCCCTCTGCTCTTGTGCGTCATCCCCTCTGGATGCAAGCACTTCACCAATTTTCATGGATATTTTGCTCATTGACAGGTCACCTCTCCAACTTTAAATGAACAAATGAGCCATTACATAAACAAATGAGTATTGTGCCTCTCTCTACCTTAGCACTCTAGAGAATTCTGGGGGCATTCATTATCCATTGGTCCATCCATACAGACGTGCAAGGATCAGGTGAACTCTGATAGGCTGCCTCTTTCCTTTGCAGACTCTACTTGGGTCTCCTCTCAAACTGATGATGTCATAACCATTTTGCACAACTCCAAGAGTAACCAGTGTACAAAATTCACTAAGGACCCTGTGCATGAGCTCTGCTCCCCCAACCCCCACCTGCCACAGCCATGTGAGTGCTTCTGCCCCACATTGGGTAGGAGATGGAGTGAGGGCCCGAGCCAGGGGTAGGCAGGAGGGTGGGCTGAGATGTACCCAGGAGGGCAGTCATCAGGATGGGGTGCATAGAGGGTTGAGAAGATAGGGCAGTGGAGTCAGGAAACATGTCTTTTTAATCAAGTGACTGGATTCTGGGCTTAGTTGCTGAGGGTGGGAAAATAGGAGGGGAGAAGGTTCTGGAGGGAGGAAGAGCATGTGTAGATGACGAAGGTACATTGTGCTCATACCGAAATTGAGGGACCTGGGAGATTCTCAGGACATGGGAGATATTTGTATACACAGACCGTTGATTCAGGCTGGAGAGAGATTTAGGAATCATGAACTTACAGTCTTGTTGAAGCAAAGGCAGGAAATGGTTCCGTCCCACAACCATATGCAGGCAGGTGGAAGGGGAAGCGCAGAGGGCAGGGAGGGCAGCTGTGCTTCTCAGCATTTAAAAGGGGCAAAATAACAGAAGGGGTTCCAGAAATGAACCCGAGACAGAGCAGTTTAGGGAGAAGGAGATGGTGAGGATCACAGTGGAAGAGGCATGGCGAGCAGTCCGAGTCCGCATCGGTGACCTCGGAGAGGGTAGCCGGGGCAGGGAGGAGCCAGACGGCTACAGGGACAAGGGACAGTGGCCAGGCTCACTGAGCACACACCCTGGGACGAGGCCCTCCTTGGCAGAGACCCCAGGTGGGCATCTAGCTCTTGGTGGAGGTGGTCATGGAGCACTGCACATGGAAGGTCCTGAGCGAGGCAGCATTTGCCAGGTGGCGTCACTAAGGAAGTTGGGAGGTGGGGGTGTCCCCAGAGTGCTGGGCAGCAAGGCTTCAGCCTCAGAGGGAAGGGTGGTCCCTGGTCCAGGAGGAGGGAGGGGGCTGGGGAAGGGCTCTGCATGGGCTTTGCCCTGAGAACAAGAGAGCCCTGTGGGTGTGGGATGAGCTCCGAGGATCCCCTGAGCAACTGTGGGATCAGCATGGCAGGAGCGGAGCAGTAGGAAACAGTGGCCACTGGACGCCTTAGCAGGTACCCTGAAGAGCTGGGGACACCATGTCAAGGACACGTGACCGATGGCCAGCTCTGCTTCTCACCCACTCAGACCCCCATCTCTGGCAGGCGGCCCCTGCAAACCACAGTGCAGGAGCCCTTCTCCTGGCCCCTCCTGAGGCACAAGCCTGGTGGAGCCCACCAGCCGCCAGGCCCCCCATTCCCCCTTCCACGCTCTGCTCCTCCGCCCGCATCACGGCACCACTGTGGGGCCTCCCTGCTCCTGCCTACCTGGCTCCCACACCCTGCCCCTCTCCGTCACACCCAGAGCCAGGTTCGAACCTGGGTCTCAAATGCCAGACTCCAGGTTCAGTCCACTATGCTACAAGGCATACGGGACAGCACTGAAGCCCTTCACGGTCCAGATGTTTCCAAAGAGCTCTAACTTTTCTGTAGGATATATTAATGGCAGTCTTTTAAAAACCCACACAAAGCATGTGCCAGTTCTTGGTAGCGCTTACCAAAGCCCAGCCTGTATTAAAGCCGCTCCAAGGCCACTCTTGCCTGTAATTGCGGCTTGTGGAAGTTGGAGCTTGCAGACACATGGTGGCTCTGCTCCCTCCTGCTGACTCTCTAATTAAACTCCCAGCAGCATCTGTGCTTCAGTCCTCGCCAAAAATTAAGAGGTGTGGGTCTTGCAGGAAAGGAGCCCCTCACGTTTCTGCGTGCCCCTGGGGGTTTGGGTCCACACTCCAGACCTCTCCAGAGGACTGACCAGTTGACAGAGCCGTGCACTGAGTCTCAGCAGCTCAGATCTCCTGAAAATGTGAAACTAGCGCATAAAATGCAAGCAGAAAGGGCCCCTCCCTTCAGCGTCCTAGCTCTGGAATGTGTAGACTGTTTTGTATGAGAGGCACTTGTAGCAGTGCCCAGGGCTTGGTGCCCTGGTACTCTTACCAGCTGCCCCATCGCGGAAAGAGTTTCCATAGACCCCATGGAAAAGACTCTGTCCTTTAGGTGTGGCCAATCATTTCCCAGCAGTGATTCAGAAGAGGGGCTCCAGGGGTTCAGATCCACAGCCAGTGGGACCCACATCCATCAGATCTCTAAAACAGGGCTTCCCTAGCCCATCTCAGTTGGAGACAAGGTTGAGTCTACACACAGCTGGTAACAACAAATGTCATGCTAAGAAATTTGTCATATCATCTCACTTAACTTCATGACAGTTTTATGAAGAGGGTAATATTATTGTGCCCATTTTACATAGGAAACAAAGGCACAGAGAGATTAAGTAACTCTCCCAAGGTCACCCAGCTGCTAAGTGGCAAAGTTAGCTCCAAGCCCAGGTCTTTTCCAACTCTTTTGAACCCAAGAGGTTTGAATTTGGAGCCTCACTTGTAGCCTTTAACCAGTATTATCTCTCTACAGAGGTCAGCATCTCCTCTATTCATTTGTCTCACACATATCTACTGAGCACCTCTTAGGTGCTTGACACCACGCTGAACACTGTACGCCCCTTTGCCATGTAGTTCTGGAGCAGTGGGCAGATAAACTGACAGTACCCTGGGATTTAACACAGCGCCTGAGGGTGCCCAGGGCCCCATGTTCTAGCCTGGTGAATAATAACCACTCACTTCTATAATGGTGAATAAAAACCATTTTTTTGCCCAGAACTGTGCTAAACCCTTTATATGCATGTTTCATTGGAATTTGGCACTAATTCTTTGCATTCACCCAATTCACATGGTGATTTTGATACTTCACTGAAATACACATGTTAATGTTTGGCAATAACTATAGATATGCAAATGGTTCCTAATACCATTTTTGTTATGAAGTATTCCAAAACCTCAGAAAAGGATAGATAATAATATAATGCAGTTTCCTCTCTAAATAATTAGTAGGTTGTATAATTACACACAAGTATTTTTGAATAGATAGGTTAGAGTAGAATAGGATAGAGTGGAAACTATCAGATTTATTGTGTATGGTGAGAGCCAGGAGTGTGAACATTCTTCACATGTTATTTCAAGTGTGTGAAGTGTGTGTGTGTGAGTGTGTGTGTGTGTGTGTGTGTGTGTGCATAATTTGTGTGTGGAAATGTCTTTCTTACTGTAGATCATTAGTAAAAAATATTGGAAAGCCATTGATATAATAAATACTCTTGCATACACATTCATACTGAACAGATATTAATATTTTGCCATGCTTGCTTCAGATCTTTTCCCAATAAATCCGTGTCATAGGTAGAATGACGAATGAAGGCCTCTGTGCACACCCCTCCCTGCTCTCCCTCCCGCATCTCTCCCGGAGCCAGCAGACATCCTTGATCAGTCACCCCACTGATGGGCCCTGCCTCTTCTGGGTGAGCTGGCTGAGACAGGCCGCCCCAGGACCGCCCGGAAGAATCCCAGCCAGGAGGGCTCGCTTCTGACTATACCCGTGTCTCAAATTCCAACCACAGATCCTGATTGCTGGGAAATGTTTAGGGAAACATGTTAAACATGCCAGAGGATCCTGATAAGCACATCGTGCTGTTGACATATGAGCCTACAAATATGTAAATACACATAGGACCATGCAAGGGCCCAGGGGTCTGAGGCTCACACTCAGGAACTGCGTCTCTGATTATCTGCTGCCCCTTGTTTTCAGAAATGAAGAAACTGAGTCCTGGGGAAATGAACTACCTGCTGACTGTCCTGGTGTAGACAGCAGGGATGCTGGGACAAGAAGGAAGGAAGGAAGGAAGAATTAGGAGGGAGAGAGAAAAAGGAGGGAAGGAAGGAAGGGAAGAGAGAGAAAGAGAAAAGTATTTTCATCTGGGCATGATTCCCCAGAGAGCTGCAGACCTTCCCTGACCGTCCTATAAAAAATACCCCAAACCTCTCAACCTGCTGTTTGTCTTCACAGCACACGTTGCTTAATGAACTGTACAGTTATTTGCTTATTTTCCATCTCCACCCACTAGAATGTGAGGCCCACAAGAGCTGGGAACTTGACCAGCGAGCTCACGACTGTTTCCCAGGCCCAGTACACAGGTGGCTGTGGATGAAGTGTGTTTATCCATATAAAAGTACACAGAAAGCCTTCCTACATTGGACGTTTGAGTCAGTAAACAAAGCTGAAGGTAGTCTTCCTAACAAAACTAGATGACAAGCTGGCCAGGAAAGTAAAGTACAGCAAGCCCAGGGATGTGACCTTGGCAGCTGAGATAATGGCTCACATTCATTATGCACTTATGAAGTGCCTGGCACGTTTAAGTACTTCCCGCACACACCTGTCGGCCTAACTGCAGCCATTCGTGGAGGCGCGCCCACCATCCACCATCAGGTGTAGGGGAGGCAGCCTGGGCTGCAGTGCTTGTTTAGGGTCACACAGCTAGGAGGAGGCAGAGCTGGGATTCCAGGCCAGGTAGTCTGGCCCAGTGCACGTGCACTTACGCACCATGTTCTTCTGCTTCCCAGAAACCTGTAGACCAAGGTCTGAGGGAAACCGACCCTGGCCTTTCAGAATCTGCCTAGATAATTTATATGTGTATATATATATAATTTTTTTTCAAAGCAATTTGAGGAAAGTCAAGGTCGGACCAGTAGCAAAACCGCCTTCTACCAGGCGCTGCAGAATTCTCTGGGCGGTGAGGGTGCCGACGCCGGAGTCCAGGCTGCTGCTACGTGGTACTACTCCCTGGAGCACACCACCGATGACTATGCCTCCTTCTCCCGGGCCCTGGAGAATGCCACCCGGTAAGCCAGAAGCGTGCTGTTCCTGCTGCTGCCCTTCGGCACGGGCCCAGGTGATGCCCAGATCCCTAAAGAGAAGGGGGGCACTTGGCCTTCTGCTTGCTCTGTCCCCTGCATCATGCGTTCAGTCTACACCATCAGGTGACCACCTGCCAGGGATGCAAAGAGGGGCATCCCAACCTTCCCAAAGCAGAGCTGTGCCATCGGCGGGTGTGGACACAGTGCATGCCAGGGATGCCCATTGTATGCTTGGTGCCACGAAGGAGCTGCTCAGCACATGTGTGCCCCACCCAGATGAGGGGACCCATGTCCGCTAGCAAAGTGGCCTCAACCCTGGCTGCCCATGAGAGCTGGGTGGGTAGATTCAAAGGGTGGGATGCACAGAGCCCATGAACATCAGTATTTTTCATAGTTTTCCAGGTGGCTCTACTGTGTAGCATCACACATGGAAAACAGAGGCCTAGACAGGAAAGTTCTATGCATGATGTCACACCCAATCAGGTGTACACCCAGGGCCCCCAAGGCCCATGCAGCCCCTCTCCCCATGGGTGCTCTTTCTGCTTGTGTGTCTCCTTGCTCAAGGTCATTACTTCAGGCTTCCCTCCCTCAGGAAAATCTGCCCAGACCCCCTACCCCAAGAGTGGTCAATGGGTGCTCAGCACAGGCTCTGCTGTCCCCATAATGTCCCTTTCTCAGCACTATCCTCACCCCCACTGCATTTGTCAGGACCGGCCTGACCCCCAGTCCGTGGTGGGCTGACTGGCCCAAGAACTGTGTTTCACATGAGCACAGCAGATGCTTAAAAAAATGCACTTTGAATGCAATAAAGAAAAAGCTAGGGTTCTAGTTCTTCCTGCCTACAGAGCCCCCTGGGGGTACAGCCACCTCTCATGTCACCTTTGAATCCCTCACACCCCAATGTGTTCTGTTTTCCCTCAGGGCTCCCCCTCTAAGCAGAACGATTATGGTTGCTGGTTTCCACATCCTGTCACTTCTTTCCTCTGCTGCGGGAGGTCCTGTGTTCTTTGTCCCTGGGGATGAAGCCAGTGCCAAAGCTCAGAGTCCTCTGCTGAACTTGGCTCTGTGGGGTCAGGATGGACTGAGGGGTGTTGAGGCCTCCTGCCCTGCTTGGTCTCCCCACCAGGAGTCTGGGGTTTCCAGGCAGAGGGTCACTAGCTCAGAATAAAACTTCATCTGCCCACTGGGATCTTGGGGACCAGGAAGGCTTTAATTTTCCCTCTAGTGGAGAGCTCAGCTTTAAACCAGACAGCCAACAGCTATTCCCAGAGGCCTAGCTTGTACCCTAAGAACTCACAGATGTCCAAGTTCGGGACCCTGAGAGGCTCATAACCCAGACTGGACTGGCTCCAATCTGTGCTGTTGAGAGAGCTCAAAAACCCATGTTCTTGCCCCAATTTTGTGTTTAACCAGCTTTCAGGACAGTCTGTGTAAAGTGGGTCAAGAGCTGAGGTTCTGAGGGAGGGTGGGTAATCAAGGAAGGCTTCACTGAGGAAGCAGGCTCCAGTCCTCCTTAGCTCAGGTCTTCATCGCCTCCTGGCCAGACCCAGGCAGCAGCCTCCTTACCTCCAGCATCCTGGGCAGTGCCCCTCCTCAGTGCTCTGTGATTCTCTCCCATCTCTGTCTGCTTTAAAATGCCCAATTATTTTATGTTATGTATTTATTTTACTATGAAATATTTTGCTCCCAAATCTTTAAGTAAAATTGACGTTCTGGGAAGATGCTTGTCCCATGGGTTCTTGACCCTGAGATTGCCATGGATACCAAGTGTGATTCTGGGCAGCCATGAACTAGACTGGACCATGTGCCCACAGTGGAGCCAGCTGTGGCAAGAGGAATGCTGGGGATGTGAGGAGGGTGGGTGCCCTCTACAGACCTGTGCCGAGGAGCTTGTGGGTCCAGCGGACACCTGCCTGGGAGAAGCATTTACCTGGCACAGGTGTCCACAGGACTCGTGTAACCAGACTCCCCTCTCTGTCCTCCTTACACCAGGGACTACTTTATCACCTGCCCTGTGATCAACATGGCTAACCACTGGGCAAGGAGGGCCCGAGGAAACGTCTTCATGTACCATGTTCCCGAAAGCTATGGCCACAGCAGGTAAGGTGGCTGTGTGGCCACAGTGGGTGTTGGCAAATTAAGGGAGTCTGGTGGAGGTTCCTGTCACTTCTGCAATCCACAAGGAAGCAGGGAAAGGGGGGAGGGACTAGAGTACAAACCTGGCTCAATGACTTAAACTCTGTGTGCCTCAGCTTTGTCATCTGAAAAATGGGTGCAATAGTAATAGCCACTTGTCTCACAGTATTGTTGTGGGGGGCAAGCAAAATAAAAGATCTAGAATACACTTTGGAGTGCAACCTTAGCTATTAATGGATTAACCTGGTTTGAGAGAGGAGCCTTCTTTACTAATCTTACATGTTTATGCCTCTAAAAACTGAATGCCTAACTAAACAAAATAGCTTTCCAAAGTGTAAAATGGCATTTTTTTGCAACAAAAGGAAAGTCTTGTGTGCTTCTAATTTATATATCATTCCTATTTCCCAAATAAGTTCAATGCATTTTATAATAATAGTCTCAGGTGCAATAAAATTATCAAAATGGGAAAGAGAAATAAGCAGGAAAAGTAGAAGAGAACCAGTGACAAGGGTGGGGTGACCCTTGGACACAGAATGTAGCCCTGCATTTCCCAGAAGCCAGGGACAGGATTAAAACATACAGAAGAACAAAAGTTTGGTTTTCTAGCTAAACAAAGCAAGTGGAGGCAGGGACACATTTAGTCTCGGCCAGGTGGAAAACAATTCAGAGAGGGTAGCTGGGGCTCAGGCATGTCCAGGGTGTGGGCGGAGGACTGTGGGGCCACAGGGTCTATTTCTTCCTGACCTTACAGCCCTGAGCTGTGCATCTGTGTTGGGAAGCCCCAGCCCCTTTCCCGGTGGGGTCAGCAAACTCCCATATATCTGACGGGATTCTCATAAGCTGCCTCACATCCGATCTCCTTTGGAAAGACCTGATACTTTGCTGAGGGCAAAGATCAGTGCTGTCCTGGTGCTCAGCCCTCCTATAAGCATCACAGATAACAGAATAGCAGGGGTCAGGTCTCCAAAGATGCTAGAGTAGAGTTGTTTATTTTATCTGAGCGTGGAAGCCAGGCCTGCCATATGGAGCAACGACATCAGTTGCTCACATCCATGGTCTCTATGTGCAACAGAGAGTTGGGGTATAAGAACGCCAACTTTAGAGCTGGAAGTTCAGCCCCTCCAGTTGCCAGCTGTGAAGCCTTGGCTAGCTCCTGTGCCTCTGATCCTCAGTATCCTCATCGGCAAGACGAGGCTAGTAGTTTCCCTTGCAGGTTGGTGTTAATAACATCTGGGACATAAACTATCCAGCTCATAAGAGGGCTTTAATCTGTGTAACTTCGCATCAGCATCAAACGAAATCCTATAAACATGCCCATTTTTCACTGTGACTGGCAACATCTCTTGGCTTGAATAATGGCCACCTGGAGATACCAGTCCCAATCCTGGAACCTGTAAACATTACCTTATGAGGACAAAGGGAGGTTGAGCATGCAGTCAAGAATCCTGACCTGGGAAAATTACCCTGGGTGATCGTGATGGGCCTGAAATGCCATCACAGGTATCCTTAGAAGAGAGGCAGCCATATACAGAATTTTATTGTTGTTGACAACCATTTGATCAATAAATATGAGAGATGCCCTCTCAAAAAATAAAAAATAAAAATAAAAATAAAGAGAGGCAGGGGGACATTTGATACACGTAGAAGAGGAGGCGGCAGTGGGACCCCAGAGGCAGAGGTTGGAGTGATGTACCCACATATGAAGAAACACCAGCCAAGAATCCACTGGAAGAGCAAGAAGTGGCTTCTTCCCCAGAGCCTCCAGGGAGAGTGTGGCTGCACGGGCACCTTGATTTCAGATTTCTGGCCTCCAGAACTGAGAGATAGTAAATTTCTGTTGCTTTAAGCCCCCAGTTTGTGGTAATTGTTACCTCAGCCCCAGAACACTAAGCCCTTCCTCAGGATGTTCTAGCTTTCCTAATTACCCATTATTTACCTCCTTTCCCCTGATAGATTATTCAATTAATACAGCATTTCACAAAAACATCCAGAGGTCAGCAGAGTTGAAATGGTCATCTCTGTTTTCCAGAGGAAGAGTCTGAGGTTCAGGAAGCTCCACACGATTTCCCTAGGAACAAGCAGAGGTTAGGTATAGAGCGGCAACCTCCCCATAGCTTCTTTGAGCTCCAGAGCTCTTTCCAGTAAAACATGTGGTTTCTCTACTTAGAACTATTTATCATTTCAACCTGATCCACTTCCTAGGTTCAAGCAACTGGCTCCAGACTGTAGGAAGGAAAGTAAATGGCAGGCTAAGGTTTCGGTAAGAGAGCCTTTGGGAAAGAAGGAATGATGAAGAAAGCCAGTGGTTTGAGGGAGATGAAGGGACCCTCATAACCCAGTGGCCACCCACAGTCAGGGAGGCCAAGCGTGGGAAGCCGTTTCTGGCATAAGCCTTGGCTGCATCTCCCAAATGCCAGGGCTCTCAGGAGCTCACTGCCAGCGCATGAGTTCTTCGGTCTAGTTCTCTGCCTTTCTTCCTATTAAGGCAGAGATTATAACACAAGATGAGCCACTCTTGTTGCAAGTTCATCAGAATCCTTAACCAGGTGTGCATGGCTGTGGGCTCCCAGATTCACAGTGGCAAAATGGCAAGGAATGCATCTGCTACACGGGGACTAAAACAATCACAGCAAAACCAAACAGCTGATCCATATGGTTCCAGCCAGAAGCAATAATGCTTTGCCCCACCTGGGTGAGTGTCCTGGGGCTGCCATAACAAAGTGCCACCGCCTGGCTGGCTTAAAAGAACAGAAATGTGTTGTCTCACAGCTCTGGAGCCTGGAAGTACAAAATTAAGGTGTCAGCAGGGCTGTACTCCCTCCAGGAAGGATCTGTTCAGGGCCTTTCTCCTAGCTTCTGGCCGCTTTGGGCATTTCTTGGCTTGTAGATGTCTGTCTTCCCTCTGTGTTTGTATCTGAATTTCCCCTTTTTATGAGAACACCAGTCATATTGGATTAAGGCCCACCTTGTGTCTTCATTTGAACTTGGTTATCTCTGCAAAGATCCTATTTCCAAAGATGGCCACTTTCTGAGGTCCTTGAGTTAGGGCTACAGTGTATCTTTGTAGGGGACCCAGTTCAGCCCATAGCAGCACCAGAGCCCTGCCAGGGAGATTCCTGAATGGCAAGGGCCCACAGTGGTCTGTTTCAGACCTGGGGTTCAGATGGTCCTCAGAGGAGCGATACTTGCACAGAATCTGAATTGCACTCTCCGTCTCCCGTGGCCAGTGTGGGCTTCTCTGTGGCTGAATAGCATCCTCACACTCCTCTGGGGACCCACAGGTCGGGCTCCACTGTGCAGATCCAGGGAACCTCCCTTGAAAGGAAGCAATGCTCATCAGACCCTCGCAGAGCGCCTCCTGGGTCTTCACAGTCATGGCACCGCAGGGCCCAGAGACCCTCCTGGCACAGAGGGGGATGTAGTAGGAAATCATGCAGACAGACAGAAGGTGATCCAACCACCTCATTTTACAGGCTGGGAGTGGGTTCTTTCCACTTTGGTTTAGAGGCTCCTTGGGGCTCGGTTTGGTCATCTGTAAAATGGGAGTAGGGAGGTGGGAGAGGTCGAAGCACCAGGTCTTCACTGGCTCTGTGGAGCCCTGGACCCAGGGCCCCCGGAAGGAGGAGAGTGAGATGGAGGTCCAAGCTTTCCAGCCCCTTTCTCTCTGTCTCACTGACTGAGCTTCTAGTAAATTCCCTACAGTTTAAAACCTCCTGGGCTCGGTCACCTTTAAGTGCCTTTAACTCTCATGTTCCATCATTTTGGAGGAAAGACACTCAGAGTCACTGAAACATTTCACAGGCAGAGATGTTCCCACATGTACAGAGGCAGAGAGTATCCCCGTTAGAGCAGGGGCGCTGGGTCAGCTGCCTTGATGAGAAACCCACCTTGACTCTTAGTAGTTCAGTAACCTATGGCAAGTCATCTAACTCCAGAGGACTCAGTTTCTCTACCTGAAAAAGGGGGATAATAATAGTACCTACTTTAGAGGGTTACTGTGATAATTGGTTTGTATACAGAACAGGGCCTGGCAAACAGGAAGTGCTGAGTGTCACATTATTCTTGTCCATCAGAACACATTGTTGACAGTTCTCCATATCTGGGTCACCTCTCCCCACCCCGGCCACAGCACGGTGCGTCTGTGCCATAGATGCTTCAATCAATGAATGAATCACAGAAACTAATGCATTTAATTGTTGGCAAGTTTATCTTTTATGCCTGAAAAGATATCTCTCTCACTCTGCCCTGGAGCTGTCACATGTCTCATTTATTTCTGGCCCAAATCTACAGACTTAAAATATATGTGTATGCCTTACATTTCCAGCCATCTGTCTTAGGCCTCCATTTCTATGAGCATGTATTAGCTTTCCTGGCATAGCTAGTGAACAAAACACAGTAAATTATCACTTTCTTACAGACTGTTGTTAATTGATCACAGCATAATAGCATGGCTCCTTAAGTGCTCCGTGGATTATAGATGAGATTTTCTCCCTGAAATTGAGGCCCAACTTGTGTGAGGAAGGAATTGTTTTAATGGATGGGGGAGGAGTCAAGGAAACCGAAACGAGTGTGAGAAGCAGCTTCCATTTTGAGTTTCAGATTCAAAGAATCACAGATTGTGATTTCCAACTACTTTATTTCATAGATGAAAAAACAAAAGCCCATAGAGGTGAAGGGGTCATGTCCCAGCCCCAGAGCTAGGAGGTGGCAGCCAGGACCCAAACCCTGTCTCCTGCCCTCTCTCTGATTTTCTTTCAATTGTACCCACTTCAACCAAAGCCTCTTGAGTTCCTGACATGGCTAAGTCCACTTAGTAGCTGTGTGACCTTTGGCAAGTTGCTTAACTTCTGTGAGCCTCCATTCATCCTCACCTGTACATGGGGAGATTCATAGTACCTGTCCTGTAGGGCGATTGGAGGGGTTCAGGGGGACGGTGCCTGCTGCTGGGGATGTCAGGGGGGTGGGGGACTGTGCATAGGTGTGCACAGTTCCTGGCAGCTTTGAGTTCCATGGCTGTTGGCACCAGAACAACACTTGCCAGCTTTCTTTTACTCAGTTCTGCTCACTGGGGAGATTTGAGGCCTGTTTCCTCCATCATTCCTGTCCATAGCCTTCTGTTTCAGGAAAAGGGATTTTCAGTGATGACCATAATCCAGGATTTCCTAGCCCAGCACTACTGACATTTCAACCCCAGTGCTGTAGGGGCTGTCCTGTGCATTATAGGGTGTTTGGCAGCAGCTCTAGCTCCCACCCACTTAGTGCCAGAAGCACCTCCACATTTGTGACAACCAAGACTGCCTCCAGACATGGCCTATGTCCCAGGGGCAAAATTGTGTCCACTGAGAACAGCTGCTGGAATCATTACAACAGGGGTTGTTACTAACAGCATCTGAAGGGAAGAGCAGCCCTTTCCCTCATCCCTGACTGAGTGCAGAACCCTACCCTGCCGGATGCCACCCCTGGCCCCATGGAGCTCCCCGGACAGACCCCAAAGGCCCCTCAGCTCCAGAGCATGGCAGACACTTCTGTTAAAGGCTGAGCTGGAGGCTGCCGGGCCTCTGTCCCCCAGCAGGGCCCTGGCCGGCTGCCCCCTCCCAAGCCTGAGGCCTGGGAGTTCTCCCAAATGCCTTGCCCAGTTATCCCTCTCCCACTGCCTCCTGCATGCTGCCAGGGCCCTGCTCCCCTTCCTGCCGGGCTCCGCGGTGCCTCTTGTTGACTCCGAGTTGATGTCCTCTCTAACCAGCTCCCTCCAACGGACACACTGGTCCCAGTGCCTTCTCAGGAGAAGCCCCCATTGCATTCTCTGCAACTCATGGGCAAAGGACTCCCAGACCCTGTGGTCAGCCCAGGCCTGGGGGGCTGTCTTCCCAGCCCTTGTCCAGGAGCCAGGTCCCAGCAAGTGTGGCGGGGAGATTTATGCTCTGATGTCATCTGTCCTTGGAGGGTCTAAACCCTGGCTCTGCCCCTTTCTGAGGCCTCTCAGCAGGTGACGGCCTCCCTAAGCCTTGGCTTCCTCATTCAGAGGCTGGGGCAACAGCAGTACTTACGCAACTGCAGGGCGATCAGGACTCAGCAAGACAGTGTGAGCAAACTGCCTAGCTAGCTGCCTGATGCGACGCTGGCACTCTTCAGGTGGCCACTGATACTGCTTAATGTGGTAGGCTGGAAGGGCCCGCAGTGGGGCCAACAGGTCCCAGGAAGAAACAAGCACAGTGCAGGCATTTCCAGGTCCCAGCACCAAGAGCGGCGGCTGGAGGGCATGGCCCTTCATCCGAGGCTCCGGGCTGGGGCTGGCCTGTGGTCTCCATGGGAACTCATTCCGGCTGGGTGCAGCTGGTGTGCTTCAACTGTGTGCTGTGTTCAGGTCCTCAGTCCAAAGTCCTTGGTCCCCAGAGTCCTCAGCCATTATTCTCACATGCAACAGGCAGAAGACATTTCGGGGAGATGGAACTCGGTTTATCTCTGATGGAGGCCTGGGGGGCAGGGGTCTGGGGATTACACAGCCACTGGCCTCCGCAGAGGATGCTGGACAGTTCTTTCATTTAGGGAGAAGCAGCTCAGCCTGAACACACATGGGGTTTGAATTCCATCTCTTCTATCCATTAGCTGCCTGCCTTTGAGCAAGTTCCTTCACCTCAAAGTCCTCATCTATAAAATGGGTATAGTTACATCTACTTCATAGTGTGAAGACTCAAATCAGGGTATGTTAAACACCTGGCACAGTGTAGATGTTCAATATTCTAGTTATTTTCCCTGTGGGAAAAATAAGGCTCTGAGAAGAAAAAAATTCAAAATGACTTAAGAGGCAGTAATTTTCCTCCTTTGTAAACTGTCCCAGCTCTGGAAAACAAAGCCATAAATCCTAGACTCGAGACACTTTGTACACCACTGCATTTGCATTCTAGACATTTCTGTGCATTCCAGAGGCCTAAAACATTCCAAATTCAAAACATTATCTTTTCAGTTGACTATCTTCCTGAGTTTGTTGGAATTAGCAAACCAAAGAAAATATTAAATAGCTAGATTCTTGAATTGGGTCCATTGGCCTGGCTACATCCTGTGTGATTCACAAGATTATTTCCCAGTTAAGATAGAAGTAAAATCTTTTTCTGAAACTGACCACTCCAACCTCACGATATATGAGGGGTTGTGCTATACGTTCTCTTCAACATTGATTCGCTAAATGTTCACCTACTGCACGCTATCCCCGTCTAAATCTAGAGATGGAGCAGCTGGCAGGACAGAAAAGGTCTCCCTCTTGGGATTAACACTGTAGTCAGTGGGGGGACTCATGAGTGTCTAAGGGTAGTTTGCAAAGAACACACAATACACACATAATAAGCAGAGTAAGTTCAGATTATTGCCATAGGAAGGAGAAAGGGGAAAAAAAGGCTTAGAAAGTGTGAGGGTAAAGAAGGAGCCAGGGAGCTGGAGTCTCTTGAAGAGGAAGATAGTGGTTGGAGATGTGGAGTAAAAAGACAAGGTCTTACAGTTCACATAGGAGTTTATAAACAGTGGCAGGCAAAGAGAGAATATTTTATCTGAGTATGATGGAAAAGCATTGGAGATTTTTAAGAAGACGTGTTACATAGAATACACATTGGTCTTTTCTTTCATGCCCCAAACACAGCTCACTAAAAAACAGGTGTTTTCTTTTTTAACTAAAATGTAGAATAGAAACCCTGTTAACCAGTGTGATCATTGAATAGTTAATCAGGCAAGTCAATTAAAATGGTAACTTGTGAAAAGTGAATAAGGTAAGTATAGGCCTTAAACTATGTATTTTAACTCGTAAGCATATAGTCGTCCATTCGTTTGCCATTCCAAGTGCAGGGTCAAAATCTTGACTAAGAAACTGCTGTCTGAAGCTTGCCTTTTGAAATTCTTGCAAAACCATAACCGTAATGCATGATCTATAATTTCTAGTTTTGGTTTCTTGAAAGTGGGGTATTCACATGATATTTAATTAAAATCTGTTGTTGCAATGACAAACACAACTGGCATATAAACAGGTTAGAGACAAACACAGACACATGACTTCCTGGTGAGACTAGATGCATTGGGCCAGGAAAATTCAGGCTTTTCTAGCAGCAGTTAATATGCTTTATGTAGGGAAAAATTGTCCAGGCTAATCCAGCAACTCTGTTGAAAGCTTTGCCTTTACTGCAAAACAATATATCATCCGGCCCTGCTGGGCTTTAGGGAATTGTGGAAATGATTGAAGTATTTCACTTAGGGGGGGAGTAGGATTGTATAATGTAAAGTAAGTCAGGGAGCTTGCTTTTCAAGAATCACAGAGTGAATCCTTTCGTAAAACACGAGCCATTTGTAAAACATATAAATACCTTCTTGATTAATTCATAAGCAGATTCTTAACTTTTGCAATTAGATTTGCCCAAAGAGAAGCACACATACAGGCGTCTGTTTGTAAATTATTTAACAGTGTTCCAACCCCTCCAAAAAAGTTTTTTAAAGAGCCTGAGAAGCAGAGGACTTCAATTCCTGCTTGTTCCCAAATTTCCTTCTCCAGAGGAAGTTATCTAAAGATACTGGTGAGAGATAAGAACGGGAGTATATTTAATGGGAATGAGGTCAATAAACTTCCTCCTGCAGACAGAACACCAGGGATAGAAATCTCTGGAAAAACAGGCTTTCATATCGATCAGTTGGGCTGAGCAATGAGCCTTTCCCCAGCAGAAGCCTCTTAAACCCATTATCAGAAGAACAATCTCCATTATGCAAAAATGTGGCTTGTTGAGGTCAAGAAAGATGTTATCCACCCTTTCCTCATATTGAGTGGAGCCCAGCTCAGGTCATTATGTCAGCAGGGCCCAGAGTCTGGGCTTCCTCTGAGCAGAACTTCAGTCTCAGTCATGCTCCCTAACCAGCCCCAAATATCCACGGATGGCGGCCCCCTCATCCTGGGAGCAGAGCTCAAGTCAGGAGCTTGCGCAGTGTGTAATCTCTGAACTGTGGCTTTTGGCTTTTGACCTGCTGGAATGCAGGCTTAGCCTCCCTGCAAGTCTACACCAGCAGGATTTAAGATGAGCCAGTAGCATGGCTTAAAGGCGAGGTTGGGGGACATTATGCAGAAAGGACCAGCCTTCTGTCTTTCCTGGAGCACTGCCGTGACCCGTGAGTCCTCAGGTCCAGTCTTCCTTCCCACATCACTCCAGGAATAGTTCTAAGGGAAATGCAGGTTGCAGGTTGTTTGCTTAGAAACCCCCAGTATCCCATTCCTATCCCCTTTAAAGAGTAGCCCTCAATTCCTCTGGCCTCAGGTCACACACCTTTCACAGAACCAGAGCCTCAAGGACCTCAGTGAGTACGCAGTTTATTGGTTCACAAGCATTTCATTTTCCAGCACCAGGAAAAAGTCCCATTTCACTTTGCAGCACAACCTGCTTCTCAGGACAAGACAGAGGCCCAGAGCTCTGTGTTGCAGCTGCCCACTCCCCGTGCCCAGCCAGCCCCGTCCTGCTCTCTAGGTGAAGCTCAGAACACGGCCTACACCCTGCACGCCCCACACCCCACACGCCCCACACCCCACACGCCCCACACGCTGAAGCCCGGTCATCACAGGGCCAGCCCACTGTGATCGCCCCTCCCTGCTGTCCACTTCTTGCCAACAACAAGTGGTATTCCTTTTCTCTCTCTTCTTACAGGGCTCTGTAAGAAATTCTACCAGCTGTCTAGCATACAACTCACAGAATTTTATTTTTTAGAAATGGTGGTATATCTGCATTTTCTTTAAGAGTGTGGGCTCCATGACACAACACCCGACCTCTTCTTCATCTTGTATTCTCAGCCTTCACCTATTCAGAGCACCACACACAGTAGCCTTTCGGCAAATGCGGCTCGAGTTTGGTCTCATCCTGATGTCCTGTGTTTTGCCACCACCCTCACTGAACTACACGCACATCCGGAAACTGAAACCCACACTCGGGTCATCGCTGAGCCTGTGGTGGGTCTGTTCCTCCCTCAGTCTGGCTAAATGTGGGGCCACCGACATCAGCAGCAGTAGCCCTTCCTTAGCTGGCGATTTGTAATTTTTAGAGGGGATCCGTCCACCGCCAGTCTATGAGCATCCCGTGATGCCATGTGGGAGGCTGAGCAGGAACAGCACACACACTCTACAGACCCAAAATCCAAGGCCGCTGGGAAAGGGGGCTTGAGCCAAGCCCACCCGGCTTGGGCAGGGAACTTTCTGGTCCCCACATCCACATGTGACAGTGAGAAGACCCAGCCCTGGTCTGAACCCGAGACGAGTAACTGTCAGATGAGGGGGAGTTTGACCAGGGTGTTACTTCCAAAGGCAGCACATGACAGCCAGAAGGAGATCACAACCCCCTCTGTGACCGCCGCAGGTTTGGGCATAGATTCATCAGTGACCAAACCCACCCCAGGGCAGAGGACCCAGACGGCTCTGCACGCACTGTCTGCCCCCACTTGTAGGCACTGTGGCCACTGCAGTACCTCAGCTGACTCCTTTTACCTCTGCCGGGCCCTGGAGTGTCTTCCGTGTCCCTCTCTGCCGATGCCGAATCCAAACCCCTCCTTCCTCCCGAGGGTCCTGGGACTCTCAGCCAGGGCCCAGGGCCCTCTGGTCCCAGACGCCCTCGTCCAGGGCTCGCCGTGTCTGCCTTCCTCCAGATGTCTGCCCGACGCTGCTCGAAATAACTCCAGCATCCTGATAAGGATCAGCCTGCGGAGGAAAAAACAAAGCAGAGGTCCTCATAAACAACAGGCTCTCAAATTAAACTGGTCAGAGGCTGGGAGGCCAGGGGTTCCCCAAAAAGCAGTGCTGTGTCACCTCTTGTGGTCACAGACCCCACTGGGCTGGAGCCGGCGGTGGCATCTTTCCCAAGCCCATGTCCCCCCATGTCACATGCAGCCTCAGATTGTCTGTGGCCGGAAGACTCGCACCATGGAACTGGCAAAAGCCAGTTGTTAAACCTGTCCTGGCTGACCATCACGGATCTTCTAGAGGATGTCCTGAGAGCCGTGGAGCCTCGCCTCGGAAAGATGCGCCTACACAGCGTCACACCACTCTACGTGCAATGTCAGGGCGCTCACAGTCCCCTGAAACCTTATCATGGAACCCCCAGACCAAAGACCCCCATTCCAAAGCCTTCCAGTGTTTCTCACAGGAAAAAGGGGGAAAAAATGGCCATATGAGCCAGAAACCCAGCCAGAGATTTGAAATGTTTTATTGCCAAACCTCATTCAATGTTTGGAAGCATGACTGTGCCGCCATTGTACAGATGAGGACACTTGAGGCCCAGACGGGTTATGTATCTTGTCTGAAACCGCGTAGATATGAGGTGACCGAGGAAGGGGACTGTGAACAGTGGCCTCTAGGATCAGGGAATGGCCCTCAGGTCACAGCCAGCGAGAGAACTGAAACTGGCTCCTCTGCTTCAGGGAACTGAATTCCATCCCCACCTCACCGAGAGGAAGGAACGAAGTCTGCTCACCCCTTGATCTTAGCCAGGAGACCTTTGCCTGACCTTTGAACTCCAGAAACTGTGAGGGGCTACACCTGTGTTGTTTGAAGCCAGTGGGATTGCGGTAACTCCCAAGGGCATTACACTCGTCTCGGAGGGACCTCTGAGCCCCAGGCTCCTTCCCTTCCACGGCGCTGAGGAAGAGCAGGCCGGGGGGCGGGGGAGGTGGGGGTGCTGCCTGTTAACTCCAGGCATCCCTGGTTCCTCCGCCGGCACCCGAGGGGCCTCCCCAAGACCACGCAACCCTGGAGTCGCAGCCTGGGGCTCCTTCCTGGCTTTGCCACTCCATGGTTACAGGGCCTTGGCAAGAAAGTGTCCTGTGTGAGCCAAAGTTTCCTCTAGGGTAAAACCTCTCTGAATTACTCCAACACAGTCAATTCACGGTGCCCTTGAGAGAACAAGGGGCACGTGATTTTTACACTACCAAGCGTGGCTGTAGAGGAGAGGTGATTTTGATGACCCCTGTTACAACTTCTATCTTCCTGGCATATTTGGCTTTGTGTTCCTTTTCTCTTTATAATCTTAAAACATCACTAGGCAGCTGGGTCATTTGTACTTTTTAGTGACCCTCAGCCCTCTGCCCACAGGTAAAGTAGACTGAGAACAGGACTTGGGGCCTAGGCGACTCAGCGTCAAGGCCTTGCTCTCCCATGTCTCGGGCATTCACTTCATCTTTCTGAGCCTCGGGTTATTGCCTGGAAACTATGCGGATGGTAGCATTTAATTTCCCAGCTAGTCCCGAATGTTGGCGGCCAAAGGCCTGCCACAGTACCTGGCACATCATGGTCCTCGGGGCATTGTCCTGGGCAGGCGCTGAGCAGAGCTGGCTGCCAGAGGCCCACTTGGCAACCACAGAATCTGGGCTCTTGTCTGAGCTTGACCACAGATGTTTCTGGCATAGAACAAGGGACTTAGCTCTTCAGGTCCCAGGAACTGTAAAATTAATGACACTCCCACTTCCTGCTCCCCCTCAGGAACAAAGGAAAGCTTAAACCCACACAAAGAGGGTCCAGGGTACCCAGCAATGGTTGTAAAGAGACCCCACACCCAGTGATTGGCACCTCCCCTTCCTGTATGGCTCACTCAGTCTCCTTTCCCTTCTCTGATGCCTTCTAGTGTGGCTCAGGATTGATCCGTAGTAATCACCCTAATAATACCTGGATTTGTGAAAACATGTGTTTCAATAGCTTCCGCATGTCATGGCTGGTTAGGTGTGGTATTTCAGGAGGAAGAAACTGAGACAGAGAAGTCAGCTGACTCATCCAAAGTCCCACAGGTTGTGAGTGACAGAGCCAAGCCTCAGCTGCTGACGCCATCATGCGCTGCACCTTCCATGCCCTTCCATGCTGCAGCCACGTGTACATCTGCTGAGCATCCTATGGTCCCAGCAGGAGTTCCAGGTCTTGAGCCCTCGGAAGCCCTGGCTAAGCTAGGCACCTGAGCTTCCAGCCCCAGCGCCATCCCTGTTGGTCACCACAGTTCCCCGCCTGAGCAGGGGAGGGACAACAGGGAAGGTGCTTTCTTAGCTTGAAGTGCTCCCTTTTGTACCCCTGCACTCAAGGGTCCCCTTTCCCAGTCTTTGGATAATCCCAGTGAATCACTCTGATTGCTAACCAGAACCAGGCTGTCTATTCACAGAACATTGTAGCTGTCTTCATATGCTGATTTAACCTCTGCACAAATTACCTTTATCTGGAAGCCACCTAGTCTGAGCCCTTTCCCAGGACATGCATCCGTTGGGCATATCTGCCCATTATCCCAGCACAGATGAGAATCAGTGGCAGCTGTCTGAGCCCCAGTTAGCGGGGCTGCTGTTCCCATAGAGATGGCGATTCCTCAGGAGTAGAATGATGGATGAGAAGGATCACTGCACGTACCTGTTGGGTACCTACTACACACACCATCTTATTTTGACCATCACAACAACCCTGTGAAGTAAGTATTGATAGCCTATTCCACAGACGATGAAGCAGGGAATTAGGGAGGTCAAGTAATTTGCCAGAGGTCACCCAGCTTGAAAGTGGAGAGAGGAACTAAGACCTAGGGATGGTAGCAATGTTCCTGATCCGATTCTGCTGTTCAACTTGCTGCATGTCTCTGGGTAAGTCAGACTTCATTGACCGTGGACTTCATTTTCCTTCTCTGTAACATTGAAGTTTAGCTGTTGCAATAAGTTGGGGCCAACTGTGAGGTCAGGGGGCACAGGCTCCATATAAGACCATGCTCACATCTGACACCAACAAATTCAGGGGGTTCCTCACATCACCCTCGGGTTTCTGCATTCACTAGGAAGACTCACAGACCTTGCTGGAGGCTGCACCCCCACAGCGATGGTTAGCCAGAGCGCACATGAAGACCAGACAAGGGAGGAGCATCAGAGCACGGACCCCACGAGGGTTTCCAAGGCAAAACTCCTCGTCCCCTCCCCGTGGAGCCAGGAGGGGTGACTCTCTTGGCACTGATGTGTGACAGAGCCCTGGGGTAGTGCCAGCT
The DNA here is from genome assembly GCF_040802235.1 of Manis javanica. Lineage (NCBI taxonomy): Eukaryota > Metazoa > Chordata > Mammalia > Pholidota > Manidae > Manis > Manis javanica. The sequence continues at coordinate 217,941,949 of NC_133157.1, forward strand.
GGGACGCTCACCCAAACCTGGTGTTCAGGGGTTCTCCTGGGACCCTGTTACACAGGCATGATGGACGGCCCAGGCGGTTAATCTCAGTCCGCAGGTCAGCTGATACCGTGTGAACCAGAGCACAGCCCGCTAAGTCACACAGTTGGCCCTCTGGCATGGCCAGCCCCACTCTACCACTGTCAAGGGAGGCCACATTCACGAAAGATCCAGTGTGGCCGGCCCCTGCCCTTAACAAAGACACTCCTGTCAGGTAGGATGTGCATTACCTCCCAGACGCCGAGGACAAAGGCCAGCCTTGTCTTGGGGAAAAGCCAAATTCCTCACTCCACAACTGTGACATCCCCCAGGTTTTCCACTCGGGGGGAAACTTTGACTTGGAGCAAATTCCTTGACTTCCCGAATTCATGGGGCACTCTCCATGTTCACGCCCACAGACCCATGCCCCACTGGACTGGTCGCCTAGTGCCAGCTGCAGCCCAGTCCATTTCAAACTGCTCATCTGGTTTTCAAATCTCTATTCCGTCCTGCCTACTGCTTATTAAATACTCAGTTTAGTCAGAGCATGTATTTATTGACCTGCAACTATGTGCCAGGCACTGTACATGGATAAATATCAACCTTGAAGAGGTGTTGAGAACGCAAGTAGTGTATGAACAAGGGCACAGAGAGGGGCCTCAAAATATGAGCTATTTTGGACAGATGTTCAATTAATATTATAAGTATCATGGTTGGAATATGGTTAAAAGAACATTCTCTTGGAAAGTTGCTTACAGACTTCCCAGAGAGTTGGATGCCCAGCACTGGGTGTGCTTCAATCAAGAGATGCGCCATGGATCTGTCCCAAGGGGGTCGTTGGACTAAAGCCCGAGGCAGACCTCAGCCTCACTAAGCACTGCACAGGAATCCTAAACAAAAATACAGAAAAGTCTTCAACTGGGGAGGAGGAATGGTTTTTCTCTCACTTGGGTTTTCCAGCAGTTTATTGTTGCTCTAACATTTGCTTCTCCTTATTCCATGTGTTTTCTCAGCCTGGAATTGCTGCCAGATGTTCAGTATGCCTTCGGGCTTCCCTTCCACCCTACCTACAAGGGGCAGTTTACTCTGGAGGAGAAAAGTTTGTCACTGAAAATCATGCAGTACTTTTCCAACTTCCTCCGGTCTGGGTGAGTGGGCCCCATGCGCAGGGCTGTCCATGGGCCGCCCCTGCCCTTGCTGAGAACAAGGCCACACTGGGCACCTGGGCTCCCTAGGTGCTCCTGTCACCTGCTGCTGCCCTCCCTGTCTGTCCCCCCTTCCAGTCTAGACTGCCTTTGCACACATTAACCCTGTTGAAGAATATTTCCAATCATACGGTCTCTTGTTTAGCCATACTTGGTGGCCCCAGGTCAGGGTTTCTCAACCTCAGCACCAGGGCTGTGTAAGTCTTGCATTGGGGCGTCCTATGTGTTGCACGCCTTTGGCAGCATCTCTGGCCTCCCCCTACTAGACGCCGGTAGCATCTCAGCCTGCATTCCAGTTGTGAGAACAAAAATATCTCAGGCATTGCCAAGTCCCCTGGAAGGCAAAGTCACCCTAAGTTGAGAACCTCTGTCTTTTGTTATCAAATTAAAATGCTCAAGACCTTTCTAGCACTGCCCCCCCCACCCCCCCACCCCCAGTTACATGCCTCTATTCCCTACCATGCAGCATGCTCACTGTTCCCACTTCCAAAGCTGGTTCCTGTTCCTTCCACCCTGTGGTTTCCCTGTCTCCCTTTATCTCTTTGCCAGACATACACTGGTCACCTGGCACAGTACTCCATCCCCTGGAAAGGTAAAAGTCATGGCTCAGCTTAAGCTACTGACATTCTGAAACAAAGCCCAACCAAATTTTAAAGCAAAACAAAATTGAACTTTATACAGTTGGGGAAGTTGAGCAGAAAGACATTTCTCTTAATTCAGGATTTAGGAGATGTGTTGTGAGGTAGTGACATCACAGGTGGGCCTGAGAGGAATAAAAGGATATTCAGGTAGGCAGAGCAGGAGAAGGCCGTCGCCGAGAGGGGCGCCTGTCAGCACAGGCACCTCGGGCTCACGGGCTAAGAGGCAGACCTTGTTTGGTGAATGGCAGGAGGCCGGCTGGCGCTGGCTCGCGGGCCGCAGAATGGCACACCCTGGAGGACGGGCCTGGCGGCAGGTTTGGGAGGGGCCCGAGGGTGTGACCCCTCCTTCACAGGGAGGCCGACCCGTAGGTGGCAGACGAGTCTGCCTGGCTCGAGGCCCACCCTGCCACCCAGGCCTCGGACAAGGGTATTCCAGAGGCTGGCCGCGGTGTCCAGATGGGAGGACACTGAGGTGAAGCCCTGTCGCCCTCTGCTAGAACAGGCCTAAGAGCAGAGTCAGATTTAACTGTTTGCGGGGGAGCATTGCCGAGCACCGCCCTGGATCCAATCAGGCAGGTTCAGAGCCTGAGGTGACACCTAAAGATGTGTCATCCGGTCCTCAGAGACCGCAAGTACAAGAGGGAAGTGAACCCAAGTGACAGAGGGAAAGACAGGCTTCCCTCATGGATGTTTGGTTCTTATCGTTTTTCCAGAAATCCCAACTACCCTCATGAGTTCTCAAGGAAAGCACCTGAATTTGCAGCCCTCTGGCCTGACTTTGTCCCCCATGCCGGTGGAGAGCGCTACAAGGAGTTCAGTGCCCTGCTCCCCAGTCGACAGGGCCTGAAGAAGGCCGACTGCTCCTTCTGGTCCAAGTACATCCGGTCTCTGAAGGCGCCGGCAGGTAGGGAAGCCTGAGCAGCAGCGGGCAGGCAGGGGGCAACGCCGGCTGTTGATCCTCCGCGCGTGGTGGGATGCCTGGAGCGCACCGGCGCCACTGGTCACTGGGATGCCATCGGCACAGCCCTTTCCCCTGAGGAGCTCACAGTCTGGGGGGGTTCCTCCTTGCCAAGGACCTCCTGTTGGCGGTGGGGGGCAGGCGGGGGAAGTAAGAGAGAGAGAGGCATGGGGAAAGGACACAGGTGGTGGAGCCAGCCTGGAACATTGGTGTGGGAAGAGAAGTAGGGTCTTGAACTTCATCCTCACACCCCTTGGAGGCCTGGGTACAACATCCTGGAGAGGGACTTCTAGCCAGGGAGAAGTGGGCATCTCTACCTCTTCCTGCTGAAGAGGTGTTACAGGGAGAAAACGAACCATAACAAGGGCACTGGGAATACATGCAATGTCCTTAAGAAGCTTCCAGCAAGTGGGGGAGTGAGGGACATAACCAGTGAATGTTCTTCCGCTTCCCTGATGCCAGGACGGAAGTCTGCACCCAAGCTAGCGAGAGCCCTAAGGAGGGAGCGCTCCCTTCTCCCTGGAGGGCCTGGGAAGGCTTCCTGGGAACGGTGATGCTGGGTTGAGGTTTTCAGAGTGACAGGAGGTCCTCAAGCAGAGAGAGATAAGAGCAGAGCTTCCAGTAGGGAAGTGACCTTGGCCAGCATGTTTTAGATTCTCAGCTCTGCTTTTAGCTTCCAAGGCCAAGTGGCTCTCTGTGGATGAACCCAAATCCAGTGCAACCTTAGCACGTCCCTACAGCCGGGTGATGAGTCGGCTTCCAGACCGCTGAATATGCCCCACTGTGACGCATTAGTGAGCACACCCACTGGAGGCTGCTGTCTCTTGGAGCCAAAGGGGAAGGTGAGGGAGGAGAAGTCCTGAACCTGACTGCACCACACTTGCACTTCCTGTTTCAGATGACACTGAGGACCTGCTGTCAGCAGGGCGTGAGGAGGAGGAGAGGCCAGCTGCCTCTGGGCTGAGAGAAGACCTCCTGAGTCCCCCGGAGCCAGGCTCTGAGAGCTACAGCAAGTGACCAGCCCCTGAGATCTCCACCACCTTGCCGACCCCACCCAGGCTGCCACCCTGGGCACCTTATTTGCTAAAATACCCACTAACTTTCAATAAAGTGTCTACATTCAGTAAAGTGAAATATTGGCGACTCAGATTTGTTGATCGAAGACAGTCCTTAGGAGACACCAAACTAGAACTTAATAATCTTCCTGAGGTTTGAATCCAGACTGATGTATCTTTCCAACAATTATATGGAGCGTCCTCGGTGCACCAGGCCCTGTGCTGGGTGCTGGGGAGACAAGGGCCCTGTCCTAGAGAGGGACAAAAAGGCAAGTAAACACACATTTACAGTGACCCAAGTAAAGAGCTCCATTGAGGCCAGACCCCAGAGTGACACAGCCCCACCTGCATGTTAGAAAGGACTCTCTTGTGAAGGTTACAGAATGGAGGTAAAATGACAACTGGGCCAGTGCAATATTCTAAGCAAGGGACGGTAAGGTCTAAATCCAGGCAGTGAAAGTAGAGATGCCAGAAGACAGATCTGAGAACCATTTAAAAAGTCGACCTGATAGGACTTGGTTGTGAGAGGGGAGGAGCAAGGAGACAAAATCATCTCCCCTACTTTGGGTTGATTCGGTGTCTTGCCAATGGGTTTCAGCCCCTGGCAAGTTCACTATGGATTCAATGTGACCAAAGAAATGATGGTAGAATGTTCTTGGGATGAAAGGGCTTTATTTCCACGGTAGCAGGTCAGTCACTAGAATCCCATCCACTCAGAGCGAGTCTGCATGCAGCAAGCCGGTCTCTGCCTCTGGGCCTCTCTGCCCATGCAGCTGTCTCAGTGGTTCAAACCAACCCACATCTGGGTCCTTGTGACCTTCACGGGTCCCTATAAAGTCTTCCTTCAAGAAGCAGGCCATATTTCCCTTTGTACTTGAGCCTGAGGATAGAAGCAGAGCGTGCTGTGCTCCACAACCTGAGGAAGGGGCTGCACCTCTCCCGGAAGAACCCGCACTTGCCAGGTCCTTCGGGCTTTCCAGCAGCTTCCAACCAGTTTGGGTTTCAACTGAGGAGGGGCCGATGCCTCGGGCGCCAGCAGGGCCTCCACCCGCACCTGTTCGTCAAACCTCTGCTCCTCCATTTCTGGGGCTGACGGCTCCACTACATCCTTCACCTGCCCCGCGGCCCCTGGCAGCCTGTGCTCTCGGGCTCCTTCCCGGGCCTCTGCTCCTTCTCCTGCTGCCTCCCCCAAGCCACCACGACATCCTTTACCATGTCCACAGCACTTCATAGTGACACCACTTCAGTCAGCACAAATTTTCTTTCTCTTGGGGTGGACCCCAGTCCTCCACCCCTTCCCAGTACACATGTCCACTGGGGGACACTCAAATGTCTCCCTGTCCATAGGTGCACCCTGCTGAAACACTCCTCCCATGAGGGCAACCTTTTCTTTTCCTTGGTCAGCAGTGAATCCTGCTGATTACTGCCAGTTGTCTTGCCAATGGGTTTCAGCCCCGGACAAGTTCACTGTGGATTCAATGTGACCAAAGAAATGATAGTAGAACATTCTTGGGGTGAAAGGGTTATACCCAACTTTATTCTTCATTGTGGCAGGTCAATCACTAGAATTCCGTCCACTCAGAGTGAGTCTGTATGCAGTAAGCTGGTCTCTGCCTCTGGGCTTCTCTACCCACCCAGCCATCTCAGTCTCTCCTCGGTGCTGCCACCACTCCAGTGTCATCTCTGCTCTCCTGCAGCCTTACAGCTGCAGAGTACTGGGCGGAGCTCTTTATATAGAGCCAATAACAACGTAATGCCCACATCTGTGTAGTGAGCTAGCCAACCAAGGTCAGGTGAGAATACTGGCCACAGGAACCTTCAGTTTATCCACATTTGGGTTTCCAGATAAGCAACATGTTTGTTATTCACCCTCCTAAGAGACATATCTATGAAGGCAAATCTTCTGTTTAAAAATCTGTCTCTCTTTCAATTACACATACACACAATTAACCCAAAGTAAAAGCAGTTTGTCATTTACACATATGATCTCACTTGATACTATACCAAACTGAGTGAGTCCTATGTTGGGACTATCACCCCCATTTTACAGATGTGGAAGGTGGGGTTTAGAAAGGCTCATGATGTGCCTAAATTAACACAGGGAGGAAGAGGATCCCCGGTCAATTCAGGTCTTCTGGTTTCTGTTTCCTTACATTTCCTAGACTTCAAATAATTCTACAGCTATGTTGTGTGTCCTGCAAAATCTACAGATAACCCCAGGTCGACTCTAACCTGTCTTATAAGGTCTATCAGTTAGGATCGTTCAGCATAGGTACCAAACACCCAACTAAAGTGCTTTGACCAAAAGATACTCCCAGGGGTGGGTGGTCCTAAGATTGATCTGTGGCTCAGTGATATCAAGGGCCCAGACTCCTTCCAGCCCTCCTCTCTGCCATCTTCAGCATATGGATAATGTCTCACGTCACTGATATAATATGGCTGCCACAGCTCCAGACATCATATCCCCTCCTAATAGCATCCTGTGATAGAAGCAAGTGGAGCATGATAAAAAGGGCTTCCCTTCAAGTACCTTTTTCTTTTCTTGGAGGAAAATCTTTCTCAGAAATTCCCTTTGCATCTCACTGGCAAGAATGAAGCTGTGTCCCTGCTTTGAGACTAATCACTGACAGCAGGATGGGCTTACTGTAATCCGATTAGACCAATGTGGGGAAAATAGAAGGGCCTATGGCCAGAATCCTCACCTGACCCTAAACTACTTGATGGTGTAATTGGCTAATGTTTCCGCACTCGTAGGCAATAAGCTATTATTGACCGAGTCACTATATAAAGAGCTCCGTGCAGGGCTCAGGGCAGAGACAGAGATGGGGGGGGGGGGGGTGGACTACGGACTGTGGATAAAATGAAGGTTCCTGTGGCCAGGATTCTCACCTGGCCCTGGTTGGCTAGCTCACTGCACACAAGTGGGCAATGTGTTGTTATTGACTCTATATAAAGAGCCCTGCCCAGTGCTCTGGGTGACACGGTGGCAGGGCTGCAAGGCTGCAGGAGAGCAGAGCAGAGGCTGGAGTGGTGGCAGCACCGAGGACAGAGGCCCAGAGGACGGCTGTGCAGGCAGAGAGGCCCAGAGGCAGAGACCAGCTTGCTGCATACAGACTTGCTCTGAGTGAAGGGGATTCTAGTGACTGACCTGCCACTGTGGGAATAAAATTGCGTATAACCCTTTCACCTCAAGATTGAGCTACTTTCATTTCTTTGGTCACGTTGAATCCATAGTGACCTTTCCCGGCAAGACATGGACCTGCAGACGGCTGGATGCAGACATGACTCTAGTGCTCCGCCCACCACAGGGAGAATAAAGCCGGTATAAACCCTTTTACTCCAAGAAGGTTCACTGTCATTGCTCAGTCTCGCTGAATCCCTAGTGAACTTACCTGGGGCTGAAACCCTCAGGCAAAACAGCCAACGTGCCTTTTTCCGTAGAATTGCAGGTACTGCTGTGCCAACAAAGCTGGGGTGCATTTAGTGGAGATGAATGGGAAGACAGCTTGTGGGTAGAAGTGTTGGAGTTTCCTCCTCCACCAACACCTTCATGGGGGCTTTAAGTTAAGGTAGGCCTGAGTGCAGTACCGTGCTCTGCAGGTGTTCAGAGTAGTGGCTTGGAGGAATTCCTTAAGCTAGGGGGTTGGTGATTCCCAGCCGTGGTCACTGGTTGGAATCATCTGAGCGCTGCAACAAAATCCTGATGCCCGTGCCGCTTCGCAGATCCAGTAAGTCAGAATGCCGTGGGGATGGAGAGGGTGCGGCGTCTGAATGCCGGTGCTCAGTCAAGAATGGAACCCACCCTCACCCTCTCTTATCTTCAGTGGTCTCACCTGTACAGCAGATTCAGTTAAGTTTATTGGGTGAGCAATGTTAGCAAGCAGGGAGCCGGAAGCATTTCTGTTTCTTCCTACCATTCCCCGTTTGTGGTCAGCAGAATAATAGCTCCCCAAAGACGGTATGTCCTGACTCCTGGAACCTGTGTAATTAAGGCTGCATGACGTAGGGGGCATACAGTTGAAGATGGAGTTAAGATTGCTAATCAACTGACCTTAAGTCAGGGAGGGTATATGGAATTGCCTGGGTGGGTTCAATGTAGTCCCAGGGGTTCTTCAAGGTAGAGGTACTGGAGGGAGGCAGAGGAGAGGGGCGAGCAGGCCCCAGGGTGACAAGGGCTTGACCCAATGTCGCTGAGTTTGCAAACAGAAGAAGGAAGCCTTGAGCCTCAGAATCGGAACAGCTGGAAAAGGTAAGGAAATGGATTCTCCTCCAGAACCGTTAAAAAGGAATGCAGCCTGCTGACCTCCATATTAGCCCCCTGAGCTTCATGTCAGATTTCTGACCTATTGAGCTATAAAATAATAAATGGGTGTTGTTTTAAGGCTGTAAATGTGTAATTAATTGATTAATTATTAATCAATTAATTACAGTAATTGATTACATTATTAGTTTTCTAATACATTGTTACACCCGGTCAGAGGTATATTTTATCCCACCCTTAGACCAAACCTCAGGCATGGCTCCATATTTTCCTGATAGTAAAAGTCCACTCTAGACCAGTATCGAAACCACAACTCCACCATTATTAGTCCTGAAAATGGGTGGTTCGCGCCCTTTAACATGGTTGGAATGAGTGGTGGACTGGAGATGAGAGAACCAGTTCGGGTCACCCCCTTTGTAAGCCCTGCACATATGGTCTGCCACCGGATACCACCTGCTATTTGTTTTCAGCCTTTGAAAACCAAGAGAGAAAACATCCCATTCTAACATCCTGTTATAATAATAATGCTTACTTCGCAGATTCGCCCTGCTGATTAAGGGTGTTATTGTATGTCTGGGATGAGAAAATGTTAAAGGGCTGTCCACAAAGCCCTTATAATATATATATTATACTTAACAACCAATTCAGGGGTACCTACTCTGAGCTGCCCCATGAGAAGGTAGGGATGGGAAATTGAAGGGATCCAGAGGCCGGGCTGTCTTGGCCCCCGCCCTGGAACATCTCTCCAGAAAGTATGGCCAAAGGCACAACATATGGTAACTAGACTGAGCCGGAGGGAGCTGGAGGGGGCCGGAGCCCAGCTCATGATAAAGAAATTGAAAACCAGAGAGGAAAAGTGTATGCCTGGGGTTCCCCAGCATCAGGGTTGTTTGAGAACCACGTCCTTCAGGTCCCCAGCCTCCAGGTTAGCATGCTTCCCCTTTCACCACAAGGTTCCCTGAAGTCCTTATCCATTCCCACAGAGGATGGGCTGACCTGATGTGATTCAGGGCAGCCATGAAAACATCCTAAACTCTCCCCTCTGCAAAGGTCAGAAAGGCCACTGTACACCCAATGTCACAAGGTGAGGGTCACCAAAAAGTCAGGAGGTGAACAGGGCAGTACTCACACTGAGGACCAGAGTGGCCTTCTGCTCTGTAGGACAGGCATCACAGAAGGAAGCAGAGACATTGCTGGGATCCCAGTCATTCATCTGGGTCAGCTTCCTCCTGAGCTGGAAGTAACCTTACAGGACAGAAAGATGAGGCAAATGACTTCCTCAAAGGAAAGTCACGACACCAGCCCACAAGGTCCTCTGCTTCCCAGACCCCTGCAGAGAGGCAGCAGTGTGCTGGCACCTGTGAGACGAGCACCACCCCTCCTGGACCAGGCCTGGCCGTCAGGCCATGGCTCCACGGAGGTCTGAGCCCATGAAACTCACCCGAGGAGCTTGTGACAAATGCATAGGTCCAAGGTAGGGCTCATAAACCCATGTTTTCAAAAAGCAATCCCTGTACTCAAAGAAATATCTCTGATGCAAGTTTTTCTTACCCCATCAGTTTCCCAACAGTCCCTAGCGTGCTATCTAATGTTTGCAACCTTACACCACTGGTTATCCTCTCCTTTTTTACTGTCCATGCTCTGAGATTTATTTTATCCTGCAACCTCATCTAAGCCTTCCATACTTTGTTATATAGGGTAATTCCAACAACCGAAATCCAGTTCGCTTCACTTACCATGCTAAGATTTCATTTTGCATCGTTCACAGGCCAAGCAGTGCACTAGAATTACACCACCTCTTGCTCCATGATACAGCCCCTGGGCATTGACAGAGGAATATTTCTAGCTTCAAGATCAAACAGATTCTCTTTTGTTACAATTCATCAGTTGCTATGTTTTGGAGCAGTTTCTGTTTAGATGATAATACTGTTAGCAGAGCAGCTTATTTGTTTGGCATTTATAACTGCTTGCCCGCTGTCTCTTTTCTCTCTCTCCCTCTCTGTCTTTCCTCTCCCTCTTTCTCCCTCCAACTCCTTGCTTCTATCATAACCTCAAGGGATGTATATGTTTTCACATCACCCTTAGTAGTGAGTCTCAGCCAGGTTTGGGAATCACTTGTCTTAAGGCTTTTGCTATAGTGGAAAGTATATGGTTTTTGAAATCAGACAGGAGTGTAAGTTCTGACTCAGCAGCTCACCAGCTGAATGACCCAGAACAAACCCCTTTGCCAGCTGGGCATTAGTTTCACCTGGAATATATGGACAACCCTTTGTTCTCCAGGCACTGCCATGAGGATCCTCTAAGATGAGAAATTAACATCCCACATAATTAGAAACTGAACAATAATTAGAATATATATTGCTGTCTGGATCATTCTCCACTTTGGGCCAGACCTTTTGCTCAGATCCAAAGATGAACCATCTTGACATTTGAGGTCTAGAGGGAGGCTCAGACAAGCAAGCAGCCAGTCACAGTTTGATGGAATAAGTGCAATGGTAGTGATAAAGGTTTCAGGAGCCACAAGGGGGAACCTATGTCAGACCAGAGAGAAAGGGGACCCGAGGCTGAGTATAAAGGACAAATAAACTAAGCGTGGCATAGAAAGCTTGGGCATGTGGGGATGCTGTTTTCGGCACCCCTGCTGTGTGAGCAAAATCACAATGTGTTCCCAGCAATCAGGCAGAGCCCTGGAGATCTGACACCATCTAGCCGGCTTCCACATTCAGGAGCTGCCCCACCTGCTAGGGGGCGCCGTGGAGACCCCAAACACATGGAGGTCCCTTCAAAGCTCCTGATCGTTGGTCGGCTCCCCTTCCTCCCAGGCTCCTGAGACCCTGCCCATTGCCTTCCCTGTGATGGTCCTGCCCCCACCCAGCCAGGTACTCAGGTTCCTCCCACTCCCAGAGCAAAACTACAGTCTGAGCCACATCCCAGCACCCCACCCCAGTATGCCTGTGTGAGCTGAAGTTCTGGGCTCTCCACATTTGGAGGGTGAGTGAGAGTCACAGTAGGGAGATAGACATGGGGGCCGAGGCCAGCAGACGTCTCTCCCCAGGGCTGCCTGGCCTGGGTGTGGTCTGCTTTGAAGGGGGAGGTGGGCCTCATGTTTGGGCCTCTTCTGGTCCTTTTCTAAGATAACCTGGGGTCTTCTCATCTCTTTGTTTCCTTCATATTTAAACTGGAGCTCATTAGTCCTCCCTGCCTCTGCATGAGACTTACCACCTCCCTCCCTTGCCCTGGTCCAGCTGTACCCAAGCATCCTGGAGTCCAGTCGTGTGCCAGGCCAGAGACGGAGGTGACGAGAAATGGGGTGCTATGACACCCTCATGAAGAGATGAAATTTTTGTGTGTCTGACTGATAAGCTGGGGCCAACCGTGGAAGGGCTGGGGGAGGGGCTTCCAGGGAGAAAAATAGCAAACAAGTACCACCAGTAAGTGGCCCCCTGGCCCCCACAGGCAGCGAGAAGACCCAGGAGTTCTGGGTGTGTTCTATTAGGTGGACGGTCAGTGTGACCACAGACACCAGTCTTGGTATCTGCACCAGTGTGGAGAAGCATGGAAAGGCCAAAGCTTGGCCTCAGGTCCCAAAGCCACTGTTCCTCCCTCCTCCTGGTGCCCTCCTTGCCATGGTCCTTGACCAGGTCCTCCTGCCTTGCTGAGGCTTGGTCTGTTTAACTGTAAAATAGGAGAAGAAAATGACCAGCCGCACGAGTTGTGGGAATACAATGAAACCGTGGGCTCAAAGGCATGGCTGGTCTCTTTTGTGGCGGGAGGAGCTTGGTTGTGAATGGGCAGAGGGCACACCTGCCTTTGGACTTTGTACCGTGTCGGCTGTGTGTCCTAGAGCAAGTTACCTAACATCTCTGAGCACCTTCTGAGTTAGTGATAAAAGGCCTATATCTACACCTCTTAGGGACGTTGTGAGGGGTAAATACATTAATGTATATCAGCAGCACATGAACGTGCTTGCTACACTGCAACTATTCAAGAGGGGGATTGTCATAATTAAGACTATGAATACCTGCAGGTGAATTTCTCTTACAAGGCTTTTTATTTAGATTTTTCTGGCTTCTGCCATGGCTCTTCTCACTTTTCTCAACAGTGTGTATTAAGCACCTCATTTGCTCCCATTCTTTATAGGACTGTGGTCTGAAGACTGAAGTCCACAGCCCATTGCCCTTTGAAGGATGAGCTTTAAATATGTCAGGGCATTAAAAAGAGGAAGGAACGCACCTGAACAACCAAGAACATGTAAATCCGACCAGGGGCAACCTCAGGGCCCAGAGCCTAGCCCTCCCCATGGGCTCCCCCTGACTTCTGCAGAACTCCAGGCATCCAGGTCAGGGACTGTGGGCCAGCCAGCTGTCCGCTCCAGCTGCCTCTAGAAACCACCCAGGGAAGGTCACAAGTGCAGACAGGCTCACCCTTGGGGGAAAGAGGGAAGTGAGCCCTGGTGGGGAGGGTCCAGGGCTCCGTCCCTGCAGGCACTTCTCTGTGTAGACTGGAGGTGTCCTGAGTGTCTCAAACCTGGAGAACCAGAGGGGAAGGTGGGGTGAGGCTGGACCGTGCAGCAGAGAAGTTTGATGATCTCAGGGAAGTTACTAACTCCCTGGGTCCCACGTGTTTCATCTGTGCAAAGCGAGGCCCTTGAACAATAGTGAAAATGCCTGAAGAACACCTGACATATAGGCAGTGTTCAGCAGAAGTCGGTTTCTTTCTCTTCCTCTTCTTTCTCTTTCTTCTTACCAGTATCATCATTTCCATTTTGTATCCCCAACACTTAGAAAAGTTCTTAGTACATAGTGAGCACTCAGTGAATGCTTTCTGATGCGGAGGAGAGCTCCGAGGTCCCCAGCTCCGAGCCTCTGTGGGCGCGTTCTCCTGGAGAAACAGTATTTCCTGCGGAGTGTGGCCGACTGAGCGACGGCGCTGCACAGGCACCCATGCTGATCCCGGGAACCCGTGACTAGGCCATTACAGGGCGAAGGGCCTTTGCCAATGTAAGGTGACAGACTGTAAGACAGGGAGAGTCCTGGGGTAGCTACTTGGAGCCCTAACTAATCACAGGGTCCCTTAAAGACAGAGAACTCTCTGGCCCCAGACAGCAGAGATGAGGCAGAAGGGGAGGCTGTGGAGATCCCAAACACGAGATGCAGCCAATGTGCTGTTACTGCCCCTGAACTGTGGGGCCTACACACAAGGACCAGACAGAGGCCCCTAGGGGCTAAGGATGGCCCCCAGCTGACAGCCAGCAAGGAAATGGAGACCCCAGTCCGACCTGTAGAAACAGTACTAGAATAAATTATATTGTTTTAAGCCAATTTATTATGCCAGCAATAGAAAACCCATATAAAGAGTCTCCAGATTACAAAGAGGTCAGAACTAAGAGCTCTGGTTAATATATACATTCATCAAGCATATTTGGAGGGTAACCGTCACCACCATGTGGGTGTCCCTGGAGAGCCAGGCACCAGGCTAGGCCCCCAGGTAGCCCTCTTCCTTAAACATGATACCAGCTTTCAGGATATGTTATCACATGACTACCAAGGCCTATGGCCCCTTTGCTGCCAGGCAGGGTAAATTAAGACCAAGACCTTGAGGCTGGGAGACTCTCGGGAATTTTATTGAACTAAGCACAGCATATATGATGGGAGTCCAGCAAGGCTCCTAAGTGGAGATTTACCCCCAGTTCCCTGAGCCCCATGTTGCACCAGTGCCCTGATGTCCTGCCCCTGTGACCTCCCCCGCAGCTGTGTGACAGCTCACACCCATTTCTGGGTCCCGGGAGAGGGAGCAGGGGCAGGAAACGTCACCAGGCAGGGGGCTGATTGTTCTGTCCATGGTGAACTTTGGTGTCTCAAGTCGGTCACGCCCCGTCCCCTTCTGGGTGAGAAGCCGCCGTTCTCCTTCACCTCTCCTCCTGCCCTCTGGGCTGAGACTGCGCCGGAGATTTGGGTGCATGCTGGTCTGGGCAGAGACGTGGCCAACTGTATCAGCTGGGCCAGAAAGAACCAAAACAGTTGCTGGTCTTCGATGTGCTCCTCTTTAAAGATCTCCAGGCCGCCTGGGGAAGGAGGGAGACCAGCAGACCAGTCCTTTCTGTGTTCGCATCCAGTGTTCACAGCATGTATCTGCCCCGATCTGATGATTGGTTCCATCTCCCTTTTACTGGTGAGAAAGTGCATCTGGGGGAAGTCGCAGAGTGTTCGGGAATGTCCAAAAGGAGAAGCTGATGCGAGACGCAGGTCGGGACTGTCCTTCATCAACGACAGCGGGGAACCTAACCCTGGCGAGGCTGCTCCCACCAGGCACTGTTCTGTGCCCCACAGGGAAGCCCTCATTTCCTTCTCACATGAAGTGAGGGGTGAAAATCCATTTCACCCAAGCCCAGGAGAGTCAGAAATCCTGCTCACAGCTACACCCTGAAAAGGGCATCTGGGCCTAGGAGTCTGACGTGAAGGAGGGAGCCATGCGTGTCTGCGTCTCTGCCTCTGAGCAGCCCGAGGAGGAGGGGACTTCTCAGCTGGCTCTTTGACGGGTGGGGTGGTGCAAACCAGGCAGCATGAGCAGAGGGCCGCTGTCAGAAAGGCCTGTCAGGAGGCAAAGTTGTGCTCAGCATGCCAGGGGTGCTCCGGATGAATCAGAATTGACCTTGAAAATGTCCTGGAAAGTCGGGAAAGACAGTCATGATATGGGCTTTCTTGATGAGGAGTGGCTGGAGGTAAGCAGGCTGGGCAAGACTGGGAAGGCCTGGGGATTTCAGCCCCCAGGAGGGCCTAGGCTTAGGACCAAAACCATCCCCCCACCTCCAGGCCTAACCAGCTGCCCTGCTGCAGCCCTAGATCTTTCTGGGCTTTCTCGGTAACAGTCCTGGAGACTGAGCCCAGGGTGACAGCAACCTGGGGAGGACCAACAGGGGCCTCCAGGGGCACCCCACAGTGACTTCACTGGCCACAGAGCCACCCACTCAGGTGACATCATAACCACAGCCACGGGCTGGCCTGCTGGGTGACGGAACAGGCCCCAAATAGCTCCCATGTTTGTTAGCCGTTCAGCCTGAGCAGGGTCCCGGGGGGCCTCCATGTCCCACCCCTGCGGTTCTTCTGGAATCCCCCTAGGGTGTTTCTCAGATCGACTGGTGACTTACAGCCTTGATTACAGCAGCATAAAGATCATTATGAGAAGCAGACCAGCAAAAAAGAGAAAAATGCAGTCACCCCGAACACCACTGCCCAGAGTCCCTCATAACCTTTGGAGGAAATCCTTTCACTTTGTATACTTAGGAACATATTCCCATATCAGATAATTACTCGCACATTTAAATGACAAAAAAGCCCATATGCTACATATTATTTTATAGCCTACTTATAAAATATTTTTTAATCAAATGTGGACACTTGCTGTGCCATTAATTATTCTTTAAGTAGACTTAATCATGGTCTATTACACTAGTACTGAATCTTGCATTGTTAGAGGGAGAGAAGTAAAAATCATATGCAGTCAAAATTCCCCTTGAAAATCCCCAATACCGTCCACTAGGTACAGCGGTGGTACGGAGCGTGCCCTGCGGGGTCCAACAGGCAGATTTCCTCTCAGCTTGGAACAAATCCCTGTTTGTTTGGATGATCATGAAAAGAAGTAGGTGGCTTGCCTTTATAGGCATTGATTTCTAAAAATTCTCTTATTATTTTCACCAGGCCCTTATTATTACTGTTGCCTAATGGACAGAGTTAGATATTTACAAACTAAATGCAAACTGGATGCAATTTTACCTCGTTCTACTTTGCTGGACATTCGTCAGCCCCATTTGACGTCCTCATTGAGGGTCAGAGAGATGTTCTGAGGGCCCCACATGTCCCACCACAGAGACTGGGCTGTGGAGAACCATAGCCCTATGGACTGTCACAGGTCACAGGGACATTTAAGATCATCTTGTCCCTTACTGCTATTTTCTAGATGGAAACAGCCTTGGAGAGAGGAAGGGACCCCCAACAAGTCCACAGTGGCTGGACGCACACTGTCAGGGCCCCCTGGCAGGCCTGGGAGGATTCTGGGGGTGATGAACAGTCCCCACCAAACAGCTCGACACATGATCTGTCGTGGCCAAGGGGCGTCACTGGACTTTTTTATGAACAGAACTCCTGGAGTCTTTTTATGAACACAACTATCCCTTGAGTGTTCACAGGCAATGGATGTTTGTAACTTTTCTGATCCTCACAATAACTGTGGCTTGTAGACCAGAGTGCAGATTGTCATCATCCACATTTTACAGATGGGAAAATTTAGGCTCAGAAGGGTGAGCAACTTGCCTGGGATCATGAAGCTGGACATTGGGGTCTCCGATGAGTCACTCATCTGACACTGCAGGGAATTTCTTCATCGCAGTGCACTTCCTCTGACCCACTGTGTTAGGCTGTTTCATAAGACAGTGGAGAAATTGAGCTGCTTCTCAGGAAGCAGAGTCGGGAGCGAACCTACTGAGCAGCTGCCGTGGGATTAAAACACAGGACTCCTAACTCCAGGCCAGGGTTCTCAGGGCTTTGTTCATGTGTGCAGAGCATTTATGTGACTTAGGAAAGGTGCTGGCTCCCCTCTGGGGAGGCCTCTGTAGGCTCCCGGCTTGGTGACAGATGACAGGTGGATTCCAGCCACTGTGCTGTGCGTGACAGAAGCTCAGTGATGCTATGTGCAGGGCACGGCTCCCTCGGCCCAACCCAGCACGTGGGTCTGTGCCTGCACAACCCGGTTCCCTGCCGAGGACTGCAGATCTCGATGGCCGTGGTGGACATGTATTTGCTGTAGCTTTTCTTTCCTCCTCAGTTCATTGTGCAAGTTGTAACAATGCAGCATTTCTCCCAGCCTGGCAACCCCTCCTCAGCCCTGCTGGGAAAATCGGAAACAGAGTGGGTACATCTGGCTGCTAAAGGTTGGGTAATAAACACAACCCACAGAAGATCAGGGAGTAACTCAAACCACGACCCTAGATGCCCTGATTTCCTGCCATCCTACCCCTGGGCAGTGGTCTTCCCCATCCTTCTCCCAGGCCAGCTTCCCACTTGTCCTGGCACTCGTCCAGGGAGAATTCTGCCAGCTTCTCTTCTCCTCCTTCCAGACTCTGGACTCACTTCCTGTCCATCAGGAAAAATCAGCAATTCCTAATATGTTATAAGTTAAGTCATCTTCGTCTATAGCCAGTCTCTGTTCACAGCCTGAGTGGGGTGAGGGACAGAGGATTGCTTTTCCTACTCCAAAAGGACCACTATGGCATTTTCTAAGTCAGAGGGCCGGCCACCATCTTTAGCCACACCTCCCTTCCCATCTTTTCTCTCTTCAGCTACTCAAGCCATTTCAGGGGCTCCTTAGCATCCACTATGCAGGTTCACACCTGTCCCCTGACACTGTGCTACTATACTAGCCAGGGAGCCCGCATTGGTTGTGGGCTAGCACCGTGTGAGTGAGAAAGCAAAGCCGCCGTTTCTTTATGTGTATGGGTTCACATACACTATGTGGGGCTGGACGCCCTGTGTGTGTGTGCATGCACACGTGTGTCCGCAAGTGGGGCTGGAGATTGTGTGTGTGCACAGGCACCTTGTGCTGGTCCCAGAGGTGGTGTGTGCGTGTGTGCACATGTGAACATATGTGAGCTGGGCTGGAGGGCAGTGGGGTGCGGGGCAGTGAGGCATTTGTATGTGATTTGAAATTCATGGGCGGCCTCTTGCCAAGTGGTTTCCTCTCAAGCTCAGAATCAGCCCATATGGTCTGGGGTGGAAAATACTACTGTCAGCAGCCAGTCCCTGACTCATTCCGAAAGCCTGCAGGCCTGCCACTGAGCCTAGAGCCTCACACTCACCAGACCTCCGGTTGTGCCTCTGAGGACCCCTGTTCCTTCCCGATAGCCCAGAGGGGCCACAGAAGCCCCTTATCACACCCGTCACCTCTACTCCCTCTGTCCTGAAGGCTCTCGTCCCCAGAACACAGCTTGATCTGCCATTGCCACAGGTCTGCCAACTGAAAGCCATCCCTACTCATTGGGAGGCCCTGGAGTGTCTTCAAAGTCCCACAAGTCTTAGTGCCATATATGCTCTGCCATCCCTTCATTTCTCTCCTACTTGCACTCGCTATAGGGACCTGACACCCAGAGCCGTGTACACACATGTCTCTGCTGAGACAGGAGGCACTGAGGCCGTGTCCAACAGAGAGACCATGAGACGTCTGCTTTGCGTGCCACAGAATGGGCACCCACCCGGGCCTTTCCTCTGCCTCTGCTCCTTCCCCTCGGGGTGAGGGTGTGTGAGAGCCCAGGGAACTTTTGTTGAGCAGGTCCTCAGAAGGGCAGGCAGCCACTGTGCATTGTAAAGGTGGCTTCCAAAGGCCACATCAAAGGTTCCCTTCGCTCCCAGGACTGCTCTGCCTGCAGGCCTGGAGCTGTGTCCTGTCGGCAGGATCCCATAGTGCCCTGAGCTGATGCATCTGTAGTGCACTGGGTGAACCGTCCCTGCTGACAAGGGAATCCGTGCTGCTACTGGGCTGGAGCATGCTGGAACCAGTGCTGGTTATTCACAGGTGGCACACATGCAGGTGGGGGCACCTGCTGACTAGGTGGCGCTCTTGCCCTGTCTTTTGTTAAATATTCTCCTCTGGGGCTCTCTACCACCCACCACCCCCTAGCCGCTCACAGCCAGCTACGTGCATACATTTGGAACCTTGTTGCCATTAAAGAGTTCTTCCTCTACTGGGTCCCTCCTTCCCGTGTCTGTCCTTGGTTTCTGCATCAAGCCCATTTGCGGCCAGATTCCAGAGAAGCCCTGTAGAATGACCAGAGCAATCCAGCGGGTGCTCCACACAGCCCAGGAGAGGGCTGCCTCATGACGGTAGAACTGGGCCCAAAGGAAACGGATGCTGCCATTCCCTGGCCGCGTGATCCTTGCGTGAAAAGTCCTCACACAGGAAGTTCATTTCCACCTGACGAGCCTTCTAATTATTAATGCAATGGATTATCAATTATAATTGCTGGCAACCAAAACAGATGAATAAAAATTCAGCTTAAAGTCTATTTTGAGTCCTCATTTTTGCCAGGTAACAGAAAATACAGTTTAGTCATTTTTATGGACAAATGGAGTCACTGCTGAGATATACCATCCCAGGAGCAGGCACTGCCATCTCCTCCCTCACCGGGTAACATCTGAAGTCTGGAGTCTCAAGGCGTTGATGGAGACTGCATGTCTGGTTCATGTCCCCATCTGTCCCCTAACGACACCCACTGAATGTAAATGTTCTCTTCCAGGATTTGGTCTGTGCATGTTGGGATCTCAGGAGAACAGCAGTTGGGCAGGCTTGGCTCAATGTGAGAAGCAAAGCTGGACTAAAACCCAGCAGCTTGGCCACAACCCCCCATTGTCTTGGCCGTTGCAAGAAAAGAAATGAGTAATCAGTCCTTTGATTTGGCGTACACGCTGCGTATTATTTGTGATCACTCTACAGTTTAATCCCCAATGGTATTACAGGTGATTTAAAGGAAGTTGTTGGAGAAGAAAACTTTGCCTCAACAGACAGTAGCTGCTACTTGACATGGAATAGGGATACGGGCTTTGGAGAAAAAGACATTGGCTTGCAAATAAGAGTGTAAGCTCTATGCACCCAAGAATTAAAATGTGATCAAAAACCATTCTTGACCAGGCTGAGGAATCTGTGTTGAAAAGAGCCAGCCTGAGGAGAGAGAGCTCCATTTCCCCAAGCGCCCCTGGTTCTTTTCTTTTTAAATGTTCTTTGCTTTTTTTAACTGCAAAAGTCACACAGATGGGTTATGGGAAATTTTTTAAATGTAAAAATTGTATAACTAAAAAAATTAGCAGTCACCAAGAGTCCCTCCAGGAATTTCAGAAATAACCATTGTCAAGATTTTGACATATTTTCTTCTGGCCTTTTATCTCCAGCAGTGGGTCTGTGTAGATTTGCAGTTACACTCATTCTTTGCATATACTTTGCATGTTTTTTATTGCATTTTTGTTTTTTTACCATCTACCATTTTATCATGAGCTCTTTCAATTTTCCATTAAACTTATCTGTGAAGCCACCATAGAAGAAGATGAAAGAGAAACTTAAAAAAAAGAAAATCTATCTTTTCTTGAGAATGTACTATGTGTTTAGCATTGAGTGACTGACATATCTCATCTCCCCTCACAGGAATTGGGGGAGGGAGTTACTCTTCCCCCATTTTAGATCAGGAAACTAAGCCCGGGGTGGATAAAGTATTTTGTGTGAGGTAATAGATACTAAGTGGTGGAAATAAGAATTGAACTGATGCATATGATTCCTAAAGTCAAGCTCTTCACCACTACCACACCATTCATTCATTCATTCGTTTGTCACTCCAAAACACATCACTGATCAGAATAGTCAAAAAGAAATGCCCTCATGGGATTACATTCTATTGCTGGTCAGTGGGGTTGAAAACAGACAATGAATAAAATACAGGCAAACATTTTACAGTATAGCACATGGTAAATACAGTGTAGATTTCGTTGGTAAGTCTATGGAGAATAAAAAAATAAGGAAGGCAAAGGTAAGATGGGATAGCATTGCAATGTGAGATGGGATGCTAAAGGAGATGCACTGACACACGATATTGGAGCAATGCCTTGAAGGAGGTGCAGGAGCAAGTCAGGTGATCTCTGGGAGAGAACATCCAGGCAGAGGGAACAGCACATGCGAAGCCCCTGAGGCCAGAATGTGCTTAGACTGTTGGAGGAACAGAATGGGGTGGGTTTAGCTGGGGTAGAGTGAGTGAGAGAGAAAGTGGGAAGAATAAGATTTGCAATTTGAGTCAGAGATCCAGTCACTCTTATAAGCCAATGTAAAGACACTGGCTTTCCTTCAGAAGAGGTGGGAGAGCATTAGAAGACTCCCAATAGAGTGATATAATACAACTCGTATTATAAAAGAATTCCTCTGGGTTTTGCACAGGAAAAAGACCATAGAGGGAGCTCTTAAAAAGAGAAAAATTAGGAAGCTACTGTAATGATCCAAGCAAAGTTAATGGGGATTGAACCAAAGTGGTTGCAGGCAAGAGGAAATGTGCCAGACCAGATCTACCTGGGGGGGAGACAGAGAGGACACAAGAGTTTGCGAGTCCTGAGTTACTTTAGTTGAAGTGTAAAGCTTTCCAGTTAAGTGAAATCTCCTGGGAGGGGGTGTGTCCTAGAGAAGAGAGACGTGGGAACCCAGCCCTGGGCCATTCCCATAAGCAGAAGTTGAAAAGGTGGAGAGACAGAAAATGAACCTCTTTGGGAGTCAGCTCAGCAAGTTGTGGATGCTGGACATGCATTCGTTTATCAAATCCACACTCCAATCTTATGGGAAACAGCATTCTCATCTTACAGAGGAGGAAACTGAAGCAGAGAGAGAAGAAAAGGATGATCCTAGGTATAGAATAAGGAAGTAAAATCTGAGATTGAAGCATTTTTCTGGATGACATAAAGTTTCCGGCCTGACTGCGCCTTACACCTGCACATCAGACAAGCCAGCGTGGAAGCCATGCTTCTCTTTCTCTCCCAGCCCTCAGCCATGGGAGAAGGGGAGTCAACTGCTGCACACGCCAGCGTCCTCCCTCCTTGGGTGGCGTGACTCTGAGACATGTCCTGCACTCCCTCCCAGGGCTGCCGGGGATTGGGCCCTGCTGGCCACAGTCACCACCGTGGGCGGATAGTGTTCCTTCCAGTCCCTCCCTCACTACACCATTCTTAGTGGCATTTCCCCAATCCCCTTCCAAATAACCCCCTTGCCTTTGAATTCTTATCTTAGGGGCTGCTTCTGGAGAAACCAAATGTAGGCTGCTTTATATGAAGAGCAAAGCCACAGACCTGGGGAGGAGCCCAGGCGAGCTCCATGGCATTGCTGTGTCCACGGCCTGTGGCGCACGTGGATGGGTCAGCACATACACTGAGCCTGCGCCTGTGAGACACGTGTATCTGGGCACACATCCTGTGTGCACATAGGTGGGTGTCCACGCCTGTGGGCCATTTATAAGTTAAAAATGGAAAAGGAAAATGTTAGCAGCTTCTTATGTAAATACCGAGCAGCCAGAGTACTTTTCTTTTGCTTCTAGTCATTTCAGAGTTTCTGAACCTTTGCCGTTCCTCCCCTTGGATGGAGGATGGGAGTGGAGGTGGGGAGAAATGAGGTTATTTTTGTCCTGGGGATTTCAGGGTCCCTCCTTTTATGCATGTCTTCCCTCTCCTTTCCACTCACCCGAGCACCTGGGGGAAGATCTTCTGGGGAGAGGATGTTCCTGCAACCATGGCAAAGCAGGTGGCCCGTCTGCTCCTCTGGGTCACAGAGAATTCACCGAAAGACACCACCCCATCAGCCACTCCGCCATCCTGCCCAGGGGCTCCAGAAACATAGGTTTGCAATCCACCTCCACTCGCAACAAAGTCAGGTCATTCAACCCTTCTGTGTCTAGGAAAGGGGGTGATGGCACCTGCTTCGCAAGCCCACAGTGGGGCTGTGAGCCTCAGATGAGCCCAGGACTCAGTGGACAGCGCTCGCAAGTACAGACTCCAGAACCAGACAGACATAGGTTCAAATCCCAATCCTGCCATTCCTACGGCATTGAGGAGTAAATTAGCCCCTCTGACCTTCTGTTTCCTTATCTGTAAAGTGGGGATTAAAGAATTTTAAATCTCATTAAATGGGATAAGGTAAAATACAAATTACACAGCCCATTCGCTGTCATATAGGATACGTTTATGTATGTCAGTTTCCTCCTTTCTCCCTGTCCAGCGGCTTCCTGGGAGAGTGTGGGGAAGATAAAGCAAGTGCGGGTGGAAGGGTAGGAAGGGAATAGAGGTTTGAGGCAAGAAGCATTTTTCTTTGGGTTAACTAGTGCAGAACCCATTACAGCATTATTTTAATCCAATTCACAAAAAAACTTTCCTGCAGCAGATAATAAAAATGACAGGCAGAGGATGAATAGCTGTAATATACGGAGATCTCTACTACACATTGACAAGACAGACTCAAACCACCCAACAAAAATGGGTGAAAGTATAAAATAAGGCAATCCAAATGAACAATAAATAGGTTAAAAGATACTTACATTCACTAGATTTGAAGGAAATAAAAATTAATTGCTTGTGGGAATGCAAACTGTCAGAAGTTTTACAAACCAACAAGGCGACATCTATTAAAACTTTAAAATATATATTCTTTATTTGACCCAGCCATCCCACTTTCGGGACTCAATTGCTTAGGAATGAAAGCGTCAGCATTTAGAATGCATGCATACACACAGTTAGGAGAATGTTTAAATACGTAATACTACACGATACCACGGAACACTTGGAATTATTTAAAGAGCGTATTTGAATTGCATCAGTTGGATCTCTATGACACACCCTGTGTGCACGCGGGTGGGTGTCCATGCCTGTGGGCCATTTATGAGTATCAAAGTGAGATGTAAAGAGGTGTGTTTATTTTACATTATGACATTTTGGTAAAGAAAACAATGACTTATAAAACTATACATGGATGCACACACATGCGGCTGATTCCACAAGCAGAGTGGACAATATGAGTGTGCACATCACACTGGCAGCTCTGACTCCTCAAGGTGGGGTGAGGGGGTGCACTCATAGCATAAGGACCAGGGCGAGGAAGTCAGAAAAGGGAAAGTAAGAAAAGACCAGGGCAAGAGGACTGAAAGCATGTACAACAGAATATCCCACTTAGGTGTGTACGTGACTACAAGTATTACAGATTCAAGAAAAATTAAAGATTCCATCAGATGTATAATCAACTTACTTAATGGAAGGACATTATACCTTGTTGAGTGAAATGAAAAGAACAGCTATAGTGAAAATACTAATGAGTAGGACTTGAACTATCAGTGACTTAAGAAAAGGACAGTCCCAGCAAAGGGAGGTGCAAGTGCGAAGGCACAGATGTGCAACATGTGAGGTGTGTTCCTGGGCTGGAGTAGCTGGTCCCAGGGTAGCTGGAGAACATATTACAGGGGAAATGACAGCAGGGGTGTAATTAAGGCCACAGAAGGTGGAAACAGGACTGGCCAACAGGAGAAGAGGGAAGGCAGAGGAAGCCAGGAATAAAGCAGGGCATCTAACGGTGCAGATTTTCTCATCTGAAACAGTAGAAAATGCTTAGACCCCATGTAAATCTAATGGACTGGAAATAATTAAATATTAAAACATAACCAATGAAAAAAGCGAGGGTGGGAGAGAAAGGGGGATGATGTCAAGGAATTAAGAGTCTCGATTCATTCAATACTTACGTGTGGTCCCTGCCATCTCCTGGAAGGGGAAAACACAGAAGTAAACAAAAAGTACTAGTCTCATTCTCCCACTCTAGTGAAGGAGAGAGACAATTCAAATACACAAATAAAAAAGAATGCTACGTGGTGACAGTGGTAAAGGATAGAGAGTGAGAATGCCGGGCCAGTAGCTGTTATAAACAATGTGGCGAAGAAAGACCTCCCTTAGGAAGTGACAACAGGGCAGGGAGCTGGGGGAGTTACCGTGCACACCCCATGCTGGTACCTGACAGAAGAGCATTCTGGGCCAAGGAGCCAGCAGGTGCATGGACCCTGAGCTTGGAAAGCCCAGAATGTTCTAGAAACAACATGAAGGCAGTGTGAGAAGAGTAGAGTGAGAGAAGGGAAAGATGGGAGGGGAGGGAATAATATAGTTTAACGCCCTTAAATATAGAGGTATGGGCATATTATTTAACATTAAGGAATTATTTACCATGGAGACGACAAACAAAAGAGTCCAAATAGCAGCTTCTGGTGTGGGAGTTTTACACTGTGTTTATTTCTCTGTGAACACATTGGCCTGATGATTAAAAAAATAAAGTGTTCCTCCATGGACAGAGCAACACAAAATAGAGAGAATAAGTGAAAAATGAAGACTCACCTTGATGAATGGCAAATAGAGAAGGTATCTTCTAGAACTGACTTCAAAAAGCTGCCTTAATGAGTTTAAGTTTCTCCTCCACCTTCTATGATCACAGCCAAGGTTACGGGCCACGTGATTTGATGTTCACAGTCATCATCTCAAAATCCTTCAGCTTCATGGAGCATTCCATTTGAATGCTCAGCTTATTATATTTTATGATTTTAAAATATAATTTTAAATTATTTTATTTATGTGAATATAAAAGATATGTTTACTATAGAAAACTCTGAAATTCAAAATAGAATGAAACAAACTCAGCCATGATTCCATCATCTATGAGGTAGTTCAGTTAATTCTATGATATGTTTCTCCTTCTAGGCTCTTTTCTGTAGTTGAGATCAGGTGGCATAAATAAACTGTATTCTACTTTTTTCCTTTTTGCTTAATGTTATAATATTGATTCTCTGGTTTCTTAAAGAAAAAAAGAGAAGAGTGATTTTTTTAGAGAGATCATAGAAAAGACGATAAATGCCATACCTCTTAATTAACCGGCATTTTCAAATGACTAGAATATTCCACTTCCGAAATATTCCGGAAGTGCAAAGTTCATCACTCAAACTGTATATATTTACAGATTCATTTGAAGTTAACAGGCATACAAATTCCATGCATGTAAGTGCACCCTGGGTCAAAAGAAGGTTCAAAAGAGGTTTATATCCTTCAATCTGTCTTAGCAAGTTCTCAAGTGCTAAGCCTATGCCATTCCCTCTCTCTGATGGACTGATCAGCTGGCTACTGCTGTCATGTAGGGTGATGAGTAGGAGGGTTGGACCAGAATGGTGGCAACAGGGACAGAGAGGAATCCCTAGACTCGGGATTCATTTAAGAGGTAAAGTCAGGAGTTTTTAAAAGGTTAGGGAAGTAAATGAAGAAACATCCCCATTTTTGTGATGTTAGCTAGTGAATGGATGGCGGTGCCTTTATCAATGTGGAAAGCCTGTGGGAGAGACATTTCGGAGATCCCATCAAGAGCTCAGTTTTGGACATGCTGTCCTTGAGATGTCTGTGACCTATCATTGGACGTAAGAGGCTAGGGTTCTTGGGAGAACACTTGGCTGGAGGTACACTTCTGGGAATGGTTGGCATACACTTGGTGTTTAAAGGAAATGGAATGTATTAGGTCACTGGCGAAACAGAGAAGACACCTTTAAAAGTTCAAAATCCAACTCAGTTCTTTTCCAAACAAAATACCCAGATGCTTGAGGATCTTTTAAGTAAATGATATTTGGAAAGATTTCCTCCACAGCGCTTGGTTCCACTTGTCATCTTTGGCCGCAGGAATGATATTGCTGGACCCAGTGCTTGGCGGGCCCGTGCGGTGCAAAGCCGGCTTGGAAGCCACATCTCCTCCAGTGCCAGGCACTGCAGTTCCACTTCCTGCCCCCTCTCCTTCCATGCCACATCTGCCCGGGACAAAGGGACTTTGGTCTTGGAGTCCTGGAAAGGTTTTAAGGCCTTTGCAATAAGATTTTGCCTTCTTTCTCATACGCTACAGCTTCAGTTAATACTAGTCACATGGTGACTAGAACAGACAGGCAAGCTAGGTCTGCGGGGTCTTATTTGGGGGAAGGCTCAGGATCAAAGTGAATGGCTGCTGGAGGAGGTGCAGTGAAATGGACATAGAATTAGGGACAGACAGCTCTGGTGTCAGGGCAGGAAGAGAGGGCTGCAGAGGAGAAAAGGTGGCACGGCATCTTTCTCAGGGGGTACACAGCTGCAGAAACACCCCCCACTTTCTCCTCGCCCCCACATCTGACTTTGTCTCCAGAACAGACACCTCCCCACACACTGCCAGCTGCCCAACTTGGCATTTCCACTCTCGTGGTCTCATGAGCTCCTCACTCATCACATCCAAAGCAAAATTCTTGATGCTTGTTTTTCTCTAAGACTGACTGACCTTCAATCAGTCTTGCTGCAAATTTCCGCTAATGTCATCATTCATCAAACTGCCTGAACCAGAAAGAAAAGATAGACCATCACCCAGAATTCCTTCGGCTTCCTGGTCACCCTCGGTCAGTTACCCTCTGATCTGATGGATTCTGCCTCCCTGAAGCATTGCTCATGGCTCCCCTCTCGTCACCACATCCACTGTCGAGGCTTCAGCTCAAGCCTCCAGCAATCCTTGCTTGTATCTCTTTGTCTGGAGGCTTACCACCTGAATCTGCCCCCGCCCCACTCACACCCCACTCACACTGCATCATCTTTCCAGTTCACCAATCTCATTCTAACATTAAGCTCTGCCAGCGCCCTCCTATTTCCTCAAGATCAACTCCAAGGTCCTGAGCTGTCCCAGGGCCTTGAAGGCGTGGCCACTGCCTGCCTCCCAGTCTGTTCCCCAGCCTTCACCTCAGTGTTAGTGAAGCCCTGCACTCCGCCCCCACTGCATGCTCACTGCCACGCTGCACCTCCATTTCTACCCACGTGTGGTCCTCTTGTCCCACCCCTGTTCCTCCAGCTACATCCTTCCCACACTTCCTGGTTCCCTCCCACACCGGCTTCCCCTCATCTGATGGAGATACCTGCTCCTCTGTGATCCTGTTATTATACTTTCCTGACTCCTTTCACGCTGTGCTGTGTTTTTCAACTTAATGAGCTGCCTCCCCAGCTGGTCTGTATGGAGACAGGAGCCAGACCTTATTGGGCTCTGCCTCCAGTGCTTACCACAGTGCCTGACACACACGGAGTGCTGACGACTGTTTATTGAATGAGAGAATGGATGACGGAGGTCACATCCTCACGTGCACATCAGTCAAGATCCTTGCAAGAAACAGCAAACGCATCTGAGACTTGGAAGTGGCATCACTGGAGGGGCAGTTGATTGAATCGTAGAGAAGGGATGTGGAGATACCAGGGACCCTGCAGATTCAGACAGCACTACCACAGCTCTGCTGAAGGGTCAGTGGGGGGCAGTTTCATCGGGATGGGGTGAGAGCTGAGACCGTAGAAGATGGGTCCCCTGGAGGGAGCTGCAGGACAGGCCGGGGGACGGGCACGTGGGCCATTCCTATCCGCCCTCCTCAGGAGGCTCAGAGGATTTAAGTCTGAGGGCAGTGCTGCGTTTGGGTGCCTCTAAGCAAGCACAGGTCTACCCCAAGCCCAAGGCAGGCTTGTCTTCACCAACATTTATGGCACTTTCACGCTCCACGAGTGAGCTGTTGCTGGGTGAGCAGTGGGGAACCGTGGGGCCAGCTCAGCTGCTCCAGCACATTGTCCAGTCACCAGAGAGCTCCCCTCTTCCAGATCTGTGGAGCCATCTTAGACCATGGGTTTGCTTAAAGAAATCTTGCAAAAGCTTGGAAAATGTTAGCTGTGAGGCATTATCAGCCAAACCTCAGGCCTGGCTGTGGTTAGGCCAAGAACAGGGAAGGCAGCCGGAAAGGAGGAGAAAAGGAACCTCATCATGTGCCTGGGGCCGTGGTGGGAGAGTGGACGCCGCAGCTGCCCTACGCCTCGCTTGAGCTCCGTGATTACCCAGGCCTGATCTGTAAGGCCGATTGGCCCGGTCTGTGGACACCCAACTTCTAATAATAACGAGGCTCCAGTCATTAATCATGTAGCACAATGAGTATTTTTTTCAAAAAGATACTAATAGTTGACATGAAGTTCCCTTCAATTGGTTCCTTTACTGATACTTGCAGAAATATCCAGGGAGCCCCATGATGGGCCTACACTCTTTTGGACTTTATGTATTTAACAGTAAAGATAATAAAGTCCCTGCCATCCTTAGGTTTCCATTCAGATGAGGACACAGACAATATAAAACATGTAAAACATGAAGTGCTTCAAATAAAATAAAGAGGAGAAAGGGGTACAGAGGAGGGGGTCTGTCCTTGTCAGCAAAATGGTCTGAGAAGTCTGTCTGAGAGGGTGGAGCTTTCACACAGGAGTTTGGGAAGGGACTGCTCCGCAGCTTGAGGTTGACCCTGGGACCTTGGGGGTAAATGAGCAACAGACAAGGAGTGAGTGTCAGGAATAAAGATGGCTTTGGGTTGAGGGCTGGGGAAGAAAGAGGAGAAAAGTCGAACTCACATGGCAGCTTACCGGGACCTGGTAACACGGGAGATGGTATACTTCAGTTTTATCTGAAGTTGTTTGTATGTCTGTGAATAAACTTCCTATGTGCGAAGCTTTATGGTGAGTCTGCTACATCCAGACACCAGGTGTGTGTGCAAGTGAGTGGGTGCATTCAGTGAGCGTGTTGTTCCTTTCTGTCTGCCTCTCCCACGTGCCGCCACCGGACTCACCGGACATGCTGCGTGCAGCCCGTTCGTCTTCCTGGGGAGATTGCTGCCAGCAGGGAGCAGGCCTCTTTCTCTGCTCTCTAAGCCCAAGTCTTCCCCGGGCAGACTCTCTGTCCGAATTCCGTGGATAATTCCATCTCCAGAATCAGGTAGAATGATTCACTCAGCTAAATAGTAGCTATTGTTATTGTAGGTACTGTTATGGGATGTAGATGGAGTCTTGTGTAAGCAACAGACTCAGTACACAGAAGACCCACCAATCTGAGACTTGGAAAATCCAAGAAGCTTCCTAGAGGAAGCATTTCAGTTACCCACCACTGCATAACAAACTACCCCAAACTCAGGGTTTTAACAACCTTTTTTATCTTGCTCACAATTCTGTAGCTTAGGAACGTGGGAAGGACTCAGCTAAGCGGTGCATCCCTGAGCCACATGGCGTGCCAGTTGGGATGCTGGATCACTTCCAAGATGGCTGCTTGTCCTGGCACCTTGATAAGGATGGTGGGAGGGGGCCTGGGTGGGCACCTCTCTGTCGCCACATCATCTCAGGGCCTTTCCACGAGGCCTCAAGAGACCAAGGGGTGGCTTCCCACCCTTTTAGAGGTTAGGCCCCAAACTTAATGATTTCTGCTGTACTATTGGTCAAAATAGTGATGAGACCAGTCTGTACTCAAGGGGAGTAGAAATAGACTGTACTTTTTTTGCTAGAAGGTTACCAGATAATTTCCAACCATCTATAATTTTCCAAAGGAGGGGCTGCTTGAGCTCAGGGACATGCTAACACTGATTGAATGCTCCCTTGTGACAGGCACTGTGCCGAGACTTCACATGTGATAGCAACGTTAATCTTCATCTCAGTTCCTCTGAGGTAGGGCTAATTATTAACCCCATTTTAATTCATGGAAAGCGAGGCCCAGAGAGGTTGAGTCACTTACCAAAAACCCAGGCTGCCTGACCCAGAGCCCAGTCTACGCTTTGAGGTGGCCAGGTGGCAGGGTTTATGAAAGAAGGTAAGATCAGGGTGCATCCTCCTGGCCCAGAGAACAGAAGGAGCAAGGTGCACAGGGAAGGAGAGAAAGGAGGGCCAGACGACTCCAGGCACTTCCCCCCTTGGGCACAGAGTGTGGGAAGGTATGGCGGCCAAGGGTCAGGTGAGGACACAGTCCAGGCGGGTCTGGGCTCCAAGCTTTAGGAGCTGGGTCCTACCTTGAGATGAAAAAGAAAACGTTATGGATTTTAGGGAAGAGAACGGAATGGTCTGGTTTCCATGTTAGACCAGTTACTCTGGCAGCTTGGAGAGGAGGAACGGGGGAGGAGGGCTGCAAGGAGCTTCCTGAAAAGAAGGGGTTTGATTGCTCCGACCCCAACAAGCCTCCTGCGTGCCTGGGACTCCCTTGAAGAGCGGTCCGGTCCGTGCCCAGCAGGACGAAGGGCTGTGGCGGGGACCCGTCACTCTCTAGGCCCCGAGTCCCTCCCGCCTCTAGCAGTGTTTTCTTGAATGTGGAGTAAACAGAACCAGAAACACATGGCACTGGGTTTCTCGCACTTAGGAAAACAAAAACAGATTTACAGGAGAAACTTCTGAACTTGTGCTTTGAAGCTTGGGGCCAAGCCCTGAAGGACAAAAAAAATAAATAAAGACTCAGCAAATACCACCCTTATTGCCCATGCTTTTTGCCCATGTTTGTTTGGCATCTCCCCCACCCCACTTCCCCAATCCCCTATTTCCTCCCCCCCCCAGTAGGCAGACCATGTGAGAGGGAATGGGTGTAGGTTCTGAAAAGGATACATCTGCAGCTCCTTAGTGAAACGTGGGTGGTGACCAGGCTACTGCTTCCTGGAAGGAGGTCCAGGGAGGGGTCGTGGGGAGTACAAGGTGGGCAGAGGTGGAGTTGGAGAAACATCACAGAGACTGACAAGTATTGAAGACTGAGTCCCATAGGAGAGCCTCATGGGTAATGCAGTCACCCTGGGCTTGGGTGCTGGACAAACCTGGGTTCAGGTCCTGAGCCTGCAGTGCTAGAGTGGTAGAAAGCTAGAAACAAGCAAAATGTCCAATGATAGGGGATTATTTTCATAATCACAGTGGGTCCATACATAGGACATCATGCAACCACTTCAGAGAAGAACCTCACAGGATTTTGAAGGCACAAAAATGTTTAGCTTAACAATAAAAAGGAAATAAATAAAAGTAGTATGACTTCAGTTCTTAAAGACACCTGTGATACAGACATATGTATAGAAAAAATACTGAAGGTCACTCAAAATGATACCAGTGCTTCTCTCCAAGAGTAAATCTATGTCTTTTGTTTTCCTTCTTTAAAAAGCTTTTTTTGATAAAGAAATATGA
Organism: Manis javanica; assembly: GCF_040802235.1. Classification (NCBI taxonomy): domain Eukaryota; kingdom Metazoa; phylum Chordata; class Mammalia; order Pholidota; family Manidae; genus Manis; species Manis javanica. The sequence goes on from NC_133157.1 coordinate 217,973,645, forward strand.
TTTAAAAAATATATAAATTATGTGTGTACAAACATAGACATACATGCACACACACACACATGAATTGGTATTAAAAATAGCCAGCCTTTCTCCAAGTGTCAAACTCTTGGCCAGATTCTTTATACATGTCCTATTCTAATTCTCACAAAGGCCCTTTCTAGTCAATCATTAGTAATTCCCATTTACGGAAGAAGACACAGGAAAGTTAAGGAGCTTGTTAAACATATGCAGCAAGCAAGCTGCCAAGGTGGGTGTCACACCTGAGGCCTCTCCCTATGGGCCTGAGGGTGCAGCCCTGAACCCTGTTGCCCTCCCTGGGCAACTGCCACATCTGTTTTGGAAACCAACCTGAACTGTTTTTCCTGTAGATCACTTTGAGCTCCGTTTGCTGACAAACCCCAGGTTCCCACTGATCTGGCAGTTTTCTCTAGGGCAGAATTTGCTAAACTCATAGAAAATAAGGGAAACAAAGAAACCAGACGCCTTATCTAACCCAGATCTTGAAGAGAGAAAACAGGCAGCATCGTGCCCGGGGGAGGCATACAGGCTGGTCACACGAGAACCGGGCACCCCAGCAAGGCTGCCCAGGCAGAGCCAGAGACGGTCCTGGAGTATCAAGTCCAGTGGATCGGGCTCCATCCCAGCCAGGGGCTGCTGGCCAGCTAGGCAGGGGGACTGTCTCTGGTTCCCCTCTTCCTGAGGTGCGAGCTGAGTCTTGCTGGGCTGAGTCAGAGTCAGAGGTGGAAGGATCCCCCCCGTGCTCGGTCCAGCCCCTCATTTTGGTTGGAAATTGAGGCCCAAAGAGGGCCTCACAGTGAGGTAGTGTCCGCGTGGGCTGCCGAAGCTGACACCCCAACGGGAAGGCGGTTAACTCTGGGTCAGGCCCAGGGCAGCAGTGGGTTGCGACACAGGCTGACTGCTGCATGGGGCCCCAGTCATGTGATAAGCAATGGATCCCCATTTAACAGAAAGGGAAACCGAGTTCTGAGTGACTAAGCAACTTGCTCTGAGGCCACCTAAGCAGGAATATTTGAGCCCTTGCTGTCAGCACACACGTTTCTCCAACAACCAGCCAGGTGACCATCACCCCTCTGAGACCACCAGACCACAGACGGCTGTGACCCCATGGCTGGGCAGAGGCCTGGACCTCGGCCTGCCCACTTGCTCACCTTGGGGTCCCCTCTGTGAGCGCGGGCCTGGCTCGAGGTTGGGTCACAGACCCTAGCTGAGTTAATTGGCTTGCTTTTCCCAGACACTAGTAAGAGATCGGGCAGAGAGGGAAGGACATCGGAGTCGGGAGGCTGCCCTGCAGCTTTGCCACGGTGATATCTGTGTCTCCATCTGTGGCATGGGTGGGGGACATGGAGCTGAGGAGAACTCTGACACCATCTAACCCTCAGCAATGCCGAGTGCGCAATGTCACTCCGCACAGGTACTGGGAAGACATCACAGCCATCTCCAAAGGTTCCAGATGGTCTTGGCAGGAAGTGGCTCCAAGCCATGGATATTGTCTGACTCCTGGCACCTGCCAAGGGCTCAGAACTCAGGGAATCCTGTCAGATCCCAGCTGGCTGCCCCTGGGAAGCAAGCTGCCTGGGATGCCCAGGGGGGAGAGAATTCTTCCAGCCATTTGTCTCCACTCTCTGCAGATGGAAAGCAAACCCAGTAGCTGCCCAGCTACCCAGAGCCTCAGCCCACACTCTGCTAGATGGCCTGGTCCTGCCTCTCACCATGTCCACTTATCTGTCCCTGGAGAAATCACACTGATAATTAATTCAAACAATTTGGCAAAGTCACCCTCAAGGACCCAGGGCCCAGCCCAGCTGCTCAGACTCAGTCCCCATGTCCCTGCAGACAGATTTGTGAGGCTGTAAGGGTGGGGCAGAGGACTGAGCTGTGTCCTTTAGACAAGGTCATCTCTGGGTGGAGAAGGGACTAAATGGCCCTGCCGTGAAGGTCTGGGTTCAAGTACAGCTCTGTTGAGTACCAACCAAGTGTTATGGCTGAACTGTGTGCTCCAACAATTCCTATATTGAAGTTTTAATCCCCAGGACCTCAAAATGCAACTGTATTTGGAGACAGGGTTTCTAATGAGATGATTCAGTTAAAATGAGGTCACCCGCGTGGTCCCTAACCCGATATGGCTGGTCCTTATTAGAAGAGGAGAGCAGAACGCCAGCACCCATGGAGATGAGGCCCTGTGAGAACACAGAGAAGACGGCCAGCTGCAAGCCCAGGACAGGGGCCTCAAGGAGCCCCACCCTGCCCACACCTTCATCTCAAGACTCCTGGCCTCCAAAATGTGAAAAAATCAATTTCTGTTATTCGAGCTGCCCAGGCTGTGGTACTTTCTTTATGGCTGAGTAACACACTCCGTGATCTCTCTGAGCCTGTTTGCTCGGCGGTACATCGGGCCTCATCACACCTGGCGGCATAAGGTTCTCATGAAACAGGATTGTCGTGGAGTCACAAGCACTTGGAACATGGAGATTTGACCCCAGGTTCTACTACCCCTCCCTTTCCTTTCTGTGGCCAAGTTCTAGTTCATTCTTTCTCATTGCTGAGGAGTCTGCTGCCGCGTGACTGCACGTCCACGGGCTCGAGCATTCACCAGCCCAAGGGCACCCTGGTCGTTCCCCGTTTGGGGCCATTATCAATAGAGATAGTGACCAACCCTACACAGCGTTTGTGCAAACACTCATTTTCCTTCCTCCCCTTTTTCCTTCCTCTTCTTTTCATCCTCTTTCTCTTCTCCTTCTTTTTCTCCATCTCCTTTTTCAATTTCTCTTAAGTTTATTTTGTTTCCCTGGGGTGCAGATGGGCAAGGCTAACTGCATTTTCTGGTCTACACTCGCTGTCATCCACTTTCAAAACTCCCCTCTCCGTCCACTGCCATCCCCCTGCTCCCCGGTCCCCCAGCCCCACTTCTCCTCTCCTCCCCAGCAGTACCCCCGGCATGTGCCCCTGACTCTGCACAAAAGGGAGTGTCTGACTTTCGACCCATCGGTGGTGCTGGCTGGGAGCCTCCCTCCCGTCTCACACCTGCCACTCCATCCCGGGTGTAAGTTCTCTCCCTGCTGCCACATGCGCATCTGGGCGCTGCTCGTCCCCAGGTGGGACGCCTGGTAGGCAACGTCTCTAGTTTCCTCCCGCATTTTCTTAAGGTAGATGCCACGTTGTCTCCACCTCCACACACCATCCGCAGAGCCTGGGTGAGTATCTCCCCACCTGTGCCGTGTGATCCTTGGGAAGGTATCCCCAGGGTGTGCAGCCAGGAGCAGTGCGGGGCCGCGGGGTGGGTGGTGTTCCTGTTTCAGTCCACGTATTATATTAAGCAGGGCTGGGTTGCCCTGCAGAACGGCTGTGCAGGGAGTGTTGGGGGTCTGAGCTGATTCCCAAAGTCCAGCTCCCCTGAGGGTCGGCCAGGTCCACCCCGGTATCCAGCGGGGCCCTGAGTTCCACAAGGCCACTACCATGCATTGAAGTGTCCTGCCTCAGCCATCAGAGTCGCCACCCGGCTCTTCTAGGGACAGCCACTCCCCTGGGGCGACACTACTCCTGGTGGGCCAAGGCACAGGGCCTGTGTGGTGGCAGTGGAGGTGGTGAGCGGTGCTCACATTGTAGATGAGTGTTGGCAGTGGCGATGGCAAGAGAGCAGCCGTATCAGGAGGGAGATGGAGGTTCGTGTTTGCTGAGCCCCTGTTACACCCCAGGCATGAGACTCAGTCTCCCTGACGTAAGTGTAGTGGCTTGGACGGTGCCTACCAAGAAGACGCGTCCACATCGAGATCTCCAGAGCCTGTGAATGAGAACTCAGTTGGGAAAAGGGTCTTTACACCTGTAATCAATTTAAAGGTCTCAAGAAGAGACCATTCCAATTCTTCGGGTCTCCCCAAATCCACTGACGCACAGGGGACAGACACATGGAGAGGAGAGAAGTCCGCATGGGATGGGGAGCAGAGATTGGAGTCACGTGGCCACAAGCCACGGAAGGCCTGGGCCCCAGAAGCCGGAAAATGCAGGGAAGGATTCCCCCCTAGAAAGTCCAGAGGGACTGCAGCCCCGCCAACAACTTGGTTTAGTATTTCTGGCCTCCAGAGCTAAGAGAGACATGTTTCCGTTGTTTAAGCCATCAAGTTCGTGGTGGTTTGTTACAGTGGCCCTAGAAAACTAACAGCCACTTCATTACATCCTCATAACTCCCAATGGCACACATTGTCGCCCCATTTTACAGATAAGACGTCAGAGCTCAGAGAATCTAAACTGCTCCTCCAAGAAGAAATGTTGGCTGGAGCTGGCATCACATCAGGCCTCCGTGCAGCCACAGCACTTGTTTGCTTTGCCCTAATTCTCAAAACAGCCTCCGAAGAAACCCTCCCTCAGACAAGTGTTTATTTAAGGGGTTGTTTAAAAAAATTTTTGCAGCTCTTCCTAGACACACTGACTCAGAACCGCTGGGTGGGTGCCACCTGGGGATCTGAAGGGTTTGAAAGCTTCCAGGTGAACCTCATGCAGGGTTACATTTGAGAGCTCCTCGCCAACACCAGCTGCCTCTGAGGCTGGGCAGATGCCCAAGAGTCCCAGCAGGAAGACAGAGAGTCCACCACTGGCCTGATCCTGCCCGCAACTGGCTGAGCTGCTGGGTGTCTCCTGGCACAAGCTGGCTTTCAGCCTGCTTCCGGCTTACTTCCACGGTGCTTTGGAAAGCCTTTGTCACCCATAATGACAAGGGTGAGTGACATTATGCTCCTTTCCACCACAGGGCTTCTTGCTGCTCCCCAGCTGGGACCCATCTTCCTCCATGCCTGCTGCCCTCCCAATCCCAGGACAGCCTCTGCAACCTGGTGTGTACCCGGCCCTTCCTCCAAGCCGGCCCGGGACTCCAGCCCGCCCCCTCCCCTCCTCCTCGAACACTCGAGAATCCCGGAGCCCTGAGTGGCCCTCGTTCACAGAGACATAAACCTGGGCCAGGGCACTGGCATCCTGGGGTCCAAACCCCAGCTCCACCCCTCATGTGATTTCGGGCCATTACATACCTCTGTGAACCCAAGTTTCCATCTTGGTAAAATGGGGATGGTGTTAGCACCTGCCTTACTCAGTGGCTCTGACTTAATGAATCAAAACATGGGGAGGAATTTCTTAAAAAGTGAGGAAACTGCTATGTGCATATTAGAATGGCCAAAATGTGGAACACTGACACCACCACCTGCTGATGAGGATGTGGAGCACCGGGAACCCCCCGTCACTCCTGGCGGGGACGAGAACAGCACAGCCACCGCGGGAGACAGTGTGGAGGTGTCCTGCAACATTATATACACTGTCACCAACACTCTGGCAGTCACACGCCTGGCTTTTTACCCAAAGGAACTGAATGCTTATATCCACACAAAAACCTGCCCTCAGAGGTTGACAGCAGTTTTATTCATAGTTGCCCAACCTTGGAAGCAACCAGGATGTCCTTCAGTAGAGGAATGGATAAACTGTGGTGCATCCAGACAATGGAACATTTTTCAGCACTAGAAGGAAACATTACTAAGCCACAAAAAACACACAAAGGGACCTTAAATGTAGATGCAAAGTGAAAGAAGCCAATCTGAAAAAGCTACAACCCCAACTTTATGACGTCCTGCAAAGGGCAAAACTACAGCGACAGTAAAAAGACCAGTGATGGCCGAGGGATGGGGAGAGGGAGATGAGCAGGGGGCACAGAGGAATCCTAGGACAGTGAAAATGCTTTGCAAGATGCTTTAATGATGGATACTTGTCATTAGACATTTATGTAGACCCCTAGAAGGCACCATGTCAGGAGTGAAGCCTGCTGCGCCTGTGGGCTTTGGGCGACTATAATGCGTCAGTGTAAGTTCATCCTTGGTAAAAACAAAATATGCACCCCTTTGGTGGGGGATGTTGATGGTGAGAGAGGTGTGCCTGGAGGCAGGGGGCACGTGGGAGATCCCTGTGCCTTCCTTTCCATTTTATTTTAAAACTAAAACTGCTCGAAAAAATTTACGTTTTCAAAAAAAAGCAACATGATTTCACTTACAAGTGGAATCTAAAAAATAAAAAATAAAAAAAAACCCCAAGGCTCATATATACAGAGAACAAACTGGCAGTAGTTGCCAGAGGAACAGGGGGCTGGAGGGTCAGCAAATGGCTGAAAGGGATCAAGAGGTACAGACCTCCAGTTATAAAATAAATGAGTCACAGGGATGCAATGTCCAGCATGCGGACCACAGTCAAGGGCATCATACAGATGTTGAATCACTAGGCTACACACATGGAACTTGTCTAATATTGTATGTCAATTATACTTCAATTAAAAAGAAAACATGGGGAGGGCTTAGGAGAGCCACCAGCATGTGGAAACAGCCCGTGTTATCAACTTTCACAGGGATCTGGCACAGAGGCACACTTCCTTTGATTTAATACTCATAAACATCCCATGAGGTGAAAGCATTGTCCCTTTTATAAGGACTTCATTTTTATAACATCTACTGAGTGACTGTGGTGAGCAAGGGACAGGGTCAGCTCACGGGACACTGAGATGAAGAGGGGGTGGTGTGGCCCTGGAAGAGGGCTCCTGCCACCACCCATGGCCACTGCCTCGCAGCCATCTGGGAACTTTTGCCTCAGGCGCCCAGGTCTGGGGTGGCAGGAGTGGATTCTGGACACAGAGGCAGAGTCCCATCTGGGTGCCCCATGGCAGAGGAAAGAGCCAGTCCCCAGGCTGCCACACAGCAGAACCGGACGGCAAGAATGCAAGGGGACCTCACAGCCCGGCAAACCCAAATAAGTACCTCTGCACTGCCCGGGTGAGCCTTCCCAGGCGCAACTTCCAGCCCAAAATACTGAGTACGGGAGTATGCGCCGGAACGCTCCCACTGAGGCGCACCTCCAGAACAGGCAGAACGAATCTGTGGGGACAGTCACCGTCATGTTTCCCCAGGCAGGTATCAGAGGGGGAGAGGGGACATGGCAGAGCCCTCCCACCTTGATCTAGGTGAGGGGTGCACAGGTGTCCTCAAAACTCATACATGAAGTCTATCAAACTATACACTTAAGGTGTGTGGCTTCCAAGGTTTAGTAAATAGTTCTTAAAAGAAGAGTGAGTCCGGCCGCCTGCCTCAGGGATTGCCCCTAAGGTGGGCGGAGCCATGCTGGGAGGGGACCCTCAGAGAGTGAGAGGCAGGGGCGGGATCAAGACGACCTGCGTGGCGGCACAGGTGCCGTCCTGACAATGAGGAGTGAGAAGAATGTTACCGGCATTACTCAGCATCCGCATGCTGAGCACGAGTTTCCCTCCATCCCCAGGAGGTAGAGACCATCATCACCCCCATTTTACAGATAGGAAAACTGAGGCTCCGAGGGATGAAATGGCTTCCCCAAGGTCTCCTACCTGCTACACAACAAAGTGAGAGTTTGATGCAAACCAGCCTGGCCCCAAAGCCCTTGCTTTGCCCCTCCACCACCAGGTAACAAGTGGAGGGTCTCAAGGGTGGCCCCTGCAGCCAGGTTTGGTGCTAGAGAGGCACGCTGCCCAAGTCAGCTGGGGCTCCAGAACTGAGGAGCAAGCAGGGGAGCTGTTTGGGGGCTGCCCGGAGGCCCCAGCCTCCTGGAGCCAGCCCACCTGTCCTGAGGACAGTCACTTTGACCCCTTGAATGTAGGCCGACCTGGAGCCCAGGGTCACCCTCCGGTGGTTTCCTCATCCTTGCTTCTACCCCAGCAAGAGACGCAGAGTCCCACCTGGACCACCAGGGGGGCGGGGCAGACCCACTCCGCCCTCCCCTGCCTTCCAAGGCAGCCACGTTGGTTCAGGAGTGACTTCTGCTGCCCAGACCAGGATGTGTTGTGTGCATCTGAGCAGCCCAGGGGCTGGCACCATGCCCCCTGCACCGTGTGGGCTCTGTGTGACTTTGTGGGACAAATAAATGCCAAACAAATAGGCTGTGAGTGGATGCAGGGCCTCCTGGGCGCCTGGAACTGAGTCTCTGGAATCTTCCATGCGTCTGGCCGCGGTCAAAGCAGCCTTGCTGTTTGGAGTGGCAGTCCTTGCATCTGGCCTCTGTTCTTGAGCCCTTCCACCAGCCCCCCTTTGGAATTTATTTGCAGCTGCTTGGGGAGGTCTGCTTGAGAAGGCATCTGGGAACTGTGCTCAGGCTGAGGGCGAGCAAAGCTGGCGCAGGGTCCCAGGGGGAGAGCGGAGCCCCTGGGAATGGGCCCCAGCGAACGCAGCCCCCGGCACCCCCACCGTCCCTCACCGCGCACATCCTAAACGCCTACTGTGTGTCAGGTCCAGATGCAGGACACAGAAATGACCTGGTTCAGACTCTGCCCTTGAGGCGCCCCCAGTGCAGGAGCCATGTTAGAGTAGCCGTCATGGTTGAGGGGTGTAGCTGAGCACCCGGGCATGCTGAGCGTGTTTGACCCACCTGCACACAGCACTGGCTATACCAGGGCAGCCCTGAGCACCCAGTACCTCTCCCCCACCCGCCCCCATTTTAGACCCCAGGAAATCAGCAGGCAGAGAGGTTGAAGTCACACAGCCAGTGGCAGGAGTGAGGAGTCCAGCCCAGCCCTGTGCATGTGGCACTGAAACATCTGCCACACAAGAGTGGCAGCTATGGTGGCAACTGATGGTGGGGCCTGAGCCCGAGAGAAAGTCCCCATCAGACCAGTGAGGGGATGTCCTGGGCCTACTGGTGCGGAGTTGGAGGTAATGTGAGGACCCGTCACTAGGCAGGTGGAATCAGGTAGAACCTGAACGTTGCCCACTGGGGAACGAGACAACAGCAGATGCCACACATGGGAACGAGGCAGCTGGAGACAGCTGATGAATGCAGAACCGGGCAGGAAGGAGACTGGGAGGCCGTGGTAGCACCGCTTTCCACCTGTAGCAAGAACTCCCGAGTGGGCAGGACTCAGCAGCCTGCTCTCTAGTCTTGAATTGCCCTCTGCTGTTTACTGGCTGTGCAATCGCAGGCAAGCTCCTTCAGCTCTCTGGGCCTCGATCCCCCATTTATAAACAAGGGATGCTATGAGGACCTAGCTGCAAGGTGCTCAGAGCAGAGCTTAGCGCCTAGAAAGTGCTTTCTATGAGATCATTAAATTAACAGCCGCACTGCGTTCTTCACAAGGACACAGACGGCTCAGGCTGAGGATGCGGATGGACAGCAGGGATGAATGGGAGAGAGTGGATCAGTGCTGGTTTCCGAGGGGGCCCTGAGTGGCCTTGGCAGTTCGCCATGAGCCCTCCCAGCACAGGTGGAAACAAACAACCCTGTGTGATGCCGCTGGTTCCCAGCCTGGGTAAATGCCAAGGGTCCCCAGTGCTGCTGCTGTCAGCTGGGCTCCAGGGCGCTGCTCACCCCCATCTTTTAATTACTCACCAGCTTTCTCTCCCCAGATGGTTCTGAAGACCTACCACGGGCTGCCCATTCTTCCAAGCGCGTAACGTGGCCTGAGAGCCGTGTGGAATGTCTGCCTCTTCCTCCCAGTCCTTCCTGCTTCCTTCCCTGCCTGCTTCCCTCATCTCCCCTTAGGTCCCTTCACCACCTCACCCACCTGCTTCATTCATTCACTTGGCCATTCACTCATTCACGTGCGTATGTCTCAGGCACATTCCATGCCAGGTTCTGTGTGGTGCTGGGGGTGCAGAACAGAAGGGAAGGTGCGGGCCTGTCTCGCCCGGGGTCCTCACCCCATGGGAGACCAGCCGGGAACCCCTGTAGGCACACTGGGGAGGGCAGGGGCACGTGGGTGTGGAAAACTGAGGATGTGTAGCCCGTCCTGGGAAGACTGGGAAATGGGACATTCCGAATGGCGGGGTCATCCCCACACAGACCTGTCCATCTGCCCGTCTCTTATACTCACTCACTCCTGCATTTATTCATGTATTTGTCCAACACATAAGGCAGCTTGGTCTACTCCAAACACAGCTGTTTCAGAGCCACCCAGGCCCTAGTTCTGACCAGTTCTGCACACACTAGCGGCATGGCTGGGAAAGTTGCTTAATCTCCCCTGTGCCTCAGTTTCCTCATCTTTAGAATGGGGATAATGTCATCTAAAATGATCCTATCTCTTCACACAAAAAACATGGAGTACAAAGGGACTTTTGGTTGTCTGAGGCCTGCCAGTAAGAGGCAGAGCTAGGTAGCACCCTAGGTGTTTTTGCCCCATAACCTGCCACCATTCCTAGGTGACTGTGTCACTTCCCCCCAGGTTCTACCAGCACTGCTCAAGGGAAGCTGCCAGTGGGGCCAGGTGGGCCATCCGAGCCTCACCAGCAGGCTCCACTGCTCAGCATATTGATTGTGCTTTGGGGTGTCTGTTCTAACTGCTCACTGCAACCAGATTTCCTAAAAATGACTCATGCATTCTCTGGGTTCTGCTTGGCTCTTGCCATCGAACATCAAGAGCCTTGCTGGTTTTGAAGTGTCTGGTCTGACTCTGTGCCTTGTCAGGGTTCAGAGACAACGGTGCCAGCCCCAAGCCTGCCACTAATGGTGCATGCCCTGAAATCAAATAGCATTCTGAGTTCGTTTCTCCTCCACCATAACACAGGGCAGTAACACCAGCTACCTCATGGTCATGAGTTGTCTCTTAGCACAGAGCCAGTCCATACTTGGTGTTCATTAAAGGGTCAGTGAGCCTGGAACAGTACCTGACACCTTGGGTGATTCCTTTAATGACACCTGTCGACAGTGCTTGCCCCATAAAATCTGTTTTTTAAGAGCATCAAGTTAAGTTCATGAGAAGGAAATGAGGACTGACATTCATTGGGCTGTCTCTGTGTGCCAAATACCCTTCTCTCCACTCTACATACACAATTTCTGTAAATCCCCATATAGTAAATAAGACGCATTTGGCTTCAAGGAATTAACTGCTCACCAACTATGGCTTAAGCAGCAAGTCATTGAATTCACTCAAGTGACAGCAAGTCTGGAGGAATGGGCTTCAGGCTTGGTTCAAGAACATCCAAAGACTTAATTTTTTCAGTAAAGTCCCAGAAAGTCCAGGCTCTTTCCCTCTTTCTGCTCTACCATCCTCAATGTGTCAGCTTTTCATTCTCAGGCTTGTGCCTCTTACACCCAACATGACTGCTGCTGCACCAGCCATCAACTTTGCATACAAGGAAAGAAGAGAATGAGTGGAATTTTTCCCCTCCCAAGAAATGAAATCCTTCCTAGGAGCCCCCAGCGGATTTCTCTTTGTTTCATGGACCAATTCTGGGTTGAGAGGCCCATCCTTAGGTCAATGAATGGAAGGTCATCAGAGCCATCTCTTGTGGGGTCATGTCTAGGAGCATAAACTCCCTCCACAGACACAAGCCTGCTGCCACCTCCAAGAAGCCATGCATGCTTCAGCATCCCCTGGCATAAACTACAGGAGATGAGATGAGAGGAGTAACTGTTATAAAACCACAGTAGAGGGAGTTCCCGCTGAGGACCAGCGATGGGAGCTGGCAGGGCGTGGCGGGTATAGTGCATGAGAGAGAGAGTGGAAGAGAAGTGTTCAGGGAGGCAGCTGGCCTCTGAGGTCGCTCAGGGACTGGGGACTCCATGCTGACCCAGTGGGCAGTGGGAGGGTGTGTCCAGGAGAGCACCATGATCTTAGCTGGATTTTCCAAGGATCGCTCTGGGGGCTTTGAGAAGCAAGGACAATAGAGGGCAGAGGGGAAGCTGGGGGGCCAGTCAGGAGGCTGTGTGAAGGTCCACAGGAGATGAGTGGGCTGGTCAAGGGCAGAGCAGGCCCCTTAGACACCCCTCACCTGTGTGGCAAGTACCCAGCAGGGGTGACGGCCAGGGACCCCAAACCCACCAGCTCCACACCAAAGGGCCTCTGGCTAAGAGAGCTCCCACAGATTGGTAGCCACGCTTTAATTTGTCGTGCGGATGACGAAAATCTGAGCCCCGCGCCGAGTTCCTTTGTGAATTCCTATCATTTCTCCATCTGGGAACTAAAAGTCTTTGCTTGCAGCCGGAGAGAGGAGAGTGGGAGACGGCAAACGCAAACCAGAAGTAGGAGCAGCCCGAAGAAATGGGGGGAGGCTCTTTTCCCGCTGGAAGCACCTTCAAAGCCCCTGCCCCCCAGGGTTACTGTACTTCCACAGCCGCCCACGAGTTCTCCCTCCCCACCTTTGTGAACTACCTGGCAGGATGACCCAGGCTCCTACAGTGAGAATTTACGGCCCCGGGGTGAAATCATAGCCCTGTAACTTTCCCTTTAAGAGCTGTCAGAGCCGGAGAGGCTGGCCAAGCTGGGGCTGGAGGTGGGGACAGAGGGAAGAAAGAAAAAAAGAGAGAGAGGCAGGAAAAGTTTTTTCAGAAGAAAATGCAGGGTTTGTGCTTCACCCTGACGTCAGATCTTGCTTTAATAAAACCCCCCAAGGGCTGCGGTAAGAGGCGTAGCTGGTGCTCCTGATGGGCCAGGCCAGTTTCGGCCCAGCTCCCTCGAGAGGTGGCCGGGTCCTCTGGGCTGCTGCTTGATGCCTTTGCTACTGACTTCCAGGCATGAGGTGGTTCCTGCCTTGGACGCTGGCAGCAGTGATGGTGGTGGCCACGGTGAGTCCTGCCTGGAGGGGCTGGGACAGGGACCCCAGCTCCCTTCTCCACCGCTGGGCTCCTGGGGTGGGCAGATGCGGAGAGCTGGAAGGGCTGGGGGATGAAGACGTGCCCCCCGAGGGGCACGGGGGCCCAGGGTGAGGAGCAGGGCTGCATGGGGCTGGCTGATCCTGGCGGGGTGCAGGGAGGGGGAGACAGAGCCGACAGGTGGTCCTTGCCCCACTCTGCTCCCCCGACACACGGCAGAAAGGGGTACTCGGTGGAGCTGGGAGTTGGGGGCCCTGGGCCCCAGACCTAGCTCTACTCAGACTGGCTGTGTGACCTTGGCCTAGTCACTCCTTCCCCCGGAACGTTAGCCTCCAACTGCTGGAGGTACTGTCAGGAGAGGAGCTGGAAAATGCCAAGAAAAGCTGGAAAGGAAAACGCCAGCTTTCAACAAAAGTGCCTCTCACGAGCTATCAGGGCTTGGGATGATTTCTATTCCCCACGGCGGCCGCCTGGGGCTGGCGCAGCCCTCTACAGTTTACAAGCGTGCACGCTTGTGTCCTGCACATGAAGCCCGCTGTTTCAGGAGTATCCTGAGGGTTCTTGCTCTCCCACCTCCATCCCAGGACTCACCAACGGCAGGGCAGGAAGGTCTGCACCTCCAGGAAGCCAGGAGAGCAGGACACGTGGCAGCAGCCAGCCAGCCTGCTGGCTCGGGGCAGGCAGGCAGGCACGGGGCAGGCAGGAGGTGGGCAGCTGGGAGAGCTGAATCCAAGACCCCACAGCCCGGGCCAGGCTCGCTGCCAGTCATAAATCCAAGAGGCAGAGGGGTTTTATTATCCACTTACACTGGAGGCTTCCTTTGGGACCAATGTGTCCCATTTGTGGATGAGGAAACTGAGACTTGGGGGCAAAGCTACTTGCCCATGGGCTCCAAGACACTATTCTGATTCAAGCAGATCTGAGGCTGGCAGCTGACAGCCAGCCGGGGACCAGTTGCCTCGCAGACGCTGAGGGGCGGGTATTCCTCCAAGTACCCTTGTGTGTATTGTGAAGGCAGGGAGCATATCTGTGTGATTCATTGTTAAATCCCCCATACTTTGCTCAATGCTGCCCATAGCTTGTGCCAAACCATCCTACAAAAAAAAAGATATTAATTGCATTTTACAAATAAGCTAAATGGAGACTTAGAGCAAGTGACGGACTTGCCCAGGGTCTCACAATGAATAAGTGCCCAGGGCTCGAATTGAGATCTTTTCCTGCCAAATCCTCCTCTCCCTTCCAGAACTTTCCTAGTTTTAGGGAAAGTGAGCCTTTCCTACAGACTCGAGCAGTCAGAGGGCCGCATCAGCCTTTACTTCAGGGTCTGGATGGAGAGGAGGTGACAGGGTGGGTAGCCAGAGTATGAGAAGGCAGCTGACATGAGAGGCGGTGGGGGTGGCCACAGGGAGCCCTGGTGACCTCCCAGAGAAGGTGGTGCTGGGAAGAGCAGGGTCCAGACCCATGGGCTCGGTCAAGGGGGCACCCAGCACAGGCATGGGAGTCCAGAGAGATCCAAACAGCAGGATGGGGGGAAGCCTCCTGGGTGGAGGTGAAGGATCCCTACTCTGGGCAGCCCCTACCAAGAGACCTTCTCTAGGGCCCCAACACCTCCCAGCCCACACTTAGTTCCTGATGCCGGAGCTCCCTGCAGAGCCCAGAGCCAGAGCTCTGTGGGCCTTACGGGATGGCCAGGGAGGGGTCTGAGACGGATGGTGACCAGTGCTTCACTTTATAGCCAGATTCCACACACGGCCACCCTCCCTGAAGTGCTCTGCGGCAGAATGCAAGGCCTTTCGGGGTCCCAGGGGGGGTGTTCATGGAAAAAATGACTATAGATGTTCATATGGAAGAAAGTTTGTGAGAATTGCCAAGAAAACTTCAAGGAAGTAGAGTCGTGCGGGATGCTTTGCCCTGTCACACAGTAGAGCATTATCGAATCTGTAACTGAAGGAGGAAAATGCCATCCCAGGAAGAGATTAATTAGGGAATGGGATGGGGTGGTGATCTCAGAAATGTAGCCAAGTATATTCTGGAATGTAGTATATATGATAAAAGTGTCTGTAGATATGACTTGTTTGTCTATCCCTTTGTTCTTTTCTTTCTACATGTATTGAGTACCCACCCATGTGCTAAGAGAAAGGGGCTGTGTTCAGTAAGCGCTGCCAAGCCTTGCGTCAAAGGCTGTAGATAGAGAAAACCTTCCTCAATTCATCCAACATATGTTTATTAACATTTTTTGAGCACCTCTTAAAATCCTTATGGTAATACTATTAAGCAGATGTAAACATCCCCCTTGTGGATGTGAAAACTGAAGCTCAGAGAGGTTAAAGAATTTGCCCCAGGTCACACAGCTAGTAATCAGTGAAGGTGATTTTGAATTTAGGTCCAGCTCTGTGCAATACAGCCTGCTGACTCCCTGGTCCATGTACTTGTGAAGATGTGAGAAGCACATGGTCCTGCCTCTACAGAGCTTACAGGCTAGTGAGACAAGTGGCAAGTACCCACACGTTGGAATGAGAGGTTACAGGAGTGATGCATCGAGAAATGAGAGGCTGGGTGCAGGCTCAGCCCCTGGCTGTGCCAGCTTCAGCGAACCCTTAACCAGCCGAGACCACACTGTCCTCTCTTATTAATTGGTGCTAACAATCTCAGCCCCACCAAGCTCCCTCCTGCTGGGGAGGAAACATGGGATTGCTCGAGGGAAGCATCTCAGATGCGTGTGACTGGGTAGACAAATGCTGGGCTGATAAATTCCTGGACACACATTAGGGCTGTGGTAGTCTGTGTACAGGTGAGACCCATACCCCTTCTCCCATGTCCGTGTATGTGGGATGTGCACAGGTACATGCAGAGGTGTGTGTGCATGTGTATGTCTGAGACTGTGACTTGTCTGAGGGTATAGTTCTCCACGGTGTGTGTGAGCAGGTGAGGATTTGTGCTTTGAGTGTGAAATGCAATCTCATTCTCTACTCTGAAGATCAGTTGCAGAGCAATGTGGACCAGGGCATGTGGCGATTTCCTTTTTTTAAAAAAATGCAAGAACCCAAAATGATATGCCTCCTTTACACCTCCTGTCCACTGTTTGGACCTGAGCCAGCGTTTCGCACCCCAGCCAAAGCCCCACACCCACCAGCTCCCTGCAGAGACTCTTCTGGAGGCTTGGATGCTCTGCTCCTGGCTGGGGCCCTGCCCACCCAAGGCCTGTCCGGGATGCTGGTGTGAGCGCAGCGAGGACAGGCATTTTCCGCCTGGGCACAGCAGTGGGTGAGGGCTTGGCTCCGGAATGGATGTGGGAGCGGTGCTCCTTGGGAGGCCAGACCCCGACCCAGGGCTGGGCAGTACCTCCAGGCCCTCAGCAGACTCACCTCCCCCAGGGCTTAGAAAAGGTCCCAGCTCCATGCCAGCAAAGGTGCCTAGGGACAGGAGGCTGCCTTTCGCTTTGTATAAACAGAAACCCCAGGATTCTTCCCAGGAACCTTGGCCATCTCTCTGGGCAGCAGGGAGGGGTTGCTACGCACACTGCGTGCTCCATATGGGAGTAAGGAAAGCGAGACAGGTCCAGGGTGGGGTCCTAGGAGGGGCTGGGAGGGATGCCAACTCAGCCCGGGAAGCAAAGCACGGAAGGAAGAGTTGAGATAGAATTTTGCAATCCTGTGAGTGTCACGTTGTTGGTTCGTTCGGCCCCTGGGGAGCCCGCATGCCCCAGAGATATGGCTGACAAGGAGGGCAGACACCGACCAGCACTGGCTGGGTTCCGGGCAGTGTCCGAAGCACTCTGCATACAGCAACTCACCAGAAAACCGCACACCTAGGAGGCAGACACGTTCATTATCGGCTAGAGTGGCACTGTCCAATCGGTAGCCACTTGCCACACGGGGTCGCTGAGTTCCTGAAACGTGGCTAATCCCAAATGAGATGTGCTGCACATCGGATTGCAAAGATTTAGTGTGAACACAGGAACAAAGAATCCTCATTATAATTTTTTCTGTTGACTCCAAGTTGAAATGATAATATTTTAAATATATTGGGTTAAACAAAATTATTATTAAAATAAATGTTGCTTGGTTCTTATTACTTTTTAATATGGCTACTATACAATGTAAATTTACATATATATATATCTCATTATATTTTGCTAGTTAGTGTCAGTATGGAAAGACACGAGTATACATAGAGGAATTATAATAGGTGGGGAGGGAAAAATATTGAGGGTCCTAATCCCAGCTCCTCTACTTACAAGCTGTGCACCCTTGGACAAGTAACCCAGCTTTTCTGAGCCAGTTTCTTTATCTGTAAAAAGGCATAACATTAGTACTCATGTCTTGGAGTTGTTGGGAGGATTAAATAATGAAATGGAGATAAAGTACAGGAAGCCCCTGCGTACCCGGGGGGCAATGGGAAACAGTTTCCCTTGTTCCAGTAGCAGGGCAGGCATCCCAGCTAGAGTGGAAGCACTGGCTGCAGACAAGTACCAGGGCAAGCAAGTGATCAGGGGTTTGTAAAGACCCCAAGCTTGACCCCGGCAGGGTGGGGAGAAGGGCAGATGAATGGGTGGGCTGTGCTGAGCTCAGTGCAAGGTCGGTCTTCTGAAGATTCCAAAGTTCCCACATCCGGACAACTCCTCAGCACACTTAGAGGAAGCCAACGAACACTTTTGGGTCATTGAGGAAGAGGAGGAAATACTGATTATGATGAGGATAATGGTGATGGCGGCAATGACAGGTGGCGACGATGATGACGCTGATCGACAGTGACCACGAGGGTCATGGTGGTGGTGGAGGGGCTGGTGGCGACGATAACAGTGGAGGTGATGATGCTTGTGATGAGTCTTGTAGGTGGTGACAGTGACTGTGGTTTTCACAGCCCATCCACTAATTTGTTTCACTAACAGCTCCGCTATGCACCAGCCCCTACCCTATTCCTAGCGAGACAGACAGCAATAAACAGTCATCTCTCTCTATCTACTGAGGATGGCTCAGGGGTTAGAGATAGATTTGTGCACTAGCCGAGGGCAGTGTGTAATCCCAGAGGGAAAGTCAGAGGGCTGCAGGAGAAAAAGCCAGATGCTTGAATCCCTGGGAGACCCCTGCCAGTCTCCTTCTCATGAACTGGCACCCTGATGATTCTTACACACACTTGATTTCAAAAACCACTGAATTGGAGAGACTAGTCTCTCCTCCAACCTTGACACTCTGTTAACCAGCCACCCTCCTCCTGTCCCTGAAAGAGGGAGGTGGAGTGAGGAAGGGAGACAAAGAGATGGGCCTCTCAAAACGTGAATAATGGACATTCCAGGGGATGGGATATAATCTTTGCCCCCCGCCCCCAAGCTTCCCTATCTGGAGGCAAGCCCAGGCCTGGGACACAGACCGTGGGTCTGCTAAGTTTTGGCGGGGGCCGGGAGAGGGAGTGAGAGGAAATGAGAGCCCAGGCCCCAAGGGGAAGCAGGGGTCCACCCCACCCCTCAGGGGATCTGCATTGAGTCTTGGAGCGGAGAGAAGGGGTGTGTGCTATGAGCCTGCCCAGGCCTGGATGGGGGTGAAGGGAACAGAATATTCTAGGAGGCAAAGCACAGAACCCCATCCTTGGGGCAGGACAGTAGACATGCTAGGACAGCTGAAGACACAGAGAAGAGCTCGTTGCTGTGACTACAGGAAAGCCACTGGCCCTAGCAGTGCTCACTTCCTAGTCCTGGAAATGAGGGCTTGGACTTGCCCCCAGGCTTGCTTTGGCTGGAGCCCCTGTGGAGTCCAGGTTACTCTCCACTCACCGGGGGAGCTTGCTGCCTCCCCAGCAGCAGGGCTCGGGTGCCGTAACTTGGGGGATTCACGCTGCTGCTGCTCTAGGAGGAGTGTCATTGGCCTTTGCACCCAAAACGTGGTGTCCCGGCCTCATGGCTGTCACTTTAGACATGCTTCCTCCCTTTAAGGCCTCTAAAAATGTTTCCTTCTTGGCCCACGTTTCCTCTTCCAACCTTAGAGTGGATCCCCATGTCATACAACTGGGATGTGTGCCGCCAGCTTCCCTTAATCCCCAAGAGGCCCCATCACCTCCTGGTCTCCCCAGCCAGGCCTGCCCCTTAGGATCCTCAGGTAACACCTGCGAAAGCCAGTGCCAGGCTCCCCCAGGCCTGCTGAGCTGGGCAGGGCCAGGGGCCGGGGCCCCAGAGCCTTGGCACCCCCCATCCAGATGATCCCTGAGGCCTGGCAAGTCCAGGAAGCACCCCAGGAGATGACAGCTGCCAGTGAAAGGCTTTGGACCCTGCCTGCTCCCCCATCTCAGTGAATATTGCCTCCATCTGCCTGGTCAGAACCCTGGGCCATCACCCACACTTACCACCCCAGCCAGCGCCTCTGGCCCCCGACTCCTTCGGCCACCAGCAGGGCTTTCCAGCCTGCAGCCGGGCCCTCCTTCACCCCCAGGGATTGCCCCTTAGCCAGAGGCTCTGGTCCACACATGCACCTTCCTGAGGGGAGAGTGAGCTCTGCGGTCGAATGATCCAGGGCAAACCACAGAGTCTGGAAGTGGAAAGGGGACCAGCGTGAGCACCTTACTTTCTGAGCCTCAGTTTCCTCATCTGTGAGACATGGGACCTACCTCTGAGTGCAGCTGTGTCAGGGAGCTAGCTGGGTTGGACAAGCCTGGGGTGCCCCTTGCCCAGGAGGATCCCTTTCTTTCCTCCTCTGAGTCTGGCCCGAACCTGTTTTCCAGCCTCTCCCTGAGGGACTGTCCAGCTCACTCCTGTCCTACTTCAGGGGCTATTCTCCCAAATACTCAAGTGTCCCCACCTCGGCACACAAGCCCATGCTATTCCTTCTGCCAGAAATGCCTTCCGGCCTTATCTGTCCATGAAATCCTGCCATCGTACAGGGCACCCATCCCAGAGCTGCCCTCAGCCTCCCCCAGGGGGAGCAGCTGGCATCCCCCCAAGCGGTGGGTCCTGGCTCTTGCCCGGGGGGGGCATGTCACTCAGCTCGAGCTCTCCCCGACCTCGCCCCGCAGATGAGTGGCCTCCCTCCCGGCCCTTTGCCCCTGCAGGACATGCCCCCTCCCTGGCCTTGGACGTGCCGTGCTCCCTCCCTTCCCGACCTGCCACTCTTTCTGCTCCGTGCTGCTGTCACCACACAGGCACATTATGGTGCCTGATGTGTGTTTGCTGGTTGTGTCAATGAATTATTAAACAAAACCAGAATCACACCTGCCTGTGCTGAGCAGGATGTGAGCAAAGGGTGTGAGGGAGGGTGGACCTCTGACCTTCAGATGTGGAGGTGGGAGGGAGAAGGCGGGAATCTGCCCAGAGGGCCCGGGTCCTGCGGCTGAGAGGACCGAGAGCCAGCAGGAGCTTCTGGGATGGGCCCTGAGCCCAGAGCCAGGAGTCGCACCTGCTCTCTGGCAGGCTCTGGCTTTGTCTTTATGCCTCAGTTTCTTCATCTGAAAGCAGAGACCAGAAACCCACCCCGCCTGCGCTGTAGGCGGGAGGGCGTGCTAGTGAAGGGGAGGCGGCAGCCCGGTCCACAGCCAGCTCCAGCACACCCTGCCTGGGCTCCAGCTTTCATCTGCACAATGGGCTTCAAAGCCTGACCGACAGAGCCCTTGGGCCTGAGGGAGCCACGGAGGTCAGGTGCCAGGGAGGAGCTTGCCGAGCAGCCACCGAGACAGTGACTGTCAAGGTGCCTTGGGACCATGGGACACTGTCTTCAAGGACCAGCATCTGAGGGTTCTTGGACAGCAGCAGCCAGTGGGCGGGTGCTGCATGGATGGGGGGGCTGCAGTCATCTCTCTGCCCTTTTAGCTGCTGTTCGGTATTTCAGTCTGCCCCCCATGCGCACACACACACGCACACACACACATACACACACGTAGGCTTCCTGAACAGCTGTTTCCAGCCTGTACTCCAAGTAGCCACTTGCTGACACTTGTAAACCTGAGCTATTAAACAGTCCAAAGCACCAGCCCTTATGGGGCCCTCACTGTGTGCCCGGACCACAAGTAGCTGTTAGTCTCATGAGAGAGCCGTGAGTGGCAGGAGCCTTCACATCCCCACTTTACAGAGGAGGAAACTGAGGCCCCAAGTGCTGTGAATCTTCCTGCCATCTATGCTTCCAAAGCACGCAGCTCCCCAGGCGGGGCTGGCAGGACCTGCCCAGGGGTGTCCTTAAGGGCCAGCCGCTTGCCTCTGTGTGTCCTCCCCGCCAGAATCAGGGCCCAATCCAGAAGCTCAGGCAGGCTGCTTAAGCAAATGACTTATTTAGAATATAAACTAGTAAGAGGAATAAAAGGCAAAACGGAGAACAACATATAGACCTGTGTTGATCGTGACTCAGAAAAACTCTCTGA
The DNA here is from genome assembly GCF_040802235.1 of Manis javanica. Taxonomy (NCBI): domain Eukaryota; kingdom Metazoa; phylum Chordata; class Mammalia; order Pholidota; family Manidae; genus Manis; species Manis javanica. The sequence continues at coordinate 217,994,570 of NC_133157.1, forward strand.
TTAAAAAAAGATCTTTGAGACAATCAGTGAAATTTGAATATGGACTGGGTGTTAACCAGAGAAAATTACAAAATTGTAACTAATTTTACTGATGTGATAATTGTATGGGAGTTCCATTTTAAAAATTCCTCATACTTTAGAGCACACTTTGAAGGGTTCCAGAGACAATCACATGATGTATGGAGAACGAAGTGTGCGGGTAGGTGGGAGAAACAGATGAAGCAAGAGGCAGAAAATGTTGCCAATTATTGAAGCTGGTGACCGGTATGTGAGGTTATGTTATTCTCCTATTATATGGGCCAACTTTTGTGGGTATTTGAACATGCCTCTCATAGAGAACAAACACGTTTTAAACTTGTTCACATTTATGGTGCTGAGGAAATGCCTGTAACTGATACGCACCCTATAAGGGTTGCTGTCACTATAGTATTATCCTTCTGCAGCAGAAGTTAGCAAATGTTTCCTATGAAAGATCAGATAGTAAATATACTAGGTTTGTGGGCTATAAGGTCCCTGTGGCACATTCCTCTCTGCTTTCTATTTATTTATTTATTTTGCTGTTGTTTCTTTACAACCTTTAAAAGATATAAATCCATTCTTGGCCCTTACAAAAACACATGGGCCCCATGTGTCCTGCGGGCTGCAGTTTCCGACCCTTATTCTATGAGGCAGCTGCCTTTTTTATATTCCTGTTTCCTCAGAAGGCTGGGCATTCCCTGAGGATTTGTGCTTGGAACTTAGTAGGTGCTTTATATGTTTGATGAATGACTCAAAGAATGCACAGGGGCTCGTTATTCGGGAAAAAACCTGGCTTCCTGCCCCTTCCACCTTGCCCATGTTAAATGGACTTCCCCTGCCAGAAGCTCAAGAACTGCATGTTTACAAAACCAATTAGCAGAAAATCTCAAAACCCTGCACATCCCATCACATGCAGTCCCGTCAACACTGAGTCAGCCGTGGGGCCCCTCAGTTCCCTGCAAATCCCACCAGGGGAGCCAGAATCAGTGTGGGAGGCCCTGGGCAGTACTGGGTCCTCTGAAAGCTCAGGCCAGGTCACTTCATGGGTGCAAGGATAAGAGTCTTCTGGGACAGTGATCCCACAGCAGGGTAGCCCTCACCCAGGACCCAGGGAAGGTGTCTAGGGGTACACCCCTCAGAGGAGCTCAGAAAACTCGTGTCTACCAGCTCCCATTGCAACTACCCTGGGCGTTTGTACCAGAAATGCTAGAACAACGTGGTGGGTAGGGTGGGTGGGCCACGGGGGTTCCACAGCTCTGGGCCTGGTCTGGGGGCCACATTCTCCCACTCCCCGCAGTGAAGGGAGCGAACAGAAACTGCTTCCAAGCTTGGCAGCCCTTTCTAAAGCCCCCAGGGCCCACTGGGGCCGGCGTGGGCCATTTCTGACTCAACCCTGCCCCCTTGTGGAGAATCTGGGTGTGGCCTCCCAGAGGCAGGCAAGCCCGGCTGAGGACTGTCCAGCCTCTGGTCACTGAGCGCTGGCCCAGGTCGTGCCTGCCGGGTGCAGTGCTGGGCACAGAGGAGGCGGGAAGGGGCGTCATACCCCTTAGAAACGTCACTGAGGCTCTCATCTCCTCTTCTGGGGGCCTGTGGCAGCTTGGTTCCACTCCCCTACAATCCCCACCACCCTGAGCTGTAATCTTTTGCCGGTCTCTGCAGTGTGACTCACTTCAGGTAAGGGCCACATCTTGTCCATGTGAGCACCAGCTGCACAGTAAATGCATGGTGCATGTGTGTGATGGAGGATTGAGTGAACGGGTGGGAATGTGGACGAGTGGTGGAGTAGTGCCACGTGGCAGGTAAGAGCAGGGCTCTGAGGGACAGCCAGCATCATAGACTACTTTCCAGCTGGGAGGCCTTGAGAAGATTACTTAGGATCTCTAAGCCTCAGTTTCTTCATCTGTGAAATGGGGATAATACCATTAACTGCCCATGAGGGCTGCCGGAGGATGCTGTCATCAGTATCACCTTACAAATGAAGACAAGCTCAGAGAGGGTGAGCACAGCCTCAGGTCACAAAGTTGGGAGTGGCATGGGCTTAGGAAACAGTTACCCTTTCCTTCATCCTAGCGCCTATTCACCAATGAACCACACGCATTCTCAGAAGAGCACAGGGTCCATCTTCATTATAAGCAGGATGTTTCCGTTCCCCTGGGTGGATCACCTCACCACAGCCAGCTTCCTACCCACTGCTCCCATGCCTACTACATACACTTCTGTGAAAATGAACTAAAACTGACATACAAAAGCCAAATTGTAGATTTACCTGTCCCCAAGTTCATTTTCAAAGAGCTGGAAAAACCTGTAACATTCATAGGTACTGCTCACCTTTGAACAGCATCTCAAAAATGCATTTGCAGCATTTTCAACAGGGGATATAATTTTTTTCCTTCCTAATTTGAATCTGTCCAATAAATATGATTGAAGGGACCAATTCATTGCTTTCAACCTGCCTATCCATTACCCTGCTTGTCCAGATGGCCAAGTATTAGACACTGTCTTAATCCATTCAGGTAGCTATAACAAAATACTACAGACTGGGTGGCTTATAAACAACAGAAATTTATTTCTCACAGTCTGGAAGCTGGAAGCCCAAGATCAAGGTGCCAGCATCATCATGTTCTGATGAGGACCCGCGTCCCGGTTCATAGCGAGTGTCTTCTCACCATGTCCACACCTGAAGGAAGGGGCCTGGGAGCTCCGTGGGGTCTCACTAACCCCATTCATAAGGGATCCATCCTTACGACCTAGTCAGTCCCAAAGGCCCCACCTCCTGATACCGGTCACTTCCGAGGTTAGAATTTGAGGAAACACAAACATTCAGACCACGGCAGATGCTGGGAATCTGGCCATGAGGAGCTGCTGCTTTTTTATGTTTTCCAAGTTTTAGTCATTTTCATAAAACATTAAGGGCAAAGCACAGCATTTTTCATTAGTGTCCAAGGGGGTAACTGAGCAGTGTGTCAGCCTGTGAGATCACGGACTCCTGTGTTTCTGCCAGGTCTGATGCAGAAGACCTAGGACTGATGCTGAATATTCAGAGTAGGATCCAGGGATCTATTAAGGGAAGACAGTGCCTTTCGAGGCACCTGGGAGAACCCTGTGCCCAGCCTCCTGCCCAGACAACTTAAGTCAGGATTCCTGGGGACAGTGCCAGGTGTCAGTGTTTATTAAAGGTTCCGGTGGTTCTAACATCCAGCAAAGTTTGGGAACCACTGTAGGAAGCGATTCCATTTGAGATGGCTGCCTGGGCTGTAGGGAGGGGTCCCTGAGGAGGTATGGCGGGAGGGTAGGTGAGGCTGGTGCACTCAGGCTGAGCAGGCAGAACCGATAGGAGCAGGCTGTGACTGCAGAGCACCGGCCACCCTGTCCTAGGCAGCCGCTGGGATTGCCTCCGCCTCTCTGTCTTCGCAGCAAATGCAGTAGTACCTGTGGGGAGTCCAATTCCACATGCACATCATAAAAGAGACTGTGATTTGGAAGTGCCCAAGGCTGTTCTTTCTCTGGCCTTCCCTAGACAATATGCCCCTTGCCTTATGATTGTTTTGCTTTCCCCTTTTTATCCCTCTTAGCTTCTGCTGCTAGAAAAAACTGTGGAGGCCCCATACAGCAGTGAGTTTGCAAAGATCAGTTTCTGCATCTGCAGAATAGGCACAGTTGCTCTGGCTCAGAGAGCTCAAAGTGAGTAAAAGGTCAACAGCCAGAGCTGTCTGGATGAGGGGACAGCTTTGGGGGCTGACTCCTGCCTGTGGCTGGGGAATGCAGGGGAGAGGCTCCAAAACCCAAGGCAAGTGGGAGCCTGGGAAGAGCCTTGGGAATCCCAAGGACCCAGCCAAGCATCCTGGAGTTCTGGGCAGAGCCTCAGCCCCAGAAGGAAAATCCCATTCGGAAGATTCTAGAGAAGTCTCTGGGCCGATTCACCGGCTTCCGTGTCTGTTGCTGCTGGGCTGCACAGCGCCTCCTCCAGAGCTTCCTGTTTCCCCAGCTAGCTGAGCCAGCTCTGCATTCTGTGGGTTTTGCCCAACACCTATTGCTTAAACAGGAATTGCAAGAGTTTTTAGTTTAAAAACAGAGACTCACATGAGTCATATTCCCATTGTCCACCAGAGACGAGCAGCCCAGGGGCCCGAGCTCCCTGTTCTGTCACTGCACGGGCACCACAGGTTGGGGTGCAGGAGCCCCACAAAGAGCCCACTCAAGTAGCAGAGGCCAGGATGATGCCGTGGGGTGGCCTGGGGTGTGCAGCTCTGATACAGAGGCTCTAGACATTTCCTTGGGCCAAATGTGGTGTTCTGGAGTAGCCAGATCATTTAGTCAGAAATGTACATCGACTCTTTCATTCATTCTGCTGACAGATGCCTACTGGCACATGCTATGTGACAGGTTTTGTGAGACCTGCAGCTGCCAGGCTGTCTACGTCCTCTCATAATGCCTCACTACCTTACACCCAGCTTCTTCCATTAGAAAATTCTCCTTCATGCACAGCAGTGGGAAAGGCATACACCCAACAGATTTATTTTGCTTATCACAATTTAACTGTGGGCAAGTCACTTTCCTGATCCTTGAAATGTAGATCGTAACACCAGCCACTGAGGGGAAGACAGAAGGAAATGGGCCAGGAACTGAGGGCTAGCGCAAGACTGGCCCCTAGTGGTCACCAGAGCGATGGTCCGCAATGGATGGCCTGGCTAGGCCAAGCCAGAGGCTATAGCCATGATCTCATTTGGGGCTTGCAGCCAGATACAGAAATGCCACGGAGAAATGCTATAGAGAAAACCCAGGTTCAGAAAGTGAACTCCAGAGTCACTTGGACAGTATGTAGCAAAGGCTAGACTTGACACAGTGCCATGTCCCTGAAACACAAATCTGCTCCTATGATTCTGCTAAATTCCTCCAGCATCACTGCAGCAGATGCCAGCCAGCCAGCCAAGGCCTGAGGCCTTCACAAGACATCCAAGGCCCTCCTTGACCTCTGCAGTCCAGCCACTGCCTTCTCCCACCTCCCGCCCCACACGCACCAGCTGACCACACCAGCCGGGCCCTAGGCACAAGCCCTCTCCCAGCTCATCGCCTTCGCACCTGCTGGCCTTTCTGCTCTGATGCCCTTCCTCGCGGCTCTACCCCCTCGCCCTTCATGCCCCACACCTCCTCCCTGAGAAGTGCTTTCCAGCCCCAGCAGACACTGCTGACCCTCCTTTGTGCCCCCACAGACAGTTTGCCCCCACTGTCTGCCCAGCACCTAGAGCAGCGCCTGGCACAAAGCATGACTAAGGAAGGAGGTGCCGAGTGAACAAATGGTCCCAAGACGCCGTCTTTCCAGCACCGACCACATGGAGCGCATCACCATTTAGATGTCTGCTGGCCTCCAGAGGCGGTGACTCCGTCCCGTGCGCCCTTGCTTCCTTTGAGCCTGGCACAGAGTAGGTGTTTCCTAAGCATCTGACAACAGAATGCACGAAAGGGTCAGTGTGCATTTCCCAACGGAACTATCCATCCTGGAGGGCAGGAACCACGTGCCATCCGTCTGCCTCCTTGCTTGCGCACGTTCAGAGACAGAGTTCGTTTCCCGGAAGAGTGTGTGCTCACTGGCGATCTGCAGTCACATCCTCTGGGGTGTCAATACTGGACAAGGCAGCGGGGATTCTGGGGTGCACACACCAAACCCGAGGGTCCTCAGGCCCACCGCGCAGCGGAGTACTATTCCCCTAGACTGAGGTCTGGGAGGCTCCCCGCCAGTAGATGGCGCCAACAGCAAGGGCTCAGCTCTGTGGCCACCCAGACCCCATCCCTCCGTGGCCCCACGGGTCCCCTAAATGGCTTCTCTCATCCAAGAAGGTCTTGTCTGCAGCTTTCCTTAAGGATCTGCATGTCCTGGGGCTCCCGTGGGTACCTGGAAAGAAGGCTTCCTTTTGGGGAGCTTTAACTTGGCATGGAGAACCCAGGATAGTCAGTGACCATGCAGAAAGGGGGGTACCTGTCAGGTTACAGGCCATCCCAGCTCATTTCAAAGTGTCCAAACCCCCAAGCCCTGCTCTGGGCCGGATGGGGGTGGGGAGGACACACGGCACGGAAGCCCAAGGGGGATGTCATGCTTGTGTGTGTCTGCCATGCGCCAGGCCTGCACTAGTTCTTCTGCATACACAGTGCCCCTCACCCTCCCAATAGCTGTTGGACGGGGGCATTCTTGTGGCCATATCACAAATATGGATGTGGAAGCTCAGAAAGGTTAGGAAGCTTGCCCAGGGCCACACAGAGAGAACCCACTTCCAACCACTGAGGCCCCATGTTATTTTCTGGACACTCAAATTTAATCAGAGCTGAGGGGAGAGGTTTCACGACAGGAGGCCTGAATATCAAGTGACACCACAGACCCTTGTAGTCAACCATCCCCCATCCATCCACTCCACTAGGCAGCACTTGCGAAGCCCTGCTGTGTTCTGGGTGCCATGTGCCACGTTTCAGGTCCACAGAGAGAAGCAAGGCACAGCTCCTGACCTTTACAAGTTCATGCTCTAATCAGGGAGGCCGCACCTCCAACATGGCCTGGGAAAGGCATGGAAGGCTTCCTGGAGGAGAGGCCTTCTTTTTATTTCCTCTACCAAGAGTATGTCCTAAGGGCCAGAGGACTGGTCAGAGAGGATCCATGGGTGCTCGTGAAACTATGAGCCTTCTAGTGTCACAAACGGGAAAGTCTCCCTCCAGGGAGTCTGGAAGAGTGGTGTGTATATATTTCATTGATTTCAGGGTTTGGGAGTTTTTTGTGTCATGTTGTATTTTTGAGGAAAAACAGGCAAGGCTCAGCAAATTAGTGCCTTCCAGGTGAGTGTGGCCCCACACTGCCAACCTCCAGAGCTCTTTGCTCCTGCCGGCAGGGCCTTCCCAAGCCACGTCACCCACAGCAAAGGGAAGGGCTGCCGGCATGATTCCTTGGCCATCCCAGGTAGCTCTCTCCCCAGTGAGGAAAGAACGGGGCAGGATGGAGGGGAGAGATTCAATGGCACCTGGAGAAATAGTCCCCAGACAGCCCTCAGGCCTCCCTCTAGCAGCTGCCGTGGGCCAGATCCTGTGCGGAGGGCCCCCACCCTACCTCATCCCCATGGACATTACAGGCAGTCACCTCCCAAATGCCCACGCAGCTGATTACTCAGTGTGCCAAGCACCTGCAGGAAATGCTGGGTGCTCCCAGGTCAGCAGGCCAGGAGCACTCCCTCCGAGGAAGAGCCCTTAACATGGGGCCTGAGCAGCGTAGCCCGGGGGAAGAGGTGGGAAGGACATGTCAGTCATAGCGAACTGCACAGGAGAGGCCTTGCGGTGGGCATGACAGCCCTGAAACCAAGCCCAGAAGTAAAAGCCTCAACTCAAAGTTGGTCTTTTTTATTTTCAAGGGCCCTTTATTTGTCAAATCAGTTTTTATTGTGCTTATGTGCCCAGCCCAGAACCAAGTATCCAACTAATCTGGCACCTCAGCCTGGACCATGTCCCCTGGCCACTGGTTCTCACAGCCAAGCATGCTGGCATGCACCTCACTGACCTTGGCAGAGAGATGCCTGCCTGGTATCCAGAGAGTTCCCAGGGCTCCCCCAGGGCCCAGCGCTCTGCATACAGCCTGGAGTTGCAATAAACTACCTCTAACATCTGTCTCTCCCATAAGCTGTGGGTTCTCCAAGTACAGCTTTTAAATTCGTCTTCAAATGCCTAAAACTGAAGAGGGACCATGAACTAGCGAGACAGCCCCTTGTTGAGTGGCTGAAAGTGTCCAGAGGAGGTAAAACCACAGAGTACAGAAATGAGAGCTGGGAAAGATGTTTGTGTGACGCAGAAAGGATTACCCGGGCGTGTCCCTCTGCCTCTCTGGCTCTCAGCTTTCAACTTGGGAAAACGGGGAAAGAACCTGTCTGAATGCCTCAGCATCTGTTACTCAAAGACTGCAAGCAGATCTATAAATTCCTAGAGTGGGCTCCTATGCTTCCAGATGGATCGGGTGGCCTGAGGCCCAACCAGCTCCGCCTTTGCCCCTCTACAGGCCTGGCCTCATCTCTGCTGACCTCAGAATTCCCGGATCGCAGTTAAGAAGCCCTGTATAGGATGCACCCTAGCCCGGCTGGTGGGAGAATGGGGGGAAGCTGGCTGCAGGCTGCATCTCTGTCCAGAGGCAATTTTCTTCCCTCATGGGCCTCTGTTTCCTCTGGGGTACGGGGGAGCCGAGAGGATGGTTCAGGGAGGCAGCCAGAGGGGGCAGAGGGTGACTGGATCCCAGAGACACAGGCAGCTAGAAGGCCCTACGCTTTCAGACACTACAGAGCGGCCTCTCATTACACCTGCCCATTCCTCAGTACAGGGAAGGCTCTTAGAGGCACGATTCCCTTCTCAGCTGGCCTGTCATCTTGTCCATCACATCTGCCAGGATGAAGATGAAGCTTACTGGCTGAGGCTGGGGTGTGAGAGGAGTGCAAGTGGGGCAGTGGCACCGGGTCCATTGGCCCTGGTGCAAAATGAAGATCCCTCCCACGGGCCCCCATAGGCATGGGGGCGCACCTCCCTCCCCATAGGGACGGACAGCCAGCAGCACCGGGCTGTGAGATTCTATGCCTGCTGCCCAGCAGGGAAATAATAATAATAATAATAATAGTAATAATAATAGGTCAGCTGGCCAAACTGGATGTCAAATGACTCAGTTGGCTCTGTGAACGCCTCAGGACACAGCAGACAGCTTAGAACATAGAGAAGAGCCATGGAAACAGGCGGGGCCCCCCTGTGTGACCCATCAGATGAAGTGGGCTGCTCACAGGCCCGGCTCCCACATCTGTAGAATGAGGCGACTCAGCAGCTGCCCAGGCTGTGGGGTGACCCAGGAGGGAAGGAAACACGCACGAGGCTTCGCACCACCATGGTTCTGACGTAGAATGTGGGCCCCACCACCTGCCAGCAGGGCCACTCAGGCAACAGGCTTACTTCTCTGCCTGCCTGGCTTCTTGATCCTGATTCTTTTCTTGAGCAGAAAGGAGATGACAAAAGCATGGCTGACGATGAGTTTATGTAAACGTTTTGAATGCTATGAAGATAGAGAGGTGGTTGCAACCCTTTGGACTTTGAAACCTCTGCCTGGCAGCCCCCTTTATCTGTGCTATTGCCCTGCAGGCCCTCTCTTCAGCCCCCACGACGATGGCCTTCACCCCAGAGCCGCTGGAGGACACGTCTTCACGCCCCCAATTCTGCAAGTGGCCATGTGAGTGCCCCCTGTCCCCACCCCGCTGCCCGCTGGGGGTCAGCCTCATCACAGACGGCTGTGAATGCTGTAAAATGTGTGCTCAGCAGCTTGGGGACAACTGCACAGAGGCCGCCATCTGTGATCCTCACCGGGGCCTCTACTGCGACTACAGTGGGGACCGCCCGAGGTACGCAATAGGAGTGTGTGCACGTAAGTGAGACCCTCCCTACATTCTGGCCAGTCCCAAGCACCCCGGCTCTGGCCCAGGGCCCCTCACTGGTAGCCCTTCCCCTGGCTAGGCTCCTGTTGTGTGGGAGGCATCCCCCCTCCAGTCCATGATTAGAGGCCAGGAGCTAGGACCTTCCTGAGGAAGAAAGGATGCCTGCATTTCTCTTGCCCCCAGAATCTGATTTCATGCTCTTTTCTCAGTCCTGGAAGCACATCCACAGCTGACTCCAGGGCAAAGGGACACCAGGAAAGACCTGAACCTGCTTTCATTCTCCTAGTGGTAGGACCCTTTGCTGGGTGCCCATGGTCTCCCAGGGACACCAGGACCCTGAAGAGCTCCAGATATCTCAGTAATATTGTAAATTGAAATAGTAAGATTTAAAACAATCCAGCAGCCTTGAAAGAATAAAATCCAGGCAGCCTGCAACCATCCTTTCCTGTCACCCATTCATGTTCTTTCAGTTGCTACAGTTACTTTAAAATTTTTAGCCCTGTTTTCTGGTAGTTACCACTGTATAGTATGTGTCTTCTGTTATATCTTGCTTGGCTTAACATATCAATTTTGGATAATGTATTAATGTTCCTACACAATAGATGATGACTTAGCCCCTCAATATCACCTGATACTCCCCTGTCTGCCAGTATCATTGTCATAATTTTTGGTAATACACTATCAAGTATTTTCAATATTGTTTGCTATAGCATAGATAGCGTACTTATTTGGGTTTCCTTTCTTATAAAGGCTTTTGGTTTTCCTGGGGTTTCTAATTGCTTTTGCTTTTTCTTTACTCTTGGTTTTTACAACATCCCCATGTTGTGGGGAAAGCCGTTCTTCAAGTACTCCGTCTTGTCCTTTCGGGTTCCCGAAGACCTCCTTTCTGGGACTTTCTGATCTCATGTTTCTATTTGGACTGGTATTCACTTAGCTTTAATCATCTAAGCATTTATCCAAGATATGTGCCCCAGCATGATGAACAGAGGTAACTAGGCATGATGACACAACAGCCTAACTTCAGAAAAGTTACACGAAGCCTTGTAAACCAAAGAACCCTTTCTTCCCTTAGTGCTGAATCAAGCTCTCCCCATAACCATGACTTAATATGCATGTTATTACATATTCACACACAGCGTAGTCTCTCATCCTCAGGTGGTGGTTGATGAGAGTTACGCTTCTAAGTCCATGTCAGACAATCCCGAACACCACGGTTCATTTACGAGCACCTTCTGCTCTTGTATCATTGATTCCTGCTTCAACTTTCATACCAAGTCATCTTTCTTTTAACCACCCTGGGGTCTCCCATCCTTCCATGTCTTTCCCCCTTTTATTTAGACTCATTATTAGTCTCATAAAACAGTGTGTTCAAGAAGAACTTGCGGCACCAAAGAATTATCTGACACGCTGGTTAAAAGTGCTATTTCTGAGCCCCACCCCAAGTTTACTGAGTCAGATTCTCTGGAAGTGGGGATGAGAATCTATACCTTTAACAAGCTTCCCAGGGGATTCTCATGTACACTTAAGCTTGAGACTGACTGCAAATATACACACTCAGTCATATACTCCCTCCCCGTACCCAGGTAAGGAAACCTGGCTGAGCCTTCCTGCGCTACAGTCCCCTGCAATTATATGAGACTGTCTCATTACTTCTTTCCCCTTTTATGGCTGTTCTTCAAGGTCATTAAGAAGGTAATTCAGTTCATTGGTATTATACTAATTCCTAAAGCTATACTGACATCTTACTATGGGCTGGGCATTATGCCTTTATAGACATCCTCTCATGGACTCAGAGATTCTGCAGGCCCCAGAACTGCTTCTCCTCCTGCCCTTCCCCACCAGGGTCCTAAAAAACCACTTTCTCAATCAAACCCTTGCCATCCCTTGTATCTCAGATCCTGCTCTTACTCACTGCAGCCTCTTAGCTCCCCCTCACCATGAGTCTCTGTATATTTCCTTTCCTTAGTTATATTTGCCAAGGGTTTTTTAGTCCTATAAGTTTGCAGACCTTGGAATGAATAAAGATAAACAAGTATTATAGAACTTCTCAGAAGTTTTAAATGTCCATGTCTACTGTCAAACTCCAAAAGGGGAGTGATCATAACAACCTTTCTTTTCAAACTTTTTGCACAGGGAACTCTTTTGTCCAGGAAGATTTTTACTCCCCAACCATACCACCCACACATGCTCACAGATGCTTTCAAATACAAATACACCTTGCTAGTATTCCACTGAACATCTTTCCACAAATGCTGCTGTAATGTCTGAGTCATTGAGACCCTACCTCAAGAAAGAAGATTGAGTCCAAGGTCCAAAAGCTGTAGAGAGGAAGGCACCTCAGGACCAGAAGGAAAGAGAAAGAAGAATTCCTCTAAATAGATAATCTTAGCAAATGGTCAACTTGATCAAGGGACAGTCACCAGGACAAGCTAAATCTGTCCTTGGAGATGTTCATGTAACTGGGACAGGACAAGGCAGGTAACAGAAATGAGCAATCACATGAGAATGGTGGGGAATAAGGCCAACTGGTGAATGTGAGCTATGATGATCAGACGTCGCCACTCCAGCCTCTGCGGCCAGGGCAGAAAAGTGAACTTGGTCTTGTCTGTTCTGCTGGATCTCCAGAGAATCCCCAAATTCAGATTTGTGTATGGTTTTAAAATGCTGGCAACACATTCAAAAATTTTATAAAAAACACTCTGTGAGCCAAACTAAATGCTTCTGTGGGCAGAGAGTGACCTCTGAATTGTACTCTGACTATTTTGGTCGTACAAACATTTCTCTGAGTCAGGAGGCTTGAGAGCACTTAGGTCAGCTGGGAAGATCCTGAAACATACAGGCAGGCGGACCTGGGTTTTGAATCCTGCTCCGCAACTTGCTGGCTACGTGACCTCGGTCACATCACTTGAAGGACCTTGATCAAACCAACCTCAGGTGGTTTTCAAGAATAAACAAGGCCACACATGAAAGCCTCGAATGTGATTGGACGCTCTGTGGTCATTGTTTTACTGGCCTTGTTTTCGCTTTCCTCTGTAGACATCACCGCAGCCCTGTCCGGAGCTGTCCTCGGAGAAAGGGCAGGTCTAGTTCCAGGCACAGACCCACCCCCAGCATGAAGGGTGAGGGTGCAGAAACTCACACATGGTCCTTAGAGCCGGGCAACCTGAGTTTGAATGCCAGTACCACAACTAATGAGTGTGGTGACTTCAGGCATGCTACTTAACCTTTGAAGGGTCAGTTTCCACATCAGGGAAAATGTGACAGATAATGCCTATCTCTTTGGGTGGTTGGAATCAGTACCTGATACATGGTAGGAGCCCAAGAAAGATGAGGTTTCATCCCACCTCCCATCCAGCCATCTATGGATTCATCCACACAGTGAACTTAGGTGAGTGATAACACAACAGGGTAATACAAGACACATGACCCACATTTCCTGCTCCCACGAAGCTGACAGTCCACTAGGGGTGTAGGTGAGGGGAGTGAAGGCCCGGGGGTGGCCTGAGTTCCTGAAAGTCCTTCGGATAGAGGAAAACTCACCAGGCCACGCCCGGACTTGCTTGTCTGAGATTAAACAGGAGATGGTGAAAGATACTCAGTCATCTTCCCCAGGAGCTGGTCCTTCAGTCAGTTAGAAAGAACAGGAATGGGGAGAGGGCACCAGCACCGAGGCGCCCACCCACAGCCATCACACCCCTGCTCCCTCTCGAGCCTGTGACAGGCAGGCGGGGGAGCCACCAGCACCTGGATCCCCCACGCACATGCCTTCCCAGAGCCAGAGGGCGCGGTGGGGGGTGACTCAGAAGGCAAAGATGAGTGATTCCCCCAAGGCTTCCTCTGCTTTGTTTTGTTTTGTTTTGCTTTTCCTTTTTCCTATTTCCCTTGCTTTTCTGGTGTGGGGCGGGGCGGGGGCGGGGGGGGGGGGAGGAAATAGGCTGTGGAGTCAGAACCCCTGGGGTGGAGGTGGAGCTCCATCGTTGGGAAGCTGGGGGACCCTGAGCTAATGAATCACTCGCCCTCCCTGTCGCCTGATAAACTCTCCTGGTGAAGTCACTGGAGAGCTGAATGAGATAACGAATCAGATGGTGCCTGGCAGGAGATCAGATGGTCAGCGGGCGTTAGCGCATTTCCTCTCTGAACCTCCTCCCTATCCGATCACCTCCCAGGAAAAACAGCAGCCACATCAACGTCCCCACACGCTGAGTGAGACTCTGTGTCTAGCTGTGTCACCTTCAGATTGTGACTTACCCTTGTTGAGAGTGTTTGCCGTATATGAAAATGGAGGTGATAATGTGGTAGCATTTCCCTATGGGATGAAATAAAAAATGCAAGAAAGACTGGCACAGACTGGTGACCAAGAACAGAGACAGCGCTTAGGAAACCTTCAATCCTCTTAGGCAGTGGAATCATCACTATTAATAACCACCTTCAGACAAAGCCAGGAGATTGGCTACAATTATTGGCAGACTGCTTGCAGATTCTGAACTAGCCCTCCTAGGGTGGGCACCCTTGCTGCCTGGGGGCTCCCTGCCTGCACGTCCAGACACTGTCTTCAGGGCAGGACACAACCTCAGGGTGGGAGCCCTGCAGACCTAGGAGTCCCAGGCCTCTCATGGAACTCTGGGCTGTGTAACCAACCCCACGTGGCTGCTAGGATGTCAAACAGGCATTTCATATCTAAGAACTCTTGAGTCCCCTGACCCCAGTGCCAGCAACCCTGGGGACAGAGCATTTCTCTCCGCCCAGGGCTCATTCCCGACTCCCAGCCCCTCCTCCTCACATCCCATCAGCAGCAAGTCCTTCCACATGTACTCAGAGGCTGAGCCCTTCTCAGGGCACCAGGTGACCCCCACCCGTGTCTGGGTACACCCCCCTCTTCTTAATGACAGGCAGTTGCCTGATGCTGCCCTGACCGCCTTCAGCTTAGTGTCCACTCAACACCACCAGTGCTCTTGAGGAGCAGAATCCATAGCGTTGCCTCACTGGTTACTTACTGGGCAGCTGCTGTGTGGCACAGGTCTAGGCTCTACTCACTTGGAGGCTTCCTCAGCCTGTAAGGAAGTGCTCTCTCAGCCCATCTCCTGCCACCTCCCATGTCCCAATCCAGCTCCCAGCCCAGGTCTTTACACCTACAGGCCACCCCTCCCCAGAAGGTGCCACCCCCGCCTCCTTCCTGTCTTTGCTAAAGAATCATCACCTCCATGAGGCCTTGTCTGCTCTCCTCCCTTAAATCTGCAGCTGCCCCTACTGTCAGCTGCCCCTCTTGTTTCCTTTGCTCCCTGGCTCCTGTACCCATCCACCTCCCACCCATCCCTGCTACAGTGCAAGCTCTGTTTGTTCACTTCTGAATCTCTAGCACCTAGAACACTCCACAAACAGGTATTGAATGAATGGAATCTTTGCTCCAAAGTCTTCTGATTGGCTTTACATGTCTGCCCCCTAAGAACCATTAACCTAGGTGCAGATGTTGTCAGTACCAGGCTTTGTGCCATGTGCTGGGAAAGGACAGGGAGCCAGCTGCCTGGGTCCCCACACCCACCATTCTCTGCTGCTCACCCAGTGACCAGCCCACCCAGACTGGCATTAGGTATTGCTCAGTGGGTGGTATCTGAAGCTATGAAGGACCCCGCATATTCCTCTCCTCCGGAGTCCCCCCAGGGTCCCCAGCAGCTGGCCGGGCCCAGCACCTTCACTCACCCAGTCGTGGTGCCCTGCCCATCTGCCATACTGGGACCGATTCCTGGGGTCTATGCTCCATCCAGCGGTGGGAGGCTACCCAGGTCAGGGCCACCCATACCCACCCACAGGGCCTGACCCAGGCTGTGTTTGCGTTCACAGAGGTGGTCGGCGTGGGCTGTGTCCTGGACGGGGTGCGCTACACTAACGGCCAGTCCTTCCAGCCCAACTGCAAATACAACTGCACGTGTGTGGACGGTGCAGTGGGCTGCACGCCGCTGTGCCTCCGTGTGCGCCCCCCACGCCTCTGGTGCAGCCACCCCCGGCAGGTGAGCCTGCCCGGCCGCTGCTGCCAGCAGTGGGTGTGTGACAACGATGCCAGGAGGACACGCAAGACAGCGCAGCGCCACACGGGAGCCTTCGGTGGGTGCAGGGTGCTGGAATGTGTAGGGAGGATTGGCCCCAGGGCGGGTTGCAGACCCCCGTGGAGCTGTTATATGGATGGATAGATGGATGGATGAGTGGACAGGTGGACAGGTGGATGAGCGAATGGATGGATGGGTAGATGGGCTAATGAGGATCTGGACTAGGGCAGTGGGAGAATAGGTGGCAAGCAAGGGGCAGATGCAAGAGTCACCAGCCAGTAAGACTGAAAGGAAGGGGTCAATCCAGAGCATGAGGTGAAGGAGAGAGGCGGGTGGGGTGACTCCTGGGGCTCGTCATTTCCTAGGCTGGGATACCAGAGCAGGGCGCTGTGCGTGAAAGAGACCTGTGCTGTTTGAGACCAGGTGCCCTGCCTGGGGGATCACCCGGAGAAGCATCCTGTGGGGCAGCATTGAAGAGGGGGACGGCAGAGAGGGCTCCGGAGGCCATCTGCCGGGAGCTGCTGCTGGAGGTGGGATGGCTTAGGGAGGATGGGCGGAGTGAGACGGTGGCCTGGAGCAGGGGGCTGGGAGGGCTGACATTTGAGGGGTGCACAGAAGCGTCTGATGACATGGAAGACAGTAGGTAAGAACATTTCTAGAAGGAGGGCGTCCACCAAGCAAGTGGACATGAAGGAGTGAAGAAATGGCAATAGATTCTGGGAGTTCTAAGGATACTGGTAATTGTTTTAAAATTCTAAGTGCCTGAGATTGCTCAACCTTGATGCTGACAGCATTTTGGACCAGAGAATTCTTTGCGGTGGGGGCTGCCCTGTGCATTGTGGGTGTTTAGCAGCATCTCTAGCCTGTACCTACTAGATGCCAATAGCACCTGCCCCCCAAGTAATAATAGCCAAAAATACCTCCGGATGTTGCTCATTGTGCCCTGGGGGAAAACATTGCGCCCGGTAAGAACCCTGGGGCCACCACCACTTAAGGTGAGGGAGAGAAAGACGAACCCAAGAGGCAGGACAGGAGCGGGAGGAAGAGGTTTCACAGAAGCCAAGGGAAGAACATGTTTCAGAGAAGACAAACTGAGGAGCAGGAAAGGAGAGGGGAGTGGTCCCGGGAGTGGTCCCCCACCCCGCCCCTGCCCTCATGGCTCAGGGAGGTGCAGCTTTCCTGGAAGGGGCTTGAGGGGCCCTGTGGGGCCCACACAAAGCAGCCCCATGTTGATGGAGGGGGGGACAGGGAAGGCTCTGTCCCTAGCAGGCCCCAGACGTCAGTCCTGCCACATCAGGCTCACAGAGGGGAGGGGCAGCGGCCATCTGCCCATTGTGTGTGGCCCAGTGACCCCTTTTGGACTGAGTATGAACCGAGTCCCTGCCTCCCCAATGGGCGACCCAGAAACCACAGCTGTTTTATCCTCCTAGGCAAATCCCTTCCCACCGCCTCCCCCCCTCCAGGCTCCAGCCCAGCTCAGCCCAGCCCAGCCTCTGTCCTCAGTGCCCCTCCTATTGCCGCTCTGTCTCTCAGACCCCCCCATTTCTCTCGTTCAGTCCTGTGTCCACTCATTTGCATTCTCTGCACACCTATTAACATTGGGCCTGGGTTGGGAGCCCCAACTCTCTCCTCTCTCTCCTTACGATCCTAGTAGACGGCTTGTCTTTCCTATCTCTCTTTGCCCCTCTCTCCCCTTCCCCCACTCTCTATCCCCTTCATCCCCCATCCCATCCTCTCACCCCCACTCCCTCTCTTCTTTGCCCTTCCGTCAGCCTCCCCCGAGCCCCTCTGCCTGAGCCTCTCGGTCCACCCAGGTGTGTGTGTGTCAGCGTGGGACTGCCCTCCTCTCCAGGTCTTTCTGGGGTATCTGTTCCATCTTTCCATGGGCTCTCTCCTTTGTCTTACTAGTTTTTCATGTGCCACCATCTCTAGCTCACCCCATTTTCCATTTCTCAGATATTTACTAAGCAACGGCATGCATCTTGTCCTAGACGCTTGTGGTACTTACGTCAACTGAGCCATCTGATCTTTATTTGGTTGACAGTTAAGCAACCACACAAGCTCGTATTTGCTGAGGGTTACTGAGGAGCAGGAACAGCTTGCTCACTTCTGTGAGTGTGAACCCACCTTCCCTGCCCACAGCCCTGGGAGGGAGCTGCTATCATCAACCCCGGTTGCAGGTGGGGAGCCCGAGGCACAGAGATGGGAGCTAGCTTTTTGGAAGCTGCCCAGCTTCTAAGCGGCCATGCTCAGAGCTGAACCCAGGCAACTCGACTCTGAAGCCTGTGTCCCCTTAATCGTTATGCCCTCAGCATCACCTGGAACAAATACAGGTTCTAGGAAATAGGCCCTCCCTTTGATGCTCTCCAAATGAACTTGACCTCTGCAAGGGCAAAGGCAGTATTGTTGATCTTTTATTCCCAGTGCCTGATACATACTCAGTGAATGGGCCCTTATCGCCATACCAGCCCCACGCGGCAGATGGTATTGTCACGACAAGGAGACTGAGGCCCAGGGTGATGTCCAGACCATGTGTAGGTGGTCCAGACCATGTGAATTCAGGTCCACCTGTCTCTAGGGAGGGCTTTCCCCCCAGAGGAGTAGAAGGAGCTCAGAACAAGGCCTCTTCCCCTTGGGAACCCAGGCTGGTTAGAGGCCAGTTTGCCCTCCTGTGGCGAGAGACAGCCCACATTTCTCCTCTCTGAGTTTCAGGGATCCCCCAGCCCCCTACTGTGGCAATAGTGGGCATTAGGGGCAGACAGGGGCTGGAGACTCACAGGGCATCTGGTCTCTATCCACAGCGGCTGCCGGGGAGGTAGAGCCGTGGCAGAGGAACTGCATAGCCTACACGAGCCCATGGAGCCCCTGTTCCGCCACCTGCGGCTTGGGGGTCTCTACGCGGATCTCCAGTGCCAACGCAGGGTGCTGGCCTGAGCAAGAAAGCCGCCTCTGCAACCTGCGGCCGTGTGACCTGGACATCCGCCCACACATCAAGGTGGGTGCACCTCCAGGGTGGGCCGGTATCTGCACGTGACACGCGGACAAGCCCGGCTGTGAGCCTGGCTCCTGAACGTCCTCGTGTGGCCATTTGTAAAATGGGAATAATTAAGGCCACCTTGTAACAGTTATTTGGGATAATGTGTGTTGTGATTTCACTCAATATTAGTGATTGCGGTGAACATGCTATTAGAATCAAGGTCACTCTGGAGAAAACCCAGGGACCTCAGAAGGGCCCTCCTGCGATGATTGTGAGGGGCCCTCACTGACTGCCAATCCCCTCTGCTCCCTGCCAGCCTGCACCTACATGTGCCTGCAGGACAGCCACACCCGGTGATAGGGGAGCCCGAAACAGCTCAGGACAGCCAGCGTCCCAGGCCTGTCTGCAGCTGATGCACACTGCTATGGCCTGTCTCCTTACATCTCTGAGCCCTAGACCCTCATCAGGAAAGTATTGGAATGCATTTCAGACATCCCTTCCAGCTTTGAGAGTCTAAGATAATTAAAATAAGGGATCAAGGAGATAGTGGGACACAGTAGACTGAGACCTAGTTCTGGGAGGTAGAAATGCATGTGATTTGCCTGAGTCAAGGCCTCCTCTCTTGTGCCTTAGACCCGTGACAGGCCCCAGTGTCACATAACAGACATCAGCGCTCGTTCTGGTTTTAGATGATGGTTTCTTGGGGATGCTGAGGAGAGGGTTACCCAGTCAGCAAGATGGCCCAGCTTCCCATGTTCCTCCTTAGACATCAGACATCGTTTCCTGTCCCCTGGTCCCTACTCCAATCATCTCTGCCAATCAACTGGATGCTTCCACCTCTGCCTTCTCCTTCCTCTCTGAGTATTTCCCCCTGCCATCCTAGCCTTTGTATTCTTGGTGCTTGGTGCACAGGAGGTACTCCGCAGACATCTTGTAACTGAAAGCATGAGTTAAAACGTCACAGGCCGCAGGAATAATAGGAACAAAGGCCCCAAGCTGGGCGCATTCGAGACAGCGGTAGGTCTGCCACAGAGCTGATTCAAGCCCCTTGCTTTTGGCTCATGATTTCCACCTGATTTTCTTTCCATAATGATATGCCTAAGATGGTTCTTCAAATTATATAGGCCTCAGGCCCTACAGAGCCTGGGTCTGCTCTACCCCTGGTTCAGGCACGGTGCTGGCAGCCGGCAGACCCCAGGAACCACTGGTCTAATGAGTTCAAGTAAGAGCCTACTATGTACTAAGCATGGAGTTAGGCTGCAGGACACAGAAAGATCCCCAGTCCCGAGTGGCCCATAGCCCAGTGGAGGGAAAGAGCTACCTTTAAAGGATGCTGACCCAGCTGAATACATTGCATGACTCTGTGTGTGTGTGTGTGTGTGTGTGTGTGTGTGTGTGTGTGAGACAGGATATGGGAGGCAGAGGAGGAGGCTGGGGCAAAGCATACCCACCCCCCTATAATCCCACAGTGGCTCTGCCGCTAACCAGCTGGGGGCACTTTGACTGAAGGAGCTACAAAGGCAGCCTGTACTGGTGACACTGTGACAAAGGACTGGACCTAGGGAAGCTGGAAGGCAGCACCCAGGCAAGGCAGTCCCCTCTTGTGATCCTCGGCTTACCCCTGCAAAATGTGGCTGGGTTTTGTTATATTTGGGGAGGCCCTTCCTACCTTGCAGATGCTGCAAATCTGAAGTGAGTTGGAGTGTTCCCCACACGATAAGTGACAGGGAAGAACTGGGACTTTGGAGGGAGGAAGGCAGTTGTTTATCCTCAGAGCTTCCCAACTGAAACCCCCTTTTCTGCAGGAGGGGAAGAAGTGTTTAGCTGTATACCAGCCAGAGGCACCCATGAACTTCACCCTTGCTGGCTGCGTCAGCATGCGCTCCTACCGGCCCAAGTACTGCGGGGTCTGCGTGGACAACAGATGCTGCATCCCCTACAAGTCCAAGACCATCAGTGTCTCTTTCCAGTGTCCCGATGGGCCGGGCTTCTCCCGCCAGGTGCTGTGGATCAATGCTTGCTTCTGCAACTTGAGCTGTAGGAATCCCAACGATATCTTTGCTGACTTGGAATCCTACCCTGACTTCTCAGAAATTGCCAATTAGGTGAGCACAAAACATGGGGCTCAGGTCCTGGCCCAATGCTTGCAAAGCAGCCAGCCCTCTGAGGCCCAGCTGAGCCTTGTTTTGTCCACTTCCCACCCCCTTTTAACCACCCTGATCCTGACCCTTGGCCCCCTTTTCTTTTTCCGACTGTCCAAAGGACCCATTATGGTGCTGTTCAGGCTCAGACTATGAGTCCATTCCTTGGCAGCATTCTACATACACTTCAAAGAAAGTGTCTCTAGCTGTTCTGGACAATACGCCAGCTGACAAGCCTGTCCCGTTACTGGAGGTCCTGCTGGGTCTTGCCTGAGTCCAAAGGAACAGAATCAGCTAGGCATTCAATATCACTAATTCCCTCTGTAGATGCCAAACCACAGTATTCTGGGTCCGTGCGGAAGGACAGATGGATTTGGGACAATGGAATAGTCTATTATTTGGGCCCTGCCAAGTTGCCCTCTAATAGACAGTTCAAGCCACAGGACACCAAAGTATCTCTGATTCCAAAGATTTGTGCACCCAAGGTCACCAAATATTTGCCCAGTGAAGTGAGTGGTTGTTTGGTTTATGATTTTTAATGGTAAGTTGTATCCATAAATCCGGGCATTGTTGAGGTTAAGTTTCTCTACATCCCTGCACTGTGAAGGGCACAACTTGGGTTCATTCCAGAAAGAAATGCTACTTGATAAATTCCATTCTTGTTCATGGGAAAAGTCCCCAGTCAATGCTCCAAGGTCAGAGCAGGGTCAGCCAATTTTCAGAACAAGTGATGGACCCTAGCACCAAATCTACTGCTGACCAGCAGGGCCCTGGACAACTGGCCAGCCTCTTCCTTGCATCCAGAACCTCTCCCTCCTTAGGGGCTCATGGGAGCTGGTGGAGCCCCTGGATGACCTCTCTGACCCCTAGAGTGGCATGCTGGAACATTCCTCTGCTCTTACAGAGCCTTGGGAGACCCAGCCAAAGGCCAGGCCAAACACACCCGAAATGACTACGACAGGTCCAGGCTTGGTGTGGGTCAAAACAGAAGTGAGTTCATTCTGCATCAGTCCAGGTGGCAAGAGTCACTGGGCCTAGGACATCTCTTTCCGCCACAGCGGTCCCTTTCACAGACTTTGGGTCTGCTGATCCAAACAACCCAGGTCTTGTGGGCCAACAGAGGTATACCAGTCGTTCAGAAGCAGAGCTGTATTTAACTGGGATTAGAGGCCACAAGGGGTTGGAGCTAAAAGGAAGAAGAGGTTGTTATGAATGGAAATGAGGCTGTTATTTATCTTATTAGTAAAAAGTAGATATTTACTGTTCTAATTCTTTTATTTAGTTCCTTCTGGGCGCCAGACATCATTCTCAGTACTTTACATATGCTAGCTCACGGTTACTTCACAAGCATATCGAAAAGTGACCATTATTGTTTCTGTTCTTACAAATGTGAAACGGAAGATCAGAAAGGGATGGCAGCCTGACCCAAGCCCCCAGCTGGGAAGTGAGGCAGGCGGGAGTCGGGCTGCAAATCCAAGCCAGGCTGACTCCGTCACTGCGCACACTTCCCAGCATGTCAGAGCAGGAGAGCCTCGGTATCATTGACATCCCGCTCTCGCGTTTTGCTCTTACCCTGTCTCTCTGCTCTTCTCCCAAGACAAGACTATTTGACTTTCAGATAATTTAGGCCTCTGGACATCCAAAGAAATATGGAACAGACAAAACCCCATGAAGCCCACACAGGTCATCCCCTCCTTCAGAACGAGCTCTCGGCATGTGTTTGAAAGATGGCTTTGCTTACCCAATGCTGCAGATGGAACGACGTGCAGTATTGGTGGGATAATTCTGTGTGGTGTGCAAAGGAAATCCTGAACAGGAAAATGGGACTGGGGATGCATCCTGCTTACTGTGACCACCCGGATGCCTAGCCCAGTGCAAGGCATGCAGTGGAGCTCAACGTGGGTTTGATGAGTAAAGGGACTGGTGTAGGTGCTATACTTTCAGGTAGAAGCTCTATGATTCCAAAGTTACATGACAATCTAATTTTTATCAACCAAATCTTATTTTAAGAGCCGTAGGAAAAGGTATTTTTTTAAAAATATCTAGGCAGTATTTTTCAAAAGAAAAAAAAGGCTTCCCAATTTTCCGTGGTAACTATGTCATGAAACATTAGTTAAGAATACAACGTCTGGAATTACACAGTTTGGGATCAAAGTCCAACTCTGCCAGTTACTTGACAGGTGAAAAGATATTTTTTTAAATGTACATTTCTATTACAAAAAAAAAAAAAGAAGAATTCTTGTGTGAAGACAATTTACCCCATGCATAATTTCTTCTATTAATCTGTGGGGATCATATTAGATTATTTTAGAGTGAAATCATCTGCCATCTACAAACAACAAGGACTAGAAGACAGCTAACACTGCTATTTGCAGAAACTCAAGCGGTAGGTTCTTACTGAATTTGTATCCCAAACTGGGAAACTGAATATGACTTCTGAAATCAGAGGGAGCCTGGCTGGAGGATTTAGGGGATTGTCCTGGGAATGGATGGGAAGCGGTGGCCGGAATGCCCCAGTTAGTTTGTTTGGAGAAATGGACCTATTCTAGGCAGCAGCAGAGGGAAAGTCTCAGCTCTCTGTTTTGAAGTTCTGGGGAAGGAGATTTGGGCCCAATGTGAGGAAGTTCTTGGTAGCAGTCAGAACTACCCAGCAATGGAGTGACCTGCTTCAGCAAAAGTTAGTTATAATCATAACAGAAAAAAGTCCCTTTATTGAGTGCATATGTGGTGCCAAGAATGATGCTAAATTTTAATTCTCTTACTAATTATCACATCAATTGTAAGTGTCTCCTCCCCATTTTATAACTGGAAAGTCAGTTTTAAATCTGAGACTGATGGAGAAATAAGCCAAAAAAAGTTGGATCTCAAAACCTTGCTCATACCGTCTGGCTCTCTGGGAGGCCTCCGAGCCCAGCCTGAATGACCCCTGTTGGAGGGTCACCTGGGCAGGGAGGGGATCAAGGAGATCTGATTGATCATCTCTCCTGCCCTGGTAACTTCACATTCTGAGATGAGGGACAGGTACACCAAGAGCCCATTAAGCTTTGGTGAATAAATTCACATTAGCGCTCAGGGTACATTTCTCTGGGGCACCTAGGTGTATGTATGGAGGAAGGAGAGATGAATTCACCAAACCACTAATTCTTGCTACAGCTTAATTCATAAGCATTTGGTGAGTACTCAGCCCCTATGCTAGGCGCTCTACTGCCATACCTATTTAATCATCATAGCAAACTTAGGAGATATGGCATTATTATCATTTCTTCATTTTAGCTGAGATAAGACAGCTGAGGCTTATAGAAGTCATTTGCTCAATGTCTTACCAGCCAGTGAACTGCACACCAGGATCTTAAGCTGAGGTGAGTCTGACCCCAGAGTGATCTTTTTTGACACTAAGCCCAATTAGCCTGCCCCCAAGTCAAAAGGTACAGGGGCCACTTTACTGATAAATGCTGCAATTTTAATTTTGAAGGTGATTCAGAGAGTAATCATAGGAAGTAGACTCAAATGATCTGATTGTCTCTAGTCTCATTACCATTGTACTGTGTTTACACAGGCATTGTGGGGAAGTAATGTAGCCTGTGACTATCATGTTGCGTGATGTCACTGCTTTTTAAAGCTTTACTTTGATGCTTAGAGTAACTCCATGATGACCCTGCACATCTGGGAAGCATAGATGATCAGAATGGGCAACTATCTCTGCAGGTAGATAGTTGTGTGTGTGTGTGTGTGTGTGTGCGTGTGTATAAATGTATGTACGTATCTTTTTTCAGACTGTGACTTAATATTTAAGAATTCCTACTGCCATTTTTGTAAGTGACTAAAAAATACATGCAAAGAATTGTCTTGGAATTTCCCAATAGAGGAAAAATAGCACTTGGGCAATCTGTCATGTTTTACGACATTCCTCATTTTTCTCATGATTTGTGCAGCGTGGCATGTGTTTGTTCAATGTGAAGGGTTTTCATTGCTCAGATTCCCTGTTTATAGCTATTCTCCTTAAAGCAATAAATCATCAGCAAAGTGACTTACTGGATTTGGTGGGTTTTCTTGTACATTCAGTTATTATGAGGCAATGAGGGAGCACCGAGCACATTCAATAAATGTGCAGATGGTGGAAATTAGTTCCCAGAGTTTTATATATGGTCATAAAAATAGCTAGAAGCTTGGAGATGGGCTTAGAATTATGAATTCTGGAATACGCAAAAGATCAGAGCTACAAAAGTATCCAGGAAAGACACCTCATGTAAATAGAAAATAGAAATTTTAACATTCACTCATTCACTCACCCACTCACTCATTTATTCAATGCCTTTCTATATCCCCAACTAGACTGGGTTCCTTGAGGCCAGGGGCCATGACTGCATCCTCTGAGCCTAGCCGAGTGCCCGGCACATGCCAGGGATGGAGTAAACAGGAGCTGGCTGGATGGAGAAAGTATCTATTGCCAGCTGCCTTAGGAACCAATGGGAGTAAAAAGAAGCATAAAGGACGTTGCATGATACAATGGAAACAGTTCTGACTTTGAGAATCAAGTGGGTCTTTATAGACTTTACTCCTTACTGGAATTCCTCACTTAACCCATCTGAGTCTGTTTCCTCAGGTATGAAATGCTGAAAATGATAGCACCTGCCGTGTGGTGATGAAATGCATACTGCTTGCAAAGTTTTAGAATAGAACTTGGTACATGATAAGCACTTAAGGGACACATCTATTATTAGCCGTGCCTCAGTTTCCTCATGAGCTGGGGATAATCAGCAAGGCTTTACAGTAAAATTTGGAGTCAATGTGTGTGTCTGTAAGGACTTATTTAGTCTACTTCAAAATAGACATATAAAGGAAAAGTGTCCCCAATATTCAGTTGAGTGCTTTTTTACTTTAATCATATGCTACTCGATCCCTTAACTTTTTAATTTTTCTGTTATCGTTATATGTTGTCATTTGATTAAACAGCCAGCGACTTTAAGGCAGGAAGGTGTTGTACTTTCCTGTGTCTCCCCAACCCAGCGCAGTGCACAGCACGTGCTCAACTAGATGGACAAGATAGGCAGACAGCTGAGAAAATGAAGTGAATGATAAATTTGATGCCTTCTGGCCAAATCCCTTCATCCATTACCCCCAAAACACATTACTACCAGAAAGTCAAGGGGAGAATTGATTCGCAAAACAAACAAACAAGAAAACAATTGCCACACTTCTACCCTGAAGCATGCCTTTTTCAAAATTAGAAGTTAGGTCATGGAGTTCTATGGATGCCTCAGATTAAGATTATTACGTAGATTTTAGGAGAAATTCCTGATGATATCAGGCGGTTGAAGGTCTAGGAAAATGATATTTGGGGGAAAAGACCAGAGCATTTAATCATGAAGGTAAAAAAGCATATAACAGAGACACCAGTGTCCTCAACTGTCCTCATAGATGAAATTAAAATGCAACAGCATCCTGTGTATTCAGAAGTCTAAGTTTCAGCTGAATTTGGGTTCTTGCCAAATATAGATCTGAGTAAAAACGACTTCTAAAGACATGAAGAAGCTGGTGCCAAGCTCATGTGCAGTTTCATATGTTATATTCTGCAGAGATTGTGTCCAGACTTCTACACTCAACCAGACTGTTCTTGTTTTTCACACGTTAACAAAATGGATTTCCTAGTCCCTCCCACAGAAAGGGAGGGGAAGCTGCTAAAGAAAGGCAAAGGAAGAGACAGCTAGAAGGTACGGTAAAAGCAGGTCACCGGAGCCTGGGTGGGGCTATTTGACGGAGGGACAGACATGCCCACAAGCAATAATAGCCTTCAGGGCATCCAGAGTGTTAGTCTCGGGAACTAACTGATGTTCTACGGTCCCAAGACGTCAGTAGGAGGTTGCATTAGTCATGTGCTCAGTGAGCTGTTTTAAAAGGCAGTGAGGGATATAATCTATTTTAGGAATGGCTGGGTAAGCCATTCAATCTCTCTGAGCCTTGGCTTTCTTATCTGTGAAGCAAGAGTACCTCATTCTCACAGATAAAGAATAAAAAGGGGAAAGAAACAATAATACACACTAAATATTACTATTATTAGAGGATGTGTTCATCTGTGTGTTTTTTTTAACAAAAATCTTGTGTTATAGGTTGGGCACTTGTGCTGGACCTAGAGATGCAAAAAAAAGTGCTAGCGTTGGCGAAAAGGCCACCTAAGGTGATGCACACTGCAAATTACTGCCGGTATGGTATGGCTGGGGCCGTCTCTGCAGGCAGCCCTTGGCACTTGGCAGGTGGTACCTGCGGTGGGCGGGGCATTCAGGAAACACTTCTCAGAGCAGGGATGAGGAAGGGTCTGTCCTGTGACAGTGGGTTTGGCTATCAATGGATTTCATTGTGCAGGAGACATGGCAATTCACCAGCTACAAGTTCATCAAGTACTTAGAACCCCTGCTGCTTGTCGGGGTGGCGGTGGAGGAAGTATAAGCCCTGTCATAGTTGATTGGACAGTGAGTGGACACCTAAGTGAAGCTGAGCCAACTGGTTTCTTTCCCTTAAGAGACACAAAGACCTGATTGGTTGTAGGTCCAAGAACCAGCTGGTCATGTAGCCCATGGGTTAGGACCGCCATTCTATGCATCGGAGATGAGAGCTCTGATCTTAGAAAGGAGGCTCATCTGCTCACTAGTTCCCTCCCTAACCCCATGAGTCTCCGACCCCACAAGGCTTCACCTTCTGCCCTGTGTTCCATGTGGGATCACAGTTGAAGGGTTTCCATGCAGGCTGAGAAGCCCAGGACAAATATGTAACCAGATGGATTTAAGTTATATCTAGGGACTAATCCAGTAACTAATAGGTTGTGTTCGACAAGAGGGTGGTGGCAGATGGAGGCCTCAGGTGTCCCACAGATCCTGCACATGGGTGATCTGCAGGCACACTAGGTCTTCCAGCTGCTGCTGAAGCTCAAGGGTCAGGGGATCGAAACCAAAACAAGCAGCTAGGAGAACAGAAATAGATCCCCAGCTGGCAAAACAGCGCCGGGGCGTACCATCTCTAAATAGCAGCCACTACATGCAAACACCTGTAACAGCTCATTCCCCCAGTGGAAGCCTGAGCTCCAGGGAGCTCACTGACAGGTCCAGCGGGCCTCTGCGTCAAACCCCCACTCTCCAAAGCTGAAGCATGTACGCACTGCTCTGGTGGTTACTTCCTTCGTCTGTCTCTCACAGAGGACCTGGCTGGTGCAGAAAAGGCACTCACTGTAAATGTGAGCCTACAAGCTCTTCCTGCATTTAAAGCAAGGCTTCCAAGCTTGGGGTCCTCAGATCAGGAATCCATGGATGGAATTCAGGGGCAATGTTCTTAGATGCGGGAAAAATGCATCTTTGTTTTTACTAACCTCTGGTTGCAATTTTAGTGTTTCCTTCCATTTAAATGGAGGCAACATAAATCTAATATCACCAGTTGAAATCATACATTTTTCTCCTCACAATTGTGTCACTTATCTCAAGATATTATCATGCTCATCACTACCTTGAAATTAGGCTGAGACCTGCCTCAACATTACCATTTACCTTATTAATAAAGAAGCATAGGTTACTATGCCACACAATTGCAACTTTTGCATAATTATACTTGACTATGAGTGGCTTCTTTTGTAATCACACATATTTAAAACTCCTCCTGCCAAGTAAGAGTACACAGGGCACCTGCCAGGATCTGTGCTATAGGCTCCTTCCTCACAAAGATGCACACCGCCCATGCCCATGCTCTCTCTGTGCCGGTGTCCCCACTGGCCACTCTAGAACGTGTCCCACCCTTCTGTGCTGACTCAACTCCTCCTTGCTATTCCAAATCTATTTCCTAAACAGCAGGGCCCATAAGCTACAACATTTCCACTCGCTGCAAGATGATGCAGACTTCAAAAGCATTTATAGATAATTACACACTCTAAGAAACTCTTCTACGTAAGTGAAGAAAAACCAATATAAGTAACAGCATGATAGCTGTTTAAAAGGGGATAGGGGGCAGGCTTGAGTGTAGCCTGCATTTAGGTTCTTGCTTCCAGAGAACATGTTTGGAAAAGCAGAAAAACTGGACAGTAGAGGAAACTGGAAAACACTGCCCCAGCCAGGGTCCATCTCCTGAGTAATCAATCACGTTGGCCCATCAGGCAGATAGCACGGCACTTCACCTCTACGGCCTTCATTCCAAAGACTCCTAACCCCAATGAAACTGGAGAAAAGTACCATGGAAACCTCAACTGGGGGGCATTCTCTAAAATATCTGATGAGTGCTTCTCAAAATGGTCAAGGTCGTCAAAAAGCAGAAAAGGTTTGAGAAACAGTCACAGGTGCCTGGGAGCTAAGGGTCCATGACAACTCAATGTTAACATCCTAGATGGGATCCTGGGACACACAAACAGGAAAAACTGGTGAAATTCCAATCAAGTGCGGAGCTTAGTTACTAGTAATGCACCAACGTTGGTATCTTAGTTATGACCAAAGTATCATTCAAGTAGGATGTTACCAGTAATTAGGGAAACTGGTTGTGGGGTGTATGGCACTCTTTACTATCTTTGTAACTGTTCCATAAATTTTAAGCTAATATTAAAAGTTTAAATAAAAATGGGAGATTATACTAAAACCTGTCGTTCATTTTTTTTTAAGTACTGTAGAAAAAACATTATGGTGGCTGTCAGCAGGTCTCAGAAAAGGGGTGGTGTTTCCACAGGCTTTTCCGTAATAAAAATAAAATGTAAAAAAAAAGATGTTTCCTTCTAATTATAGGCTGAAAAGCTCTTTCCCTTGGTCACTGTGCTGTCCACACAGTTGAGCACCTGAAATGGGCCTGGCCTGAATGGAGATGTGTTGTGATATGAAATCCACCCTGGTTTCTAAGTATGAAGAAAAGAATGTGAAATGTCTTATAATTGTCATATCGATCCTACGTTGAAATGGCAGTATTTTGGATACACTAGGTTAAATGACATGCATTATTAAATTAATTTCACCTGTTTCTACCTTTTTTAATGTGGCCACTAGGAAATTTAAAGTTGTATCTGTGGCTGGCATTTTTTTTGTATTGGATAGGGATGCTCCAAAGCCAAGAATTCCAAGGTGAGGGGCATGTGGCAGGAGGTCCCAGGTGGGGGAAGACCTGCCCCTGTATCTGGGTGCAGCACGCATGACCTCTCAGACAGAGCAAAAAGACACAAGCCACTGCAAAGTTACAAATTTATTGGTCTGGAAATAAATACAAATATCTCATTAAGAAACTCCTTTGGAAAGACTTGTACACAAGTTTCCTGTCTTGATTCAGCCACTCTTGCCCTGACACCTGACCTTTTTTTTGCACAGGTCAGGGGAAGCCTCCCAGGTGGTAGGTGGCAGGTAAACCGAGTCAAGCTACCTACAAGGCTTGACTGCTTCCCTCTACCTACTCCAGGGTCCCAGAAACCACCTGCCCCCCGCGGCTGATTCACAATGTTCCATCCACTCTGATCAGACTTCCTGTAAGAAGATCCATGGTTAGCCAAAATGAAACTCAAAAGGCAGTAGTACAGGAACTTGACAGCTACGCTGGCGGTGCCCAGGGGTGCCACTCCATTCAGGAAAAGGAGGTTAGCGGGGCAGGGAGGAGGGGAAGGTGGGGGATGAAAGGAAACCCCACGGAATAGACATTCCAGAAAACTTCTGTCTTCTCAGCCACCACTCCCCAAATGAATCCCCACCCCCTACAAGAGCAAACAGTTCCATCTGAAGGTCCACAAATGTTATCAGGTCAGAAACGTTCAGCTGTCAAGTTTAGACTCAATCCCAGTTACCAAAGATTGGAAGTTGAATTCAACTCAGTCACACAAGATTCCCGGGAACTGTGGTGGGATGGACTGAAATCACAACTGCACTGGATTTCCGTCACCACCACTGGCATCTCTCACATCTAGTGCCCCCAACACCATCCCCACCCCAACACCCCCACCCACCCACCTCCCCCAGCCATAGAGAAGACTCTCTCCCACCAGGTACAGCTGTTTGGAATATTTTCTTCCACTTCAAAGAAAACAACTACAGATGTAAATGATCTTCCCATGAACAAAATAATCATTTGTCTGGATTTGGGGTGGGAAGTGGGGGCTGTGGGGGTGAAGGCGAGGGCAGAGCCAAAGCCTTAAATCCATGATACCAAATGTTTGCCAAGACTGCTTCTTTGCAAAGCCAGAGATTTTG
The DNA here is from genome assembly GCF_040802235.1 of Manis javanica. Taxonomy (NCBI): domain Eukaryota; kingdom Metazoa; phylum Chordata; class Mammalia; order Pholidota; family Manidae; genus Manis; species Manis javanica. The sequence continues at coordinate 218,025,362 of NC_133157.1, forward strand.
TTGCCTGCTTTCATTGTTCCTTGAGAGGATGCCAGAAAAACAGGTTTGCATGCTTCGGCATTAAAAGCGTATATATGCACAAACTTTAAACATCTCTTTCTTCAAGTGACTACATAGACTTGTTTTTCCAAATGCTTCAAGCCTCCACATAAATCCCACCTCTCCTGCTTCCTGTTTTGCCTAGTGAAACGAACTACCCACAATCGGTCACTGGCCCCCTCCCCAAATCAGAAAATGGTTTTGGTTCCAAAAACTGGGTCAGTTTTTTCGTTAGTTGGAGAGGAAACAGGAAGTAGATGGGCCGGGCGTCTGACAAAATGCTCTTTCGAACCAGGATGCTCAGGTCAGTCCAGGCTTGGATTTACGAAGTGTTTACGGCTGCGTTTCTTGTTTTTGGCAGTTTGGCGTCTCCAAGGGAGGGCAGAGTGGGCGGCCAGCAGGCCACCGTCAGTGAGAACAGGACGCGAGGTGCCTCTTTCCCTTTGGGTCCACCCACCCGCCCTCGTGGGAAATGGTGCCCTGGACAAACCCAACTTAACTTGTCCTCGCCAGAGCTCACTCTTACAAAACAAGCTTTGGGTTAATACCGAGTTACGTGTGGAGTGGCAGGCAGGAGTGGGGAGGGGCAGAGGAGGGGCAGCTGCAGCTGGCCCAGGGGTGGGTGGCCATCGCAGAGGCCACCTAGCAGGACACCTCCATGGACTGGGGCCCCGCGCTGTTCCCAGTGGCACCGGAGTTGGGCGTGATGTCTAGGCGGGTGCCCTCGCTGGTGTGGGAGCGGCTGCGGGTGCCCTCGCTGGTGTGGGAGCGGCTGCGGGCACCCTCCAGGGACGTGGCACTGGAGCCCGAGGCCGTCCGGGACCGCATCAGGCGGGTCATGCTGGCGGAGGGCACTGCAAGGGAAAGAGAGCCCTGTTAATGGTGGGAGAAGGCTAGCGGCACCTGCCCGCCGGAGATGGTGCCTCCCTCTGCCACCCAGGCCGAGAACCTCAGTCTCCTGCCCATCCTCACGGCAGTCCAGGGCTCCCTGCAGTCTATCTGCTCACAGAGGCCCAGAGAGAGAAAGGATGTGCTGCGATCACACAGTGACCTGAATCCAGAGCTGAGCCCGAATCCCAATCCTGCCACTTGCTTAATAGTTATGTCACTTTGGGTGCGTCCCTCTCTGAGCTCCCCATTCCCATCTGTAAAATGGGAACACTGATGCTGACCCCCTGGTATCAGTGCCTGCATGTGTCCACAGCCCCACACTGTCTACAGTCTCTGGAGTGGGGAGGATGATTGAGGTCAGTCAGGCTAATCCCTACACATCACACAGTGAGAACCGAGGCCACACAGTGTATTTGCAGCCAGGCTGGCAGCTATCAGCTCTTCCCCAAGAAACCTGTGAGCTCACAGGAATAATCAAGGGCCCTGTCTATTTCGTGGGACTTAAAATGCCCCTACATACAGCAGATGGCTGATAAAGAGGAATGAAGACAGAATAACCCTTAGTAGTACTGGGCTGACTAGCGTCTTTCCAAAGTTCAGGCCTGCCAGAACCCCAGAGTATAACGTATTTGGAAATAAGGTCTTTGCAGATCTATTTAGTTAAGATGAGGTCTTACTGGATTAGGGTGAGCTTTTAATGCAAAGGCTGGCATCCTCCTCAGAGAAGACACATACACACACACACACACACACACACACACACACACACACATACACACACACACACACACACACACACATACACACACACATACACACACACACACACACACACACACACACACACACACACACACGGAGAAGGCCCCGTGATGATGGAGACAGAGATCGGAGTCATGTGGCTACAAACAAGGACACCAACGACTGCGGGCAGCCTCCAGAAGCAGGGAAGAGGAAGGGAAGGATTCTTCCTAGAATCTTTGGAGGGAACATGACCCTGCAAACATCTCAATTTTGGACTTGTGCTGCTAAAACTACACTACTTTGAGAAAATAAATTTGTTTTTGTAAGTTGCAGAGCTTGTGGACATTTGTTGTTGCAGCCACAGGATGTAAAACCACCACCCAAGTGGGACATCACTGCAAAGGCCACAGTGAGTAATGCACATCACAAACTGAGGCAGTTGATAAACCAGCATGCAGGGGTTACGTATTTGCTCAGTGGGCATAGGGGTTGGCATTCTGCGGCAGACATCTACAAACAGAATTAATCTTTGCTGTACTGTGTTCCCTTCTCAAAGGGCTAGTTTTGGAATCCAGAAAGAATTGGATCAATCCCACATTCATCACTCACAATGAGCCCCCCTCTCTAGACCCCAAATCTGGGTGTTCAACTGATCCTGCAAAGCGCCGGTGACTAGAGAATGGTGTCACGGATGCCAAGGGCTGGCCACGCCTGGCCTGCCCTCTTTTAGGCACTCAATTAATGATTACTTTCTTTCCTTTGGTTGATGCCTCTGGGCTTTTAACTCTTCCTGTCGTCTTCTCCTACACCCTGCAGGAAGCTTCCGCTCTCTGGACACAGGAGCTGGTGTGTTCTGCAGGGGAGGGGAACAAGGCCTGTCTTTCCCTTCCTTTTTCCACAGAATCAACCTGCAAAGCAGAAATCCGCACCGAAGGCAGGTCCAAGACAAATAAGTTACCATTTGCGTCCTGCAAGGTAAACAAAGGCTGCCCAGCGGCTTTCTCCAGTTACTGCCTTTGCCTCCAAGCTTTCCCGTAGGGAAAGTGGCCGAAAGCCAGGAGACCCGTAGGCAGGTATTTTCTGTTGGAAAAGGGCACCCTGGGACATGGATCCTTCCCGAAGTATATAAATCAGGCTCGTCTGCTCTTGGTCTCACTAAAAGCTAAACATAGCTGAGGTCAATCTTCAGACTGTGGTCAGTTTACCAAACACTGCATTACTATTTTAAATGAGCAAACAGGTGAAGTCTCAGAGAAAACAAGAGAGTGATTAGACATTCAGCCATCTGAGTCAAGATGGGCAGATAAATTACAATTTCAAGCAATACACAGCAAGGCCAAAAGAACCCACTGACCAGCACCACTTGTGCTGCGACCCAGCAGTCCGCCTCAGCCTGGTATTGTCTTCCCTACTCGTGGAGCTGTGTTTCTGGAAAAGGGCTGGAGGTATGTAACAAATAAACTATAACCGTAATGCAGGAAGCAGCAAGTGTGCATTATGCAGCGATTTATACTTCAAATCCTAAATCTAATGATTTAGCAAAGACATGTTCTGTCTTAAAAACAAGCAACGTTACCACCCGCTTACACAGAGTGTTAGAGCTTTCGAAGAACATTTGCAGATCTCTACCCTGCTCCTTGCTAAGTCTCTCAAAGCCTCAGTTTCATCATTTGTAAAAGGAGGGGAAGAGTATCTCATGGGATTATTCTGATGGTTAAGTGAGAAGAAAATTAAGGATTTAATTAATAATCTTTCACCACCACCACCATCACCATCAGTTTAATGGGAAGACTCTTTAAACATTTAATCAAAATTTAAAAGATTTTCATGGTTCCATTGTGTGTTCTTGGTGCTTAAAGAGACAGTCCTCACCTAAATCTAAAAAAGACTTTCGTGGTGTGAAACAATTTCAGTTCAACCATGGAGGGAGGATGAAGCCTTCTGGTATAAAGGAGATGCTAGAACCTTGGCACTGCCGCCCACCCTCCCCACCTCCACGGCTTCCCCTGATCTGCCCAGTGTGTAAAAAGCTGAAACTGGCCAAGGTGATATACAGAAGGCTCATCTAAGCCTGGTTCAGAGCATTGCACTTCCAATTCCCACACGTGCCCCTTGACCCGCCACCTGCTGGGAAATGCCATACTTACTGTATCCCATGCCCTGCACAAAGTACTTGAAGGCCTCGGCGAGCTTGGCTGGCTGTGAGGGAAAAGGAGGAAAAGTACAGTCAGTTGCTGGAGGTCCAGATCCTAACCGGCCACATGGAGCTGTGCCCATGGTCGCCTTCAACATAGAGCTCAGTCCAAGAGCGAAGGCCACCTGTGCTGAGAGACTAAGGGGTAATTATAGGGACCAAAATTAGCTCTGGCTAGGGAGAAAGTTCAAATGCACTTCCTACGGGGGAGCGTGGTCAAGCTCTATGACCTGTCCGAGCCAATTTCTTCCCCTCTAAAATATGCAGAGAATGCCACACCTGTGTCTGAGGGTTTTGGTGGCAAAGACTACATTAAGCAATTGAGGTGTCCGTTCAACATCTAAAATGGAACAGTGCCAACATCATGTGTCACTTGTGCTAAACATTTTGTAGCATTATCTCATTTTCTCCCAACAAGACCTTAGGAGGCTAGTGCCATTCTCATATGCGTTTCATAGTTGAACAGTCTTGGAGAGGTGAATAATCCATCCAGGGTCCCACAAGTAATCAGTGGTGGTTCCTGCAGATTAACCCAGGGCTTTCCGAACCCCATGCTCTCCAGGCAGTTCACTCACTTGCAGCCTGGCTGGAAGGAAGGAAGGGAGAAAGGACAGTGGATAGACAGATAGTTGGATGGAAAGGAAAAAGGATGAATGGATGGACAGAAAGGAGGATAGGTGCATCGAAGGTAAGAAAAAATGGAAAGAAGGAAGTGACTGATAGATGAATGGAGATGGATAGTTGGACAGTCCAACAAACCAATTAATCAACTGGGCTCTTTCAAGTGCAATGCACTGGTAATGCTGACAACACATTCAGTTTTACCAATTACTCTAAAAAATTTAATCTAAACCGGAAGGTGAAGCCATATTCATAGTCTAACTAACTCCATGCAGTGCCCTGAATCCGTTGGCCTCGTGTTCTTTTACTTTTCCGGTGAGAAATTGTCCATAGAGGCAGTGATCCCGCCCTCCTCCACCAACCCCTGCCACCGTTTTACAAAGAGCCAAATAACATTTAAAGGAGAGGCTGTGCTCGGATTGCCCCCTGGGGCTTGTGTGACAATGGTAAGAAAGTGACAAGAGTTGTCTGCGTCAACACGGTGGCAGAGGAGGGCTGGGGAATGAGAACACCTAGGCCTGAATTTGGCTCCCGTGGGAGACCACGGAAAATCTCCCCCATCTTTTTAGCCTCACTTTCCTCTTCTCTGATGCTGCCATGAAATGCTCGCTAAGGACTGTTGCAAGGATCAAATGGAGTGAAGGCCGGGCATGCCCTTTGGACACATACACCCAACTTGCAAGGGCAGGAGACGTTATACAGTAATTGGTTCTCCCTGAACTGGTCTCCTGGGAACGAGGGCTAGTTCAGCCCCTGCCATGCATGTAGACTGTGTATTAATGATGGCCAGGGTTGGACCTGTTCTAATTTCAAGTAGAGAAAAAAGAAGAAAAGGAGGAGAGAAAGGGAGGAAGGCAAGATGGAAGGGAAAATGGTCCCCTTTCTCCCCAGCCAACCTCCGGAAGGCCCTGGAGGCAGCGTCTCAGTAGGAGTCTCAGGAGCAGGCTGGATGGACACATGGCTCCGTGTGTGGAATTAACTCATGCTTACGTCTAAGAAGAGCTCTCCTGGGAGCCCGCCCTCTAGTGGTGGGGACATCCCATCCTTCTTCGGTCACTCCCGGCTATCAAATGGGTACAACACAACAGCAGATAAAATGCTGAAAAGATGTTGTTCTTTTCTAATGGAAGCAGAGGGACACTGGAAGCAGCACCGAGAGGCTAAAAGAGCCGCCAGAGGCCACATGGGCCTGTACTTCTGTTCTGGAGCAACATGCAGCAAGACAGGATCCAGGGCAATGAGCAAGACCCAGAAGCTGCCTGATGGAGAAAATCTGCTCCTGGGCTGCCCCAGGGCCCCTCAGCCTCTTCTTCAGATCCCCAGTGGAATACTTCACGATCCCAAACAGAAGCGTGCTTTCTGCTCTGGCTGCTCGGAATCTTATAGGGCACCCAGACGGACCCGTCAGCCGCTGCCCGCTCCCTGGAGCACGCAGCCCACACTCTGCCTTTTCTATCAGACAACACTTGACATTGGGGGGACCACAGGAAATCAATCAAAGAATTGATCCCCTCCACACTGAAAAGCTCCCTATGGCACCACAGGGCACAGTAAAAAACCAGAAATGACCTAAATGCCCAGGAATAGGGCATCAGGGAAATGAATCACCGCATAACCATACCATGGCGTTCTGCGCTATCATTACGAACTAAGGTGCAGGGCATTTTTTTTAACCAAATGGAAATAGCTCTAAGATGTGAAATTATGTGAACAGGTGGAAAGTATACCTGCAATATTTTACTTAGAGTAAGAAAAAATATATGCAACTACACAAAAAAGGAGTCTAGAAATAAATACTCCAAAATTTCTAACAACTAACAACTGTGTAATCTGAAGTTGGTGTACTAGGGGTAGCTTTTTAAATTATTATTTTATTCATATGTATTTTTAAGTTTTTCTTGATGAACATGTATTACTTTGTAATTAGGAAATTACAAGCAATAAGTGCCAGGATTAAAAAAAAAACGCTTATACACATTTTGGGTCCTGGTTCTTTACTGAGGAGGGCAACTCCCTCTCTCTTCGCTAAGAGTCTAAGTGTTGTTTTCTTTATCTCCCAACCTGGGGTCGTGCTCAGATGACTGGGTTGTGGATAAGAAGCCCCTCAGCCAGGGAAAGCTGGAGTCCAGGGGCTAATGCATGGCTGGGGGAGGCTCACGGGAGGGCAAGCTAGGATGGCGTGGCCTCAGACAGCTCCAGTGCTTTCTGGCGCTGAGCCCTCAGCTGGAGGACGGAATCATCACCCTCGCCCTAGGGGCCTGGCGGGTGGGCGGGACCCTGAACACCTGCTCACAGCTGCAAAGGTGGCTCCCCAGGGAGTTTGCGGGGACCTGCCAGAAGTGAACAAGGGGCACATAGGGAAAAAGACCCGGATTCAACTGTTGTCTATGGAGAAATGGCTGGATTACAGAAGCTCTGAAGTCCCTTTCAGGGTTTCAGAAAGAAAGGGAGGCAGGGCACGGTTTGGTGGGAAAGATAGCAAAAATAGACATGATAGCTCATTTTGAGATAGAGTTACAAAGACTAGAATGATATACAATCCTAAGAACACAGACTAAAAGTTCATTTGCTTGCTAAGTTGGTGGGGTTATTTATGGGTAGGGAATTGGAGGGACCAGTTACAGGGCAGCAAACACACCACATGAATTGATGTGTTTATATGTGCCCGCACGCATGCACATGTACACACACAGTCACACACACATACAGATATTCATGCACACACACATACATATACACATACACACACACTTTGGTTTCCTCCCCTCCCCACCACCCTATGCTGGCCTTGAGCTCCGAAGCCGTGGCTCCAGCAGAAGCCTGTGGTCTCTGGGGTCAGGCACACCTGGATTCTGGTCAACAGTTGCCAAGCTGCATCCACTTAGCAAATCCCTTCACCCCTGCACACCCCAGTATCATCATTCCACGGGGGCTTCTGGGAAATCAAGTCCTGATGTACAAGCATGTTTTATAAACAGTAACATGTCCACAGAGTATCATCAGATGTCATGTGAGGTGCAGGACAAGCAGGCAGTGAGGAAAAAGGCAGTAAAGGTCGCAGAGGCACATGTCCTCCACCTGGGGAGGGGTGGGAGGTGGAACTCACCTGGGAGATCTGCGGGAGGCCACCACAATCTGCCATCTGGGAGAGAGGGAAGCTGGTTAGAGCCACACACCTCAGCAGAAGCAACCCCTGCCCTGTGAACCGGCTCCAAATGGGTGCCCACCCTGCCTGCTGCCCTGCTTTCTGTCTTGCCTTGTTGAGGGGGGATCTGGGCATACCACAGGTAGGCAAATACCCAGCCCTCCTCAGCAAGACTTCTTTTATTACTGTCCATCTTGGCATTGAACTGCATCTTCCTGGCAACCATTACTTGTAGCTCATGATATACCTAGGCACTCTGCTAGGCCCTAAGATAATTCCACTCTGTTCCTCAAAAACCCAGAAAAGTACAATGATCCTATTTTAGAGGCAGAAACTGGGCCCAAGAGAGCTTGAAGAACTTGCAAGGTTCTGGTGAAGATGTGCCTGACCAGAAAGCATTCACCATACAAGGCCCTGTACACACATTCTCCTGAAAGATTCCCTCAGAAAGAAACTGCTAGATTCGAGATTCCAAACCTGGTGGAGTCTTCACCGGCCACCACTGGTAAATACAAAGTTCCTATTAAATCACCAAACCTTAATTAAAGCCACTTCAGGCATATGCGAGCATCTACCAGGCCAGGGCTTGGAGCCGTCGGGCAATGGTATGAGCAGGCTGCGGATGGCTTGGAGGCCCACGGGATGGGCAGGAGTTGGCGAGGGTGTGAGAGGCCGTGTCCTACAGACGCCCAGCTCCCTATCATACCAGGAGAATGTCATCTGGGGGGGGATCCCTCATTTCCCACAGGTCCTTCCTGGGTCACCTATCCTTACAGGGATACAACCAAAAAGACTCCTGATCCTGTGTGGCACCTTTGGTGCAGGCTGCCACCCTCGGAACAGCCCGCATGGTTTGTGGTCCCTCCCTCATCGGGGCACCACGACCAGCAGCCTGCAGACTTTTGGGGTCTGAGAGAGGGATCTTCTCACCTTTGCAGCCTAGCCTCGGGTTACCAGCCAGAACCCAGCAGATGTTTGTGAATAGATACATTAAATAACCATGCTTGGTTTCTGACCACCAGCTTTGTCTCAATCAGACACCACTCGATTTTGCAGGAAACACAGGGGTTTTAAGAACAATGCAGACTCCCATTACTGTCCCTGTACCTTAAGAAGAGTAGTCTTTGTTGGGTCCAATTTTGAGTTGCACTCCACCTGGACAAGGGAAAGGGAGGAAAGAGTTGTTAATTTTCTGTTTGCAGCCAAAGTCATAATTGTCCCCGCTTTTCTGCTACCTTGCCACCACCATCAGAAAGACCAATGTTCCTACAAGCACAGAAGAAAGAACCTGGGCTTCAGGATCAGACAATGTGGCTTTAACTTCCTGCCCAGCCATTACTAGCTATGCGGCCTTGGGCAAGTTACTTCATTTCTTTGAGCCTCAGTTTTCTCATCAACACATCAGAGATAATATCTTTTTCAAAGCGTTGTTTATTGAAGATTAACTAAATGCAGATGGTGCTGCAGAAATATCTGCTAAGTGAGTGTTCCTGTCTAACTAGCTGCCGCCAGTGATTCTACAAGTTCAACACACCCAGTCCCAACAGCTATTCTTCACAGGAAGTGATATCCACCAAGCTGGTTTCTCTCTTCTCTCAAAATTTTTCAATGAACATCTTAAAAGTGCATCCAAAACTGGGCAAAATACTTACATGTAACCTTTGGTAAAACTATCACCTCCTTTGATGTGAACAATATATCTCTACTGAGGCATCCTATGATTATGTCCAATGGGTTAGATCACAAGAAATTCATGGTTCGCTATGACATCCCAAGTCTTTGCTAAATGATCATTTGCAAATCCCACTCTGTAGCCCACTGCCCAAGGACACAAAGAGGTGTTTTGCCTCCATATCACAGGTGGGAATTAAGGAGTGAAATGAAGTTTGCCCTTAAGCCCCACTCCCCAGTACCTCTCTGTCCTGTCAGATGATCAGGCACCGACTAGGTCTGAAAGCCCCAGCTAATTACCAAATGGGAGGAAAGTCTCATGGTCATGAAGCCGAGTGGCAAACACACCCATATAAACAAGCCCATGGGAGGCAAATTGGCAGGTGAGGCGGCCTGGGAGAGAAGACAGAGGCCCACTGCCAAGCATTCAAGGCTGGCAGTCACCAAGGAAGAGGCTGGTGACCGGGCCCTCTGCCCAGCAGCCAATATGGCATTTACAAGCCGTCACCTGCCCTGATGGGGGCAAAGGAGGGGGATAGGGTGGGCAGGGAGACCTCATATGAAATCAACCAGATATGGACTTTGGAATTGAGCGACAGAAGCTCGTAGTTGATTTCTACATACCACAGCGTCCACAGCAGGAGAACTGTCCCCCACAACCAGCAAAGCAGGGCACCTGCAGGCGGGGGGAGAAGAGGGAGTTAACACGAGGTTCATTTCTAGATTCCCACACCCCCAGGCCTGCCCAAGTTCTCAAAAAGTTTATTTTGGTTGCCCCACTACTATTTGTTCTTTTTACTTTCTTCATCCTCCATATTCTGCTTTGTTCTTAGGATAAAATGGGGTAGCAGCTATTTATACCTTAGTATGAATTTCAGTTAGAGGATTTTTGCACCCTGATGTTTTATTTTCAAGTACCCTCTCTTCAAGGATAAGTAGGATTTTGTCAGCAATCAAGAACAGAGACAAAAAGGACGTGCCTGACAAAGGAAATGGCATGTGCCAGGCTGATAGGGTTCATTTAGGGAACTATAAAAAGACACAGTCCTCACTGGAGGAATACAGTCAGTTGTAACCACAACCCTTCCTCCCAGCTTTAGAGAGAACTCAGGGTGGGTCCTCTGTCCTATGCATCCCCAGGCTCTGAAACAAAGCCTGCGTGGTATCGGACGCAGAGCAGGTGCTTAATAAACCGTCCAAGTGTGGTCGGCATTCCTTCTCTGAGCTCCAAGCTCCGGCCTAGATCCTGGGGACACCCTAGGAACTAAGCACTTGCACAGGTGAAGACGAGTGAGATTGGGTGGTGCCCAGCCCCAGGGTGGAAAGCACCCAGTCCTCACTGATGGCAGTGAGTGTGGCAATCCTGCCCAGCTCAGAAGGAAGACCCTGCCGGCGTCTGTCTGCCCGGCTTCACAGAGCTTAAGATGGAGAAATGCAACTCACTGCAGGGTGACGGTGTGGGTTCCTGGCATCGGTCGCTCAATCTCCAGGTCCCGTCGGCTACAGACAACAAACACACGGTACCTCAGCAGACCCTCCCCCGGAGGAAGCCCCATCCCACCGCGCTAATCCTGCCCGTGGCCGGTCTTGCAAACCACCCACATGCCAACCTGTGTGAGGTCATGTGGTCTGTGGGGGCCCAAATATGTGGGTTCAGGGACAGCAGGACTCACACATTTCCCGTGGAGCCCACCTCACTGTCCCCAACATGTCCTTTTCTTCTTACTGGAGTGCAAATCATGTTCCCTCCACAGAGGGTCCCTGCCTCTGGTCCCCTTTCTTGGAGCCCCCACCTGACCAACAGAGACTCCAATCTTAGTCTGAGGCTCCATCTCTCCCCCAACTCTGATTCCTCTGCACAGTAACCCAAACAGTCTCTTTAGAATTCAGACCTGGTCCTTTCACTCCCACATTTCAAACCCTCTGATGGTTCCCTGTTGTACTGCAATGATAAATGATAGCCTGGTAAATGGCCAGCATGAGGCAGGTGGCCCTGTTACCTGGCTAGCCCCACCACTCTCCCTGCAGATGGACACCCAGCCTCTCACTGCCTGGAAGCTCCCACCAGGAGAAGCCCTTCCCTAGCTCACAGCCTGGAGCCAGATGGGATGGATTCAAATCCAGCTCCACTTCCTAGCTGTGTGACCTTGGGAAGAATGCTCAACCTTTCTGTGCCTTCCCTTCCTCAGCAGGAAATGACAATAACAGCAACCTCATCATAGGGTTTTTGGGAGGAATTCCTATGTTCTCATGGAGGCAAAGCAGCGTGTGGGGCTTGGGGGCTGTTGCTGGTCTCTGTATGCCCACTGCCTCGCAGACAGCCTGCCATGCACCAGTGTTCAGGACATGCTTCTGAAAGGATGAACGGCTGCATCTTACATCTTCAATTACATGCTGGGAATAGGAGCTCTCCCGCCCACTCTGAGGGGCCTGGAGCATGGTAATGGGAACTGGACGCTGAACTTGGTTACAGACTAATGCACTTCATGGAGCTGAGTTACTGACATGTGAACCCAGACAGAGCCCATGAGGCTCCTTCCTGTCCCCCCTGTGGGCGTCTGAACAGCAGAGCTGGCTCAGCTGCCTGGGTGAGCTCCCTGGAAACGTCAGAAGCCCCGCTGACACCAGTGGCCCGAGCTGAGTTCCAGACCAGCACCCAGTTTTCATTGAGAGGGCCACACCCTTGCCAAAGGCTTTGAAGGGCTCCTTATGTATGGGGGGACCCGCCTCCCAGCAGTGTCCCTAGCTGCATGCCACCCCCGAGGCCCTGTGCCCTCTAGGCTCTCCTTACACCCTGTCTCGCAGTCTGCTGCGGGCACAGGCCCAAACTCAGTGTGTCTCACTCATGCCGGTGCCCTGAGGGCCTGGAGTGGCCCAGCCCCTTGCCAAGCACTCACAACTCCGGGAGGCACCTGATGTCCCTGGTGTTCTTACCGGACACCCTTGTCCTATTCATCTATTTGCTGGAGTTCAGGGGCTGAATCCTCTACAACTTCTACACTCCCCTCTGCCTTACCCTATGTTCTGGACCTTTGAAAGGAGCCTGATAAATGGCCACCGTGTGGCTGGGTGACCCTGTTACCTGTTGTAGGCGTTGATAAACAAGTGCAGGTTGCTGGGGTTCATGTCGTTCACGATGTGCTGGCGGCAGGTATGGACCACCTCCACGTTATTCTGCATTTCCTCCTGCATTTAAAGAGATCACATGTCCTTTGTTGGCACTGTGGCCCTGGGCCAGTCATAATATGCATTCTTTAGGTCACACTGGTACAAAGTAAAGATAGTGATACCCAATCCCCAGATCTGCTATGGTGCCTAGGGAAACCTTCAGGAAAAAAGGAAACTGCTTCCCAAATGCAGTGTGATGTTTGACTATCAGCTGGTACCAGGAAGGGACAGAAACTGGCCTGGACAAAGAAGGCCTTTCTGGGCTCATGATCTCAGGAGTTTAGATCACAAGTCAGTGCTCCTGGACCTGGAGCGTGGTTCCATCACTGTCCCTTTTTTGGGAAAGTGCCTTAACCTCTCTGAGCCTTTAGCTCCCTCAAAAAAAAACAAAAGGCAGCATTGCCAGGGGGAGTAATATTACCTACTTCATCAGATTGTGGGATCTGAAACAAAAGCCCTTTGTAAACAGTGAAAAGTGATGCGACTCTTAGCAATTAATATTTTTTAATGGGGAAAGTTGAAAAGCTTTTTATGCTGGAAAAACAAAACCAACTCCTTCAATGGGTAGTTTTGCTGGAAAGAAGGGCAATGTCTGTTCCCCAAGGGGCAACCAGAGCCCTGCAATACAGCCTCAGCCTTCCTGCTCGCTGGCTCCTCTCTGAATGTGATTTGGGACACAGACAAGCCCGGAGCTTGCTCTGTTTCTCATTTGCACAATGGCAGATGCTGCAGGGTTCACCAAATGGCCAGATGTGATGAGCGGCAGCCAGGAGAGGGACGGGGCAAGGGGGGGCCGTGTCACGCCCAATCTATTGTCAAAACAGTCCACGAGCATTTAAGCAACAAAGAGCCCAACTGCTTATTAAAAGGAAAATCAGGAAAAATAGAAGAACTGTCCTAGGGTTTCCGTATTCTGATTTTTTTCCATATTCCTATCAGGTGGAGAAAATGCATCACAAACTATGAAATGAAGCATAAAAGAGAAACAAGGACCCAAGTGGACAGAATGGTGGTCCCCAAGGATAGGTCCACATGAAATCCCTGGACTCTGTGATCATTAACTGATTTGGAAAAATGGTCATTGCAGATATAACTGAGTGAAGGATCCTGAGATGAGGTCATCCTAGGTTGTAAATGGTCCTAAATCTAGTGACAAATGCCCTTATAAGAGGCAGAGGGAGTGTTAAAACAGACAGTGGAGGTCATGCAAAGACATAGGCAGAGACTAGAGTGAACAGCTACAAGCGAAGGAATTCTGAAACCACCAGAAGCTGTAAGAGGCAAGGAAGGATCCGCCCCTACACTGGGGGGCATGTGGCCCAGCAGACACTTGATTTCAAAGTTCTGGCCATCAGCACAGTGAAAGAATAAATGTCTGTTGTTTTAAGCCATCCACTTTGGGGTACTTTGCTACAGTGGCCACAGGAAATTCATACAAGGACACTGCACCCACCCCAGAGCAGAACGGCTGCTTCGCTGGGGTGTCATGTGGCCCCACATCAAATGGTCACAGTCTTCAGTGCAGAAGCAGACAGCGGTGAGTGGCCGCACAGCAAACAGTGAGGCACCTCCAGCTTGGCAACCCAGGGTCTTTCACTTTCTGGATTTGCAACAGACATCGTCCCCTGGGGCTCTGGGCCCCAAATGGGGACACAAAGCCAGAGTCAGGGGCATGCTGGCTGGGCTGACAAGTACAGCGGCATGGCTGGGCCCACCCGCAGTTTGATAACTGCAGGAACAACCCGTGGAGAGTCAGGCAACAGCAGACGCACGGAACAGCGGTGTCCTGCTCTGGTTACAGCAACGTGTTCTGGAGCCAGAGTCATAGGTTCCAATCCCATCCCGACCTCTCCCTGGATGTTAGACCTCACACAGTCACTCACCCTCTCTGGTCTCTGTTTCCTCACCCATAAACCACTTATAAAAATAGCATTCTTCACGTGGGTCAGAAAGCTCCTGGGTGGCTTCCGTGAGTTAACACTTGCAAAGCCCTTAGGACTGAGCTGGACACACAGCAAATTCCATGGATGTGTTTGTTGAAGGTTTTATCTGTAATAGCCCCAAACTGGAAATAACCCAAATGTCCATCAACAGGTGAATAGGAAAACAAGCTGTGGTACGTCCATTGCACGGAATACCACTCTGCACTAAAACGGAGTGAACTGCTGACCCCCCCTAACAGAGATGGATCACAGGAGAACTATGCGGAGTGAAGTGAAAGAAGCCAGAATTTTTTTTAAAGAGTACATACTGTATGACACACTTATATAAAGATCTAGGAAATGCAAAGTAATCTACAGCGACTGGAAGCAGACCAGGGGTTGCAGAGGAGGAGGGAGAGGAGAGAGGGAACAGGAGGAAGGTTACTAGGGCACAAGGGAACTTCTGGGGTGATGAATATGTTCATTGTCTCAATTTCAGGGATGGTTTTATGAATGTCTATGCATGTCAAAATTTGTCCAACTTTATAAAGATGTGCAGTATATTGTACTTCAAAAAAGCTGGTAAAAAAAAGCTTTATGTTAAAAAAAAACAGGAGAGTGAATCATTGGTGATCATGCACTAATGTCACATTACTTTGTGAGCAGCAGCATGTGGTCCCCACTAGTGTGTGCCTTGTTCTCATGAGGCTCTGCCTGCTGGGCAGCATGTATCCCTCAACATGATGACAGAATGGCAGGCCATGCTACTCACCTTCCCAAAAAGGTGGGATATCACCATGTCTGGAAGGGCTTGGGTCCAACCGGAGATCTAGGGAGGATGAAAATGTGGGATTAAAAAGCAGGCATTCGCAGTCGTGAGTCAAGGTTGGCAAAAGCCTCAGGGGCAGAGCGGCAGTGCTGGGCAGCCCAGCTCTCAGGTCTGAGGACGCCCCCTTGATGGGAACAGGTGCCCATCTCCAACTACCTACTGGACCTGGGGCCTCTGGAAGGCAGGACCTGAGTCTTCTCAGTTCCTTGTTCTCATAGAGTCCCCTGCACAAGAGATGCATGGCAAATGGGTGCTGAACAAAGACCCACCTTGCTCCGAGCTCGGACTGAGCCACAGCACACTGAGTCCCATCCTATTCTTGTCAGCATGCACTGAACAACCCCAGCTACACCCAGGACCTGCTTACCTCCAGCTAGCCTTCCTGTATTATTCTCCAGATTTTCCCCTTCAAGCCAGTTTCCTCCCTCTGAATATACTGAGGTTCCTTAAGACACTGATGGCTTTCTCCTTTCTACCTCTCCCCACAACAATAAGTATATAGCAGGAACCCCATAAATTCTATATTTACACCAAGAGCTCCATATGTGCTAGGTGTGCAGGGGGAGCTCCATACCTGTTAAGTACACAGCAGGAGCTCCATAAATGCTGGGCATACATCAGGAGTTTCATAAATGCTAAGCATATTCAAGAGCTCCATAAATGAGAGGTATACAGAAAGAGCTCAACAAATGCATCTTGACCAGCTGCAGTGTCAGGCAGGCATTGGTAAGAGAGAGAAGCTCTAGACCTGGGGGTTCCTCTACATTGGAGATCCTGCCACATCCCTGCTGTGTGGCCCTGGGCAGGCTGCAGAGCCTCTGGAGCTCAGACTTCTCATCTGTAACTGGGGTGCCAGGAACTGCAAAGTCACAAGGCCAAGGTGAGGATTAGGAAAGGCAACTACCCAGGTCACAGGCTCTGCCTCCAGTGCCTGACCCAAAGTGGACCCTTGATACAGGTCTTTTTTTCTCCCAGGGCTGGGGTTGAAAAGGAAGGATATGGTACAGCTATTAAAACCTCACTAACATTCCTCAGGCTCCACTTTAGCCAATGGTCAGGGTCCCACGCCCTCCATGCCTGGCTCAGAACAGCTACCAAGGAGCCAGACTGGCTGATTGGAATGTCACTTCCTTTGTTGGAAAATAAAATAAAAAATAGGGAGTGTGTTCCGCTCCTGAATATCATGCAGGTGGGAGGGAAGGTCTCCCATGTTCTGGCAGGAAGTTCCAGGAAGAAATGCAATATCAGAGTGGCCAGAACAGGGATGAGAAGTGGGGGGAGGGGCATGGCCCCTTCAGACCCCATGTTCCAGGACAGCCATCCCACACTTGGCAAAAACACACTTTGAAAATGAGAAGCCAGGATCACCCCAGCTTGAAAGGTTTTGTCCTGTTTCAATTGGAACAGTTTCCCCCTCTCCTTGGCAAATATACTGGTGCCTTTATGAAAAAAAAAAACAATAATCATTTTTAAAAGATACACAAAGAACCCTAGGACACCAGCCAGAACAGAGCTTCCCGAGGCAGCAGACCCTTCTCTTCCAGGCGGGACGCGTCCGGCCCTCTCTGTACTCCCAGACCTGCCCAGCTGTGTCAAGGCAGGCATCACCACCGGGTGACTGGGAGACCAGGGCTGCAGTGAGCAGAGCTCGGAGGTGAAGCCCGAGGCCCACAGAATCCAAGGGACGTGTATTCGATCCCAGTTCTCCCACTGCCTAGCTCTGTGCCACCCCTGACAGCTTCCCTAACCACTCTGAGCCTCAGTTCCCTCCTCTGCAGAATGGTTATGACATCCCCCTCCTCTGGAGTTACTGTGAGGATTAAATGAGGTCATGCATTTAGTAACAGAGAGGAAACAACACCTAGGGACACTCAACACATGACAGCTAGTTAGTAGTGCTGTCAAATTAAGTAGCAGAGAGGTGATCCTAAATACATCTATTTCTTTTTCATCAATAATATGTGGGTTCCTGAGATTAAAGGCCTTTGTCTTGTTCATCTTTTTATTCTCAGCATCTTAAGCAAAGCCCAACACATGTTAGGTCCCAGCCAATACTTTTTAAAGACCCAGGCTGTGCTTATCAAAGCTCAGGGACCAAGTCCCCATGGTATCTCTGGCTCAGACAGCAGTGTCCTGCCAACAACACCTTCTCAAGTCACGTTTACCATTCCAAGCAGAGCAGAGGAAGCCTGCTTCCCTCCCTGGGGCAGGTGGAGGGGCGATGGAGGGTGTGGCTCGCTCCTCCAGCGGAGGGGGTGGGCCATCCCCCTTGCATTCAGGGAGCGCACTGCCGGAGCCAGGCGCCTGGCCTCACCTTGGAGGCGGCCCAATCCATCCAGCCTTCCGCACAGGGGTTCACATTGATGAGGACGAGGCCCTCCACCATCTCGGGGTTGTTCAGCTGCGATTCAAAAACAGAGGTGAGAGAGATAACCTGGGAATCTGAGATACCGTGAACTTTAAACGTTGACCCAGAGACTGAGAAATGTACCAGAAAAGGGCCTGTGTGGGCCACTCTCAAGTCTTCAACACCACCCGCCTTGTATAACTAGTTTCCGGTCAGCAGACCCGGGAGTGGAGCACGGCGGGCAGGGGGAGGAAGCCACAGATGCGGAAGCACACATTCCTGGCAGATCTTCCCCGGGCAGTGCACCGCACCTCCCTGCCCCTCCACTTTCCCCCGCCTCAAAGTCAGACGGGGCACATGCTCCTAGGGACCAGTGAGAACTCTACTTGTAGGCAACCCATCTATCTCTCCCTACTACCTACCTACCTACCTACCTACCTACCTGAGAGACAGCTGAGACCTTACTTGTCTGCTCAGAGCCTAGACAGCCAGATCATTTTGTATTCATGGCGGCATTGCTAACGTCTAGCAAAGTCTAGCAAGTAACAGCCAGTCCAAATATGGACAGCTGAATAAAACAACCATGACCACATTTTAAAACAATTGTTTGGTAAGGAGACACACAGGACTTGGGCCCACAGTAAATGAGTGACAACTGCCTTGTAAACACATATCCCTGCTACCAGTTTAGAATCAGTCGGGATCCCAGAGTCCCTGAGTCCAAACACCGCACACCTGACACAGAGAACTAGCAGGAGAACATGCAGTGACCCGAGGCCCTGTCCACAGGGCTCTGCTGAGCGATCAACGCCATGGGAAAAGACTGTCTAGGGTGGCATTTCACCCGTGTAAAGACAAGCTGTCTGTACATGCCTGGTGAGTATGCACACCACACACACGCATACCCTAGAACACTCGGCCCAATGTGGACTGTGGCTCTCCATTGGGAAGCGGAATCATGGGCCATTTTTTTTTTTCTTTGGGTATTTTGGTGCTTTTCCATTTTGCTTCCTTACATTTGAATTAACTTTATCTAAAACATAATTTTAAAAAAATGCTGAAGAACTCACAGCAAATCGAGTAAGGATGTAGGCACCCGCTCCAGTTCCCATGCCAATAATGCTTTTCAGGCTGGAAGCAGAAATAAAAATTCATGTCACAGAAGAAATGAGCAACAAGAGCCCTGACAACCCTTAAAAGCTCCCCAACTCTGTCCCCAAGGGACCTTGCCTCTGCCAGCGTCTGCCCCAGTCATTACTGAGGGTGGCTGGCAAGCCAGACTAAGTGGGAACACGCTGCGGTGACAAGCCCTTGAGTACTTGAAACGCATCATGCTTTATGGCTTGACAGAGACCTTGACCTTGGAGAGACTCATCCCTTTTTCTCACTTTTCTCTCAACTGCTGCCCTGGCTGGCTCTGAGAGGCCATCTGACATTTACGGGAAGGTCCATTACTGCACTGCTTCCTCCCACCCCTAAGCTTTATTTTGGATTCTAAAACGTGGAGTGAAAATAAATTGGGCAAGCACTCTGAGGTATTATCATTGTACCAAAGGCTCAAGTCAGAAGGAAATGAGCACTGGAGAATAAGGGCCTGGAGAGAGAAATTCTGGGCTCTGGCATCCTTATTCCAGAATGTTCCATTACACTGAGAAACAATGGCAGAAGAGGGGGCGAGGAAAGGATGGGAGGCAGGGTGGTCCTCAGGCACCGTGTGCCCTCAAGAAGAAAACTCCAACTTAACAAGAGGTGGGCTGGAGGATGAAACAGGGTGTTCACCGAGTGTGGCCACTAATTTCTTTACTGATCTTAAATCTAAATGTTGTGTTCAGGTCAGATCAAGGCCAAAGAAGAGGAGAAGCTAGAAGTGAGACTTCTCTGCAGGCTGGAGGGGGCGCAGATCCCTCAATCTTACCCAAACTGGTGAAGGACTCCAGGAAGCATTTCAGCCAGCTGATCCATGGAGGGGTACATGTACCTGTGGAAAAGCCATGCAGGGGCAGTTAGTAGGAACCCAGACCTGACAGAAATGAATAATGCAAACACAGCGCACGTGAAGGGCAGGGACCAAGCAACGACCTGCCCATGTGCCCTGATGCCTCAGCCGAGCCCCCCAATGATACACACTGACCTACGCCACTGACCTATGTGTTCACTTCCTCAAACACCCTCTATGGATTGCTTCCCAGGCTCCAGGCCCCACAGCAAGCATCTCTAGAGCATTGTAAGTTCATCTCATCCTTCAACAACTTGAGGTTGCTGTGATTTTCCCCAAATATAAAGATTATAAATGTCACTGAGGCTGAGAGATAAGGGGCTTGCTTCACAAAGAGCAAGGATTTGGAGCCACAACTCATGTGGGCTGTGGAATTTCACGGCCCACCTTCTTCACTCACCTCCCAAAAGGTAATGCTTCCTGGCAATGTTCCAGGGAAGCTTCCTGCTGGTAGAGAGGTCCCTCCCCCTACCATCTTCTCTTCCCAAGTGATGCACTGGAAGGAGTCAGGGAGATCCCTGCAGAGCAGGTGAGCCGTCCAGATTAATTCGGCTTTGGCAAGTGGGTCCCCAGGGGCACACAGTGGTGCCTCAATTCACACATCCTCTGGGACCACAGCTCCTGTTAACTGAGGGCTGGGAGGTCCTCTCTGTTCAAAACTCCTTCATGACAGCAGCTACACAGGGGGGGTGAGGCCATAGAGGCTCACACTTGGGAGATCAGGGGATATGTGGGCGGCCTTGAGTCTGTGCATTAAGGCAGGGGTTTCCCCTTTGAGGAAACAACACAGCCTCAGATCACCAGCCCCTTACCAGGCTCTGGAAGAGGTTTCTTGTTCCCACTGCTCCCACCTTCCCACTGGCTGTGCCAATTGACAACCTCTGGCACTATATGGGGCCACTTCCTAGGCTGGCTCCTCCCTCTTGGCCAAGGACAAGTCTGCCTACCATGTGTGTCTGAACCCAGGTTTCGCCTCCCAGATTACCTACTGGTTCTGGGCCCACTTTCCCCTGGGCTTTTGCACATGCTGTTCCCTCTGTCTCCTCAGCAGCAAGTATGCACTTACCTCCCTGGAATTTACAGAAAGAAGGCCAAAGGCCTCTGCCCTGCCAGATGCCAACAACCCTAGTCAGAGTTCCCATGCATTCTCTCTCCTGTTTTCCCAGAAGGAACTTGAAGAGTTGAGCCTTTCACTAAGGCCTGGCCATCATCAGGGAGCCTGGTCCTTTTTTTTGAAGGTCCATAAGGCAAGGCTCTCTCTGTTAGGAGCAAACACCTGCAAAGATCCATGATCCTCTGAGCAGGTCCGTGGGACAGCGTTCAAGATGCCCCCTCAAAACCAGGGGCTCCAGGATGCTGGAGGGAATAGGGGTGATGCCGACTACAAGGCATTTCATGATGCCTGCCGTGGCAGAGAGGAATCAGAGCAGACATGAAGGAATTCTCGCAGAGCGATTGCTGGTCCTTGCTCATGCCAGGCTCCCGGTGCGGTCACGGGACACCATGTGAGCAAGGCAGAGTCCAGTACAGGAGCCGAAACAAGCGAGTGTAACTAACAACAAAGGTGACCATGAGGGAGGTGGAGGAGCTGCATGGCGACACTGACTGGGAGCCCTGTTCTGATCAAGTGGTCAGGGAGGGCTTCCTGGAGGAAGTAACATCAAAGGGGTCATGGGGTTTGAGGAGTGAAGAACACAGGAAATGTACTCTGAGCAGGGGGACCAGCATGTGCAACCGCTCTGGAAAGAGCCAGGAGGAGCCTGGCCTGTGTAGCTACATATAAATGGAGCCATTTTCTTTCTGAAATGGCCACGACTCAGTCTGGAGCCAGCAGCCCCCAAAGGTGATGCTGGGGAGGCCACTTAGGCCCCGGGGTTTCCTCCCTCCATGCTCCTGGGGTTGGGTACACAGTCAGGGAGCACCCTGATCCTACTTGCAAGGCCCCCAGGCATAAGAAGCTATTTCCAGGGCTGGGAGGAGCCTGCTGCCTCTGCCTCAGGATGGGGTGCTCTGCAGGGCCTGGGAGACCCCCACCAGTGAGGCAGAGCAAGCCAGGCCAGTGCAGACCGCTGTTCCCACTGGCCACACACTGGGACTGCCTGGTAATTTGGGGGAACAAGCCCCTGGCACCTTGGCCTCCCGGCCAACTGAACAAAAACATCCCAAGCCTCCCCACGGGGAGCTAAGAGCCACTGGGTGGCCCCGAGGCTTTCAAACAATTGCTTCACCCCAAGATGGATTTGCTGACAGACCTTTGGCTTAATCTTCTGGTTAACAGTTAACCACGTCCCACTGTATTAAGCAGCTTTGAATTTTTGGTGCTGGTCCCAAGAGCTAGATGTCCTGTCCCTTCTTCTCTGATAAAGGTTAATTATTAAGGATAATCCAGAACGCTAATAAAAAAGATCTATGTATGAATGCCGAGAAAGCCCCTCTGGAGTTCTCTAAACCTCAGAACCTGCTCCGATCCTGGTTTAATCACAGCCTGGCGGTAAGCCCCGAGAGGCCTGCCTCCTCCACGCTGGCCGCATGCTGGGGAGGAGCAGGCAGTGTCAACACCCGGGAACCAGCCCCAGGCTCCCAAGGGAATATGAATCTTACAGTCAGCAGACTGGGCCCAAACCCCACCTCCCCCAACTGAACTAGCTGTGTGACCTTGAACAAGGTCCTGAACCCCTCTGCACCTCCGTGTCTTCATCTAGAAGACGGAGCTACCACCACCAGCCGTGTACACCAGCCACAAGGAGTAAACATTAATGGCATGTGTGAATAAAAATTATAAAGCCTGGACCATGGGAAGTACTTATCAATATTACTTCCTATTTTTTGCTCTTTTTCTCCCCAGCTTTCTAGATCTTTCGCCTAACTACCCAGTCTTATCAAGGCCTCTCCTGCCTCTGTCCTGACTGGAGATGGATGGTGGTGATGGCTGCACACTAAGGCGAATGTACTTAGTGCCACTGAACTGTGCACTTAAAAATGGTTGAAATGGTAAAATTCAGGTTTTATACATATGCTGCAACAAAAATTAAAAGCCAGCCTAAAGCCTCCCCCACCACCTGTTTCCACCCTGCACGGCTTTCTCTCCCTCCCCTGGGGCACGAGACTCCCCCTTACCCCATGGGGAAGGATGCAGCACCGTCCTGCTGGCCAGGGGCATCCACGTGGCAGACAGCAAAGTGCTGGGTGATCTCCTGCATGTCCTCGGAGTTGAAGAGGGGGTTGTAGCAGGTTTTGTCTAGATAATGGGCAGGGAAGAGAGAAGAGGCAGAAATCAGGAGACAATAAATTAGGTTCCTCTGTGGCAAAGGGTATTCACCTTGTTTGTTTCACGCCTGTTCAGCTAGAGAAACAAACTTATGAGAAAGAAGCCTATCTTTTTTCCCCGTCTCACTTTCCTCTGGTAAGAAAAGGGCAAGACTAAGCCACGGGGCCGGGAAGTGGGCACGGAGGTGGGGATGGTCAATGAATTTTCCTGTACTTGCTGGTGGGTGAATGTCAGACTTCCAGTTGGTGCTGGGAAGGGACTCCCGCTGCAGCCCCCAGTCATGGCCATGATGGCCTTGGTGTGAGGTGGGGCTGCTCTGCCGAGCCTCTTTCTCTGGGTCTCCTAAACTCTCACACTGGGGATACTGGCCAGGGTACACATGATTTTCAAACAAGGAGCATAGTAAATAAAGCACGGGCCCTCCCACTTCTAATGAGGTCTTGGATGAGTCTCCTAAATGCTGAGGGCCTAAGGCAAAGAGAGCCAGCTGGTCACCAAACCAGTTCCCTTTTTCTCCTGGGCACACAACCGGACTCATTTCCTGGCCTCCCTTGGAATTGGAGGCAGCCAAAAGCATGTAAGGTTCACCATTTCCTCCTAGCACCTGCCCACCAACCCTCTGGCTTTCTCTCTCTTCTGTCATCTACCTGCCAGATGCAAAGGAGCTGGAAGAAACCTCTGAGGCCCCAGGGGATGGTGGAGCCATGAGCTGGAAGGAGCCTGGGTCCCTGAATCACCACATGGAAGATGTCCCACATCATGCCCGCTAAGTTGTTGTTACAAGGGTAAGAAATATATTGTGTTAAGAAATATATTGGGGCCTTCTGCTACAATAATTAGCTCACTATGGCTAATAATCAGCCTCTCTAAAATGGGGGAGTAAAACACCATAATTCCATTTCCTCATCAGGGTCCAGTAAAAGAAGGTGATAGATATCAAACGTACCCAGCCTGGGAACTGCTACATCGTGGACACAAGGGGGACACATAGGGGAAGAAGTGAGATCAAAGAGAAGTGAGAGTGAGCAGAGATGGTTTTCGGTGACTGACATCATCCCAGCCTCAAGCTATTCACAAACTATAGGAAAAAAATGTAAACCAGGTAGTCAGTCTGTCAATCAATAATCAAGGAAGCATTCAGTTTGCAATACTCAAATTCACAGAGATTCTTGGGAATCCCTGTCACTGCCTTCTGAATCATCACAGAAAGATTCACTCCTATTCTGTGTAATTTTAAAATTAAATAGATCTTATTCCATTAGCATATGTGAAAAACAAGGAGCACACATCTGGTCCCAATCCCTGGCAATCTCAAGAATTCAGTGTAGACATTTATAGTTAGCATAATCACAGCCAGGAAGTGGAAACAATTTCAAGTGTCCATCAGCTAAAGCACGTGTAAACAAAATGTGGTACATCCAGACAATGGAATATCCATTGGCATAAAAGAATGAAGTACTGATACATGGATGAACTTTGAAAACATTATAAACAAACCTGTCACAATAGACCACATATTGTGTGATTCACTTTGTAAAAAATGTCTGGCATAGGCAGATCCTTAAAGACAGAAAGTAGATTAGAAATTGCCAGGGGCTGGAGGTATGGGAGATTAGGGGTGGATAGGTAAATGGCACAGCATTTTTCAGGGTAACAAAAGTGTTCTGAAATTTGTGTGGATAGTTGTACAACTCTGAAAATACTAAAAACCACTGGACACATTAATTAATTCAAAGAAGTCACTGCCACATACAGACATGGTTGGGAGGGGGGTCCCTGAGTTCCCAGCACCCCCAGGCTCACAGACAGCTCCATGCCCCTTGCAGTGCATTCCAGGTCCTTCCAGCCTGTGGCAAGAGTTTTTCCCAGAACAGCTCCAGGAAGTCCCAGCAAAAGAGAAACAACCGGACTCCCCAGCACCAGTCCTTCCTAGCTGTCCTCTTTCTCCACCCCCCATGGGAACTGGCTCACCATAAAACAGTGGCTCCTAGGAACTTACGGTTCATGCCAATGTCGTGGTATGTGAGGATGACAGGCCGGTTTCCCTTGGGGGTTCCACAGAGTGTGACATGAATAGAGCCATGTAAAGTCTCGATGTCCTGTTCCTGAGGAGAGACAGCAGACAGGGCTCCGTCATGAGGGACCTGCAGCACGAGCGTGGCTGTGATCACTGGCTGCACAGACCCAGCGGGTTTCCGACTGTTTTGAGGAACCACTCCGAAAACCAGGGAGGAAAGGGAAAGGAGAACTCAACTGGGAGGCAGAGGAAAGAGTCCTGGTTCAGACAGGGCCATGAACTACACAAAACCTTTTGAAGGCACCAGCCCAGAGCATCTTTCTGCACAGGACCTTATTTTCTCCATCTGGAAAACTGAGGTTATCAAGGCATAAGCCTCCTTGATTAGCTGTTCCCACATCTCACCTGTCCCACAGGTTATTATACCTGTGATGGACATCTGATGGTATGGGGCTGCACCAAATTCACTCCCTACTTGCAAGGACAACCCCCAGTTCCCTTTGGGAATCATCACACTCTCACCATCCATCCTAGAAGGTCTATTGACAATGATTCCTCCCTAGCTGCCAAGCCCAATTCCTGCATGGCACCTCCCTGCTATAGGACTGGTTCAGGGGAGGGCACATGAGTCGGGTCAAGCCAAAGAGAGCCAACCACACTCACTTCTAGCTACTGGGGAAATGGATTGGACTTGACCCAGCAATGCTGAGAGGGCTGGATGTGCAGCAGCCATATTGTTACCATGAGGCTGGGGCCTGTCTGAAATCACAGCCAGCCCAGAGATGGAAAAGAGAAAGAGAAGTCTTGGTGACAGCATCCACTGCCTGGGATTCTCAGTCACATGGGCCAACAACCTCTGAACCTCCTTAAGCCATTTCAAATTAATCAATAGAACCCTAAACAAGGCCTTATCCATTTCAGACAGCCAGGTCCTTCTTCTCCTGGTCAAGGCCATTCTCCAGCGTGTATCTTCCTATTGAGGGGCTCATGCAGGAGTCACCCCACACTTTTCAGTACTAAACCACAATTTTGTTTTGTTTTTGAAGAGCTAAAGACCTTTTCTCTATGCTGAAAAAAAAAAGTCCCCTTGCCTTGATCCCAAGCACCTCAGCTCATTCATAGACCAATTTCTCACTTTCAACAAGGGGGTGGTTGTGAACCTTTATCAGTCCATCTCTTCTGCTTGACTTCAACCCACACCTGTCTTGGGTCCCCACCTTCCTCCAGGTCCTCAGAAGCTCAAAGGACCCTCACTCTGCCTGAGCGTTTTCCCTGAGGGCAGTGACCTCTCCCTGTGAAATGCTTCCTGCCTGGGTCCCCACAACCCCATCAGAGGTAGGGGGCAGGGACAGCCAGCCTACTGAGGACAGGACACCTTCTGAGTGCTGGGCACAATGCTGAGCCATTTCCCTCTGCGTTCTTCATCCCTACAAGACCCCTCAAGGGTGGCATGTCCCTGAGCCATCAGATGGTGACACTGGCTCAGGGAAATAAAAGTTGGCCACCCAGAGTCACACGCAGGACCCACCCAGACTGTCAATCTCCTGCTTCTTTCTCTCTCACACTCCAGAGGCTCAAAAAGTCAAACCATGTTCATGCCTCAGGAAGCCACCTTAGACACTCAATGTTATTTTCCCAAGAAGGAACACAGAATCCAGAGGCCATCTGACCTGATGACAGAAGCCACATCCATTGCTGCCAAACTGTGGTAGAAAGAAAGGTCAGTACCCACGCTTCATGGGTGAGAAGGGACAGGCCAGGCCACTTAGGAGCCCAGAGGACCTGGGCAAGTCACTCTTCCACAGCTCTGTCTGTGCAATGGGGCAGACCTAGGACCTGCCACCCCAGGATGCTGGGCTGCCCACAGGACACACCACAGGGGCTGTGCCCACAGCCCCTGGTCCCTGACCTTCCGAGGTAGGGTGATGTGGCCACACACACTGTCTATGGGTTGCAAATCAAATCTCACCTCAGCTCACTTCTTTCTTATGAAACTTAAGCCAGCCCAATTTTATCCAATAAACATTTATTAAGCACCTAGTATATGCCTCAGTCCCAGGGTGCGGTGTATACAGAGATGAGTAGATAAGAACTCACAAACTGGTGGCAGGGAGTGGAGTGGGCCCCAGGACTGTGGCAAAAGGCACCAAGAGCTTGCCTGAGACACACGAGGCACCCTGGGACAGTGAGAACGAGGCTCTAACCCACCAGGGGGCCCAAGTGCCGTGGAGGGTAGCCAGGGTAGGCCCTCATTCTTTGAAGTTGATGGTTGTGAATCGGAGGAACTTGGCTCAGGATTCTTAGGCTCTATCTCCAGAGCAGGAAAGTGCAAAATCTGCCATTTTTACTGCTTCTTCCCCACCCCAGGCACAGAGACACGGGGCTTCCAGCCCCCACTCTGAAGACCCCTAAAGCTAGCAAGGCTGAAGTTAGGAAACCAAGGGGTACGTTGCCGCGACTGCAATCGTGCCTCTGTGAAACAGAGAGTGTAACAGAGCCCCCTTGGGGAGTGTGGATGCAAAAGGTGACAAGGAGGGGAATAAACAGGCCATGGCACAGAGGACCCCCTGCTCCCTGTTAGTGACTGGACCCACCCCCAGCACAGGGGTCCTCCTGAGCGACCTGCCTGTCACGGCAAAAAAGTAAGTCCCCTGAGCACAGACATGGCCCATCTCCTGGCCCTTTCTCTTCCGCTCACTACCCAACACCTCACTCCTGCTGTGCGATGGGAACAGCCCTGGGACCTAGACCAGCACTGGAAAAATCCACAGGCAAGGAAACAGCAGCCAGGCCCCGGGTGGGGGCCACAGATCATCTGGTGGGCCCAGTCCTGGCCCTGAGGCCTCTGGGAGAACAGTGGGCCATTGTGAGGGCCACATTCTCTATTGTCTCCCCAGCTGACCCACATGGCATCCTCTAAAAATAAGCCAGGTCAGGCAGTGTCCCCACCAGCCTGGGGACATCAGGGTTCATTCAAATCCAAGCTCTGCTCTTCCCCAACTCCCTGAGACCCTGGGTCCCCACTTGTGAGACAGGAGTGAGCCAGCTCAGCAGAGGAGATGCCCCTGTGGTCTGGAACACAGGACCGGAGGCAGGGGGATTCTTCATACAGAGTAGCAGGGGATTTTAATGTGGTGCTTGGACACCACCTTGGTGGCAGATATGAGCCACCCAGCCCAGGCTGGCACCAAGGGCAGGGATGGGTGACGGATGTGTCCTTATCTCTTTGGAGGCCTTAAAATTATATACCCTTGGTAGCAGATCGGTCCATGAAGACAGGGGCTGCCTCTGCCCATTTACTGTTACAGCTTCAGATCCTGGCACAGCTGCCTGAGCACACTGCCAGGCACACAGAAGGTGCTGAGAACTCGCTGGGTGAAGATCCGAGACTTGCGTGATCACAGCAAACATAACTTCTCTAGAAAGTCCACTGACCTACTTTGGATTCAGGCTGCACTCCACCCCTTAATTAGCTGAGATTCTCAGCAAGTTCCCCCCACCCTGTAAAGCTCCCAGGATTGGAGTGAAATCTCCAAGGGTTGAAGTGAAATCTCCCAGGATTGGCATGAAATCTCCCAAGATTGGAGTGAAATCTCCCAGGGTTGAAGTGAAATCTCCCAGGATTGGCATGAAATCTCCCAAGACTGGAGTGAAATCTCCCAGCATGGGTGTCAAATCTCCCAGGACTGGAATGCAATCTCCCAGGATTGGAGTGAAATCCCTAGGACTGCATGAGCCTCTCAAAAAGTGCAAGTGACATAGTGAAGGTGTGCAGGTATGGAGCTGTTTCCTACACCTAAAAGAGGTAATTGATAAGATTCGCTAAGAGCCCGCCTCACCCACAGCCGTGGGCAAGATTGTCAACCCACTACCCAGCCGAAGGAGCTGAGGAGGCTTCCCCGAGGTCACATGGCTTACAGTGGCAGAGCCAGGGTTAGGGCCTGGCCCTCCTGGCCATCATGCAGGAGTTGGTCCCCACCAGCCCTCCCCTGAGCTCTGAACCCACCAGCCCACACAGGTGGGAGGAGGAAAGGCACGCATGGTCTTCCTGGTGCCTAAGTCCCATTCCGTAAGTCACACAAGCACACATGCACACAAATGCATACATACACACACATGTCACGCATTCATGCATGTGCGCGTGCACGTGCACACACACACACGGTTCCAAGCCAGCCCTCGTGCTCTCTCTCCACTGGCCAAAACCAAGAGGACTGCCTGAGACTGGAGGGAAGAGTCAAAACACTCACAAATACCAGCCTTTGTGCTCTTCAGTCCCAAGGGAACATTCGGTCCTGTCCCTGTGAGGATGAGTCACCACCCAGTGTCCTGTGGGAGGAACCTGGCCTGCATCCCCACCCGGGTCTCCCAAAGAGAGGGCACCGAGGGCCCCCCTCTGGCCAGGCCTCCTCCCCCAACCAGACTCCCACCTCAGCTCTTCCACATTCCACGCCAGGTCTCAAAAATCCCTGCCCACAGGATCTGATCCAGCCAGGGCCACACAAGAGAGGTCAACCCACAGGTTTTGCTCTAGCCTCCTCTGGAAGAATCTAGAAAGCTACTCCCTCAAAATGTAGATGGGATGGCAGGATAGTGGCCATAATCAGCTATCAAGTCTGACTTCAGGCCATGCCCAGAGCAGTTTACAACCTCATCCACACAAACAACCTACCGGGTACAACTGTCCGTATGGTACAGATGAGGAGACAGAGGCCCAGAGGGGGTGAGTAATTGCCCAAGGCCACACAGCTGTCATAGCCCAAGAGCTGGTCCATGTCCCAAACCTATGCTCTTTGGTGTCTGTTTTACATTCTGTGCCAGGTGGTACATGACAGAAGGAAACCTTTACTATGTAATGGGCACCATGACTCACTGAAGAGGGACATGGTAAGTCAGGTCTCCCACGGATGTGACTGTAGCTACCTTTTTCTCTTCCCAGCATCTCCCAGGACCAGCAATCCACAGCCCATTCTGGGAAGCAGTGTGAGTGGCATAAAGAATACAGAAATAACACCTGTCCTCCCATTCTCTCCCAAACATGCACCTGACCCCAACCTGCGGCAGGTCTGGCAGGTGTATCAGACATGAACAGGCCTCGGCACAAACACTACTTCACTGGGGAGGCCCTTCTTGCAACCCACTGTACACACCAGGCAGGCCCTTGTTTTCTTCTTCATAGCACCTCCCCCAAGGACAAGTATCTGCTCCCAGCCACCTCCCCAGCCTGCCACCAATCCCTAGGTTTAGTCTACAACTCCTGTAAACTGGTAAGGGTAAAATGGCATCTCTCCCGACTGTCTCACTGCTTGTAAGCAGCTGGGAGTGAAAACAGCACCTACCACTAAGTATTCCTTAAATACTTACTGTTTTTGCTGCCAATCTGGGCTCTGGAGCTTTATAAACCATGGCAGACTATGTTGGTTGGCCTCCCAAACATTTGTTCTCTCCTTTATGAAAGGATTCTCAGCAGTGTGCCTGATAAAAATTTTCCCTTTCCAATCTCTCTTGTAGTAAAGGATGGTTCAGCAAAAAGTGGGCCATTATTTCCTGCCAGTGAGATCTCAGCAGAACTTGCTGGAGTTTAGAGTTTTTAAAAAGTCAAACTTGGCCTTCTGGTATTTTCCTTTCACCCTTCCATCCGCTTCCTCCCTGGAACATGGGCAAGATGCATGGGGATTCAGCAGCCACCTTACGAGGCTGAGTACAAAAGCTATGTTCTCGGGAAAACAGTGGAAGCTGGGCGGAGTCTGGGACTGGGTGACATTCACAGCCTGATTACTAGGCCTTCTAGATCATCTAGAACAGCAAGGATTTCCCTGTTTAGGGCAGTTTGTTGAGTGATACTAATCCTATGAGACACTCACCATGTGCCCTAGGCCAAGTGACCATACTTCTCTGGGAATCCCTTCCCTCAGCGGTAAACTGAGGTTAACAACAAGCCCATGTGCTCATGGAGCTGCTCCCAAGACTACAACCGTGACAGGGACCAGGAGGTGTTTTGTAAGTCACAGTGTCTCCCCTACACCGGTTGTTACAGGCGCCTGTCCCAGAGATGGCTAATGCGAAGCCACAAGCACCAGTCCCAGTGGCTTAAGTTAACTGGCAGGCTGATCCCGGGAGCTCCTCAGACCAGCTGCTGTGCCTCCCGCCATAAGCTCCCCTGACCAGCAGACCCTGGAGTATGCTGAGCGCTCTGGACTCCGGATGACACACCGCTTAGCCGGGCTCTAGGTCAGCTGGTGCGCTGGGCTGCCCCTCCCCAGTCTTGCAAGCCTCAGTCAAAGTGCGCTGATGGAGGGGACCACCCAAGGCAACAGGCAAAGAGGGCTGATTTTTGCTAGTGAGACACAGCGGTAATTAAGACAAGGCTTGTTGAGACAACAGGCAAATCATGAGAACAGAGGCCCAAGAGAAAACGCCAGGGGCTTGTCCCCCCACCACCACCTTTTTGTAAGTAACACATGCCTCCCCATCTTCCTGCTTCCTAGGCTGTACCCACAGTGGGGCGGGTGGGGCAAGGCTGGCATGGCTGTGCCACTGATTTAATCCTTCCCGTTAATTAAGGAGTACATCAAGACTGAAGGATGATGGGAGGAGTATACCCACACGTAAGGGCAGCCATCTGTTTACTGAACAAGTACCATAAAGCCTGTGCTATAAGGACAGCCGTCTCACAGATGGAAAATGCCAGCCTCTGGGGCTGAAGCCCAGCCCCCAAGGGCTCACTCCTGCAGGTGGTGGAGCTAAGATTCAGCGTTGGCCCTTGGGCCTCCTGATTCCCATCCCAGCCCCTCTGCAGCAGGGATGCTGGTACATCTAGCAGATGAGGTCGCAGGGAGGTCAAGCTGGACCTGTGGCTACTCCCTCCATTTCCCTGGGTTCATAATGCTGCCATCACATTGTGAAAAAGGGAAGTTACAGATTCAGGAAAAGGGTTGCAGTGGGCGGGGTGTCAGCCTGGGAATACAGCGTGAAGCTGGGACCCACACTGATGGCCACATACCTCCAGGAAAGAAAGCAGCAGGAGGAAAGCCCTCCGTGGATTAGAGGAAGAGAGAGAGCAGCGCAGCAGCTACCCTTGGAGCAGGGCGGGGGGAATGGGGCCTCTGCTTCGAGTCCCATGCTCTGCTTATTTCATGCTCAAGGTACCCTAGGGACAATGTTACCTTCCCCACACCGACCCCATTTTTAAAGATTAGAAAACTAAGCCCTCAGCATGTCGGGCAACTGGCCAAGGACACACAGTTAGCAAAATTAGAGCTGACCTGAGCCCGCTTCTGCCCAGTGCCCTCGTTCTGCGACACTGGGAGATGGGTGTCTACACTAGGTCGACCTGACAGCCTGGGCTGGACAGCCACGGGTGCTGGGTGGACGAGGAGCTCCCCTCCCACCCTGCCAGGAGCACATTCCTTGGGAACCCCCAGAGGAGAGCGAAGAGGCACAGCCTCATTTGGCCCTGACCCAGATGAGCACTCCGGCCATCTGTCACTTGGGGTTTGTGCTAAGTCCCAGTGGCTTCTCGGGGGAGAGGGCCTGGGGGTGGGAGGGAGAGGATGGGAAATGGTGGGATGAAGATTTCCAAGCCTCTGAGTTCTGCCCACCTTCAGTCAGGGGGCATGGAAACAAGACGCAACTGTGTAGAAAGAAAGAAATTATAGAAGGTCACCATTTCCATTTTCCCTGTGAGCCTATCTGCTTCCAAGAGATGAGAAAAGTCAGCCCCCACAATAGTGATCAGATGCACCCCCACCCCAACTCTGCCAGACTGGGGGCTCTTGCGAGGGAGCCGGACCTCAGGAGACCCTTCCCCACCCCCCACCCCAGCTTTCTCAACACCCAGAAGTCCTGTGGGTAACATCAGCTCATTGCCTATAAGCTCTGGTGAACAACCAGACACAGATTCCCATGGAAACCAAGTGAAATCAAACTATCTGATTAACTATAAAGATCCAGGTGGAAGGAATCAGAAACAGCAAATGCAACAGGAGAGGCGATCTGGGGCTGAAGGAAGACCGGGTCTGGCCCGAGCACAAGGAGTGATGGGCAATGGACTCAACTCTGATGCCCCCGTCCCTCCCCAGCTAGTCATACAGACTTTCTCTCCAGTCGTGGTGACTACTTCAGGCTTTGTCATCTATCCCATCACTGGGTGACACTGGGTAAATCCCTTAAGTTTTCTCCGGGCTTCATTTCTTTAACTATAAAATGAGGATGGGCAATAGCATTTCTCCTAAAGGACTGTTGTGAGGATTAAATGAGATGATGCAGGGAAGTTTCTTGGCAGAGTTATTAGTGTTGAGAGGGCAGCTAGTTCAACTCCCGTGACTATTACATATCTAAGAGTGTGATGGGCTGAAACTCAGGGCTCTCTCAATAGCACCCTTTGGTAAGTTTTGGTAAGTTTCTTTAACATCTCCAAACTGGTTTCTCATTTTGGCAAGAAAGCCCTGGGATAATGAAGGAAGATGAAAATACTCACTTGCTCCTTCCCCCCTCTTCCCTCTCCTAAACGGCCTTCAACAAAAAGCAGAAGGGGTAGGGCTGGATCATAAATCATCTGCCAGTTCTGATAGTCTTGGGGTCTAGAATTCTAGCCAAAGAAAATAAGCCAGAACCCAAAATACTTCCACCTATCTGACTCATCAAATTTGCAAACACAACTGTCTAGATCCTGATGCCAGAACCTTCTCTGCAAAGTCAGATCAAACGGCATCCTCCCCACAGCCTCAGCACCGCAGGCCAGCAGCCTACCCAGCTCTCTGCTCTGAGGGTTCCAGAGCCTCTCCAGGAAGCTGGATGAAGCAGGGCCTTGAAAGCAGCTGAAAGAAACTCACATGCTCAGGCACCAATTGATTTGCCCTAAAACATCACCCAAGCCAAAACAAACTGCCCACCCTGAGGTGCTATCAGCCCGGGAGAGAAGGTCACGGTGCCATCTGCGCTGGCAGCTGGGATGTCTCCTGGGGCAGGCTACCCAGCAGCTCAAGCAGCAGCACCCCCCCCAGTTGACCTCTGGGCTACAGCTTGTGTTTTGATTAATGTCCCCCCCTCACCCAAAAAAGAAAATTGACTACTTTGGGAAAGGAAGAGTGAGTCGGCTTGAGTTAGTCAAAATGCTGAAGCAGTAAATCTTTTTCAAGAAATAATTCTGGCTGCTTTTGGACACACACAATAAGGCAGCTTGGATTCCTTAAATTTGAGTCCCAGTCCTTAACATGCCCAGAGGGGGCTGCATTTCAATGAGCAGCAACGAACAACTAAATGCATAGATGACAGCAGTTTGCCATTAGGGCGCACAGCTCTTGATCCTACGTCTGCTCACCCTCAACGGGCTGACCAATAGCCCACCAAAGTATTGTTCAGATTATTTGCCTGGTCAGGTATTTTTTTTTTTAAAGAAATTACAAAGGTGAACTAGAATCTCATCCATAAGGACCCTACTGGCCCTTCTAGGTTTAGCACGGCAATAACACATGATGGTTGAGAGACATGGCCAGTGTCTGACAGAACTGGGTTCAGTGGGGTCCCTCGACAGCTGCTGGACATGGGAAAGCCTCAGCGTCTTCATCTGTCAAGTAGGGATGATGGTACAAGTCCCAAAAGATACAGCAAGAGGGTGTGGGGACGCCCTGATCTCTAGCCTGGCTCAGTGGAGGAGGGCACTGAAGTCCACAGTAGGCAGGAGATTGCCATTTTGCTGGAGACCCCATGTGAACGCTGAGGTCTGGGTGTGCTGGCCAGTCCCTGGGCTGGTGTACCCTGCAGCCACCCTTGACCAGGCACTGTCATCCTCTGCTCCCAGCCCTGTGAGCAGAACCTCGCTGGGACCCGGAGAATACACCAGCATACTGACTACATGTTCTGAAGAAAATCCCACAGTGACCCACCCCCACAATCTTGGAGACTCCTGAAGTCTGGAGGAAAGCTTCCTAAGTATCATGAGTCAACTAGATCTAAGAGCCAAACTCAAATTAATATAGTTTTATAGAAACTCTCTGTTTGGAAACAACCTTGACGAAGTGTCACTCAGCACTTAGAGTGCAAATGTTGTGATTCATCGTTAAGATGGAGCCTTTTAGCAGCTTACTGAAGAACAGCTCGTTCTCCCCTTGGCAGGCTCAGAATCCCAGCCAGAGGGGTCCTCTGCACGTTCGGCTCCCTGTGCATGGAACTACCAGTTCCTAAGCCTCTCCTGGTCATGTGACTGGCTCCACCTGTCACTCAGGTCTCTCAGTTCGATGTCATCTGCTCCAACAGCCTGTGCTGTCCCCTCAACCTAAGAGAGTGCCCATCTCATCAGCCTGTGCTATTGTCTTCAAAGCTGCCAGAGTAGCTGCAACTGTCACATTTGCTTAATTGTTTATGTTTGTTTCCTCCCCCTTCTAGGGAGTCAGCAGTGGTGGCTTCAAACATATACTCTGAAAACACACCCCCTGAGTTCAAACCCCATCCTACCCCTTTTCCAGCCCTGAAACTTCACGCAAGTTACTTAACCTCTCAGTGTGTTGGGTTCATCATTTGTAAAATGGGAACAGGGGTGGGTATCAGATAGCATTAGACATATAAAACATGCAATGCACTCAGAACCATGCCTGGCACGTTTTCAGTGCTCGGTAATGCTGAGCTATTAATTTAGAATTTAAGTTCCTGAAACCGGGATCACTGCCTATTACACTCACCACTGTATCCCCAGTACATCAGACAATGCTAGGCACAAAGCAGGCATTTGTTAAAGAACAAAGGGATGACAATCAAGAGGGAAAAATGCTCCCACCTCACAGGACAGCTCTGGGATTCAGTCCACGTTGGAACATGATGTTGCTTGATTTATCCTACCTCCCCCAGCCTCTCTGAGGCTGCCTTTTGTGGTCCACTTTGCTGAAGTCCTGAGGGTGCAGCACCCTTGCTCACCCCATGCTGAGCAACGTCAAGTCAGCCTGGGCCCATTCACGGGGCCAGAGGTCCTGATCTGTGGTCTACCAAATACCGGTGTCCTGGGATGGGAATGCACAACAGCTTTGCAAATGATTGGAGTAACACAAAAGCGAGGAATTCTCTTCACAGGGACCAGATAAACTATGCTTTCTAGGTTTCTCCAAATCAATTACCAAGATTTTTAAAGTCTGTAATAATCACATGATCCAAGAACTCCGTTTCTGGGTATGTATCCAAAGGATTGAAAGCAGGGTCCCCAAAAGATACTTGCACAGCCATGTTCACATCAGCATTAGTTACAATAGCCTAAAGGTGGGAGCAGCCCAAGTGTCCGTCAACAGATGAATGGATAAACACAGTGTGGACTACACACACAATGGGATATTATTCAGCCTTAGAAGAGAAGGGAATTCTGCCACATGCTATAGCATGGATGAACCTTGAGGACATTATGCTAATAAGCAAAATGAGCCACGCACAAAAGGACAAATGCTATATGATTCCACTTATACGAGGTACACAGTGCAAATTCATAGGGACAGACATAGCGTGGAGGCTGACGGGCTGGGAAGAGGGAGGCATGGGGAGTTAGTATTTACTGGGAGCAGAGTTTCAGTCTGAGGGGATGAAGAGACCTGCAGATGGATGGTAGAGATGGTTGCACCACAGTGTGAACACACTTAATGCCACCAAACCATATGCTTAGCTTAAACATGGTGAGGGTGGTAAACTTTACGTTACATGTATTTCACCAAAAATAAAAAAAAAAAAGGCCTCATGATGGAGTTAGTAGACAGGATATGTTATTGTCCCAACCCTGATTGGGAAACATCCCACCAGGGTCCCCCCGCCGTGTGGGGCCCCCACAAGCTGCAGTTAGAGCCCAGAACTTGCAGTTCCTCAGGCCCTGCCCCACCCCTCAGCCAAGAGAGGCCAGCCTGATGTCCTGAAAGCTCTTCTTAGACAAAGCCCCAGGGGCACCCTCACCCTCACGCCAGCCTGGAGCAGGGGCACACCCAGTGAACCAGCGAGGGCTGGACTCGTTGTCCCAAGCAGAGCCAAGAACATCAAGGCTTTGCTTCTGTTCCTCCCACCGCGGGATCCCAAGCCCACCCAGTGCCTCGTGCTCCCCTGCACCCCCCACGCCCTACCGGCTCTGCAGGACTGAGCGGGCTGTGCCCACACTGCTCCTTCAGGCAGCGACAGGCTCCTGCTTCCTTGGCCAGAACACAGCTGGGCTTCTCTCCCGGGAGAAGGAGCAGGGTGTGGGGAACTAGCTGAGGCCACTTCCTTCTTTCCCCTGGCCCCAGCATCTAACAATGATCTATTTCAACTCAGTGGGAGGAAGAAGGAAAAAGAGAAGGCAGAGGAGGGAAGGGGAAGGGAAACCACAACCTCTACTTGCCTGAACATCAAACTCTTGCAGGAGGCCAGTGATCGTCTGTGGAGAGACAAGAGAGGTGGTCAGTTTCATCAGTTTCCTGCTGCAGAGAAATAACGCTGGAACATACAGGCCTCTCCAAGTCTGAGTCTCTATCTGCCTTCCCTCCTCTGTGGAGTCTCTTTCATTCCTGACAAAGAGAGACTTTTCATCTCAAAGAGTAGGAGTCCAGTAGAAAAGCGGACACATTAGCTGGATTCCTTTGACTACAACCTTGGTGAAGAAAATCTGGAGGTCTAAGCTGACCACAGACTTGAGAAACAAAGGATTATAACTGCCCATTAACTGATCTCCCAGACTCCACCCATGGGTTACCCTTCCAAGACTCAAACCTGACCATATCACTGTCCTTAAATTTTTTCCATGGCTCCCGGTCATCTGAATTAAAGTCCATTCTCTTATAGGTGGAAGAAAAGAGCAGAAACCTCTAAGCCTTTCTCTCAAACCAACAATTCTGAGTTTTCCACCCAAATTCTAACTTTCACCAGAGCTGTCAATGGCGAGAGGGGCCCAGGAAGACAGGAAAGGATCCTTGTTCCCTGGGGAGCAGTGAAAGTGTAGCTCAGAGAAGGAAAGGCACTTGGCCGGTGTTTCCAAGAGACATTGCTGGCACGTTTTCCTCCCAGCCCAGAGATGGAGTCCTATGAAAACTAAGCCCCAGCCAGACCCATCACCAACCAGGAAAGAAGACAATTCAGCAGAGCAAAATGCAAAAGAGGTGAAGGAAGTAGAGAGAAGCCCCTACGGGACAGCCAGGGGCTGGAAAATGAGATTAGAACAGATTGCCTGCTGCTGGAGATTAAAACAGCTTCACAGCTTCCTGAGTCTGGTAAATTCAGGTGGAAGCAAAGGTGGCTGACACCTACTGTGTGTGTATGTTGGTAAGAGGAAGTAGAAAAACCACCCTCTACAACCCCAACCTTCAAAATGTCCCCAGGAGTAGTGGCATCCAGATGGAGGGCAGATATCAGGAAGAACTTTCCCACCGCAAGTCTAATTAAAACCACTTCGCTAAGGCAATCTAAGGAATTGAAAGGTTTACTCCCATCTAAACCTTCAAAGCAAAGATAAATATCCACTTAGAGATAGACTGACATGTAGCCTGGAGCTGATCATCTCTTAGATGTTTGTTTCAGAAATTAATTTTTCTAACAACACCAGTAGGCTGCCTGAAATATATAAATACTGTGTTTAAAAACGCATTTACCCTTGGACCCGGCAAGGCCCCTTCGGAGAATTTATCTAGAGCTGCACCTGCACATTTATGACATAAAGTGCATGTAAGGTCCACAGCACACAAATACCCTGAGTGCTACTGGTAATGATGAAAGGTTGGAAGACCCCATGTCCACATAGGGGCACTAATCAAAAAATCTTGGTGGGATTCTCTGAAGCTGCAAAGAGAAAAGCTAGGGCTCTCGGACTGATGTTGGAAAGGTCTCCAAGCTATGTTGTTAAATGAATAAAGCAAAGGGTGCCCTACTATTTCATGTGGCTTTTTAAAGGTCGGAGACAAAAATATGTTGATATGTGCTTGTATCACCTAGGGCTATTTTCTTTGTTTGCTCATTGGGTGGTAACTGTGTCGTAGACTGTGTCGTAGACTCCGATGGAAGAGGAAATGGGGTTGGAGCATGGCTCAGCAAACTACGGCCCTCCACCTATTTTTATAAGCAAAGTTTTGTTGGAACACAACAAGCCTACTTGCTTACATATTGTCTGTGGCTGACTTCATGCCATTGGTTATCAGGCTAAGGAGGTGGAACAGACTACACGGCCCACGAAGCCTGAGATGTTTGCTCCTTAGCCCTTCACAGAGAACATCTGCAGACGCCCTGTGTAGAATGGTAACTAGCATTCTGCAGCTTCCCCAGGCCTGGCTTCCCTCTAATCTGCCTGTGCCACCTATCTGAATGAATGTGGCCAAGTCCCTTCCCATCAGAGACCAGTTTCTGTAGCTGTAGAATGGGTATAGAGAGCTCCCTCACACATTCCTAGTGAAAGGTCCATGAAGTAAGGGACCCAAAGCAGAACCACAGGCAGAGCCACCACAGAATTAAATGACTAGTCCATCCGCCAGTGGTGGCCGGCCTGGGTTTGGCTCGAAGCCCCTTAGTTTGTAACTATGTGACTGAGGTCCATTAACCTCTCTGAGCGTCAGCCTCCTCTTCCGTAAAATGCAAACAATCCCAGAACCTAGTATCTCACCAACTACGGCCTAACTGTTTGGTTAGCACAGGATGACGCATGAAATACGGTTGACCCAGACACGGGCACGCAGGGCTTGGTTTACACATGAATTATTATTTTCAGTCGACCTTAGAGTAACTTCACTTTTGAGCCTGAGCTGTCCATTTCTAAAAAGGTATATCAGCAGAGGCAGTTATGGGGCCCAGTGAGAACTGGGATGTGGACACAGTTCAAAAATACAATGTTAACTGTGCACATGCAAAGGCTTCTCAGACCCATTGTCAAAACAATTGTAAGGATCATGTCAGCCCAAGTTGTGAGGCAGGGGCTTCTGTCTGTAATAGAGGCCTCATTGACATGAGAAGTTTGACCAAGAAGAAGATAATAATTGTGAAAAACAAGAGCTTATGTGCATTGCTTATCTCCCCCATGCCAGACGAGGGAGGTTCTAACGGCTTTATATGAATTAACCCGCTCCAGCCCCACTGGCCCCATGATGTAAGTCCTGTGTCACTGTTTTAAAGTTGGGGAACTGGAGCATGAAGACGTTGAAGGATTTGCCAGTGGACACGAAGCTGCTCAGTATCACAGCCAGGTTGTACGCAGGGCAGTCTGGTCTCAGATTAGGTGGCATTAAAAATCTCTAAGCTAAGGGATAGGCAGAGCTATGGTCACCTGGGCTTCATGTTGTCCATTCTGGAACCGCAGGATATCCGACATAGGGGTGCTTAGAGGAACTCTGGTTTGAAGCCCTTACTTTACAAATGAGATCAGTGAGGTATGGGCAGAAGAGCCCAGAGAGGCAGACAGGGGTCCAGCCCACAGTGCCAGAACACTTAGTGGCCAAGCTGGGACTTGAATTGGAATCTCTTATTCCCCTGGCATTCCTGGACAAGGTGGCCTGTGGAAACAAGGAAGCAGTGGACATGTGTATGTGTGTGTGCATGTGTACACACATGGGCGGGTATGCATGTGTATTCATACTGTGCACACAAGTATACCCATATATGAGCATGCAAGGGATGGGGCGCAGGAAGGAGCATCTCCGCTCACCTCTCCTTTCTCCACCAAAGGCTTCACCTCTGCGAGGTCCACGTCCTGCAGCTCCCGAGACATGTCCCTGCTGTCAGCTGCCTGCGAAGGGACAAAGGCCAGGAGGTCAGCACTTCCTACTGAGAGATGTTTCCAGAAAGAAGCAAATCCGAGGCCAGGGAATGAGCTTTCCCTCTGCCTAGCAGTTCTTACCTCCTGCACTGCACACTGCAGGTCACAAGGCCAGGTCCCTCTTACCTGCCACCCCTTCCCACTCTTGCAGTGGGATGGAAAACTGAGGCTCATGGACATTATCTGTCCAGTGAAATGGATGGATCGACACTCAAAACCAAGTCCTCACATTCAGGCCAGGCTCACCCACCATGCGCAGGATGTTTCTTGCTGCATTTTAGAAGGAAACCCACATAGCTGATGCCAAAGTCAGACAGCCCCAGGCTGACAACTAAAAGGGGAAATAAGGCCACAGGAGACCCACCATGTACAGGTATGGCACAAGCTTCCTTCATCCTCAAACCAGCCCCAGCAGAGGAGTGGCTGCACAGAACCCCCTAGGTCCACCTCTGTGTAGAGCTTTCTAGACATGCCAAGCGGAAGAGGGCAGGGAACAGGAAGACCTCAAGCCAACGGTCCAACAGGACTCAACGCTCAGTAGGATTTTGAATGAAAAAGCTCGCTGTGAGCCAAAGGGGGTGGGAGAGCAGGTCTGGGGAAGCAGGAGGACTGACCTGGGGAGGGTGAAGCGGTCTGGAGGTCAGTCTGAGTGGGCCACAGGAGGTCCTGCCTGGCTCTGACATGGGCAGCGGCAGGAGGACCAGGAGGTGAGGGCAACAGAGCTAGACAGGCACAGAGTTCGGGATGGCGGCTTGCTCAAGCAAAGCCTGAGCAGTGACATGTCCTGAGCATACTTTGGGGAGCTTAATCTGCAAGCAGGAGGTACAGAAGCATTTATTCTTATAGATCAGGATCAAGCTAGAAGAATGAAGTGCCCACCAATCCCAGGATGAGCCACAAATAACCCAGAGTGAGGGGTCAGGGCTGCCAGCAGAGGCAGGGGGGACAGGCAGAAGGGGTAGGTGACAGAGGAGGAGCCCAAGGACCCGCCAGTTCACACCCTGACCCTGTGAATCAGGAAGCTTGGTGAAATGCAAGCTGACCAAGGCCCTCACGTCGCTACCTTCCAGAGTGGGAGCCTGGCCCCAAGCTGCCCAAGGGCCCCCAGCGTAATGGCCAGAGGGCTCCTCTGCAGACCAGCTCCCAGAACCCATAAGAATCTTCTTTGTGAAACACCTCTCAGAGGTCGGGGCAACACTGCCAGGCCGCCCGGCACCCTCCACCCCCCAGGCTAACATGTGGCATTCTGTGGGCAGATGCCCTGGGATGCTCTGGTCTAGGACCCCACCACAATTTTTCCCAGTAGATAGAGCCAGCCCCACAAGAATGCCTTTATGCAGCCTTTGGAGTCTACACTCGAGAACATTCTGAAAACAAAGTCAGTTTTATATTTGTGAGCATTCCTGGGCATCTGCCAGCTCGGAGGCAGGAGGCATAAAAAGCCGAGGTCTATCAGCTTTGCTAATTCAGCATGTTTATGGTCCCAAGACCGAGGCCCATGGGACACCTCGCCTACACAGGCTAGAGAGCCTTCCAGAAGCCCGAGCTCCCTTCATGCTGAGGGCGTCAGGACCTCACATATCACAGGGGCAGCTTCAGAACCCGGGGCTGGTCTCAGGGTCTCCCACTATCCCCCGGGTGGGCCCTGGCAGGCCTCCTTCAGCCCCACCTGTACAGGCAGCCTATCTCGGTTCCTTCCACACCTGTGCTCCTAGCGTTATACCAGGTACAAAGTTGGACCTCTGCTTGCTTGCTGAATCCATGAACAGGTTTTATGCAGCTAAATTGATAATGCTTGTATTTAAATTCACTCTTAAATAATCACTAAACACATGAGTGAAAGGCCCTGAAAACATGTCCCTTGGCTTCCAGATGTTGTGACCCCATTAGAACATCAGCCTCATTCTCAAAAGAACACAAGAGTGTTTGAAGCCCAGCCTTCCTGATTTCCTAAACATGCCCCTGGTGAAACTCTGTGTCCCACCCATTCTTTTCCTTCCCAAAGCTCAGCTCCCCAGACCATGTGAGTCAGTGGTTTGGAGACTAGCTGAGGCTTCCTTACATGTCAAGTATTCAGAATTGCTGCTGTTTGCAGTTGGAGGGGGGCTGATGGCGTCCAGGTCCTCGTGGCTCAGGGCCACAGGGAGCCTCAGAGGCAAGGCCACTGACAGTGACCACTCTATCTAAATCTGGTGATTCTGACCCCCAGAGGACATCGGACAGCCTCTAGAGACATTTTTGATTGTCCTGACCCAGAGATGTCACAGGTGTCTAGTGGGTGGAGGCCAGGGATGCTCCTAAACATCTCAGTGCACAGGACATTCCCCGTAACTATATTTCAATTAATTCGTGAAATTTAAAAATATTAACTAAATTAATTAAATTGAATTAATTAAAATATCTCCTCCCAGGTGTCAACAGTGAGATACCCTGATCTAAACCAAGAAGCACCCAGCAAACACCCCAGGACTCTGAAGTCCCCATGAACACTGAATAGAGCAGAGGAAGCCTCTGTCCTGTCTGCACCTGGCGGGGGTGGGGGCAGGGGACTTGCACTTGGGGCAGCCTGCCGCTGTTAGCTAACTAGCCTGGAGGGTTCAGCCAGTACTTCTAGCGAGGTCACTGCCACACAATCACAAAGGCTGCCCATATTGGGGTGCGGAGGGTGCTCTCCAGACCTTGAACCCTCCCCCACAACTCACATGCTAGTGGCCAACCTGTCATGAGCAGGACAGCTGGCTGCTCTCAGCCCAGTTCTGCTGACATGCCAGCCCTACGCTGTCTCTGTTGCCTCAACCAAAGGACTTTGCAAACTTATGTTTCAGAAGCTGTTTGTCTAAAGGAAGTCTTATAAGGAAGTCCAATACAGAAAAACAGATACGAAAAAAAAGAAAGAAAGAAAAAGCTGACATGCTTTGGAGGAAGCCAGGGTAAAGGGCCTGACACCCGCCTCACCGCAGTCCCTCATCCGCCCCCTTCCTACCTTGTGCACCCACCCCCACGCACCCCTGCACCGTAAAACCTGCCCCAAAGACCATCTGAGTTCCAGGAAGCACAGTTTGAAACAGATTTATTCAGAGG
The DNA here is from genome assembly GCF_040802235.1 of Manis javanica. Lineage (NCBI taxonomy): Eukaryota > Metazoa > Chordata > Mammalia > Pholidota > Manidae > Manis > Manis javanica. The sequence goes on from NC_133157.1 coordinate 218,069,025, forward strand.
GTGCTTCCTGTACTAGGTTACCACGTGTCCTCACTGAGAGATGATGTGGCAACTGGAGACATCGCCACAAACAGACTCAGTCCTGCCCTGTGGGGTTCACAGTCTCGTGGAGCCAGGTGCCTCCCCTGGGGTCCAGCTGTACCCGCTCCCGCTCCCCCTTCAGGCCCGGTCATGAGTGTCCTTTCTCTCCATGAGGCTGTGCTCTCCGGGAGGACAGAGTGGACATGATCTGGCCACGGCTTCCTTTCCAGGGCTTCGGTTCCCCACCTGGGCACTCCTCCCATTGGGGGGGCCCATTCTTGTGTGGAGACTGCCACTGCATGGTAGGTATTTGGTAGCGCCCCTGCTGTGGCCCACTAGGTGCCAGTAGCATCCCTACCCCGAGTTGTGAGAACTGAACCAATAATGTGCCCCAAGCAGGCAAAATCACCCTTGGGTGGGAACCACTGATCTAGGGCAGTTCCTGGTATGAATCCAGAGAACGTCTGTTAGAGACAATTCTAGTTTGATCTCACGTGGGTGTGCACACACACACATCACCACCTCTGCCACCACTGTCATTTACGGGGGAGGAGGCTGAAGTCTCAGGGGCTGGGAGGGCCATCCTGAGGGGGCACGGCCATCTGCACATGCAAAGGCCAGGATGAGGGGCTTCTGCTGCTCACTGCTTCTTCAGCAGTCTTCCTCACAAGGGTTTTTCTGCAGGTTTCAAATTCACAGCTCCAAGGCCACAGGCTCTTCTGAGGAACAGCTCCAGCTGCAGCTGCTACTGTGTAAGCGACTGGGATCTCCTTTGCTAGGAGGGAGGTGACCTGGTTCGGGGTGCTCTGGTTGGCACCCCCACCTCTACCCCGAGCAGGCACCACTCGGAGCCCACACCTGGGGGTCACTCCCCTCAGCTGACCCGAGGCCGTGCTCTGCTCAGCAAGTTCTCTCCCTGGGTTTGAGCCGAGTGCTGGATGCCAGCTCCCGCCCCTTTCCACCACCTCCTGAAAAGTTCCAGTGCAGAATGTCACACCAAAAGGAGCCAAGGTGATCACTTAGAGATGGGGTGACAGGGCAAGGCCACACAGGGCAGTGGGCAGGAGCCCCGGGGTCTGGCGCTCAGCCCGCCCACTCCACCCTGCATGATGGTGGACACTGCGGTTCCCGCCAACTGAGTGCCTGAAATGCACAGATGGAAGCCCTCTAGACAGAGAATCAGGTCAGGACAGGTCTCCTGTTAACCTCACTCAATGCCAGAGACAGGGCTCCAGATCACAACACCAGCAGCCAGCCTGGTTCGGATCACTCCTTCCTGCATTCCCACCCACCTCACCCCCGAAGGAACTGAGAAAAAAATCAATGACAGAGAAGTGGAAGGTAGCCAGGAGCTCGGGGAAAGACGTGGGGATCAGACCTGTGCACCACCACGTATCAGCTCTGTGATCCTGAACGAATCACCCAACTTTAGCCTTCAGCCTCAGCCTCAGTTTCCTTATCTATAAAGTGGACATAACAACTCCTGCTCCCAGCAAGTAGCAGTGGGACTGAAAATAAACAATAGCAAGAGAATCTGGCAAATACAGTGGCCCCCCCTTGTCAGCAGGGGGTACGTTCCAAGCCTCCGGTACCAAACCCTATGCACACCAAGGTTTTTCCTATACATACATATTTGTGGCGAAAGTTTAACTTGTGAATTAGGCACAATAAAAGACAAACAATGACAGATAAGAACAACTGTAACAACACACCGCAATGACAGTTATGTAAATGTGGTATCTCTCTTCAAATACCTTATTGTAGTGCACTTGTCCCTTTGTGATGATGTCAGATAGTAAAATGCCTGCACAATGAGACGAAGTGAGGTGAACAACACAGGCATCATGACGTGGCTTTAGACTACTGTTTATCTTCTGACCATACTCAGAGGGAGGACCATCTGCCTCCATACTGGAGTGGACCAGACCATGGCAGACTGTGGTACCCAAAACAGCGGAAAGAGAAATTCTGGACAAGGTGGTGGCTGCTTATGATCCAGTGCATTTGCCTCCCCTGGCTGCTGTGGAGACCCAGGGACATCTGCGAGGGCACAGCCTGTGTTTATACCCCATTAGTCCTGAGTGGCCCAGTGAGGATGGGGATACACAGATATTCAGCAAGTATGTATGGGTTTCCAGCAATCAGACCTCAGTGTACCACCACGTGGTCTCCTCTCCATTAGCAACACCGGTTGGTTAATGAGTTACAAGGCTGAGGAGGGCTAGGCAAATACCTTTCTGGTTCAATAGACCCAGGGGACAATCAGCAACTAGCTGGGCCTCATGGGTTCTGAGGGGGAGACAAGACTGGGGTTTGCCAGGGATGGAAAGGATGACAGGCAGAGACCTCTCAGGCAGTCCAGGGCCATGGGAGGATTGGGAACCGGTCACAGGGAGCAAGGGGACACACAGGGCCTGAGAATCTCAAAAGCCCTGGTGGGGCAGCAGAACACTGGCTTAGGAGTCAGCATGCGGGAACCCTGCCAATCTCTTGCCACATGACTTTGTCCAAGTCATTCATCCCCATATGTAAAATATGCAGCTTGTAATCTAGGGACATCACATGCACCATAACAAACTCGGTACAGAAGGGAGCCCAGGTGGGAGTGGGGTGCCCAAAGACAAGAGGGCTGTGCACTTGGTGGTTCTACCAGAGCTCTGTCCCGTTCAGCTCTGCTGGGTCAGCCCAGGGCACCTGATGGCCCTCTTCCCCCGACCCCAGATTCCTCCCTGTCTGTAGGGCTGGGAGTGCCCCTCCAGCTCCAGCACTGCTCCAACAAGCCACCTAGGGGACCCACCTGCACACCTTCATGAGTTCTCCTGGGCCTCTGGAACTGCCACAAGGCAGAGGATGTGTTTCAGACACTCCAAGATGCAACTGCGTCTGCAAGAGCAGCCACAGGTGGACCGCGATGCACCCTCAGCAGACACACCACTACAACAGGAGCGGTTCCCATGGGGCTTACTGCTCCAAACTCGGGGTCCTCTGTGCTTCACAGCAACCCCTGCGGTAAGCACCATCAGGTCCACCATTTCATAGGGAGAGTGAGGCACAGAGAGGTTAAGAACTGTGCTCCCAAGTCTTCAAGTTGCAAGCCAGCACAGTTTAAAGCGACATTAAAGGGAGAAGTTGACCATGACGTCTGCTTGCCCTAAATACACACACGGACCATGTGCCCACCCTTTGTCCAGGCAGGGTGTTCTGAGGTGGGCTATCTGTGACTGGGAGGCTTTCCATGGTGGGTCAGCTGGGTGGGTCACATGCTTCTCCCTCCACCTTGCATAGTCACCACTGAGCCACTGTGAGTAGCCCAGACTTTGGACAAAGTCCACATCTTAGACTTTCAGATTCTCCCTCCTTTCCCAATACCCAGAGGGGCTTCTGTTTTTAGCATTCCCCAAAAGTATCTTCCTGAAAAGGCAAATTCAACCCTTTGACAAAGTGTTCCTCAAGGAAGTCCCTGGAAGAAGGTGGATATCATCCCAGCTTCCAGATGGAAACCTGAGGCTTTAAAGCAAAGGCCCATATGAATTTGCAAAGCCGAAGTTCACTCCTCCCATGTGGTGCAGGTGTGGGGGGAGGGGCAGGTGGACAGCAGCCCCCTGGGGTCCTTCAGTGAAGCAGACAAAGCCGGAGACCAGGAGGGACTGTTAACAAGTTTTCATCGACTGAGATCATCAGCAACTGGCCCAGATTTTGTACCCTCCAAACATGTCTGGTTTCACAGCTACATGAAAGTGCTGTTCTCTCCAGCACATTGGGCTCTTTACAGAACAGAACTTAAAGGGGAGCACGGGCATCAATGTGCGCTGCCGCTGTTTGGCATCGCCTCTTCCCCAGACGCAACAATCTCCAATGGGCTCCAGAGAACAGTCCCATGTCTGCACTGACCTCGAGGAAAGGGGCCTTGGGGTACATCTTCCATCTCCACCTTACTGTGAATATGTTCTTTTGTCTATTCTTTGCCAAAGAGCTTTTGACGTCAAGCTGCAAGGCAGTGAACTTGATGTTCTCTTGATGTTTTCTAGACCTTTTGGAACTCAAGGCTCCGGAGGCCAGGGAGGAAGTTGATGGCCTTACCTCTCAATGTTTTCCCTATGTAATCAACCTAACAAACAGTATGGGTGGACTCACTGGACCTTCAAGAAAGCTCCCAGTTTAGAGAAGGGAAGTCGAGGTTAGAGCTCTCAAAGTCAATGAAATGGTGCAAACGCCATGGGGAGGGGACAACCAGACTAGGAATTCCTTGAGGCCCCTGGTCCTTTGCACGGAGCCTAAGATTTGGCAGCATTCAACCAGTTATCTGATACGGAGAGAATGAAACAGCAATCCTTACATCGAAGGCAGCCTCCAGCTGCATTCATTCCCGGGTGCAGGGCTGGAGCTACGGTGGAACATCTCTGCATTCAACTAGGACACAGATCCAGCGAGAGGGCCAGGGAGAGTGTCTGGACACAGCAACAGGAAGAGGGAGGGATCGGCAACCCCGCAGCACCCACCACACCCCTGCCACACACCCGGGACCTTCCTGTAGGTTCTCAGTGGGGATCTGGCAGCCCGAGCCACTGGTTTGGCTGCCCAGCTGAGGAGACAAGAGGAGTAACTGGAAGTCCAAAGGATGATCCTGGTGGGATTAGAGGATTTTTCTGTGAATCTGCAGGACAAGCACGAGCTGCACTGCATGACCTGTGAGATTATTTGTCGAGAGCCCACAAACAGAGGCAGTGTTAGCACAGGACGTGGAAACAGACTCTTCCTACAAAACCCTTTGTCCCCGAGATGGGATGACTGCCACACTGACAGGTTCCTTCCCCGAAATGCTCTTGCTGTTCCTGCCCTTCAGATGGCTTTCCAGGCCTTCCTACCCAAGATGGTCCGAGTTATTTCCTTAGTAAATGGAGGCTTCCTTTTGACCAACATTGAGTGCCTACTAAGTGCGAGGCCCCTAGGAAGGGCCCGGAGGAAGGGCAAGTAGAGAGAAAGCCAGAATGATCCAAGGAGGGTGTGCCATGCGGCCACAGAGGGCACCCAACCCAGCCTGCCAGTCTGGAAGGGAAAGCCAGGAGGGCCTTCTGGAGGAAGCAGGTGAGCTCATTGACTGAAAAAGAGAGGAAGAGGAGGCGAGGGCTCCCAGCTGGGGGAGACCTCTGAACTACCCAGCTCTTGCGAATGCCTCCCACACCCACATCCAGAGGGCTGCCCAGAAGCTTCTCAAAGCCGAGGGCGTGCGGCTAGGGGTAGAGGTGGGGAATCAGGATGGAGCCCTGGTCCCCATCCACCTCTAAGCAGAGCTTCACAGAGTGTACAATGTACACGGGTGCAAGCTCCACAAGTGTAAGGGTGAAACTGTGAAATGAAAGCTGAACTCCTGCACAGGGGTATTCACGGCTGCAGGCTGCTCACCGCCTCATTTCCTACCACTGCAGTTGGAGGACCATTTACCCCAGGGTCACTGAAAGAGCCTAAAGTGGGAGCTAGGGCTGGCAAGGGCAGGCAGGCCTTCAGTAAACCTTAGGTGGGGAAGCGAAATGCTAGGTCCACCGGAGACCCCTTCTAGGACCTGAAGTCTGTCATCTGTTCCATTTTGTCGTGCCAGTCAGACTCCCAGGATCTCCCTGATGGGCAGCCCAAATTGAGTCCAGGAAAAGCAGTTCATGCTCCACAATCAGTTACAGAAGGGTCTGGGTGGCCTTAAGGGGCAATGCTGCAGGGAAAGGTCTAGGGAGGCACACCAAGTACAGGACCCCACTCACTTGATTCTGCACAAGCAAGTCACCTGCCCAAGCCTCAGTTTTCTGAACTGAGAAATGATAAAATGTCTCCTACCTCAACCAAATGCAGTGATGTGCTGAAGTCACAAGGTACTTTAGCCACATAAAAGCTACTCACTGAGCACTATGCCTCCAAACCTTGGCCCAGGGGGTATAGGATATGTGGTCACTCCTTTTCTTTCCCTCTCCTCCATTATTCTGGAGTAGACATCTTCAACCCTCAGTGCCTTCAGTATGCCCTACCCTCAACCCAGCCCAGGTAGCTCTGAAACAGTGCAGTCATTCTTGGCCCATCAAAGACTTGGAAGTCTGCATTTCAGACAAGGCCCCCATTATATTTTTATGCAACCTGCAAAGCTTAGCTTTTTTGGAAGAATTTTGAGAAGTAAAACATGACTCCAGCATTTGCAGACATTTCCACTGGCCTAAGTTCAGGACAAAGGTCCCCAACACTGATTGCCAAGGAAATGCCTTGAGAATGTCCTTTGTGGGATTTACTGACAGCAGACACCTACATGGTACTCCCTCGTGCTGGGCGCTATTCTCAGCTCTTCACATGGATTAACTCAATATTTACAGTAAGGCAGTGTCGTTTATTCCCATTTTTTAGGAGGGTAAACTGAGGCACAGAGCTCTTGATCACAATGCTGTACTCTTCATTCCAGCCTTTCTCCAGTTACCCCAGCATACTGTCATGAAAAAGAACAAAGGTTTTAAGGCCTGGCTCTCCCACTTTCAGCCATGTTGCTACAGACAAGGCCCCTCCCTCGGTCTCAGTTTCCTCACCCATTCAATGGGGCCAAACAGTCCAGGCAGAGCTCTCGCACGCATGCGTGTGAGGGGACACAGCAGCTGATCTGGAAAGAGAGCTGGTCCTATCTTTCCCTGCCTGAGCCAGGCCCCCTCCCTGTTAGAATCTTAAATGCTGAGTCATCAGCCTGGCTTCCTGTCTGAGGCACAGGGCCTTTGAGTCACGCCTTGGATGGGATTCTCTAGAGTTGGGTCCCAAGGAAGAACAGCTTCAGGCCACCAGAAAAACACAGTGCAATCTTTCTTGCCCACCTTTGCTAAACTGAGCTCAGGCCAGGAGGTGTCAGTGTGCCCTGGGGGCCCTCAGCTCTGCTCAGATCCGTGATCCAGCCTGGAGGTGGCCATCTGAATCCAGCCAACCACCACTCAGTGGGGCGAGAGCCCCTTCTCTCAGGACTGATGCTACGAATCTCTCAGGAACACCTGATTGACGCTAAAATAGAGAAATAAAAACCCACCCACATTCTGTCAGGAAAGTTTCCTCACCAGAAACTCAATGAAGATCTACTTTACTTTTGCCCCTGATAGCAGAGGGGCCTGGGGTGCAGAGTTCCAGTTCTAGCTCTGCGTTGGCAAGTCATCCTCTGTCTCTGAGCCTCAATTTCCATCTGTAAAATGGTGAGAAGTTGAACCAGAAACTTGGGTGAGATTTCAATTCCACTCCAAATTATGAAGCCAATGGTTAGGAGTCCTTTCTCTGCTGGTGGCTCCAGGAGAACTCCCTCAGCACAGGCAATCCCAAAAGATGCTCCAAGTCTCCCTGGAAAGCCAAGTCAAAGGCCACCACCCAATGGTCAGCTGCCGCCTTGAGATCAACTGCCTCCTTGGGACTTGACCGTGGTGATTGATTATAGGGGAATGAGGCAGGATGAACCATTCACTTCATTCAGTGAATGTATGTGAACTCCTCCCAAGTGCCAGGCCCTGGGCCAGGTGCCAGGTGCCGAGTTACAGGGCCAGGCAGGCCAACCCTTCCTTCTCACCCTCCAGGGGAAGGCAGGAGCCCACAAAGCCTAGAAGTCACAGGCCAGGGGACATGCCAGGTTTCTGATCTGACACCAGAGCACCGCCCCTTGGAGGTTTCCATTCACTTTCTGATGCCCTCCACCTTCCCCTGACCCACTGACCTCAGCCCTTTGCCACCCCAGCACGTATCCCTGCAGGACTGCCGTCTGTGCCTGGACCTGCATACCCCACCAGCTGGTGAGCCCCATGAAGGCAGGGGCTGGGGCTAGCACACTCTGTACCTTGCTTATTTCAACTCTCATTTGTGAAATTCAGTGAAGACTCCAGAATATCTCCAACAGGACCAGGCGGGGCTGCAAGTCTGCCCTGAAATTGCACCTTCACAGCAAGAACACAGTTTGTATTTAGATGCTTTGTTCTTTGAGGAGGCTTGGGAGAAGATAAAGTATAGCTGATGGGCAATATGAGGAGACTAACGCCACATGTGTGGCCCCTGTCTGAACTCTGAATCTTCAATCTTTCCTAGTAACTTAAGGAAACCAAATAAACTGAAGTGCCCAGGGCATCTGTGAAGAAGGGTCCGGTCATGGGCACAAGATAACTGGGCACAATAATCCCCCACCGGCTGCCAGGCACCTCCCCTTTCCAAGACACAGAGGGGTATTTGGACCCACAGGGACATCTGACAGCAGAGACAACAGACAGGAGAGGGGTTGTGGAGGTAAGGAAAAATCCACCAAATCCCAGCTTCAGCCACTAATTGGACAGAGGCGGTGACAGAGCGTTCCCCCCAAGCCCACCACATTCCCCACGCCCTGTGCGAGGCTGAATCAGAGGCCGCAACGGGTCTCCCAGGAACGTCCGAGCAATTCCAGCTGTTCTCCCCGCTGCAGGGCAGGGAAGGCGGGCGGGCCGGGCGGGCCGGAGGCAGGGGAGAGAGGGGAAGCGGGGGAGGGTGGGCGGAGGAGAAAATGACGCCACTCTCGGCACTAGCCAGCGCAGGGCCGCCAGAAGCCCACGCGACCCCTCCGGCCACCTCTTCCGCGTCGCCACAGCGCCCACCCGGGGCCCCCGACTCGGGGACGCACCCTGCCCAGCGGCGTCGCGGACACTCGCTCCCGCGCGTGTCACACGGGCTTGGACACACCTCGGACCCTCCCCTCCCACACACACCCCACCCCACCCCACCCCACCACGGCTTTGAGGGGGCATGAGCACCCGCCCCTCAGATGCGTCCAGGTTCTGGGCTCAGTCAGGAAACCAGACACACCCACGCCCCTTCTCCAACCTCACCTAGCGCCGCTCACTCCTACCCAACCCCTTTACTACACACACGCGCTCAACCCCTCCTTCCCCAGACACCCCACCACGCACACACACAACAGGCACACACGCACACTCCTAGTCCCCCTCCTGCTCTCGCGGGCAGAGCGCTGCGGCCCCGCGACTCCAGCTGTGGCTCTGGGAGGGCTCTGGGCGATCAAGATGCTCCCAGGTGGGCTCTGCACCCGCTCTCCGACCCCCAGGATCCCACTTCCCCAGCCACGAGAAAGGTGAGCGGGGACCCATCTTTCCCCCCCGCTCTTCCCCAATCGAAAACCCTCACTCCAGCGGTGCCCCTGCCCCATAGCCCCTCCTCGTGCTTGCGCCACGGAGTCGCCACGCATTTGCAGCTCCGGGTGGCCACAAAGGGCTGCCCAGGAGCTGCTGCCGCACGCACGGGCAGCCCACCCCTCTGCAGGAAGAAGGCGTCGGGCTTACCTCAGATAGAGGGGGCAAGGCGAAAGGAAGCGGAGCTCGGCTGGCGGCGCCCGGCGGGGGTGGCTGCGAGCAGCAAGGGCAGGAGGACGCTCCACGGGGAGAGCGGGAGCCAGGCGAGGTTTGTTTATGCCCGGAGGAGGGCGGCTTTATAGACGCCCCGGCCCCGCCCCCGCGCCTCGCCCCGCCCCAGCCTCCCGGGCCCTGCCCGCCGCCGAGACACACCCCTCGCCGCGCCTTCCCCCCCGCTGTCCTCCCGCTCTCGCCCGCGCGCCTGACCCGGCCGGGGCTGAGCGCAGCAGGCACCCGCCGGAGCCGCCGCCTGTTGCGCAAGCCTTTGTAGGGGCGCGGCGGGAAGGGGCTCGGGGCTCGGGCTGCAGCACTGCTCTGCGGTCCTCTCCCTCGCCGAGAAGCCCGGGGCCTCGCATGTGCAGGGCGGTGTGCACCGGGGGCGCGTTGGTGGGCGTGGGCGTGTGCATGTGCGCGCTCGTACGTGTGCCTGTGGACTTCTGGGTGTCTCTGAGTGACCGAGTGGCTCTCATCTCCGTCTAGTTTCTTCTTCCTAGCATCCCTTATGGGCGACTCCCCGACTTCCTCCAAGCCTCAGTGTCCTCGCGCAGGAGCCGCATTTGGCTGCCTCCTTTCCTTGCCTGAGACCAGTTTCCTGAGATCCTCACTCTAGCCGTTTTTCCTTGTTGCATCAGCTCTCCGCTGAAATCCTCGCTCCTACTGAATGTCGTGCGTCTTGCTCACCGCATGCTGACGCCTGGGCGCCTCCCCTTGCCCTCTACCTCGTCCAGCCCTGTACTTCTTCCCTACCCTAGAAGCCCTGGCTGGGAGGATTCCCCCCACTTCCTCTCCCGGTTCACAGAGCTTGTGCTGACGCCCTTTCCCACCCTTACCCATCCTTCTCTGCTGGCTTGTTTTTGTTTACAGATTGCCTCCCTGTTCTGAACCCACACTACATATTAGAACCCCAGGCAAAACTTTTTAAAAAAGGGTTAGGCCAGGACCACACCCCAGGCCAGTTTAATCAGAACTTCAGGGAGTGCACAGCAGGCACCGAGTGTTTTAAAAGACATTAGAACAAGGCGTTCTAATGCACAGCCCAGGTAAGAACCACTGCACTGAAGGAACATTTGCTTGAGTAAAGAGATACCCTGTCATTGTCACCAGCCCCCCTGTCCGAATCTCTCTCTTCTGGCTGATTATAAACCTTTCTGAGCACCAGCACGTGCTTTGGGAAGGCAGGGTACCTGGCTCTTCCCTTTGCAGCCCATTTGCTTTCCTAGGCCCTGACATTTACTTATTCTGTCATTCCGCAAATATTTATTGAGTCAGTGCAATGAGCCAGGTCTGGTGCTCAGCCCCTGGGAGAAGGACAGAAAAGGCAAAGTCCTATATCCCTCGGGAGCATAGCAGAGGAGCCCTGAGTCTGTTTCCCCATCCACACAAGAAGGTTAAGCTGAGCTCATTCATTGCGTAACTGGATCAAGGCTGTGGACACTGGGGATAAGATTATGAACAAAAGTTTACCTCCTCCAAAGCTAGCCTATTGTCTGAAGATGCTCCCAGATCTAGAATTCTGTATGACAGCCCTCTTTTATCCCAGCCATATCATCCATTTTCCCTGACCTCCTCTGTTTTGTCTTTCAGCAAACATTTATTGAGCACCTCTGGTTTGCTACCTGCCAAAGATAGAATTGAGCTGGAAAGTGTGGAGGAGCTTCCTATTCATCAGTAACAAATGGAAGCCCCAGTGCCGTGGCCGCAGAAGGCATTTTGCCAGGTGAGGCCATCTGCCCGGTTGAGGAAGTCTTTGGGGCAGAGTGAATATTGCAACGGAGACCTGCAGCCAGAGGCCCTGAAGCTGCCCGCTGAGAGGCTGGGTCTGTGCCTAAGAACCCCAACTCTCCAGAAGAAAATAATCAGAGACCAAATTAAGCAATGAGGGTCACGAAGGTGACAGAGGCACAGAAAAGTGGGAAAAACTAAAACAGTGCAGTAGGATTTTCTGAGAGCGGTGGCATTCTACAACCAGAGTGAAAGACAACAGCTTCAGAGTCCAAATCAGCTTGGGAAAGTTCTGAGGAAGGTGCCATTTGGACCCCACACTCCCTCTCTCCTGTGTCCAGCACTCCCAGTTGTTCCTCCAGGGTTGCAGTGGATTGTTTCTTCCACTGAGCTCCAGATGAAGCAGGTTTCTTGCAGCCAAGGTGGCCGCTCTGTAGCGAAGCCTGACTTGTGCTTCTTGGAGGCACACTCAGTAGCAGATGCTTATGCTATGGAGCATATGCCCAGGCCTCCGTGTCCCCAGCCCAGGCCAGCTGAGCCAGCAGAAACCCTGGGAGCCAAACGTGGGTGCAATTGCATGGAGCTGTTTAAATCACTTCCCTTTCTCACTGGTCAGCAACAGCATTGGATTTGCTTAGTAAACGCTCATGTGCTGTAAATCCATCTCAGGATGAGATTGGATATTCTGGACCAATGTTCCTGGAAATTTCTATTTAGCAACACCTTAAATTTTAACAAGAGAATATTCTAACTGAAAGGGTGAAAGGGATCATCTGTTCCCATCTCTCTTTCTTAGAATTTATTGGTACTCAGGGTTGAGAGAGACATAAGAGAAAGCTGGAGGTCAGAGGAACAGCACCTGATTTCAACACTTCCAGGAGGTGGTGTCTTGGGCAGTTACTCTACCTGCACACAGAATAAATGAGCAAGAGGAGCCACAGACCTTTTGACTACAATTCATGAGCCCACTGCTACAGTCCCATATTCTTTTCCCTCATGGTAAGATGATAAAGTGACCCTGGAAACCCAGCATCTCCCAGCTCCAGGGCTGGGCCTCTCTCCATCCCCAGAATCTTAATGACCCTCTCTCTGGATCATTCTAATCAACAAGTACACATTCATTGCAATCAGTGGCCCACCCTAATCAATCCTCTCTTATCCCAAGTTCCCCTCTCATTACTGCAGTCCTTTGTCCCCCAACTTCTTGAAACAGATGTCTGTATACACAATCTCCACCTCCTTATCTCCCCTTGCTTTTACTTTTTAGTGTTTAATGTCTCAGGTTCCTCATGGCCCTGGCTGAATAATTCTACAAAGCTTGTTAGGAAAAATAATAGCCTTTGCCTGCCCCGCACTTCTGTCTTACCCGCTTCAGAAGCCACAACTGTCATCACTTGTATTTCTTCTCTGCTGCTCATCAGCTCTGTATCCCTTGGAGAATTCTGTCATTTGTTGCCTCAGCCTCCTTATCTAGAAGATACACATAATCATAGAGTTAACATCTAGGGTTGTTGTGAGAAATATATGAGTTAATACATGTAAAGTGCCTAAAAAAGTGCCTGTCACAGAAAAATCTCATGATGAAATGTTAGCTGCCATCAACATCACTATCTCCATCACCACCACCACCATCATCGCCACCATCATCACCATTACCACTACCATCACCACCACCATCCCCATCACCACCATCCCCATCACCACCATCACCACCACCACCACCATCACCATCACCGTCATTTTCATCTAGTCCCATCTCTCCTGGCATAGTACCTGACTCAGACAGAAATCCAGTAACTATTGGTTGAATAAATGAGTGAATATAAGTGTTTCTCTCTGAAATCTCCCTATTGTATGCAGCCTTGCTTGGCCTCTGTTGGGAGGGAAGGAGACCTCTCTCCTTGCTTCAGGAGCCCAGCAGAAGGCCCTCCATCTGTGAACCAATGGAAATTCTCCCAGTCCTCTAAGAGCATGCCTGCCTGGTAATGTCCAGTTGTGAGCAACGGGAAAAACTGCAAGAGAAAACAATACCAAATGAGGCTAGATGTTAGCCTGTGTTCAGGGCATGTAATGATCCTTTTCTTTGAACATAAATGGAAAGGCAGACAACGATAGGCCCATAGAAAACCGTTTTGTTTCCCTCCTGGTTTGTAATCACTTGCCAGAGCTGCCACAACATATACTGCAAACTGGGTGGTTCAAAACAACACAATTGTGTCGCCTGACAGTTCTGGAGGCTGGAAGCTCAAAATCAAGGTGTCAGCAGAGCTGTGCTCCCTCTGAAGGCTCAAGGGAGGACTCCTTTCTTGCCCTTTCCCAGCGTCTAGCTGCTGCTGGCAGTCCTTGGTGCCTTTGGCTGGTAGTTGCATTACTCTGATCTCTGTCTCTGTCTTCACAGGGTCATCTCCCTGTGTGTCTCTGTGTCTTTTCTTATACAAATGACAGTCATTGAATCCAGGGCCCACCCTATGCCAGTATGACCTTGTCTTACCCTAACTAATTACATCTGCAAAGAGGTCAGATCCACAGAAAGCCACATCCTGACTTTCTGGATGGACATGAATTTTGTGGGAGAACAGGATTCAACCCCTTCTGTGGTTATAATACGTATGTAACAAACATTTGTAGCATATTTGCCGAGACCTACTTGCTGGCTTTCTCAGGCAGCCCTGATGCTGCCGCTCTCGGATGATGCCGCAGCAGTTCTTGCCCTGCTCCCCACCTACCCTCTCCAGTCCCCTCATCCCATGCTTACCTGTCATCTTGAACAACCTTAATAAATGATAGGTCCTGCCTAATTAAACCTGCTACCGTCTGCCATGTTCACCACCCCCTCCCCAGTGTGCCAATGGAAATGCCCCTCCGCACACCCACACTTTTCTCTCCCTTCACCCATCACTGGGTTCCTCACCGCTTTCCCCTGAATCTGTCTGTCAAGTCATCACCTCTGAGCCTTTTGCACACACTGATTTTTCCTATAAGGTCCTCCCACACCCCCTTCACCTATGGAGATTTTGCACCAGGAGTGCTCAGCACCCATTTCAATTTTCCTACTTCCCACCCCACCTCCTTCCCTGAAGTTACGTGTCAGTGAGAGTGGAAGTGACCTGCGTCCCTTCTGGGTGGGAACTCTCATAGCTGGCCTGTGATTTGTCTGGCTCTCCCTGGGCTCTTCTACTGGAGCCACAGCTGCTACAACACTCCAGATGGCAGAGGCTCCATCCGCTGGGCCGTGGAGTGGGGAGACGCAGAGCAGCACCCCCACCCCAGCTGACTCAGAATGAACATGGGGCAGGGGAAGAAATAAACCCTGTTGCCTGGGACTCTGAAGGGCTTTGCAGGATGGTAGGGCCTGTTCTGCCTGGGTCTGTATCTACCAAGGCCATGCAAATACCAACTCCTCTAGGAAACCTCTCTTCCTCTTTCCAAATAGATTCATTTTTTTAAATTCATAGTTGCCAAGCATTTGCATCCATCAAGCATGTGTGAGGTACGAGGAATAGAGGGATGAATAAAAGTTGGCAAGACTATATAATTGCAATTGTTGCAAGTGTTGTTAAGTAAGAACATAGGGTTTTAGAAGCCTGTAGGCCCAGGAGTGTCACCTACTTAGGAAGCTCTGGAAAAGGCCTCTTGAACAAGAGATATTTGAGGCAGGCAGCCATTAGATTAGGCATAAATGAACGTAACCTCACCCCCTTGGGTCCCCACAGCATCTAGCATTGTTTTTCCTTTTTTAGTTAGAATATATTAGTGTGTATATGGCATAAGTATAATTTCAAATGGCTCAGGCAATAAAAGGTGAGCATACCTATGGGCTCATGTAGAAACAAAGTCCAGAGTAGGTTGACTTTGGGTACTGCTGGATCCAGGCCTGATGTCAACAGGGCCTCTGTCTCTCTAGCTCTCACTATCTCCAAGATCAGTTTTTCTCCTAGTTGGCTTTATTCTGAGGCAGTTTCTAGATTAAATCAGAGGGCTGTCAGGAAATTTTAGATCAGTTGGTTAGAGATATCATCTCTGAGAAGGGCAGAGCCCTAGGAAATTTCCCTCATTTTCTCAGAGAGGCCTTCAGAGCTTTGCTGAGCCTGAATATATGCTTGGCAATCATCCATCTTGAAATTGCTGGCCCTTCACACTCCACCCACTTTCCTGGCCTGACCATCTGTCTCCACCACTAACACCATGCCTGCTAACTGCACCTTCCAGCAGAAGCTGCCTGCCCGCCCTGCCCAGTCGTGCCAGGTGCCTTCACACCTTTGTGCTTTGCTTGTGCCTCTGCAGGGCAGAGCAGCCTGCAAACATGGGCAGTAGCTCCTTTACCTTGGAAACACACCACCTTGCACAGGGCAGGCAAGACTGAAGCGGTGTTTGCGAATGGAATGGAAGGAAGGAGGGAGGGAAGGAAGGAAGGCAGACTTGAGTGTCTGTACAGATAGTGGGCTTACAAGCACCATCTGTCACCCAGGTTTGGCTAGGATGGTTCTTTGACATTTCCAAAACTTTGATCTGTTCCTTTTGCCTCCGAGGCTGCATTTTTCTTACCCATGGTGGTGCTCGCTGCCTTTCTGAGCAAAATTGTCTTTGGGAAGTTCGACCTGAGTGAATCTCCCCTCTGGCTCCTGACTGATGGTTCCCCATCACAGTTTCCTGGGAACTGGCTCCAGAAAAGGAAAGAATTTGGTAGCAACAATGAAATTTACTTCCCTATCAGATTACAGAAGAAACATCACATCACTTTGTGTTCCTTGTGTTAAATTAAATCTCTGTCAGCACCCCTTTGCTGAACCTGGTGGCAAATTCCATCTTCGTCAATATATTTTTCTGCCCAATGTTATTCTAATTAGGAAGGCAAGTCTATTTTCTTTTTTTTTTTTCACTCTCAAGGCTTTCTGAAGTTAAACCTAAATGACTCTTAGGTTCGTCTCTTGCTAGCAGCCTCCTAAACCACCACTCAGTGGCAGGACAGATTCTGCAGGGACCTGTTACTCCCTCTTTCCATACAGAGATGGAAATTTTCACCCCACCCAGGTATTACCACAGTGTGTGCCTTTGACCAGCACCAGGATCAAATTCAAGAGAAAGGGTGTCTGTAATTGAGCCCCACTCAGGGAACATGGTGCAGGGATCCACCCTGCGTGCTTCAAGGAGCAAATCAGCAGACGTGTGTACGTACAGGGACAGTAGGCTGCAGCAGGAGGAGTTAATACCACTTTCCAGGTGCAAGAAGAACAAGACATGGCTGTCCTGTTCCTGAAGCAAAGAAGGCAGAGATGTGGAAGGGAAACCAATAACCAATATGCTCACCTGTTCAAAGAGCTCACCTGAGCAGGTGGTCAAGCTAGGAGCTAACAGTCTTTCTTACAAGTGCAGAGCACAGGGACTCTGCAGAGGGACGTCCCACCTGTTCTGTGGGTAGTGTGGGCGGTTTTAGCCCCATTTCACAGATGAGGGAGCTGAGGCTCAGGCTTGACTGATACCACAAAGCAATCAACTCCTAGCCCAGGCCCGGGAAGGTAGCCTCCCTGACGGGCAGCCTGCTGGTTGCCGGACAGCAGGGGCGGCATGAACAGGCTGTCTCTGAGGAGGAAGGCTAACCAGGGAGCGCCAGAAGAGAAAACGTGGCTACCACAGCGCCCCCAGCCTGCAGGGGGAAGTAGGGGCAGAGGCCCCAGAGCCACATCTGGGGTGGGGATGGACTCAGCTGCCCAGTCTTCCTGAAACAGACAATCCCTAGTTTATAGCAAGTCAAAATGTGTATTTGTCCATGTAGATGGTCACTTTACTTTTACCGCATGAGCATTTCACATCAGTAGGCTATGTTTTAATCCTGAGCCTGTTATAAACAAGCAAATGCTATAGAAATGTGGTTATTCCCATAATAAAAGAAGTTTTAAAAATAAATGTTCCATTTGGAACTCTCAGAAAATTCAAATAAGCACTAAATACATATATATAACCAAAAATTGTCACAAAAAATTTAAATAAAACACCACCCAGTAATAGTATTTATTAATATGTAGGTGATTGTTCTTCCAGACATTTTTCTATAGGTATGTGTGTATATATATGCATGTAAATATATATATTTAAATTTTTATGATAGCATTTAATTGTAAAAGTTATTTTGATGACAGTATTTAAAAATGTTGGCACACTATATTGACTTTTTTATAACCTGCTCTCTTTACATAACAATACAGGCTAAATACCTTTGCATTAAAAAAAATATGCCCATGCCTTTTTTTCACTTTCGTACTTTACAGTGTGCATGAAACAGAAAATGCATCAAATGTAAGTGTACAGTGTAATGGAATAATTATAAAATGAACACCCAAGAATAAAGCACCTCCCTGGGGAAAACAGGGGACACTGCCAACCCATGGACACTTTACCTACCACCACCACCACCATCCATGAGGCTATGAGATTGTTCCTAATGACACATAATATTTAATCCATTACAAGGATGGACCACACTTCATTTAAGATGTCTAATAAAAATGGCTAATATCTATTCAGCACAAAGACACTGGGGAACCTTGTAAACCATTTGCATGTAATAATCATAACCTTCACATCTCTAAGATATAGGGTACTATTTTTATCATCCCTACTTTATAAATGGAAACACCAAGGCAGAAAGAAAAATTGATTTTCCCAAGATGGCCCAGCTAGAAATGGTAGAGCTGAGATTCAAACCCAGGCAGTCTAGCTCCCAAGTTTGTCCCAAACCACCATGTCTGGATGACCCCAAAACACACATTCGACCTCCTAAACCACCAAGTGCCTTCTAAACCGAAGGGGCTCTACCAGCTTGCAGCCAACCCTCTTTCTGTAGTCAGAGGACCTGACAGCTGGAGAGCACACACCCCAGTCTTGTGACTGAACCATCTTACCACAGCCTAGCTGAAAGGGAAAAAGGGTATTGTCGATGAAGTCACCTCCTCCCTGGCCCTCCCTCACCCACTGCTGGGGCAGTGGGGCTGCTTTCCCTAAAGAAGTGATGACAGGGTCAATCGTCATGGTGAGTAACGGTGAGAGGCTTCGTGCCTGAATACTAATAGAGGCTGGGGAAGGTGTGCATGTTCAGGGACAGGTCAGCGGTTTGGGGTGCCAGGCTGACTGGATCTCTTGATTCCTGGAATCATCTGGATGATTCATTCTCCCTTGACTCATCCCCCAGCTGCAGGCTGGGCTTCCACCTCTGGGACACCCACTTCCCAAGGCAGATGCTGTCTCACCTCCCTCCTTGCCCCTCAGTTACATCAACTGTTCCCTGGCTGGTGGGGAATGTCCAGTTACTGAGATCCAGATTTAAGTCCTGGGAGACCTCGGCCAAATTGTCTAACCACTTGGAATCTCAGTTTCCTCATCTCTGAAATGGGCATGAGAGTATCCAAGTCACTGTGAGGACGGACAGATAATCACACAGCAGGCACTCAGTAAGCTGCCACCATCAGGATTAATGACTCTGAGGCTGCCACTCTGGAATTCTGGCTGCCGCAGGGCTTAGTGGCCTCTGTCCCTTTCCACACGCTGTTCCTTAGGTGTGAATGTCTTTTCCTGGCCTCTTACCGTTTTCTCCATGTGGGCCCTGACAGTTCTGTGAGGAAGCATAATTTATTGCAACATTAAATAGTGGGTTCTTCTTTTTCTTTATTCAGCAGGACTCTAGGGAAGAAACCTGTCCTTTTTTGAGCACTCTTGACCCAGTGTTAGGGTTACTGGATCTAGAGCAAGACGCAGCCCTTGCTGGGTTTTGTTTTGGTACAGCCTGAAGCAAGCAAGATTTTGTGCCAAGAATTCCAGAAGAGAAGGAAAGAAATTTGAAGGTGGAAAGGGAAGATCCCTATGCCTGGGGTGGGGGCCAGGTCTAGGATCCCTAGCATCAGGGACTCTTGACCCTGTGTCTTGGGGAGGGGGAAGGGCTGCAGTATCCTCCACCCACCATCCTCCACCCACCCTCAGCTGCACCCAGGGTGCCCAATGCCTAGGCAACACTCTGGACGGAAGCTTGGGTTACCCAATGCCCAGCTGCTCTGCAACACAACCTGGAAACTGTGCGTGACACTAGGCGTAGGAGAGCTGGGTACCCCAGTCGTGAGAGACTGGTTCTCCCACGGAGCTGGCAAAACGGGGTCTGTGAGTCAGGTTTAATTTGATTTCAAGAAAATAAAGAAATGGATATTTCTTGAGCACCTGAATTTGTGGCCTGAGATCTGCACACAGGACACCTGCAGCGGGACCCCACGTACCTGCAGGAGACAGAACACACCCATGCATGCGGCTCTCCTGGAGAACGTGCCTTGAGATCAAATGTGTCAGGAAACAGAGTGGACGCAGGTCTGATGGGGCACCTTCCTCCGTGCCTAGACCTGCACCATCTAATCCAATAGCCAGTAGCCACATTCAAATGCTCAAAAGCCCCATGTGACCAGCAGCTCCTGTACAAGCCAGCACGTATTCCCATCATCCCAGACAGCTCTCCTGGCAGCACTGATCTGGATTAATTAACACGGGACAGTTTCCCAGGGAGCATCAAGAAAGAACTTTCTCTGTCCCACCTGACACCAGGTGTGACCGGTTTTCAGGGACAGCTCTAAAAATTCCCAAGACCCGACATGGAAGAAGAGATTTAGAAAAAGCACCGGGGGGAGTATAAATCACTGTGGAGCAAGTGTGCATAGGGCTTCCGTGGGCTCTTTGTTCTCTGAGACACGTCTACGGCCCCTCCTCCTAGGGTCTTCCAGGGTGCTGTTATGGGGCGAAGTCTCCTTTGCCCGTGTTCCCCTGCGGCACCCCTGAAGATTTTCTGGGATGGCAGCTTCACACTGAAGCCTCATTTCCCATTGTAGGGCTGGCTCTTCTCTTTGGGTGCTGGCTCTGAGAAAACGCTCCTGGTCTCCAGTGTGTCCCTGGTGCCCAGGGCCTGGCTGGCACACGGTAGATACTTAGTAAATGTTGACAGGATGGATGGATTGCCAGATGGTAGGCTGCTTGGGGTGGCTGACTGATCTCCAACACAACTGGTTTTAAACCTCATCATTAAATCCTTTCCGACTACAACCCCCAACTCTGGGCAGAATCTTATATATTTGAGAGCCAGAGGGCTCTCTTTAGTGTCCCAGGGCTTTTCCATTGCTTTCTTAGACTCACGAAACTGGCTTTGGTGTTAGAGGTGGGAAGCTGAGAGATCAGTAACCAGAAAACTAGGAGGGGAAAGCAGGGGAGAAAAGGAGAGGGTTGAAACTCAACCCACAAAAGAGAATGAGAAAGATGTGGGCAGGGCATTTAGGGTGGTCAGGCCCTTCTGTCTGCACAGCGCCAGTGTGGGGCGCTGTTCTCTCCTGGCTCTGCTCTGACGTCTCCACCCCGCCCACTCTTGCCTACCTGCCCAGTCACGTCCTGCTCGTCGGCCACATCTCCCATGCACATTGCATCAACTTCCCAGGATGCAGGTAAGCCTCCAGCCAGGGGCCAGGTGTGTCTGGCAGGGCGTGGTGACTGTGAGTGTCACTGCCCCTCCTCTCCGCAGATAAAGAAATTCTCCATTTTCACACTTGGACACTCACTTTGTCTTTAAGCATTTCCAACTAGATAATTAGAGAGGTGTCTGTTGAAAATGCTAAGTTGATGGCATTTTAGTTCTCTTCCAGGAAGCATTTGAAGCCGTGTTCATTCATTTACCCACCCATTTGTGCAGCAATATTCCTTACTATGAGCAAAGGGTGCTGCTATCCCTCTGAAGGCCAGCGGTCAGGGGAATAGGGAGCCTCTGTCCTGGAGGTCTGGGGGCCATGGGCACAGATAAGAACCATCAAGGTTAGAGCTGACACGTACTCAGTGTGAATTCTGTGCCAAGCCTGTTCTAAGTGATTTCCATATTTGAAGCCTCAGAACATTCTTATGAGACTCTATTACAATTACAATTCTATAAATGAAGAAAATGGGCACAGAGAGTTTAAGTGAAAAAACGTCATACAACTTGCATTAGTTTGCTAAGGCTGCCATAACAGTAACACAGACTGAGCAGCTTAGACAACAGAAAAGTATTTTCTCAGTTCTGGAAACTGCAAGACCAAAATCAAGGTGTCAGCAGAGTTGGTTTCTTGCTGGGCCCTTTCCCACAGGACCCATCCAACGAGAACAGTAACCCTGCAAGTCAGTGATTAGTATCCCCAAGAAGAGAAAATGGGAGCCAGGTTCTCTCTGGCCCTACCTTTCCTCTACCTCTCAGAGATCTCATCAGAGACTATTCTAACTGGGGGTCCATATCAGTTTCAGGACCCAGGGATTCCATAGATGAAAATACCAAGGCTCAGAAGGAATGTGGTTTACTGAGTTCACAAAACTCGTTCAAAGTGGAATGAAGACAACCAACTGGACTTTGAGCCTATGGGGGCAGATCCCATACCTGTCTTAATCATTCTTAATCTCCCAGATAGAGAACCAGATAAGCACAAAGCAAGGGTTTCATATATATTTGTTTGAAGAATAAATGAATGAATAAACAGTGAATAAATGATTTCCCAGCCCAAGCCCTTCTTTTAGCCCCAAGTCACTCAAGAAAGAATGGGTTCTTTACCCCAAGAATGCAGGAGCCCATTTTCAAAAAGACATATGCACCCCTATGTTTATCACGCACTATTTACAATAGCCAAGAAATGGAAGCAACCTAAGTGTCCATCAGTAGATGAATGGATAAAGAAGATGTGGTACATATACACAGTGGAATATTATTCAGCCATAAGAAGAAAACAAATCCTACCATTTGCAACAACATGGATGGAACTAGAGGGTATTATGCTCAGTAAAATAAGCCAGGTGGTGAAAGACAAGTACCAAAAGATTTCATTCATCTTGGAGCATCAGAACAAAGCAAAAACTGAAGGAAGAAAACAGCAACAGATTCACAGAACCCAAGAATGGACTAATGGTTACCAAAGGGAAAGGGACGACGGGGGGAAGGGAGGGATAAGTGGAATAGGGGCATTACAATTAGCTCACATAATGTGTGTGGGGCGGGGCATGGGGAAGGCAGTGTAACACAAAGAAGACAAGTAGTGACTCTACAGCATGTTACTACACTGATGGACAGGGACTGTAATGGGGTATGTGGTGGGGACTTGATAATGGGGGGAATCTAGTAACCACAATGTTGCTCATGTAATTGTATATTAATGATACCAAAATAAATAAATAAATAAATAAATAAAAATAATGGGTTCTATCTCTTTTCTTCTTCACTCTCCATAATAGAACACCAGATTTTAACATGAAACTACTCAAAATAAATTATTCATGGCTAAGTTCTAGGTAATACTAAGTTTTAAGTAGAAGTTGTTGGAATCTAAGAAAAATGCTTAATGGGAGAAAGTACACACAAATTAATTTGTAGCCTCCTTTATGATGGCAAGATGAAATACAGTGGCTGGAGCTCCAGCAGCTATAGGTGGACCATGAGGTGACCTTAGAAATGAAATGTAACATAGAAAAACAAGAGGGAAGAAACCTGGACTGCTGCTATGGTGGGGCTCCATAGCATTCCTGGACAGCTCCTCTAGACACCTTGGACATGAAAGAGAAGTAAACTATATTGGTTAAACTACTATTGTTTGGAGATTTTTCTTATTCAGAATTGGCCATAATCTTAACTAATACAATTCTCTGGTGGAGAAACCTATTTAACAGAGAGGCCACATGGAGAATTGGTTAAGAGCTCAGCCTACAGATTTAGATGCAAATGCTAAAGAATCACTTTGTTTAAGTTGCTTCACCATCTAGAGCCTCAGTTCCCTCAACTGTAAAAATGGAGTTGGTACAAACCTCAAGCCCATGCAGTCGGTGTGTGGATTAACTAAGCTACACTGTATAACGTATTTAACCAACAGCCCACTGTGAGGCCCAGACAGTGGAATACTCAGCAGAGATCCTTCCCTGAGCATCCACGCCCCCGCATGGGACTGGGTTGGGACCAGCTGTTGTCAGATGATGATATGGGTGCTTTCCTCTCTGTCAGGGGAGACCATGGGTCAACCTGACCTTGACTATGGGAGAGCCCAGGATTCCTGGTTGCACCTTCATTGAAGGGGGTGCAAGGATGCCAGCCAGAAGAAAGGATCTAGCAACTCTCTTGACTTTCCAGCCTTTGTTAGCTGAAGAATTCTCTGAAAATGGGGGTGGGCCTATGGATAGTTGGGCTACTATTCCACTGTGCTACAGGAATCAGAATGGAACAACACAAAACCATGGGCATCCAAATTAAACATTTCTACCATTTATGCCCCCAAACATTGTCCAACACTTCAAGTTACTGGAACAAACAGAAATCAAACCCAAAGTTTGGAGGGGTTTGTCCTGCCTATTTGTTATTTAAACAGGCAGGAAATTTATTCAGTCAGCTTACTAGCTCTGGGACCATGGGAGGAAGCCATTTAAACTCTCTGGGACTTAATTTTGTCACCTGTACAATGGGAATAGTAACACCAATATCAAGAGGTTGCTAAGGAGAGGAAATAAGATTTCCTGGCAAACAGTAGGTACTTAATAAATATCCTTGATTCCTTCCCTTCCACCCAGGGCTACTACAGTGGGTCCCTAGAGGACTTGTGCCCAGTAAACTTGATACATAGAGTTTATTTCAAGAGCGCAAATGGGAAAGGACATGCATTTGTCCCAAGTGACCTGATTACAGGTGAGCCAGACAGGGCTGGAGCATATGCCAGGTGACAGCCCCTCTGGGTGCACTGGGGTCTTGCAAGAAAGCTCTGCTCCTTGCCCTGGACAACACACCACAGAGAAATGTTTTAATGTTAACTTGGAAGCAGCCATTTATTTTAATGTTTTTTCAGATTAAATATTGAAATTATTTTATATTTTAATTTCTGATAGAATCTGAGAAATCAAAGGTAGAAAGGTTGTAATGGTGCTTTGGAGACCTTCCTAGAATGGATAAATGGATATTGACTCCCCTGCATGGTGGAGGATGAGAAATGGCTGCCTGGAGCACACTGCATTGAGCAGAACGCTCCCTTTTACATCAACTAGTGATGTCTGCCCTGGGCATAGAGCAGAAATGTGACCATGTTCGTATTTGCTGTCCCTGAGCTAATTTCTTCCTATCATCTGGTTAAACCTAGTGAAGCTAGGTAACAACTAGGTAGTAGTTTCCTTGGTGAAGGTGTCCTCCAGGCAGAGATGGAAGTGAAAGACCCATTAATACATGGATCCCGTGTTACATTCCCCAGAACTGAGCACAGATGACAAGCCCTTTACATACATTATTTCTGGTCCTCCCAACAACTCCGTGCATGATTGTACCTATTTTACAGGTTAGGAAACTGAGCTTCTGTGAGTTTAAGTGATTTGTCGGGAGATTACTGAACTGCTAAGTGGCAGAGCTGGACTCTTCCATTCAGCCACACTGTGTTCCCATGAGGCAGACAATTACAGACACTTCCTTTTTCCTCTGTCTTTGCTGAGTTATCCAGGCAACCTCTTTGGCCCCCTTTTGGCTTTAACTCTGGGACAGAGCCTTGGATTTGCCAAGGACAGCTGGGTGGTTCTCCCTGTGGTTGGGAAATGCCTGTGTTTTGTCTCAGACAGGTCAGCTTAGCCCATGAGCACGTTCTTCACGGACTCGTCTTTAGAAAGTCATTTCTCTGCATGCAGATGCAGGCCTGGATGCTGACTCAGGGCTGCCTGGATGGGCCAGGCTTGCTTATTCTAACAGAACTCAGAGTCAGTCCTGTGTGCTCCCTCCACAGCCCCTGGCCATGGGCCAGGAACCCGAGAGCCCTGAGCAGCTCACCCTGAGAGCCCAGGGGCCTGCCCCTGCTCACCCGCACCCTGTCTTCTTGACATTGCCCTTGTGCCCACTTTGCAAGTGCTTCAATGTCAGGGACCTTTGAGTGAATATATTCCAATAGTTTAAAAAATAAAAATACAAAGGTTCACATGAAAATGCTTATTCCCACTCCTGTCCCTCACCTACTGAGTTCCCTACTCTGCCATAATAATAACCACTTTTATTACTTTTGTGTGTATCAGTCCTGAGTTGCCTGGAGAAAACACACACACAAATAACCATATGTGTTTATTGCCCCACTTCTGCTACATGAAAGTTAGTATATTCTGTCTAAATCACCTTGCACCTTGCTTCTTTCAAGTTACAACATATGCCAAAGCACTTTCCCTGTAACATAAAGAATGTCCTCCTTCCGTTTGATATTGCATGCATTCCATTGGCTGGCTTACTAGATTATTTGATCAGCTTTCACTTGAGAGATATTAGGTACACTTCCAACTTTTTACTACAAATAATGCTGCAATAATATATGTCACTTAGTAACAGGCCAGAGTATCATTTGGATACATTCCCAGAAGTGGGATTACTGGTTCAAAGGGTATATGCTTTTACAACTTTGCCAGTATTGCCAAACTGCCCTCCATAAAGTTTGTACCAATTTATACTCTCACTAGCAATGATCCAATTTCTATCCAACTTCAACAACAGAATGTATTGTTAATGTTAAAATTTTTAAAAATCCATCTGATAGGTGAAAACTAGTATCTCAGTATTGTTTTAATTTGATTATCTTATGTTGTACTAAGCTTTGTATTTTAAAGCCCTTTATTTGTTTTTTTTACTGAATTTTCTATTCATATTTTTTGCCCATTTTTGGGTTATTAGTCTTTTCTTGTTTATTTCTGAGAGCTCTTTACTTATGGAAGATTAAAGGCTTTTTCTGTAAATGAATTAAAAATATTTTGCCCAGTATTTTTTTTTTGCTTTCACATAGGGAGGGTTATATTCTGCTATGTAGAAATTTTAAACAATTTTAATTAGTAGCATTTATTAATCAATTATTTTGTGAACACTGGATTTTTGAACCATAGTTAAGCACACCTGCTTATTCCATATTTTCTCCTGGTACTTTTAGGGTTTTAAATTTTACACTGAAAATTTTATGTATCTATATATTGACCAACTGGTCCTGGCTCATAAAATAAATACAGTAGAAGAAAAAACTCATTAGCAATAGCATTGACAGGGTAACATATCTAGGAATAAACTTTCAAAGAAATAAGCAGGTCCTGTTATGGAAGACACTATAAAATTATACTGAAAGACACACAGGTAGACTTGAGCAAATGAGAAGATATATTCTGTCCTTGGTTAGGTAGAATCATGCATAACAATGCTGATTTTCTCTAGGTTGTCCATTAGGCATTTTATCCATTTGAGTTTATTGTAGTGAAGAAAGTAAAGTATATTTAGATCAATGACCACTTGTCTCACTATCCTGTACACTTGGTGTTTCCCCTGCTGATTTAAAATGCCATCTTATATATATTTCATCTTATACCAAGTTATAGGAAGTATTTGGGTCTATGTATCAACTTTCTATCCTGTTCAATTGGACTGTTTATGTATCAGTGCCACACTAATTTAATTAATAACAAATTAATAAAATGTTGAGCTTCATAATGTATTTTAATATCTGATAGGACTGGACCTCCCTCACTGTTCTTATTTTTTCAGATTTTTCTTTGTTTTCGGTTTGAATTTTAGAATCATCTAGTCTACTTGTCAAACTAAAACAATAACTTGGTATTTTTGTTGAGACTGATTAAATTTAGAGACCAACAGGGCAAACACCAAATGTACAGGATAGTGAGACAAGTGGTCATTGGTCTAAATATACTTTACTTTCTGTACTACAATAAACTCAAGATGGATAAAATACCAGCAGACCAACCTAGAGAGAATCAGCATTGTTATATACTGACTCTACCTAACCAAAGACAGAATATATCTTCTTATTTGTTCAAGTCTACCTGTGTGCCTTTCAGTATAATTTTATAGTGTCTTCCATAATAGGACTTGCTTATTTCTTTGAAAGCTTATTCCTAGGCATGTTATCTTGTCATTGCTATTGCTAGTGGCTTTTTTCTTCTACTATATTTATTTTATGAGTCAGGATCAGTCATTTAGTAAGTAGACATCCTGTTAGGTAGTTCAGTCTGAGGGAGTTTAACATAAGAATTAATTTCAAAAGTATTGGAATAACATCCAAAATATATAAAGAACTCACACGCCTCAACAACCAAAAAGCAAATAACCCGATTAAAAAATGGGCAGAAGATATGAACAGGTAATTCTCCAAAGAAGAAATTCAGATGGCCATAGGCACATGAAAAGATGCTTCACATCACTAATTATCAGGGAAATGCAAATAAAAACCACAATGAGATTACCTCACACCAGTTAGGATGGCCCTTATCAAAAAGACTAAAAACAACAAATGCTGGCGAGGATGTGGAGAAGGGGAACCTTCCTACACTGCTGGTGGGAATGTAAGCTAGTTCAACCATTGTGGAAAGCAATATGGAGGCTCCTCAAAAAACTAAAAATAGAAATACCATTTGACCTGGGAATTCCACTCCTAGGAATTTACACCAAGAATGCAGGAGCCCGGTTTGAAAAAGACATATGTGTGCACCCCTATGTTTATCACAGCACTATTTACAATAGCCAAGAAATGGAAGCAACCCAAGTGTCCATCAGTAGATGAATGGATAAAGAAGATGTGGTACATATACACAATGGAATACTATTCAGCCATGAGAAGGAAACAAATCCTACCATTTGCAACAACATGGATGGAGCTGGAGGATATTAGCTCAGTGAAATAAGCCAGGTGGAGAAAGACAAGTACCAAATGATTTCCCTCATTGGTGGAGTATAACAGTGAAGCAAAACTGAAGGACCAAAACAGCAGCAGACTCACAGACTCCAAGAAGGAACTAGTGATTACCAAAGAGGAGGGGTGTGGAAGGGCAGGTGGGAAGGGAGGGAGAAGGGGATGGAGGGGTATTATGATTGGCACACATGGTATGGGGGGGGGTCATGGAAAAGACAGTGTAGCACAGAGAAGACAAATAGTGACTCTGTGGCAACTTACTACACCGATGGACAGTGACTGCAATGGGGTATGGGGGGGGACTTGATAATATGGATGAATGTAATAACCACATTGCTTTTTCATGTGGAACCTTCGTAAGAGTGTATATCAATAATACCTTAATAAAAAAAAGTATTGGAAGTGCTGAGGAGCAGAAGAGAAGGGTATTACCTTGAGATCAGGGGCTGCTAGCACGTAAGGGCTATGGCTCATGAGCCTGCCCCACTTCTGTGTCTTGAGGCCATGCTGCTGCCAGCAGCAGACCACTAAGTGGTGCGTGCCTTTGGGTCCTCTGGGGTTCTCAGTTGCCCTACCCATGCTGCTGCTGTAGCAGGACAGCACCTGTTCTGCCCTTGGAGCCCCCATCTCCTGTGGATGCCCTCTATTCTCAGGACCTAACAGGAAATAAGCTGCCAAGGGAGCTTGAAAACTAGTGTTCAGTGTGCCAGGCCTCCAAGTTCAGAACAGAATACAGAAGGTAGGTGTGTGACCAAGGGAGAAAAGTTGGAAAAAAAACTGGTGTATCTACTCACTTTATGTAGGTATGCATAAAACTGCTTATTTTGTATCAATTGTTACCTTGACTACTGCACTGAATTTTCAAGTTCGTAGTTGTCATTCATTTGTAATTCTTCATGTTATATACTATCGTATTTTCCCTAGAGTTATGGTTTTACTTTTTCCTTCCAAAATTTTTCTAAACTTTTTAGAAATTTTAATTGTTTCATTAATCACCTAGCCCCTCCAGTAAAACGTTAAGTAAAATTGATGATAGTGTCTTTTTCTTGTTGTCTTGAATAAAATTGCACCCAATTTTCCTCATTAAGCATCATAAAACTTCTGAATAGAGAAGACACATTTTACCATATTAAAGAAATATTCACCCATTCTTATTTTATTACTTAAAAAAATCTGAATTGTTATATTTATCAAATAGCTTTTCTTCTATAGAAGTATTCTTACATTTTTTTCACAGAACAATTGATGTAATAAATTATATTAAGAGATTTTTCAATGTTGAACATTTCTTGAATCCTTGGATAAATTTTACTTGGTCACAGTGTGCTATTCTTTTAATGTACTGCTAGATTTCATTTGTTAATATGTAATTGATATTTATTAGTGAGGCTTGTCCTTTAACTTCCAACTTCCTTTCTTTGTGTGTGTGAAATCTTTTTGTCAAGTTTTACTCTGTGAAAGGAATATAGAACTTTTCCTTATATCATGCGCTGGAATGATATAAAGCAACTGGAATGATCCACCCTTTAGAGGTCTGGTAGATGTCCTCTGTGAAAATACCTTACTTGATGTTTTTGTGTGTGAGGGAAGGTGGGGGTTAGCTTTTTGGCAACTTTCTATGTTTATTATCAGGCAATAAGAGTGTTTGGAAATGCATTATCTTCTGGGGTCAATTTAATCAATTTTCAATTTTTCTAGAAAATTTTCCATTTCACCTCAAAATACTTAATTCATTTTATTTTTATTAAGGAAGATTTCAGACATATATACAGTTACGTGAGAATACTGCACTGAGCCCCTCAAACCCAGAACACAACAAGGATCAACAAAGCTCATCTTATCTCCCCCATATCCCACCCCACGTCCCAAAGTGCCTCTGAGTCTGGGCTATTTGGAAGCAAACCTTACACATTATATCACTTTATCCATAGACATTTCAGTATATATCACTAGAAGATAGCAATTCTTTAAACATGACTACAATCATATTAATACAAACCAAGAATATTTAATGATCAAATATTTAGTCATTATTAAAATGCCCCCAATGGTATGATAATAAACACATACATATATTCAGTATTTACTTATTAGTTATATTCTCTATATATATACACACACATATATATATGTAGTATTTAGTTTATTAGTTCACTTCGGAGCCCAGATAAGGTGTAGACTATTACAATTGATGGATATGTATCTTCAGTCTCCTCCATGTTTTTCTTTCCTTGAGATTTATTTGGAATAAACTAGCCCACCTTCCTTGTAGACGTCCTACTGTCTGCATGTTGCTGCTTTCTTCTCGGGTGTCATTTAGCCTGTTTTAATCTCCCTGGATTTTCTGTACTGCTGATAGATCTAGGGGCTAGATCAAACTCAGGTTCAATTTTATTTAATTTTTTTTGATATTTTATAGATGGTGGTGTATCAAATTTATTTTGAAAATCGAACAATGTGGTCTCTTACTATGTTTTTAATTTTCTCTCTTTTCTGTGGATCTTTCCTACTTATCATTTCCTACCTATTTAACCTTTTATCTTTCTTTTAAAACAGGTTAGATGGCAGTTTATTTTATTGTTTTTCAAATAAATACATTTTGGCTTAACTTAGTTCAATTTCTGCTTTTAGCCTTAAAATTGCTACCCTCTAGTCATGTATATTAATGTTCTTTTTCTAATTTTGTGTCTAAAGCTTAATTTATTTTAATTTTAGTGTAATTATTTAAGTTTATGAGTTTTCCTCTAGACACTACTTATCTCACTGTGTGCGCCGATGTGGTCCTCTTATACTTGTTCTCTAGACATTCAGCAATTTGGGTATGTATTTCCTTTTTGACCAAACAGTTGTTTAAAAGTGAAAGCTTTTTAGAATATCCATGTAAAAGGGTCTTTTTATTTTCATATTTTATTAAAAATTTCTAGTTTTATCACATCGTGGTTGGAGCATGGCTTTGTTGTTTTTATATTTAGGAATTTATTAGTTTTATTTGCAGCCCAGTATGCTCAATTTTAGATGTTTCAAAGATACGAAAAAGAAAGTGTATTCTCTATTTTCAGAGTTCCTGATTTGAAATATATGTCAAATGTAGTTTAAGGTTATACTCCTAATTTTTGTCTGTCTTGATTTTTGGATCTTTCAGACACTGAGAGTTAATGGGGGTGAATTAAATTTTCCTAATAACCAAGGCATTTTATTTCTTTCTCTTTTTAGCTTGAATAATTTGCATTTTATGAATAGTGCTACTACTATGTTTAGTCATCAATAATTATAACTTTTATTTTCACCATTAATTATACCCTTCAGTTTTACAAGTTTCCATGTCTGTTCCATTGAAAAGCTTTTTTGCCAGAATTCCACTTTGCCTGATATTAGGATCATGACCACTGTTTTCTGTTTGCTTTTGCCTGACAAACATCACCCATCCTCATATTTTTAACTTATATGAATGGCTTTGTTTTAGACGTGTATTTGTAATATATTATGGTTTTCCTTTGTAATCCAATCTGAGAACATTTTTCTGTCATACGTATGTTAAGTCCATTTATATTGATTGATATGACAAAATATTTAGTCTCAATTTTGTCATGATTTTATACAGTGTTTTTTGTTTCAATAGTTTAAAATTTTAACATGGGGTCTGTTTCAGTGCACGTGTGTATGTGTAATTCTTATAAAATTAGGAAAGAATACTTTTATTATAATAATCATCTTTATAATTGGTGTTTTATTTCTTTAGAAAATTTCTTTTGGTTTACTCCCATAAGTAACAGTAAAATTCACATGTATCCTCTTCTTTTCCCCCACCAGATTTTAGTTAAGAATATTCTCTTTCTTGCCATTTATCTTTGAGCTGTTAAATATGCTTAGAACTCTATTTGATTTGTCAACTTTCAACAATAATGCTTAGACTCCTGGCGCTTCCTGGTAAATCTATCTGCAAAATTACTGTGCTTCCCACCCCAGTACTTTTAGTTGTATTGCTTCTACTGCATCACCATCTTTGTTTTAATCTGAGTTCTGCCGGGAGCCGACCTACTCCGCCTGCCTGATGGCACAGCCCAGGAGGCCCTTGGATGGATGCTGCACAGCGGGCCTCCGAGGAAGGCTACTGATCTCTCTTCTATTGCTTAATTTGACTATTCCCCTAGATTCAAGCAGCCCTGATGAATCAGAAAAAGACCCTAGAGAAAGGACTGTTCGGAGCCGCAGAGCAATTATAAAACTCAGCTTGTGACCCTGCACATTCCCCTCGGGGCTGGTGGGTTACTATCCCTGGATTGGGAAATAGAAGAAAGTTCAGGTGACCTCAGGGTACTTGGTCCCCAGGAGAAACAAGAACAGAGGAGAGCCCTGTTTGGAGACGCCGAAAACCTTGGTAGAGTCCCCTTATGAATCGTTGCTATAGAAATTACAGCTCGCGTTGCCGTGGTCAAGATCATAGAACGAGTGCTGTTCTTTCTGCTGTAAATGGTTTCCGGAACCTATGGAAACAACATGCCCCGCAGCGGGCCCAGGAGGGAGGCCGGGTAAGCAAGTTTTAAGACACACTCAGAAGACACTGTGGTCCCTTGTAGAAATTTAACCTGAGATTAGAGCAACAGAAAAATCTTGAGGAACAGACCACAATGACCTTTCATGCTTGGGAAAGCAGGGGAACATTCCGAGAAATAGATTGTGCCATAAATCACCTAAGGACACATGCTTTATGATGATTTTATGATAGTTTCATGTAACCGATCCCGTATATATTGCTTGAAGTTTCTGTCAATAAACAGGCCAGCTTAGCATCTCTGCTGGCGTCGGTGTCCTCACTCACTCGCCGATGCCGTTCCTCCTTCAGGGACCCCTGGACGCGCTGGAGCCGGACTCCCGCATTCCCCCATTCAATACACTCACGGCTCATAGGCAATGTCTTGTGCCAAAGTGCCTCCTTCAGGACATTCTGGCTGGCTGAAATGAAGTTTGACTTAACAGTCATTCTTCCAAGAAAGATTCACGAGAACAAGAGAGAGAAACGGGAGGAGGGGGATTGACTTGAAACTGATGTAAGTCACTTTTGCTCACAGTCTATTGATCAGAAATTGGTGGACGGTCCCAAACTGAACAGGATCACACCCCTAGGGTGAGCGTTAACTGCCGCCATCACCGATGTCACCATCCGTATATGTTAACTACAGTGGAATCACCAGATTACCAGGGAAGTGCAAAATGCTCTGTGCTTTGGAGGGGGATAATAAACATCGTTTTATGAAACACATGCCCAACATTTTAAAATCCTCACTGCAGCCCTAGGAGGTAGGGCTGATAATGATCCCCATGTATAGCCGACTGAACGGAGAAGAGTAAAGCGAGAGAAGCTTCTGCAGATCCGCTGGCGCGCCGGTAGAGGAACTGGGGCTTGGACGCAGGCCGCCTGGCTGTTAGTGCTCCAGCCCTGGACCTCTTCGTTACACGGCTCCTGGGAATGCAGGAGTGTTGACTCAAGCCGACCTTGCAATCATGACATTCTTATTCCATTGCATGCCTGCATCTTGAAAGGGGAGAAGTGTGCAGTTAGATCTTCTTTGATTAGAATTCTGCAGAACTGAGATTCCCTCCCAGGAGAGAATTGCTGATGTCACCATTTCTCCTGTGTGTTTCAGTAGAAGAGAGTTGAGAGAGAGCAAATGCCCTCTTTCTGGTATAGAACACTATTTGAAAACAGTTGCTTTTTATAGAACACTGAGTAAGTGCC
Organism: Manis javanica; assembly: GCF_040802235.1. Classification (NCBI taxonomy): domain Eukaryota; kingdom Metazoa; phylum Chordata; class Mammalia; order Pholidota; family Manidae; genus Manis; species Manis javanica. Next base: position 218,102,591 of record NC_133157.1, read on the forward strand.
AGGCACGGTGCTAAGCTTTGTGCAGACATTTGTGCCATTTAATTGTCATAACCGTCTTAAGAATATGTTTATTCATGGGGTTATATGTCATTTTACATGTGGGAGCTGAGGCTCATAGAGGTGAAGGGGCTAGACTAAGATCATAGAGGGAATTAGTCAGCAAGGTCAGGATTCAAACCAAGTTCCATATTGTCAAATCCCACTCTCTTAGCCCCACCTATGGTCCTTCCCTAGCTATCAGTTAAGATGCCAAATGCTCTTGGATTATGTTTGAGCAGGAGGGAATAGCCTGGAATTGGAATGAGAAAATCTGGGTTTGATTCCTGGTAGCTGTGTGTCCTGGAGCAAGTTACCTAACTTCTCTGTGTCTCTGTATGTTTAAGCACATAATAGACTTAATATTATCTTGCCTGTCAGTTGTTTGTGAGGCAAAAAGGAGGTACAGACTGTGAAAGTACTCTGCAAACAATAAAGTCTGGGCAAAATGCACAAGGCCCTGCTTCCCTTCCCTCCCTCCTGCCTCGCCCTGTCTGCTTCCCAGCCCCTGCAGGTTGTCTTGACTTTGGGGAAATTTAAGCCCCTACCCATGCCCTGGACCAACAGGCTGCCCTTCTAAGATGACGTAGAATTAAGTTTAGACTTGTTACTTTAATAAATAAAGAACACAGCTTGAGCTGACAAATGCTCCCACATTAGGGTGAAATTCCAGATCCCCCTAATGTAGGAACAAGGAAAGGGTGGCTGCTTCATGTCAGTCCTCACTTAATCGTACCACAATCCAGTGACATGACAGTGAAGGACACACTGTGGCCATTCCACTTCCCAGTGAGGTAAACAGAGGGCAGAAAGAAGTCCCCCAGCTGGAAGGTGAGGAGAGTTGAGCTGTCTGATTCCACACTCCCCTCCGCTTTGCCTGCCTTCTCTCCCTTCCCCAGCTCAAGACCTTACTCCCCACTCCAGGCTTGTGGGAGATTTGACAAATTCCTCTCTAGTTGAAATTTGTCAAACCCCATGTCTGAGTTTAAGAGCCAGGGATCCCCAGAAGTCAGATCTTCGCCTAGTGAGGCGCCACAGGGATTTACCACTGGGGTTTTATGAGGTCAGCACCCCATCCCTCTCTACCTGGGAAGCCAAGCAACAGGATCTCTTGGCTGGTTCCCCCGTGCAGAGACCCATCAGGTACCCCCTGCCACCCACACATGCATAGGCAGCATTTGTGGAGCCTTCTGATGGTGGTCCTTCAACTTCCTTGGGGAGAGGGTAAGCCAAGCACGTGGAGCACCCCCTGACAAGGGCTCCTGGGTGGCACCCCTGGAGGCCGCCTGCCTGGGTGCCAGCCTCACGGAGTGCATGTGCAGGTGCCCTTGTTCCTGAAGAAGTTACCTCCCCGCTCCCGGGCTGGGGCGCAGCCACAGGAGCAAGGGGACCACCCAGAAGCTGGGCTGCGTCAGGGTCCAGCCCCAGGGGACTTGATGTGGGCAGCCACGGGCACTGTCAGAGCCTCAGTCTGCATCTCAAAAAATGTGGAAGATGGCACCCACCTCACAGGTGGTGTAGGGATTCAGTGTGGGACCTGAAGGTGACAGTGACAGGAAGGTCGTTGGGAGGCCCTGGCCCCATCAGTGAGAGGCTGAGAAGACACTTGGCTCTGCACTGAGACCTGAGGACTGGAAGGAGTCAGCAAAGGTCAGGAGCACCCCATGTGGGTGGGATGGAGTAGGGGAGGGCCCTGGGGAGCAGGGAAGGGAGGTGGTAGGGCTGGGCACAGGAGGGTGGGTGAGCAGGGTTCAGGGAGAGGTTGTCCAAGGCTGGAGGGCTGCCTGGGAGCTGGGGCTCCATCCCAGGTGAGGAGCGGCCCGAGGTGGCCTGCAGCAGGGGGGCAAGGACATTTTGACGGCTGTGTAGAGATGTGGGGGCAAGATTGGAAATGTCCGGCTTAGTGAGGAGACTCACAGGTATCCTGGTGAGAGGTGGTCTGCTAGTCCCGGCCTAGGGTGGGTAGGGCCCATGGGGGCAGGGGCTGAGCCAAGCAGCATTTGGGAGTGTCTGTTATACTATCCAGCACCAAAGCAGAAGCATAACAGATACACAGTAAACAACGGTTATCTTGCCTGTGGACCCTGAGGATGATTAATTCCACACTCCCCATGCCTAACACAGTCCCTGTATACAGTGGGTACTTAGAGGCATTTGTTGAGCTGAACCCAACAACTTTTACCTATGTGACCTCAAGGAAGTCCAAATGACTCCATGCTTCAGTTTCTTCATCTGTAAATGGGCATAACATTACAGTATGACCCTCATGGGGTTGTGATGATTCAGTGAGTTCATGTATTAAAACAGTCCCCAGTGCAGAGTAAAAACCATGCAAGTGGAAGTAATTATTTGTATTATCATTATTTATCATTATTTACGTCTCCTGCACATACCATGGTCTGGCTGGTAGGTTACACAGATGTGCTAACACTACCCTGCAGGGTTCGATCCTTTACTGTACATCAAAATTCCCCCACATCCCATCCCACTTACAAATCTCCCACTGGGCATCCGTACAAGTGAAACAGCTTTCATAATAATCTGAGACCAGAACCTACTTCCGTTTTTCATGGACACTCAAAGGGGTTTTGCACAATGTTAATATTCCCTGAACTTTCCAGGATGTAACTATTGAGTAAATCGAGGGATGTTTGTACTTTGTTGGCGCTGGGGTTTTTTTCAAGAGTTTCTCACTGTTTTGGAAAATCACATCACTCACAGACGTGCTTTGAGTCACCAGCAAAACACACCCAAATCTGTCTGCATTTGTAACTGTTTTCATGGTGATTTTGTACTTAGAGGTACAGCAACCTGCGGCTTCGTTATTTCCCAGCACAGTCATGCCCAAGTATTTGCATATTGACATACATATCCGTGTATCCAAAATCACTTTCCTTCTATTCCCCCTTTACAGCTAGAGCACATAATCTTAAAATTATATCTGTAAGCAGTTCATCCTGTCTCTTGATTTCAAGATTATATAGGACATTTATTTTTAAAGGGGGTACGGAGTCATCAGTTTTTTCTAGGAAATAAGTAGGTCAAGAAGAGGAAGTGCCTTCTAGAGGGTCCTGGTGGAATTTCAGGTTTGTAAACGTCACTGGGGAAGTTACCTGATGCCCCTCCAGTGATTCCTCCCTGGCCTTCTGCACTGTGCTTTCTTCTGGCCTCTTAGATACAGGCGATGCCCATGTATCTTTGCCCTTTTAAGTCTCTAGAAATAAGTTTCTTTGCTCTTCAGGCTATGGGTTGTGTGTGTCTTTTAGAGGGAAATATGCCTGGCTGGGGGGCCTTGGTCTGAGTTCTTCACCACTGCTCACCGTGGGACTCTGTGCTTCCCTGGACCTTTTCCTCCTCATCTGTGAAATGAGAATAACAGTCCCGTCTCTGAGGGAGGACTGTTTGGAGATCTGAAAGGCCGTGTGAACACTAGTCAGCGTGCCCAGCAAGGCTGCGGCCCCAGGAACTGGAGAGTCAGGCCATGCGTTCCCAGAGAGCAAGGCAGGCTGGGAGGACCTCAGGACTGGCTCTGTCCACCAGCTGAGCAGGGCTCCAGATCTGCTCTCTTAGCCTCAGTTTCCCATCTGCAAAACAGGCACAGAGGCAGAACTTACAGAGAGGTTCGAAGGCCCCTTTGCCCATAGAAGCCTTGTAAGTTAATTTAAGGGTAAACATGTCCACAGAAAGGGGAAACGCCTTTATTCAGAAAAAATGATCTCTATTCTCATATTGGAAAGAAAAACTCTAAACCTCCACTGTTCCACATGTCCAGAAATAGCCTTGGCAGTAAAAATTACTCCCAGGGAGGAAGTGATGGCAGTCATTTCCGCGTGCTATGTGAGCTCCCAGGCAGAGACCACTGTGTCTAGAGCTGTAAGCAAAGGGCTTTCGCTCAAACATGGGACTGGCACAGGGCCCTCCATTCCATGTCATCAGCAGCTCCCTGCAGCCAGGCCCGGTAGGTTGCTCCTGGTCAGTGAGGAGGTAGGTGCAGAGAAAGCTAAGCACAGGCAGTGTCCTAACTGTGCTGACTGCAGTAGTCCAGCCCAGAGATCTGTGGGAGCATATGCAGGATCCCCCAACCCAGCCAGGGCAGGCAGGTATCAGGGGAGGGGCTGAAGAGCCAGACACTTTAAAGATTTTTCTAGACAAAGAGAAGGATTGGATAGAGTAGTGGTAGTTCCAGGCAGTGGGAAGGGTCTGTGCAAAGGCATGGAGGCATGAGAAGATGTGGAGTCCTTTAGGATTATTAGCAGTGATCACAGTTATTGGGCATAAAGTAATGGGGTTGCAAAATCTAGAATTGAGTCCAATTGAGTAGATAGGCAACAGCCTGGAAGGCCCTTGTGTACTTTCCTAAGGAATTTTGACTGCCCTTTGGGCAACTGGGAACCATTGAAAGATTGCAAGCAGGAGAAAGACATAGTCAGATTTGCGTTTTCAAAAGGGATTGGCACCAGAGCAGGGAGATGACTGGTGATCTGCTGTAAAGGGAGAGACAATGGAAATTGAACTGAGACCATGGCCACGGGAATAGATAAGGGCAGACTGAGCTGAGAGAGGCTAAACAAAGCAAAGGAAAAGAGAGGAGGGGGCTTGAGATGGCTTCCGCCATCGGCACTGGGCAGAGGACATTGCCCAGCTATAGAAAGTACCAAGCCCCAACATTTGAGATGATGAAGAGTTTATATGGGTGACTGCTGATGTGGAACAATGTCCCATGAATCTTTGGACCAGTCCTGAGAGTTGCTTGATCCTGGGATGGTGGTCCTTCAGAAAGAGGAAGCATTTGCCCAAGGTCACACCTCCAAGAACCAAGCCCTGGTCACATCTGCCCTTATTGGGACCCTCAGCCACATGCTGCTGTCACTGGAATGTGTTTCGGCATCTGAGAAAGGGTGTGGTTGCCCTCATGGAAGTCCTCCCTGTATGTCATAACATCATGAGCCTCACAAGCTATCCTGGGAGAGAAGACATAAAGCCCACCCCTCCGAGCAGAAGGGTCTCTGGTTGTCATGGTGACTGAGGATGGTGAGAGAGGCTTCCTGTTCTCTTATAAAAAAAGCAGGCATGGCTCCATCTGTGATAAGCTATAAAATGCCTTACATATTCTCCCCAATCTGGATACCTCTCCTCCCTTCTCTCTTCCCTTTGGCTTGTGAATTTCTCATTCCTGCCAAATAGGTCAGCTGAGTTGGAAATTGGTTGTTTGTGCAGTTGGATGCCAAAGTTCCTGCCTGGCATTCCTCACCTGGCACAAATTCATGCACCCTTCAGAGCCCAACCCTGATGTCTTCTTCTTGAAGCCTCCACCAGCTACCCCCTCCATGGCCCTGACTGCATGCACTGATCGACGGTGTCACTGTCCCTTGAGCCCTCCCACGGAGCCGGTGGGAATCCCTCCTGGCGCTCACTCCTGCAGATTCTTCCCTAGACTGATTGTCCAATCCTCTGCATCCTCCTACCTGGGATGGGACCGCCACCAAATTGTTGAATAAGTCAATGAACAAATCATTGTTCCATGAGTGAATGGAATGATCATTCCATGAGTGAATTTAAAAGATGCTCATAAGATACTGTAATGGAAACAGTATCTTTGATACATTTTATATGTTTTACGAAAATATTTTTGAAAAACACGCATACTGGGTCAAAAAAATCCTGTAGTGCTTGTTTTAGCTCATTCAGGCTGCATAACAAAAATACAAGAGACCAGGTGGCTTAAACAACAAACATGTATTTCTTCTAATTCTGGAGGCTGTGGAGTCCCAGATCAAGGCCCCAGCAGATTCACTGGCGAAAGCCTGCTTCCCGGTTCATACATAGCCTTCACGTCCTGTCCTCCCATGATGGAAAGGAGAGGAGGCTCTCCAGGGTCTCTTTCCTAAGTCACTAATCCCATTCGTGAGGGGTCCACCCTCATGACCTATTCACCTCTCAGGTGGCACTCAACTCATTTGGCGAGAAATGAATGAGCAAACCAATGTGTAGACGGCCCTAATACCACCATCCCAAGGGCTAGGATTTCAATATGTGACTCTGGAGGGACACAAACATGCAATCCCTAAGTGCTCAAGGGCATAAATTGCGAAGTGAGTCTTTTTTCCACTCCCCAGATGTTCCAGCCCATGAAATGGTTTCTTATATTTTTAGGAATTTCCCTTTTCGATGATTTAAACAACTGGAAACATCCTGTACGAACTGTTCAATTAGAAGAAATAAACAAAGCAAAATAAAATACAAAGGAATCTTGATTTCTTTGAACAGTATCATGGAGATAGTTCCGCATCATTCTCTGTTCAGAATTATGTAGAGTTCATTTTATGGATACATATTTATTTAACTGAGCTTCTAATGAGAGATAAGGACAATACTCTAATTAATATGCTCACCACCAGGGCCTGTTTGTCTTCATCCTCACCAGTGGAAGGTTTTTTAAATTCATTTTTGGAGCATTTTGGTTGACTTCTGGATGAAAGAGGTGGGACTGTCACTGTGTACTCACCCATGCTGTCACTGTGCTCTGCTTAGTAATTAATACTTCTTTTTATTTTCTCCAAAGACGGTGAAAACACGTGAAGGTCAAGGGCGGCATTATGCACGATTACTGCTCCCCATGCAACACTCAATGCATTTGTGGAATGAATGAGTAAGTGAGTGTCGGGTGTCCAGATGACATGATATAGGGAAGGCTGGCAAATATCTTCTGAACTAACATCAGTACCTCAAAAGCTAAACTCATGAAGATATCATTTCCTGCACTGACTTCCACCAAATTAATGCAACCATTCATTTAATTAACTCTCTCTCTATTGATGGATAATCAACATCCTTCCAATCTTCCACTATTCTAAACATTGTTTACCTTTCCAAGTATTTCCTTACTAAAAAGTTCTGGGAAGTCCTAAATGTGGAATTGTTGAATCAAAAGATTCACTAATTTTAGGGACTTTTGATACATCATACCAAAATTTTTCTGCAGAATGTTTACAGAAATGTTTACTCTAACAGTTCTCTGTGAATCTTGGCAATATCCTCTTCCCTAGTTGGGTCGGGAAAAATTAGGTGAAATTTAAATGGATACTTCCTCAAGTATTAGTTAGGTTGAATATATTTATGTATGTTTGCTGGCCATTTCTATTTTTTATATGAATTATTTATTCTCATCCTCTGTCAGTTTTTTCTGTTGGGATTTGGCTTAATTTCTTAGTGTGGCAGAATGTGACTGAGGCTCCAGCCAGGTAAGCAGGCCTTCTTGGAAACGGCCCCTGCATCCCATTCCCCCCGTGCCTGGCTGATGCCCGGGAACGTGGAGCAGAGAGGAGGCTATCCTACCAAGCCCTGGGCAGTCACAGAATCACAAGCAAATAAGTAAAATGACTGTTGTTTCAAGTCACTACTTTGGGGGTAGTTTGTTACAAACCCAATAGAAAACCAAAGCTCTTACGGTTTGTCTGACTTCTGCAGATGAAAAGTTGTACAGTAAAGACTATGAAGTGTCAGATGTGAACAATCCTGATTCATTTTCTCTCCCAGGGTTTGTCTGGCTTTTCATCACAGCTGATTGATTTCGGCAAATCTATTCCTTTTTCTCTGCAGTTTCAGCTTTTGGTGTCATCTTAAAGCTCTTATTCATCTCAATTAAGTTCACTAATATTTGCTTACATTTCTGCTCTTGTTTCATTTATTTATTATTTGCATGATATTGAAAGTTTTCATCAATCTAGAATTTACTTAAAAACAGAGCACAGGTAGACGAAACACCTGTGGGTGCCCAGGGCTTTTCCTGCGAGAAGGGAGAAGGGACGGGACAGGGAGGGAGAAGCCGGGTGCGACAGCACACTTGGCTGAGAAGGCAGGGGCAGGTGACATGGGAGAGTGAGGGTCAAGAATAATGTAGATGCCCCTACCTGCCTGGGTCCCCTAGGGTCCCCCTCTGAGGTGACCTTGGTGACTTGTCCCCTGAGCATCTCTTCGTCAGGCTCCCTGCATGTGTCACCCCCTTATCTCTGAAAGGGTCACAAAGGTTCACTTCACTTACATGACCAGCCATCTCTAGCTTCAAAAGTGGCCAAGTTCAAGCCCAGAGGGAAGCAGTTGCAGGTGGTTGAATGCCAGGGTGTGAGGCAGTCTTTGTGACATCTGGTTTGCCCAAAAGCCAATGTCAGGAAAAAAATACAAAACAAAAGGCACAGGCAGGAGACACACCCCTAAGTTACAAGAGACTTAAATTGAATCACACACAATGCACTGCATGAATACTGATTTGAAGCTTAATACCAAAAATACTCTAAAAGGTATTTGAGGGACAATTCTGGACACTTGACTATGACTGGATATTAAACGATATCAGGAATTTTTCATTAGTTTTCACCGGTGGATGATGGAGTGTGGTTATGTGAGACAATGCCCTGTTTTTAGATGTTTGTTGAAGTATTTATGGGTGAGTAATCTTGGTGTCTGTATCTTACTTTCAAATGCTCTGGCAAATAAAAGCAAAAATAAAAGCAAAACATGAACAATATTGAATCTTGGGAAGTAGGCATAAGAATGATTATTGTACCATCCTCAAAAAATAGTAAGTAAAATGCATGTTTGGTGCCAAGGAAAATAAGATAGAATCTCCTTTGGTCCTCTCTTGGTATTTTATTTAGCTCCTCAGGACAATACCTGCCTGTTTCAGTCGTCCTGTTAGGGGGCAGGCCCATCTAGGACTAAGTCTCAAAGTGGCCTTGCGGTGCATCATCGGGTCTGGGAACAGCAGTGTTCTCCCCCACGGGGCTGAACTCTAATCTTGCACACCCCACAGAGTCATGCAGGTGGCCCGCAAATGCAATTTAAGCACACTCTGAGGGCTGGACCCTGCCAGGGCTGAGAGCCCAGCAAGCCCACTATGGGGCCGGAGGCTGGTGTGGGGGGAGTGGAGGGCAGGGCAGGGGATGTGAGTTAAGTGAAAGCATGTAGGAATGCCTGATATTCCTTCACCACCGTGGGGAGCATACTGTGCACTGGCTCCTGGCCCACGTGACCTCTCTGGCCTCGCTCCTGACCATGCCAGGCCGTCCAGTCCAGTGATCATTGTGTCATGCATTTGAGCCTGGCGGTCGTTTTCTAGGACGTGACTTAGAAAGTAGGGCACAGATCACTATTGATTGGTGAAGACTGAGAGGTCCCCATGGGGCTGGAAAGGTCATTGACATTCATTTATTCAATCATCCATTTAGTCATTCATTCAAGAAACTGGCTCTGATCAAGTCCTGTTGACCTGGGAATCGGTAGATAAATGAGACCTGGTTCCTGCCCTGGAGGCACCACCTTCACAAGCAAAAGCAGTGATAAAGCAATATGCCTTACAGATGCAAGCATGGCATGAGGGAACAAAGAGGAGGAGTCTTACCCAACCTAGGGTGAGGGAGGGGAAAGCAGGGAGCCAGGCAAAGGGCCTTAGGGATGGTATCATTAATAGTGATGGAACGTGCATCATCTACTTTAATCCTCCTAATAACCCTAAGACCCGATTCTCACCCATCACTGTACAGACAGGGTATCCGTGTTGAGAGAGCACAGGTGAAATTCCCTTACATTATCTGTTAACTGTGATGCTGATGAGATCTGAATGGTGAGACTCCCTGCTCATGAGCTCAGGTCCTATCACTGGGCACTGCTGCCTCCATAGGAAGGGGCAGATGTGGTTGAGCAGGAACACACAAGTCAAGGGGAAGAGGGCCCTAGAATGCAGTAAGTTCACCAGAGCAAGGAAAAGGGTGCAAGGAGAAAAGGAACTCAGGCCACACCCTTTATTAGCTTGACTTTCAGGGGAAGAGACTGTGCTCAGAGAGGTTAAAGAGTTGCCAAGATGCACTGCCCCTCTGGCAGAGCAAGAATTTGGACCATGCTGTCAGCATGAGGACCTGCAGTTCTTGCCTCTACAAGGTGGGCCCTGGTTGACCTTGGTCCTGAATGGAGCCAAAGCCAGCTGGGCAGTGGGGTGGGGGACATGGGAGGGAAGGAGCAAGTACCTAGTTTTTTCTCTTCTAGTTAAATAAAATCCCAGAGAGTCAGAGTACTGGCTAAGCCCTAAGCCTGCGTGTGCACAAGGCCATATCCAAACGCATTTGCTGGGCTGACTGGTTGAACTCCTCTGGACACAGGGCCAAAGCAGGCAAATGTCTAACCAGAGGGACAGGTCCCTGTCCTGTGCTTCTTGGAGCCTACACAACTCAGCCCCGGTGCTGCCCCCAGGCACTCCTGAGAAGTGCCATGTGAGGTTTCTGCTTAGGGCTGTCCCTCTCCCTATTCCATAGTCTAGGGGTGCTTCTAGGAAGTTCCAAGCCAAAGGGTGCTCTGTTCTGGGCCCTAAAAGTTAATCAGCTAAGGTACAGCCATCCTCTATAATCAGGTCAAAAAAACCTTAGCTGTAGAGGTTATTGTCCCTCCTTTGGTGATGGGGAAACTGAGGCCCAGAGAAGGGAAACCCTTGCTTAGTGTCACACTAGCAGAAGAGGGATGCAAACTAGGTCTTCTGACACCCAACCATGGGCCTCATGCTTCCTGCCTTAGTCAGCTCAGGCTGCTACAGAAAAATACCGCAGATAGGGTGGCTTAAATGACCAATATTTATGTCTCACAGTTCTGCAGGTGGGAAATCCAAGATCAAGGCAGATTCGGTCCCTGGTGAGAGCCCGCTTCCTGGTTTGCAGACTGCCACCTTCTCGCTGTGTCCTCGCTTGGTGGAGAGAGAGACATGTGGATCTTCCTCGTCTTACAAGAACACGAATCCCATCATGGGGCCCCACCCACGTGACCTCATCTAACTTGAATCACCTCCCAAGGCTCCCACCCCTCTCCAAGTACCATCACACGGGGTTTCAACATGAAGTAGGGGGGGGACACATTCAGTCTGTAGTACTCCCTGAGATTTGGAGGATGCCTGGGCCCTCTCTGCTTCTTCCCCCTTCTGCAGATGCTCTCCCCTACTACCCCACCCCTTATTTTCTAAGACATTCCATCTCCTCCCTGGATGCTGAGTTCTCTCCACAGGGGAGGAGGGACCATTTCATTCATCTCTGCAATGCTGGAGCTGGCTCAGTGCCTGGCACAGAATGGGTACTGAGGGAATATGTGCTAAGTTCACTTAACAGTCTCATTTAATGTATCCCACATTCTGCTTCCAGATTAATTTTTTTGTGGATATGTGGTGGGGAATGAAGGCAGAGTTTCAACACGTGCTAAGGGCCTGAGACAAGAGTGCTCATAGCCAATGAACTTGGAGGAATTTGAAGGTGGCCTGTGGCTAAGAGAAGAGCCACAGGGCAGTGTGCTAGTCTGCTAGGGCTGCCATAACAAGGCACCATAGACTGTGGGTCTTAACTATCAGATATATATTGCCTTAAGGTTCTGGAAGCTAGAAGTTTGAGACCAAGGTGTCGTCAGGGTCAGACCCTTCTGAGGCTTCTCTCCTTGGCTTGTGGTTGGCGTCTCCTCCCCGTGTCTTTACGTGGCCTTCCCTCTGTGTGTGTCTGTGTTGTAACCTCTTCTTGTAAGTATACCTGTCCTGTTGGATTAGGGCCCATCCTAGGGACTTCATTTTACCTTAATTACTGCTAAAGACCCTATCTCAAAACACAGTCACATTCTGAGGTCCTGGGGTTAGGACTTCAACATATGAATTTGGAGAGGACACAATTCAGCCCACATAGGCAGGGCCTTAGAAGGCCTTGTAGAGCCTGGGAGGAAGTTCGGGCTTTATTCTAAATTGATGTGAGGTCAGTAGAGGGTCGGGAATCAAGTCCCCATGGACTGCTGTGGAGAAGGCCTGCTGATGTGGCACGTGGGTGGGGATTCGGGAGATGAGGAGCAGTTGGAAACAGTCCCCAGGGTCCCAGGCTGTCTGCACCAGGCCTGTAGCAAGGACATGCCTGCGGAGTAGTGACCCCCAAGGGGTCTCTCCTTGCTCCTTCTCCCAGGATCATAAAATGTTCCAGGAGATGAACAATGGCTGCGTGGGGATCCTGTTTCTCTGGGGTGGCCTGCCTGAGAGGACCAGCTCATAGGGAATGGGAGACACTATGCGTATTTGCCATTGTGAGAGTAAAGAACAGCCAGCAGAGGAAATTTATGATGGTCAGAAAGGCAAAAAGGAGAAAACACAAACTACATGAGACCCCACCAGCCGGAGACCACCACTGCTTCCAAGTCAGTGCATCTCCTCCCATGCGTCTTCCTGATGCAGCAGGGACAGTGCAAGTCATTCATTCACTCTGCTGGGTGCCAGGTACAGTTCTAGGCTCAGGGAATGTATAGCATCAAGGTCTCTTCTCCGGGAAAAGTTGGATTCATCTCTTGCTCTGCCTCTCCTTGGCCAGGCGAGTTTGGGGCCATGACTTCACGTCTCTAGGCCTCTGTGGTAAAGTCCCTGAAGTCAGAACTGCTGGCAGAATGTGAAGTGATGTGTGCAAACTGACCTGTGGGTGTGCACACAAGGAGAGGACAGTGATCATCCCGGGTGCTTTTCCCAGGCGGGACCGCGTCCCCACCCCGTGATGCGGGCGGCCGCCTCTGTGCTGCACAGGGTCTGTTCCGACACCCAGATCATCACTTGGATCTTGAATCCTGGGCTGCCCCTTGGAAAATGTCCCCTCTCATGCCCCAGTCTTTTCTCTTTGGGTCACAAGGGCCAGTTCACCCTTACCCCTTCAGGCATGGAGGCACCCCGCCCCGCTCCCATGGGCGGGACCCCCTTGGCATCAGTTTGAATCCCAGCCCCGGCTCCCAGAGGCTGTGCGATCATGGCTCTCACAATTACCCTCTCCAAGCTTGCTTTCCTCAGACATAAAACAAGAAAAACAGTAACGATCTCATGGGCTGCTGTGAAGAGCAGATGAGATGAGGCCTGTGTAATGGTTAGCATGGCACTTGGACCCCCAGTAAAAGTTAGCGCTTCTGTTATCTAAGTTCCATTTGTGAGTGTAACGAAAGTCACTAACACTCTGCCTGGAAGGCTTTCACAGCTTTAGGATGGGGAAAGAGGGAGTTAATGGATCTCCCAGCTCTGGTTTATCAGTTCCTCTAGTAGAAGGATTGACAGCTACGTTATTGCCTACGGTTATTCTCACAGTTAGGGATGGTGTTCTCTTCTCCACAGGGATACACTTTCACATGCCCAGGGTCCTGGCATTTCCCTCTCACCTTGTTACAGTGGGCCAGCCCTAGGCTGTCCTCAAGGACCCCTCGCTCGACCCCCTCCCCCAAGGCTTCAGGATTCTATGGCCCTTCCCAGGGCCCCTCCCACCTGCCTCCTGCCTCCCTCTGAGCACAGGGACCACACTGCTTGGCCCACAGGCCTCTGCTGAGAGGAAGTGTGGCACCTGGGATGTCCCGGGGAGGGGCTACGCTCTAGGTAACCCTGCTCCTGCCCTCCCCTCCTAAGACTGCTGCATACCTTCCCTCCCTTTCTGCCCTCTGCCACCCCACCCGAGCTATGCCCTTCCAGAGGACTGTCTGGTCAGGAAGGCCCAGCAAGATCACATAGGCCTCTTATCCCGGCACGTAGGCCTCATGGAGATGCGGTCAGGGCTCCCTGACATCACTTCCTGAGGCACAGACTCTAGGTGTTAAATAAAATCAAACCACAGAGGGTGGAAAGTATTCCCAAGTTAATAATGTCTTAAACCCTCCTGGTTACATCAAGGAGCAGGACTCAGGTTGCTCCTGGTGTTAAGGCTTCACTCCTTTTAATGAGGAGAAAGTGGCCTCTGTGCTTGGAACCCTCCCAGGCAACTGCACCTCGTCAGAATCCTATTCTTCATTTGCCTTTGATTTTGTTTACTTTTGCCAATGACTTCAGTTTACCACCAGCAAAGTGGTTTCTCCACTCAGAACAATGACACAGGGTTTGCCTTAACTTTTTTATTTGGGTTTATATAAAGGAATTTATTAAATTTAAAAAAATGAAGTAATACATTTTACAAAATGTGCTCAGACTATGGTAAATATCATAAATGCAATATGCCAATGACTGCCGCTTGGGAAATGTGACTTGGACACGAACATGAGTCCAGGTGGGGAAAATGAGGCCCTGGCAGGGGATGCCATGAAGCCAGTAGGTGGAGAAGCTGGGACCACCTGGGCTGTCAATTTGTTAATTACCTACTGTGCACCTTCATTTTACATCCGCAGTTATTCTTTGCCACCAGCCTACAAGATGCTATTTTTCCCTGTTACAGTTGTGAAACTGGGTTTCAGAGAGGTTAAGTGACTTCTCCAAAGGCACACAGGTAATGGAGGGAGAGACAGGACTGAGCCTTGTTTACCAGGCCAAAGCTCTTTCCATGGGGCCTGAAGTCTTCATCCCCAAAACTCCCCAGAACGGGAGTCTGAGTTTGTAAGCCCTGAGCTGGCCTTTCTGAGCAGTCTCTGTCCCCAGTATCAACCTCAGCCCTGATTACACTCTCAGCATAGAGGGATTCTCACTGCTCAGCACCGATTCATCTCCCAAAACCTCAGGGACTCTTATTTTTGCTCCATGAGGAGACACGCCCGGCCCATTCAGAATTGTTGTGCCTGCTTGGGCCCTGGGGCCTTTTTATATTAACTTGACCTTTCACACAGCCTTGTGTTATCCCATTTAAAAACTGAGTGCGTGGAGACCAGGAGGGTTCCATCACTTACCCGCACTCACCCAGCTGAGAAGGGGGAAGAGCTTGTCTAGTTTCACAGCTGACATGAAGTCCCCTGCCCTTGACCTCCAAATTCCGAGACCCCTCCATGTCCCCTGACCCTAGTACCTCTCTATAGCCCAAGTCCCTGACCTCTGGGCTCCTTCCTGGGGCTGCAAGCACTGGCCACTTGTGCAGAGCCCTGCGAACCCACTGTCCCAAAGGGTTTGTGGGAAGGGGTGGCTTAGGGGTCAGAGGGGAGGCAGTTGTTCCTGGTTCCTCTCCTTAGAGATTCTGCCACTGGGATCTTTGGCAGAACAGAGGGAAGAATCTAGGCTGGGAAATCAGAACCTCCAGCCTGGACTGCTCATGAACTCCTAGTGACCTCAGTTTACTCATCTATAAAGGGAGAACTTCCAGAATTGTGAATTTATGGGTGTTTTATGGCCCCCACACATACTTGTTTATTTCTTCCTTTCTTTGTGCCTACTGTCTGCCACAGCAATTGAAAAAACCAATACATTTCAAATGAACATCTAGCTGTCTAGATTTTTACTTGAAAAGGGCAAACGTGGGTATCACTGGGCCCATTTGCTGCAGGGCAGAAGTTAGCTGGAACAAGGTGTTGGCTGCCCCTGTATGGGGGACCCCCGCTTTCCAGGGCTGGGCCTGCCCACTACCCACTGTGCTGCCCCTAGGCCAAGCATCAGCTGCCTTTAGCAACATGCTTGTTCTGATGGTTTTTTATAAGGAAGGAATAATTCTTAATACCTGTGCTTCTCTAAAGTGAAAGAGGAAAAAGCCCAACAGAGAGTTTGTCTAGGAAAAGGAAATTTCCCTTTCTTTTATCATTTTTTGTTTCTGTTTTGTTTGGGGTATGTGAATATGCACACACACAGACATCTGCTTGCCCACATGCGTGGACCTGAAAACCCCTTCTGATTAATATGCAAAGGGGGTCCCTCAGGACTGTGGTCAGCCCCTGGAAGCCGCTTCCCAGGACTGGAGGGCTGGAGGCCTCTTCCTCAGCACAGCCTCTCCAGCGGCTGGCTCACCACAGGCAGCCCCCAGGTCAGCCACCCGACGGATGGGGCCAGAACGTTTTGTTGTATAGTAAACACACCATGTCAGGCATTTTCGGGCCTGACCTGGGATCAGTGCCAAGAGCATTCCTGAGGGGTCAGAGGGAGCGTGTTTACTGTCAGGCTACAGAAAGAACTTCCTTCAGTAAGCCCTTGGGTATTGCAGTCAAGATCAAATATTTAGCAACCCTTATTAGGGGGTGCCAGGCTCTGGACCAGGCCTGCAGACATGGAGACATCAGTTAGATGCAATCCCTGTCCTTAGAAAGTTCTCAGGGCATGGGGAAGCTGACCTATAAGGGGACAACCACAGGGGGGTAAGAAAGTGACAGTATGGCCACAGGGCACTGGAGGCAGGGGCAGGGAGTCAGCAGCCCGGGGCAGTGGGCACAGCACCTCAGCGTTGAGTCTATCCAGCCTTTATTCTAAGCCATGCAGCCAAGGACCGTTATGTCTCTAGAGGACCATCTACAAGTGTCTTCTTTTGACAGAAATAAACCAGGGATCACTTTTCATGACTCCACGAGTAACTCATTTTTTTTCCCAAAAGTGTTAAATGCTGTGAAATGTGTGAGTTCAACCATAAACACTCTTCAGAGATAACCAGTGACTAGTGTTGGCTGTATCTATTTCTCCAGCGTTTCCTCCCAGGCTTCAGCATAACTTAGGCCCCTGGGGGCTCCCCCCTTCCAGGCCTGCAGAGGCCTCACGTGGGCCATCTACTTAATCTTCACAGCCATTCCATGAGGCAAGTTCTATGGGCATGCTACTTTCTGCACAAGGACCTGAGGCACAGCAAGGGTGGGTCACTTGGTCCTGATCACACAGCAAGAAAGTGGCAGAATCAGAACACCTGGCTCCAGGTCTGAGCCCTGAAACTTGCGACATGGGACATCAAGTAACTCCCGTGCTTGCTCTGCTCACTGGCTAGGGTGCGAGATGAGGTATGCACACGGGTGGACTTATTCCAGGCACTTGGACTTAATTAACCCCACTGTCTCCTGCCTTCACCATCATCATTAAATATACACACCTATATTGACATGTTATTTACCCAAATGCTCTCTTAGGGCACAAAACATCTTACATTTCAAGTAGATCTTATACTACTTTGATTGTTATTACAGAGCTGCCTCCCTCATTTCAAGGTCTGTCCAGAAGTCCCATAGTTGATCTGACCAATCTCTTCTTTATGGCTTCTT
Organism: Manis javanica; assembly: GCF_040802235.1. Lineage (NCBI taxonomy): Eukaryota > Metazoa > Chordata > Mammalia > Pholidota > Manidae > Manis > Manis javanica. The sequence goes on from NC_133157.1 coordinate 218,119,568, forward strand.
GGGTGGTTTCCAGTTTTCTGCTCTTACAAACAGTACTTCCACAAAGATCTTGGCAGAGGCCAGTGAGCATTTTGGCCAGACTGCTTCCAAGAAGAGGGGCTGCCAGGCCAACAGTGCGGACAGCGCAGGCCAGACAGGCCTGCCAACCTGCCCACTGGAGAGACTGCTCCTGGGGCTCACTTCCTTCAGCTGGAGGAAGAACGTCTGAGCTGGATGTGTTTAAATGCCTTTTTCCATGGTGGCTGGTGGCAGGACTCCATCTCACAGTCTTCATGTGCTTTGCATTTTTATCTGTGCTCTTAAATGACTCTGAGAAGGTCATGATTAAAAAAAGAAAAAATCAATCGTGCCAATAACACAAGCCATACTGTGGTCAGCAGCTGTTTTCCCAGGAGGACAAGCTGGGCCTGGAGGTCCTTCCATGTAAATTCCATCAAGGTGCCCCTACCTCTAGGCAGCCCCCCTGCAGCACTCACAGGCCAGAGAACAGAATTCAAGCGGGGCTTTAGCCCCACCTGTTTAGGGCACAGCCTGACCAGTCTCAACATTATTCCAGTTAGGGCAGTGAGCTGGACCTGGGCTGCCTGGATTCAGATCCAACTTTTAAATCCTATTAATCATGTCCCCGTGGACGACAAGCCACTTAAACTCTGTGTGTCAATGTCACAGTGTAAAATGGAGGTTGATTATAATGATAGTGCTTCCCTTATACTGCAGCAGCAGTGAAAATTAAGTTGAAATATCTAAAACCCTTAGAAGCATACATGGTGAGGTATCAATAGATACTTATATTGACACTGTTTGCTAACAGGCTGTTAATAATCCTGCTGAGTGGCTGTTAAGGAGGCCTGACCGTCCCTTGCTAGGGCTGTTTTTTTCCACCAGAAAGGCCTCTTTGGCCTTCCAGGAAGCATGTTTCACGGAAAGACGCTGGAGAGAAGGGAGCAGGGATCCTGACCCTCCTCTACCACCCATGTGACCTCAGCGCCTCTCTTTCCTCATCTGATCTTTGTGTTTTAGAGTTTTGTCTACATATTTAAGATCCATCAGTGTACCAAGCCAACAGGGCACCACCAGTGTTGGCTCTACTTCTAGTCCAGGGGCACCAGGACTCAGTACAGGGTGGAAGGTGGGGACTGGGGACCAGGAGGGAGAAGGGGTGTGCAGAAGAATCCAGAAACAAGCACATAGGCTCGGGTCCCAGCACAGCTTTGCCAAAGACCTCAGTGGTGGCCATGTCCTGCTTCATCAGCCTCCCCGAAGCCCCCTGCAGAGCCCTCCTGATACCAAGGTACTGGCAGCCTCCAACAGGCTCATCTTCAGGGCCAGCTCCTCCTTCGAGACCCAGCCTCGTGCCTCTTCCTCCTGGAAGCTTGGACTTTCCCCCACCGGGATTGTCCCCATCCTGGGGTCCCCCACACCTCTTCTCCTGTACCTGTTTGTAGGTGCTTTGATTCCACTTGGATTTCAGTCACCTGTGATCTGTTTCTATTCTCCCTGTGAGACTGGTCACTTCCTAAGGCAGGGGCAGGAGGGGGTGGGGGCTTTGGGGTAGGGAGTTTACTACTGGGCAATTCTAAGGTTCGCTTCCCAGCTCTGCCTCTCACTACCCCAATATCCTTGGGTAAGGCCCTAAACATCTCTGCCTTAGCATACATGTGTTTGCTGGGGGCTGACAGGCCCCCTGTTGCCAGCACCTCCTCTGCCCTTGTCTGCCTGGCAGGCTGTGCGTTCTTGAGGATACCTTCTAAGCCATGCAGCCAATCTAGGGCAGCAATCTAGTAAGCTGCTATAAAATGTAAATAGAAAATCAATGGACAGTAATGTAATGTGTAAAGAATACTGTAATGATGGAGTGAACTCTAATATCAACTGTGGACTTGGGGTGATTATAACACATCAGTGTATTATCAGGAATTATAACAAAGGCATCACACACAGGGAGCACACAGGTTCTTTCTCTTCTCCCTTGTTGGAGGGTAACAGTGGAGACTCCGAGGTAGCAGGTTTGCCCAAGGACATGCACCCTGGAAGGGGCAGAACTGAAATATGGGCCCACATCTGAGTATGCCCCCATGCTGCCACCCCCACCCCTCATCCCTCCTTGCCCCGCATGGAAAACCAGGAGGGGCATTAGAGGGACTGAGTTTGCACCCTATGAAACATGGCACGTGAATTTCAAACAGAGACTTTGACCAGCAGCAGCCTGTGGATATTTATTACCTCAACTAGCATGATTTGAGCTTTTCAGTCTGGGTGCAAATGACACACCCCCTCATCAAGCCTGGGGACCTGCCTGGAAGAGAAAGAGCAGTGGCCAGAATTCAGAGATGTGTGTTTACCTTCCAGCTCTACCCCAGCGCTGTTCTCTCTGGGGCTTGAGAATCATATTTTCCTCCCTTTTTTGCTGCAAGAATTTGAAAGCAGCATGTGTGAAAACTGTGGCCCACATCAGACATTCGATAGATACCAATCATGAAGATTCCTCAAGTCTGCCTCAGGGCAAGAGGGGCCAGTGGCTCACATGGATCATGCCCCACATGGTCACAAGTTGCCCAGAGGAAACTGCAGTTTGGAACAAGGCAGGAGCCACATTGTGAGCAGCGGCCTCTGCATATCCAACCCACGGGAGCTGGTGGGCACTTTTAAATACTAAACTTGACCACTGCGTTCATCTATACCACACAGTACACATGCTTACGGTGTTTACCCTACGACTCAGAAATGCAGACCTGGGGGCAGGCCCAGCCGAGGTCTATGTCCTTTCTGCCTCTGGCTGTTTATGATGTTCCTGGAGTATCTTTCTGCCAAGCAGGAGTGGCCTGCTGTCTTGCGCTCCACTTGTTTTATGACTTCCACTTATTAACTGGGTTAGAGTCTAACCAGATAAGGCCTGACCCAGTAAAGAGCCTGTGGAATGATGAACATTTCTACTTGTCTCTGCAGTGACCACAAACAACACCTTGGCTGAAACTGTCTGAGATGTGGTACTCCCCAAAAAGGCAGCAGTTTGGGAATGGTGCAAAGAAGGCTGGAAGGGGTCTGTTCCTGCAAAACTTTGTTTCTCACTCCACTGGGTCCACTGGCATAGTAGAAGAGCATTCCAATCCCGGGTCCCTAGGCCAACAGTGAAGTACTGGCTATGTGACCCAGAGCAAGTTATCAAACATCTCTGAGCATCGCTGTCTTTGGCCAGGACAATTCCGCATATCTGCGTGGGTGGTAAGGAATAATAAGAGAGAAAAAGCAAACATAGTGCTGGCAGATGGACAATGCTGGCTTTATGCAGTTTTTTTTTCTTTTCCTCAGTGTTAGAAAGAAAGAATTTTATCAGGTCTTTTTTCAGAAACATATTTTGTTCTGAAGAGTCATGTGTTTGTAAGATGTTGCTCCTGGGAATGTGATAAAAATCACTGCTGCCTTGCCTATTTGTTTGTGAGTCTGTACCTAGTAGCTTCCTAGATTGCTGCCCTACTGCCTTATTCAAGGTAGCAGCATTTATTGTGCGCCACTGTAAACCCAGCCTTGAAGCGAGGGGCTGGGGATTTGAAGAAAACCTGGTCCTGCCTAGAGGAGCTCATATTCCAGAGAGGAAGGCAGGCAGCTCCAGAATACCCACTGTGGACCTCTGTGGACATCCCCAGGGAGTGGCTGCTTCTGACTGTGGGGCTCTGGCGATGCATTCTGGAACCGCTGGCATTTTAGACGTCCTCCAAGTGAGGACGATTATGCAGGCAGGGCTGGCAGGAAAGGCATTCAGGCTTAGGGAATAGCAAAGGAAAGGCTAGGTGACCATTTGTGGAGCTATTTTCAAACACTAGATAGGGTCAGAATCACCTGGACAGTGTTTTAAAACACAGATCTTGCAACCCGGATGTCCTTCAGTAGGGGAGTAGAGAAGCTGTGTTACATCCAGACAGCAGAAAATTATCCACCACTAAAAAGAAATGAGCTATTTAGCCATAAAAAGACATGGAGGAAACTGAAATGCATATGACTAAGTGAAAGAAGTCAATCTGAAAAAGCTACATACCATGTGATTCCAACTAGATGATGTTCTGGCAAAGAAGAACTATGGAGACAGTAAAGGGATCCGTGGCTGCCAGGGCTGGGAGGAGGGAGAAAGAAATGCATGATCACAGAACATTTTTAGGGCAGTGAAATACTCCACCTGATACTGTAACGATGGATATGAACCCGCATGTAAACTGGGTACCGAGTATAAGAATGTCCACACATCCCTCAGAGACACACTGTCTAGAGCAGTAACTCCCTGGGATTGTCCATTCTGACTGCCATTTGTCTCTCGTCCATTCTGGTTGGACCTGCCTGCCAACCCCTCTGGAATGTGAGCTCTTGTTGGTTGGACCAGGTTTTCTTCAAACCCCCAGCCCCTTGCTTCAAGGCTGGGTTTACAGTGGCTCTCACAATAAATGCTGTCACCTTGAATAAGGCAATAGGGCGGCAATCTAGTAAGCTGCTATAAAATGTAAATAGAAAATCAATGGACAGTAATGTAATGTGTAAAGAATACTGTAATGATGGAGTGAACTCTAATATCAACTGTGGACTTGGGGTGATTATAACACATCAGTGTATTATGAAGAATTATAACAAAGGCATCACACACTCAGTCGTGTGTCCTGGCCTGGCTGTGGCAAGGGTGGGAACGGGATTCACTTATCATGATGGCAATGCTGGTGATGGGGGAGGTTGTGCATGTGTAGGGCCAGGAATATATGGGAAATATCTGTATTTTCTGCTTAGTTTTGGTGTGAACCTAAAACTGATCTAAAAAATAAAAGCTATTAATAAGACACACAGATGTCTGCACCCCAGAGTTTCTAGGATGCAGCTCACAAATTTGCATTTCCAACGAGTTCCCAAATGGTGCTGATGCTGCTGGTCCACACGGGGAAGAAGATGTTGTAGAGGAAGAAGAAGAGAGGCCGGAGGGAGTCGGGTCACAGACAAGCTTGAACGCCTGGCTGGGTGCTGGGTGGTGCTCACGTACATCCAGCACTGGCTGTGGTCACCAATGTGGTCACTGACTCCTCCACCGAGCCCCACCCTGTGCCATGTCTGTGATGGACCTTAGCTGTACAAGGGTGAAGGACACTGTCTGATCTGTGCCACCATCTTTGCCCTGCTGGGCTTACAGTCCATCGGATGTTATCATACAGGACATTGTATTGCCGACTGTTCTCACACATCAGGGCGAAGAACACAGCGCTGTCAAAATCATGCCTGTTTAAAGAAAGGCTTTGTCTAAACCAGCACTCTCTGCAGTGTTCGAGGGACACGTTGCTGGAGCTGCCTTTCCTGGTAATGGAGAGTCATCTGGTCTGTCTGCTGGTGTATAGGGTCAGATGCCCCAATGGAGGCCTGAAATAACCATGACTGCAACAAGAGAGAATTTTCTTTCTTTCTCATGCAATGGTCTGGGTTTGGGCAGCCATGGCTGCAAAGGCTGTCATGTTGGGGAGGGGGCCCCACTCTTCCCCTTTACTGCTCTGATGGCCCAGGGGTGCTGCTTCAATCCACAGGGTTGGAGGTGATTCACTGTCTGGCCCCTGGTTGCACAAACCCCAGGCCACTGGCACAGAATGCAGTGAGAGCCATGTGCTTCCTGCAAGTGTATGAAGCAGTAGTGCAGCTCACCACTGCCTCTCTGAGAAGGAGAAGCAAGAAAGACAAGGGAGAGGATGACCCCTACTTCAAGACTCTCTCTGGAATTGCGCATCCCTCTGCTCATGAACCACACACCACAACTTAGTCATGTGTCCTGGCCCGGCTGCGGTGGAGGTCGGAATGGGATTCACTCATCAGAACGCTTTTTGTGTCTGATTCTTTCTAAAATGTCATACTCCACTATCTTGCCTTCCTACTTTCTATGGAAGGAATATACGGAGATGTAGGTACTGTAGATGATTGTTTTGCCCCAACAAAATGCTTTCTAAACCTTCTCAAATCTAAACTATTTGTTTCCAATTTTAACTTTGGATTAGAATCACCTGGGGTGGGGTGCAGAGCTCTTAAAAATACCAATGCCCAGAACCTTTGCCAGAAGGCTTGATTTAATTTTGTTGGGGTGGTGTTGAGACATCAGAAATTTGATGAAGCCTCCAGGACATGCTAATATGCAGCCAGGGTTGGGAACCCCTTATCCAGGCTCACCTCATGTCATCCCTTCATTATTAGGTTGTGACCAAAGGGCTCAGAGATTCCTCCATATTAAACAGAAAATATTCATTGATAAGCTTGGAAAGGCTGAGTCAATGACGCACACTAAACATGTAGCTTGACATAAAGGTGCAGCACCACACAGGAGGGCCTGCTCCTCACAATTGCTGTTAACACTTCCCCAGCTCTCCGTGAAATGGGACCTCCCTCCATTCACTCTCAGAGGCCAACAATTTCCTACCTGATCACCAGGAGCCCCGTGATGCTGATTCAATTCATGGCATGTTCCTTGGGTGGGAGGTGGAAAAGGAAAGGGTACACACACGCACATATACATATTCATCATGTCTTTGCAGGGACACAATTCAGTTTATAGCAATTGATTGATTGGGAGTTTTTACTCCATGTCCATTGGCCTTTGCACATGGACATGCCATGACCACAGGGAAGGTGACAGCCTGCAGTTCCAGAAAGGGTTGACAGTTAAGGGCTGTGTGATGGCAGAACTTCCGGCAGATGAGAAGCACACCTTGTGCTGAAAGGAGATCTGGTAATACATGACTGAACCACCACAAGTCAAGTGAGATTTTGCTGCTTCTGTTCGTTTGTGTTTAATTTGAGTGGACACGCAGTACTGAAACCAGACTGAGTGTATTGTACTGTAGTCTAAGGTTTGGTCAGATTTGTGTTCCCTAAAGCCCAGAGCCTAACATGGTATTTGGCGCATCTTGGTGCCCCCACTGGGGGTAAAGAAGAAGGATGCAGCAGTGGGGCTGCACCTGGCAGCTATTTTGTGATCAGAGGGGAACAATCCTCAGGATGGAGTCAACCCAGCGAAAGGATGGAGATGTGGGGAGAAACTGAGTCTCAGTGGTATCCATGGAGGCTCCAAATTAAGCCTCCCTTACAGCGGTCCCTAACTGCCATTATTCAGTCCTTACACAATACCAATAAATTCCTTTCATCATTTAATCCAGTTCTTTGTATTTGCTGTTTCTAGTAACTAGAACCATAGTAGCTGGTATGAGATGATATAGCAACTTCTGGCATGTGAAGATGTCCAATCAAGTTAGCTATTTTTGTCTTCTAGAGCTGCCAGGCCCAGCAAACCGTGCCACCAACACATCTGTCCCTCAACACTTTCATCTAGGTGAAATGAAGTTAAGATAAAAACCATGGCTGGTCTTGAATGGGCAAATCCATCTTTACCCTTGTATCGTGGACTTGGGGCAGCTTCCCCTTCCATTTTGCTGACGGTGGAAGTGACAGGAGGGAGTTGTGAGTGTTTATGTAAGAGCTTCATGCCTCCTTTTTTCCTGTTTCTTTCTTTCTTTTTTTTCAATTCCTTTCTTGTTTTGGTTTTAGTTTTTGCTGACCTCATTAGCTGTTTCTCTGAGTCACTGTCCAGGAGCCCAGGGCCCCTTATGAAGGTGGGGTTGATACTTGGGCTTTGCTAAAACTTCATGTGGCCCTGCAAGAATGGGGTGAAATGCAAACCACAGAGATCGCCGTTTCTCTCCCGCAGTAGTCGGCTCTCTGCACACTGATCAGGATACGGTTCTTCACTTCTTCCCAGAGTGGGAAGCATTAGTTCCATTGTAATAATGGCCTTTTTTTGTTTGTGGGTAGATGAAGAATTACTTTTAGTGTCTTTATTCTTTTCCAAAGTGAATATATCCAATTTTATTTTCTGGTATCCATGATCTGATATTGTCAGCCTTTGCTATGAATTACCCCATTACTGTAAATAACCTGCACAATCTTTGAAATCTGAAACAAAAATGACCTGGAGTTACTAATCCAGTCACACTGGGGTTGACTGGAGTGTAGAAAAGGGTGAAGCCAAGCTGGGTCTCTATATTGCTGTGTGGCTCAAGGAAGTCACTTAGCTTCTCTGAGTCATCGCCCTGTGAGGGATGGGGTTGATAGTTATGGTAAGTTAAAGAATGGTAAGATATCAGATCTTCATCTCTGAAATTTGTGAATAATTCTTATATGGCACAAGGGATTTTGCAGATGGGATTTAAAAACATAGCACTTTGTTTGGGGAGATCATCTTGGACTATACAGGTGGGCCCTAAATGCAAATTCCCTAAATACTCCTTTAATAAATATTTACTGAGCACCAAGTATGGAATGAGGAAGTTAAAGGAGAGAGTGGTAGCAGGGGAAGAGCCATCAGGTGGAGGCGTGTTTCAGTTACCCACGATGGCACACAGCCCCTCGAGGTGATAAACTAAGACGGCATCCATGTATTATTTCTCACAATTCTGTATATTGGCTCCGCTCAGCTGGGTGGTTCTCTGCTCCACATGGAGACTGCTGAGGCTGGACCCATCAAGGTGGCATCTTTTCTCACATATGTGGGCCCTCACCTGAGATGGCTGGAAAGCAGGGGGCTGCTTGGGTATCTCTAGTCAAGTTACTTCCTCCCAGCACGGTGGCCTCAGGAGAGTCAGATTTCTTACATGGCAGTTGGCTGTCAAGAGGAAGGAAATGGAAGTTCTCAGAGGCTGGGTCTGGGCAGGCACAGTGTTATTTCCACCTGATATTACTGGTAGAAGGAGTCCCAAGCCAGGCCAGGCTCAGGGCAGGAAGTCTACTCTACCCCTTGGTATGAGGAGGGGCGCGCACATCCGCAGGGGAGGGCTTGCAGGCAGCCATCTTTGGAGACTGTCCACGAAGGGGGGATGCTGTTGCATACACAGAGTGACTGACAAGGTGCACATAAGCAGAGACCGGAAGGAAGTGAAGGAGATAGCAGTGTCGGCATAGGAGAGAAAATAACTGGAGGTAGGGAGAAGAGCAGGGGCAAAGGCCCTGAGTCAGAAACATGGCTTATTCAAGGACCAGCAGGGAGGCCAGTGGGGCTGAGGCAGGGGCCATGAGGGCGGGGGGAAATGGGGAGATGAGGTCAGAGAGGGTCCACACATTGGTAACAGGGCACGGGTGACATCCGTTCACATGGAACCTTGGGGACCACTTGTCTTCAATGCTGAGTAGCTGTGGTGTAGGGTGACCAGCTGTTCTGATTTTCCCACAGTTGAGATGATTCCTGGGATGTGGGATTTTCAGGGCTAAAACGATAGAACAGACCACAGGAGGATACTGACAGAAGCAGAAAAACCTAGAGTCAGAGGTTAGAGGTTAGGGCAGGACTCCAGGCGCAGGTGATGGTGACCTGGCCATGAGCAGCCGATGTGCGTATATCACGCCTGGGGTTGCCTACCACAAACTGCATGTCATGGGGCACCTTAGAAGCTTTCCAAGGGTGACTTTGACTTTATAAGACTTCCACTAAAATGTGCACTTTAACTGCTGTGGAAGGTACGACTCCTCCAATGTAACATGCTGCATGGGTGTCCCCAGAGGCCCTTTCTGCCCCTACGGCCATGGGCAGAGGGTGAAGGACTGAGTCTGGGGGCTGCACCATGCTGCTGTTGTTCACCCACTGACTTGGCTGCAAACTGCTTGGCTGGGTTCCTGGTTCCTCTTCCTCCCCAGCACAGCTTCTCCTTCTTAAAGGAGAAGCGCGGCACTGCCCAGAAGCCCGGGAACCCAGAACAGATCATATTAACTCTGGTCGCCCCCATGCTGTTTTCCTTCCCAAGTAACAATGGTCCCTGAGCCAGGACCAACACCCTGCAAGGAGATTCGGTAGATTCCATAGATCCTAGGCACTTGTGTCTTGATCTGCAGGGTGCAGGCTCTGCCTGGGGAGTCTCGGAGCCTCTCTGCTCTGTGTCCAGGGTTCAGTGTAGCAGTGGTTTGCTGAGCACAAGCCTAGAAGACTAGGCATTCAGAAGGGACCAGGGAGCTCCAGCTCTGGCCTCCAGGAAGAGGGGTGCCATCCCTCTGGGGAAAGAGACACTGCATTTACTTCCCAGTTCAGTCAAAGGCAGCACCGGTGATGGGGAGGCTCAGAGAGGCCCTAGGTCCTTCTTAGAGGAGGTGGCAGAAGCAGGGCGCTGTGCCGCAGCTTGAGGAAGAACAGGAAGACAGGGGTGGGGGCAGTGGTGGGGTCACAGCGCCGTGGCTCCCCAAGTGGAAAGACAGCAGAGGGGCAGCAGGTGACAGAGGACAGGTGCGGATGTTAGAGTCCCTGCAGGAAGGCAGGGAAGGGGCTTCTGGAAGTCCCCATGCCCGACAGCGGCAGTCCTTTTCCCTGCACGATCCCCTCCGTCCAAGCCCTTCCACGGGCTCCCTGACTTCCCAGGCACCAGCGGAAGGCTGCTCTCTGCTACCCCTCTCAGTGCCCTGCACCCACCTCCCCACACTTTGGCACCACCCTTCCCTGCTCTACCCAGACCCAAAACAAAAGGAACTTTCTCCTTCCTTCCACCACCCACTTTCCAGGGCTGGGCCAGGCTCCTGAATTGCTTATCTCAGACACAGGTACCCTGCCTGCAATAAAATGTTTGCTTATCTAGGCCAGGTTCCAAGGGGCGGGGTCTGATAACTGGAATGAACCACACCACAAGGTTTCAGATGGAAAGACCAAGGTCCAGAGAGACACTCTCCTCACCGTCCCTCTGACCTACCACCAGGCCCAGCACCCCACTTTCCTGAGTTCCCCACTGCTGAATGTGATCAAGGAGCCACAAAGGAAAGATTTTGGGGGAGCAATCAAGACACCCCCTTTCTTGTTCCCCCACCCATAGGGTCTAATGCTCAAATTCTATGTTGGCCACTCCTGTTTTACACACTGACATTCGATTCTCAAACGTTACCTTTAGTAATGGCATAGACAGGGCTGGGCCTGAATGCCAGCTGTCTCTCACTAGCCATGCAACCCAGGGTACATAGCTGTCTCCTGTGCCTCAGTTTCCTTATCTACAAAATGGGGGTGATTTGCAGCATTATTACCTATTTGCAGAGTTATTGTGAGCATCAGAGAGAAGGCCTGTGAAGCACCCAGTATACTATAAATGCTCAAAAAATGGTAGCTGTTCCTTCTTGAAGGTGTGAAGGGGTCTGAGGGCTCTGGAAAGTCCTAGAACTACAGAGCATCCCTGCTGGAGCGTCACAGCCTTAGAGACCTTGGCACCAGGGACCTGCTCCTGCACAGGGAGACGGGAGTCCGTGTGAAACTGCGTATCATGGAGAGCAGAGGGCTCCATGTCGACAGCAGGTGTGTGTGCTGCAGTTTCATCCCCCAGGCCCTGACTCAAGCAGCAGCCTTTGGCACAGATTTTATTTTTCTCTCCAATTTTTCAAACACTCAGAGAGGTAAAGTCACATGTCCGGGTCATCCAGAAAGGATGGGGCAGAGAAGAATGTGAGTCCAAGCTGCCTGATTCCAGACTTGATATTTTTGCCATTTCTGGACCGCATCAGTTTGCACCACACCTGGAACCTTTGCCCCGCTGCCCTCTCAGTTTTTCAAGCCTGGCCTTTCCTGCAAGCTCCAGCTCACACGGCTCCTCCTCCTGGAAGCTTCCCTTGGGCGCTGGGCAAAGTGTTTGGTTTCTCCTCAGCTCCTACAGTCCCTTGCACAGGGCTCTAGGACAGCCCTTATCTCAGCCACCATATTTACCTGTTTCTGTCTCTGTTCCAAGGAACTGGAGCCACCACAGGCCAAGATCTGGCCTAAGAAGTAGGTGTGTTATCTGCAGGAGGCTTATCACTCTCTGCCTAGATAACTGTCATTTAGGTTCCTGCCTCACCTCCCTTCCCTGACTGTCCAAGCTTTAACATGTTTTTAAAGCCAGTTCCTCCCCAGCAAGAAGGACGTTGAGGTCCCTGACAGTTTTACAATCACAGGTGGGGGACACAGGCAGGAGGGAGAAGGGCAGGAGACTGCAATGGCTCTGGGGAGGGCCAGGGGGCAAGGAGATGGAGAAAGAGAGAGGGAAAGGAGGACAGAGAAAAAGAGGAAGAGAGAGAGAGAAGAGAGAGGGGAGGAGAAAGGAAGGAGGGAGGGAGGCAGGCAGAGCGTTTGAAATGTGTAAAATGCCCAGTGAAGGCAGGGTTTACCCTGCGTCCCTGGGCAGCCCCTTTCTCCAGCTCAGCCTGGGCCCAGGTCCTGCTTCAGGTCTGCCATGCAGAAGCTGGTGCCTAGAGGGCAAAGCCTGTGCTCTTTTCTGGTCGAGACCCCAGGACCCCACCTATGACTGGCTCCATGCTGCAGTGGGCAGACCCTGCAATGAGGCCAGACGGAATTCTAACGCTGGCTTTGGCACCAACTAGCTGAGGGGCTGTGAGCAAGTTACCAGACCTGTGTGAGTTTCCATTTCCTCTACTGGGACAGGGTACCAGCAGTACCCAAGTCCCAGGGAGAGCTAAATGAGAGGATGGAAACAGAGCTTAGGGTACACAGTGGGAGCTAGAAAAACAGCAGCCCTTTCTGTCTGTGAGCAGCAAAACCTCAGAGGTGAATAAATGAAGCCCAAGATGCCCTGCTCCTCTCACTGTGACTCGTATAACTGGAGGGAGCAGTTGGATGACCCCATGACCTATGGAGCAAGGAGGAGCAGCTGGCAGAGAGGTAGGGGGCAGAAATCCACAGGCTGGGGATTAGGGAGCCTGAGACTTCGCTGTGGGAAATTCTGGGTGTTAGGGAAGATACAGCTAGGTGACACAGTATCAGAAATTCTCATTTTGAATTCCAGCGTTCTTTTGGGGAACCAGATTCACAGGTACAGGTTTCTAAGTGCTCTTTGCACTCCAAGTGTCAAAAGTCCAACTCAAACCTTCTTAAGCCATGAGAGAAATATGTTTGGTTCACATAGCCCTGAATTCAGTGAGCTTCAGGCATGGCTAGACCTAGGTACCTAGAAAATATCATTAGAGTAGTTTCTGTGTGTGTGTGTGTGTGTGTGTGTGTTGTTTCTTGGCTCTGCTTTCTTTTGTGTTGTGTATGGCAAACAGCATCTCCCTAAGCAGTAACCAAGGTGGAGTCTTGCAGCAGCTTCAGGCTCGTACCCTACCCAGGTCCTATCTCCTGTGACAACAGGATACCACTTTCTATAGCATTTCAGCAAAAGCCCTGGGGTCAACATTCATTGGCTGGATTTGGGTCATGAAACAATGACTGAGTCAGTTACAGTGGCCAGGCTGTTAGATGTAGTTATGCCCTTCACCCCTCACCAAGTCAAACAAGTCCTGAACCCCAGAATGTGGGAATATGTTACCTTAGATGGCAAAAATGGATTTTGCAGATGTATTTAAATTAAGGGTCCTGAGATGGGGACTTTATGTGGCTCATCGAGCCGGACCCAATATAATCACAAGAGTCCTTATAAGAGGGAGGCAGCTGGAGATGTCATCCCGAAGCAGAGGTTGGCATCATGGGCTTTGAAGATGGAGAGAGGAGCCACCAGCCGAGGAATAGAGATGGTTTCTAGAAGCCAGGAAAGGCAGAGATGGATTCTAAGCTGACATCTCCAGAAGGAGCAAGGCCCTGCCAATACCTTAAATTTGGCCCAGTGAATCTCATTTCAGATTTCAGATCTCTAAAATTGTAGGATAATAAATTTGTGTGTTTTAAGCCACTAATTTATGGTCATTTGTTATGGTAACATTAGGAAGCTATATGCCAGGCCAGCTCACATGCCCCTCCTGGCTGCCCAGTTGGGGGAGGGAGAGAGACACAGACAGAGCAGCGCAGAAAGCTATGTCCCCGAGAGCAAAGGGAAGCATGTCTGTCTGCCAGGAGGAAAGGGAGGTGGGGGTGGCTGGCAGAAATGAGAAGGCAGGAGACACAACGATGCAAAGTCACTGTGTGATTTCCTTCATGTGAAGTTCAGAGCAGGCAAACTGATGGAGGGGGATTGGAAGGGGTTAGTGCTGGGAGAAAGGCTGATACTGACCACGACGGAACCAGGGTGTATCTGGGGAGCCAGGCGTGTTTCTCTCTTGATTTGGCGGTGGCCTCGTGGTGTATACATATATAAAGCATCACTGCCATACACTTAAGAAGTGTGCACTCCATACATTTTTCTCTGTCTTAGTCATTCTTCAACTAAAGAAAACAATAGCAAACATCCAGGGCAGATAAAATCCACCATTTGGGCCCAATGAGCTACCTTCTCTGTATGATAATAACATTCATGCATCTCGATACTTGTTCATCTTCAACTACCCACTTTATAGACAAGAAAACTGAGGCCCATGTGGTCAGGTGTTTGGCCAGACCCAAGTAGCTCTCCCGACATTCTGCACGGCTCTGACTCCCTTTGAGCCTACCCGGGTATCCTGCTTGCTTGACAGTTTCGGGTAGCTTTCACCAGCAGGGTCTCTCCTCTCTCTGACATCAGTTACTCTTCAGGGAAAGTAAGTCTCCTCTCCTTTTTTGGTATTCAGGGTGTTGGAAACTTCTGCTCCCTCAGCCTGGTCTCACCTCCCTGGGACCTGGTGCACATCTGGGGTCTTACTGGTGTGGGGGTGCGGGTACCCCTTGTGATTGCTGTGGAATCACAAGACCTCGTGGGGCAACAGACACCTATTTCTCAGCAGGTTCTTTGCCATTCACTTCTTTTTATTAATTCAACAAACACTTCCTGAGGTCTTAAACCAGGAATTAAGACCCAGTGGGGAACAAGCCAATGAAGGTCTCTGCCCTCAAGGAGCTGCCAGTCCAGACACACAAAAACCAGTGAACCGATGAGAGGACCATGATTGATAGCCACAGCCAATAAGAATGAATGAATGAGGTCACTTGGTGGTCAGGGAGCCACACTCCCTCCCATCCACCATCTCATTTCTTCTCCAGGACAGACTTGGCCACAGGAGGAAGACAGAATTTGTCTCTTTGGCAGAGATGCAAAGGGGTGGGGTGGGGTAAAAAATGCCTCACCTCTCTAACCTCCAAACGGCGACAAAGCCAGACTCAGCTGCCCTCAGAACCCTGAGAGGGCTCCTTGTTTCTGGGGGTGCCCCCACAGCACCCCAGCTTCCCAGAGCCTCCCCACTGATTTTAGGGAGACCTCTGGCTTCTGCACACCGCATGCACTAGCACTCTGGAAGGGATGGGGCACAGCAGGGGTTACTGATGCCAATTTTGCTGTCCCGCAGCTCAGAGAGCCCAGCTCCGGGATAGGAGGGCCACTGCAGCTAGTCAGTGTGCTTTGGGTTAAAATGACACCTCTGTCACCCATGCGCAGCTGTGGGCTCCAGGAGGGCTGGGGTGGGGTCTGGGTGCCTGAACCTCAAGGAGGCCCTTAGCTGGTGCCTGGAAAACTGAGTCTTTCCCCATCGTGGATGCTAGACATGGAGAGCAGCTGGCGGGCAAAGCCACCCCCTTCACCACTGCCCCCAGGCAGCAATCTGGACGTGCTGCCCCGCATGCCCCTCTGGGGAGTCCCTCAAGGCCAGGAGGTGACTCAGCACCGCGTGAGAGCCACGCCTCCTCCCCTTTTCCGAGTGCAAGGGCCCCAGGGGGGCGGGACCACCCCTAACTCCCAGGGCGGAAAGTGCTGCCGGTCACCTGCACGGAGCAGGCTGCCTGGACTTTGGCCTTCTCTGCCTACCCCACAGCCTCAGGTTCCACCTTCCTCGGGGAGCCTCATATGTCTGTCCTGTCCTCCGTCCAGCCATCCTGGCTCCCCGGGCATGAAAGCAGGCCCGGTGGCCCTCGCAATCTTCTCGGCAATGCTGCCAGGCCAGGCCTGGGAAACCCAGGGTCAGAGGGGCCCCGACTTGTGCGCAGGCGCTGAGATTCAAACCCAGCCCGGCCTGCCCCCAACGCTGCGGGCTTTCCTCGCAGCCCTCACACTGACAGGGGTGTCCGAGGAAAGGACCTTGCTCCCCAGGGTGAGCACCGTGGCTGACAGGGGCACAGGCCCACCCACGGAGTGTGAGGTACATGAATAAATGAGGTGCCGAACAGCGCTGTCTACGAGAGCCACTGGCCACATACGGGTTTGGAGTAGGGGATTTGCTACCAGTGCAGCTAAGGAACTGTGCTTATCATTTTATTTTATTTTATTAAAATTTAAATTTAAAAAGCAACACACGGTTTAGATTTTGGAAAACTTAAGTGTGTTTGGAACAAATTGGGCATAATATTAGTACTAGGAATCCACTTCTCAATGGCAAATTTTATGAACTCTAAATACAGGTGAAATAATTTTGATGACAATATAGCTTCCGAATTGAGATGTACCAGCGGTGTGAAACACACACCAGATTGCAAAAACTTAGTATGAAATATATATCAACATTTTTGTATGTTACGTAGTGTGATTTGTATATTATTTGGGGCCAGTGCCCAAAAATGTGTAACTTTAACATGTAGATTATGTCCAGTTGAAAACAAGTCTCAAGACTCAGAAACTTTGACCCTCTCCTGCACTGCCTGAAAGAATTTAGATAAGGACCTGCGAGGAAGAGAGAAGAGAGCTGTCACTATGGAAAATTACGTTCTAACATGACCTAGGAGGGCAGAAAGGAAAACATTCAAGCAGTCTGTTAGAATTCCTCTCTGGGTCCCATCGTCTCTTTGAAGCCCAGCGAACATTTGTTTACTGAACATTTACTCTTTTCCATCTTCCTGTGAATTGTTTTTCTTCCCTTTGAAGTCCCTCTCTCCTTCTCCTTAGTTCTGGAGAGCACAGATTCCTCATTTTGCATGATTCTCTTTGGAATCTCATATCTGTGTGGATTCCCCATTGCACATAATTAAATTTTATTTTCTCCCATTAATATGTCTCATGTCAGTTTGGTTTCTTAGACCAGCTAGAAAATCTTTCAAGGGTAGAGGAAAATTTTTCCTCCCCAACAATGGCATGTGGAAACCACATTGGAAATATTGGGTTAAATAAAAATATAAAAGTTGAGTTAGTTTCATTTGCTTCTTTTCACTTTTTAAAATGTGGCATTAGAACATTTTCCATATTACATTACCTGTGTGTCTTGCATTATAATTCCATTGTGCATTGCTGGGCTGGGGAGTGACTTGGTCAGGGTACCTTCGTCCCTTTTTCAAGCACTTCGCATCCTTGATGTTATCTGATCCTTAAAACCGTTCTGTGTAAACTGAGGCACAGAGGCTCACACAGGTAGTGGGTGGCAGATACGAGCCTTGATCTCAGGTCTCCTGATCATGCACCCAGGGTGTTTCAGGCACAGAAAGTCTTGGGTAATATGGAGCAGAGGTGACCCTGACAGCCAGATGGCAGGGGTTGATACTGCCAGATAGGCAGCCTGTGGAAAACTAGGCTATACTATACACAGTTGGTACATTTCAAGACATATAGCATCTTTGCTACCACACTTCAGCACCTACAGAGCAGTTTACAGCCTCTGTCATCTCTTTTGATTCTCAAAACTCACTAAGACCCACATCGCCATTTTCCAGAAGAACTTGAAGTTCAGAGAGGCCAACGGACTTGCCCAAGATCACACAGCCAGGAGGTGACAGAACCAAGACAAGAGAATCTGGGTATTCTGAGTGTGCCTGTCAATTCCCTTCCCACTTTGTGCTTTAATCAGAGCTTATCTCGTAGGCTGACCTCTAAGTAGAGCACCTGCATTACCTCACTTAATCCATTCCTCCCTAACAGGGGCTCTCATTACCTCAGTTCTAAGACAAGCAAACAGAGGTGTAGTTGCTTACATGGTGCTCTATGGTTAGAAATCAGCAGAGATGGGATTGGAATCCCAGGGCATTCTGGAGCCTGGATCAGAGGCCTTTAACACTATGTGAACGACCTGGGAGAGAATGGAGTGAGTGGTGTGTGTGGCGTGTGGAGCTGGGAGCGCTCCTGACACCAAGGTCTTTGGGTGATGCCTTGGCCTCTGGATTAGGAAGCCCCTGGGGGCAGTGAGCCTGGGGCAGGAGTGTCAGCTGGGAGCTTTAGGGGATGGCTGTGGCCAAGGCCCCGGGAGGGTCTCTAGGGCATGAGCTCAGGTTCCGAGTCCCAGGTGGGAGACAGCTACAAGCCAGGTGAGAGAACACAGTGTGATGCGGAGAGGAAAGGACAGAGAGGTAGTTATAGGGCCTGGCTGTGGGGCCAGCTCATTGGATGCCGCCCGTGAGCAGAGGGCGCAGGAAGGAGCAAAGCCAAGAACCTCGCTGGCAGCCACGCTGGGAAGAGAGGAGCCCGGGTGGGGAAGGGGCTCACCCATTGTCAGCGGGCCCCTCCTCAGCCGACAGAGACTGCTGCAGAGAGATGCGGGACAGAAGACTCAGGGCCTGGGGTGTCCCTCTAGCCAACTCGGGGTTGCAACATGGCCCTGCTCCTCAGGGGCCTCAGGGTTAACTGACCCGGGGCCAAATTCCTTGAAGCTGCAGCCACAGCCTGCCGACCAACCCAGGACACTGAACATGCCCTGTCTCAGAGTTACAACCAGACTGGGGACAGGAAAGATGCCTCTGGCCAGTGTCTTCTAATCCATAAACACTAGCTTGAAGGAAGGGACAGAAACCCCGAAGGTGTGGGGGTATGCGGGGAGGAGGACTGTGTTCCTGGAAGACAAACATGTGATTAACTTTGAAGAATGCATCAAAATAGCTCTATATGGTAACAGCAATAAGTTTACTTATTTAAAGGAACTACATATTTAAAACCGCAAAACACCCACACTCCTCCTGTGCTGTTCTTCTTTCCTAATGTTTTTTTTTTGTAGCACCAATCGCTGTGTAATATTCAGTTCCAAGTAATATACAGATTTATTTTGCCTAAAATCTGTGTGCCCAAAGTGCACTGTCAATTCATGAGAGGAGGACTATTTGGACTGTTTTATTGACTGGACTTGCAGTGCCTAGAACTGTACCCGGCACATGGAAGGTGCATAGTAATCATCGGTTCAACGCATGAATGGAAAAGCAGTAACAATAAAACTGCGACAGAATAATATATTCCTGCAGTGTCCACGGCAGAAGGTGAGGAGGAAGCTAGGAGGCTAACCTATCCCCTGGTGTCATGCATCTCACATGCTTTGGTGTCCACTGTGGACAGGCCCTGGGCTAGGGGCTTTAGAGGAGAGGTTTCATCAAGGAGAGACATCAGGTAAAAAAGAACACGGTTCACTAAGGCCAAGTATCCAGCTAACACAGCCAGGTGTCAGATCATAGAGGGCAAGCTAAGCTCAATGCTATGAGCAAGGTGGTAAGTGTGATTGTCTACAAGGAAAGGGAGTGATGGGAGGGGAGGGAGGGTTGTCCTGGCTTGTTTTGTATACTTGGGGTCCCCATCTGCTTCTTCCCACCCCACCCAGCTCCTCTGTTTGCCCTGGAGATAGTCATCCATGCTTCGAAGCTGGTCACTACATGGAATCTGGAAGCTCTTTGAGGAGTTAGATGGTTAAGGACATGCTGAGATGGGACTAGGCAGGCAGTGTCAGGCTGGTGGTGGTGGACAGAGAGTCCTAGAAGGGGCAGCTCAAGTCTGTGGCTAGCAGGGGATGAAGGGTGGGGGTGGCTGCCACTGGAGCCAAATCTCCCCCTCAGTCGGAATGGAGAACCCTGGGTTCTAAAGCTGGTAGGGCCCTGTTCCAACCCAGCATCACTACTTCCTAGCTCTGTGACCTTAGCCAGATACTTCCTTCCTCCAGACTTGGGTTTTCTGCACACACCCGTGCACACACAATTGTTATATTTTTGCCTTACAGGGTTAATGTGAATATTAAATAGCATACAGGTAAAGTTCCCTTGCACTGCTGTAAGCTTGACTATTAAATCTTTTTTTAAAACAAACAATACTCAGGTGACATATGCTCATTGCAAAATGATTTGAAAATATAAGTGATCAAAAGAAAAAATGAAAAATTGCCCATTATTAAGAGAATGAGAAGACAATGCAAAGGTTGGGAGAAAACATTTCCAAAGGACGTATTCAATAAATACTGTTATCTAAAATATACAAAGAACTTTTAAAACAACAATAAGAAAATAAACAATCCAGTTAAAAATCAGGCAAAAGACCTGAACAAGAATCTTCACCAAAGAAGATAGACTGATGGCAAAAATACATATGAAAAGATGCTCAACATCATATGTCATTAGGGAATTGCAAATTAAAACAACAGTGAGATACCACCACACATCTATCAGAATGGCAATTATCTAAAACACTGTCAGCACCAAACTGGCGAGGATATGGAGCAACAGAAACTCACTCATTGCTGGTGGGAATACAAAATGGTGTAGTTTCTTTGAAAGACGTGGTGGTCTTACAAAACTTACCATACTCTTAACCTATGATCCAGCCATTACACACCTTTGTAATTACCCAAAATGCAGACTTACGTCCACACAAAAACCTGCACAGAAATGCTCATGGTAGTTTACTCAAAATTACCAAAAATTGGAAGCAACGAAGATGTCCTTCAGTAGGTAAATGGCTAAATAAACTGTGGCCCATGCAGACACTGGCGTATTATTTAGTGCTAGAAAGAAAGGAACTATCAAGCCATGAGAAGACATGGAGGAAACTTGAATGCATATTACTCAGTGAAAAAGCCAGTCTGAGAAGGCTGCATACTGTGTAATTCCAACTCTATGATATGCAGGAAAAGGCGAAACTCTGAAGACAGTAAAAAGATTAGTGGTTCCCAGGGACTAGGGGTGAGGGAGGGATGCATAGGTAAGGCACAGAAGATTTTTAGGGCAGTGAAACTACTGTATATGATACACAATAGTGGACACATGTCATTATACATTTGTAAAAATCCATAGAATATACAAAGCCAAGAGTGAACCATAATGTAAAGTATGAACTCTGAGTAATAATGATGTGTCAATAATGAATGAATGAACCCAAACTAATAGTGATAGTGTTTTGCTGTATAAAATTCTGGACATTTTTCTGCACACAAGTATATCCCACATTTTTTTACATGTAAATGAGATCTTACCATACACATGACTTTGCAATCCGTTTTATCACTTAATAGACTGTAACCATCTCTCCAGGGCAATACAAAGAAATACTCTTTAGTATCTTTTAACAGCTGTGCAATATTCTGCCGCTTGGATAGACCATCATTTATTAAACTCTGCTCTTTTTTTGTCCCCTGGGTTGATTTCAAGTTGTTGCTGTCAGACACAGCAATAGGCATTCTGTGTGCACGTCTTTTACCAGGTGACTGTCAGGATTGATTTTAAATTGGTTTGCACAGAACAGAGGAAGGTGGCGATGATGTCATCTGAGTTTGTGGTAACAGAAAGATAAGGCCTCCTCTCACCTCCAGGGGCATTTCAGTGACGGGGTTCTCTGTGGCCCACCTCCTGCGGAAAATGTCCCCATGAGTGCATTGGAAATGTGTTGCCCTGGGCCAGCCTTGGGGTCAGGGTGACTGTACTGCCAAGCCCCACATCTGGCCTGGCCAGTTCAACATGGCAGGCAGAGGCCGGACTTGTCCTATCACTGCTGACCGACCAACCAGCAACGAAGGCAGCTGGGCCTGGGTGTGAGGCCTGGGGTTACCATTTGTTAGCTGTGTGTCTCTGGTGAAATGACTTAACCCCTCTGACTTTTGATGTGTTCATCTGTAAAATGGACACAATAACAGCACCGACCCCTGGGTTTGTCTTGAGGATTCATGGAGACAAAGCAGTGATGCTCCTGGAGGACTGTGTGACAGGCCTGGCACAGCTGGGAACACCTCCCTATTTTAGCTGGCAACGGTTTTGCCTCGGTAGGTGGGTTGTTCTGGGAAATGTGTTGGGAGCTGAGACAGTGGGCTTTGGGTCCAAAACTTATTGTAGAAAGAGACACTGCCACTCCCTTGAGGGGTGTCATCACTCCCTTGGTGGGGCCTGTCCCTCAGGGTGGGAGGAGGGGCTGAGAGACGCAGCTGTGGCCCCCAAGAACTCATGTGCTGAAGTCACTGCATACCCTGAGACTCAGTGTCCCTGCCAGGAAACCGAGGTGAGACAGCCTTGATGGCCAGGCCCTCACAGCTCTAACAGTCTAAAATCACTTCCCAGAAATGTTAAATACAATTATCTACCCCAGAGGCTGGCAAACTTTAACCCACAGGCCAAATCCATGGCCCCCAACCCCCACCCCTACTCTTTACATAGAGCCCTCTAGCTAAGAACAGGGCTACATTTTTAAGGGGTAGAAAAAAAATCGAAAGAATAATACTATATTTGTGATAGGGAAAATTGTGTAAAACTCCAGTTTTAGTACCTATAAAATACAGTTTTATTGGAACACAGCCAAGCTCAGCTCATTCATTTATATGTTGTTTCTGGCAGCTTCAGGCTTTAGGAGCAAAGGTGAGTAGTTGGCATGGAGACCATGTAACGAGCAAAGCCTGAAATATTTACTATTTGAACTCTACACACAATGTTTGCTCCCTGGCCTAGAGGTGACATTTCAGATTATTCACTGTCCTTGTAATATTTTGCATCTTTTCCTCCACAGATTGCTGCTTCCAAAGACCAAGACAATTCAGAAAACAAAATGATGTCTCAACAATGCCTTCGGCTTGGCCCAGCTGCAGCGGGGAGGCCCTGATGAGTGGCCAGACCCAGCCCAGGCTCTGTGGGGTCTGCTGCAGGGAAGGGTACCTAGGTCCTTCCAGCAAGTATTGCAGGCTCGACACCAGCCTCCCGCCCACCAACATGCTTACCTGCAGAGATGGAGTTAAAAAACACGTCTCTGATTCCCGACTTCAAGTTCTACTACAAAGCCAGTCATCAAGACAATTTGGTACTGGCACAAGAACAGACCCATAGACCAATGGAACAGAATAGAGAGTCCAGATATTAACCCAAGCATATACGGTCAATTAATATATGATAAAGGAGCCAGGGATATACAATGGGGAAATGACAGCCTCTTCAACAGCTGGTGTTGGCAAAACTGGACAGCTGCATGCAAGAGAATGAAACTGGACTGCTGTCTAACACCATACACAAAAGTAAACTTGAAATGGATCAAAGACCTGAATGTAAGTCATGAAACCATTAAACTCTTAGAAGAAAACATAGGCAAAACTCTCTTGAATATGAACATGAACAACTTCTTCATAAACATATCTCCATGGGCAAGGTAGAAAAAAATTAAAAGAATAACAATATTTTTGTGATAGGGAAAATTGTGTAAAATTCCAGTTTTAGTATCTATAAAATGGAAGCAAAAATGAACAAGTGGGACTATATCAAGCTGAAAAGCTTCTGTACAGCCAAGGACATCATCAGTAGAACAAAAAAGCATCCTATAGTATGGGAAAATATATTCATAAATGACATATCCCATAAGGGATTGACATCCAAAATATACAAAGAGCTAACACACCTCAACAAACAAAAAGCAAATAATCCAATTAAAAAATGGGCAGAGGATCTGAACAAACACTTCTCCAAGAAGAAATTCAGATGGCCAACAGGCACATGAAAAGATGCTCCACATCACTAATCATCAGAGAAATGCAAATTAAAACCATAATGAGATATCACCTCACACCACTTAGGATGGTCAACATCCAAAAGACAAACAACAACAAATGTTGGCGAGGGTGTGGAGAAAGGGGAACCCTCCTACACTGCTGGTGGGAATGTAAATTAGTTCAACCATTGTGGAAAGCAGTATGGAGGTTCCTCAAAAAAATAAAAATAGAAATACCATTTGACCCAGGAATTCCACTCCTAGGAATTTACCCTAAGAATGCAGAAGCCCATTTTGAAAAAGACATACACACCCCTATGTTTATCGCAACACTATTTACAATAGCCAAGAAATAGAAGCAACCTAAGTGTCCATCAGTAGATGAATGGATAAAGAAGATGTGGTATATATACACAATGGAATATTATTCAGTCATAAGAAGAAAACAAATCCTACCTTTTGCAACAACATGGATGGAGCTAGAAGGTATTATGCTCAGTGAAATAAGCCAGGCGGAGAAAGACAAGTACTAAATGATTTTACTCATCTGTGGAGTATAAGAACAAAGGAAAAGCTGAAGGAACAAAATGGCAGCAGAATCACAGACTCCAAGAATTGATTAACAGTTGTCAGAGGGAAAGGGACTGGGGAGGGTGAGTGGGAAAGGTGGGAGAAGGGGAAATAAAGGGCATTACAATTAGCACACAATGTAGGGGAGGCAGGGGGAAGGTGAGGCAGGGGGAAGGCAGTATAGCACAGAGAAGACGAGTAGTGACTCTATAGCATCTTACTATGCTGATGGACAGGGACTATAATGGGGTATGTGGTGGGGACTTGATAATGGGGGGTATCTAGTAACCACAATGTTGCTCATGTAATTGCATATTAATGATACCAAAAAAAAATTAAAAAACAAAACAAAACCTGTTTACCTGCAGTCAACACAACCAAAGTTGGTACAAGTAAAAAAAAAAAAAGTGTCAAAGAAGAAAAATCTGCCCAGACAGATCTGAGTTCCAACTCCATTGCCTGATTTCTTAGCTGTGTGACCTTGGACAAGTTAAATAACTACTCTGAGATTTGGTGCTGATCAGTAAAATGGGGAAAATAGTATCTATCTGTATGAGTCTGTTAGAGATGCCATAACAAAATGCCACAGACTGGCTGGCTTAAGCAACAGAAATGGATTTTCTTGCAATTCTGGTGGCTAGAGCCCAAGATCAAGGTGTCAGTTGCGTTAGTTTCTTTTGAGGCCTCTTTCCCGGCTGGCAATGACCGTCTTCTCCCTGAGTCCTCCATGGCCTTCCCTCTGTACCTGTCCTTACCCTAATTTCCTTTTGTAGAAGAACAACAGCCATAGTAGATGAAGGCCCCCCAATGATCTTATGTTATTTTAATCACCTCTTTAAAGATCCTACCACCAATGACAGTCACGGTCTGAGGTCCTGGAGGTTAGGATGTCCACATATGAATTGGGGGGACACAATGCAGCCAACAGGCTGCATAGGGTGCTGGAAGGACTGAATGAAATCAGGAGTGCACTGCACAGTTCCTGGAATATCAGTGAGTCATTGGTAAATGTTAATGCTAATTTCCATTCGTAATGATTATTACTGTTGCCGTGATGCAGCCTTCCCCATGTGTGTGGAAGAGCACTGGAGGGACTTCCTCAGGGTTGGGGGGTCTTTTTAGTGGCTGTCAAGCAGCCCCACTGGGTGCAGCCTGTTCACCATGTAACTCCAGGGGGTACCGCTCATGTTGTTACTTTGCATTTGTGTGTTAATTGGGACAATTTTTCTGGCAGATGTCAGAGGAAGTCACCTTTTCTCAAGTCCCCACAAAGGTGCAATATTTCTCCTGATTCTGCTGACAGAATTTGGTTGAAGAACACAGGGCAGAGAGCATAACCTGGCACATAGTAGGCACTCAGCATGTCTGTGTTGGATAAATGAGCGAAAAGAGTACCTCTCCTGACTACGCGATAACGTCAACTGAGTGAGGGCAGGAGCATTTTCTGTCTCAGACACTGAAGAATTCTGGCCCCTACCCAGTTTCTGGTGCATAGTAGGTGCTCAGTAAGTATTACTGAATGAAATAAACGAATCCTTTTCAGCAGCCATCCTTTAGGTCCTTTAAACAAGTCTTCAGCACCTTCCACAGGGACTCTAAGGAGGGACTCAGCATGTATTTATTGAGCACCTACTGTGTGTCAGCTGCTTTCTCATTCCTTGTGGCCTTTCCTCTTGCCACCCCTTCCCCTCACCCTCGTGGCCATGGACTATGAACCCCAGTCAGATCCAGCCAGTTCAGTGCTGAGCTACACTTCCTGATCTTTCCAGAGCAGTAGATAAATAGGCTCAGTAGCTTGCTTGGCACATAGTGGGTGCTCCATAAATATGACTTTACCTTTCCCCCCACCCTCGGATGGTTGGAATATTCTCTCCATTGCAGCCATGAGCTCCAGTGTTTACCCTGCAGCCCCAGAGGTGGAGGAAGAGAGCGAGCGTCCAAGCAGAGGAGGGGGACAGGAGGGAAGCCCCAGCCAGGCCGAATACAAGGCCAGAGGTGCCTCTTCTCAACAGAACCCGTGCGTGGGCACTTGGGGAAAGGCAGCTGCCTCCTCCCTCAGGGGCGCAGGCTGCAGCCAGGCTCACAGGTGGCTCTGGGGAAGCCATGCCTCAGGGCACATGCAGGAGCTGCCCTGAGCTCCAGGCCTGAGGCCGTGTTGGGCACCTAGCCCAGGGCTGAATGAGCCCTTTTTGTTTCTGTAACAAACGCAGCCCTTGTCTGCAGGCTTGTGTTCTTGTGTCCCCAGGCTGTTTCTGTTTTCCTGTCCTCCCCCAAAGCTCAGCCCCAGGGAGGTGCGTCCAAGAGCCCTGGGCTTCCAGAATTCCCAGAACACCCTCCTCTCTCCCCAGCCTGGGAAAGCGCCTGGGGTCCAAAAGAAGGAGGGCTCTGTACCCATTGCGCACTGACTTGGGAGGACAAAACCTGTCCACAAAGCAAGGACCGGCCTTCAGGAAATGCTAACCATCGCCCCGGTGCTTTGCTGGGGGCCAGCGCCGCCGCCTGTAGGGCACAATTAGCCACGCTCAACAGATGATGTCACCACCCTGCTTCAGACCCTTCCAGGCTCAGCTTTGCTTGCCAGAATGCGGAGCTTGAGGCACTGAGAGCTCAGTGCCTTTCCAGCTACAGTGGCTGAATTTGAACTTGGACCTGACCACCTGTCTGCCCCCAGCCTCAGGTGAGGACTCAGACTCGGCATGGGCACCACCCCACTCAGCATCAGCTCCCTCATTCTGTTACCCACTACCACCCAGGGACGCAGAACCGTCCCAAGCCTCCGGGTCTTGCTTTGCATCTCTGTAAAACAGAGGCAGGAGTGAAGCCTCCTACCTCAGCGAGTGTGGTCAGGATTCCTTTTGAGGAAGCTCTCAGGCCACTGCCCAGGCAATAGATTCCAGCTGTCCTGCGTCCTCATCCTCAGAAAGCCTCAGGGAGATGCTAGACTTATTCCCATTTCACACATGAGGCCACTGACCACTGACCAAGGGCACCAACTACTAGAAACTTGAGTGCGCTGGGAATCTGCTTCCTGCAAATGCACCACCCTAGAGTCCATCCTGGACTGAGGAGGTGGAAGTGGAGGCCCCCTCCGATGCCCAGATTTGCAGAGGCCCCGGAGGGCAGAGGAGGGCTGGGTGTGAGGGCGGATCAAAGGGACAACCGGAGCTTGGTGGGCTTATAGACCATTTTCCCTGACGACGGGGAGTGAACACCTCCCCCTTATTTCTGGGTTTCTCTGCCAAACCCGTGCACCAGGCATTCCCGAGGAACTCAGACGTCACGGGGCATTCTGAAAGTGGGCGTAGGAAGGTTTGATGTGGCCCAACTGGCAGCATACACTAGAAACTGTCCCCCTACATTTCCTTTGAGTCCCTACTCCTGCCTCCACACAGGGCCAGCCTCACTGACGCCGGTCAGCTCCCTCCCCATGGCACCTTTCCTGCTCCCTCCCAGAGCTGCAGGCTCCCCTCACCCCACTCGCTGGGCAGAACACAAGGCCTCCAGATAAGGGCAGATTCTCCAGGGCTAAGGCCTCTTCAGTCCCTGACCCCATCCAGGGGTTAAGGGCTCGCCCAGGCTCAGCGAGATGGCCCCAGGAAACACACCCTCCTCCACCAGGCAGGGTCCTTGCCAGAGGATTCCACGAATGTGACACCCCTCTCTGGGGAGTGGCAGGGCCCCAGGGGCTGGAGGGTCCCAGTGAGAGGCATCAGGCGTGGCTGCATCAAGCACCCCAAGGGCAGTCTTTGGAGCTCTGCTTGGTGTTGTGGGGGTCATGGGCAAGTCACTGAGTCTGGGGCCTCAGTGTCCTCCTCTGTGAAAGGAGGGCCCTGCAATTCCAGGCTCACGTGGCTATCTGTCCCCCATAGCTGGGCATGTGCCTTTGTCACCTCTCCATCCCTAGGGCCCTGGCCTTCCAAGGAGTGGCATTCCAAGGAGCTGGCATTTAGTGACACTACTCAGGACACAGCACGCCAAGCACGCCATGCAGATTTTCTCATTTCACACCCACGGCCCAGTCATGGCGGCCCTTTTGCCCATGAGAGAGCCGAGGCTGACGGGGGAAATGGAGGCCAGTCCAAGTCCCTGAGCTGCCGGTGGGGCCGCAGTTCACAGGCAGGCAGGCTGGCTCCAGGACCTGCCAACTTACCCACCACACTGGCCACGGGGGCTGCTCAGTCATGGCTTGGGAAGAGTGCTCAGCCTGGGCTGTGGAGAGAATTAAATACACAAAGAAGCTGACATAAGGCTGGTATACAGTAGAAGTTCAATAAATCATATTGGTTTGAGGTAAAGCCATGCAGAACCCAACATCCCAGGGTGCTCAGAATGCGTCTGTTCTGGGGTCCTGAGTTAGCCCTGCAGGGACTGGGAATCTAGGCCGGTGACATGGTTCCCAGTTCCCACAGTGAAGGCGGCTGTTGGCCTCACTGAGCCTGAGGTAGCGTCCTGCACGCGGCGGGGGCTGCAGTGTGAATCCGGGTAGGGCTTGCTGGTTTCAAGAAAGTTGCTTTCCAGTTAACTGTTGGTTTGCTAGAATTCTGTCTTGTGTCTCCAGTAGGAGGGGGGCACTGAGCATGGGCCTTAGAACCTGGGGAGCAGCCCAGCCCGGCCTTCAGAGCTCTGGCCATGGAGCAGCCGAGTTTCTGCAAGCAGCCACTGCCTGGAGGACATGTGGTGAAGGAGGGACCTTACCCTTCCTTGAGCAGCCTCAGGAATAATAATATTGATCATAGACAACTGCCAACATTTACTAAGTCTGTATTATTAGGACTGTTCTAAGCATCTTGCATGAATCAACTCATAGGTGAGATCATCACTATTATTATTCCCACTTATACATAAAGGAACTATGGCACAGAGAGGTTAGAACATTTGCAGAAGGCCACACAGGTGGTAAGTGTCGGAGCTTGGCTTTGAACCCGGGCTTTGGGGTTTCAGTGTGTTTTCTGGTAACATGTTCTTGCCTTGCTGCCTCTCATGCTGAGCCAGGCACTAGCTAATTTTTCCTAGCCACAGAAAAACCGGGGAACAATGTTTAATGTATTTATTTGTTCTGATTTTCACAGCAACTTTTTATGCACTCAGAGATGAGCAAGATACCTCCCCCACTCTTGAGGGACATACGTCTACACAGGGAGGAAACATGAACACACAGCTTCACTGGCCCCTTCTCACAGTTTGTGAGCCTGGGCCAGGGGAGCTGAGCAACTGGTCCAATTCCCATAGGTGGTGAGGGATGAAGCTGGGATTCCACCCCAGGTCAGGCCGACGCCTCTTTACACTCCCCATTGTGTACTTTCCACGCTCCCAGGAACACACCCGGGCGGCAACTCCAGCCGTGTGCCAATATCCAATGGGCCCCAGATGGGAAGAAGCTCCATTTGTTCTCTGGGCTTCCGTAAGAAGCAAGTCTGTCCCTTATTGGAATATCCAGGGGACAAACTGGAGCCCTGCGTGAAAAAGCCTCTCCTTTGAAAAGGAAGCTTACCCTTCAATACCAGTATTCATATTTCTCTGGGGACGCTTCTGTGGTAGGACAGAGACCAAGAGTTGAGGCCCAGGTTGGTACGGGACAGAGGAGAGCAATCTCTTTGATTTTGTTACTGTCCTGTCAAGAGCCGGAAGTGCTTCAAGGGAAATACCCCGGGTGCTTGTGCTTTCCCACAGGGCAGGCAGCAGGCAGCATCTCGGCGGCATAGTATTACCTTTTGGGTTCCCTCCAGATTCCCCCACAAATTCACATCAATGAAAATCCAAAAAGAGTCCAGTGTTTACGTAAGACTCTGCTCTTCTCGCTCTTATAAACTTAGGCTGAAGTTAGAAAAAGGAGGGGAAAAAGGAGACAATACGTTCTACATTTCTGACCTCCTTGTCTTTGTCTGAGTGTTTGCATGAAAATGAATAAAAGGAACAAAAAAAAGAAAAGAAAACAAAAGGAAGATTTATGTTGCTGGGAAATGAATCCATCCTAGAGGGAAAAACAGGTTAGTGTCCTAAGCCTTCCCCTCGGATAATGCTCCTCAGAGATCAAGAAGTCAAACAGGTATCAGTATTCACTTTCCTGCCCTCACCCTAATGATCTCCTTGGGGAATACGGCCCCTGTCAAATCTAGGACTCTAGAATCATATACGAGTTGTTTGTGTTTTTCCCCTTTCCTAAAAATGGTAGAGATGATAGCACAGAATTTATGATCACACACACCTAGATCCCAATCCTGGCTCTGCTCCTTGGTGACAATGGAACTTTGGGACATCTCTGCATCTCGAACTCCTCCTCTTGTGAAGGGGAAGGGGACGTCATACCCCCCATGGGGTTCCCATGAGGTTTAAATGGGACAACGTGTGAAATGCCTGGTTGGCTCATGGTGTGTGCTGGGGGAAAGTTAGTTCCCATCTCTTTTAAAAGCCTTCGTTAACTGGATGTTTAAAACTGTAAAGCAATTGCTTTTCATTGCATTTAGCTAGATAACACGGAAGTCTATTTTCAAAGAAGTTAATCATCTTCTTGTGGCAGGCTATCCAATATCCATTCTCCATTTCTTTCTTAGTAACAAAACCTTCATATTATTGGGGCTGCCCAATGTAATAAAATATAATATGATGCAATATAATTATTGTGTCCAACTTAAAAATTACATTTCCCAGTCTCTTTTGCAATTGAATAGTTGGTAGGACTTCTGAGACAGCTTCCTAAAAGAGGCATAAACTTCCATGTGCCTGTCTTGATGGACTGCTAGAGCATCTTAGACCGCAGGTGGCCTGGAGGCTAGAGGCCGTTAGTCAAAGATGATGATGCAGAAAGACAGAGCCTGAGTTGATGACTATCAAAGGAGCACCACATTAGTTCTGGACCATCTATTTCTGAACTTCCTTTGGTAAGAGAAAACTAAACATCCTATTTACTTAAGCCACTGGATTTTGAGTTTTCCATTGAATGGGCCTGGATCCAATTATAATTGATAACTTCTCCTCCCCTTCTAGTCCTACTTCTTGACGTGACTGGTATTAATAATCACATCTTTCTGCAAGTTTCTATAAGCTCATAGCAAGAATCATTTATGTATGCATGCATATAAGGTGCTGTCATGCTGTATAGCACACTTAGTAATTGCTTAATAATATATATCAAGATTTCTAATATAACCTGATATACACAAATCTCTAATATAACCTGATATACAAAGGAGGATTCTAATTGCTGTTCTTCAAGTAATACAGACCTTGCTGCAATAGACATCTGGCACGAATACCCTCAGCACTGCACTTCTGTGTTTTAGCAAAGACTGCCACAGGGGGATGACTAATTCCTGTCCTTTTCAAGCCTCCCCACACTTTTTACTTTTGTAGATGAGGCAACAGAGATCCTAAAAATGATGTGCCAGAGATAACAGAGAAGACAGTAGAGACAATGCCTCCAGAATCACCCTCGCTGTAATCCCAGTTCCGCACTCCTATTATCCAGTGTTCTGTAGCACTAAGTATTTGTTGAAGAGATAGCCATATGATCTTTATATAAATAGTTCTCTACCAGTCTCTGCTTGAACATATCTGATAGCAGGGAGCTCACTGCCTCTCTTCATCTGGGGAGACTATCAACTGCTAGAATTTTCTTTCTTACATTGTGTTGCAATCTGTTTCTATGAAAGTGTCTTTTCCTTCTGAAGAATGACACTTCTAATCATGACCATGAATAATTATGACTATGAAACCTCCACTTGCTATTCTGAGTTCCAACTTCTGGGGTCTTGGAAAGCTGGCCTACTTCTTCAAGGAATAAGTGGGACTCACCAAGGCAGACACAGGAACAGCATTCCATGTTATCCCTTTGGGGCTCTTGACACTCAGATACTTCTCACAGGTGGCGCATGAACTAGCTGTCAGGCAAGGAACCTGGCTCTGGGGATTCAAAGAGCAACAGACACAGTCCCTGATCTGACGACGGTCATTCTCCAGGACTGAATTTCACAGCAGTGGGGCCCCTCCTCCGACAAACTCAGCTTTGGGGTGACGTGAAAACCCACAGCAACGGCCACAGGAGCATAGTTAGGAATGTGTGAAGTTAGAAAAGGAGAGCATGAGGATGGGATTGAAGACTCATTGGGGAGAAGTAACAGGAAATAAAGTTGGCTAAGGAGGTGCGCAGCCTGTCCTCAACCAAGGGAAGAAATCACTTAGTCATTAAACATTGATTTATTTTCCCTGGAAAGGTTCCTTCCTCATGACCAGTCACATTCCCATGAGTGTCTCTCCACTGGCCCCCTCTCTTGTGTAGAGACAACATTTAGAAAAACAGGCTGAAAGAACACAGTGTCTAGAAGCTTTTCCCCTCCTGACATTTCAAGGAGGCCTGTTGCCTTGGTCATTACATCACCAAGAGGGATCCTAGCAAGAAATCTCACTCTTATAATACAGGATAATTCAGTGGCAAAATAAAAGTTAAAGCTAATGGTTTAGACAATATAAGGGGGCAGGCCATCCTTTGGATTAGAAAGAGCATGGAATCTAAAGCCAAAAAGTCTTGAAATGGAATCCTGTCTGTCCCTCATGGCTGGTGGTGTGTGTGTGTTGGGGGTGGGGGTGGGGACAGGGGGCGTGGCCATATCACTTCTCCTAGTTTCGTTTCTGTCTCACAGAGAGAGAAGAGAATGGAACCTCCATAAAAGGAATCTGCAAGAAAGTCAGTGAAATAAAGTCAATAGAATAACCTCTGTAAAGCACATGACCTCTCTTCATATTTTTACTTGGCACGGCATGGGCACGTATGATGACCGTCTTCCTTATTCTTGCTGGGTGGCTGGAGACATGCATTAATCTTCAGAAGGTAAAATGTGAAGCAAGTGGGTCAGAAAAGGCACAAGATTAGGCACAGCCTCAGAGGTCCAACATTTCCCCTGAGCCTTTGTTCAAATCCAGTGATGCATATATGT
Source organism: Manis javanica (assembly GCF_040802235.1). Lineage (NCBI taxonomy): Eukaryota > Metazoa > Chordata > Mammalia > Pholidota > Manidae > Manis > Manis javanica. The sequence continues at coordinate 218,152,533 of NC_133157.1, forward strand.
GCCATGAAGTCACCAAGCCAGTGGGTTTGGGTCAGAGATTTGGTTCCCCTACCTGACATTCAACGGACGGCACTTGCTATACGCCAAGAACTAATGGGACAGAAGCAACCCGCGCAGGGGAAAGGTCCTGAAGTCTTGTCCTGGTTTTGCCTCTAAGCACCCATGTGACCCGAGGCAAGTCAGTCAATCTCTCTGAACATCAGGTTCCTGCTGTGTAGAACAGGGTGGGGGGTGGGGTGGGGGTGGGGTCCTAAAAGACTTTTCTCTGCCTTCAAGAAGAAGTCTTGGATGTGAAATGCTTCATAAAATTGCTTAGTGGTGTGGACGTAAGGGTTTCTTAGAGAGCGATTCTACAGAAAGTGAGAATATTCAGTTTTAGGGACCACTGGGGACTGAGTTTTTCCCGTTTGCTTTATGTGAGGAGGAGAACCCCATGTAGATGATACCAGCTGACTCCTCAGGCTGCACCTTTGCCTTCCAAATTCTTAGCCTCATACAAGACCAGAATCTTGAGGCCGTGGGGCTGTCATATCACATGCTGATGGTCAGTGATTAGCAGCCTGACCCTGCTTTAGTGAGGGTAGGAGAGCTCAGGGTTGTAAGATCTCTGTCCACTGAGGTGAGTGTGGTAGACCAAGGACCTCCTCAGATAATCAGCTGATATCCACAACAGGGCCTCCCACCAGCACAGCAGGCTCAGCCATTCAACCAAGGTGTCCCTCTGCCTGTTACTATCAAGACATTTGTGAATCCCCACGTGGTATTGCTGTTCCCTGACTTGCCCCTTCTCTCACAGGTGGATGTGACATTGCTCTCCCTTGTGGCCCTTGGTGGTCTGTGTGGACACAGATACATCTGCAACATCCACTGTCAAGATCTCCTCAGAGGGATGTGCTACTAGAGATCACTCATAACTGTAAACATACAAAATTAATTCAAGACTAATGCTGCCAACTGCCAAGGGTGCTGATGAGCATTTCTGCTTTCCAGCTAAAGCAGCACAGATATACGGTAATAGTACAAACAATGTGTAGCTCACTCCACCTGCCAACTTGGAAATTGTGTGATTGATATATGATGAGGACAAGGTGGAGAATTTGAATCGCTTCACATTTTGTACATTGACTGGAAATGTTTTGTATTTTTAAGTTGCATGACTCCAAAATCAGAGTTTGCATTCATTTAGAATGTGATAGCCTTGTAGGTGTTTATGGATTTGTTTTAGATGAGTTCTTTGAAGACAGAGATCTGGGAGCTTCAGCAAGCCAGTTCAGCTCTGTAGTCCTCAGTTGTCTTCATCTGTAAAATGTAGACGATACCACCCACTTGCAGAAAGTCTGTCTTTGAGTTCAGTAAGGGCTCAGTGGAGACAAAGCCCAGTTGGTCCCAGGTAGGGAGAAGTCAAGGACAAATGGCAGAAATAAGTAGCAGAGAGAATGAAGAACCTTCAGATAAGGAATTAAAAACCAGGGGCTTGCAAGAAGTCAATGCTCCAGCAGGTCATGGGTCCAAGCCAGGTCAGTTGCTGAAAGGACCCACCTGGGACAGGGGCTGGAAATGGAGGCCCTGCTTGTTTTGGGCTGGAGGTCCCTCATCTTCTACCTGCTCTGGCAAGATGCAGGGCTGTGCTTCCACATCTTACCATGGTCAAGAAACCACAGACCGACAGCAGCCCTGAAACCTCCTTTTGGAAGTAGATGCTCATGTTTTTTTAAGTTTGGAGTCCAGGTACTGGCTCTCTCTTGGACTTCCCCTTCTGGCATGTCCTTTAGCTGTTGCTGCAAGCCTAGCATGTCCCAGACGGGCCTCCTCAGCCTTGCCTCATCATTAAATTGCCCATGGTACTGGCTGTGTTCTGTGTTCTTTTCTGTGACCAGTTTCTGAGACCAACTGTCTCCCATCTCCCTGCCTCTTTATCCCTCACCCAAAGATGTCATATCCCACCCTGTCTGTGGGTGCCTCATCTCATGAGTTGGTCCTCTCCTCCCTTGCCTGGCTGTGTATTGGCTCTGGCATCTCCTGCTGGTAACCCATCCTCCAAGGGCCCTCCCAGTGGCAGCTTAGACTCAGGCAGTCACCTGCTCTAAAGCCTTCTGTGGCTTTCTCGGACACATGGCTGAAATGACCTGGACATCTAGGAGGAGAAAGTAGTTCTCAGTTTACCTCTTACATCATGAATTGATCTGTATCCAGATTTGAACCGGTCTGAGCTCTAGCCATTTCCTACCTGCCAACTTCCTGTGGCTCCCCCTCCCACTCCCTGTATAACGCCATGGCCTGCCAAAGTCCAGCTGGAATTAACCTACGCCACCAGGAACCTTCTAAAAGCCCTCCCTCTGAATTTACCTTCTCTTCCTAGGTCTTTGTCTTACTTTGAACCTCTCTAATATACCTTATCACCACCTATTTCATCAAAGATTATTTGTGTGTCTATTGATTTCTTTCCACTTGACTGTAGATCAAGGAATTTGTCAGTTACGTAAATAAGTATCAGGGCCAATATTCAAAATATTTAGCCATCTGTAGGAGTATCCTAGCTGACAGGAAGTTCTGGCTATTGAATTAATCATTCTATCCTGTCACATAGTAGGCATAGAATCAGTCCTTAATAAATGCTAAGAAATAATTTATGAAAATCTCAATAGCAAAAAAAAAAAAATCCAGTTTAAAAATGGGCAAAGGCACTGAATAGACATTTTTCCAAAGAAGACATACAGATGGCCAACAGACACATGAGAAGATGCTCCACATCAGTAATCATCAGAGAAATGCAAATCAAAACCACAATGGGATATCACCTCACACCAGTTAGAATGGCTAATATCCATAAGACATGAGATAAGAATTGTTGGCACGGAAGTAGAGAAAAGGGGACCCTCATGCACTGGTGAAAGAAATGTACATGTGTGCAACCACTATGGAAAACAGTATGGGGTTCTACAAAAAATTTAAAGAAGAGTTACCATATATGAACCAGTAATTCCACTTCTGGGTATTTACTCAAAAGAAAGTAAAACACTAACTGTAAAGATATCTGCACCCCTCATGTTCACTGCAACATTATTTGCAATAGCCAAGACAAAAAACACAATTAAGTATCTATTGGTGGATGAATGGATAAAGAAAATGTAGTATATATATAGTGAAATATTATTCAGATATCAAAAGAGGGAAATCCTGCCACTTACAACTGCATGGATGGACCTTGAGGGCATTGTTCATTAAGTGAAGTAAGTCAGGTAAAGAAATACAAATACTGTAGGATCTCACTTATATGTGAACTATAAAATAAAATGAGCTCATACATACAGAGAGCCCGGTGCTTTCCCCTCGTCCAGGGTCTGCCTCCCCAGCTGCAGAATCCTTCTGGGCTCTTCTCAGACTGAAGTTGGAATCTGGGCTGGGAGGGCCTGTTAAGGTCCTGTGAGCTACCCAGGGCTCCCCCATACAGGGCCTCTTTCCAGAGAGCATCTTTCCCTGTCACTGCTTTGTTCTGCCCTCCACTTCATGGTCTAATCCTGAATCTCCTCAAAGGCTTTCCGAGCCTCTTCTCTCTGGTGGGTGATCATCCCTTGGGCCCACAGTGATCTCTCCTTCCTCTGGACTCCACAGGGTAGGAAGGGACTTATTGATAGCCTATGGCACACCTGGCACTGTGCTTTGTGCTCTTACACGTTTTACCTTAGTGAAGCTTGAAGTTTCATTAGCCCCAGTTTACAGATAGGGAAACTGAGGCTAAGAGAGGTGGCATGACCAGGGCCAAGGCCAGGTGGACACAGTATGTACTGACACTGCAATGACTGGAAATGTTTTGTATTTTTAAGTTGCATGACTCCAAAATCAGAGTTTGCATTCATTTAGAATGTGATAGCCTTGTAGGTGTTTATGGATTTGTTTTAGATGAGTTCTTTGAAGACAGAGATCTGAGAGCTTCAACAAGCCAGTTCAGCTCTGTAGTCCTCAGTTGTCTTCATTTGCAAAATGTAGATGATACCACCCACTTGCAGAAAGTCTGCCTTTGAGTTCAGTAAGGGCTCAGTGGAGAGGCATACCCAGTTGGTCCCAGGTAGGGAGAAGTCAAGGGCAAATGGCAGAAATAAGTAGCAGAGAGAATGAAGAAACTTCAGATAAGGAATCAAAAACCAGGGGCTTGCAAAAAGTCAACACTCCAGCAGGTCGTGGGTCCGAGCCAGGTCAGGAGCCTGACCCTGCAGAAAACTCCTCCATGCTGCCCGTGTGTTCACTTCCTCAGGTGCTCGGTTTGCACTCCCGGTGATTGGCAGTTCAGTTTGTCACATGGGCTGAGCGCCTTTGGTGAGCCAGGCCCTGTCCCACTCCCCAGGGAATCAGAGATGAATTAGGCATAATCATGACCCCTATGGAGAGGCCATAGAGAAAAATGGGTCAGAGTTCATGCTCTGGAGTCACTTGGATGCAGGTTCCAGCCCTTGTCATGTGACATTGTGGGTGTGTGATCGAACAAGTAATAAGTTCTCTCTGTCCCTTAGTCACAGCTGGGATAGTAATTGCACCTTCCTCCCCTCTCTCTTAAAGCCTTACAAGGCCTAACAGAGATCCAATCAGCAAGCTGCTTCCCAATATCCCTGCCTTAGAGGCCAAATTGTAAACCCAAACCTCCACTTCCATATGGTAGCACAAGGTATCTCACATTCCTCACTGGAGTGGTGTCAGAAAAAGCCAAATGAAACAGAAGGTGTCAATGAGATCCAGAGTCTCTATAACATAATGTGAAAATGTCCAGTTTTCTACCCAAAACCACTCATGTCTAGGAATCAGGAAAGCTCTCAAACTGACTGAAAGAAGATAGTCAGTCGATGCCAAAACCATGAAGACAGAGGTGTTAGAATTATTTGACAAAGATTTTAGGGCTGTAATCTTAAAAATGCTTCAGTGAGCAACTACAAACATGCTTGAAACAAGTGGAAAAATAGAAAGTCTCATCAAAGAAACAGGAAATCTCAGCAGAGAAAGAGAAAATGCAAATAAGGATGCAATGGACATTTTTCAACTGAAAACTGAAAATAAGTGAAATTAAAAGCCCCCAAAATATTCTGTTACTGGGCTCCATAGTAGAATTGAGGTATGATCCTAAATTCAAGAGGAGCCCTCTGTGCCTCTCGCAGTACAGCAAGGGCTCCTAATAACCTGCGGACTGGGACGACCATGTCTGTGCCCGGGGGCTTAACCCTGGGTCCGGCTCAGTGCAGGGGCTTGCTTAAGTGTTAGTGGGGTCTGATTTTGGCTGTGAGCTCTTGAGGACAATGGGAAGCCCCCAAGGAAATTGGATTCTTCCTGTCTTGAGTTCTCCTAAACTCAAGAACAGCTGGATTCATCTCCTTGGGATGGAACCATGATTCCAGATCAATCCAGCTGGCCCAAGATGCCACCAGGAAGTCACCAGATCTTGTCCTCTCTATCCTTCAGTGATCTCTCTTCTGGGAGATCCCTGCCTGCAGGAAACAATTTAGAAGATTCCAGCCTGCAGGGCTGGTAGGGCCATTGGAGGACATCAAGTCTGACCCCTCATTTTTCATCCAGGAAAACTGAGACAAAGGAAAAATGACTTAGCCAAGACCCGCTCAAGTGAGTGGCAGAGTCAGCATGACATCTAGACCTTGCAGGAAAGTTTTCTCTCCACCAACCCACAGGGGACTTCATATTTTAAATCAGGATTCCCTGTTCCTAGAAGTGCTGCCTGGGCTTGGCAGAGAAGGCAGAAGAGGGAGAGAAGCTATTTTGCTCTCCCTGTTTATTCAACCAGTATTTATATTCAACCTAAATGTAAACATTAGGGTTTATAACAGTTTGCTGCTGCTGTGTAACAAACCACCCCAAAATTCTGTAGCTTGAAATGGTAAGCATTATTATCGTTCACAAGCTTAGGGGTCAGTGGGTAGGGGTGAGCATCTGGTCAGCCTTCAGCTGATCTGGGATGGGCTTTTTGTTAGAGCAGCTGGAGGCTGGCTGTTACAGAAAGTCCTCACTCAACTGTCTGCCACTGGCTTGCTGTGGGATGAGGTGACATTGGTGACTAGGCCATGTGTCTCTCATTCTCCAGTAAGCTGGGCCAGGTTCTAAGAGAATGACTGGGATGAGTCATGGCCTCTGAGCCTTAAGTGACAAGCTCTACAGCATCACTTCTGACACATTCTTTTTGCCAAAGCAGGTCACGGGGCCAGCCAAGTTTCCAGGAGTAGGGAAATACACTCCACCTCTCGATGGGCAGAGCTTCACATCACAGCGCAAAGGCACGGATGCAGAAGGCTCGGGCAACTGTGACCATTTTGGCAGTGGACCATAGGGCTCTTCTGAAATATTTTGCTTCAATTTCCTTTTGGCTCTTTGCAGCTGGGTCAGCTGTTTCAGTCAATGAAATGGAATGAAGTATATTACATCTGGGTGAAAACTTTAAAATCCAGATTCTCCACACCCCCTTCTTTCCACTGTGGAAAGATGAAGGTCAAGATGAGCACATCAATTAGCCCGAACCCCAGGGGATTGTGGTGGTCAAATTCAAGCTCCTGCCACGCCCTCACTCACAGGGCACATGTAGCATGAGCAAGGATGAAAACTTCATTGCTTTAAGTCACTGAGGTGCAGGGATGTTTGTCCCTGAAGCATGACTTGTTTTATCCTATGGGTACAGCCCTGTGCTGTGTGTCAGAAACTACTCACTGAGTAAAAAACTGGTGGATAGAAAAGACATAATCCTTGCCCTTGGTGACATTACAGTCTTGTGAGGGCAAAATGTGGCAAGCAGTGAACTAACAAAAAGGCATACAAACACTCATAATCGTAATTGTGGGTAAAATTGCAGTATTTCCAGAATCTCTAGCCTGGTTTTAGTTCATCTTCTTATCAGTAGGTGTTTCCAAGGCGTAGAGAGAGGTAGGTCATCCCCATATTAATAGGTGATTACAGGGGGGTGGGGGGGAGTGAGTGTGCACCTGGATCGGAGAGGTTTAGGGAGCTTTTATGTAGCCAGGTTGTGAGAGACACGGGCAAGCAGAAATAGACAACTGCTTGTAAGCAATAAACGGGTTTCTCTCAGATTATTTCTCCCTTTGACTGATTTGGCTTCAAAGGTTTATTTACCCCAGGCTGGGAACATACTTCCCCCCAGAGTTACAGTGATACAAGTTATGAAGGAAAACCATGCGGCCAAGGAGAGGCTGAGAAATGGCAGGGGTGCAAGGGGGAGAGCTGCCTCAGGAATGTGGTTAAAGGAAAGTGTCTCTGGAAAGGAAGCACTGAAGCCAAGACTTGAAGGGAGGAAGGAGGGAGGCCAAGGCAGCGTGGGAGCAAAAGCAAAGCATTCCAGGAGAGGGATCAGCATGTGAGAGGCCCAGGGGAGGAGAGGGTAGGGCTGGTTGGCAGAGGGGAAGGAGGCCGGTGTGGCCAAGCGGGGGCGAGGGGGGACACAGCCTCAGGGCCTCTGAGCTGGCAGGGGGAGTCCGGGTTTTATGTGAGGTAAGTGGCAGCTCCCAGGGCCTGGGGAGATGGCACTGAGCTCTTTGAGAAGCTTCCTATTTCCCACTAGGCTGGAATGGGGGAGGCTGGTCATCAGCCTCCAAGCTTGCGCTGGGCCTCTCAGCTGCCTTGGCGAAAGGGAAGTGTGACTTCCCGTGGTATTTTTAACAGCACAACAAACGCTCCCCTCCTCCTTTGTGGCTGAGGCCCTGGGCCGGGTGGGGCAAGCCATCAGCCCTGGCACCCGCAGAAGGTAGGGTGGGGGCAGGTAGTGGCCAGGCCACCTGCCTACCACTGTTCGGCCAGCCCCTGCCAGGCTGTCTGGAGGGCACAGATGTCCTGGAGGAGACCCCAGGTCAGGAGAGGCCTCTGGGAACCATGGTGGTGTCCTCCCTGCCAGCTGCCAGCAAGGTGGCATGGTGCCCACAAAGACGCAGGCCAACAGGGCCCAGGCCCTGCCACTGGGCTCTGAGGTTCCTTTGCCCCTCCGCCCGTTCCCTGTATTTATGCCACCTGTGCAGCGACTGAGTGGTGACAATGCCCAGGCTCTCAGCGTTAGGGAGAGCGCTTTGTCTCCTGGGAGGGTGGCTTGGGACAGGGAGGGGCGACGCACCGAGGGTCCTAGCTGGACCCCCTGCATAGTCCACTCCTCTTGGTTCTTGCATACACACATACCATGTCACAGACATTCACAGGTAACGCACCTCCACACAGCAAACTCACACCACACACACGGACACACCACCCACACCACATGTCACACAGACATAGGCTGCACATGCACGTGTCACATACACACACACACACCCTTCCTCTTGGCTCTCAGGTGCAGTAGGGGAAGTGCCACTACTCAGAGAGCCCACAGGGTCAGGTGCAGGGATGGAGAGGGAAATTTCTTGTCGTTGGTCTCCTGTCCCCTCCGAGGTGTTTGGCTGTGTGCTCTGAAAAACGTTTCTCTGACAGGGAGTCTGTATTAGTTTCCCGGCACTGCCGTAACAAACCACCAGAGTTCCCTGAGAGGCTGAAGGCCAGTCTGACACCCAGGGGCTGGCAGGGTCGGGTCCTCCTGGGGGCTCTGGGGAGAACCTGCCCCATGCCTGAAGCACTAGCTTCTGGTGGCAGCCGCCAGTCTGGGCGTCCCTCGGCTCGTACGCGCATCCCTCCAGTCTCTGCCCCTGTCCCAGGTGCCCCTTCTCTGGCTCTCCTTGTCTCAAATCTCCCGCTTCTCATAAGTACCTCTGACATTGGGTCCCTGGCTCCGTCTGTCTTCTACAGATCCTTAATTACATCAGCAAAGACCTTGTCCAAATAAGGTGGCAGCCACATGTTCTGGGTGGATATACCATCTGTAAGTTGGGGACATCATTCAACCCACCACAGGGCCCCTGGGCTTCCCCTGACTCCCAAAGGGGGTCTCTGCACATGAGCAGTGCGACTTGGGCTCACTTCTCTGACTCTGCTCACCCTCCTCTCTGACACAATACAAGAGTCTCTTTTCTGCAGGACCCCGGGGGTCACCAAGCAGAAGGACAGATGGCCCTCAACTCAGCAGATAATCGTACTCTCTTGTTCCTCTCTTTGGGTCATGGGGTCCTGCAGCTCTAGAACAGAGGGGTCTTGGTTGCGGCTGTCCCAAGGCCCCTGGGGACCAATGAAGAAACAGGCCCAAAAGCAATTAGCCCAGGTCCTGGCCAGGTGCTCTGGGTCTGAATCTTTTCATCACCTAGGATAGGACCCAGTGGGGAGGAATTATTTTTCTGCTTTGAGAAACTGAAAGGGGGCCAGTGTGGCCAGGGTGGCGTGGGCCCCAAGTGAGGCTGCAGGTAGGCAGGGGAAGGACTCTGACAAGGAGAAACCCCTGAGCCATTGGGAGGGGGGTCCCTGCCCCAGGACCGGCTGCCTGCACCGCCCCCTTCCCCGCCCTGCCCGCCTTCCATGACTGGAGCCTGCTACCAAAGAGATGCAATGGGGCTCTTGTTCCAAAGGGCAAAGGGTGGTGGGAATGGTCAGGGTTGACCTCTTCAGAGGCACAGCCTTCTTTGGGCCAGGACTCTGAGAGGAGGTCACCGGCAGCAACCCTCTGAATCCCCTCCTGTCCCCTTTCTCCAACAGGCAAGGTGGCTGGATTGAGAGAAGGGATGCAACTTGCCTGAAGTCATGCAGCAAGTTAGTGGCAGCGCCAAGACCCACATGTGAGACTCCCCCTAGGTGCCCCAGGCTTCCTGAGCAAGCGCTCAGCTCCACACGAAACCCTCCTCATCCCAGAGTTCTCATTTCACAGAGGAGTAGGCTGGGGCTGCCCACGGAATGTTTCTGTGCTGGTTGGGGAATGAAACCATAAAACAATGTGCTATGGAGACTCTTGTTCTCCTTGCAGGCCAAGGTCTCACCGGGCAGAGTTTGCTGGGCTCCTCAGAGTTGTTAATTCTGCGCATGAGGTTCCTCCTGGGAACTTCAGGCTGCTGCAAGTCAGGGAAAAGGAGAAACATTCTCGGGTCTGGGATGGAGTGAGGCACCAGCCCCTGGGGGACAGTTCTTGGCTCAGGACCCTTGATCCCAAGGCCACTTCTGTTCTGAGAGCTGCTTCAGGGCCTGGTCACAGGGGCTCTGTGACCTGGCAGCACTGACTCTGTACTCTGGGACCTGCTCCTCCTGGCTGTGTGAACTCAGGCAGGCTGCTTGGCCTCTCTCTGCTCTGTGTCTCCAGGTCAGGGATGCCCGGAGGTCAGGGATGCCCGGAGGTGAAGACCTGCCCTTGTGTCCACAAGAGCTAGCTCCTCCCTCCACTCTGACCTTGAGGGGGTCCCTTCCCCATGGTACCAGCAGGACCTGAGCTGGCTGGAATGGCTGTTTAAAAGAACTTTCTGGCCAAAGGGGTGTGTCTGTACAATTTTGTTCTCTGCCCCCAGGACCTGGGAAAAGTTCCAGGCTGAAGCAAGTTTATCAGATTCCTTTCTTTACCCACCCAGGCTTGAATTTCATGGAAAACAAAATAGGGAAGAAAAAAACAAAGTGACCTAACATTTGATTCAGTTATTGTGTGGATTTTAAAGTCTTTTAAAGGTGGGTTTCTGCACTTGACCACCTACTACATGGGTGCTCTTGGGCCAGATATTTCAGCCTCCCTGAACCTCTCTGAACCTCTCTCTCCTCACTTCTGTGTGTAAGTGGCTGTTGTAATGAAGCCCCTGCAGGGTGTTTCGGGCCCAGCCGTCAGTCCTGGAGAGCGGGCAGGGAGCCCACGGTCACGGTGAGCCAGCGACGGCTGGTGCTGCTCTGGGAAGCTCCTCCTCACATCAGCCTCAGCCCCCACCCCACAGCCCTGCAGGATGCCCCCACACCCAATCCCCCAGATCAGTGAATATGTTATTTTACATGGCGAATGGGACTTTACAGTTTGCGAAGGACCTCAAAATGGACCAACACAATCACAAGGGTCCTTAGAAAAGGGAGGCCAGAGGATAAGAGTCAGAGGTACAAGGCAGAGGCGTGACCATGGACCCTGAGGGAGAAAAGGCAATGTGAGGTGGGGCTGGGAGCCAAGGACTGTGGGCAGCCCTGAGAAGCTGGAGAAGGCCAGGATCACATTCTCCCCTGGAGGCTCCAGAGGGAACACAGCCCTGCTGACCCCTTGGCTCTGAACTCCCGCCTGCAGAACCGTAAGATGCTAGATATGCGTCACCTTAAGACCCTGGGGTTGCGGTGAGTGGTTACAGTGCCTTGATGAGACATCGTGCTGAGACCTTGGGGCTCCCTGGTTTCTGCTCTTCCCCTGATTCTGCTCCCACATGCTTCTCTTCAATCCTGCCAGCTTCCTGAGAATCTGCGCCGCCCACACTCCTGGCACCGAGCCGGCTCTCCTGGCTCCCCCAGAAGAACGTGCCCTCTGCCACGTGCGGTGCTGTTTACTCCACTGTGCACGCTCCTTTGGCCATTTATTTCCCACTGTGGCTGGCAGTTCTGACTCAGAATAGCTGATAAAACATGTGCAGAGGATGGTTTGTTTGGGCTTGTCTCAGATACTCAAAGGAAGAATATTATGCTGGATATAACGAAAGCCAGTTTTCAGGTTACTTGAGCTGCCTTTCAGAGAATGATAAAGAAAAACACAAGAAAAAAGATGAGTGGGCCATTCCGGCCTCTCCCTGCAGCCTGGCAGGGCTGGCTTCAGTTACAAGTTCTGGTAACTGCAAGATTACAGGGGCCACCCCAGTTTGTGACTTGGGGCTTTGAAGAGAGCCAAGCACAGGCTGCAGGGGTGTGTGTGATACAGAGAGGCCATGCAAAGACAGCTCCCCCTGCTTTGATCTCATCACAGATACCGTTTCCACAAAGGCATATCTGGTGCTAAGGGCTGGGCCTCTCATACATTCTCTAGTTACTGGTTTAACTCTGTATCGCTCATGAAACTGTGAGCTCAGGGGCAGATTCTCCTTCATCTCCAGTCCCCAGCACCTTGCAGGGCCGTGGGTACCCAACAGACCCTTGCAGAATGAAGCTTTTGTTTCTGTGGCTTCCTCTCCTGAATGATCCATACATCTCTAGCACTTCACCTTTGCCAAAACCTACTGGGAATGTCCAGAGGAGAGAATATTGTGCTGAGTTCAAGTTCCAAAGCGGCCCATGGCTTGGTCGTTGGGAAACCGCTCCCACTCCAGCCCACTTCACCTGTGGAGTGGAGCGATAACACTGTCATGGGGCGGACAGGTCTTGTCCAGGGGCAGGGCTCCGTGGAAGGACCTCCCAGGGCTGACGTGCCCACAGGACCCAGCCCAGGGTCTGGCACAGAGTGGGCGCAGTGGGTGTCTGCTGCTTGACCCGGGAGGATCTCTCTCCAAGTCATGTTTCCTCCCTTCCCATCACCATTGTCCTTCACTTGCAAACTTCTCCCTCGGCCTCCAGTTCCTCCTCTCTTCTGAAGCAGGAGTGATTTATCCAAAAGGCAAGGCTGAGCATTTGACCCCCTGTTTTACACCCTTGAAAGCCCTGCACTGACCTCTGCATAAAGGCCCAGCTCTTAAGCACGGCTGGCCAGCTCTTCCTGCTCTGTCCCTGCCCTTTCTGTCCATGGGCCCTTTGCACCCTTTTTCCTGCTACCTGGAACACCTCAAGCTCCCCACCCACACTGGGATGCTTAGGCCTCGGTGCCTTTCCTTCCATGCTTCCCTGTGCCTGCCATGCGAGGCCCATGGAGGTGGTAGAGAGCCACGGTTCAGGGGTCAGCAACCCAGGTCTCCCACCTCCTAGCCGTGTGGCCTTGGGCATGTGACTTACCTGTCTGGGCCTCTATTTCTTCATTGGTCTGATGGCAAAATAATACACCTCCTTCTGAAGCTCAATGGGATGATTTAGTCAACTTCTGTAGGTAGAGCCTAGAACACTGCTTGGTATACGTGTTCTATGATATAATTACTACCTCATCCCATTAGCTTAGAGAATCTTTTCAGCTATTTTAAGTCTCAGCTCAAGTGTTAGTCCTTCTGGGGAGCCTTCTGGGAAGTCTCCTACTTTATTTTGTGTTGGTGTCTATTTCTCCCTTCAGTGCAGTCAGTGTTTGCTTCATAAATTTAGGTGCTCTGCTGTTTGGTGCATGAACATTTATAATTTTATATCTTCCTGGAGAATTGCCTCAATTATCATTATATTAAGTCCTTCTTTGTCTCCTGTGACACTTTTGACTTAAAATCGGTTTTGTCTGGTATTAGGATGGCCACTCATATCTTTTTCCCTCCTTTCATTTCAGCCTATGTGAGTGAGTCCTTGGATCTAAAGAGAGTCTCTTATAGGCAGCATATCATTGGAACCCTCTTTTCTCATCCAGTCCGCAAATCCACATCTTTTAACTGGAGAATTTAACCCATTGTGGAGCCTTCTTTGATGGGTCCTTTGCCCAAGGAGAATGCGTGCCTCCTTTCTGGTGCCCTCAGAGCATGCCCGTCCCCCAGCACGGCACCTGACTGCTCCCACTCACTTGTATCTCAAAAATGAAATCTGTAGGCCCTTTGGGAACAGGGATTCTGCTGTTTCCCTGCCACCTAGCACAGTGCATTGAGCAAGCATTCCATACGTCTTATTGAATGAATAATACTGATGAGAATAATAATAGCTAATTTATTAAACACTTACGTCGGGCCAGGTGCAATGTTAAGCACTTGTGTTGTTTCTTTTAATTCTCATCACAAACCTATGAGGTAGGAGCTATGATTATCTCCATTTCACAGATGGGGGAACTCAGGTTTGGAGGAGTAAAGGAAAATCTCAGACTCACCCACATGGGAAATAGCAGATGAAGATTCAAGTCCAATCTGGCCAGTTCTAAGCCTGGGTCATTACCCACTGCATTACAGCATCAGTAAGCATTCGGTCTTGTTGTCTGTGCCAGAAAATCCCAAATGACAGCTGCCCAAGTAGGAGAGAAGTGATTCTCTCTTGTATAAAAGAAACCCAGAGGGAGGCAGCCAAGCAACAAAGGCAGGGTAACAGCCTTACCAGGAACCCAGGCTTCTCTTTTTCCTTTTCCATTCTCTACACACAGCTTTTAGCCTCAAGGTCTCATGTCCGGAGATGGCTGCTACAGCTACAGCCATACCACCACCCATGTTCCAGACACCCAGCAGGAGGAGCCAGGTCAAAGGGGGGCACTCTCTCGCCTTAAGGCAATTTGCTGGAAATCTCATGCATGGTTTCTACTGTTGTATAACAAATTAACACAAACTTAGCAGCTTTAAACAATACATATCCATCATATCATAATTTCTAGAGTTCAGGCACAGCTTAGCTGGGTTCTCTACTTCAGGGTTTCACGACACCTGAATCCATGTGTTACCTAGGGCTGTGTGCACTTTCCTGGAGGTGCAAGTTGGGGAACAACCTACTTCCAAATGAACATGGTTCTGTTGAAGAATTCCAGTCCTGAGGCTGCAGGACTGAGGGCATCAGCCTCTTCCTGCTTGTTAAATGGAGGCTTCTCTCAGCTCCTAGAAGCCACCTGTAGTTTCTTTTTATGTGGGTTTCCCTAACAGGTTCACTTATTTCATCAAACAAGCAAGGAGGAGTTTCCTTGTAAGACAAACAGAACCATCCCATGTACATAAATATGTACACATATTCACGTAACCATGCACAACCACTTTTGCCATTTCTATACATGGAGAAGTAAGTCTAAGTTCCCACCCTCCTCTAGGGGAGCAGATCACACAAAGACCAGAACCCCAGGAAGTGAAGATCATGAGCGCAATTTTAACAGTCTGTCTACCGCATCCCATGACATACTTTTACTGGCTTCCCATTGGCTAAAACCTAGTCACATGGTTGCCACAGATAAAGAACTTGGGATATAGGTGTTCAGCTGTTCAGCAATATGTGCATTTAGAAATTTGAGTTCTATTACCAAAAGGATGTATATGATGTTAGAAATCATCTCTAACCTATTTTTCCATTATTTATGAGAGTATGTGAAGCAAATTTTAGATAGCATACTTTTTCCTTTCCCTCACCTTTCCTTGTCTCTAAGAATACTAATTTAAAGGAAAACACAACTAAAATGGACCAGGGGGATTCCCTTGCTCTCAAGAAGTTTGCTGGTAGACTTTGCCATGCATGCACTTCTGGCTTCTCACCCCCTGTGCCTTCTTTGAGGCTCATTGTGTACTCTACCATAATCTCATTCCTTGCAAATCTATCTGGGGAATGGAATCCTAGGGAAATAAACTGAGAGGTGAGTCCTGGACATAAGGATAGGCATCAGAGTGTGTGTGACAATGCAAACATTTGGTACAACCTTGCTGTCCGGCCATTACGTACTGAGGAGACAAGATAAACCACACGTTGGAATGATAGGCAGTCATACAGTCATGTTTGCAAATGTTTATTTAACAAGAAAAAAAGAGCTCAGGATATGTTAGGTTTTAAAAAAGCAGAATAGATATCTATATATAAACTATGACTTCAATCATCTAAAAAATGCATGTAATGAAAATTATCTGAAGGGCAGGTCACAAAAATGTTAATAATGCTTATCTCTGGGTGATGGGATTTCAGGTGTAGTTTATTTCCTTCTTTCCACATTTTTGTATTTTCCAGACTTTATATAATGTGAAAGTATTACATCTAGAGTCATAAAAAAGGAAGAGAAATATATATCTGCATGCATTGGCAGGAAACAAGGTTTCACCCAGTGTGAATTGCATGGGTGGGACATGGTTGAGATGGAGGCTGGTTTTATGGTTCCCTCAGTCAAGCTGAAAATGAACATCCTTCCCAGAAAACCATCAGCTGGGGGACAGGGAGAGACTCCAAGCCCTTCAGACTAGATGCCTTGCTAATGGGTTTCAACCCCGGGCAAGTTCACTATGGATTCAATGTGACCAAAGAAATGCAAGTAGAACATTCTTTGGGTGAAAAGGTTATACTCAAATTCATTTCCACAGTGGCAGGTCAATCACAGCAAGACGGTCTCTGCTTCTGGGCCCCTCTACCCGCAGCCGTCTCAGTCTCTGTCCTCGGCGCTGCCACCACTCCAGCCCCTGCTCTGCTCTCCTGCAGCCTTGCAGCTGTGTCACCATGTCGCCCAGAGCATTGGGTGGAGCTCTTTATATAGAGCCAATAACAATGTATTGCCCACACGTGTGCAGTGAGCTAGCCGACCAGGGCCAGGGGAGAATCCGGGCCACAGGAACCTTCACTTTATCCACACTAAAGTTTTTCTTCCCACAGCCCCGAGATGATCAGAAGTGGGTGAGCTGGCCTGGCATTAGGGCAGGATCGTGTGCAGTCCATCAGGACCCACGTGGTTCCAAGCGCTGGCAGCCATGTCCACGGAAAAACATTGGCACCACTGCCTGTGGCTCAGGCTGTTCGTGTCGGCCCCATTTTCGCTCAGTGACTGATTGCTTCTTTCCCCAGGACCTGCGATGTCTCCCTGAGCAGGAGCAGACTCAGTCGTGCACAGAGCAGGCTGCAGGAGCCTGGGAGTCCCAGTAGCCACCTTTAACCAACAGCACATGGAACTGGTGAATGCACATCCAGCTCGTCACCCCCAGTGAGATGGCACTGCGTCGGGTTCTCTGCAGGCTCCGAGAGCCCTGGGGGAGCGATCCCCAGGTCCACAGTGGCAATTTGCTCATGGATGCACCCAGCACCGTGCCCCTCTCTTCTCTGCCTCACTTTCCCACTCCCCTGGCTTCCTGAGATCACTTCCCAAATAAACTACCTACGCCCAGCTC
This sequence comes from Manis javanica, assembly GCF_040802235.1. NCBI lineage: Eukaryota > Metazoa > Chordata > Mammalia > Pholidota > Manidae > Manis > Manis javanica. The sequence continues at coordinate 218,169,248 of NC_133157.1, forward strand.
CCTGCATCAGAGTCTGATTCTTGGGAAACTCAGCCTAAGACTTGGCATCTCTCACTGACTCTGCTCTGGCATTTTGGACATTCTCTGCTCCTCATACATCTTACCAAGGACACGTTCCCCAGGCACTTGCTCCTTTCCTACACATTTGGCCTGGCCTGCCCTCCTTTTTCTGGCTGCCTACATTAGAGGCCCATTTCCCCATGGCCCTAATCTTTGCGTAAGGACCCACCTGTGCTAGCTTTTTCAGCTTTGCACAATTGGCAGCCATTTGCCAGATTCTCTTCTCCAGCCATGTCCCTGACTCCTGGGGTATTATCACTCTGCATAAGGGACTGTCAGGGGCTGCCCTCCACCCCTCACCTGCCCCCTGCCCTTCCCTCTTCCTTTAAGTTAGCTGATAAACATGTACCAGTGACTTGCTGGAAGCATCTGCTGAGACAATGGGCAGAGGGGCCGACACATTGCCAGCGCCCACCAGGTTTCAGTTGGTCTTGCCTGCTGGCTACACACTCAGCTGTGTGCTCCTGCCCCTTGGATCTAGTTCTGCTACTTATCTTGGGCCTGGGACCAGGAGGGTGGTCCAGGGAGGCAGCTCAGCCTGGCTCTTGTGGGTGGAGGACTAGGACTGACACATTACAGAAATCAGACCCCTGCCTGGATTCAATCTAGGAGCCCAGGGAAAAAAAAAGTTCATGTTTAAGCCCTACAGATGGTCAACAATCAACTCCAAGCAATGCACCGCACAGCAGCCATCTTGCTAACAGCAGCAACAGTAAAGGCAATAATAACAATAACAGTTATTTCTTGGTCTCCCATGTCTTTCCATCTCACACAAAGAAAAAGCAAAAACATTACAGTGGCTGCAAAAAAAAAGATATGTTCAAAGATCTGCTTTTCTTTTTTGCCTTTCTGATCCTGTCTTTTTTTTTCCTTGCTCCAGTGGTGAGAAGCATCAGGTGGAACACAGGAGAGAGACACACACAAAGAAGATGAACAGATCTCCAAGATTTCACAATTAGGGTTTCTGAGAAAGAAAACAGAAAAATGGGGGGAAATGATTCATATATATAGTAGAGTGAAACTTGACTAAAATAAATATTCAGATTCAATGGGCAAAGTCCCATAAAAAAAAAAAGAAAATGCCTGCAAATAACCTGTGCCAGGATGCAGTCACTGAACTTGAACGCTAAAGAAAAGACTTTGGAATTTGGGTAGAAAGGCCAACCAAGTATAAAAGGGGACAAAGCCAGTTTGCCTTCTGGTTTTTCTCCAGCAGTTTAAATTGCCAGAGAGAAAGGCAAAGAAATTTTGAAGGAAATGGGGCCCCAACCATGCAAAAATCCAGCCAAGCTATTTTCATGTGTGAAGGCAACAGACAGACTTTTGCAGTCAGACATCCTGGTACTGACATTCTGCTGGGCACTAGGACAATAATTCCTACTACTTACTTAGTTTAGGATCATGTTATGGATTCCTCAAGAAGTTCCAGAACCCACCAGGCTTGTTCATGCTTCCAAGTGCCCTCTCTGCCTGAAAAGCTTTTCCCACCACCCTTCTTCTTCTTCTTTATCTCCTACTCAACTATTCAACTTTAAATACTCAGTTTAAGCATTTTCTCTTCCAGGAAGTCTTCCTTGATTTCACACTCTGGCTGAATGTGTGTGCCTCCTTTAGCCACATCTCTTTCCCTTTACCCCTGAGACCTTTTGCTATCTTAATGCTTATCACACACTTATTGTAATCAGCTTTTACTCAACTGTCAATTCTTCTAGAAGCTGAGCTATTCAAATCAGAGATTGTCTTTTATGAATTTGCATTCTGAGCACAGTGCCAGGCAGAGAAATAGGTACTAAGTAAGTGTTTACTGAGCAATAGATGGGTAGATGGACTGAGAATGGACGGACAGGATAGATAGATGGATGGATGGATGGATGGATGGACGGATGAACTAATGGATGGATGAGCAGTTGGATGGATGGATGGTGGATTAAAGAACGGGTAGATAGATAGTTGAGTGCGTGGATGGAAGGATGCATGCATGATAGTGGGTGAGCTGGTCTCCCTTATGTAGCACCACACTCTACAACCCTCACTCCATCTTATCAGGGTCAACTAGAAATCTAAGCATGTCGATCTGTCATTCTCTCTCTATTGCCTAGTCAATAAAGCCCAAGCTCTTTACTGTGGCACATAATGTCCTCTATGATCTGGTTGCTTCATTCCTCTCTAAGCTCATGTCTCAGAGCCACTTCAGGCCCTGGTTCAAGACATATCATATAGAAGTATCTACCTGCTCTTACCGGGGATAGTCTTGCATCGCCTCCAACTGGTGTCTTCTCACCTACATGCTTCTGCTTATCCAACTTTCTCCAACTTTATTTCTCCACCAGATCTATTTTCCTCCTTGCTTATCCCTCCATTCTCTGTATGGAATTGCAGCTTTACTTCTTAAACTCTTCAGCTTGCATATTTCTTTACCTGTTTGTCACTTGCATCTGCCTGTGAGTTCCCTGGAAATAGAACCCTAACTCTTACTCAGTTCAGAAAAGGCCTCTACAGCTGGCAAAGACTGGGTACTTGATGAATATGTGTGAAAATGTAACGGTGAGACAGACAGAACAACAGCCTCTATAGATGTCCACATCCTAATCCCCAGAACCTGGGAATATTACTTGATGTGGCAAAAGGGACTTCGAGGATGTGATTAAATTAAGGATTTTAAGATAATGGGGATTGTGCTAGATTATCTGGGTGGAACCAAAGTAATCACAAGGCTCATCAAAAGATGGAAGAAGCAGGTACAAGAGGCAGAAAAGGGGGCGTGAGGATGGAAGCAGCTGTCAGAGGGATGTGATTGCTGATTCTGCAAATGGAAGAAGGGGCTGCCAGCCAAGGAATGCAGGCTGACTCTAGAAGCTGGAAAAGGCAAGGCAACACTTCCCCCAGGGCCTCCAGGAGGGACACAGCCCTGCTGACACCTTGACTTTAGGCCCCCTCAGGGCTCTGGGCTCCAGAACTGTAAGCTCCTAAATCTATGTTGTTTGAAGGCCCTAACTCCCTAGTAATTTGTTCTAGTAGCGCCAGGGAACCAGTGCAGAGGCCAACAGCTGACACATATTGAAAGCTCCCCGTATGGCTCCACTGCACAGCATGCCCAGTGTATGTCATTTAGCTCCGGAAGGCAGAGAGAAGTGAAGTAACTGTCGTGTGGGTAGTAAGTGGCAGGTGGGGACTGGAACACAGGCAGTCTGCCAGAGCCCCAGCTCTTAGCTGCTCTCTGGATAAAAGGGTGCTGGGGCCCTTTCTCTGTGTCCCAGAGGTGGGTGAGCTCACTGTCTTAGTATCCATTCTGAGGAAGATTAAAATGATCCTACTTCCTTCCTAATCCAGAACCTCTCTGCCCTCATTCACCGTACTTATTATCTCTTCTTTCCCTCCTTCTCCAGGAGGAAGCTGGCAGCTCAGAGGCCTACAGCCTGGAGTGGTGGCAGCTAGTCCTTGCTGGGAGCTAAGCAAGCTGCAAGACAGGCCAGGGAGCCAGCCAGGTGGCACCCCCGCCTCTGCCACAGGCCCCCAGTCCTGGCCTCCCACTGAGGAGAGGAGGTGTTGGGGTGCCAAGTCGGCCTGGGGCCCAGGCCAGGTGGGCTCTGGTTTTTCCCAGAAATCTTCGTGCTGTGGCAAATGTGTCCTGGAATCTGCAGTGCCCACGGGGCCTGGCAAAGTTCTGGTTCTGCTGCTGTGACCCGCCTCCTTGAGAGCAGGCAGCACACGGGCCTCGGGACAGGATGCCTGTCCGGAAGCGGACGCCAGACCCTCTGCAGGCTGGTGCCGAGGTCGGCATCCTCAGCCTCCGTGAGCGCAAAGCAGAGAGAGAAGGAATGAATGGAAAATGCGATTCCCCCTAACGATGATCGAATCTGTGAAGCGAAAAATGCTAATGCTTACTGCTTTTGAAGGTCTTGGAATAAATTTTCTAGGAATTGATTGAATATTGATTTGTTATGCATTGACTTTTAAAATATTATTTACTATGTAATATTTAGGTATTATTTTGAAAACTTACTCTCTGACCCACTAATTCTACTTCTAGGGAATCATAATAAAAAGGGAACGCAAAAACAGAACAGACATCTGGACAATGACTGATGTAGAAAAATCATCATTGCAGGGTTACTTGTAAGAATTTTTAAAAGAAATAATATAAATGTCAAAAATCAGGAGATCAGTAAAATAAATGTTGGTAATTACCAAATAGACTCTAGAATGAGAATTTTTAGAGGAAATTTAATAGCCTGAGAAACTTTCCTGATAAAGAATTATGAGAAAATAACAAAATACAAATGTGTATATACTGCATGATTCAATAAGGATATAGAATACACACATACACACATACACACACACACACACACGCACGCTTTTAAAAGAATACAACAGAATGATAAGCATAGTTACATTTGTGTCTTGTTTATGGTTTTTATTTTAATTCTCATTATTTGTGTTTTCCAAAATGACATTCTATTAAGTTAATGTTACTTTTTAATCAGAATGAATGTAGGTGTTGTTTGCTTAGCCGGAATCGGATGCTCTGTCTCATTCATTCCCAACACTACCAAGGGCCTTAATGAAGATGGAAGTCTGTGAGATGACTGCGTCCTACGTGGGTCTCATAGAAGCACTTAGGCTGATGGAGGAGGTGACAGCAGTGGCCTGGTCCAGTGACACAAACCTTTAATGAACCGCCTTTTCCTATAAAATGAAACACGTCTGTCTGCAAGCTCTGCCAACAGCTGCACCTTGAAGCAATCAGCCCAGTGGGGGCAGGGTGGGTAGGGGGTGCCACCGTGGACCTCACCTCAGAATTGTCTGCAAACATGCCTTCCAGGGAAGGAGTCCAGGTCTCTCAGGCGGACGTTTATATTTTTGGAAACAAAAATGATCAACAGGCAAAAGCTTTTTCAGTCTCTACTTTTCAGGGGCCTGGTCCCTACTTTCAGAAACGCAGGTCTGACCTCACAGTGCCTGCCGCAGACCCCTCCCTTGCCTCAGCTGCAGTCCTGGGGGTCCCAGCACCAGGCCCCTTCCTCCCTTTCTCCTCCTTCCTGCAGTGCAGATGGTTCTCTTTCCCCAGAAGGCCTAGCCATGCAGACAGGAGGTTGAGAGCTGAGTGTAGGAGCCACAGACCTGGGTCTGAATCCCAGCTTCACCACTTACAAGATGTATGACATTGAGCAAATTACTAAGTCTCAAAGCTCAGTTTCCTCATCTGGAAAATGGGCATAACATAGTTCTTCTTTCAAAAAAAGGGATGTATGAGTGTTCATTAATTTGAGCATTTACTAAGTTCTTACTGTGTGTGAGCCCCTTGATACAGAGGTAGGAAGCTGGGCTGACAAATCATACTCTGCAAAGGAAAAAAGCCCTGATTTATGGCCTTTGCTGATTTCTGTGGTATAAATACTCCCACCATCATCAACTGCAAGCAACCAACAGTTTAATTGGTTGGCAAGATTTCTCATATTTAACAATTGGTTTTCAGGATCTCATGAGCTTCAGCAGCCATTTGTCCCAAGAAGACAAACTTGGTCCCGGTATTCATGAGCTCATGATTTAATGGGAGGAAACCAAGACTATTAGTATAATTATATATGTGTGTGTAAATACAAATATATATATAATCATGTATATGTAAATATAAATATATATGCATCTGTGTGTGTGTGTGTATATATATATATATAGAGAGAGAGAGAGAGAGAGAGAGAAAGAGACTAGAGGCTTTGTGATGAAAGAAACAATTATTCATTTTTTAAAAAACTTATTCTTGCCATGTTCTCTCAGTCCTGGCACATAGTAGGTAGCTAATAATATGTGTTGAATGAATAATAAATATCTTCAGCAAAAAAACCCAAAATGATTGAAAGTTGAGTTAAATGCTGGGACGGCGAGTAACAGGGAATAAATCTTTCCAATAGGTGGCCTCTCTGAAGGAAAGATATTTAGGAATTATATGAAACAATATATTTTAAGGACATAGAACTATGGACACTATACAGGAAGTACTCAACTCAGTATATGGGATATTAGGTACCTAATGTCCCCTTTCTTTGCTCTCTGAGGCCAAATCTCACAAATAACCCCAGATCAGACAGTATGTCACTTCCTGTCATGGTATCCTCCTGCCCTCTGTGGAGAACCCCATGGTGGTCCTGCCACAGCTTCCTGGAGGGGTCTGGGCCTTTCTCCCACCCATGGCCCTGGTGCTCTGGAATGTTCTGGGCTGTTGGTGCCCAGCATAGAGCACTGGGTCTTCTCTCCACTAGAGGTGGCTGGGGAGCCCAGGACACTGGGAGGAAGCCTGTGAGGTTGAAACCAGCTTGTGTGAGGTCACAGGTCTGCTCTGGGCACAGCCCCAGTTATCAAGATCTGGCCAGACTCCTGGCTGTCACCTGTCCTCACCTTGGACAAATCCCATCCCACCCACAGGCTGACTCCGCCTCCTTCCAGCTTTACCATGTCGTGATTCTACCAGTTGACATTCTCTGGGATGTCCTTGACATGTGAGACCCTCTGGACCTCAGGAACAAGAGGGGCCTTTCACAGGGCTGCAGAGGAGCCTCTGGCAAGGGCACATAGCCAGACACCATGTCCTGGGGATGGGGGTGTCCCCTGACTGCATCATCTCTGCTCCCCATCTCCCCAGTGGCTACCTCCCTGGCACACACTGCCATCTCTGTGTGGCTCAGCAGGCTCTCTGGCACCAAGTATACCTACATATGCCAGACTTTTCACAACACCCACATGTAGAAGTCCACCCTCTGTGGGAAAGCTTCTGGCCATGAGGAGCTCCCTACTGTAGAGAAGGAGGCCTTCCACTGTTGGGGGGCTCTGAGGGCATGGGGCGAATGGGATGGAGCTGGACAGCAGAGAAGGGGGCCACCCTCTGCTAAGTACCACCTAAGTGCCACCATGTGGGACCCAGCTTCTGTAAATCATCTCACTGAATTCTCCTAATCTGGGGAGGCATCACTAATTATCCTCATTTTAGACATGAGGAAATTGAGACTCTGAGAACCAGAGTCACATGTTTGAGGACACTTTGCTGCGACACCCGAGCTGTGGCTCCCAGTGTCATGGCACAGGAAGCTCGGTGCACCTGGTACCACTGGGATGGCGACCCTGTGCCCATCCTCCTTAGAGGTGCCCCTCACCCACCTGGCATGCCTCTCCTGGAGGCCTGTGAGACCCTGAGGGGAATGTCACACCCACTTTGTTGACTTCTGGGGACTGAGGGGAAGGGAATCTTCATTCACTGCATACTTAATAAGTGCTAAAAATTCTCTTATCCATTTTCCTTCCACTACAGCTCATACCCCTTGGCACAGGACATAGAGTTTGTGGTTAATAAGCATGTGTTGAGTGGACATCGGCATGTCCTTACAGAGGCAGGCACGAGGCTCCGAGTGTGGGTGAGTTAGCGCTGGGCCCCGAACCCAACACGAGACAGCGCAGGGCTCAGGCTGCGACCCCACAGGAGGCTGTGTGCTCCCAACCACGCCAGCTCTGCCCGGGGCCCAAAGTCCCTGAGGACACTGCGGCCAATCAGCTGTGTTTATAAAAGGCAGGTGTTTATAAAAGCCTCTGGACCCTGGTTACTCATTACATTTTATTAAATGCTGATATCCTGATATCGCCAACCCTCATAAATAGGCCAAGGGGTGCTAAGTCACCCAAAGGCTAAGCCAGACAAACAAGAGCCTTACTGATTAACCAGCCCCTGCTTCCTAGGCCTGCCAGCAGCTCAGCAGCCTGGGGGAGGCCCAAACCGCCCTCTCTGCCGAGGTGGCCCAGGATCAAAGCCTGTGCCTGTTTTTGGACCCGGCTATCAAGAAGCTTGAAAACTAGCAGTAGAAAGCGCCCTTGACTTTGGCACCAACTCCTGGAGCCTCCGAAAGGCCCATCGTGGGGTGTTTCTCAGGGAAGACGCCCCTGGACTCCTGTTTCCTCTGACCCCTGAGGCCCGCTGTGGAGAAACTGGCTTCGCTTCCTCCCTCCCCCTGGCATTCTGAGGGCTTGGCCAGATCCCTTCCCACAGGCCCCAAGGCCTCAGCTGCCACTCTACCCTGGCCTCACGCTGGCTCAGAGTCAGGGATGCTGGCACATGTTCTCTGGCATCCCCCAAGATGAGCCCACCGGTTTGTTTGGCTTCAATGAGTAATATTTGTGGAGAAACAGAGAAAGGGGAAGAAACATGACCAGCAATGGAAGCAAATGACAACTAAAAAGAGTTCTGGGGTCTTTCCAAGTCCCTGGGGCACTGTCTCGGTCAATGGGTGTGTGTGCTTCCTGTGGCTGCTGTAACAAATTTCCACGAACTTCAGGGCTTGAAACAACACAAATTTGTCATCCTATAGTTCTGGGGGTCAGGAGTTCAAAATGAGCCTCTGTGGGCTAAAACCAAAATGTGGGCAGGACAGCGCTCCTTCTGGGAGCTCAAGGGAGGATCCATACGCACGCTTCTTCCAACCCCCAGGGGCTGCGTGCTCTTCCCTGGCTCAGGGCTCCATGTCACTCCAGGGTCACGTCTTTGTCTGGGACTCTACCTCTCTTGATTCTTTTTTCTAAGGTCCCTGTGACAACATTGGGCCACCCAGATTTTTTCTCCCACAGGTAACAAGGTCAGCTGTGGGTGTCCCTGGGGGTGGTCCTCGTGCTGCCCGGCGCTGGCCTCTCCGCAGCACCCTCCGGGCACCTCCCCATGCTGGGATCCCCTTGGAGCTTCAGCTTCTATTCTCAACTGTGGCTCCTCCTCAGCCTTGGCTTAGGAACTAGGCTTGGCCTTGCCGTGGTCCTGACTGCCCTGAGTGACCTAGGACAAACACTGCGTCCTCTGACCCACCATGTCCTCATGTGCACAAAAGGGTCAATGACATCTCTTCCCCAGAGTTAGTGTGAGGGTCGGTTTAAATGGTAAACTATAATCAGATAACTCAGATACGCAGAAAGGCCTCCTTGCCCTTTGGAAGGATGATAAGATTTCTGAAAAATGCAGCTTGGATTCTGGCACTCCCTTGTTTGAGATCCTGTAAAGGCTTCCAGATGAGATCACAGCCCTCTGAGGCCTGCAGGGGTCACATGTCTTGCCCCTGCCCACCCTCTACCTCACCTCAGGTCACCCGCACGGGCCCCCTCTGGGTCCTTGAGCACACCAAACTGGGTCCCGCTTCTGGAAGTTCTCCCTGCTTTCTTCTGGCCAGAACACTATCCCTGGCAGAGTGAATCGCTGCTCCTTCTCCCCCTCAGCTCCTCAGCCCAAGTCCCATCTCAGCGGCCCCATGCAGCGGTCCAGTGTGAATCAGTCCCTGCCGACTCCCTGTCCACAGGTCGTGTCTTTCCTTCATCACATTCGTCACATCCATCCTCCTCCCAGACACCCACCCGACTGCACCTCCCCACCTTCTCTGCACTGAGGTGTGGCCATGAGATTGTGCCCTTGCCAGCAGCCCATGGACCCATGGGCATGAGGGACGTGCCCCGTTTCCAGTGCTGGCTTAGGAAAACCCCCTGCATGGCCCTCTGTGCTCCCTCTACCCCATCTGTAAGGCCAGGGATAGTCTGGGGGGTCCTAGTGGGTGGAGGAGGGTCACAGGATAGTAGAGCCTGCACCCCCACACCAGGGAGGACCTGATAAATATCCACATTGGATTCTTCTGTGAATAAGAAATAAATTTCTATTGTGTTAAGCTGCTGAGATTTGAGGGCTGTTGGCCACCCTGACATTCTTACCTGCATTTGCTTGTTTGTTTACTCCCTAGCTTACTAAAATGTCAGCCCCGTGAGGCACAGACCCTGTCTGTCTTGACCTCTGCTGTTACCTCAGCTCCTAGCACAGTCTCTGGCACAAGGGAGGTACACAATCAAAGCTTATTGAGTAAATGAGTGAATAAATAATATTTGTCTGACTCCCCTTTCTATGCTCTATGGAGGGCCAAAGGCCATGCCAAGTCTTTGCAAATTCCCAGGAACTTGGGCCCTAGGGCTCAGAGTTGTGGAGTTTTGCTACCCTTTGTGCTAGATGAATTAAGTCTAAGGGTCTTCAATCTAACTTCATCCATTACGATAAACTGGACATTTCGGTGCACGCACAGGGGTGCACACACAGCAGCCCAAGGCCTTTGTGGGTACAAGATACTTGCCTGAGACTTGTGGAAGGCAGAGCAATGCATCCACTTTACAGCAATGCAGACAACTTCCATGTGAACCAGCAACCCGTTTTAATTTCTAGAGCCACCCCACTCCTCTGCCCAGGAGTTTTTCACTGCCATTTCCCTTCACATATTCTTCTAATCTCATGTTCATTTTCTGGTTCTCTTTTTCCTCTTCCTTCTCTCCTCTCTCTCCTTTGGCCAACTGTTGCTTTTTTCCAAAGATGATTGCAACAGTATCTCTGGCATGTTCTTCTACTAGGTGACCTTGCCTCCCTCCTATCAAGAGGTGGGGTCTCTGTGCTCTCCTCTCAACTCTGGACAGGACTATGGCTGCCTCACCCAAATAAAACAAGAAGGAAAAAATGTTACATGATGTCTGAGCCTGGGTCATGAAGGGCAAGGCAGCTTCTGCCTTGTCTGCTGAGGTGTTTGCTTCTGGGAGCCTGAGCTGGTGTGAAGGATGGCCAGCTCCCGAGCTCACCGCACTGGGATGAAGTTCAACCATACGGAGAGGCCGTGATGGTCACCCTGGTCACCCACATCAGCCACCAAACTGGCGAGTGAAAATGCCTTTTGATGCCAGCTACCTGCAGCTGAGTCGGCCTGTTCTGCTGAGTCCTGCCACCTGAAGCTCAGACATCATGGAGCAGCCGCACGCCGTCCCACTGAGCTCTGTCCCAATTCCTGGCCCACACAATTCGTGCTCATAATAATTGCGGTTCTACATCACTAGGTTTGGGGGTGCTTTGCATGACAGTAATACAGCAACAGGAATACAGGGGGGATCTCTTCCCCATTCGCTCTGAAGCAAAAAATATTTCCCTCATTTTCTTAAGCATAGCACGTTAGCCATTGCTTTTTGCCTGCATCTCTACCCTCAGGGTCTCAGACTCCATCCCAAGTGGCTTGTTGAGGTATTTTCCTTAACAAAACTTCCCTCTGAGAGGTGTTCTGATGCCAGCAATTAAGATAGCGAAGTGTTTTCTCTCTGCCAAGTTTTTGAGTGTTTGGCACATACAGATGCTCAATGAATGTTAGTTTTGAATTCGTGTTCTTTTTCTTTGAACTCCTGGGTAGCTGGAAGGAGAATAGAAGGCTGGGTAAGGGAGTAACTTTTGGACTCCAGAAATATGCCACTGGCTCATGCCGGATTTAGCATTTGTATTAAGTAGGATCCAGCAACAGAGAGTCCTTACCGGGAAGTTTAATAGAAGACACTTAACACGGAGGATTAGGTACAGTGGTGTGGGGAGAGCCGAGAAGCCCAACATGTAGGGTTGCCCGATAAAATACAGGACAGCCAGTTATATTTGCATTTCAGATAAACAGTGAACTTATTTTCATGTAAGGATGCCCCATATAATATTTGGGCATACTTATACTAAAAAAAGTGATGCGCTGTTTATCAGAAATGAACATTTAACTGGGCTTCCTGTGTTTTTATTTACTAATTCCAGTAATGTCTACTCATGAGGGTGGTGGGGGGCCTCTGAAGCAACCTAGAGTCTAGCAACAGCAGAGAGCGTGTCCTCCTGGGGCTGGGGGGCTAGTGGGGAGCAGCTGCTCCAAGGTCCCGGGACCAAGGCTGCTCTGTGGAGCTGGCACCCCGGAAGGGACTGCCTCCCTGGGGCTGGGACCACAGAGGAGATGTGGCTACTGCAGAGGTGCAGCCTGGAGCAGAGGGAGAAACACCATAGCTCCCTCCTCCCTCCTGCCTTCAGACCCAGACCAGAGCCTCCCATTGGCTGAATGCAGGCAGAAGCTGTTTGCAAGTGAGTCTGGGAAATGTAGTTCGCACAGTCAGCCCTCTGGTATAGGAGCAGAGCAGACAAGGGTACAGAGTGCACGCTACAAATTTTACCCTGTTTATCGAAAATATTTGGGGCTTCTTCAACCTTTTCTTGACCCCTCACAATGTTTATAGAGCCAAATGAACAGAGCAATTCATAGGCATTCCGTCCTTCTGTCCTGAATCCAGCCGCGAGGAAGGTGCAATTCTTTTTCACATTTTACAGATGAGAGGACATTGAGGCTCAGAGAGTTGAAGAAATTTGCCCCACATCCCACATAGACAGTATGTGGAAAGTCAGGTCTTTGCTTTAACAGCAGGAGGCACTTGAGCCCTGTGGTCAAGTAGGGGGAAAGGGAGGAGGTCAGAGAACCCCCGAGCAGCATCAACTCATCTCGACGGTTGCGTCTGGAAGTGATGCCGTCAGGACCCGTGCCCACAGGCTCTGGCAATACCTTACCGCATGTGCCTTCTCATTCTTGCTCTTCCTACAGCCACTACATCCATTAGCTCCTCCACCAGCCAAAGAACACATGTTGGCAGTCACACGTGGCAGAATACAGCCGTGGATAATAGTTAAGAGCCTGACACTGTGGTCAGATGACCAGTTCTAATCCTGCCTCTGTCACTTACAGCTCTGTGACTTTGGACAAATCACTGAAGCTCTCTGTTCCTCTCAGTCTTTGTTTATAAAACGGGGCTGATGTTAATGATGATGACAATGATGACGACAATCGTGCTGGTTCCGCGGGAAGAGTCATGTGTATTGCTCACCGCTCCAGGCTTGCTTCCATGTGTGATAGGCCAGCAGCACCCCTGCCCGTTGATGTGGGGGTTCACTGAACTCATCCATGGGAAGCACTTGGGCAGTGCCTGGCCCACAGTCTACCTCCAGAGAAAACTGGCTGTTATGATAGATATCACAGAATCAGCTCAGGGAGGGGCACTAGGCACTGAGGAGACACAGCCAGGTGATGGGGAGACGACAAGTGGCAGGGAACCACGGCCTTTTAGCTAATTGTCGTGAGCCCTAATTAGGGCACTGTGTCATTAGCCTAGTGGGGACGGAGGGCAGAGGGAAGCAACCATCAGGCCTGAGGAGGAGGCAGTCTGACAGAGAACACAAGCAGGACATCTGAGTGGGGACAGCCAGGGCAAAGGCATGGAGGGGGGCAGACTCCTGAGTCAGGGAAGGTGAGATGTGGGGCACATGAAGGCCTGGGGCAGAGAGGAAAAGGGATAAAGGCACAGTACGAGGTGCAGAAGGCTGGAGAGGTTGGCAAGAGGCAATTATTGTGGGTCTCACTAGGAACTATGGCTGTCTTCAGTGAAGAGGACGTCAAACACTCAGCTGTGGGGGGGGGCGGGAGGGAGTGCCTGGAAGGAGTCCCCCTCCTTAGTGAGAGGCCCCATCTTTGCCCAGGGATGTCAACCTCATCTCCCACCCCCAGGCACCTCTTGGCTGGGCTGAGGCTGGCATGCCAGGTAATTACACGGAATGTTTCTGAGCGTCCGGACTTACTGAGCCTTCTCCTAGGTCAGTAGGAACAGAGACCTTCAAAGTTGAATGAAAGACACTATGTCGTACAATGGAAACCAATATAACATTGTATAGCAACCGCACTTCAATAATTAAAAAAAAAAGCCTATTGAAAGGCAGCAGACAGCATGCTGTTTGCTGTGGGGTCTGGAGTAAGTCACTGTACCTCCCTAAGTGTGCAGCTGGTGGCCTTGGCACCCCGCTCTGTGCAAAGCTGTGAGCAGCACATATGATCATGCACACTTAGACACCACGGGGAAATCTGAATTTGGAATACTGCACAATATACTTGGGGTCACCTGAATCCTGGCACAGAGCGCCCTCTGTGCTAGGGAGATTCCCCCGCCCACTCCAGGCAGACCCTTCCAGGTAAGGCATTGTCCAAAACTCCACTGACCTGAGTCTTTGGCTTTGGGAAAGCCCTGACTCCCTCCCACCAAAGGCCATGGGCTCAAGAATCCTAGCGGATCAGAGCAGGACAGGCCTTCAGGCATCAGGCCAAAACCTGTTATTTTATAGATGAGGAACTGAGGTCAGAGGAGGGGCAGGATGGTCCTCTGGCCACTTACGGTCTAGTGAGTGGGGAATGACCCAGGAAGGGCTGATCTTCTGAGTCCTAGTCCCCAGCCATCGCATTCTGCTTTAACGCTTCACTTTCCCATCTGCCTACCCAGCCAGCATTTTTTAGAATGAGGCAGTTTTCCACTGAGCCCTGACAGAGCGCCAGGTGCTACGCTGAACACCGAGAGCGCTAGAACTCACACATCTCTGCTTAAGAGCTTCTTGTGCCATGAGGCAGACACAAAGGCAAGGAAGGAATCCTGATAGAATAAGCATGTTTCCCTGGGGGCAGATGGCTGTCCTGGGGGCTTGAAGCCTGATGAGACATAGGAGGGGGGTACAAGGAGGGAAAGGATAATCAATCCTTCAGCCACAGCTAGGAGGGCAAAGATGACTTTCTAGTAGCCCAGAAAGCTGCTGTCGACCCTGCTGGGCGAGCTAGTGGAAACGCAGTCCTCTGGGTAAGAAGCAGTCCATGGCAGCCGGCAAGGAACTCAGCAGAGCAGGAGGTCAAGGAGCAGGGGCTGGGGTAGGACCTTTGCCACTAGGGCTGGAACTTGGTTTTCCAAGCAGTGGGGGCCCTGGAAAGAGCCTGACCGGAGGCATACCTGACCACCTCTGCTTTGCTGACATTCCCCCTCTAAACTGTGCCTACGTGCGTCAGAACGACCAGACTCCCTCTCTGCGCACTCACAGCCCAGAGAGGCTACACTGTGCTTTGCCACCTGTATTCAGAAAGTTCTGCTGGTAAAGGAAAGTCATGTTTATGTAACAGGAAGCCCAATTTCCAGGACATGCAATGCAATCACAGCTCTATTTCTGGAACAATTCTATGGGCTCCAATTTCTTTAGAAAACTCAAATGAAACCCCGCAGGCCAGAGGACAATGGAAGGGTTCAGCTTTTCTGTCATTGTTCCTGGTCCTGGCAGGGAACTGCAGGCCTGGCTGCAGGGAACTGGAGCCTGCAACTTCTGTTCAGGGCTTCCAGAGCGATCCTCACCCATCAGACACAGGGCCAGAGAGCTGCCAGAGACTTGGCCCAGAAGGCCTTGTGTCTACCCAGACCCTGGCCATGCGCCCCGTGATACAGACGTGTCTCCTGGGCTCTCCCCGCAGCCAGGACTGTCAGGGAATCTGGGTCTGATCTCTCTGCTGCTGTGAGGATCCTGTGAGACTCTGAACAAGTCTTCTAATCACCCTAGCCCTGGATTCCACATCCGTAAAAAGGGATTACTAATACATATTCCACCCACCTTATCAAATGAGAAAATATGTGAAGAAAAAAGTTACTTTTTAGCATTTTTAATTATTATTTTTTTAGTTTTCATAAAACTGTGAAATCCATATAACATGTAATTCAACATTTCAAACTATTCAGTGGCATTTAGTACTTTTGCAGAGTTGTGCCAACACCACTTCTGTGTGGTTCCAAAACATTTGCATCAACCCAGAATATAACCCTGTGCCCATGAGCCAATCACTCCCCACTCCCCCAATCCTCCCTCAACTCCCAGTCCTGGCAACTACTAATCTGCTTTCTGTCTCAATAGATTTACAAATTATGGATATTTCACAAAAGTGGAATGATATTCTGTGTCTGCATTCACTTAGTGTAATGTTTTTGAGGTTCATCTACATTGCAGTATGTATTAGTCCTCCACTCCTTTTTCATGGCCAAGTAATATTCCATTGCACGTATGCATTACAATTTGTCCATTCTTCTGTTGATAGACACTGGGGTTGTTTCCACCTTTTGGCTACTGTAAATAGTGTGCTCTGAACATGCATGTACATTTATTTAAATACCTGTTCCTGGTTATTCTGGGTCTATACCTAGGAGTGGAATTACTGGGTCTCATGGTAATTCTGTTTAATTTTTTTGAGGCCCCACCACATGGTCTTCCACAGCAGCTGTGCCATTTCATATTCCTCCCCAGCAATGCACAAGGGTTCCAATTCCTCCACATTCTTACCCATATTTGTTATTTTCCATCTTTCTGATTACAGCCATCCCAGTGAATGTGAAGTGAAATCTCACTGCAGTTTTTATTTGCAGTTCCCTAATGGCTAATGGTGTTGAACATATTTTCAAGTGAATATTGTCTGTTTGCATATCTTCCCTGGAGAAATATCTATTCAAATCCATCACCCAGTTTTTAATTGGGACGTTTCTGTTGAGTTGAAAGAGTTCTTTATATAATCTGAAAACTTAGCAGGTATATGACTGGGAAATATTTTTTCTCATTCTGTAGGTTTTTAAAAATAACTTACTTCTAATATTAGTTTGAAACAATTTTAAAAAGCATTATATATTAGTAGCTTTGACATTGCCCAATCTTCTTTCCTCACACATTCTGCACCGGGGCCATGTTCTCCACTCACTTCTGGGAGTACAGGGTGGTCCAGTCACATGGGGTTTGCCATCCTTGCCATCCAGCCAGAGGGATGCATCCCCCAACCCAACCCTGACACCAGTAGGACTGTCTGAAGAGCTGGACTGTGTGGAGCTGGGCATGAGGTCTGGCTTCACAGCCCTGAGGCCCAGCCCTGTTGGTCTCTGACTCACTGGGTGTTTTGTCCCAGGCCTGATATTTCACCTGGGAGATAAGGAGGGTCTAACTAGGGCTGAGCGAATGAGCTCTGGAGAAGAGTGGAGGTGAGCAATTTGCATTACAGAAGAAGAACGGAAGGCGCTGGTGATGGGACAGCTAGTGGGCAAGTGAAGGCCCCTTAGGGGTGTTGCTGTGCGCATCTGCCCCACATCCTAGGCGGCTATGTGCCTTTCCTGTCATGGAGACCTCCGGAGCAGGGAGGGAGGCCGATGATGGATCTGCTGGGGGTTTGTGGAAGTTGCAGAGCTCTATGACATCAAAGGAAGATATGCTGAAGACAGAGGGCTGTGTAGAGCTGAGTGAGGAGAGAAAAAAAGGGGGAGCTGTGCACCAGCAGTCAGGGGCAGTGTGGCTGTTTGTAAAGGGGGCCTAAGATGGCATCTCAGGAATCAAGAGAGGAAGGAGGCCTGCAGAGGAAGCCACAGGAGAGAGCTGGCCCTTCAAATGAGGAGGCTTGTTCCCTCTTTTTGATAAAGTCCTATTATGCCCTCAGCACCCTGCCACGCCTAACCATCCTCTCTTTTCTGAGAACTGCTGTACCTCCCGACCTGGGTCTGCTCACCACTCTTGGCCAAGCTAAAGATTAACCTTCTGGCGACCCCCAGGATTCCCCAGACTGGTCTGACTCTTTGGTGATGAGTCAGCCCATGGGTCTTACCTCTAAAATTCCTTGGATTAGAGCAAAGCTAAGAGTGCCTCTCCCTGTGGCCTTGGGTGGGGGATGGAGCACCCATAAGCATTAGTCATGACTATTATCATTTCTAGCATATTCTCTCTCCAGGAGCTTGACCTTTCCTGAGCTGAACACAGCCTCATGAGCTTCTCAGGAGTTTGACAGCTATTTCGGGGAACACTGTGAGGAGCCTAGGGTAGAGGTTCAGAGTGCAGGCTCAGAGCCGGACTTCCTGGTTCACATTTGGGGTTTGATGAGCTGTGTGACCCTGGGCACGGTGGTTGACCTCTCAGAGTTGTTAATATATAAAATGCACACCCCAGTAAGAGTATCTGGCCCCGGGATGCAGGAGAAGCAGACGAATTACTCATGCAAACACACAGAACAGACTAGAACAAGGTAGAGACCTAATAAATGTTAGCTTTCATTCTTTTTATATAGAATACATACCAAAAGGCCTACTAATCAACCAACATAAATTCTGAGTGCTTAATGTGTGCCTGGCACTGTGCTAGGTGCTGGGGATTCAGAAGAGAAGAAACAGACCATGTTCCTGGCCCTGGGGGCCTTGTGCTTGTGACTGGGTAAGCGGGGGACTAGGTGTCTTCAGCGTAAAAGCTTGAGATGCATGGATGTAGTCCAGGTCTTCCCATGTACAGATTTGGAAATGAGGGCCCAGAAGCAGCCGTTGTTACTGTCTGTTAGAATGGAAATGGCTAGGGTTCATTAGTAGGACCTACCCTCTTCCCAGGTATCTTTCTTGATGCCTGAATTGCTCTCTAGCATCTCCCAAAAGTGGGTCTCTGGCCTTTGCTCAGATGGAGCCCACTTCTCCCAGGAGACGGCTGCTCATGCTGTCACCACAGTCTGCGCTGGGAAGAGGAGACCTGCACTGAAGGTGCCAGACAAAGGTAACAGTAATGGCCACCGGGCCCACAGCGAGCTTCCCATCCTTGTAGCTGCCTCAGGTAATGGAAGGCTTTGCTAGGAACCAGGATGATGACACCTGTCCCTGTCTCTGCGCCCCCCGGGGTCTGCCTCGGTCTGTCAGCGCTTCACCGAGCCTGCAGCACTGAGCTCTCTGCCCGGGTACACTCAGGAAGGAGCAGGGCAGAGCCAGTGGGCTGCTCACCAGCCAGCTCTGAGGCCCAGGCCTGGGGTCTGGGACATCGAGAAAGGACATGGGTAGAGGTAATGCTCTTCAGGGAGTCCAGATGTCCCACCACAACTTCCAGCCACCCTTGTAGTTTTGTTTGGACCACGTGGGTGGTTCTGGCCACTGGACCCTGAGTGGAATTGATGAGTGGCGACTCCAAGTGGAGACAGTTAAGAGCAAGTGGGCCATCTCTGTCCCCATGTCACCTTGCATAGGGCTTGAAAGCCATGTTTTGAAGTGGAAGTTGGCACTGTCACTAGATGAAAACACTGAGGGGCCCAAGTCACCACATGGAGGGCCTCTATGCAGGGACTGCCACACCCATCAGACCCTGACACAGCAAGAAATAAGCCTTTGTGGCCCTGTTCTGAGTCACTGGGACTTGGTGGGGGTGGGGGCCCGCCACTGCAGCATTAGCCTGTCCCATGCTGACTGACAGTCACATGTCATCTTGAATCCCCCGGTCCTATGGAGTGTGTAGCCACAGGCAAACCACTAAGAGTCTCTGAGCACCAGGACTTCATGAGGGTGGCAACACCATCTCATTCGTGCGGCTGGTGTGAGACTGCAATGAGAAATGCATGATGAATTCCTGGCACACAGAAAACTCAGCAAACAGGACGCTGCTATTGTTGCTATCTACGTACTCAATACCCATTTCAGAGGTGGAGAAACTAGGGTGCCCAGAAATCGGGTTTTCCCCACAGGTGACAAAGCTGTCATGGAGAAGCCCCGGAAGCCCCTAAAATCCCCAGGTCTGGCGATCCAAATCAGGCCCAGGACCAGCTGTGCTGAATGGAAGTGTGAAGCCACGTAAAGCTTTTCAGCCTGCTCACATTTGCTTGGAGTGTTGACCTTTTCCAACTGAGCTCAGACATTTCCTCTTGACCCACTTCTCTTGGCCGAGTGGCAGCGACATGAATCCCCTCCTCTGGAAGGGTGTTGGAATGATAATGTGCAGTGCCAAGTCTTTTCAAGCTCTGAGTTTACATGCCGGTGTGTGTGTTCTCCCATGTGGCTTTCAGCCCTTTCTGGGTCTCAGCCAAACCGTGTGCTGAAAGCAACCTGGCATAAGGTGGGTCCCTTATGCCCTCTGGTGGCCACAATCACTAGGCGGCCCCATCAGCGCTCACGGCAGAGGCCAGAAGGAACCTTCTGCCGGTGAAGCTCCATGAACCAGCCCACCGAGGCTCATCTCCTAAGTGCTTGGTTTGAAGCACAGCTGAGGGTCCCCAGCCCCATGCTCCTGGGGGTGGGGAAGGAGACTTATAATCAGTACCTAAGATTCGTGAGCTGAGCAACTTGTTGAGGTCCTGGCTACACCCTTCCTGGCTGGCAAGTTTTTGCACCTCTTGGAGACTGAGTTTCCTCATTAAAATCTCTAAAGGAATAGTGCCTCTTGCAGGAACGAGTGAGATCAACATAGGCAAAACACTTAGCCCACGTTGGCCGCATGCAAAGCCATTATTGATGATACTCTCCCACTTCTCAGGGAGCTGCCGCTGTGTGGCTGGCGGCGCATCCCCCATGAACTGGTCTTCGGAGGGCAGGGAGCTTGTCTTGCCCACCCCCAGCCTCCAGGAGCCCTCGGTCTGTAATTCCCAAATGAAATGTATGTACACACAAAGTGTTAGTTTTTCACGCAATCCCATGACGCAGGCAAATCAGGAATCGTCATCCCCGCTTGACAGAGGTCCGCGTCTGGATCCAGGCCTGTGGCTCCCGGGACTGTGAGCGCTCATGATCCTGTCAAGCCCGCCCCTCGGGGGGTGCAGAAGGAAAGAAAAATCCCAGCAGTCCACGGATCTGCACCAACCGCAGCTCCCTTTCTGGGGGAAAGTTTCAGGAAAGCCAGTCCAAATGTTATAAAACAGGGAGGGAAAGGAATCTCGGCATTCATAGGTACCCAGGACCTGACCTGGAGGATGGGCGCTGGTGGGAAAGATGGGGTTTGTGCAGAGCAGGGCGGGGGCTTTGGCTCTTGGTCCCTGTATGTGGGCAGGTTCCTGAGGGCCCCGAAGAAATGCGTTCAGGTCCTCAGGGCTCGTTTTGGAGAGCCCAGTGTAATTCCTTTCCTTCCCAGTTCTGGCACGGGACCAGCGTGTGCTAAGTTCTGCCAATTCAGCTCTCCCAGTGGGGCCCGGCTGCATGTGTCACCACCTTGTGGCCGCCTGTGCACATTGCAGAGAGTCTGGGGGAAGCCAGGTCTCGGTGGAGTGGGGTTCTGGGAACAGGCCCTGGCGGGTGAGGATAGAGAATGGATTGCAGGTTGGGGGAAGGAAACGGAATTTCAAGTTGGAGAAATCACTTGGAAAAGACGCGGAAGCAACACAAAGACCTCAGGAGTGGGGCAGGAGACAGAAAGGACATACAAGAAGGAAGGGGGGCCGGGAGGAGGGAAGAAATCAGGTTGGGTGTCTCAGCGGGCCCCACATTTTGTTGGCATCTCCCTTCTCCACTCACATGTTCAATTTAATAACAGCTAACATTTACCGGGGTCTTCCTAGGTAGTGGTTTCTTTTCTAAGCCCTTTCTATGTGTTTACTCACTTAATACTCAAGCGTGTTTACATGGTAGCTATTCCACCACCCAAGTTTACCCACAAGACCAGAAAGGCTAAGCAGCCTGCTCGAGATCACACAGCTATTATGTAGGAACCCAGGCAGCCTCTTTCCAGGGCAGCCATGTTCATCTCTGCACCCTCGGGCCTCTGGGGCTGCCTTCAGGTCCCCCCAGACTTGTCCCCCCAACTTGGGAGTCATCCTCTTGGGAGGCTGCAGAGCCGCAGGGGCCCCAGATTGGCAGAGGGGGGGGACTTGGTTTGAACTCCACCTCTGCCTTCAAATGGCTTTCATTCTGCACTTGTTTCCTCATGTGGAAACCTGGCAACCTTCACTGGCCCTGCAGGGCTGCTGAGAAATCAAGAAAGTGCCCAGGAAGATGTGCAAACTGTTGAGTGCCACACAAATTGGAAGGCACCATGATTTACACCAATTGTACATTACGGAGCCCCAGTACTGGATTTCTGGATCTGTTTTACAAAATGGGAGATTTGTGCCAATTTTGGGTCTGACTTGGGGGTGTCTGTGGACATGTCCGTCTATTGGGAAAGAATGGACACTAACTCAGCCTGCATCAGGCACTGGGCAAGGCCATTTCATTCAGCAAATGCATAGAGAAGCTGGCGTCTATCTATTCAGGCCTCCTGAGATGTTTTACTCTTGATCTCAGACCCCCTCTGACAGACACCCATTTGACAGATGAGACAGCTGAGGTTCAGAGAGGTTAGGCGGCTCCCTGCAGTCACACAGCAGGGAGAGGTGCAGCTGCGTTCAGAGGCTAACTCTCTGTCTCACAAAACTCTGGACACTTGGAGGGAGTGGACACTAACCCAGGCGGCTGTCAGGAAGTGAGGCACTGCACCTTTTTAGGACTGAAAATATCTCTTGAGTACAAACTTCCAGTGATTCCACCAAGGCATGGCCTTTGTATAAACACAACCCAAACGATAAAATAGCTTTTTTAATTCACTTTGATTCAAATCATTGGAAATGTCCAACAATAAATAAAACAGAACAGAGACTGAAGAACTTCATTCAAAATGCATCCAGATTAATGTTCAGCTGCAAAACAAATACAGAAACAAAGCAAGGGGAAAAATAAAGCAAATTTTAAAATGCAAACAACCAACCAAACAAGACTGCAAAGAAGACAAAGTGCTCGGGGGACTTTGGCATGAATTCATGAAGCGTGAAGGGGACTGTGCGCACCACGCTCACCCGGGGCTAAAGCTGGGGTCCAGTGCAGGGCCGGCAGCAGGCGGGCAGCAAAGCAGCTCTGTATGTGACAGAAGCTGAGCAATGGGGTCAAGCTCAACACAAGTAGGATTCCTGATGGGCTGAGAGTGAAGTGGGCGCCATGAGCAGGCTGGCAGCTTGTAAAAACACAACGCTCTTTGGGCATGGAAAGAAGTAGTTGCCCTACTGAGATGACCCTTTGCCCATCTCTGCTGTTCCTTCCAAGCTCCCTGAACACAGAGGGCACCCCAGGGTCAGGGGGCTACTGCTTTCATGAGAAACGAAAGGAGGACAGCCGACTGTCTGGACACTTGGTAGCCCAGACCACAGGGGAGGGCCACCGCAGACACAACGACAGCCCCGGGCTCTTTGGAAGGGACCGTTGAGGGGGAAGTTGCCAGTTCCTGATGGCACATGGTCAGAGTCCAGCCACCTTTAGCTGAATAGTGGCCACTGGGGTGTGAGATTCCCTGGAGAAAGCATTTTCGATCACAACCATGTGAGTTCTTTCCAGTCTTCCATGTCTGTGTTCACGTTGCCTTGAAAAGAACAGGTAGAGCACACATCACAGCTCTCAGTATTCTCTGTGCTGGCATCCCACCTTTGACCCAGAGGCCCAGTTCATGTCGAGGTAGGATTGGCCTCTCGCCGCCCCTTCTGGCCACAGCAGAGACCGGCTGCCATCAAGCCTCCAAACCCACCATTGCCACATGAAATGCCCTTGTTACCAGCTTCCCTGATTCATGTCCTACTTCCTTGCACCTGGCTTCTTCCGCGAAGCCCAGCCCATGAGGTGTGCTGGACAACACCTGATGAAGCCAGGGTTTCAAAAGGCATCAATGTAAGGACTTTCTTCAATTGCTTCTGGTGCCAGAGGCTGTAAACATGCCCTCCTTTCTCCCCTAACCAGGGGAGGAGGGCAGGGGCTCCAGGGAGAAAATCAGCCACCAGGGTCACTGCAGGGCGACCAAAGGCTGGGAGGTTGCTCCGCCCTCTTCCCTCATCAGTCCCTGGCTTTCAAGCGTCAGCCTCAGCACTGACTCCCCTGCTCCCTGCCTGGGGCCCAGGGCTGCTCTCCAAGGAGCTCTCTTCCGGCACAGTGGACAGACCCTGGGCTGGGGTTCCAGGGCCCCAGGAGCCCAGCCGTTTGCGGTGGACATGTGAGAGCACCCTCCCTCCCTGCTCACTGCCACCGTATGGGAGTTTTCAGTTTTCCTGCCAACAGCATGCCAGTGCTTGACAGGAAACGCTCTTGCACGATTCTCAGCCGCCCTTTCCCCAGGTATGGGCCCAGCTGGCTTAAGCCACTGGTGTACTTAATCCCCACCACAGTGGCTGGCGTGGACTGGGTTAAGACCCCTTTGGTAAGCCAATGACAGGAAGAGATGTCTGCTGGGGGAAATGGAAAAGCACGATGGCCTCTCCGGCACTGGGGTGACGGTGATGGCATGTGAAGGCAGAGAGCAGCTCTCGCAGGGGCTGCAGGGGCTACTAGGCAGTCTGAGGAGGAAGCCCAGGGGTGAGAGGCAGAGTAGAGTCAGAAATCTACGCCTGGTTACAGACCTTTGAAATGCTGCGTAGAGCTGGGCTGGGAAAGCCCATCTCTGGATGTTTTCCACATGGAGCCAATAACATCCTAATTTTGCTCAAAATGTTTGACTTGTGATATCCCTGATACTGGGCTCACTTCTGCAAGTCACTTCCCTTCTCTGGGCCTTGCTTTTCTCATCTGTAGAATGAGAGAGCAGGCCGAAGACATGCCAGGGCTCAAACAGCCTAAGGGAAGACCGCAGAGGTGGGGCCAGGACCCAGGCAGCGTGCAGCTCAGCTGCCCACACTGCCTCGCTCAGGGGACCTGTTCTGACTCAACAAAGCCCACGCTGCTCCCTCATTCCTGAACAGTTACCAGCTTGTGGGCAACAGGGAAGAGCTCAGGAATCCCCACAGCTCCTACCCAGGGCCATTTTTCTCAAGGTTTGTCCCTGGGATTAATCAGCTAACAAAAGACGCTTGCCGAGTTCTTCCCATCAAACTGCCGTGAGCTCTAGCTTTCGAGGATTTATACGCAGAATGATGACCTCATAGCCATTTATCAGCCTTATCAGCAAGAGTCTTAAGATGTAGAGGATTTTAAAGCTGGAATAGTTTGTGTGTGTGCGTTTTTTTAACCTCTTTCTGGATTCTGAACTTTCAGAATCTAATAAAAGCTATGGACTCTCTCCTCAGGAAAATGTTCACTTAAACAGACTCAGGGAAAAATCAAACATGGCATGCAATTGCTGGAGACCTGTGAGTCACTTGAGGCCATCTGCAGCCCCTGACCTCCCACAATTCCTCCCTCCCCATTTGCAGAGGAAGAAACAGAGTGCCAGAGCAATGCAGGGAGCAGAGGAGCCAGGCCCAGGGACGTCCCAGACTACTGGCACACTTCACACTTCACCAGGAAAACTGTCATACCTCTTCAGAGTAGCAGTGGCCTTTTAGGAAATGCTCTCAATAAGAAGAGTGGTTTTTCTGATAAAATGTCAAGAGTCAACGGTCACAGTCCCCCCATAGCTCCCATAGCTGTGGCCCCACTCCCTACCTGGCCCCAAGATAGTTCCACTGAGTTTTGGAGATTCCTGCCCTGAGACTGAATCCAGGTCCCCAGTAAGAGAGAAGGAAGGTGGAGCTGGAGGGAAGGAGGTACAGCACATGCCACGAACCTAGCAACATGACACCCCAGGGTCTGCCTACCAGTGAGCCCCCATGCCCTACACCCCACCACCACCCCAAGTCTGAGGATCTCAAGAAGCTTGATTTGAGCTCTTCACTGCCCATTCTCTGGGTGAAGCGAGAGCAGGCTTAATTAAAGCATCAAGAACAGCAAAACGAGCCACAAAGTGCACACAATGTCAGCTGAATTTTTAAAAAATCAATAAATAATCAGGAAGGATGATGAGGAAGAAAGAGCAGCCAGGGAATAAAAGGATGAGGTATGACTTCTGCTCTGATGGTCACGTTCTTAGGGTGGCCCCGCAGCCCCCAGGACACCATGCAGGAAGCCAGCACGGATTTGGCCCAGTGGGGGTTCTTGGGGACAATGCTGGCGGGTGGAAGCCTTGGAAGGTCATGGGCACCCAATCCAACAGCGTGTGAAGGTAAGAATGGGCGGCCCATGGCTGCTGTGCCTCTGGACAGCATTAAGTATCATCCAAGCTTTGTTCCAGCCCAGGCATCAGCTCAGGAGACTAGAAAAGATGTCCCCAGCTGCAGAGCAAGGAGAAGCTATTGCTGGGGACTCCTTCCCCGAGCTGAGGCTTTCGTTCAGCCAATGCATGCATTTGTCCCCTAAATACAAAGGCACATTAAGTAGTCCGATCTGCTCTCAGCCATGAGGATAACCACTAGATGACTCAAGGAACATCAGCTCGGGAAGAAGGTATCTGCTGGAGTGACCTTGCCAGGTGTTTGTGAAGACCTTTTGGGTGGGCAGCCCCTCCCGGCCACCATAAATGAGCTTTGGGAAGAAAAGGGAGATGGGGTTGTCACCATTGTGCAAAGAAAGGCAGCAGGCCGCCACCAGTGCCTCCACGGACCCAACGCGGCTCTGTCCTGGAGGTCATCCTCACTCAGAAACATCCAGCGGGCATCAGAGTGTGCCAGCCCTGAGTCCTCGGCAGGGTACGGTCTCTGCCCAAGCTCCCTGGGAAACTGTCCTTTCCTGTATGATACGGAAGTCTTCACTACCTTGCCCCTCCCCCAGAAGCCAAAGTGATCCCAGTGTTTGGAGTCTGGACCTCTCCTGTGTCTCCATACCTTTCCCCAACCTGGGACACCAGGGATAGGATGTGTCCCACCCAAGACCAGTTCTGGGACTCTCTCTGCAGCCCTGGCAGGACTCGGTGACCTTGCTGAGTAACTGCTGCCAAATATTGGGGTGCAAGAGGCTCCAAGGGGCGCCAGGCACACCCCTGAGGCTGGCCCTCACAGCTCCCGGAGCAGGCCGGCCCCATAGGAAGCTGGGGCTGGGCGTGGAGAGGTGTGCTCCGGTGCATCAGTCCTGGACCCTTCCCAGCGTCATCTCCCCTTGAATATCCGGATTTTATTGATGGATGCCAAGGTGGCCGTCACGTTGGACTCAAAGTCTCCATCGTGCACCCCAGTCTTGCGAAAAGCCCCCGCCGATGGGTTGTTCTCCCAGTAGTGGTGCCAGTTGCCTTTGCTGTCTGCCCCGAAGCCGTACAGGTCCACCTGCAGGGCAAGGCAGAGGTGAGAACCAGACAGCAGGGCTGCAGGTAGAACCTCTAAGAAAGGGAGCCTGCAGACATTCCTAGAGTCTGTGAACACCTTCTTCCCACACACCCTTCTCTAGGGTACTTGGTGAGGCACAAATGAGTTACGTTCAGTGCCAGAAGGCCCAATGGGAAGCTGCTGCGTGTAGGTGGCCCTGAGGGTGCTGGTAGCACCTCTGGAGCAGGTACGACCTGTTCTCCAAGGCTTGAGGAGCTAGAAGAGGACAGACTGGGGTGGACTGGAGAGCAGGGCTTTGAAGCCCACCTGGCTGCCCCAAGCCCCAGCTGTGCCAGTCACTGGTAGACCCCACGAGTGCCTCATCACTTCTCTGAGCCTCACTTTCCTCAGCTGAAAAATGGGGCCAAAGTGACAACCGTAAAGAGGCAGGTGGTAGGTGCTGAACCTCTTCCCGGAGGCCAGCTAATATCAGCCGGTCCAGGGGCCCTCACGGGCTGGGGGGCGGGGGCCTTTCTGACGCATGCCAAGCACTGCTCTAAACACCACAGAGTCCTGGCAGACCTTCACTGGGGGGTGGGTGCTGGGAAAAGGGGAAAGTGGAGACACAGGAGTCAAGTCTCAGCCCTTGGAACTTGGAATTTAGGACAAGTACCAACTGGGCACGCCACGAGGGACAGGGGCTAACGTCTGGGATCGCCCATCACAGAGGAGGGGACCAGAGACTGGAGTGGCCAGAGAGAGCTCATTCCAGCAGGGGACAGTTGAACTGGGTCTAGGAAAATGAGCAGATGACGACCAGGGAGGGACACGGGCAGGAGCCTTCTGGGAGAGCAAAGGCTCTCTGGGCTGTCACAGGGAGGGCAGATGGAGGGGTGGGGAGCCACCAGGGTCAGGGGATGGCTCCGCGGTGGGTGAGTCCAAACCCAGTGTGGACAAGGGCCTGCCCCAGAGCAGGAGGGCAGAGACAGAGGCAGCATTTCTGAGACAGAAACCCAGGGGTCTGTGACCAGATGGCTGGAGCAAGTGGGGTGGAGAGATGAGAGGAGATGTGCTTTCTGGAAGGGATACCCAGGTCTCTGGTGGAAAGAAGAGGGTTGGTGAGAGAACAGCCAGCCAGAGGTGGTGATGTGCCTTGCCGCCCCCAACCCCTCGGTGGGGTTTCCCACTATAAGCCATGGAAACCCCACCATAAGCCAGGTGGGGCAGGGGCAAGGCTGCGCTGCATGTGACCAAGGGATGTCTGGGCGTCCTGCCTGAACCCAGGGCCCCAGGGGAAGTGGGGGCTGGCCGCTGTGCTCCCCCTTCTGCTCCCCTGTCCAGAGTGGCAGCGAGCGCCCCAGACTGTCAACAGAAACCTGGGCCTACATGGTGGATGGCAAGGTAAGGCCAGGATGGAAAATCCCCGTGAGGCAATATCGCCAGTTCTCAACCAATGAACAGTGGAAGCCCTGGGACCTGGTTCCCGCTCTCAGAAATCTGGTGAAAGTGGGTGTGGGCATGGCCTGCATGCTGGGATTTAGCTGCACAGACGATTCTAATGAGCAACTGCGATGGAAGCCACAGCCTTAGGCAGCTCTCCCTATTCCAATCTGCTCCTTTATTTTGCTCCCAAGTCTGAGCTTCCACCCACTGGTCCTGGCTCTGTCTTGGGAGCTTGCACAGAATGAGCCAGAACTCCTGCTCCAGAGATTCTCAAAGAGCACCGTTACTCTTAAAACACACTATCAAAGATAGTGGAGATATGCTCTGGAGACACAGAATCTCAGCTTCCTGAAGAGATGCGCTGAGCAGGGGGCCTGGAGGGAGGATGAACAGACTCTCTCCCATCTCTCCTGGAAACATGGAATGAGGGGCCCAGTGTCCTAGGGCAGCCCGACCTGCCCAGGGAAGAGGGTGGCGCACCTCATCACAGACGTGCAGCGAGAAGATGACGGAGAGGATGCCAGTGGACGGGTACCGCCCGTGGCCCTGCAGCCAGCTGTCAAAGACGTACTTGATGAAGGCTGGATGGTATATCAGGATCTGCAGGGGGAGGACACAGCCCTTAGTGAGATGGCTGGCAAAGGACACCAAGCACCTATTAGGAGCCATACACTATTGTACCCGCGGGGACAGAGCTAATACCCTACACCTATGGGACTTACATTCTAGTGGAAAAAGATGGACAATAACCTAAATCACAAAGACCATGGATGATGCAGGGAAAGGTGATAAAAGCACTGGGGTGGGGGGCCTGAAGCCTTGCTGGGAAGGTGGCATCTGAATAACAATCAAATGAGGCCCAGGAGAGAGACTGGAGGCTACAGGAGAAGGTTCCAGGGAACAGCATGAAGTGGGGACAAGGACAGTCCTGTCACACTGCAGGAAAACACACGCACTGAGCCAGCCATTCTGCCTGGTATGGACCTAAATGATCTCCAGTCCATAAAAGTGACCCTATGTGTTAGCTTTCCTGCCCCATGTGTTATAGATAAGGAAACTAAGGCTCTGTGCAGCTGAGGGACCTGCTCAGTGTCACACAGTCAGCAGTGGCCAAGCTACGAGGTGTGCTGGTATTAGACTAGGCCTTGATGCCACCTATCACTGCTGGGAAGTAAAGGGGACTTCTCTGGCAGCAGAGGGCGTGTGTGTCCAGGAAGCCTCTGCCAGCCCAAGGAACGGACCCAAGCAGTGGGTCATGCAGGTCTCTGGCGAACTGTTGACTCTCAGCCTGGCCTCAAGCTACTGCTATTTCCAAGAGGCTCCTCCCTTCCCCCCGGCTCTCCCCTGCAGAGATTCAGTTCTTCCCCAGGGCAGTGTGGCCCAATGGAGAAGGCAGGTGGTGGGAGCAGGGGGCAGACTTCAGTTCCAGCTGTATCACAAACTGGCTGTGGGTCACTGAACAAGTTACTTAACCTCTCTGGACACAATATCCCCATCTAAATATGACAGCATGCACAAAGAATGAAGTGGATACTTCATTCTTTCATCCTTCTGCCCTCTGCCCATGTCTTGGTCAGCCCCATGCCAGGGGTCCACTGGGGTTGATGGAAAGATGGACAGGGGCAGAGAGGCCTGGCTTTGAGAAGCTCACGGTGGTTCTCAAACTACAGCTAGCTTTAGCATCCATGGAGGGCTAGGCTTGTCCACACCAGATTGCTGGGCCACCTGCACCCCAGAGTTTCTGACGCGGTAGGTCTGGGGTGGGCCTGTGAGTATCTGCACCTGTGACAATTTCCCATCCTGCTCCAGGGCCGCCTCCTCAAGGAACATTCCCAGTGTCTGCCTGTCAGGCAGGCAGGCTAAGTGGGGGTTACTGCCTCCATCAGCCCCGGGGGCCAAGGGCTCCCTGCAGCCAGACCCTGGCAGAGACGGGAGAGCTGGTGCTCCCCGTCATTGAGTGGGCCCTGGACGTGACCTGAGCTCAGAGGACCAGTGCCTCAGCCCCATCTCACCTTACTCTTTTTCACTTTGATCTTCGCGGGGACAGGAACATAGGTGCTACAGGAAGAAAAAGAGCAGGTGGTTAATGTGGTGAGGGTCCAGGCTGCCTGCACGCAGCCCTGGGGGTGACAGCCAAGAGGGAGCAGGTAACACCCCTGCAAGCAGAGCCGAGGCCAGTCCGCCCTGCAGCAGAGGCCCGTTGCAGACACCAGGGGGCGAGCTTGGCTAACCTGAGGAGGTTTTTAAGCTGCCTTCTCCCCGAAAGGTTAGGAAGGCAGACTTCCCCAAGCTCCGGACACCCTGAAGGAGCATGTACAGTGGGAGCCAGAGCACCCACTCCGCGTTGCTGGGGCGCCAACTGATGAGGCCCAGAAACTGCCTCCTTTCATCTGCAAGGCAGTGCCCCTGAGATGAACGTATAAATGCTGGCTGCCTGGCCTCACGCTGGATCTAACTGGGGCAACTGGAGCTCCATGTATGGGGAACGGTCAGCACCCGGGCCCCAGATGCTCTTGTCCCCTGCTCCTCACGCTGCCCTCCTGGGAGTGTTCTGTAGTTTCCTGCACCCCAACCCCTCAGGTCTCCTAAGCAAGCCTCAGACAAGCAGGCTTTGACCATGTGGCCATTGAAGCCAAGGCTCTCTAGGAAGAGTAAAGGCCTTAGGAGTCAGAGTCAGGCACACACGGGCTCTGTGCCGAGGTCACCCTTGGGCAGGGCATTCAGCCACTCGCATGTCCTTCCTGGGAGGACAGAGGCAACAGTAGTGACTATCGTGGGAATTCAAGGGGACATGCACCCAATCAGTGCCTGGAACAAAACAGACTCTGCGAAGATGTGAGTCCCCGCTCGCGGCAGCACACGACGACGCCCACCAGAGCTGAGGAGTGTGGCACGCTGCCCCCTGCCTGCCACCCACCCTGAGCTGTCTTTATAGTCTGAAAAGCAGGGGGTTATGATCGTCTGGGTGCACAGCAGAGGTAAGGTGGGGGCTGGAACTAACGTGCTGAGTCCTTTCCAACAGGAATCGCCCCTGACGAGTGTCCAGGGTGTTTGGGGCAAGTGGCCAGGAAGAGGTGGAGGGCCGGGGGGCGGCCAGTGGGTGTGGGGCTTGTGCTGCAGGAGGGAGGCAGTCCGGGGGAGGAACAGCACCATCCAGGCTACGGCGTGGGGACCAGAGGTGCCCATGCAGCGAGGGGGAGCAGCGAAGGGAAGGGCAGTGGGCTCTCCCTCCAGACGTCCTGCCCCGAGGGGACTTACTGGGAGATGGTGCCTGTGGTGGTGGCGCTGACCACCCACTCCAGATCAGTGGTCTTGAAGGGGACTAGAACCATGCTGACGTTCTCTGCCAGCTCCCGGAAGCTCTCGGGGTACACGAGATGGTGGGTGGTCTTGCTCCCGACATCAGCCTCAAACCCTGCTGTGGGGGCCTTGTTCATCCTGGGAGGAGGCAGGAGAGAAGAGCTCTTGTCACAGGGCACTGGCTCTGAGGGTCAGCTCTAGCTCCGAAAGCCTGCAGTGCCACCTCGGGTGGGGTGCCCCTGCTGCTAGACTGATTCCTCATCTGTAAAATGGAGGCACAGGGCACCTCAAAGGCTTCTGTTCTTTTCTTTTATGATCTCAAGTGAGCCTAACATTGACGACCACTATGCGCCAGGCACTGACTTGGCCAAGCATGCATATCATTACATCCCAATGATAAGCACATCCAGTAGGTGTTTCATGAAACCTACTGTGATTTGAGCACAGAGAACTTGTCCCAGGACACAGCTAGCAAGTCACAGGTCTGTCTGACCCTGAACCTGACTCTCTCCCCCTCCCACAAGGCATTCCCATTCCAGGTACACTGAGGCTGAGAGGCCAGGGGTCTAAGGACATAAAGTCTGAGATCACAGAAATTGGGGACTATTCTAGAAGGTCCCAAGGATCAATAGCCCCACTGCTGCTGCCACACCTCTCACATACTGGCCTTGTGTCCAGAGGCCCTGCCAGACCATCTCTATCCTGCAGCACATGGATGGAGAGGATGCAGTGAGGGGCCTGGGGTCCCTGGGTAAGTCTGGGCACACCAGCCTGGAAGGCCTTGACCTCCTGACCCTCGAAGGGGCCCCTGGGCACAGCGAGGCTGGCCTGGGGTAGGGGGCACGCACCTCAGCACGAAGTCGTGACTGTCTATCTGTGGTCCATACCAGGACTCCCGCAGGTTGCCCGAGTTGCCCACGACAGCGCAGCGCCGGCAGCCCACCGACCTCTTCTCCAGCAGGGGGTCCACGTTCCCAGGCACAACTTGGAAAAGATCCTTGATGGTGTCATTCAAGTTACTGGGCTGCTTCTCCCGCTGGAGCCTCTGCGGCAGAGGGTGGGAGGTCAGCCTGGCTGTGCTGCCCCTGAGGTGGGGCTCAGGCACCCGTCTGCCAGCCCCAAGCTCCACCACCTTCACTTAC
Source organism: Manis javanica (assembly GCF_040802235.1). Taxonomy (NCBI): domain Eukaryota; kingdom Metazoa; phylum Chordata; class Mammalia; order Pholidota; family Manidae; genus Manis; species Manis javanica. Next base: position 218,201,682 of record NC_133157.1, read on the forward strand.
TGGGCCCCTCCCATGTAGCCTTCTCTCTGCTGGGCACCTGGAGACTGAGGTGGCTCAGCCAGCCACCTTCACCTCCAGAAGCTCAAGGGCAACTCAGGGAGATGGGGTGGAGAGAGGTCATTCATTCACTCTGCAAATGTTTACTGAGTACCTACTATGTGTTAGGTTCTGCTCTGGCCCCTTGAGGCAATGAGACTGGCAGATATGAGTAAGGCACATGACAGCAGAGTCAGGGGATGCTCCATGATCACCTCCCGTCTCTACTCCCCTTCCCCCACCCCCCTGAACCCACAGGGACCACTGGGCTCCAGTCAGACCAAATAACAGCCCTTTGCTGAATGCATCAAGGCCTCTGATGGCTGCCTAGCAAATTGTTTTCATCCTCTAAGACCTAGCTTGCGGGCCGGCTGCCCCAGGACCTCCCTGACCCACAGGCAGGGTGAGAACACTGGTTTTACCCTGAGGGTGACCAGCCATCCTGTGATGTCTCCCTGCATGCCGTGGCCCCCCGCAGCCTCAAGGTGGAGCTCAGCCACACTTCGCAGGGCCGACTGGTGACATAATCTGACTTCCTCACTCACAGTAAAACCTGGACACTTTCCCTCAGTATCGCCTCTGACCCTGTTACCACACCACAGTGGTGTCTCTTCAACTGTAGATGGAGAAGGGTCTCTGGGCCAGACAGGACTGGAGCCCCGGCTTTTAGAGACCCACCTTAAAGTTTCCCCCACAACATGGCTCCTGCCTCCAACCCTTGGAACCTTGGCCTTCAGAAAGCCCAGTCCCTAGGGATGGGGCTGAGACAGGTGGTGTGGGGTGAGTCCCACCAGCCTCTCCCAGCTCCAGGGACAGGGCAGTGGCTGGGAGAGAAAGTGGAGAAAAAGGAGAGGCTGGCACTTGCTTTGGCCACTGTCCAGGAGCTCAGTAATGGAGGCGTGCGTGCGTGTGTGTGTGTGTGTGTGTGTGTGTGTGTGTGTTGGGAGATCCCAGGGTACCTGGTCCCCACCTGAGACAGGTATCATCATCTCAGGGAGCATGACATTGTCTGTTGGAATAAGGAGCGACATAGCCTTCCTCAATCAAGCACACAACAATATTTACTGAGCAGCCACTACACAACATGTGAGCACTTTGCCTCAGAGGCTCCGAGGTTTGAAGACTCCAGGCTGACAGGGGGCCTGTGTCGGGAGTGCAGCCTGGCATCGTCCCAACCAGGCTTCTCCTGGCCTACTCTTCCTTGAAGGCTCACTTCAGAAAAAAACCAAGTTCATTTTAAAAGGAAATCTCACATCTCTACGACAACTGGAAGGCAAGGATTAGTTGGAAGTGAAAAAGGAATCATGGGATGGAATGAAAACTGAACAATGTTATTTGATTCCAGCTCCACCCTGTTACTTGCCCGGCAGAAGCTCTCTATCAGGATGAGGACTGGCTGGGGTTAGAGACGTGCATGATGAGATATGGCCCAATTAAAGGCCCCTGCGATTGAGGACACAGTAAGAGAATTAAAGCCGGAATTACTTCCTCCGTCCGGGATGTGCTGCTCTGGAACACTGTGCCCTTGTGTCACCCAGAAGCACGCTGCGGGCCACACACGGGCAGTGCAGGGGACACACTTCAGGAATCTCAGATCTGTCCTACTGTGCCATGGCAGAAGGGGAGACTGAGGCCCAGGGAGGGAAGGGACCAGGCCACAGGGTCAGTGTAGTAACACATCAGGGCACAGCCAGGCAGAACTTGGGTGGGAAAGCGAGTGGTGTTTCTGCAGACTAGAATCCTAGCCACCAGTTACCTGGTGAAATGGGGCAGGTTACTCAATGCCACATCCCTCTCTTCCTTGGGAAGGAATATCCTGAATTCTCTGCCTTTCAAAAATGACAATAAAAGTCCCACGGGGTTGCTCACACACACACACACACACACACACACAGGAGAGAATGTTGGGAAGTTCAAAGACACACTCCCCTCTCCTCTCACTGGTTTCCAAGTATACTTTGTACAACTGGAGCTCAACCAGTGCCTGTGGACTGGGGCAGGGCATCCTGAGCAGGCCCTGTGTCCTAGGGCAGGGCCTGAGGCAGAGGCCGAGAGGGGGATGCAGGCCCAAAGGGCTGGCTCTGCCTGAAGTGGGGGATGGGAGGGGACGGGGGAGCGGACTCCATCGGAGGAGTCCACCTCAGCGGGCTGGGCATGGGCAGGCATTCATCGGGCACCCCGCTTAGGAAGGCACAGCCCCACTCCCCCAACCCAGCACTGTCACGTGTGGGACATGTGGCCGGCCTTCTGTCCCCCCAGGGGGCTCCTGCACTCACTGTGCCCACCACCTGCAGCAGATCCTCCCATGGCCGGTGCCACCTGTACCTTCGGGTCTCAGCTCAAGTCCTGCCTCTCCCTGAAGACCCTATTTACAGAGGCCCCTGTCCCCAGTTTCTCTATCACAAACCTCATTAGATCCTCCTCAGGGCACTTCCATCTGAGGTTGTTTTGTTTCTCATCTGTCTCTCTCTGCCAGAATATAATTCTAATTCCGTGAGAATAAGGACCTTGTCTCTTCTTTGCATCTCAATACCTGGAGTGGGCTAAATAGTGGCCTCCAAAAACGTGTGTCCAAGTCCTAACTCCTGAAACCTGTGACTGTGACCCTGTTTGTTTGGAAAAAGGGGCTTTGGAAATGTAATTAATTTCTGATCTTGAGGTGAGATCATCCTGAATTTAGGGTGGGCCCTAAACTCAATGGCAGGTGTCCTTAGAGAAAGTTGGAGAGATTTGAGACACACAGAGACACAGAGAAGGGGGATGTGTGAGGATGGGGGGCAGAGATTGCGGGGATGCATCTATAAGCAAGGAATTCATAGGACTGCGGGCAACCATCAGAAGCTAGGAGAGAGGCATGGAGCTGACTTGCCCTCAGAGCCTCCAGGAGGCACCCACACTGCCGACACCCTGATTCTGGACTTCACCTCCAGCGCTGTGAGAGGGTACATTTCTACAGTTTAAGCCACCAAGTCTTGGCAATCTGATAGGGCAGCCTCAGGAAACTAACAAGGAGAGCTCTGCTATGATCCCTGTGTAGTAGACACTCAATGAGTCGTTGAATGAATGAGTGAATGACCAGCACTCTGAAGCCTGCTAGGTGCCCAGCAGGGCTCCGCATGCACACTGGGGACTGGGTACTTGGCTGACGGGAACACCACCCCATGCCCCCGGCTCATCCCCAGACCCACACTCAGTGCCAGCTCTCACCAGCCACCAGCTGTAGGTGCCGTCCTCCAAGAGCGCGTTCTGGGCCGTGAGCAGCGGCTGCATGGACCGGTTGAACCTGTCATCAAACCAGGACGAGACCTTCTGCTGTTCGATGCAGTGGGCGCAGGTGCAAGGCCTGTGGGAGTACTTCATGAGCTTCTTGAAGTTCTCTGAGAGCTCAATGACCATCTGCTTGGGGAACCAGGTGGTGGCCACCATGGTGTGGGCGTAGTTCAGGAAGAAGGAGGTGAGGAAGATGAACAGGACAAGAAAGGTGAGCACTTTGAGAGTCCTTCTCCTCACGGTTGCCATTTCTGTTTCTCTGACGGGGGTCCCCCAGGCACGGGCTGGAGGAAATCGCACCTAATGGGGGAGAATTTGGAAGAAAAATCCCAGAGACAGAGGCACAATCACAAGGCGAGGCAGGGATCCCAAAGGGGGACTCCAGGTCTGCCAAGGCTGACTTCACTTCCTCTGGGCGATGGCCACCCTGGTGTGCCGGGCATCATCCCTTGACAGGCAGAGGCTCGTGGGAGGGCTCCTCCTGCACATTTGTCTTTTCAGGGAAGAAGGTAACGTGCTTGGCCAGCAATCCTTAAACAGCCGCTACTGTCTCTTGAAGCTTTAATCAAACTACATAACAGTGATTTCCTTTCCTATCTAAAGGGGTTGAGGGACCTCGAAGGAGGGTCACAGTGCAGGACAGAGGGAAGCTGTGTTTGCCACTGTCCTCTGGAAAGGATGGTGTGTGACGATCCTTAATTAGAAGTTGGTCTTTCGCATCTTTGACCAGCAATGTGGCGGTGAAGCAGCTAGCTTGACGAAGGCACTGAGGGCTGTTTGTCTGTACAGAACAGGAGGAAGAACACGTAAGGAAATTCTACTGCCTTGTTATAAGAACCCCCCCCACCTCCTCCAGGATGGATGCCATTATTTTCCCCTCTGTTGTCAAGCCGTGGGTGATTTGTTTACCCTGAGCCCCAGTGTGTGCATGTCTGCAATGGGATGTTAACGTCCATTCTGCAAGGTTGCTAGGGGATGCAGAAGGTGTCCTACCCATTTTTCCTGCAACCAGAATCTAGTACGTTTAAGCATGCAACCAAAGTTTGTGAACTGAAGTGGTGATGCACGCACAGGGCAATGCCCACAGAGACTGCTAAACACATGCTTTCTCTCTCCTTCACTCTCTTTCAGATTCCAAATTGCAACAACAGCAAAAATAGTTTGCTTAGGGGATGGCCTAGGCCTCTGCCTACCCTGGCATTCAAGCTCTGCCCATTTGGTTCAGTCCCAGACAGGAGGCTTTAGATGGCCCAGGTTCAAGTTCTGGTTTACTAGCTCTGTGGCCTGGGGAAAGTAAGTTATTCAACCTGCAGTTTCCACTTCTGTAAAATAAGATAATAACACCTCCACTTATAGAATGGTTCTGAAGATAAGGTGATACATGCTGAGCTTCTAGTATCTATTAGGCAATTGCTAAACTTTCACCTTCCTTTTTCAATGTATGAATCAAGGTATATTCTTGAATGACCCACAACACAGTCCGTTCATCCTGCGATAATCCGCCAAGTATACCACCAGCTAGGGGTTTCCCATTCTGACCTTGGAATAAACTGAGAGTCAAAGAAATTAAATGACTTGTCCAAGGTCATAAGGAGAGGAGGATCTGAATCCAAATCCACATATCCTCTGATTCTGTGCACCTGGAGGGGCTGGGACACCAGGAATGATGGTGGGGGGCTCTGTTCTGGAAGCAACACCCTGTTAAGTGGGCTTCAGATGACCACAGTTAGAGGGCTATAGAGAAAGGGGAGTATATTTAATCAAATAAAGCAAACAGGGACCCCTCGGATGCCCACAGTTCCTTGGATGCTCCTAACACAGTGAAGTCCCCGGGGTTCACGGACTTGGTGGGGCGTCTATACAGCAGCCGTGGCCACACCTCTGCAGCGAACATACTTCAGTCTCTGCTTGCAATGTGCGCCCCCATCTCTATTTGTCTGATCAACTCCTCCCCATCTTCAATGTGCAGATTAGCGATGAGCAGGGTATATTTTTGCCAGGAAATTGACAGTTGAGAGGTGATGGATCACCTCTTGGTAGAAAAGGGGGCAGCTCAAAAATCGCATTAAATCCACACTGCCTTCCTGGAGACATCCAGAGCTCGGGAAGGGTTATAACCCCGTCAACTCCTCAGCTCAGCAGGCAAGGTCATTCTGATGTGTCCAGTGCTCCATTTTTTGTGTTTTGTAACAACCTGGCTGGTATTTGGAACTAACGGTGTCTAGAGTCTCCCTTCCAGCCGCCTCCTGCCCCTCCATCAAGCAGCAGCTCTGTCATTTGAGTTGCATTAACATGCTTTACCTTCCAGATGGGCTCTCATGTAACTTGGCTGGCAGAGGGTTCCCGTCCCTTACCACATAACTGGTCCAGGGATGGACTGATTCATCCACTCAGAGTAACACCCCTGATTTTTGTAGGGAGAAAAGCAGCTTTCTTTTGCTCTGGCTGGTTTGATGTTTGCATGTGGAAGTGAGGGTCACGCTGGCCATTTTGCTAGCTCGTGTCGAAGAGATGAGAGCTGAACAGGGCCCAGACAAACAGTGCTAAGTCCTTGATCCAGCCACACACGCAGTTACTTTTACACCGTAACTTTTCATTGACATGAGACAGTAAATACCCTTTATTGTGTAAAGCAAATTATTTATAACTTGAAGCAACAGGACTGACCCACGGGTCACAGTTGTTCCTGCCTGTGGGCTCCTGCCCAGGCTGGCCCCACTGTCTAGAAAATCCATCCCACCCTGCTTGGCTCTTACTTATTTTTCAGGGATCAGCTGGCACCAACTCCTGGAAGAAGGCCTGCCCACTTGCGGCACGTGAGTAGGGGCCTCTCCTGGCTTCCATTCCCCGGCTCCACTGCCTGCACTGCCTGCTCACCAGTCTCCTCCCTGGGCCGGGAGCTCCATGAGGATGGAAGTTCAGTCTCTCTCACTGCTGCGGCTCTGTCACCTGGCCCACGCATTGCATGAAGAGACGCAGAAGTGCATGAAGGGACGCAGAAGTGCATGAAGGGAGAGGGCCAAACATTCAGAGGAGAAATCTGAGCAAGAAAGCACAGACTGAGGCACAGAACACTCTGATTCTTACCAGGCTGTCCCACCCATTTACTGTGTGACTGTGAACAAGTTACCTACTCTCTCTGAACCATTCCTTCAACAAGAAAATGGGGCCAAGAATCAGATTTTGCCCACTTCTCGGGGCCATCAACCAAGCAAGATCCTTCCATTCATGTGATTCACTCCAGACCTATCTGCTGCGGTCCTCTGCTGTGCCACGTCTGGACTCATCATGAAATAAGGTGGGAGCTTCCCAGGTATCTGCACGGCCCAATGTCTTTAAGGAGAAAGGAGGCAGGAATGCCTGGGTCAGCATGGAGGAGACGAGCAGATGATGGGATCAGCAAGGAGCAGGCATGTATGTAGGTGGGGCAGACAGTGTGCAGAAGCCATTAACCAGACCAAGCTTTCTCTGAGTGACATGGAGACCCGGGGGAGGGTCGGAGCCACAGAATGGCATGGCCTCACTGCAAGTGTCTTTGTAATCCAGGGGCCATGGTGCTTTTACTGACCCTGTTCTGATGTCAAGGCCAGAGACAAGTTTACTTACATAGTGACTGTTGAACCATGTTGGTGAAATCAAATTCTGATTGAGAGGTTAAATTCCCTCCAACATGCTGGCCCCATGAACTATATATTAATGTTCTAAGCCAGTGCTAGGGGCGGGGTGTGAGTGGGCACTGAGGGCAGGCTGAGCTGCAGGAGTAGGGCGTCCACAGCACCCTCCTCCTGTCTGTCCGGCACATTCTGGTAGCTACACCTCTGAGGCCAGGAATGCTCATCTGCATCCCACCTACCAGCAGGGCTTCTGGGCTGATATCAACTAGTGCCTTTGAAAGCCCTGGAAAAACTACCCTAGAAAAGCAAGAACACGCCTCCATCCCTCCCCTGGCCCCAGAGAAGAAATGAGGAATGCGTGACTCCCCTGTACTCTACGAAGGGAGGCGGCCTGCAACACACGGGGCTGGCTGCAATTCAGCCTGGTTCCCTGGAATGGAGCCCAGGCCAAGATGCCACGGGCCAAAGACCTCAGCCTGCCAAGCGTGCAGTGAGCAAGGCCAGCCACATCTCCCCAACATGAAACAGAAGAGGTGATGATGGCTCCCTGTCCCTTCTGCAGGGTGGTAGTCATCGCACACACACATGCTGGAGTATTTGAGGAACGCGGAGTGTGCGCATAGGACAGTCTGATGGTGTTACCAGCACAATGCTAACATATGTCAAAGTCCTTCAAGAACTCAGACAGTAAGGATTTCCCTAAGGAGGGTCCCTAATGAAGACAAACTCCCCTGGTAATAGGGAGATAGCAGCAATTACCAGCCACTGAAAGAGGAATTTTGAAATGCTTGGAAAAGCCGCTGACTGAACAGTATGGGCTTTTGGACGGTTAGTTAAGACCTCTTGAACCACACAGTGCTTATCACAAGGTTGAGATGCCTCCACCTGCTGTTTGTGATAAGCTGGGGAAATGACAGGGTGAGCCTTGAAGTTTGTGGGTAACATCAGGGCTTCCACCAAAAAGCTGGCCCAGTTGTCCTCCCTGGAACCCTCACATGACTAGGGAAAACTGGTAATCAGGTTTGTTTCCCTGAAATGGGAAACTGAGTTTCAGAGAAGGCAAGTGACTCATCCAAGGTCACACAGTGAGATGGTGGTGAAACAAGCTCTCTGACCCAGACATCTGCCTCCTCCTGGGCTTTTCTATGTAGATGTGGCTAATCATCCTATTTCATTAATACCTGTTCTCTTCATTATTTTCTTCCTTGTCATTTCTTTGGGTTTGAAGTCTGTCATCTTTCTAATTTCTTAAGATACATATCACCTTAACCATCCTCTTCTCTACTATGTCTAATCTGTTTGTATTATATAATGTTCCTCATTTCAGTTATTGTATTTTTCAGTTCTAGAATTTCCTTCTCTGTAATTTTTCATAAGTTGCAGGTGAAATTCTCCATCGTGTCATCTATCTTCCTGCAATTATTCATCCCAGTTATCACAAAGACTATGTGGATAACTTGTGACATCTGGATAATATGGGTCTATTTCTGTTGTCCATTTTCTCTCTGTATCTCTCTTTGGTCATTTGGTTCCATGTCCTGGCATGCCTGGTAACTGTGGATACTGTGTATGCCTTAAACGGAGAGGCTTGGATGAGTGAGGCTGACCTTATTCGGAGAGGAGTCTGTTTTTTTCCGGAGGGCAGGGAGAGCACAGGCACATTACCTTGTCCCCACGGGCAATCAGGAAGATTGGGGCTGCACTTTGTTTTTTATGATGACTGATTATTTCTGGTTTGACCTTCCTTGCAGGGTATGGTTGTTCTCAAAGAAGAGCAGGATGCCTACCAAGGTGCCTTTTCTTTGTGGGCTCTTGTCTCCAGTTTCTTTCTTCCCTGCACTGAGATTGCCAAAAGCTTGGTATATGTAGCCTGTTAGCCTCTCAGCTGCCATTTGCAGCTTGGTTTCACAGGCTCTGGTCCCATCCAACTTCAGTAAATACTGGCAAATGCCGCGGAAGTTAGAAAGGTGCTGAGTGATGACTCTCTTCTCTGGGGTTCTCTCTGCTCTAGATTCTTGGTCCCTGAGGTTTTGTCTGACCTGGTAGCATAGTATTGCATTGTATTATTTTGCAATTCAATCTAATTTTATATTATTTGTTTTCTTCCTCAGCCCTGAGAGGCTGCCCAGCACAGAGATGCCTCTCTCAGCATGTCCCCTGGAGCCTCCTTGGGGCAGGAAGGCAGCAGGAATCCGGCTCACCCCACTGTTTCCTTCTCTCAGGAATGCTTGCCCCTTGGCCTCTGGCAGCCCTGGTTGCTCTCTAACACAGTCAGAGAGCTGGACTTCTACCTTACACAGCTTCTGTGATCTCTCGTGGGAGAAATGGCCTGGCCTAAGTCAAGAAGTGGAAGCCAGCGCATCTCTCCTCTGCCTGTTGGTGTGCCTGGTGTGGTGTCCCGCACATTAGGGGCTTTGCCAATCCAGAGAAGGGCGTGGGGTGGGGCCCAGAGAGGCCCCAGCACAAAGCTCCTCATACCGCTGCGTGAGCACGTGGTAGGAGGGGAGCATATCAACAGGCCAGAGGCCTGCAGCTGCAGCCTCGCATCTGCCACGCCCTCCACGGCCAGGGGCAGGCCCAGCTCCACCTGTTTCCACTTTGCATCCCACACACCCGCGTCAGGACCCACAGTGAGGATGACTCCCCGGCTCAGCCTGCCCTGAGACCGTGATGAGTAGTTGTGGGGATTTCGTGTCCAAGAACCTTCCTTCCAACCACTGAAAATGGATCCCACCATGCCACGGCCTTCGGGGTCCCGGCTGGCCTCACATGACGGCTGAGGTGGCTTGGAATAAGAGCTGACTGGTGAAGGGCCCCCAAACCTTCAAACAAAAAAGGAGGATTCCTTCCTGGACGGCTCCCCAGCCCCGGCCTGGTCACTGGACACTTGGAACCCATCATGTCTGGTTCTGAGCAACCATGTCTGGTTGCTCAGGGCTTTGGAATAAAAAGCGGCACAGACCTGGGTTCAAACCCAGCACTTCCCATTCCTGGTTGTGTGCTCATGGGAGAGGCCCTGCTTCTCACTCATCTTGGGTTTCTGAATCCAGCAAGGGGGAGTCATGAAGTCCACATGGAGGGTTGCCCTCTGGTTACAGGATTTTATCCTAATCCTTGGATAGAATGACTTGCACAAAAGTGACCAGCTCAGTCTCTGGCACACAGTAGGTGCATCTCAGATGTCGATTCTCTGCCCTCCCTAAGTTTCAGCCCCTCACTTGTAAGAAGTCCAACAGAACCCCGGCTTGCCGGATCGGTAGGGCTCTTTAAAAACCAAATGAAGTCAGTCATGGAAGAACAAAGCTGGGGCGTTGCGAAAATGATGATTCCGACTTGCTGCACTAGTTGCTTCCATTCCTGAACGAACTGGACAGACAGCCCTTCACTGCTTTCTGCTCTGCTGGCCGTGACCTCTGAGAGCCTGCAGGGAAGGCGGCCCAGAGCAGTGACGGGGCTAGCGGCTAGTGGACTATCAGCGGTTCACATGGTCCGAGCTCTCCATGCACAGGCTTAGTTCTCAGAGCCTCCGCCCTGTCTGCACATGAGGGCTTCCAGGGCAGCCTGGTTCTTGCTGCGTGCCAGGCCCCCAGGCTGGTGACAGTGTGCACAGGGAGAATCCCCCCTCCCCTCTCTGTATCCTCTCCCCTGGACGGCAGAGGCTGGATCCCAGCAGCCTGTGCCTGTAGGGCTCTGGATGCAGTTGAGGCTCAGCCAATAACCGTAGGACAACCAGAAGGGGGACAGGGCTATCGTCCCTCTGGCAGGGGTGGAAGCCACTGTGTGGCCTGAGCGATGGGCCCCAAATGCCCTGCCCCCCTCCCCTCCAGGAGGCAGGGCAGCCGTGGTGATGCACTGGCCTCCTTTAGCTTCCTGTCTCTGGGCCTCAGCCTGGCAGCAGGGCCGATACCCGAGACCCCTCCTTTCGCCTTCCCAACAAGCTTGTAAGCACCAGCAACCTTGAATCAAATCCTGCTTGTAGCGTCTGCCTCAGTTTCTTCACCCAGAGCACGGGGACAGGAATAGTACCTACCTCACAGAGCTGGGTTGACACGAGTCAATGGAGGGAAGAGCTTGGAGCCGTGCCCAGCACATCTTTAGTGCTCCCCGAAGCTAGGTCTCCCTCCGAGGCTTCTGCTTTCATGCAGAAACACCAAGGAACACCCCCCAGCCCTGTCATTTCTGCCCCGTTGCGTTTGACAAATGTGGGGGCTGAGTTCAGAAAGGGGAAGTGACTCGTCCAACGAGACAGAGCAAAACGGAGCCAGAGCTGGAGGAGAAGCAGGTCCCCAACTCCAAAACCTGCCTTCTGCTTGGTCGGAGCCTGCGCGGTTCACACAGGCATCCCCATGTGGCTGCATCTCCACTCTCCAGGGGCAGGAGCCCAGAAAAGCATCGTGGGCTGAGACCACACGGAGGGAGAGCCAGCAGAGACCTGAGGTGGAGGGGCCCCGGAGGCGGTCTGGCCACTGCAGCCAGGGGGGCGCCCTGCCTGGAAGCTCTGGCAGGCACTGAGCCCCGGGCAGTGGGCCCCCGAGGATGTTCCGTGGGCTGCTCGGCTTCAAGCCCCTCATCTATAAAATGGGGGTTAAAACCGTCCCTGTGTCTGAGGCGGCCACATGGCACAATAATTAACCTACTAAGAGTAAGGATTACCATTTACGGAGGCCTTTCCCTTTGCCAGACCCTGTGTTCAGTACGACAGTAAGTCAAACTGCCTGAGCCCATAACAATCACGGCCTTGGTACCAGGTATGATCTCCACCTTCCAGAAGTGGGAGCAGAGGCACACAGCAGTCAAGAGGCCTGCCCAAGACCCTCCATTGGCAGGTGGTGAACCGGCATTCCAGCCCATGCAGAGCCCAGTGGGCGGGGGGTCAGGATTCCTCCTGCCCTGAACCCAGCACCTGAGCTGCAGGCAAGGGCAGCGCAAGCACTGACAGGGTCGACGAGTGGTCCAGATCGGGGCCTGGCATAGGCACGTGTCAACCCCCCTTTCCTTGTTTTGTTTCCTCCCTGGTCAGCTTGTTCCAGCTCAGCCCCACCCAACGTGAGTCACCCATGAGGTTGGCGGCTGTGTTTCTGCAGCCCAGCCTAGACCTGGACCAGCCTGATGCTTCTCCTTCCCCAGGTCAGCAAGGACCAGCTGTGGCTGCAGCAGGACCTGGTTCCCTGCACAAAACACCATCTGGAGAAATGCAGTCATAGTGAAGTAAGACCTAAGAAGTGACTCCAGGCACTGAGAGGCAAGCAGGGGCGCCAGATGCCCTGTCACTGCCAGAGTGGGGGGTGGCCACTTTTCCCCTTCTGCAGAGTAAGCCAAACTCCTAATCAACCCAGAGGGCAACTGCATTAACCCTGAGGCCTCTCTCTTCCCTGTGCCTCCCAGGGAACCAAGCAGACAGTCCCCACCCTGGGGCAGCAGCCACATAGTCTGGTTGTGACACTGAGCCACCTTAAGACTTCAGGCCAGTCCAAGTCTCTGGGCCTTAGTTCCTCTTCTGTAAAATGGGACAGTGCTGCCAGCCTCTGCTCATCCAAGACTCAGTTGAACGAAAACATGAATGCGTACTTAGCCCCAGTAGTCACTTTCCCAACGGGCTGTAACAGACAGCCCCTGCATTAGAAAAACGGTACTTAAAATATTGAGTATTTAACATGCACCCAAATCAATGCTAAGGTTTTATGGAGAAAAAGACAATGTCTGGAATAATTCCTGGCCCTCAGTAGCTGATAGATATTATTAGTACTAACATCAGGGAAATTTCACCTTGCTCTGGTGTCATTACACATTTGAGGAATTAAAAAGCATGTGTGTGTATGTGTGTCAGGAGGAGGGTTTAGCATGAAGAAGATGCAACATGTGTGAGCTGAGTGCCTACGAGGCGCTTCGCACCTCACTCTGTCGTGGCCACGCCGCTATCCTCCTGCACATCTTCATTCTTTCATGTCACAGTTACTGGATGCCTGCTATGTAGCAGCCAGTCTGTTAAGTGCTGGAGAAGACAAAGGTGAGAGAAAGTAAATGGCCTTCATTGCTGCCCTCTTGAAACTTACACAGAGTGGCGCCGAGACTGGTTACTAAGGAATCACACAAAGAACTTGGAACAGCTGTGATGGTTCAATGCCAAGTGTCAAGTTGGCTGCTAGGTCATGGTGCCTGGTGTTTTGGTCAAACACCAGTGTAGGTGTTGCTGTGAGGGTATCGTATGGATATGGCTAACATCTACAGTCAGTCAGCTTCAAGGAAAGGAAATTTACCTCCATACTGCAGGTGGGCCTTGTCTAAACAGTTGAAGGCCTTAAGCACAAAGACCGTGCTTTCCCAGAAAAGGAATTTTGTCTCAAGAATGCAACACAGAAGTCAAGTCCTGCCTGACTTCCTAGCCTGCAGGCCTGCCCTACAGATCTTATACTTAAGGCCACAACATCAACTCTAGCCTGAGTCTCCAGCCTACTGGCCTGCCATACAGACTTTGAGTTTGCCAGCTCCACAATCGCATGAGCCAATTCCTGGAAATAAACCGGATGTACCTATACACATATTCCAGTGGTTTCATTTCTCTGGAGGACCCTCACTGATACAACTGCTTTCAGTGCTATGGAGGGGCGGGCATGGGATGGAGCCAGCTGGTGTTGCGAGGTAACAGCCTGAGGCTGGGGTGGACAGGTAACTAGGAAGAAAGGACAAGGGAGCTTCCAGGCAGGGGACCTGCAGGTGCAAAGGCCGGTCGGGGAGAGCAGGTCAGTCCGAAGGAACCGAAAGAGAAGATTAAGTGGAACAGAAACCCAGAGATTAAGATGAGATGCGAGAGGAAGCTGGAGGGCAGAGCTCAGCTGGGCAAGTCTGGCAGCACCATGGGGCTGCGGCGGCATCCTGAGCGCCACGGAAAGCCCCTGCAGGGTTTGAGGCAGTGGGGTTTCCGGATCAAGCACAGGCAGGTCAAGACTTGCCTACATCACACTGGTAGGAGGCAGGCAGAGCCGACAGAACGGCATCTCCCACAGTACATCCACATCTGGCCCTGCCTGCCAGGGGGCTGATGTGCCACCAGGCCTGCCGGGGGCTCAGGCAGTGAGACGGGCATCCTGGCTTTCCCTCCGGATGCCCCCTCCCACTGCCCCCCTGCTCTGTGCTCAGGGGCTAGCCCTAGGGCGGGCATCAGGGGGCTCCCATGCTGGCTGGCTTCCTGTGGGGTTCGCTCCATGGGAATGCAGGCAGGACAGTGGAGGGAAAAGGGAGGTGAGATCAGGGAGCCCTGCCCCCTCTCTGTGGGGCAGCAAGGCCGGCAGCCTCCTGCTCCTGTCATGCAGACCTCCCCACACACTGGCCTAGTCTTGGGGTCCCAGTAACATCTCTGTCCTCACCCTCTTGCCTCTTTAGCCCTAGGGCAGCAAACCCCCCACTCTTCCCATCTCCAGGGACCAAAGGGCTTGTGGTTTCCCTACCTGCCACCACATCCTTGTAAATAACCCTTTCATTCAACCGCCCTCATTGTGCACCTTTGCATCCTGCCGGGATGCTGACGGATGCAGGCAGGAGGATTCACAGGCAGGAGCACCCCACAGGCAGCCTTGACTCCCACCTCAATCCTAGGGCTCTAGGAACAGCCCTGTAAGCCTCCTAGGATTTGCTGGAAGAGCTGGCTCAGGCCAGCTGCATGCTCAGAGTCCTGGCTCCCCGTCCACCTCAGGTAGCTGATCTTTCTGGAATCCTCCCAACCATGCTCCCACTGCTGCCAGGGAACTGGATGGCATGTGCCCAGGGTCAGATTCTAGGCTCACCACATTCCAGGTCCCACTAGCAAAACCCCTACACCCCAGGCTCCCTGGTGGCAACCACCAGCCACCTCCCCGCACTGCCTCCCACAGGAATGCAGCTGAGGCCAGCGGGAGCACAGGGCAGGGCCCCCTTATCCCATGGCTGCTCCAGGTAGTCACTATAGCTTGCCCCCCATCCACTCCAGATCCCCTCTCTGCAACTGATTCCCCTGCCCTCTCCCACAGCTTGGGCGTCTGACTCCTGCTAGACTTAAATATCAAGCTTTTAGAGAGAACACTCATTGTTTTTCCTTTGACAGAGGCCCACAGAACATCTCTAGCCAGATCTGGTGGCATCTCCTTCTTGTCTCAGGATTGGTCTGGCAGCCTCAGTCACCTCCCCATCTTATCCACACACAGTCTGCCCATCTGGTGGTGTCAACATCTAACATACTTTTGTGCTGGACAGCTGGCAAGGTGCCCATGGATCTTAGCTCTACTTTGCAGGGGAGGAGGAAGTTGGATTCTGAGAGGCTAAGAAGCTTCTTAAGGACTAGACAGGGTGTGAAAGAGGAAATATCAGGTCCTATGGAGGAAGGAGTACCAGCCATCCCATTTTACAGATGAGGAAGCTGAGGCCCTTGGCCTTCAGTAACTTTTTCAAGGTCACATGGCCTGCTCTTCAATGCTACACGGCCCGGCCTCTCACCTGGGCCTCCAAGGACACTTGTAACACTTCTCTGAACACACTGGGTGCAATGTCTCTCTTCACTGCTAAAGAAGGAAGCCATACTAGGCTGGCTCCAGGACGAAGCACATGGTGGATCATACATATAACTGCTCAGGAGGGACCAGCGCCTCCAAGCAGGGGACACCAAGGGCCCTGGCAATTTGGAAGTGGAAGGCTGATGACAGCTGAAGGGAGAGAGAAAGCCTTGTGGAGGAGGCTGCCATGGAGACGGGCCCTGCAGACGGAGCTTCGGCACTGACGGAGGAGCAGAGAGGATGGGGTAAGCCAGGCAGCTCCCACAGGTGCATGTGGCAGTGTGAGGGGCCCACCTGGCACAGTTATGATAAACAGGGTGCCCTGCAGAGTGGCTGCCGTGGGTTGGAGGCCAGGTCACAGAAGTCTTTAGAAGCATGGACTTTGGGATGAAGGCAATGGAGAGCCACTGATAGTTTATGAGCAGTGGACAGCAGTGAGGGCTGGCACATGGAGGCAGGACTGAATGGGGTGCACACATGCCCCCTGGAGTCAGGAGAGCAGTCCTGCTCCCTTCTGGTGCCTTGGGAAGCCTGTCTCCTGTGGGGTCTCTCTCTCTCTGCCCTCTTTCCTGTATGGACTGGAACATCTGCCCATCTCCCCCATGCCCTGGAAGTGCTGGCAGGTCCAGAGAGCCGTTTGTTGTGCTTGCAAACTTCCCCTTCCTACTCTAGTATCTCTGGCTTCCTCCTTTGCTGGGAGCTGGGGGAGAAAACAGATTGCTTGCAGCACAGGCAACAGTGGTTCGGAAAGGGTGCGTAAGAGAAGCATCCCTGAGAAACATGATGAACCAGGATTAGGGTCATATGAGGAGCTGGATATTTTTTTTCCATTTTGAGCCACACAAAAGGAATTTAAATCCATAAATCTTCTTATGTGTGTAGATTGAGGGGTGCTAAATTCGGACTCCAAAGATAATCCATACAACACTCTAAGCATGTAATGTGGTCGGGAATGTGGGGAGCTGTGCTGCATGAGCACGTCCGGGCTGACACCCAGCCCCAGAAGAAAAAGGGATTTCCTCATGCACAGGTGAGAGGCTGGGGCCCTGCTGGTCTGGAGCCCTGGCAGGTCTGGAGCAGAGGCGTAGAAAGTTGATACGTGATTTAAGGAGATAATTTACCATGGTAAGGATTTCATAATGCATATTAATTGTCAAACTGCTACATTGCACACCTAAAACTAATATAATATTGTAGGTCAACTATGCATCAATAAAAGTTTTTTAAATAATTTTAAAATAGGAAAAAAGAGATAACTTTCCTCCTAGACCCTTAACTTCAATGGGGAGATTTTAACTGTAATGATAAATTACCTTAACTGCAGTGATAAATTACTAGATAAAACCCCTGGCCCAGCCCCTGGAGGCTCACTGGAATCGACAAGCTGCCAGTTCAACTCCACAGCCCTCTGGACCCAAGCCGCCTGGGTCAGACCCCCTCTTGAGCCCCTGACTTGGGGAAGCAGGGAGACCTTGCCCGGCTGTCAGGGAGTATGGGATGGTCCACTGGGAAGACTGGAACTTGAGCAACTAGAGCAGGTGGGCAAGGACTGCGTGGTGGTGCCAGGGAGCTTTCGGAGCAGCTGAGACCACACAGCCCTGGAGTCCCATGGGGCAGGAAATACGAGAGCATGCAGCAGTGGGGGGCAGCAGAGGCCCGGCAAGCAGGGCGGGAGCACAGAGGCCAGCAGTCACCTGGAACGAGGAGCGGGAAGTGTCCCCAGAACCTAGAAGAGCTGAGAGGTGGGGGACTGGAGCCATGGGAGAGAGTGAGATACTAGTATTGGCATCTTCCCATTTGCAACCAGAGCTGGTGAGCCCCGGAGAGACTTACAAATGGGTGCTGGGAAAGGAGGCAAGACCTGTCCCTGACGTCCACGACTGTGTGCCCAGCACCAAGCTGGGTGTCACAGCAGCTTTGTAAGGGTGACACTTCCTCTTTCATAGTAGAGGCTGGTGGCACTTGCTCAAGGGTGATGGACTCCAGATTCAACCCAGAGTCCTGGCACGCACTACATTTTCTGTGCCTGCAGCGAAGCTGTTTCCACAGGGGTCTGCATTTTTAACCACAGTAGTGAGATGTTTGGGACTGGGGATACCCAGCTGCCTCTCTCCCTCGGCCGGAGCATCGCTTGCTGGCTTGTGTCACTAGCAGTTATAAAGATGCCTCATCACCTAGCACTAGTGGCCGAAGGGGCTCAGACAGGTTCCTGGACCCACTCAGGGCCACTCACCTAGGACGCGGTGGACAGAGGCAGAGACCTCAGGCCTAGATGCCATGTCCCAAGGGACAGTGGAGACTCGATGGTGGTTGCAGCTCCATGGCCTGCTCAGCAGTGTGCCTCTGAAGGGGCCGCTTGATGGAACAGAGCCACAGCCTAGCCTTGTGTGCAAAACAGAATCGACAACCCGGACATTAGGAGAGAACAGAAACAGCACAGAGCTTTGGCCTCTATGGGTCCCTAACCTATCTGATCCCTTCTCTGTATTAATCCTACTAAGAGCAGACACCTCCTGAGCACTCACTCTGTGCTGAGAGCACACCTCTAAAAGCTGGTCTGTAGAGAAAATGAAAGTCCCTATGGCCAGGGTTCTCACCTTACCCTGGTCCACTTGCACACTGCACACATGTGGGCAAGGGCAATATGTTATTACTAACTCTCTATATAATAAGAGCTCTGCCCAGTGCTGGGGCCACACAGCGGCAGGAGAGCAGAGGCTGGAATGGTGGCAGCACTGGGAACAGAGAGTGAGATGGCTGCAGGGATGGAGAGGTCTGGAGGCAGACACCCACCTCCTTCATGCAAACTTGCCCTGAGATGGGTGGGATTCTAGTACCTGACCCCCTAGGGTGAGAATAAAGCTGGGTATAAACGCTTTCACCCCAAGAATGTTTCACTGTCATTTTTCAGTCTCACTGAATCAAGAGTGAACTTGTCTGGGGCTGAAATCTACTGGCAAGACTTGGTCTTAATAGCTTTATTCCCGTTAACTCACTGAACCTATTACTGTGCCCATTTTACAGATGAGACGTGCAGTGAGGTTAAGCCACTTGGCCCAGGGTCACACATTTTATGAGTGAAGCCTAAAGGCAATCCAAGCAGTGCAGCCCCAGAGCCTGAGCTGCTCCTGCTGAGGATCTGCCGCTCGGCCTGAGCTGGTCTCACAGCTGGGGGCCCATCATACCCCTGCAGGTGTGCCCCTGCAGCCAGGGGGCTGGTATCCCCACTCACCCTACTCCCACCTCCACACACCCCCTCCCGCAAGGAGCTCACAACTACCACTCACTGTCTAATGGAGGAGGCCAGCAGGGCGGGTGTGGATAAAATGAGAGTTCCTGTGGCCAGCTTCTCACCTGCCCTGGTTGACTAGCTCACTGCACACCTGTGGGCAATACATGGCTATTGACTCTATAAAAAGTGCTCTGGGTACCACATGGTGGCAGGGCTGCAAGGCTGCAAGAGTAGAGCAGAGGCTGGAGTGGTGGCAGCACCGAGGACAAAGGTCCAGAGGATGGCTGTGCGGGACAACTGTGCAGAGAGGACCAGAGGACGGCTGTGTGGACAGGGGCGCAGAGGCAGAGACCGGCTTGCTGCATACAGACTCGCTCTGAGTGAATGGGATTCTACTGACTGACCTGCCACCTGGAAATAAAGTTGAGTATAACCCTTTCACCCCAAAGAACGTTTTGCTGTCAATTTCTTTGGTCACATTAAATCCATAGTGAACTTGCCTGGGGCTGAAACTCATTGGCAAGACAGCAGGTGAGAAGGAGAGAGTCAGTTATACTGACCTCCAGGCTGGCAACTACCCTCATGGCCAGGTGCGCCCCAGGGAGGGAGCCATTCTGTTCTGCCCCAGGTCTGGCAGGGCACGTGGGCATCTGACACTGAGAGTTTCCCACCCACCCCATGCCTGAGGCTCTCCAGAGTTCTGGGGGCCAGAGAGGGCATGACTTGTCCCTGGCTGCCCATCAAAGAGCCTCCCACAGGCGAACACAGCCCTTTTGAAACCTTCTGTTCTGCCTCATTTACTTTAAAACACGCAGGTGCCCTTTTATCTCCTAAAACGCAAAGGTGAGAGGCGGGCTGCTATCCCCGAGTCCGGAGAGACCAAGGCTGGCCAGGCAGCCAGTCAGGCACGTTTCTGGATAGAGCTGAGTACACACAACACGAGTCCAGAATCTCGATCTGAGAGCTCCAGTACTTATGTACATCTAGCCAGCTAGGTGACCCCACGAGGCCTTCCCGAGCCATGAGTGGGATGGGGCAAATTCTCCTCTTTGAGCATCCTGGGCTGACTCGGGGACCACCTGAGATGGCATGTGGGGGACACTGCAGTAAACTAGGGCTCTCTCCAGATATCGGTGCAGCATGGGGTGGTGTGGGGGTCCAGACCTGAAGTGGGGCTGTCCCAGCTGTTTGTTTGGCCCTATTCTTCAGTCCTCCGGGGCCCTGACCCTTTACACCTTCTCCTTCCCTCTCCCAGTGAATGGTCAGGCACCCTTTATCAGGCAAGATACTGGCAGGAGAATTGTGTCCTGGTGTCTGAGCGTCTGTGTGCTGTGGACCAGAGCTACACATCAAACTTTATTTTCAGGAATGAACAGGAACCATCAAAAACCTAGAAGGATGTGTCATTAGGACAAGTTGCTCCTTCTCTGATGTGTATTGGTTGTTAGGATTCCAAATCTACTTGTATGAGACTTAAATTGTTTTGATCTAAGGCTGAATGTGTTCACACTGAGGAAGCTGGGTCAGGAGGTTGCACTTGCTGATGGGCACCGCTGGGCACGTAGCAATGAGAACGTGGAAGAGCGGCTGTCATGTGAAGGGCATTTAAACTTTAAATACCAAGACTTTGGGAGGACTTCCCGAGAGTGCGGGTTCAGACAAGGCTACTCCTCGCGGACCTAAATAGCTCTCCAAAGATCTTGAGACACCTGCCCCTGCTGCTGTGGCCAGGGCACACCTGGTTGGCCATTGTGTTACTGGGCAGCAGCGTCAGGAAGAGAAGGGACATCTAGTCCTGTGTTGATGGGCTTCTCCCCGTAGGCAGTGGTCAAGCTGTGTCAGTGGTCCCTGGACTAGAACCTTCAGAACAGCCCACCTTGCCTGTCAACACCGGTGCCATCACCAGCCAGTGAAGTGGCCCAGCAGCAAGGGACCTAAGCTGGCAGCTGATACCCAGCTTTTAGTTGGAGGGATGAACTCTGCTGAGATCCAACTTGTAGAGAGGCACACCTCAGCTAAATTTGGACTTCATTTCTGTCATCTCCCTTTGCCTGGAACAGTAGTGTAATTAATCTATCACTGGTTTGGAGTATGTTACTTTTTTAATGACTTATTAAGAGACATTACCTTGCACACTACTGGCTTGTGAAATATTATTATAAATTATAATTCCCGTGGTGAACCTGTGTTAAATAAATTATTGGCAAAAACCATCTCAGTCTGAGTCTCAAATAAAACACTCTTACTAAAGCAGATAATAAGCACATGGTCTTCATATTCAACTTATATTTATGATGCCCCCACGATATCCCTGGCTCCTAATTTGCTTCCTGTTTTCCAGATAGACAGGCAGACTTAAGAATAACTGCCTTCTGATAAACAATGGCCTGGAATCAGGCCCAGGAACTTTTACTTTCTGTTGTTTCCTAAGCTCAGCCTCTGAAAATGCTGATTTGTTAGCATCTTACCTAAAATTTAGGAAGCTTCACTCTGAGCTCAGCCTACAGGCATGAAAAGCGATCTTTCCCACTTTACAACAGTCCTGGTCTCTGACTCAGGAACCTCATCTGCCAGGTTCCATGAAACCCCCGCAGGCTAGCTTGTTAGTTATAGGATGACAACATCCAATCCCAGGCCTCACACCCTTCCCTGCCCTCCTTCCAGGCTGATGGCTACCCGTGCTCACCTGCTCACAAGCCTCCAGGAGGTTGCCTTCACGCCCAGAATGAAATCCAAGGCTCTTACTATGGCCTGCAAGATCCTACAAGAACCAGTCCTTGCCTGCCCTCCAACTCCGCTCTCTGCACCTCTTCTTTGCTCGCTCCGCTTGAGCCAAACCAGCCCCCATGCTCTCCCACAACCATGACAAGCAGACGACCGTGGCACAGGGAATTTGTCCTACTCGGGATGCTCTTCCCACAGATGCGAAGAGATCCTTACTTAACTCAGCAGGGTGGGTCAAATGACAACTCTGTGGAGAGGCTTTCCTGAATCTTTTGTATCCCTGAATCATGACATGCAACACCCTCTCCATTTCCCCGGTCTTTGTTTTCCAACATTATATACTTGTACATAGTTGAAAAGGTTCTTCATGCAACCAGGTCCCTTGAGCTCAGAGACTGGCTTTTGTCTACCACAGTGTTCCTAGAAGAATGATCTTACACAATCCTTAATAATCACCTGAAAGGTAGGCATTATCCCCATTTAACAGATCAGAAAACTGAGGCTAAAAGAAGTCCAATGATCGCAATGTGCCTAATCTCCCAGTTAGCATGTGTTAGACCTACGATTTCAATCCAGACGTTTTCAATGCCAGCTTTTAAGAGACACTCCTCCCTGGGTCTCTTGAATTGCTGGGAGTCTTAGGTTAAGAACACAGGCCCTGACCGCTCTTTATCTGGACCATTTTCCAGGGCTGTGTTTGCAACAGCCAGTCCTGAGACATGATGTAATGTCTTTCTCTGGGGACAAAAGATGGCCTGCTTAGTGTCTGCTACAAAACGGAGGGTTCCCCAAGCTCAGCTTTGCTATTCTGCATTGCAACCCCTTCACATATGCAGGCATCTGTCTGGGCCCCTGCCTGGGCCCCTTGGACTTAGGGAGTGAAGGGGAGCCAAAAGAAACCTGAAGCTCCTGCTGCTCGCTGTGCTGTAGTAAGTTCCCTCATCTCTAACTCAGGAGTCTGATGTCTTCTGCCAGCATCCATGAAACACTAACAGCCTAATTTATTAGCTTGTAAGTGGAATCAAATCAAATCCCAGGCTTTACATCTATGCTGTTCCCCTCGCCACATATTTAAGTGTTTTATCATCAATACGATGCCCTTGTTGATGGAGTGACTCGCTGTCACTTCCAGGTGCTGAACTTCACGTCTAAAGTGCCATCTTCCCAGGAACACTTCCGGGGTTCTCTCTCGTTTCCCTAGAATTCATGTGCGACTGGGATGTACTGGATGGAATGGACCAGAAGAAAATTTGATTTGATCGAAGCAGAGAGATACATTAGCTTTAGTTAGTAAACACACAACATGCTGAGCCAATGAATTTGGAGCAGACATTGTGGGAAACAGATCTAACACAGAGAGGTGGAAGTTTCTGAACATTTACATTGTTTTGACCTTGAGAGTGAGCTCAGCCATGAATTTTCTGGAGCTTGACCACATGGAGAAAGTGGTGAGGTTCAGCCTGAACTGCTGTTGAGAGCACAAACTGTGTCTTACTTAATTCTGTGTCTCTGGTATTGTGCCCTTGGCACTGACCCCCATGGGGGCCTGTTTAAATGGGTAGATGGACAAGTGGACAGCCCGGTGATGAGGACTGATGGGAGGCTTGCTGGTCAACCACCAGACTGCCTGCTTCTTAGGGAGGAAGCAGGGAGGCCCAGGCTCTGAGTGTCATGGTACAGGAGCTTTTGGAGTGCTCCTTATAGGAAACTTTCAAGGAGCTCACAGGCCAAAACCAGGCAGAACTGCTTTCTCATTATTCTTTTTCCAGCTGAATGAGATTCAGTTAATGGAAGACTTAATAAGTCCTTCTGGGCTCCAAGGAAAGAGAGACATTCCTCTGCTCCTGAAAATGAGTTCCTGGCTCTGCAGTTCCCAGATCAGGGAGAGGAAAGACGTCTTGATGCTCTGATCTAAATGCCCAAGGCAGGCCCAGCGAGGCTGTGCCCCCCTTCATTAGGCTACATTCACAAGTGCACAGAATCCAAGGGGCACTGCCAAAGAGTGGATAAAATGAGAGTTCCTGTGACCAGGACTCTCACCTGGCCCTGGTTGACTAGCTCACTGCACACCTGTGGGCAATGCATGGCTGTTGACTCTATAAAAAGAGCTCCACCCAGTGCTCTGGGCATGATATGGTGGCAAGGCTGCAAGGTTTCAGGAGAGCAGAGTATAGGCTGGAGTGGTGGCAGCGCCAAGGACAGAGGCCCAGAGGGCAGCTGTGCAGACAGAGGGACCCAGAGGCAGAGACCGGCTTGCTGCATGCAGACTCACTATGAGTGGATGGGATTTTAGTGACTGACCTGCCACCTGGAAATAAAGTTGGGTATAACCCTTTCACCCCAAGTACATTTTCCTGTCAATTTCTTTGGTCACACTGAATCCTTAGCGAACTTGCCCGGGGCTGAAACCCATTGGCAAGACCCGAAGATTCTGTCCCCAGGCCTGGCTGCTGCCTGGCTTGGAGCCAAAGGCTTGTGGCATTTCAGGATCACGGGAACATAGGAACATAGTGGGTACCATACCTTCCTGCTTCCTTCCCCAGATGAGGAGATCAAGGCTCAAGAAGTGGACATTGACTTGCCCAAGGTTGTACATGGGTCTGTGGTAGCACCAAGATGAGAACCTGGGGTCTGCAATTCCCAAAGCATGTCCCTTCAGCATGCGCAGCCCATGAGCTGATGCAGCAGGAGCCAGATAGGCATCAATACCAACACAAATGTTGGGGAGAATGCACCCCCAGATGGGATGGGCCTGCCCAAAACCACAGCATGCTAACGGCTGCACCAAGATGGAGGTCTGCCCTGCCCCTACCCCAGCCTCTGTTTGTTGGCACTCCCTCCCTTCAGATCAGTTCAAGGTCAGCAATGCAGTCCCAGCACAGTTTCTTGCTCTATTTCTGTGGTTTTGGAATCCAGGTTTCTGCCCTGCTTGGCAGGGTGGGCCTGAAACAGTATGCTGAAAACTCAGTTCTGGTTCAAACAGGTGTTTTGAGAAAAAATGCAAAGCAAGAATCTGAAACTATTTCAAATGCCTCTAAAGAGTGCACCGTGCAAAGAGGATTAAAGAACGAGACAAGTTGTTTCCTGTTAGAAATACAGCTTTCTCTGTCCCATTCAATTTGAATTTTCCTGCTACATGACCACTACTCCTGCCACACCCCTAAAGACACTTGGAGGTGACAGCTGGAGGGGACAGTAAGGAATAGTAGCTGTGCTGGTGGGAATGTAGGGAGGTAAACACACAGAATCAGAATCAGGCTGTACAACAGGCAGGTTCCCCCTCTGTACAAGCTGTTCCCCTGCCTCTTTGCCTACAAGGCTCTTTTCCTGGAATCCACAGGGCTTGCTGCATTCGTGGTGTTGCCCAAACACCCTTTTTGGAGCAGCCTTCCCTGGTCACCCCAACAGAGCACTGCTGTCACTAACCGTTGCTTGGCTGCATTTTCCCTCACATCCTCAATCACAAAATGACACCCCACAGTATACTGAAGTCCTTCTTTCTCTGTCTCTCTCTCTCACCACTGACAGGCAGGAAATTCATCTGTGTCCCTTACTGTATGTTCCCTGGGCTGAGCACAGTGGTAGGCCCTCAAAAAATACACGTGCCCTGAAGGCAGATGGAAAAGTGCTCGGAGCTCAGGGGGCAGAGGTTCATCTGGGTTCATGCACAGTGACAGGCGGGGGCTCTGGTCACTTCTGGGCCTCAGTGTTCTCATATGTAAAATGGGATGATTACCACGGCATCTCATAGCAGCCCTGCTCGTGAATGGCCGAGGACGGGGACCAGCTCAGAGCGGCTGCCCTCTGACCTTTGGACCTTGCATTCTGAGGTCTCCTTTACCAGCTGAGCCGTTTGTCACCCTCCGTGAAGATCAGCCATCCTCAGGGAGGGAAGGCAGAGCTCGGCCTACAGACTTCCTCTGGCTTTCGCAAAAACAGCAGAACCCAAAATACTGCAAAACCACACCGTGTATCTGTGCAGCTGCCCAGAGCAGCGGCGAGCAAATGTGAATCCTGCCTCCTGGGCTCCCCTGTGGCTGAGGCAGGATGTGGGGCACTCAGCGTGCGAGGAGGCACCTGGCCCCACTGTGGGGCCCACGGGTCCGGTTACCAGAGACTGGGGCCTTGGAGTTACCTCAATGGCACGGTGGAATGGTCTGCCAGCCATAAGCAGCTCACCCTTGAGCCCAGGTGTGTGAGTGGCTCTGGGTTGGTCCCGAGCAGGGTGCCCATGGAGGTCGGCTCCCATGGACTGTTTGTATCAAACACCACCCCCTTCCCAGTTCTCTGTCCTGTGGCTCTTCCCCGGCAGCCCGGGAATCTGCATAAGCATCTTCCCAGGCTCCACGCAGCCCCAGCTGGGAAACCACACCAAGGGGCAGCCGTAGGCGGAGAGGTCCATAGCCCACTGCACAGATGGCCGACTGAGGCCCAGTGGAGGGAAAAGGCCTGGCAAAACTCAGTGTGATGTGGCATAGCCAAACCCACAACCAGCTCTCTGGACTTCTAGACAGGGACATTTGCCGTTAGTTGGTGGTTTTCAAAGTCTTTAAACTGGATCTCACCTAGGCAGCAACCAGCTGCTAAAACTGAGCTTTTTCTGGTGGAGGTGGAGGTGGAGGTGGGGGTGGGGACCGGAGCCCAGCTGCTGGGCCTCCTCACAGACTTTCACACCACTAAGGTGATGTGAAACCAAAGCCCTTAAGGGGCCACACCCCTTAGTACCAGAGCTGGTGGCCCCAGAATGTCACAGCCACTTCACCTTATCTCCGGGCTTTTCTCTGAGGACTTAGAAGGCCAAATCAGGCAGTTAATTTGCGGTCAAGTTACAAGTGGAGCTTGTTTTTCAGGAACAGATTCTAGGAAATCTTCTGGAAGAAGAGAGTGGGTTTCAAGGATGAGGAATAGGTGTTACTGGTGGCGGGAAGGAGGGGACGTGAGCAGCAGCAGGACTGGGTGGAAATGGATGTCATCGGAATCACGGTAAGGATGCAGAGGCTGGTGGCAAGTTAGCCCTGGCGGGCACCCATCTGGATATGGGGGTGGGTGCTGAGGGGCTGGGCTGATCTCAGCCCCACGCTGGAGCCCACCTCCACCACCCGCCCTACCCTCGTTCCCACCACAAAGGCAAGGATCCGACCTCTGAATCACAAAGACACACCCATCTTTGAAATAACCTCTACTGTACATGGAGTAGCCATTTTCGTAATCGGATGTAGAATGCGTTTCTCATATACACGCGTTGGTGGCTTGTTGACGCATTTAAATGAAGCAAAAGGGGAAACACTGAGCTAACCAGAACTCTCCAGTGATTAGATGAACATCGTGAACACTGCTTGACCACATGGGATGAGAACGGACTGCCTGCTAAACCTCCTGTGTGTGCAGAGAGCCCACCGTGCTGTGGGTGCAGGAGGCACAGGGGGGGAACGAGGACCCAGGCACAGGGATCCCACATTTGAGGGGCAGGGGACAATCATTTCCACATGGTTTTAAGGCAGAGAAAGCAAACAAATTAAGAGCACAGCTTCAGGAGTCAGAGAGCTGGGTTCAAATCCCAGCTCAGCCACTTACCCGCTATGTGACCTGGGGAGAGCTCCTTAACTGCTCTGAGCCTCAGTTTCTTCATCTGAAAAATAGAAAAAACTACTCAGACTTACCACAGGGAGAGAGCATGAGCATCTAACCAGAAAGTGCCTGCAGTGTGTTCAGCTCTGTCACATAAATGCTAAGTACTAATGTGAAGTGACAGCCCTTTGTGGGAACAGAACAGCAGTTACCTAGAGAGCTCTGGCTGGGCGTCAGAGGACCTGTCAAGGCTTCATGCTTCAGCCTGTAAATGAAAGCTCTGCACTACATGAGCTCTAGCACCCTTCCTGCTCTAGACAGAAGAGCAGAAGAGGGCGTGCTGCAACCCAGATCTCTCTTGCCGGCTGGTAAGCTGCTTTACACACATGTGTGAAACTTCACAGCAGAGGCTGAGGCAGCTCCAGCCTTCCATCAGAGGAAGAAACTGAGGTTTGGACAGGCAGAGTAGCTTGGCAGGGGACAGACACCTGTGCAGGTCATGCCTGCAGCTGGGCTGGTGGCAAGTCCCAGGTCCCATAGGGGAATGGGGTCTGACTCTGGAATATTCTACTTGGCAGGAATCAGACAGCTGGGCATTTTGTAAATGGAGAGAGAACTTGATTGAGAATGAGGGAGGCATAATTACTGTTTTAGCTTTCTTCCTAAATGCCGAGTGGGGGAAGGCCATCCCTGAATACCAACAAATGGTAATAATACTCCCCCCGTGGTACTAGTAACACCCCCTGGGCTGCAGCAGCTTCAGCTACACACTGTCTGGGCTCTTGTCACTTGGGAGGAGTGCCGAATGCTTGCCCTCTGAGAGTGAGGATGAACAGAACTTTCTGTATCATTCAATTTTAGTGCATGTGCTGCTGAAGCCAGCATGAAAACAACTTTCTGAACAGTTAAGACCACCTGGCTTTGACTTTTCTCCCTCACCTGAGTGCACCTGCGCCCACGGACCTGAACTCATTGATGACTCAGAGGCCCGTGGACGTGAATATCACCTAGCGGTCACCCTGGCCAGCAGGAGGGAATCGGTGCCCAGGATGGGCCTGGCCTGCATGGAAACAACTCGAAAGAAGGAATATTTTTTAAAAATCAAAAAATAATTTAAAGTAGTTACTTTCCAGAATAAGCAACAAGTGTTGCTTGCACCCTTTCTCCTGACACATACAGGCAAGCTTCACGGGGACACAGTCCTGCCTAACTACTGTTAGGTGAGCCTCGAGGCCATATGGGTCGTGGCTAGGGGACCGCCAGCCTGTCACGGCACTCCTGGCTGCACGTCCTTCAGTGAGGTACTTAACCTCTCTGTGCCTTGGTTTCCTCGGTAAAGTAGGGCTAAGGATCGTGCCTTCCTCCCCGGATTGCTGAGATTAGGAAGTCAGCATGCATGAAGTGCTTAAAGCATGCCTGGCATGTAGTAAGTGCTCTAGGAGAGCTAAGTTATTACCACCATCACCACCACCACCTACTTGCCAGATGCTGCCCATCTCATGGAAACTGTCACTGCTCCCACTTCCCAGATGAGCAAATTTAGCCCATGAGGGTCAAACAAACTGAATTATTCACTGTGCCAATATTTAATTAGCAATGAGCTAAAAGGAGGACTCTGACAGGGAGCTCTTTACCCTGACACTGCTGGCTGAGTGTTAGAGAGCAGAGGCTTGGAAAGGCCAGCTGCCCCATGTGCTTTGATCTTTTCCTCCTCAGCTAATGGATCCTCTGCCACACTAACGGACTCAGACAAAACCCTTCCTAAGCAAGGCCAGATGTGGCAAAGGTAATGTGAATTTGGAAGGAGAAACACGGGGTTTGGAGCTTGTGTGGTTACAAGTGGCCACTCAAGGTAAAAAACACCCAGACTCCTAAGCGAGCCCCCAGAAACCTCCCTGGACACGCAGCAGTGGGGAATGGGCCTGAGTTCTCCCGATGCCCTTGCCTGCTCAGCCCAGTCACGCACCTTTCCATTTGCAACTGTTTGATTTCCTACCCAAAAGCATCCAATTTGTAAGAACTGAGTTGGTGGTCAGGAGATCTGACTTCCATTCCAGATTCCAGGCTCTGGCATTCATCAGCTCTGTGGCTTTGGATAAATCGCGTCACTTTAAGCCTCAGTTTCCTCATCTGCAAAGCAGGCCTAACAACAGGGCCCACATCCTGAGTCCTGTGAGGATTCAGTGAGAGATGCACAAAGTGCTCAGCGCAGCGCCGGGCAGAGTGAGTGCTCAACATGGTTGGTAAGCAGATGACAGTGTGATGGGTTATGGCTAAAGATGCACAGGCCTGCATTCACATCAAGTGCTCCCTGGGCCAGCCAGTCTGGAGGAGGGCCAGGGCTGGTTCCGCTCAGGCAGGTAGCAGGAAGTAGGCCGTGGGAGGAGCAGGGAGGCATTTGGTTATTGTGAAGTCCCACTTTACAGATGAGAAACTGAGGCTTGGAAAGGCGAGTGTCTCCCCCAAGGTCACACAAGGTTAGTGTTGGAACTTGGACTCAAACCTTGGTCTCCTGAAACCTGCTCAGGCATCATTCCACTGTCTCTTGCTCATTCCTTCTGCTGGCTTAGAAGGCAAATGTCCAGTTTGTCCATCCTTGTGGGTGGGCTGACCAAAACTCAATTCAACAAGCTTTTTCTGAATCACTTCAAAATATTCTCCTTCCTTTTCTGGGACAGTCAAGCCCATCACACATGCCCTAGATCCTGGAGTGGGAAGTGGGGAGGTCAACTGAATACAATTCAGGACATAAAACAGAAGATTGTGGTATCTACATTTGCCTTTTGGGTTCTTGTTCACTGGTCCATTTTTCCCGTGCCTTGTGATAGGTGCTGTGGGGAGAGTGGGCACGGGAAGGCACAGGCTCTGCTCCCCAGAACTGCTGGCCCAGAGTATGAGAAAGGGGTTCTCACTGGAGAAGAGATGGGGAAGGCAGGCACAGGCTGCTCTGGACAGGGAGGGCTTCAGGGAGGATGTGAGCCTGGCACCAGTTCTAGAAAAATGGGAAGAATATGATGAGGCAGAGAGAAAAAGAATTCCAGAGTCTTGTAGGGTGAAGTTTTGAAAGGAAGCAAGGAGGACAAATGTCCCAAGTTTTTGTCTTTATTTTTTTTCCACAGGGTCAGGGCAGAGTTGGTCCTAGGTAGAATCCTCAATCTGAACATTCAGGAAGTATAACTGGAGTGAGCCTCAGTTTGTGCATCAGCAAAATGGGAAGCTGAGGCCAACTGCTAGGCTCCTGGAGACTAGTGAGTGATGAACACACATGAACATCCCAGATGGTCTAGAGCCATGCTTCCCCATATGCGGCCACTCTTCATGGGTCTCTAGCACTTACATGTGTTTACAGGAGCAGAAGCATTGACTAAAGTCAACATGCATGAAGAGTTTAAAGCATGCCTGGCATGTAGTAAGTGCTCTATGCCAGAGAGCGTTGGTGGAGGCAGTATGTTCCTCGGAGCAGAGCTCAGGTTTGCTTGCCATCCAGAGTAATAGAAATCATGTCTCCTCCCAGGGGAAAGGAAGGGTGGGTTTGCTTACAATTATAAAAGATCATGCCTCCTCATCAATGACAAAAAGCCGGAGGACCTGAGGGACAAGTAGAAATGATGCAAACATGAAGCTCACGCTGCCGGCTGTGCTGTAACACAGTCCTTCATTTCTGACCTGGGAAGCTCATGTCTTCTGCCAGCATTTGCCAGCAGATTAATTTGTTAGCTGGCAAGCAGGGTAACATCTCAGGATTTTCACCTTCACAGCCTCTGGCACACGTGGCAATTTTTAATTAAAATTACACAAAATGTAAAATACAGCTCCTTGGTTGCTCTAGCACCTAATCACCTCAGGGTTAGTGGCTACTATTCCCATCATTGGTGGGCACTAGTCTTGCAAAGGAGAGCACTGGGTTTGGGGCCAGATCAACTGGGTTCAACCCTTGCTTCTACTACTTACTGGCTATGGGGCTTTGAGCAAGTGCTGCCACCTCTGAGTTCCTTTTCCTCGTCCATAAGGCCAGAAACCCAGGGCTGACTTCATGCTCTTGTGACGATTCCACAAGGCAACAGAGACCAAGTGTGTAGCCCAGATGGGCACACAGTAAGGGCTCCCTGAACATGAGCTAATACTTTCAGGTAGTGAGCAAGTGCCAGTTCCCCTTCATACTACAGTGGGTGGCAGCGGAGGGGAACACCGAGGGGTGGGTTGGAATGGGAAGGAAGGTGGCAAAAGCCACAGGGGCCTAGGAAGGTTTGGCCTCACCCCAAGGGCAAGTGGGAGCCTCAGAAGATCATAAGCAGAGGGATGTCTCTTCACTCCACACCCAAGCTCATAGAGGTGGTGGAGAAGTGGAGAGGCCACAGGCTTTGGCCCAGAAGATGTGAGTGGGATTCTGACACTGACATTTTCCAGCTGTAAGGTCTTAGGCAAGGTATTTTACCTTGACAGCCATGGTTTTCCCCTTGCAGACACCAGCATTTTAAGACCCACCTCATGGCACTCTTGGGAGAGTTAAATGAGATAAGACATGCAAAGCTCCCAGAACATAGTTCCCAGCACATAGTAGGTACACTAAGAAAAGAAAATCCATAACGTCTTTCTTTTCTGGGCTGGCCTAGAGGACAAGCAGGAAACATGAGTGGCACAGAGGCGCAGGTATGGTGACCAAGGGCCACTGGACTTTTCTTAGGTAGCAGATTACTCCCAGTGACCCTCAGAGCCACTTCACCTGGAAAGGCAGGTTTCAGGTTTTCTTTACCTTAGCTGGGGTCAGGCTCCCTGGAAGGTGCCAGGTCCCTACACAGTGGATGCTGTTGGCACCCAGCCCAGATGGCCTCTTCTGGGCTGGGCCACCATCCCTCAGGCACTGTGGCCGTGGGCTGCTACCAGCTCATAGATGCCCCCTGCTCTAGAAGATTGCTCCAGCCAGGTAGGAGCTGCCTCACCTGGAAGATGGCCACCTCTTGGCTCCCCATCACCCTGGCAGTCCCCAGACAATGACTGACGGAGCCCAGGGCTACAGGAGGTTGGCCCTCTTTGCTTCAATGAGGGACCAACCGTATGGTGGGTGCACTTTGTGCTCCATGCACCCGAAGGTTGACTCCAGCTGGAGGCACAGTCTTGCCCAGCCTCTGTCCTCCCCCTGCCTCTCCCACTCCTTTCCTCCAGCACCCGCCCAGTGAGCCACACACATCTGAAGCCCTGCCTCAGGCTCTGCAGGGAGGGAGCAGAGACCCCTGCATGAGGCTGGTCTGAGCGGTCACTGTCAGGAAGAGAAAGGCCCAGAGGTGAAGTGCTCTCAAGTTCACAGTCTTCTCAAGAGCTGGGAGGCTCCTCAGCACCCACCTGCCCCTAAACCTTGGCTTTATAATGAGCAACCAGAAGCCACTGGACATTTAGCAAAGACTCACCGGACCCAGAATGTGCCAGGCCCTGTTTTTGATGCTGGTGACACAATGGTGAACAAGGCAAAGTCCCTCTTGAAGCAAATGCATCAAATCAGAGCAGACTGCGTCTGCAGATAATTAAAGGGGGTGGCATGAGAAGTGGATGACAGAGGAGACAGCACCCAGGTAAATTCTAAGCTGAGCTCCTGGATGAGTCAGCCATGCAAACACAGGGTGAGGACAGCCAAGTTCAGGCCGAGGTAGAGTCAGCACAAGGTCAAAAGGCAGAAACGGGCTGCTTGTTTTCTGCCCGAAAGCCTGGGCGATGCAAGCATACTGAACTCCAGGGATACTTTTACAGGATGAGGTCAGACAGGGGAGCAGGGTCTGATCAGGTCGCCCCAGAAAGGCAGTGACTTGTCACTGGGCACGTAAGCAAAGGTAAGAAACTCTTCACAGTTCCCCTTTCTAGTCCCTTCCTCTGGGTTAGCTCAATCCTTGCAAAACCTCAGCACAACTGTTTCAAACTGGGGCTCCCAGGCCAAGACAGCCTTTCAGGTGAGATGTTGCAATACCAGAGATTAAGCCTTTTGTGAATAAGCCAATTAGTGGTGGCATCTGGAACACAGGCTCCACTTTTCTCAGCGTTTCTCTGGGCTTTCATGTGAAGGCGCCTATCAGACATAAGGCCAATAAATATTTCACAGCCCTTCATCTCATCTCACATCAAATGAACCACGGGCTGCGGAGGCGTGGGGAGTGTCTGCAGGGTGTAATTAGAGATTGGCTGAGGCAGAGGGTGGGCTTTCAGAGGGGGCTCGCTGCTAGCCCCACCCCCACCCCAGCAGCTGTGAGTTCTGCTGCTCCCTCGCTCGCTGGGCAACTTGGCACCAGAGCTGGAAATGTTTGGAGCCTCAGTCTCCTCTCCTGGAAAATGGGAACACTAGTGACTGCGAGAGAGCAGACTGAAGGCGGTTTGACTCTGGGCACAGGTGTCTGGTCTTCTCATTACCGACAGTGTCAGGTGCCAGGGCTTAGCAGGCCTTGCCCAGGGGTGGCCCCCACAGCTGGGAGCTGCACGGGATGCAGGACACAATCCATTATAGGGAAGGACCGGGATAGAGTAGCATTCAAGGGGACCACTTCTTCCTGAGTCTTCACTGTGTGATTCATGCATTCACTGATGACCTTTTCAAATGGGATTTAAGTGATAAACAGAAGCGCTCCTCAGTGCTGCAGGTGGAGGGCAAAGAAAGAAAAGCCTAACCATTTTCCCTCTTTAGGTCCCTAGCGTTAGTATCCAGAGCCGGAATTACATCCTTCTGGTAGACTTGCACATTCTGGCAGTAAATACTCATCACAGGGGTTTTTAAAGACTGACAAACACAAGTTCTCATCAAGCCAAAGCTTGCTAAGGACACAAAAGCAAGATTATCTAGGTCTGGGGCATTCATGAGTGGTGTATGGAGTAGACAGATACACATGAAATCTACAGTCCTTGTGGAAGCAGCTGAGTTCAACATGATGGAATTGTTCCAGCACATCTAATGATACAGAAAAGTAACTGTCTTTACTGGGCACCTACTATGTTCCCAGCACTTTACATACAAAAGCTACCATTTATTAATTGCTTATATGTGCACTGTTTCAAACACTTCATGGGGATGAAGCCATTCTGTTTTCTGAACAACCTAATATTAGGTGTCTTACTGTCACCCCATATTTAGGCAAGCATGGACAGGGGAAGCGACCTGTCTGAGTCACACAGCTAGTAGATGGCAGACTCAGCAGTCCAGACTGCCAGGTTCTGGAGCTGCTGCCAGGTGGTGGCACATTACCTAAGCACTCTCCCCTCACCTTGGCTGCAGACCTGGAGAGTCACCTGCCATTACTTGCGTTCTTACCAAGAGTCCACTGAGTGGTAGAAAGATGAAGGGCTTTCCTGTGGGTCTACTCGGGGACAGTCCCACCCCTCAGCCTTTCTGTAGTGTATCCTGAGGCCCACCAAGGGTGGGAGAGGACAGCTGGGAAGGACAGGAGGAGAAAAGCCGTTCAACCTTTTGGAATTCAAGAGTGTAAAATTCCCATGTGATCATCTTTAAAGTCAGACTGACAACCTGGTGTGTGGAAGAGTCCAAGTTGTGGAGGATGGGAAGTAGGGAAGGGGACCGTGGCTTCTTTGGAAGTTGGGGGTCCTCATGTAGGGTCCCACTAGGGCTGGCAAGGACTAGCTGTTTGACTGGACAGGTCTCTCAAGTCACAACAGGCCCAGTGTCCCTGGAGAGCACACTTTTCAAGGTCTGTGGTGAAAGCAAAGGTCAGAGTGGAGGGGTGCAGAGCAAGAAGCAGCCCCTTAGGGGCCACCCTCTCTGGCTCACTAGTGCTCGGGGGCTGTGTCCTCCCGGGCTGTGTCCTCCCTCGCTTCTCCTGCAGGTCAGTGTCAGCATGTCCAGGATTCCTGGCACAGAAGCACAGTTCAGCATGAATCACTCATGAGGCATTTTGCTCATATCACTTTTGAGCACTTTTTCTTATTCTAGTCTTTTATTTTTCCCCTATTTAATCTTGTAGTGGGTAAGGTCTCTGTTTAGTATAAGATTCCATGGTTACATAAAGAAAAAGATTGAACACATAAGAAATGCAAACTTCTCTAAGGCAAAAGCTGATAACTGCAGCCCCAAGCTGCCTGCCTACTTTGGTAAATAAAGTTTTATTGGAACACAGCCATGCACATTCATTTCTGTACTGTCTATGGTGGCTCTTCTGCTATGATGGTGGAGTTGAGTAGTCGTGACAGAAAATGGTATGGCTCCCAAACCCTAAAATATTTACTACGTAGCCCTTATGAAGAAGTTTGCTGGTCCTGATCTCTGCCCTCAACAACAGGAAAAATGAAGGCAGCCCTGAGACCATAAGGCAGCATACTGGGCACCTGGCCAGTACTCATAATAGACAAAGGGCTCTTACAAAGTAAGGGGCACACACACATATGCCCAGTTAAAAATGAGGAAAGGATGTAAAGAGGTAAGTCACAAAGGAATACAAGTGACCAATAGGCGACAGAGGGGCTCCACTTCACTCATCATCACAGGGGCGTCATTTCTCTCGCACTGGAATCTCAAACATGCACATGATTGAGCAGCCCCGAGCTTGTGATTCATGTGACCCTCCCCTGCCTTGTCTGCACCCTCCCAGGTGCTCCTCACTGTGGTTCTGGGTCCCCCTTGCTCTCTCTGTTCCAGCCTTGCTAATTCCACATCTGCTCTTGAACTCTCCAAGCTTGATCCTGCCTCAAGACCTCTGCACTTGCTGAATGCTCTTGACTACTTCCTGTTACTCCCGTCCCAGCTCAAACATCACCCTTCAGGGAGGAGGACTATAAGGCCAAAAATAGTGTACACTTCTCTAGCATTTTCTTTGGCAATTTAGGTACACGGTAACTCTGTGATATCAGCAGGGCTACAGTTATTAAAATGGCCAGGTCAGTGTCACAGCTGGGACATCGTGAACTGGAACTGCTCATGCCTCTCATAACTCCAAGCCCAGGTTCATTTCCCTAAGCCATGCGGCTGACCACAGAGGAGAAAAAACATCCCCCATCAGTCTGAGATTTTACAGGCAGACTCTTTAAAAATGGAGTTCAAGGGCAAGGACAAGTCCTTCATCAGATTCCAGGCATCCCGTTGGAGGAACCCTTCAGAAAGAGGCCAGAGCTGATCTCTGCACCTTTGGGGCTGACAGTGTTAGTTCGGCAAACACACAAACTGCTCTCCTGGGTGGCATCAGCCTCTTGGCATTACTGCCCAGCGGTGTGCCAGCCATTCCTGCTGACTGGCGGTGAGTCAAAATTTACCTTGTGCCAAGTTCCTGGTCAGGCTTTTACTATAACCATCCCAGGGTCATTTCTGGCAGTGCAGTGTCTGGACGGTCCCATGGCAGACGGCCTAGGAGCCCCAGCCCTACTCTGGACTCTGCCGTTACAAGCTGTGTGACTTCAAGCTAGTCCCTTTGCTTCTCTGGGCTTCAGTTCCTGCCTTGGAAGAAAGGGAGTGTGTTGAGGAGCCCATCAGGGTGGTGGACAGCAAGCCCAGGCATAACCACAAAGGACAGTGGCTCTATGTCCCTCAGGGTTACTACCTCCCTGGGGACCTCTGGCAAATTCCCAAATTCTGAACCTCAGTTTCCCAATCTGTCAAATCTTGTGCTAAAACAGGGGATATGGAAACTGCTGCCTCACAGGAGTGTGAGTCTGTGCTATGAAGCAAGAGACAAAACTTTGAATTAGCTGTAACTTTTAAAAATGAGAAAATTTCACATAAAAATCTGGACCTCTGGCTTCCTTTGATAAAGAAAAGGAAACCAGGAGCTCCGGGCCCATACTCCCCAAGGCCAAGCAACCACCATCTCCTTTCGTCAGAATCTGGTCAGTTTTCTCATTTGCCACAGGCCCCACCACTCTCAGTTGTATTAACCAGGCCTCTTTATGCATTTGCATTATGCATGTGACCTATGAACTGGATGTCCTAAAGGTCTCCTCTGCTTCTGCTTTCCATGACTTTCCTGGTATTATTCACATGCCACCAGATGCTGCCCTGCCAGCCCCTGGAGTAGAGCGTGGTGGGCCGCCAGCTTGCAGGTGAGTCCTGCAGGGCTGCCTCTGTCTGCCAGGATTCCGATCCCCTGGCCAGCAGAAAGGTGATAGCCTCTGAAATGCACCAACCAGCCGTCAGGCGACATGGAGCTCCCCACCGCTGCCACAGCAGCCTCCTGTCATTACCTGCAGTGTGTAATAATCCCCGTTTAGAAACCTTGGGAAGGACCCTGCAAGAAGAACTTCCTCCTGAGTAATTTCCTGATCACAGAATTTCAGGGTTAGAAAGGACTTCATTTAAAAAGACATCTAAACCAACCCACCATTATGGTTTTGCTGTCTGCCCAGCACTGCTGGGAGCTGAAAATAAAAAGATGCAGCAAATGCAGCCCTACCCTGGAATCCTCCCAGGCTGTGGAGGTCAGTCAGGTAAACAGATAACGGCAGTGAAGGATTCCAAGGGATCTAATACCCAACAGCTCCCGTGTACTCAGCCATGTGTACCAACACTTCACATCAATAACTTTGCCTAAGTCTCAAGAAAACTCACCCAGGAGGTACTGTTTTTAATCCCTGGTTTGCAGGCAAGGGCTCTGAGGCTCAGAGAGGTTAAGGCCCTTGTCAAGGGTGCACAGCCTTTAGGTGCTGGAGCCTGTTTTGATCCCAGTGATGTGAGACTCCAGAACTGGGCTTGTAAACAGAACCTTTGTCTGCTATTTTGGAAGGGCAGCCTGGGAGGTAGAGAGGAGATGCCTGGGACCAGAGCCTGTGGGAGGGGCAAACGTCTACGCCAAATCCTGAAGGACAAGCAGAAAAGAGAGCAGGCCTTGGGGCCAGGCTGAGGGCAGGGCAGGCACAGAGGTCTGAGGCATCATTAGCAATCAGAGAAATGCAAATGAAAACAGAATGAGACATCTCTGATTCCTATTAGCCTTGCAAAAATTAGTGGTACTGATGCCATTCAGATATCTGGAGACACGGAATGGAATCGTGAAGCTTGCTGATGGGAAAGGGGCTCAGCCATTCTAGGGAACCACCTGGCAGTACTGGTACAAGTTACATACATATATACTCTATGCTCCAACAATTCCACTCTAAGGCAAATACCAGAGCTAGCCAAAGTGTCACGGACAGTTATCAAGAACATTCCAGAATGTCCTTATATACTTTAAAAGAAGAAAATTTCTGGCTTGTGAAAATGTTAAAAAAAAAAAAAAACATGGGGGAAATGTTTCTGTTATAATGTCAAGAAATCAGGAGACACACAGGATGCTAACAGAGCCACCACAGAGAGTGCCCTGGACAGTGTCTGGGACTACCTGCCAGGCACACATTAAGAACTCAATGAACGAATGTGGTCAAGTATTGTTACTTGGAACAATCATGCTTTGGGACCTTGAACAGTCTTTACACTTCCCCCATTCACCATTCGTCATTTAATACAATGATGAACACCTGCCAGGGGCCAGGTAACGGTCCAGGTGGTCAGACTACTGCAGGGAACAAGCCTGAGGGCAGCTTAAATCCTAGACACTTGGGAGAATCAGCAAAGCAAATATTTAATGGGTCAGAGGTAGGGGACAGACGGAGAGTGTAGAGAGGTGTGTGTGTGTGTGTGTCTACACACACGTGCACTGCTTTGTAGATACTCTGCGCTGAACTCAGCCCCCTATTTCAGCATCACAAAACCGGTGTCCTAACACATCTGCCTTCCAAGCGCTCCTAATGGTCCCAGCTTCAAGTGGAACTTAATTTCGATCATCAAGGACTCTTAGAGCTTCTTCCAAGTCATCAAGATGTGGAGTCTGGCTTATCTGGTGCCCTTCCTCTGGGTCAGAAGCTTGTGGGTCTGATCTTTCAGCAGGAACATGAGCACCCTGCAGTGAAGCCCTGCTCCTGCCGGCTCTGCCCCACCACACTTACAAAAAGACATGCATGGGGTGATCAAAAGCCTCAGACAGTGCTCTTACTTCCGTCTAGGAATCTACTCCAGGAAATGGCTCAACACGCAGACAGAGTCTGGTACCCAAAGAGGTTTGTCATCAGGTTATTTTTAAAAGCAAAATGCCAGAGTTCCACCACTTTTAAGTATTAAGTGCATCGTGGTACATTCAAATATCTATTATAAGACAGAAAGGTTTGCATCATTAATAACACTCATGAAGAATTTAAAGTAACAGGGAAAACATCTGCTAAATGGTGAAATGGAAAAAAAAAACAAAGGAAACAATATCAGAATCAGAATTAGTTTTAGCAATACAGGAACCAAAAGCACCTTGAAAGGATGCTCTAAAATGCTACAGTAGATGCCTTCTAGGAGGGCTGGTTCTGTGGGAGTTTTCCCTTTGGGGCCTTGACACTTTCATTTTCTGGATTTTTTTTCAGTGATCATGGCTACTTGTATGAGCATCAAATGAAAACAAACAGAAAAAAACATCAAACCCTAAAAAATGGTGGCACCTTTATAACCTTCTCCAGCAACCCGATGCTGGGCTGGTGCCTCCCCAAGACCTTGCAACCTCCCAAGGGCTGCATTTAATGAGAAAGCCTCCAGGGATTTGGGACTTCATTTCCGGAGGCTTAGGCCTGAAGCAGAGAAGGAAAAACAGGAAGCCATAGAGGATGCCAACAAGGGAAAGAAGGTAAGGGCAGCGTGAGAAGGCAGACCCAGCACATTTTTAAAAGTTAAAAAACCAAGAAAACAAAAAACAAATGGCTCCCGGAATGAGGGCTTGGGAACTTGTCCCTGGATTCTGAGGCTCCCTAGCCCTTCCCTCCAGCCCCACAGCCCCCTCCCCACTTGACCGGCCTGTGGGACTGTTACCAGGAGGGCAGACAGGTCCTTCCTTGACTGTCAAAACACTGCTGCAGGCCCACTGGGGTCGTGTGTCTGCACCATCCCAATGGGAACTTACTACAATGCCACATATGCTAAAGGTCTAAAGGTCAGAGGCTCAGAGAGGTCAACCAACTTACCTGAGGCCACACAATAGTTAGGGACAGAGCAGGAAATGGGACTTAAGCCTTCTGATCTGACCACGGGAGTACTTTATGCCACACCACAGGTGGGCCCTGAGCCAAGCCCTGGCATCCAAAAGCTTGGGTTCAAATCTCAGTGGAGCCACTCAGCGATCATGGGTCTTGTCAGTTAACCCAGGTTTCATCTGTAAACTGGACACAAACCTAATACTGACCTATGGGGAAAAATGTTAGGCTTTGGCAGCCTCTAATAATTACACTGTTTTATACTGTTTGTCACCATGGCCCCTGGAGCTAAAGTCCTTCTTTGGTTCTAGGGTGTGCCCAGCACGCCATTTCTCTCCTACCACCCTCACAGGGCAAGGAAAGGGTCTCCTCATGTCTGTCCCCCAGCCCAGCAAGAACAAGGGAAAATGGAAAACGAGTCCAGGAGTGAAGAGACCAGAACAGAATCTCAAGCGGAGAGCTGGCTCTGCGTAGACATTTGGCAGTGTCTCCAAGCTCTGCTCTCTGGCTTAATGAGGCTAGTTTCTGGCCAACTATGCTCAACTCGTGTCTAATTCCAAACAGATGAGTCTGCGCCCCGTCCCGCCCCTTGGGTAGCTCCAGGGGCCTCCCGCCTTTGGACCAGGCAGAGGGCGCCTGGCCAGGCCTCCTGCGGGCGGGTGGGGCACAGCCTTCCTCGGGGGTTAAGGGCCCTCCGAACACCACAGAGGCAGGGACTGGGAGGCCCAGGCCCACAGAAGCTGAAGGACAGATAGAGGCCGCCCTGCGGCTGTGCAGCCTTTGTTCACAGCTCATGTCCAGACCACCCCACTCCCTCTGTTGTCCCCTCTACCCTGAGAGGCAGTAAAGCCTAGTGGTTAAGCACACGGACTCAGGGTCACATCACCCGAGTCTGACTCTAGTCCTACCAAACCTTTGCTGGGATGCTTGGGCAAGTCTTTTAACATCTCTGTGCCTTTTTCCTCCTCCCTAGGTGGGGATAATGATGCTAAAACCAGAGCCTACTTCAGAGAGACACTGTGAGATGGATCAGGTGTTTGTGTAAAGCGTGTAGAAGAGTCAAGCCACACGTGGGCTTCCGCGGCCGGCCACCACTCCCGCTCTGTGTCACACACACTGTCAACTCTCATGGGAATGCCAGGACTTCCCTAATCCCTCCGATGGGCTCAGCACTTTTCCCTGGTAACAGACTTAGGACGGCTCAAAAAAATACCTGTTCTTAATGAGGGCTGAAGAAGTTATTTCTCAGATGAAAATCTGAAACCCAGGTTACAAACTTGTCCAACATCACCCAGCCTGCAGTGGCAGAGCCAGGACCCCAACCCAGGCAGTCTCCCTGAGCACAGACCAGCCTACCACCCCCAGGTGACATCACCCTCGTGCGGCTGAGTGGATCCTGCCACTTTTCAGCCTTGAGTTGGAAGCTGGCTGGGCTCTGGCAGCCTGCGCCTGAGCTGAGGAACCCGCACCCCAGGCCTTGCAGACATGACCGCTGTTCCCAGTCCTGGCGTCTCGGACAGCAGAAGCCCTCACCCCTGTGCCGTCCACTCTCTCTCATCACTCAGCACTGGGGCCGGGGCTCTTGTTCCTGCAGAACAAGAGGAGGTAAGACAGAAAGAGCTGGTGAAGACTTCAGGGCTTTCCAACCATTCAGAGTCAGCAAATCCATATGGAGGCCTCATTAAAGAGTTTGTCTAATCATATCATTTCCTGCAACCAGCTAATGCTTCCTTTTTATCCATACATCTGTCTCCAGAGAAAAAGGCCTCCACTGAGGGGCCAGCAGCCTAATTGCTGTGGGTTTCGCAGATACAATTACATATCACAGAGAAGCAGAGAGAGTACTGGGACTTCCAGGCAACAGAGAAACCACTGTGAAACCCTGCAATTATAGGGCAAGAACAAAAAAGTGAGCGGCCACGGCCCGCAGGGTGTGGAAATAGCCCAACGTGGTTTCCTAGACTTTCAATACTGCACCAGATGAGGCCAGGGTGGCTGCTTACAAGGGCCCCATGGTTCACATGGAGCCACAGCAGTTCCCTGGTGCAGAGCGGGTGGGTGGGAAAGGGGGGGACAAGGGGCCATGTGTGCTGAAGGCCAAATGCTCAGAGATGACTGGACATTCTGATACATCACGGCACTTAGTTACCAGAACAACTCAGCCAAGTCAGGCCTCACAGCCCCAGTCACCAGATGAGAAACCAGGTTCAGAGATATGAGCAGACTCAGTATGCCAAGCCCACCTGAATACTGATTCTTGAACCCAGATCTGCCAATTCCAGGCCCAGGACATGCATACACACCAACTAAGGTGCATGTTTGTATTGTCACCTCCCAGAGAAGGGGCTGCTTTTTAACCAAGCATAAGGCGGGAAGTTGTTTTTCTCGAGGTGGAGGGAAGGACCTTGCCTCTCTGCTCATCTCCAGGTCCCGAGCCAAAAGACAGCTTTGGGCTTGTGGATAAAGCATCGAATTAGGAATTAAATCACCCAGCTTCACATCTTGCCTCTACTAGGAATGCTATGGGATCTTGGGCAAATCCCTTCAGTTCTCAGCAACACTGTCCTCAGCTGGAGAAAAGGGGTTGGGTGGTGGGTGAGTCTGATCCACTCTGGTTCCCTCCAGCTCTAAATCCTGTCTATTGCAGGTCAGTTTGGCACGACGATTTCAGCTGCTGGGCTGAAATCCTGCAAATGCCCCAGTGTTGTGTGAGCTTGGGGAAGTCACTTTCCTGTGACTCAGTATGCCCTGTGTAAAATGGGATAACAACTCCCACAGCATGAGTTGTTTTGAGAGTTAAATGAGATAACGTGTGTGGCGCACACAAGGGTCTGCCTGCATGTATGTCAGAACTCACACCAGGACCACACAGAGCCCAGGACAATCTGACACAGTAAGGAAGAGTTGCCTGCTGCTGGGTCTCAATGCCTTAATGCTGCCTTCCAGCCACTAACAGTTGGTAGGAATCTCCCCCTGCCTCAACCCCCACCATAGCTGCTTGGAGAGATCAATTTAAGTTGGCCCTGGTGAAGTGGCTCAGTGCTTAGAAATCTGTGGGCTGTCCCGGGGAGGGAGGCATTCCCAGGATGCAGAGCCCAGAGGCTGAGCTGAATCCCCCCCAGGGCCACCTGGACAGGACTGCAGCCATCCCCACCCAGAACTCATTAAAATCATCCCACAAATGTTGCATGTGGAAGA
Organism: Manis javanica; assembly: GCF_040802235.1. Lineage (NCBI taxonomy): Eukaryota > Metazoa > Chordata > Mammalia > Pholidota > Manidae > Manis > Manis javanica. Next base: position 218,244,803 of record NC_133157.1, read on the forward strand.
GGGATTTGGTCAATGCCCAGGGGCCCAGAGACCCCACCCAGCCCCTACCCAGCACTGGGTTCTGGGCGGGGAGGGGCAGCACCTAGGTCAGGCCACCAGGCTCAACACCTGCAGGGTTGGCATCCCCCGCTCTCCAACCTCCCACCAGCACCCAGTCCCTCCTCCCCGCTCCCTCACTCCTTCCCATACCCTGGCTGACTGACCCCTGCCAGGTGCTGTGCTAGTCACCCAGGGGGCAGAGCTGAGCACAACATAATCTGCACTCTCAAAGAGCCCCCACCCAGGGAGGGGGACATGGAACTGGCCAATAGTGGGTACGTGCACAAGCCACGCTGTGGCCCTGTACAGCCTGGACTGAGCCAAGACCACTGCTACAGCCAAACCAGCCTATCACATGTTTAGGTAAGTGAAGATTTACTGAACCACAACTCCACCCATTCATTTGTGTTGCCTTTGTTTGCTGCTTTTGTGTTACAATGGCAGAATTGAGCAGCCACACCAGAGACAATCTGGCCACAAAACTGAAAATATTTGCTATCTGGCCCCTTTGCAGATAAAAGGTTGCTCTCACTGTGTTAGACTGTGAGGGTTCTGAGCGCAGGGCCGTGTTTCTCCTGGCACACCAGACCCTCGCAGTCCACCGTGGCCAGATGGAGACGTGCCATCAGGAAAGGGGCAGAGGCCGGCACTGACGCAGATGGGGCATCAGGGACGGTTTCCCAAGGAGGTGGCTCTTTGGGTGAGTAAGGGCGGGTGGACACTTCTGCTAGGTGAAGAAACTGGGGAAGGGCTCTCTGGGTGGGGGGATGGCTCATGCAAAGACTCAAGGGGAAGGGAGCTGCCAGCACTGAGCTGGTGGGACAGTGTGGGCAGGCGGCGCGTGTGGGCGGTGCTGCCCAGCCAGGCACTCAGGCTTCTGGGGCAGGCCCTGCAGCGGCGGGCCTCATCCCAGCAGAACAGCACAGCCAGTGGAGGGTTTCCTACGCCTCTCCAGTTGCAGTGCAGAAGGTGATGTGTGGAGTTCAGGCTACCATTTAGTTTCAGAGGCAGATCCATTCCTGCCCTTTGGAATTTCCCGTCTGGTGGGGGAATCTGACAGGCAGACACCAGGTACACTGTGCTGAGAGCCTGGGAGGGGCACAGAGAGAATATGAGCGTGATTCTGATGAAGGAGAGAGGTGGATCCACTTGGGGGCAGGACGAAAAGGTCCTAGCCAAGAGTTGGCAGACACAAGAAGGGCCCTAGGGGCCCAGAGCTTGGGGGTGGTGCTCCTGAGCAAGATGGGAGGCCATGAAACTCAGGCCAGCTGTCTGCCCACTTGGCAGACAGAAAATGGAAAGATCCAGTTAATGGGGAACAGAACGGCAGGCAGACTGACTTGCATCTGAAGTTAGGGTCTCAAGGACAGAGGTCCGTTGAGATGTCATGGGCCCCCAGAGGAGGGGGCTGGGCCCTGTGATGGGTGCAGGAGGCAAGGTTGTCATTTGAGGAGTTTAGGGAATTAGCCATGGGAAGTCACAGCAGTCGATCAAGCAGCACAGTGTCACACTAGACGTGTGCCGCCTCCTTCCCTCCCTGACCACCTGCCAGCCCTTCACTCTGCAGAAGCTTCCGAGTTCCCTGCTGCTCAGATTCACCAGGCACACTCCTGCCACCCTAGGGCTTGGCAATGGCTGTTCCCCCAGGGACCCATGTGGCTAACCCTCTCACATCCTCCAAATCTCTGCTCTTTTCCTCCTCATTGTGGCCAGACCAGATCACCCCCCACAGGCAACACTCCAAACCCTCTTACCCCATGTCCCACAGCCCTTCTCGTCTTCCTACAACCCTAGCACCTAAGGGTGAATTGCGGAGGTTATCAGAGGTGCACCCACCAGAATGTACTTCACGAGGGACTGTTGGTTTGTTTATTGAGTCATTTCCAGCCCTCTGAACACTGCCCTGCACCTGAAGGCAATCAATCAATATTTGTTAATTGAATTAGTGAATAAGCCACAGCGGAGCAACAAGGCGCATGTGGACTCATTCACCAGGAGAGTGTCACCTGGACTCGGTGCGCAGGAAGTAGGCAGGAGCCAGGGCTTCAGGGAAAGCCAGTCCTGAGTCCTGTAATGCCTTGGAAGCCAACCCTTTCCCATTTTTTAAAACTCATGTGCATTTTCAAAAGCTAAGAGTGCATAAACCTTTGAAAAGCTCACAGCAAATGCTTCCAGGCAAAAACATTTCAGGAAAGTGGTCCCAGTGCGGGCCGCGCCCCTGACCAGCACCAAGCAGCCCAGTGGGGGCAGCCTGGGCCAGGTGCTGTGCGTCCTCCTCTGGTTTCCGCCCAGCCCAGCAGCCAGATGTTCTCAATCAGGCAGCTAAATGAAGGCAGTCGCTTGTCCAGCAAATAGGGGAAGAGAAAACAAGAAGCAAGTCAGGAGCTGTCACCAAGCCCTTGATGAGGCTTCCAAGGAAGCAATGAGGAAGGGCCGACACCCCTGGGGCCTTGGGGCATCCACAGCTGGTCTCTCTTCTGGGCCCCTTGCTCCAGGAGGTTATGCATGAGGCATTCCCTGCACGCACGGTGGCTGTCCTCTTAGTGGCCCTGGCCCGGGTGAGGTGATAGAAACGCTGTGTTAAGAAACGCCTGTTTAAGATTCAGATTCTTAGAAATGATGTGAAATGGGTGACTCTGCTGTAATAACTTGAGGTTTTTTTATTGGCTTTAGTATATGTATAATATATATACACAAGTAAGTATATATTTAGTATATACATGTGTATAGATACATAACAGCTTTTAACATGTACTTGAGTGCTCCAAGACTCACACTTATTTGCTCACAGAATTTCTATAATAATTCTATAAAGTGGATCCTATTATCCTACTTTATAAAGGTTAGAAGTGAGGCACAGGATAGTTAAATACCAGGCCTAGGGTCTCTTGGCTGGTTGCAGGTGGGCCTGAATGTGAACCCCCTTCCCCTGTAGGCAGGCAGCCTGCTTGAAAAGCCATATTCTTAACCACTGTACCTGTGCTTAAGTTACTCCAGGGACCCCTGGGGGCCATCAAGGCCCTTCCAGAAAGTCCATGATGCCGAAACCATTCGTATACATGTGCTAGGACACCATTTGCTTTTCCCCACGCTCTCCCAGGTGGACAGTGGAGGTCTGCAGCAGCAAGGGGCGTGGGATTCCGCCACGGGCTGAGTGCAGAAGAAGAGGATGGGGGCAGGGGGGCAGCTATTTCCATTTAGGCCAGACGCTGATGAGCTTTGAAAAGCAGCACCGCTCTTCCCGCTAATTTTCTTTTGTTTTGGAAAGCAGTTGTTTCTCATTGTATTTATGTTACGGACATATTGTTATATTTAAATGAATTAATATGTGAATAATTTCTCAATTTTCATAACCAACGGATTAACAATTAATGAGTCACATAAACAAAAGCTATTTGGGCCCCCCAGTAATGCTTAAGAGTGAAATGGGGTCCTGGAAACACAGTTTGCTAAATGCCGCATGATACCGTACTGTGCCTAATACCAAATGTCCCGCAGGTTCCTGGCGGTGGGGGGTGTCCTGCCCAACCAAGCACGACTACTCTTCCTGCCCAGGATGCAGGGTGACCCCAGCCCCTACCTACAAAATGCCAGGAGACTCCTCAGTGCCATCACAGGCAACATGCCTCTCCTTGTGTGTGCATGCATGTGCATGTGTGACTACGGCAACTGTGAGCGTGCGTGGGGGTGGAGAAGCATCATTTGAAAGGACACCTTCTCTGCAAGCCCTCCCTCCCTCATTCCTATAGTTATTCACTCAAACCACTGAAGAACCAATTAAGGGCTGGGTAGATGCGGACACAGCTTCCGTAATTTAATTTGTCTTGACTGTTTTTCTTCAGAGGAACACCTCAGGAGACACTGCTCTCTGGATTTCCTCTGGGTGCTGGAATTCAGGGAGCCCCTGTGTCCCCAGGAACACGGGCACCCTGGGCCCTCACAGTCCAATGGCACCCTGAGCTCCGTGGAGACCTGTGGTCCCTTCAAACATGGGAGTTCTGCAAAATCTCTGAAGCCTGTAGAGCCCTGGGGACCAGGAAAAACGATCTTCAGATGAGCCAGACACCCAGGAATTTATTTCCCCCCAAACTGCCAATATCCCGGTTTCACAAATAGACTTGAAGGGGCTGCAGCCCAGCCTGCACACAGCTCCGCAGGAAGGCAGGGCATGAGAACCAGCTCACTCTCCTGTCAGGGACAGGCTCCTTGGTCCCCACCTGCTGGCCCCTCATTAGCAACTCAGTCAACCCCACGCCCACCCTCATGGTCACTCCGCACCCCTCCCTGATCTGGACGCTGGGGTCAGCTGGAAGCAGAGCCACCTGCTGTCACCAGATCCCACGCTGCCTCCTGGCTTTTGCACTGGTCCCCCTCCCAGTCCCAGCAGGAATCAAGGATCATCTTCCCATTAATGTCCCCAGTCTGCCTTCCTCTCTTCATTCCATGAGAAATTCACAATTGGTAACAGGTGGCAAGAACGCTAAAAACATTTTTAGAATCTCTCTCCTGAGAACTGATCCCAAGAGCATAGTTAATATGAGGGAAAATGGAAAAAGCAGAAATATGTTCAGCGCTGTGCTGTTTGCAATGACGATGATGATGATAGGCACTGATACACACTATATAGAAATATGCAACGACAGAGATGGTTAAGTCGTGTGGAGCTGTCACCGTGGAGCTGCCATCGGTGGAACATCACACTGCCATAAAATAGGACAACTCTTCAAGTCAACTGCAGAAACTCCCCATTGACCCCCAACTCCACCCAGGTACTAGGGGCTCAATGGGGAAGGACATGGTCCCTACCCTTACGGAGGTTCCGCTTAAATGATCGTCCACCTGCTGAGGTCGCAAAGTGCAGTGAGTCAGTTTCATTCTATTCAACCAATAGGATTAGCAAGTCGATCTCTCCCTTCCTAAAGGCCTTTCCTTTCTTCTCTTCCTGATGGCCAGTCCCCCTGGCACAGAGGATATTTTTAGTGCCTGTGAGGAAGTCTTAATGTGACTGGCAAGTGAGCAACTTGGTGACAACATGTTTCTTCCCTGCATGGCCCTTGGACATAATATACCAGGCAGCGCTTACGAGACAGATTTCAGATCAGCTGGCTGTGGTTCCTGCCCATGTTCCTCCTCCTTCTCCCCATGATCCCGATCAGCTGGCTATTCTGGTAGGGCACACTTGGCCTAACTTAACCTGAGGCACACAGATCTATAAACAACAGGTGTTTTGGCAAGCACTCAGGCTGAGTTGTGAGCAACACAGAAAGCAGACACTCCTAAAGCTGAAGGACCATTGTGGATAAAATGGGAGTTCCTGTGGCCAGGATTCTCACCTGGCCATGGTTGGCTAGCTCACTGCACACCTGTGGGCAATACATGGCTGTTGACTCAATATAAAGAGCTCTGCCCAGTGCTCTGGGTGCGACACAGTGGCAGGGCTGCAAGGCTGTGGGAGAGCAGAGGCTGGAGTGGTGGCAGTGCCAAGGACAGAGGCCCAGAGGACGGCTGTGCGGGACGACTGTGCGGACAGAGGGGCCCAGAGGCAGAGACTGGCTTGCTGCATACAGACTTGCTCTGAGTGAATGGGATTCTAGTGACTGACCTGCGACCTGGAAATAAAGTTGGGTATAACCTTTTCACCCCAAGAACGTTTTGCTGTCAATTTCTTTGGTCACACTGAATCCACAGCAAACTTGCCTGGGGCTAAAACCCATTGGCAAGACAACCATGTACCCCCAGACATGGGATCCCCCCATTTGCAGTTCTCCAAAAGCTGGAGGCAGAGGTCATAAGAAGTGTGGAAGACTGACTGATGGCTGAGGGGCTGAAGAAGTAATGCCCCAGGAGGCCCAGGTCTTGTCCAGCCCAGCAGAGCCATCAGCTACCTATACATCCTGTTCAGCAACAAAGTGGTGGCTTGCTCTGTGGGGCTCAGATAAGTAGACAAACAGTGCCCGCCTTCATAGGGCCATTCTTGGCCTTGGAGATGCAATGCTGTGCCTGGCACAGGTGGGTTTTCAGCAAGTCCCTGTGAAGAATGAGTCACACATGGCTGTTTCCCAGGAGCTCCCTCCCAGGGTAACAGGGAAAGCAGACATGCCTGTGGATAGGTGTGCCACACAGTGTGGTCGAGACACACACTGGGCGTTTTGGGATGCAGGGAGAGGATGGGCTGCAAGCCAGGGGGAGGCAGTCCCAGAGGAGGTGAAGCTTGAGTTGTTTTGAAGAGGGATGATTTAAACAGGAAGATATGAAGAGATGGGTGTTCTAGGTGGTGGAACGAGCATATGCAAGCCACATGCTACAAGTCCTGGAAACATGGAGGTGACCTCCTTTACAGTGAACGTTACTTAGGATAAACACAGGATGCATCTATACCTGTATCTGCAGCTATATGTACAGCTATATCCATAGCAACCTCTGTGTATATGTATTTGCTAAGTGCCTGATAACTTTTATGATTATAATGTAAGCCCAATATTTGGATGGCTGAGGCCTCCATTTCAAAGACAGCCATCTGGAACACTGCCAGCCACATAACTAGACAAACTGCCAGGCAACCTCACCCATGAAAGTTCCCCTTTTCAGAAAGCCCTGGGTGACCTCAGTAACTGCCTACTGGTACAACCCTGCTTTTCTCTTCCTGCACCCTAAGGCCCACCATTATGCTTGAAATTCACCAATGAAGTGTGAACCTGAGGAACCTGAGACCCCCACCCTCCACCCCAATGAGGTAGACCCCCCCTCTCTCCCATCTTCCCCTCTTTCTACTCCAGGCCTTGCTGTGTGTGCAGCCTGGGGCATGCCTGTACCCTCAGGATTTCTTAGTAAATCTTGTTTTTTTTCAAAGTTCCTTGATGTTTGCTGCTGAGGTGCATCCTGCAGTCACAGTAAGAGCCACAAGGGCTGGTCCAGCCACAACATTGGCCCTGATCAGAAAATGTCTGTGGGGGCTCCCTGCAAGCACTAGAGGCCCAGGTGAGAGGCCTCCTAGCCCACAGCATTACCGTCGACAGGCCAAGACAGACAGACAGCAACAACATGCTTTATAGGAAACACTAGCTGTTAGGATTGCTATGTATCCAGCAGGACTCTAAGCTTTTTTACATAGATCAGCATATTTATCTTCCTAGCAACCCTGTGAGGTCGGTGGTATTGTCATCTATTGTATCCATTTTGCAGATGAGGAAACTGAGAACTAGAGATTCACAGTACATAGCAGAAGTGTGATTTGAACTCAGGCCACCATTCAGAGTCTACACTCTTAATACAACTCTTAGAATTACTCTGTGATTTGCAGAAGGTGGGGTGGGGCTGGGAGAGCAGGAGAAAGGCTGGGGTCTTGGTGGGGCCCAGGTCATGGGGAGCTTTGCCTATTCTGCTAAGGAATTTGGACTCAGAGACTGTAAGGGACCTGGCTCCAAGCCCTTCAGGGGCAAAGGTGATTGGTAAATGCCCAAATGCTCATCCACCGGGCATGGTTAGAATGGAAATTAGTCTTTTGAGGATGACTCAATTGTGGGTTTGGCTTTTAAAAGCACTAGGAAATTTCCATGTTTCTGGTGGCCCCATCTTCTTGTGGCACCAGGGTCATCAAGGTCCCTGAGCCTGGCCACAGCAGCTACCCCCAGCATGTCCACCCTTTCATAGAGGAAATGTCTTTGCTGTAGGCAGATACCATTCCTGGGCTACCAGGGAGGGAAGCCCCGCTCCTGTCCTCACAGGTCGCCCTACCCTGGGTGGCTCAGCTCTAAATAATAGCGTTGACACATGTCTGTGATTTACTCAGCATTTACTACGGGCCAGGCACTGGGCAAAGCTTTGGAGTCATCAGCTTATTTGATCCCCACCCCCCTGGCAGGCAGGACCGGCCCCATTTTATCAAGAGGGCAGGATCAGCAGATTAAGGAACTGCAGCCAGCAAAGCAAACAGTCATCTTGAAGTTTGTTCTAAGGAATCCAGGGCCTTTGCTGCCATCCTTGCAGCCTAGCTGTCCACCAGGGTTGGATCTTTGAGCATCCAGGGAGGGCACTGTCTTGCCTGAGGCAAGTTCACTATGGATTCAGTGAGACGGAGAAATGACAATGGAACGTTTTTGGGGTAAAAGGGTTTATACCCAGCTTTATTCTCCTGGCCATAGGTGGAGCCCTAGAATCACATCTGCTTCCAGCAGACTGCAGGTCCCTAATCTGTCTCACCTCCACCTCCACACAGAGCACTGGGTGGGGCTTTTCATGTAGTGACTCAATCAATAAGTTCACTGCCTACGGGAGTGAGGGTATTAGCCTAGCAGTAGGCCAATTACATCAAGTAGTTTAGAGTCAGGTGAGGATCCTGGCCAGAGGAACTTCCACTTTCCCCATAGGCACTGCTGCTGGCTGCCAGGGTTTCAGCTCTCAGGTGCTTGATCTTTCTAGAAGATGCTAATGTGGGGGGGAGGGCTACACCTGCAAAGTTTCCTGCCAGCAACTCTGAAGAGGCTACCTGCTCCAGCCTGGACAGTCTGTGGATCCCCTGTCCCATTTTACAAACAGGTGCAGGAGGCACTGGATCTGAGGGTACTGGGGACCAGTGAAAGCATCTGAAAGATATGTCTAGTGCATTAAGAGGGAGAAAGTACAGGCAGGGTGAGCAGACAGAAGCCTGGACTGTAAGCTGCACAAGAGCAGAAACCAGGTTTGTGTCCCTCACAGCTGTCTTCCAGCACCAGGCATGGGACAGGCAATCAGTAGAACCAGGTGAGTGAACATGTGCATGAATGAGCCTGTTACAACTGCCCAGGAGAGCGACAAAGACTGAGAGGGGCTCAAGCACTAGTAACACTCAGTAATAAATAGTTAAATCTTACTTTCATAATATTTCACCTTTGCACCTAATAAAGCATTCAACGTGCTGGTAACAGCTCACTGTATAGATCACACACATATTATTCCATTCTGTGGCGATAGTTCAGCTGTTCTCACTGCAGCTGCTCAGGGTGTCTCCAGCATATTGCTGCACAAGAATTAGGCAGCAAGGACCGTGGAGGTGGCAGGGCAAGTAGACAGGGTTCTGGAGGCAGACTATGTGCCTTCACTGAAAGCCCTGCAACTCCACTTCCCATAAGCTGTACATCTGCGGGAAAATTCCTGAACAACTCTGTGCCTCAGTTCCATCACTGGTGAAACAGGGAGAATGGCAGCAGCTAGCTCCCAGGGTGGTGGCGGGTGTTAAATGTGTCAATGTTTGGGGCTTTAGAAGGGCGTATGACCCACAGTCACCCTCCATAAGTGCTCGCAAACACTCCACCAGCACTTACACTCCCCAAGTTCAGGTGATTCTTAGAACACAGTCCCAGAAGGGCGATCTGAAGGTCAGCCTGTGGAATTAAGGAAAGTGCCTTCGAAAATCCCAGAAGCATTAAGAAAAAGGTCCTTGGCCCCAATTAACTAGCCAAAGAACAAGGCCTCATAGGTTAAGTCCCCCCTTCTATGGACACCATAATCCCACTGTCAGCCTTTCTGCCAAGTGTCCTCAGTAAACAACCCCCTCCAGGTACTCCAGACACTGTGGATGGGTCCAGCCCTACACCAAGGAATCTTTGGCTCCAGGGCCCTTCTGTGGCACACCACTCAACTAAGGGCTGTATTTAGTCTCAAATTCAAAACTTTGCATTATTTTTTTTAGAAGAAAACCCTCCAACTGTTTTAGCTTCAGGTCTCAAGAAACTCAGAGAAGTCCATCTGTGCACACCACTGGTTTGTTATTTGTCCGTTTCTCCCATTACATTATTAGCATCTGCAGATACAGCTCTTATCTTCATCTGTTTGACCTCAGTGTAGTGTCCGCGCTAGGAGTGTATGCTAAATAAATGGATGGGTGGATGAGAAGGAAGGAAAACAGCCTGGCCGAAACCTCTGTGTTCATTTCATCCACTCTGCTTGGATTCCCTCCTTAAATCACCCCCTTCAAAGTTAATCCTTTTCCACCTGACAGCCTTCCAGATATGAGAGACAGCTCCCCCAAGTCTCTTCTCTTCCAGAGAAGCAACCCATGTGCCTGCAACTGTTGCTCTTTTTTTTTCAAAGATTATCAGCAATGGAAATTCCACTAGTTTTCATCCCACTAATAACGGCCAGGACATCCTCTTACTGGGTCAGAATGCCTTGACCTCCAGTCTGTCTCTGGTGCAGCTGATAACATTGTTTATTTGGAGGAAATGCCTGAGTTCTGAGTGTCCACGCATGTAAATGTTCAAGCCTCAAGGAGGGAACTGCAGAGAACGGGCCTGGCTCCCCAGGGAGGAGGCCACAGCCCCTGGAAGAGGGTGTATGGGAGACAGGAGCCTGCCTGTCCCTGGATCTCACTGTGTGTCCTCTCCTAGCAGCAGTGTGAGAGGGTTCCAAACCCATGTCCTGGAGAGCCCCTCCTGGCCCACTACACCCGCACTGTGATCTGCCCCAGCCCCGTGACTGCCCCCACCTGCCATCATATATATAATTTTTCCTGCTTACTGTCGGTCTCTTCCTTTTCCCTACTCTTTGCTAAGATGTGAACTCCCTAGGTCTCTGACTGCCTAGAACAGTTATCTGGCACATAGAAAGTGCTCAGAAATATTTGTTGATGTCTGAGTAAAACTAGCTTTTACCAAGTACACATGCTACTGGGAGCTATGGATACAAATGCATGGAAGGTAAGACCTCTGCACTTAAGTAGCTCTCCTGGGAAAACCCACTGAAGAGAGGGAAATGCCCTCTTCCCAGAGGGGCCCCATCATGTAATCACATCTTACCAAGGTGTGCGAGCACAGGACAACAGCCACACACACACACACTCACACATACATGCAGCACCACACAGATGCATATCCCTACATCTATCTCTGCACAGCCCATTATATGTCTCAGGACTCTATGAGTGATGCAGAACAATCACATATTCCTGGGGAGGGAAGGAAGTGGGTGTCCATCAACATGGTTTGGCTTTCTGGAGGCTGTGAGGGCCAGAAGGCCTCGGGCCCATGGGGACAACTGCTTCCCCCACCTTCTCAGGTTTCCTTCTGGGACAGCAGTGTGTCCCCTGATATCTGATCAAGTGCCAACAGACAAACAGGCACTCACTACAAGCCTGACACATTTACTAGATGCAGAACTCTGCACCAGTTAATTAGCCTTTCAGTCTCTTTTTCCTGATCTATACTTGGGTCACTGGGCTATTGTGAACAGTTAAAAGTTAAGAGCAAGGACAGGGTCTGGGCAGGACCTGATCCTTGGTTTAACAAGGTGGTGGCTGGTGGTACTGATGGTGCGGGTGGAGTGAATGTTTAGCATCATTAAGACAGACTGAAGTTCCAGAATATTCTAGCATCACTGTGCACTCTTGGTGGTTTTAATATATGCAATACATTGATTTTAAAATGACCTACATGATACGTATGTGTACATACAATGTTTATGGATGTGTATGTGGCTAGGTATGCATATGTCTCTAAGTATGTGTTATGTATCTATGTGTGTGTATGCACGTACACACACACACACTCACAACACTCCCCCAGCTCTGTCAGTAATGCCACCCCTGCAGCAAAGACACACCTTGTAACCAGATGGCATTTCTAAATACCGTCTTCCACTGAAAGGAGCCAGGGCTGCTTGAGAAAGTGCTGATTCCGTGGCTGGGGAAGGGAAAGTACAAGATGAGGCTCCAGTATCTTGTCAGGCCAAGGAGTGAGAAAGAGCCCAAAGAACCACGGGAAAATGTTAAAAAGACACAGGAGCCAGCCCCCAGCAGATGCATTTGGGACAAGTGACATATCGAAAAAGCTAATAACAAAGGGCTAGAGAGAAAGAAGGATCAAGGAGGAGTGGAAAACCAACTAATCAGTGAAGGAAAAATGATGAGATCAGAAAAATCACCAGTTGGCAACCGTGGTAATCATAGACTTAGGCAAGAATCATCAACAGATCCAGGAGTAATAGTACATGTACACAGTCTCAGAGCATCTCTCCATAAAACACTTACTAATTACCAAGGGACTAATCACCAAGTACCTTCACATGCAGAGACCACCTCAACCAGGTGACAAGCCCAAGAGCACCAGTGACGGGCAGAGTGACATCCGCTTCCCAAGGCGAAGCCCTGAGGATGTAACATCAGCGGTAGGTGTCCTGCAAAAGCAGAACATCTACACCGAACCATGAGGAACATTAGACAAACACAAACAGAGGGACATTCTGAAAAACAACTACCTTGAATGTATCAGAAAGGCTTGTGTCATGAAATACAATTAAGACATTTTCTGAGAAAGACACATTCCAAGTGAATTTTCTTTTTCCCTGAAGGATTTCACTGGGGCGATTGGTGAAATCTGCATAAGGTCTGAAGATTAGAAAACAGTAGCAACTTGATGTTAAGCTTCTGACTTAGTTGTATCGTAGTTGTAAGAATTTTGTGATTTCAGGACAATATGTAGAGAAGATAAAACAAATATAGTAAAATGTTTACATTTGACTGGGTGAGAGAATTCCAGATTTTTTGGCTACTGCAGTTTATCAAGAAGTTTGCAATTCTATCAAAATAAAATAATTGAAAAAACATTTTTAACATTGAAAACAATGCTCTGGGATCATATGACCAAGCAAAAATAAATACAGTATTCAGCATAATGAATGGCTCATAGTATGTGTTCAAAAATTTAAGGCTGTAATAATTATTATTAACAGAACAATGCATCTGACACATAATAAGCTTGAAATGGATGGAAAATATCACTGTCATCATCATTATCTCACTATCATTGTTAATGTGCTTGCAACTAAGAACTAAGAACTAAAAAACCCTTAACTTTATTATTGTTATTTCTCATTACTTAATGTCTGCATTAAACTCCATTGTTTAAAGGCCTGTCATGGAAACACCCGTTTCAGATGCCCCCAGCTGTCACCTGCAGGGGCGAGAAGCTTGAAGGCTGACCAAGAACGGAGGCGCAGGGTCCACTTTCCGATCGAGAGTATAGTACACATACCAACTGAGTCTTTTTTCATCCTCTAAATCTCTTCTTTGTTCTTGCTAGCTCCTGGGCAACCCAAGGTGGAGAAAGCCCAGCTCCAAAATATGTAGCCTGTGGCCTTGGCCCTGACCCATCAACCAGCTAGAGTTTCTTCTCTGTTCCCTTGGACTCATCCACGAAAACTAGTCACCTCGTCTACTGGCCCTCATTAGTCCCACTACACACTGGCTTATTCAACAAGTAGAACCTTCTATTTATTGTGCCACCAATCCTGTCCCACCCTAGATGGACTATTGTCAAGTCCAAGGCTCTCCCCTTGGGCCTGCTGTATAAAACTGGCTGTGCTTGGCCCAGTTCTGAGATGTGATAAGGTCCCAATCATCATTACTTTGTCCAACGTGCTCCCTGAAAGTAAATCCACGATCTCTCCCTATCATCTTCTTTGTCTCTACCATGCTTTATTCTTCAAAGACTCACATCACAGGCGCCCTGTCTTTAGCTCATTGTCTTCCTCTCTTTGTTTCTTATTGCCCTTGTCCCTATCTTTAGTCCGTAGAGACCCATGACCCCTGCTTCTTCCCCTTCATAGGAGGCTCCGTACTGCATCTGCCTGCCTGTGACCCCAGAATGGCTCCAGTTCTATTTCTACCTACTTGTATATCTAAAACTACTAAATCCCAAGGTGTAAGTAGCTTAGTTCCTACATTAACTCCCAGAGACCACAGATCAGTTGCCCAAGCTTTAAAAACACACACACACTCAAACGGTTCCTTCTTTCATTAGAATTATGCCCAAGTTGAGTTAGAGATCGGCAGAATGTAGAGAGACACCCCAGGCTGATCAGTTTTCCCAAGCCAGTTTTCCTCGTGGATGGAAATGTTCTCAGTCCACACTGTCCAAAATGACAGCCATGCGCCAATGTGGCTATTGAGCACTGAAAGGATGGTGAGTGTGACTGAGGACTGAGTTTTTAATTTTATTTAATTTTAATGAATTAAAATTTAAATGGCCACATAGGGACATTTCTTAGTGGACAGCTTAGTTCTAGACCAGGGGCTGGCACACCTTTTCTTCTAAGGGCCAGACTATAAATATTTTAGGTTTTGCAGCCTAAATATGACAGCGCCATAGACATACCTGAACAGATGAGTGTGGCTGGGTACCAATAAAACTTTGTTTACAAAAATGGCCAGGCCAGATCTGTCCTACAGATAATAGTCGTTTGCTGACACTTGCTCCAGAACACACCAGAGAGTCATTCCAGGCTTTTTTTGGGGTGGCAGGCACTTGTCATAGAACAATGTTCCCAATCGAGGTTTTACTTACCAATTTTCATGAGAGGTCAGAAAGCTTTCCATTTAAGAGAAAGAGAGGTTACCTGCTACGCTAAGGGGCCTGCGTTTTTCCCTGAGGGAGAAAGCATCGCCTCCTTATAGAGTATCTCCAGGAGAGCAGGCCAAGTTACAGAGAGATCAAAAAACCAGGGAACATCCCCCTTCCCACCCAATGCCATCCATGGAAGAAACCAAGAAAGACAGCACCTCTCCCCAGGAGGGGGAGAGGCAGTCATTTACCTCAGGAGGGTGAGGCGCTGTCCATCTCTGGTCCTCAGATGGAACTGTCTTGGCCACAAAGCTCAAAGCGTTTGCTCAGTACAGGCCCTGGAGATGCTAATGACTTCTACTGGCATTTCCAGGTCCAAAAGGCTGAGTCTGAAAAGGGAAGAGAAGAGGCGAAAAGTTCACATTGGTTTTGACATTTAGTTCATTCACCACCTTTTAACTATAACTCAAGATAACTAAAAGGAAGTCACCCATTTCTCCACTTGCTCACCCAATGATTTCTCCATCAAATATCTATTTTTTTAAACGAACACCTATTCCATTCCATGCACAGAGCCAAAGGCCAGTGACAGAAAGGTGAGTAAACTCCAGTGCACACCCTCAAGGAGCTCAGCCTGGTGGAGAAAATGGACAGATCAACAGATAATTCAGGGCAATGTGATACTGGATGTGAATGATATTTGGGAGAGGTGAGAAAGAAATGACCACGTCAGTCTGAATGGAGAATTTGAAGAGGAGATGGTATTTTTAGCTGCTCTTCGATCAAGGACAAGTGAGATGCTGTTTGGCAAATCTTGGCTTGGGGAAAGTGTCTCCATGGACGAGGATAAAGGAATATATAAGATGTGAATGTGACAGCATGACATCAGGGTTAGGTCAAGTGGCAGGGGCAGGGGAGGAAATAGCTTCTGATGACCTCATCTGAGGATGACAACAGAGACTCTCCATCGAGTTCATTTTGTGTCCCAAGGACGAGAGATGGGTAGAACAGGCATTTTCTTGGAGAATCCAGAGGTGCACACAATGATCATTCCCACATTACAGGTGAGCAGCAGGGCTGGGAGAATGTGTGTGAGCAAACTTGCCCCAGAGGACTGCGGTCTAAGTGGTGTAGAACAGACCCCAACAGGAACCCCCATTCCGTCTGGTTCCAAGGTCCTCAGCTCAACCACTGAGACAGACAACTCAGTAAAATCCCAAGCTGCTCACGCCACCTTGTACGCACACTCCTTCCTAGCACGGCTTTACGTTACCCTCCCAATGTGGAGTTGACCCCTCCACCATGAATCTGAACTTGGACACATAACTTGCTTTGGCCAATGGGCCAATAACAAAAGACACAAGTGAAAGCTTAAAAAGTGCTTATTTACAGAACTTCCTCTCTTTTGCCGCTGGAAATCATTCTGCTGAGCTACTCGCTGCCTGGGCTAGTCCCCTGGAGAACGGGAAACAACGCGGGAGAGGCCCGAGCAGCTCAGCCATGCCTGCTGAGTCCCCAGGTTGATAGGTGAGGCCATCATAGGCAGTCGGGCCCCAGCCAACTACCCAGACCAAAAGAAGTGCCCCATCAGCCCACAGGATCAGGAGAAATAACAAACATTTGTTGTTTATGGCTCTAAACTTGGGGCTGTTTGTTATGCACAGAAAGCTAACTGAAACAACTGTTATCTTTACACTGACAGCAATGTTGATAAAACACACTAAGCTTGCCTGTCATATAGAAGATCAGCCTGTGTTGGAGATTGTCAAGAGATGATGAGGGACAGAACTAAGGGCTGTGGGCAAAAGGAGAAATGGAAGATTCAAGAGCTATTTTAGGTGTAAAGTCAACAGGATCTAGTGACAAACTGACCCCAGATGTGTCTAAAGGCGTCTGGTGTTGACTATAAACAGATTCTATTTGGAGCTTGCTGATGGGGGCGGGATGTTTATACAGAAGATACACAAGTGGCCTGAGCCAGAGTGGTCAGGACTCAGTGTCATAGGGGATGAGAGCTCTGGGAACGAGACCCTCTGTTGGAAGGAACTGAGGCTCATGGCCCCAGACTTCTAACCAGACTTCCCACCGCCACTCCGTCCATGCCAGCCCCTGCTCTCAGCAGCAGCCAGGGGGATCCTTGTAGATCACAGGCCAGACCTTCCTCCCTCCTGTCCCCAGTTCGCAGCTTCCCCTCTCTCTCTGTACCAGCTACTTATCCTTTAGTTTTCAGTATCAATGGCACTTCCCAGGGACATCTTTGTGGACAGCCCAGACAGGAAGGATTCTCCTTCCCAGAATCCCCTGCATTCCTACAGAGCATCTGTCACTAGCCTGGTAACTCCATGGGGCAAGAGCATGCCTGCCCTTCCAGCCCTCAGTCATCGCCACCCAGCGCACTGCTTGCAACATGGGAGGAATTCAGTCACTATTTCCCAAATAAGACAATGAATAAAACAATTCATGTGTCACGCCTTCAAGAGCTTTTCTTTGTTACAACCCCTTCCACACAAAGGAAGGTGGGTTAGGGCTTTATCTTGGGCTACCCATGGCTTCCTGTGTTTATCTTGATCATCTGTTCATTTCTTCCTCCAGTCATTTAGCAAGAATTAACTAAGAGCTGGGCATCACCTCAATCCCACTGCCCATTGTTCTCACCAGACAGAGCCCCTTAGGGTGGGGGAGAGGGGGCAGTGTTTCACTGATCACTAGGTTTCCCCACCCATCTCCCACCACCCACCTCCCACCTTGTACAGGGTAGAAGGTACTCAGTAACACCCACTGAATAAAGGAATGGGTGAAGAAGATGAACCCAGGGTATCAATGGGATGGGGCCAATTTACAATTTAGCAGGAGCCTGTAACTGTTAGTATGTAACATCTTACTAAGTGATAATCCCGTACCTGTATAGATGCACATACTGGGACATATATTGTAATTGTTCTACTGTTCTATACCATGAGACATAAGGGGAAATCTGTGAGTTAAATGAAATATGGAGCTCTGCTGCCAACTGAGTCCCAGGTGCCTGACTCCACAGCCTGCCACCTGTGACCACCTGTGACCTTCAGTTAATGCCTAAGACTCACCCTGGAACCATACATAATCCTGAAGAGATTCTTTCATAAATCTCCAGTTAGCTTTAAAAAATACATATACAGTTGGCAACTGAATTGGATTCCCTACCCCAACTGGTGAGCTTGTAACCATGGGGCTTTTAAAACTACCTCTAGTGCCACCCACCTTCTGCAGCCTCTGTTTCTCAGCCCCTCTAACACAACACTGGGCACTAAGTATGAGAGAAGGTGATTACCCCACTACCTTGCCCACTGGTCCCAGGGAGCAGCCTAATCAGCTCCTGAGAGTCTCCCTGCCTTTTGCTTTTGCACATGGGCCCAGAAAAGCTGGTCTAAACACCATGTCACACTCACCTCCCATGCCCTGCTGTCCTGTGGCTTCCTGTGTTCCACTTATTTCCCTAGCCTTTCCTCAACTGCTTCCAATTCAGAACTAAACTGCCAAGAATGGGTGAAGGGTGTTCATACACATGGGCTGCCCAGGGAAGAAAGAGCAGAGCTAACCTCCATTTTCAGGGAGGCTCAGAAAAAGCTCATGTGGCTCTCCAAGATCACAAACAAGGAAACTGAGGTCCAGGGCAGTGGGCTTATGGATCCTGAGGCTGGAGAACAGCGCAGTCGGAGTGAGGGGCACAGGTTTTTGATGGCAGGCTCAGTGCTCTGCCCACTGCCGCACTGACTTCCTCTCATCCTATTTGCCCTTTATTTCTATCCATCCAACTGTCACCCAGCAGGCCCCCACCCAGGCCCTCAGCAGTGAACTGCGGGCAGAAACCACCATGTCCACCAACTAGCTGGCACACAGATTAGGCAGATTCCAGTCAAACAATCATGGCTATGTTCTCACTTCTCCTGTTCTGCATCCATAGATCAGCCCTTCTTTGCCTCTTTAGTGCAGCCACCTTGTGCCATTTGACGTTCCTTTCTGCTGTGCAGTATAATACAATAAATCTCACGAGAGATTCTGTCCTCAAATCTGTTTTTTCTCAGAGCAGAGCAGGGGCCTAGAAGTAAAACTCTATATCACGCCTGGAGGAGTGCAGCCAGTTTGCTTAATAAATCATAGCTTTTCCCTCCAAGCGAAAAGTGATCATCTGAATAATTGTTAACACTGGGCCAGGCAGAATAATATTGCTGTACTTCTGAATCACAGGAATCTTTTCTCAGAAATCTGTGGTCACGTCATGTTCCAAAAGACTGTAGTCTGTTGCTAAATGTGCCAATCAGAAGCAGCAGTTCGAGTCAGCCTGTGTGATTTTGGACAAACAGCCTTTCTCTGAATCTTAGTTTACTCACTGGTAAAATGAAAACTGTACGTGCTTCAACTACCTTGCAGGATTATACTGAAAAACAAGTGAATGGAAAGCAAAAGAGAACAGCTGTAATAGTAATAAAGCAAAACTAGTAGTAGTAAGAGTGGCTGATACCATTTTTAAGTAAGACACCATGCTTACCAGCACTTTGCCAAGCCAAGCCCTCTGTACTCAAATCTCAGGAATTCTCGCATTGGTCCTATGATGTGTGATTATTATTTGCATCATGTGCAGATGAGTAAATGGTGTCTGGAAGAGATTAGGTAACCTGTTCAAGGTCATAGTAAAGACTGGAGCCTGAATGGTAAACTGATTCCTAACCAGGCTCCATGGGAAGTCCTGGACTGACACGGTTCATTTCACCTCAGCAAGTACCGAGCCTTCCTGCACCCAGCGCGCACCGTGCACTGCCCTGGAAGGGACCACAGTACGCTCCTGGGTACAGCCTGTGGGGGTCCTGCTGCATGGGAGGAAACAAGGCACACGAGCAAGCAGACACATCACTCTGTCCCCAGTGGGAGGTGGTCAACAGACAAGTGGGTGGCCTTTTACTCTGCACTCCTGCCCAGAGCACAATGACCGTGGAGAATGGCAGCAAGGCTGAGAGTGTCCAGCCAGATCAGTTTGCAAAGGGGACAAGTGACCTAAACAGAGGAAGATGCAAGGCACATCAGAAGCTGGCAGTGAGATGACCCAGAAAAGTCTGGTGTAAGTGCTAGAGTGCCCAGAGCAGGGTGCTGGCCAGGCTCGGTGACAAGAGCAGGGTGGGGGCAGAGATTCTGGGTGTGCGAATACAGGATGGCAGCAATGATGTGGAGGGTGGGAGGAAGCTGAGCGGAGCAGCAGGGCTGGGCCCCTCAGGGTGTTGCTGCCCCTCCTCCATCAAAGCCCGGCGATTGAGGAAGCAGCCTGGGGATGCAGTGGGGGGGCAGGTTCTGAAAGTGAGATGCAACAGAACCCAGAGGGAAGCTCATGTGCATGCTTGGTTGGGAAAGCTGTTCTGGACGTGTGCCCTCCTGTCTCTGAAAGGGCTTCCACACGTGGGATTGCTCATACGAGTGGATTTCTGAAGGCAGAGGCTAAATGCTGAGGTCTGGCTGCCTTTCCAGAGGAGACACTATGATTAACAATAACTGGCGTGACATGAGTCCACAGAGGCCAGCTGAGCACTGTGTGCGTGGTTTCATTCAATCACCACAAAGTTCTCTGAGGGTGGCGGTCTTACCCCAGTTCACAGATTGGGAAACTGAGCCTCTGAAAGAGGTAGGCCAGCTGCCCAAGGCCACACAGAGGGGAACTGACAGATACGGTGCCAAAGCCAGGGCAGTCCAGAATAAATACAAGCCCTTCTCTTGGCCATCCAGCCCAGCTGGGCTCTCGAAGGCATTCCTGGCCCCTCACATCCCATCAGGGTGCCCCTCTGCACTAGGCTCTGTCATCACCCATGGCTCCCCAGTTCTCTCAGCACCCAGGTTGGAAATCTCCAACTGGCACCAAGCACAATTAGTTCTCAAACCCCAGGCCCCAGACAGATGGAGTCACTGGTTCTCCTCACACTGGAGCAAGTACTCCAAACATGGCTCACAACTGCTCCCACGTGGACTAACTTTGAGACGGTCCGCTGTCTCCTTCCCCTCCATTGCAAACCCTGGTCAGTTGTGTGGCTGACCAGATCCCTTTCTGCACGCAGGGAAAGGACCCTTGGTCACACCTCATTACTGAAAGAACACAGGTGGTTTAGGACTCACCAAGCTGGGGCCTTGCAGGTTTCCTCTCTGACCCCTCCTTTCTCCAATCACATGACAGGGTGCCCCCATGAGGCCCCCTGGGCACCACCTCTCTCCACCCTCCAGGCTGTAGGTCCCACCCATCTTCTAGCTTGAAGACTATCTGTTGTCTGGGGCTTTCCCCAACTCTCTCCTATTTTATTGATCTCATCTTCCAGCCAGAAAGATGGGCAGTCTTATCCCAGAACACAAGTTGGGAAACTGAGGCTCAGACATGAAAATCCATTGCCCCAATCCCACAGTTACCAAACGGTGGGCCCATGTTCGCCCTGGCCTCGCTGCCCCCTCCACCACTATGGCCTCCTGGGAAGTGCCCCTCAGACTTCCTTGCTGGGCAAACTGAAAGTGCCCTCAGAGAAGGGCAACGGGGGCGAGCTGAGCAGTCTCCAGGCTCGGTGGGTTCTGCTCTCTGTGTCTGCCCAGAATTGTGCTTCTTGCTCAGATCTGGGAGGAGCTGTGAAATAAGCATGCGTGTGTTTTCTCGGCAAGCGTGGGCTAACTAAAGCGCCATAACTATGTACTTTGAACAAGATTCTGTGAATGAAGGAAGAGGGAATGAAGAAAGAAAGTAGGAAGGAAGGAAGGAAAGGGAGGGAAGGGAAGAAGGGAGGGAAGAAAACTTTCATTGACTAGCAAACCTTGGGCAGGAGGACAGGGCTGGCGTCATGCAAAGTCTGTCCATGGTGAATGTGACCAGAATGCTACCATTAATGTTCCTATTTATAACCCTTTGAAATACAGGGTGAAGGGGGGGTCTTTGTTCTTTGGGTCTCTTATCTGATTCTCAGGAACAAAGTGAAGGGAGGCCAGTTGTGGTCCTACTAGCAGGCAGGGAGACCAGACATCCTGGGCCTAGAACCTTCCACCAGATGGCAGTTTTAGTGGAAGGGTGATGATGTGGTGGGAGGGATTGCTCCCAGCCTAGAATTAGGTCAAGTGGCCAACTGCAATGAGCTTCAGTTTTCCCAACTCAAAATACTGATAAATACTGACCACAAAGCCCTGTTTGGAAGGTTCAGCGAGTTCAGAATGTCCAGTACATGTTATTTCCTGTACAGAAACTGAAGAAGGATAAAGGACAGACAGACTCCAGAATTCACAAGACCAACACAGGCTTGCTAAGTGGGAGGTCTAAGGGAGACTGGGGTGGGGCCGGGAGTGGGGGTGGTTCTGGGGGACTGTGGTGTAAACATGGTAGGAATCCACTAACAGGACAGGCTTGGAGCAGCAGGGTTGTAGAGGAGAGCTGGCACCCTGGCTGCTGGCAGCTCTGGGGTGCAGGAGGGCATGAAGCTCGCTCTCCAGGACACCGTGGGCTGCCCAAGGTGGGTGGAAAACCCAGCAATGAAAGCAGGCCCTAGCAGCCTTAAACTGTGGGCTGGCTTCCAGCCCTGGCTCTGCCCACAAATGGGCTAAGGAATCCCAGAGGTCAGGCCTCTGAGCTGTCTACTTAACTGTGAAATACAGGGCAGGGAATCTCTAAAATGTCATATCTGCAGTCTGAGGTGCACCTCACCTGCCTGTAGTGTCCAGTGGCCACAGCCCAGCTTCGTAAACCCAGTTTTCCCAGGCTTAAATTCAGACAGTTCTATAAAGTCCCACCCTACCACCTCCTCCAGGAAGCCCTCCAAGGTTGGAGGCTCTGTGAGAGAGAGAGGTGTTCAGAGGGCAAAGGGCTCTGTGTGGGGCACAGATCTCACAATCACTGGCAGTGTTCGAGCAGATGGAGGATAACCACATGGTGAAGTCACAGTGAGGAAACAATCACAGGAGGCTGAGCAAGGGGTTTCTAAACTTGAAGGATGATGATCACAGCACATACTTAGCAAGCACGTACTGAGAATGGGCGCTCTACGGCGCACTGTTCTGAACACCTCTATTGGGCACTTTTCTAAACACCAGTATTGACTCACTTAGTGCTCATGTAGTACTGGGAGGCAGATACTATTATCCACATTTTGTAGATGAGGACATGGAAGCACAGAGATTAAGCAATTTGCTCAAGGTCACACAGCTAGGAAGTGGCACAGCCAGTACTATGATTGAGTGAATCAGTGAATGAGTCAGTAGATGATTAACTGAAGTCATGGAGTGATGGAAGGCAGAAGAAGGGCACTGCCAAGCCTCTTTGCAGGCGCTAGGATTTTACAATTCTTTCTTGTTTCATGCACATTTCTCTCTGTAGTTTGTTATCAGTCAACTCACACACACCTCCCTCCTAATGGTCACAGTTTATGACACCACAGCTCATGTTCAGAGAAAAGGAGAAATCTCCTTTGCCCCATGCCAGGGGCAGCCTCCTAACAATGCACAAGTATTCTGATATTCAAAATTGTCTCCAGGGACCGTAAATTTTTTTTGCAATTGTATAGACATCAGTTTAATTTGTATAGTCCGATAGGTCATGGATCATTAGTGTTTAGTTTAGTTTAGTTTGTTCCACATTATAGGTAAAGACAGAAAAATAGCAGCAGGTCTTATGATGGAACCATTATGAAAGGCATGTTCTTCATTTGAAATTCTATTAGGTGGTAGTGCACAGCTCGCAGTTTTCTCATTTCCCCTTCTCGTTTTAATTTCCTTTTTTGCCAAGAGACTGAAGTTTAAAATTTAGGATTATGCGTCAGAAAACAACCAGGAATACCCCCCACAAAGATATTCTTGGTGGTGGCAGCTAATCTGTTTCCCGAACAATGGCCTTTATTCATCAAACTCTCCACCAGGTGGTAGGATTAACAGCGTTTGCAAGTAACAAGAACAACCAACCTTTCCCTCCGTTGTGAAGATGTTATTAAAAGGGAATTTTCCAATGTTGCAACAACGACTTTTATTATTCATTTGACTTGAAGCAGGTTGTCCAAGAAGTACCTGTCCAGGGCGCTGCATAGGTTTACATGCCTGGTGACAAGCTCTATACTAAGCCTTCTTGTTCACGGTCCCGTCTCCAACCCTATGGCGGGCTCACCGTCCTTCAGTCTATCCCAGGCCCAATCCCCAGGCACCACGGGGCTCTCTGAATTCAATTGCTGCCAACACACTAAAGGGTGTGTGCTTGCAGTCTGCCTGAAGAGATCCAAACGGAGAGCAAAGATTCCAGCCAGACCATCACGGACTAAATAAACCCATCCATCTAGTCCCGAACAGTGAATCAGAAAAAAAAAAAAAAAGGCTCAGAGCCCCAGCTTTTGTGGGGATCAGGCTGCTGGAAACAGTATGTGGAGAAAGTCAGGACCTCCTTCCAAAAAGGATGCTACGGAACTTGGGTTCCTTTGTCCCTTTGGTGGGATGGCACATCATGGGCTGGGGCTGGGTGCAGATAACCCAGGGTAATTTGTTTCATATTTGCACCTCTTAGGGAAGCCGTCCCACCCTTTGTGTGCCCCTAATGTTCAGATGCAGGATGTACCTGAGAATTACACCATATGGTGCCTGAGATCTTGGGCTTTGGGCAGAAATGAAGTAGTCCATGAATTCTGGCTCTGCCGCTCTCCGGCTATGTGACCTTGGGCAAGTGGCTTAATTTCTCTGAGCTTCAGTTTCCACACCGATTAAATGGGATTAGGAAAAAGTACACAGTGACTCTGCAGGGCTGTTGTAGAAATTAGGGAATTAATATTAATGGATGACCAACTCTAGTGAGAGAAAGCATGCGTTCTGGCCCAGCCCAGATGGAGACGCTAATGCACCAGCCCAAGATAACCTCTCATGTGGGCTCCACAACTCTCAGAATTTCCTAGAAAATCTATCAATGGAAATTCTATTCTTTGAATTCCTACTCAAGGGCAGAATGCACACAGCGACCTCACTGCTCACTGACAGTCAACAGTGAGCCCGCCAAGAGATGGATCAGCAAGATTCCCTATTGTGAGAAAATCATATACATGCAGAATAACAAAATAGCGGGGAAATTATCTAATGACCTGAGGTATTTGTTGACAGGTCCGTTCTGGAGGTTCCAATAAGATCTGCCTGCCTGGGTCTCCCCAGCAGAACCATACCCTGGCCCCTCTCCCATAGTCTCCCCTGGCATGGCACTCTCTGGCTTCCTAAGCTTGTCCTTAGTGCAGTGTGGTTGTGGTTCTGATTCTGGTTCATTGTACGTATTTTACATCCGCTGTCAGTGGTGGCTCTCTTGGGCCATGCTGTGCTGTTACGTGGTTATGATGATCAGGTGTCAGCTCCACAGGTTGACCCTAGATGG
The DNA here is from genome assembly GCF_040802235.1 of Manis javanica. Classification (NCBI taxonomy): domain Eukaryota; kingdom Metazoa; phylum Chordata; class Mammalia; order Pholidota; family Manidae; genus Manis; species Manis javanica. The sequence goes on from NC_133157.1 coordinate 218,269,529, forward strand.
AGGACGCTGAGCCTAGACTCATGCTCCATTGCCACCGTTCTCATACGCAGCCCAGCAGATGGAGGGAGCTCGAGCCGAAGTGCAGTTGCTAAGTCCCCGGGGGCCAGGACAAAGGGAGGTGGCTCCTGCAGGGTCAGAGGCCTGGATCTGCTGTCTCCCAAGCACATGGCCCCATGTCAGCCAGGTCAGCTGAGCTTCAGCCTCCTCATTTGTATGGTTTCTGGAGGGAAGGGTGAGTGGTGGGGTCTCTGGGGCAAGGGATGAAGAAGATACATGCTGTGGCTGCTGGGCCGTTGGAAGTGGGGCTGCCTCCTTCCCCAGGTGTGACCCACTCCCCCGATGGTAATTTCAGACACATGGCAGATCTGTGTGTGAGACTACATGACCTAAGTCACCTCACCTGCCCCATGGGGAGGACCCAGCACAGCACAGAGGGGAGCTGACCTGAGGTCCAAATAGGGTCACAGCTGCAGATGCCAATGGCTGTAGGCCGAGATCGGGGCTTGAGGTGATTTTGCTCTCCGACCACGGAGAGCTCTCAGAGGGCATCACAGCAACAGTACTTGTAAGGGAGAGAGAGTGTAGTCCCTCGGTACTTGGCCCAGCAAATTCAGGGGCCTATTTTGGGCTCCAGTGTAGTCTTCCAAGGACGGAGGTTTGTGGGCTTTTTTTTTTTTTTCTCTTTTCTTTTCTTTCCACTGAGCCTTGTATTTCTGAAAAGGTAAATGCCCAATTAGATGGATTTTTGTCTTTCATGGAGAGTTGTTTTTAGACTTTTTGAGCATGAAACAGTATTTTGGAGTCATTCCACCCTTTCAGTTGGGCTACTAGCTAGGTTTGCTTCGGTTGTTTTTTTTGGAGGGGGGGTTTCTTAAGAATCCTCTGCTAAGTAAATATTCATGAAGGGAATTTTTAGCCACTCCAGTCTGTTAGTCGATGTAGATTCAAACAGATATTTTTTTAATGTGGTAAAATCTATTACAATGATATCTATTGGGATTTGACTTTTTTTTTTTTAAAGGTTTCTGGTGAATTCAGAGATTATTTTTGGTGTAGACCCAAACATGGACCTTCCAAAAGTCATTTGCAATCCCTTTTTTAGTTGTGCCAAGTAATTTGGAACTCATGTTTTCTTCTCAAGTTTTCTGAATTACTGTAATTTTTAACTTGCATTTTATATTTTCTTAAAAGCTCAGAATCAATCAGACCTGGTTAGATAGCTTTTATGTATCTTAGAGAAAACACACACACACACACACACACACACACACAGAGTCCAAAGAAATGGTCCAAACATCCCCACATGATTTTGGGAGAAAAAAATCTTTTAACGTAAGAATATTCAAATAGTATTATTTGAATTATCTGAATACTGAACAGGCCTAAAGAACATGATAGAGCACAACCACCTTCAGCCAGCATGCCTGAAACTTGACCCTCTCAGGAAGAAAAGCTAACATTTGCACATTCATTTTTCACATCAACTCTACGAAGTATCATCCCCACAACAAATGAGTAAACTGAGACATGGAAAAGGCAAATAACGCTGATAATAAGTGATAATGTTGGACTGAAACCTTAATACTTAGGCTATTCTGCTTCTCGGGAAGATGCTACTGAAAAATTTAGAAGAGTCTTAATAAAAATAACATTACATTTGATGCTTTTATTTTGCTAGTGGGGACAGAGCACAAGGGGTTAAAACATGCCTCCACCTTCTCCTCTGTCCTTTGGGAATCCTGTGGCCACCCACCCCGCTGGCTCCTGCAGAAAATCAAGTGAGATGAGATGACACGTGTGCAAGATCACCCCCTAGGCCTGCTCTTCACTGGCTCACCCCTTCCTGTTCCTGAGAGGCTGCCACAAGGACCTCCTTGGCCTCTGACTGCTAGATTGGGCTCAGCTCTTGATGGCACAGGGATTGTGGAGGGCAGGCAGGGCGCAGTAAGGTGGCAGAGTTTATTCTACTGGCTCTTCCCTGCCAGGTTAGGGAGGGAGGCTATTCTAGAGGCTTCTATGAGCTCCTACTGCCACACTCTAATGATTCCCCTAGCCCATCCCTCCCTTTACCTCTTCTTCGGGGGGAGTATGGTAACTGGGTCCAGATAGTGCTACATCCCTGGGTGATTTCCCTAAATGCTGCTCCCAGCTCGGTAAACATTCCTTTTATTAAACTCTCCACTCAATTTGAGAGTGCCTGTTCCCTACTGGAACCCAGGATGATTCAGTGTTTAAAATACCTGCCACTGTACTGAGCATATACAAAACACTTAATAAAAAGTAGATGCTACTATTTTATTATCAACAAGGCATTATCCACATGCCTCATCCTGTGGGAGCCTCTCAACTCACGCTTGGCAAAGTGGGAAATCTGTATTGCCATCTATTAGTTGAGGAAACGGAGACTCAAAGAGGTGAAGTGACACACCCAAGGTCCCTGGCCAGGAGCAGGTGAAATGGGATCAGGACCAGGACCTAGGAGTTCTGAGTCCTAGGCCAGTGGTCCCCCTGAACCTGTAGGAAATACCCTGACACCAGAGCCCCTTCTCTGTCACTTCTCCCAGGGTTAACCACACTAGACTGAGCGCTCCCAGGTGTCTTCAACTTTGACCCCTGTCAAAACCATTGCCAAAACAGCCAGGCTACCCAAGATGGGCTCAGGGCGCTGACCACCTGGACAGTTCACCTTCCCCACCCCAGGTGTCCCTGCTCCTGGTAATTC